>NC_073253.2:128292500-129732500 GCF_029289425.2 Pan paniscus
TGAATATAAATGAAAATATGAATGTGAAATGTGAATAATGCAAAATATATGAATGATACAAAAATTATGAATTGCCACATTATCATACAAAATGACTTTTTTTATCCTTGTTAGTACTCTTTCTTTTTTTTTTAATGGAGATAGATAGTAGTCACAGTTTTTTGTTTTTTTGTTTTTTTTTTTTTTGAGACGGAGTCTTGCTCTTTCGCCCAGGCCGGAGTGCAGTGGCGCAATCTCGGCTCACTGCAAGCTCCTCCTCCTGGGTTCACGCCATTCTCCTGCCTCAGCCTCCCGAGTAGCTGGGACTACAGGCGCCCGCCGCCGCGCCCGGCTAATTTTTTGTATTTTTAGTAGAGACAGGGTTTCACCGTGTTAGCCAGGATGGTCTCAATCTCCTGACCTCGTGATCCGCCCGCCTCGGCCTTCCAAAGTGCTGGGATTACAGGCATGAGCCTCCGCGCCCCGCCAGTACTCACGGTTTTAATTATAATGGCAAGTCATGGGAGGCAAGTCAATGTTTACCAGTGAAACAGTAGTTAATAAATTATGATACAACCAAGTAGCTACTAAAAGCTAAGTTTCCAAAGAATATTTAAAAGTATTTTTTAAATGTTCACAGTACACGGGAGAAAAAAGGGTTAAAGAAAAAACTGCATACATATTCTGATCTCATGGGTGAGGGTGAGAAATGTACACCCAAAGAAGCCTGGAAAGACATATCCCGAAATGTTAAAATTGATTATTTTGGGAGTAGATACCAGGTGATTTTTGGCTTTCCTTTTACTTTTTGGTTTCTCTCAGATATTTTTTTGCATGTATTGCTTTTATACTTGGGGGAGAACAATAAATGGTATTTTGTGGGGGGGAACCACAGAAGATAGAAAAATCTAGTTATGCTTTTTCATTCTTCCCATTTTTAAATTACTAAGAATCAAGATGCTTAAATCTATGCATGAAATAAAAAAAGAAAATGTCTAGGGAGATTCTTTAGTAATAAAAATATTTATCAAATCTAAAAGGGTAGAAATACTGCTTTATTGGATAAACTTACTTCCAAAATACTTTCATGTTTTTTAAGAAGTCCTAATGAGCATTCAAGAAGAAAACATGTACTTCTTCCACAGGAATAAGGACAAATAAAATGAGGTTGACGCTTACCACAAATGATATTTCCTAAAAGAAAAAAACGTAATATTTAACTTTTCTTCTGTTGAGGCAAGGTAAGTGAACTGCATAAATCATAAATAAGATTTTCTTGGCCGGGCGCTGTGGCTCATGCCTGTAATCCTAGCACTTTGGGAGGCCAAGGTGGGCGGATCACGAGGTCAGGAGATCGAGAGCATCCTGGCTAACACGGTGAAACCCCATCTCTACTAAAAAATACAAAAAATTAGCCGGGCGTGGTGGCGGGTGCCTGTAGTCCCAGCTACTCGGGGGGCTGAGGCAAGAGAATGGCGTGAACCCAGGAGGCGGAGCTTGCAGTGAGCCGAAATTGCGCCACTGCACTCCAGCCTGGGCGACAGAGCGAGACTCTGTCTCAAAAATAAATAAATAAATAAATACATAAATAAAATAAAAATATTTTCTTGCTTTACAAGAAGGAAGAACTGAGATCCTGTTTTTTGAATGCAAGTTAAATACAAAATCCACTCTCTGACCAAGATGAGGGGAAAAAATCATTCTTCAACATTTCAATTCTCATGCAACGAAATCCAAAGGTCTGTGGAATCCACCTTTTCGATTCATCTACTGCCCGTACTTCCTCTTCTGAGAGACAATTATGGCATAGGCATTTACAGAGCAATCCACCTTCTTACCTTTTGTGGAGTCAAAGGAGACAAATTCCATTAACTTCATCATTTCTATTTCTTCCTCTGTTTTGCCCTCTAAGTCTTCCTCAGTAATTTGCCATTCTTTGCTCTTTGTTTCTTTCTTTTCCTCATCTCTTCTTTCGTTCGGCTGAGAAGGGGAAGGAGATGTGGATTTATGTCGTCTTGGAGATCGGGAGCGTCCTAGGTGCGGGGTTGGCGAGCGGTTCCTTCTCCCATCTCTCTCCCGAGACCTGGACCTTTCTTGGAGCCTGCGTTCTCTCTCACGGGAAGTGGACCGGGAACGCCTACCTTTCCTCCGTGGGGAGCCGCTGCGACTGCGACCCATTTGGAGTCTCGCTCCCCGGAAACGACTGGTTTTTTGCTGTTTGTTTGTTTTTTGGAGACAGGGTATTGCTCTGTCACTAAGGCTTGAGTGCAGTGGCAGGATCATGGCTTACTGCAGCCTCAACCTCCTGGGCTCAAACGATCCTCCCAGTTCAGCCTCCTGAGTAGCTGGGACTACAGGCACGTGCTACCACATCCGGCTAAGTTTTGTATTTTTTGTAGAGATCGGATTTTGCCATGTTGCCCAGGCTGGTGTCCAACTCCTCGACTCAAGCAATTCACCCGCCTCGGTTTCTCAGAGTGCTAGGATTATAGGCATGAGCCACCACGCCTGGCCTCTTCTGAAATCTACTTTGTCTAATATTAATATAGTCTCTCTGGTTTTCTTTTGATTAATGTTAACATATCTGTTTGTGCCTATCTATTTATTTATTTGAAATGGAGTTTCGCTTTTGTTGCCCAGACTGGAGTACAATGGCGGGATCTCAGTTTACTGCAATCTCCGCCTCCCGGTTTCAAGCGATTCTCCTGCCTCAGCCTCCAGAGTAGCTGGGATTACAGGCATGCGCTGCCACACTCAGCTAATTTTTGTATTTTTAGTAGAGAGGGGGTTTCACCGTGTTGTCCAGGATGGTTTCGATCTCCTGACCTCGTGATCTGCCCACCTCGGCTTCCCAAAGTGCTGGGATTACAGGCATGAGCCACTGCTCCTGGCCAAAAATACAAACTATTTTATAGTTGAAGAATTTGCCGGGCGCAGTGGCTGACGCCTGTAATCCCAGCACTTTGGGAGCCCGAGGCCGGTGGATCACGAGGTGAGGAGTTTAAGACCAACCTGGCCAAGATGGTGAAACCCCATCTCTACTAAAAATACAAAAAATTAGCCGGGCGTAGTGGCACGCGCCTGTAATCCCAGCTACTCCGGAGGCTGAGGCAGAGAATTGCTTAAACCTAGAGGGGCGGAGGTTGCAGTGAGCCGAGATCGTGCCACTGCACTCCAGCCTGGGAGACAGTGCGACTCCGTCTCAAAAAAAAAAAAAAAAGAAAAAAAGAAAAAAAGAATTTATGTCTGTAGTTGTCTGAGGATTGGTTAGGGGTAGAGTAAGCAGGGAGGAATGAGTAGAAAAGATTACAAAGGGGCACAAGGAAGCTCTTGGGGGCAATGGTTATGGTTAATTACCTTCCTTGTGGTGATGATTTCATGAAAGTATACATATGTCAAAAATTATTGAATTGTACTATTTAATAATGTGCAGATTATTGTTAAGGTTGTAGGAAATAATTGGGAAGTAATGAAAGAAAAAATTGATCTACAGCCCTGGCAACATGGTAAAACCCGTCTCTATCAAAAAAATACAAAAAAAATTAGCCAGGCATGGTGGTGCCCACCTGTAATCCTAGCTACTCGGGAGGCTGAGGTGGGAGAATCGTTTGAACCCAGAGGCAGAGGTTGCAGTGAGCTGAGATCCTGTCACTGCATTCTAGCCTGGGCGACAGAGTGAGACCCTGTCTCAAAAAAAAAAATTGATATATAATCTTACTACCCAAACATGAGAATTGTTAGTAATTTGATCACTGTCAAACTCTACAGACACATTTTCAAATACCCAAGTGTTATCTGAATTTTTTTGTTTTTTTGAGACAGCGCCTCGCTTTGTCTTGCCCAGGCTGGAGTGCAGTGGTGTGATCTCAGCTCACCGCAGCCTCTGCCTCCTGGGTTCAAGCGATTCTCCTGTCTCAGCCTCCCAGGTAGCTGGGATTACAGGTGTGTGCCACCACATCCAGCTAATTTTGTGTTTTAATAGAGATGGGGTTTCACCATATTGGCCAGGCTGGTCTCGAACTCCTGGCCTCAGGTGATCCACCCGCCTCAGCCTCCCAAAGTGTTGGGATTAGGATTATAGGTGTGAGCCACCGAGCCCAGCCTAAAATTTTTTTTTTTTTTTTTTTTTTTTGAGACAGAGTCTTCCTCTCTCTCCCAGGCTGGAGTGCAGTGGCACAATCTTGGCTCAGTGCAACCTCTGCCTCCCGGGTTTAAGTGATTCTCTTGCCTCAGCCTCTTGAGTAGCTGGGATTACAGGCGCCCGCCACTATGCCCAGCTAAATTTTGTATTTTTTGTAGAGATGGGGTTTCACCATGATGGACAGGCTGGTTTTTAAAAAATTGTAATATTTTATTGTGTTAATAAAAATAGTTTGACATTTCTCACATTGCTAAGGTCAGTTTATATTTGTCATATAGTAGCCACTATTATTGCGATTTTACTGAAATGTGTATTTTTATTTTAATATTCACCCAGTCATCCAAACAACAGACCTTGAAACTTTTCCAGTATATCTCTCTCACTACCATAATCAACTAATCACAAAATTCTGTCATTTCTACCTTCTCGTCTCTCATATCTGTTACCTCCTTTCTGGTCTCATTGTTAATGTATTAGGTTAGACCCTCATTTCTCTTCTGGACAATTACAATAATGTGTCCCATTTTCTTTTCTTATTGCTAAAGACATTAAGCCAGGGAAGGTCAGGTGGCTCAGGCCTGTAAATCAGCACTTTGGGAGGCCAAGGCAGTAGGATCACTTGAGGCCAGGAATTTAAGGTGAGCCTGGGCAACATGGTGAGATCTTGTCTCTACAAAAAAGTTTTTAAAAAATTAGCTGGGGACCAGGTGCGGTGGCTCACGCCTGTAATCCCAGCACTTTGGAAGGCCCAGGTGGGTGGATCATGAGGTCAGGAGATCGAGACCATCCTGGCTAACATGGCGAAACCCTGTCTCTACTAAAAATATAAAACATTAGCCGGGCGTGGTGGCGGGCGCCTATAGTCCCAGCTACTCGGGAGGCTGAGGCAGGAGAATGGCGTGAACCCGGGAGGCGGAGCTTGCAGTGACCCGACATCAGGCCACTGTACTCCAGCCTGGGCGAGAGAGCAAGACTCTGTCTCAAAAAAAAAAAAAAGTAGCTGGGCATGGTGGTGCATGCCTGTAGTCTGAGGTACTCCAGAGGCTGAGGTAGTTAGGAGCACTTGAGCCTGGGAAGCAGAGTCATCTGCAGTGAGCTGTGATTGAGCTAGTGCACTCCAGCTTGGGTGACAGAGCAAGATCCTGTCTCAAAATAATAAAAAGCCAATAAATTTAATAAAATATGAAAAGGCAATTTTCCTTGAATATTTAAATATTGATTACAAGCTGATCAGCTATGTATTTTGTGATTGTTATACATATATGTTTACAAATATATATAATATGTATTTAAAATATTTCTTTTTTTTTTTTTTCTTTTTTTTGAGACGGGGTCTTACTCTGTCACCCAGGCTGGAGTGCACTAGCTCAATCACAGCTCACTGCAGACTTGACTTCCCCAAGCTCAGGTGATCCTCCCACCTCAGTTTTTGTATTTTTGGTAGAGACGGGGTTTTGCCATGTTGCCCAAGTTGGTTTCGAACATCTGGGCTCAACCAATCTGTCCGCCTGGACCTCCCAAAGTGCAAAGATTACAGGAGTGAACCACCATGCCCAGCCTTCTGTATTTATATATATATATTTACAAACACCATTAACATCAAGGGTTTTATTAATTTTATCTTTTTTTTTTTTTTTTTTTTTGAGACGGAGTCTCGCTCTGTCACCCACACTGGAGTGCAATGGTGCGGTGTTGGCTCACTGCAACCTCCGCCTCCTGGCTTCAAGCGATTCTCCTGCCTCAGCCTCTCAAGTAGCTGAGATTACAGGCGCCTGCCACCACACCCAGCTAATTTTTGTATTTTCAGTAGAGACGGGGTTTCACCATGTTGGCCAGGCTGGTCTCGAACTCCTGACCTCAGGTGATCCGCTCGTCTCGGCCTCCCAAAGTGCTGGGATTACAGGCATGAGCCACTGCGCCCAGTCTGGTAATATTATTTTGATGCTTTCTCAGGATTACATTAATATTACAGACCCAAAAGAAAAGTAATACCATCTCACACAAACTGAGATGATAAAATCTGGGTCACAGATAATTTGATTCTTGGTTGAAGTATAGGGCTTGGCTGCTTCTTATAGAGTCATTTGATTGGTTTCTCTATTTCTAGTCTTGACACTCTTGACAAGCTTTTAAATGTTTCTTGAATGTAAGATTTTCCTGTCATCTTCCAAATAAAATACAAATTCCTTAGCCTGACCTGTAGTACCCTTGATAATAAAACAATTATCACCGGCAGCCTCAACCCCGGCTAGTCTCCCATACAAACAGGCTTCCCACCAGGCCCAACAGCTCTTTCTCAGCCAAATCCACCTCCCCTGGAAGACTCTACCAAACTTCCAGCAATTGTTTAAGACTCTAGGCACTCTAGCAAGACTTTTGCAGCACTTAAATCTATAATTATTTATTAATAGCCTGTAAACCCTCAAGGGACAGGGCCAGGAACTTAATAACAGTTGTTAAAGTTTGCTTGAATTAATAAGTTTTCTCTTCTGTCCACGGGCACAGTGACCCTTCAGGATTGCTAACTAGAGAGGATTTTTCCTTGTGCAGATGTCTCGTGGTTTTGGTTTACATGTTTTGTGATCCTAGATTTTGTTATGGATTTGCCTAGTACAGGAATCACCTTTTCAGAGTCCCCTCAGGACTTTTATTTATTTATTTATTTATTTATTTTTTGAGATGGAGTCTCGCTCTGTCACCTAGGCTGGAGTGCAGTGGCATGATCTCAGCTCACTGCAAGCTCTGCCTCCCAGGTTCATGCAATTCTCCTGCGTCAGCCTCGCCAGTAGCTGGGACTACAGGCACCTGCCATCACGCCCAGCTAATTTTTTGTATTTTTAGTAGAGATGGGGTTTCACCATGTTAGCCAGGATGGTCTCGATCTCCTGACCTCGTGATCCACCCACCTCGGCCTCCCAAAGTGCTGGGATTACAGGCGTGAGCCACCGTGCCCAGCCTATTTATTTATTTATTTAATTTAGGTTAATTTTAGGCTAGCCAAATGAAACAATGGGAGTGGAGAAGGAACAAAGAAATCTGTAACTGGTTGTGATCAATTAGTTGTAAACACCACTGGACTTGGACCAGCCTCCCTCGGGACTTCTTAAGGAAGTGAATCAGTTTATCGAGTAGATAGCACAGTGTCCAAACAGTAAAAAGTTACCCAGCAGTTCTATGATTTTTCATTCTTGATTTTGTCCACAATTTTTGTTACAGAACTATCTGGAGCTGAAGATTTATAAATGAGGCCCAACATTACTCATTGTCTTTATTCCAAGTGGTTCTTAGCATATGGCAACTTGTATTGTTTCTTATTTAATTTTAAATTAGTCATGGGCTGGGCGCAGTGGCTCACGCCTGTAATCCTAGCACTTTGGGAGGCTAAGGTGGGTGGATCACTTGAAGTCAAGAGTTCAAGACCAGCCTGGCCAACATGGTGAAACCCCATCTCTACTAAAAATACGAAAATTAGCCAGGCAGTAGTGGTGCGCGCCTGTAATCCCAGCTACTCGGGAGGCTGAGGCAGGAGAATCACTTGAATCTGGGAGGTGGAGGTTGCAGTGAGCCAAGATTGCACCACTGCACTCCAGTCTAGGGAACAGAGTAAGACCTGTCTCAAAAAAATAAAAAATTAATTAATTAATTAATGGAGTACTCACTAATCATGGCAGACGGTGTCTCACACCTGTAATCTCACCACTTTGGGAGGCTGAGGTGGAAGGATAGCTTAAGCCCAGGAGTTTGAGACTAGCCTGGGCAACATGATGAGACCTCATTTCTAGAAAAAATACAAAAATTAGCCAGGCATGGTGGCACACACCTGTAGTCCCAGCTACTAGGGAGGCTGAAGTGGGAGGATCGCTTGAGCCTGGGAGGTCAAGGCTGCAGTGAGCTGTGATCATACCACTACACTCCAGCCTGGGCAACAGAATGAGACCCTATCTCCAAAAAAAACAAAAACAAAACAAAACAAAAACATAGATGTTCACTATTGTTCACTTGCAAAATTTCATGATAAAAAAAATAAACCCACTAAGACAGCATGAACAGGAGAGGAGTGCATAGGGGCGCATCTCCTCACATAAACTTTCTACCAGTCTGCTTTCAAGCCCTCCTTGTGCCTTGGCTGGCAGAAGTCTGTGGTGCCATCAAGTTTGGAAGCTTTTCAGAGTCTGTGGCTTGCTTCCTGTTGTCTTTTACTCACTGTGGGCTTGGGCTTTGGCTTTCTTTGGTTATTCAAGTCAACATCCGCTTTTCAGCTTCTAGTATAGTTGTCATTTCTCATCTGTTACATCTCCTATGGTGATTAATTTTATGTGTCAACTTTACTGGGCTAAGGGATGCCCAGATAGCTGGTAAAACACTATTTCTGGGTGTTTTGGGAAGAGATTAGCATTTGAATCAGTAAACTGACTAAATAAGATCCATTCCCCTAGGCATCATTCAGTCCATTGAGAGCCTATATGGAAATAGAAAAGGCAGAGGAAGAGAGAATTCTCTCTTTATTATTATTATTTTTTTTTGAGACAGAGTCTCGCTCTGTTGCCCAGCCTGGAGTGCAATGGTGTGACCTTGGCTCACTGCAACCTCCACCTCCCAGGTTCAAGCAATTCTCTTGCCTCAGCCTCCTGAGAAGCTGGGATTACAGGCACCCCACCACCACACCTGGCTAATTTTTGTATTTTTAGTAGAGATGGGGTTTCACCATGTTGGCCAGGCTGGTCTCAAACTCCTGACCTCAGGTAATCCACCCACCTCAGCCTCCCAAAGTGCTGAGATAACAGGCATGAGCCACAACACCTGGCCTTTATATGTCTTTGTATAGTACTTTCCAAAGGAGAGTTCTGTTAATGTTTGTGGTTATTACTGATTAGCTTGAATAGCAGACACAAATGCCCATGGGGGTACACAAAAAACTTTCAAGAACACTGAAGTTATTAAAGCGATTCTCCTGCCTCAGCCTCCTGAGTAGCTGGGATTATAGGCATGCGCCACCGTGCCTGGCTAATTTTTGTATTTTCAGTAGAGATGGGGTTTCACCATGTTGGTCAGGCTGGTCTTGAACTCCTGACCTCATGATCTGCCTGCCTTGGCCTCCCAAAGTGCTGGGATTACGGGCGTGAGCCACTGTGCCCAGGGGTGCCTGGCTAATTTTTGTGTTTTTTGTAAAGATGCGGTTTCACCATGTTGGTCAGCCTCGAACTCCTGAGCTCAAGCAATCCGCCTGCTTTGGCCTCCCAAAATGCTGGGATAACAGCCGTTAGCCACCGCGCTCAGCCTGGAACCACCTTAATCAAGTGATCAAGGTCAACATTGCCAGTAATAAATAAGACACATGAACATTATGAATCTCACGATATGATTGAGGACATTCCATTTCTGTAATATTCTTCCAAAAAGCATAACCTCAGTTCAATCACAAGAAAATATCAGACAAATCCAAATTTTTTTTTTTAGACAGTCTCACTGTCACCCATGAAGGAGTGCAATGGCACAATCTCGGCTCACTGCAACCTCCACCTCCCAGGTTCAAGCGATTCTCCTGCCTCAGCCTCCTGAGTAGCTGGGAGTACAGGCGTGCGCCACCACACCTGGCTAATTTTTTTGTATTTTTAGTAGAGAGGCGGTTTTACCATGTCAGTCAGGCTGATCTTGAACTACTGACCTCAAATGATCCAGCCACCTCGGCCTCCCAAAGTGCTGGGATTACACGCGGGAGTCACCACGCCCGACCAAACAAACCCAGATTGAGGGGTATTAGACAAGATAATTCTTCAAAAGTGACAAGGGCATGAAAGACAAGGTAACACTGAAGTATTGAGACTGTAGTAAAGGTAGAACTAAAAGTATTTCTGGGTAGTATTCTGGAATATAAAAAGGATATTAGTGGGAAAATGAGCAAAATATGAATAAGGTTTTCAGTTTAATAGTATTTTACTATGCTATAATAGGATGTCTTTAAAAAATAGTATTTTACTAGATGTTAAATTTCTTGGTTCTGGCAATTGTGACATGGTTATGTAAGACGTTAACACTATGGGAAGCTAGATGAGGTTTATAAGGAAATTGTACTATTTTTGCAACTTTTCTATAAATCTACAGTTCAAAATTTAAAAAGAATAAATATGGCTAAGAATATGAAACACCCTCTCTGCACTTTTTCCACTTCCAGTGTTAACTTATGGCTAATGCTGTATTTTCATTCTAGGGTAAAATTGCTATATTATGAAGTCTATTAATATAAACAAAATGTGTGTGGAATGAAAACCTAGGATCTAACGACTCCTTTTGATATGAATGTGGTTAAGTAACATACTCACTACATTTGCCAGGGACTCAACTTCCAGAGTCCTGCCTTTAGGCAGGACTAAAAATAAAACTCTCTAAAAGTTAGTCTCCACTTTGCCATTGATTCTGTTTTTTGTTTTTTCTCACTCTGTCACCCAGGCTGTAGTGCAGTGGCACACTCATGGCTCAGTGCAGCCTCAACCTCCTGGGCTCAATCTATTCTCTTGCCACAGCCTCCTGAGTAGCTGGGACTACAGGGGCACATCACCATGCCCAGCTAATTTTTTAATTTTTTGTAGAGACAGAGTCTTACTATGTTGTCTAGGCTGGTCTCATATTCCTGGACTCAAGTGATTCTCCCGTCTTGGCTTCCCAAAATGTTGGGATTACAGGCATGAGCCACTGTGACCAGCCTGATTCTGTCTTTTTGAATGAAATGTGTGACTAGAAGAACTGAGTTCCTGCTCTCTGTACCTCTCCAGTCATACTTTTAACAGCCATGATAGTAAAACTTTAAAATTGGAATTTGTTCAAATGTCTTTACACCTCAAATGGAATAACTGGCATTAAATAAAACACTAAAGAGATAACAGAAGTTTAAGCTTGTGAGCACAAATTGTGAGTTTTATTTAACTGCAAGTGATGCAACCTATGTAACACATTCTTTTCTCATCCGTGTTCTTTAACTACTAATATTACCTTTACAGAGACAAACATTATAAAATGTGCCTGATTGGTAATTTATTAACTCTATCTGTCAAGTGATAATATTCTGTAGGCAGCCTTTGAAATGATGTTTTGAGAATTTATTTACAACCATTGAACACAGATGGTTTTGTAAAACTGACAATTACAGGCTCCTTAAACTCACAACATACATATATTTCAATATTTAAATAGCCCGTTTTCTTCAAAAGTAATTTTCTACTGCTTTTTCATAAAAATATAAAAAAGACAACATTTATAGTTTTAAAAACCTATATTTAACCCAAATCAAATTTTTTCTACAAATGATACCTCTTTCCAAAAAGTTAAAAAGACATCACAGAATACTGTGATGTTAAACCAAAGACTCATCACAATAACAGCATTTTACTTTTAAGAAATATTGTGCAGTATCTCCTTTTTAACCTTTCATGCTAGATTTCAACTATGTATATCCTATGTAAACACACCAGATTAATCCTAGTCATTCATATATATGCAGTAGACTGTCATATATGACCAGTTACCATACAAACTATAATACCATATTTTCAAAAATAGCAAAAGGCAATCTTTATGAAAGCTTAAAAAAAGCTTTTAATAAAAGGCGACCAACATTGCCCTAATTTTCAGTAAAAATTACCTCTTCTTCCTACCTTTCCCCCTGCTTTGAATGGTACCTTTTATTGCATGTTAATACACAAAGATATTCCTAGCACTTCTACTTAAGTTAGCCTCTTACATGGCTGCTTTCTTTTCTGATACACGGACTTTTAACAGAAGGCACCGAGATTAGACTCCTAAGAAGTTTCAATTTTTTTGTCCCTTTTTAGGTTCCTCTAGAATAATTTTCCTCAGAAAAAGATAACTTGAAAAACTTAAGGAACCAGAAGAAAATGAATGACGTAACACAGCAATTTGAAACTTACAGCATTCAAAAACTATAAATATATTAATAGCCTCCTTGAACATAGCACTTAGGACAAAAAGTCAGATAACTTTCTGAACATAAATGTAAAAATAGAGCACATTTATTAATAGTAGGAAAACTCCTAAGCTTACAGTAACAACATATTAAATCTTACATAACATACTGCCAAAAGCATTAGAAATCCACTGCCAGATATCCTGACGCACCATCCTGAAAATATGTCTGATACATATCACTAACATATATAACAAAGTATGGCATTTATTTCACAGAGAGAAAAGATAGTTTCATCACACAAACAGATTTGCAGATTTCAGCTTTAAGTTCTAGAGATATATTTTAAAGATAAAAAAAAGATTCACCCTTCAAATAAAAGTCTCTCTCTATAAGCCATTATTAATACTCTCTATGCTGTTACAATGTAAAACATTTAGAAACTTTTGAATTCTAGAAATGTTCACCAGTTAACCTACTTGGCCTTAACATATTCTAAATTCCCTTTCAAGAATCACATCAATGTTTTCAGTCCATCGGTCCAATATGAATGGAGCAACTCTATTTCTTTTTCTTCTTCTTTGGTGGTTCATCGTCAGAGCTGCTATCTGTGCTGGTGCTACTGCTACTGGAAGAGCTGGAATCTGAGTCTGAATCAGAGGAGGAGGAAGAGGTTGTGGAGGAGGCTGAGGATGAGGAACTAGAGGAGCTTTCATCAGTGTCACTGTCCTCTGAGGAGGAAGAGGTAGATGTTTCTTCACTCTCTGATGAAGAATCACTGGCAGAACTGTCACTGCTACTGCTACTGGAACTGGTTACACTCTTAGACCTATTAGACAATACAGAGTTATATACATGGGAAGGTGACATGTAATAGAATGTTAAAAGCAATTTCATTTTTTTTTCTTTTCGAGACAGAGTCTTGCTCTGTTGCCCAGTGTGGAGTGCAGTGGCACAATCTCAGCTCACTGCAACCTCCGCCTCCCAGGTTCAAGAAATTCTCTTGCCTCAGCCTTCCAAGTAGCCGGGATTACAGGTGCGCACACTGACGCCCAGATGATTTTTGTATTTTTAGTAGAGATGGGGTTTCATCATGTTCACCATGTTGGCCAGGCTGGTCTCGAACTCCTGACCTCATGATCTGCCCGCCTCAGCCTCCCAAAGCGCTAGGATTACAGGCGTGAGCCACCGCGCCCAGCCAAAAGTGATTTCATATGATTCCGTATATATGCTTATATATTGAAGCTTTGCTAGCATGTTATCCTTAGGTTTGATGTTTTGGAGATTGCCTGTTGTAAACCACAGTCCCTCTCTTTACAAGGCATTGTTACTTCAGCAACTTAATTCTCTTGGATGGAATTCAAGATAAGCATATCTACTATATTACATTTCAGAGGGAATAATGTCAGAATAAAGCTGCAGTATAACAATTGGGTCTATTTAAACCTCATGTAGCTTAGCTGGTGACTGTTTCATCATCTTTATTTTAACTACTTCAGACCAGATATGGCTGGCCAACAATTTCTTACCAGTCTATTAACACTTCCTATTCTAAGCCAAGAGAAGACAATTATTTATTGTTTCCAGGTACAAGGACTCTAGAAAGTTGGAGTAAAAGGAGAAATGGAAGCAATGCATTTCCAGACAGGTTAAAAAAAGGAACTTATCAGAAAATAGGATGATTATTTAATTATAAATTGCAGTAAGAGGCTTCAGATCCAAATCTTATAGCTATTTTTTTTGAGACAGAGTTTCGCTCTGTTGCTCAGGCTGGAGTGTAATGGCATGATCTTGGCTCATGGCAACCTCTGCCTCCCAGGTTCAAGCAATTCTCCTGCCTCAGCCTCTCAAGTAGCTGGGATTACAGGCATGTGCCACCACACCCAGCTAATTTTTCTATTTTTAGTAGAGACACGGTTTCACCATGTTGGACAGGCTGGTCTCGAACTCCTGACCTCAGGTGATCCACCCACCTTGGCCTCCCAAAGTGCTGGGATTATAGGCATGAGCCACTGCATCTGGCATAGCTATTGTTTTAAAATCACCTTTCCCATCCCGCCAATTAGTATTACATGTTATCTATAAAACACTGCTAAAACCACACATACCTTTTTTTCTTGGCCTTTCTTTCTACATTGGTTTCTCCAATGCTGATAAACACGAGGGGGAAAAAAGCTCCTGTTAATAGAGTGATTATACACAGCTCAGACAAGCCCTTCTACTATCCCCGAAATCATTTTACTCTGGAGAAACATTCTGTGTTTTTATCACATACAGAGTACAGTATTTCTTATTATAAGCAAGTGGAAAGTCTGCCATTGTAGGCTGTATATGGTACATGCAGTCAACTTAACCAGCATTTAAGCAAGACAATGTATCTTAGCACCTGTATAAAAGTCAGGTAGGTTAGTAGTTAAGATGATTAAATTTTTTTAGTCTGGAACTTAGGCTGATATAGCTGTATCACTACCTCCTGAACAACAGAACAAAGCTAATAGCACAATAGCCCTAATTTGTAGTTTGAGTTCTCAGAATCATACAAATAGCCATTTCATAATTTTTCAAAAGCAGCCCTTTAATTTAAAATAACTATTTCTTTTTCTGCATGTCCCGTTATTTACTTTTTTTTTTTTTTTTTTTTGAGACAAAGTCTTGTTCTGCTGTCCAGGCTGGTGCAGTGGCGCGATCTTGGCTCACTGCAACCTCCGCCTCCTGGGTTCAAGGAATTCTTCTGCCTCAGCCTCCTGAGTAGCTGGGACTACAGGTGTGTGTCACCAAGCCCGGCTAATTTTTACATTTTTAGTAGAGACAGGGTTTTATCATACTGGCCAGGCTGGTCTCAAACTCCTGACCTCATGATCCGCCCACCTTGGCCTCCCAAAGTCCTGGGATTACAGGTGTGAGCCACCCTGCCTGGCCGAGTTATTTACTCTTTAAAGACCAGAAATGTAATACTTCAAAACTATGCTCACTCACATTAGTTATAAAGTCTGGTAAATTTGAATGAAAGGGACAAATAGCTTGCTGCTATTATTCTGTCAAACAACATGCATACTAAATCAGGTTTTTAAATTACAGAATTAGGCCAGGTGCGGTGGCTCACACCTGTAATCCCAGCAGTTTGGGAGGCCGAGGCAGGCAGATCATTTGAGGTCAGGAGTTCGAGACCAGCCTGGCCAACATGGTGAAACCCTGTCTCCACTTAAAAAAACACAAAAATTAGCCAGGCTTAGTGGTGCATGCCTGTACTCCCAGCTACCCAGGAGACTGAGGCAGGAGAATCTCTTGAACCTGGGAGGCGGAGGTTGCAGTGAGCTGAGATCGCACCATTGCACTCCAGTTTGGGCGACAGAGCAAGACTCTGTCTCAAAATAAAAACAACAACAACAACAAGAAAAAAACAATTAATTCTATCACCACTGTCCTGTAAATTTAACTTTTTTTTTTCTTTTTGAGATAGGGTCTCACTGTTACCCAGGGTGGAGTGCAGTGGCATGATCTTGGCTTACCGCAACCTCTGCCTCCCAGCCTCAAGCAATCCTCCCACCTCAACCTCTGGAGTAGCTGGGACTACAACACGCACCACCATGCCTAACTTTTGTATTTTTTGTAGAGACGGGGTCTGACCATGTTGCCCAGGCTGGTCCTGAACTCCTAAGCTCAAGCAATCTGCTCACCTCAGCTTCCCAAAGTGTTGGGATTACAAGTGTGAGCCACCACACATGGCCAATGTTTTTATATCCTGGCCTTCTCTATATTTCCTAGATAATGCTTCCATCATTGTTTCCTGAGTCTCCAAACATAAACATGTATTTATGTAAAGTTTTTTACACAATGGAATTACTTACTGAATTGTCATTTTGGGCATAAAATAAGAGGGTGAAGTATACTTATTAAATTATAACTGAATCAAAATTCAGCAATCTTTTTTTTTTTTTTTTTGAGATGGAGTCTCCCTCTGTCGCCCAGGCAGGAGTGCAGTGCTGGATCTCGGCTCACTGCAAGCTCCACCTCCCGGGTTCATGCCATTCTCCTGCCTCAGCCTCCCGAGTAGCTGGGACTACAGGTGCCCGCCACTATGTCTGGCTAATTTTTTTGTATTTTTAGTAGAGACAGGGTTTCACCATGTTAGCCAGGATGGTCTCGATCTCCTGATCTTGTGATCCACCCGCCTCAGCCTCCCAAAATGCTGGGATTGCAGGTGTGAGCCAAGGTGCCTGGCCAGCAATCTTTTTTAACAGAGCCAGATTCATGTAATTATATATATTTTTAGACCAAAATACTTGTGAGATACAATTAGAAAAACAAAAGTAAATGTCAAAATAAAATTTTATTTATTTATTTTTTGTAGAGGTGAGACTTGCTATGTTGCCCAGGCTGGTCTCAAACTCCTGTCCTCAAGTGATCCTCCCACCTTAGCTTCCCAAAGTGCTAGGATTATAGGTGTGTGCCTAAACTAGAATGAAAATTTTCATAACCCGTATTTCATTCTTTAGGACAGGGGTCTTCAAACATTTTTTTTGCTTACATTCCTAATAAAATAATTTCTGGAAAACTCATACTTGCAATTCTAAGTTTTAATATTTGCAAAGGGCATATTATATACATATTATAAAAAGTTCTACAATAATTTAATACCTATTATTCACATAAGAACATATGAACATTTTTAACAGCTGATACTTTTTCTTTTTTTTTGAGGTGGAGGCTCGTTCTGTCGCCCAGGTGGGAGTGCTGTTGCATGATCTTGGCTCACTTCAACCTCTGCCTCCTGGGTTCAAGCAATTTTCCTGTCTCAGCCTCCTGAGTAGCTGGGATTACAGGTGCCCGCCACCATGCCTGGCTAATTTTTGTACTTTTAGTAGAGATGGCGTTTCACCATGTTGGCCAGGCTGGTCTCGAACTCTTGACCTCATGCGATCCACCCACTTTGGCCTCCCAAAGTATTGGGATTACAGGTGTGAGCCACCACGCCGGGCCTTTTTTTAAGAAACAGGGTCTTGGCAGATACTACTTAGCCCAGGGCCTGGTGGCTAGGCTGGTTGTCTCCTTTCCAGTTGGAGGCTTCTGCTGCAAACATTCTCCGCCAGATCATGGGTCAGGCCAAGAAGCATGCGAAGTTGATCCCCCTTTTTGTATTTATTGGAACTGGAGGTACTGGAGCAGCACTGTTTCTCTCGCCTCTGACATTGTTCAATCCAGATGTTTGTTGGGACAGAAAGAATAACCCAGAGCCCTGAACAAACTGGGTCTCAATGATCAATACAAGTTCTACTCAGTGAATGTGGATTACAGCAAATTGAAGAAAGAAGGTTCAGATTTCTAAATGAAATGTTTTACTATAAAGCTCCTTTAGAATGAAGGTCTTCCAGAAGCCATCTGCACAATTTTCCACTTAACAGGAAATATTTCTCCTCTAAATGCATGAAATCATGTTGAGGTAATCTACTGGAGATTACACTGATTAATAAATAACTGAAAGTTGAAAAAAAAAACAAAAAACCCAGCATCTTGCTATGTTGCCTAGGCTGTTCTTAGACTTCTGGCCCCAAGTGATCCTCTTGTCTTGGCCTCCCAAAGTGCTGGGATTACAGGCATGAGCCACAGCATTTGGCTGATAGTATAAATTTTAATAACTATTACATTAAAACAAACTTATTGGTAATGTGTATATATATATATTTTTGGCGAGATACAGTCTCACTGTATCACCCAGGCTGGAGTGCAGTGGTGTGATTTCAGCTCCCTGCAACTTCTGCCTCCTGGGTTCAAGTGATCCTCCTGCCTCAGCTTCCCAAGTAGCTGCGATTACAGGGTGCACCACCGCACCCAGCTAATTTTTGTATTTTTAGTAGAGACAGGGTTTTGCCATGTTGGCCAGGATGGTCTCGAACTCCTGACCTCGAGTGATCCACCCACCTCGGCCTCCCATACTGCTGGAATTACAGGCGTGAACCACTGTGCCCAGTCCGGAAATGCATTTCTTAATGACAGATTTTTTTCTAGTTTATGTATCTATAAATAAATATTTCTTCATGGTAGAATGTGACCAGGTTTGGCATCAATTAAATTCCTATTTTTAAATTTTATTTTTTCAATAGAGATGGCTCCTTGGGAATTATTTCTCATTTTTTCTTTCTTTTTTTTTTTTTGAGATGGAGTTTCGCTCTCGTTGCCTAGGCTGAAGTGCAATGGTGCAGTCTCGGCTCACCACAACCTCCGCCTCCCGGGTTCAAGTGATTCTCCTGCCTCAGCCTCCCAAGCAGCTGGGATTATGGGCATGCGCCACCACGTCTGGATAATTTTGTATTTTTAGTAGAGACGGGGTTTCTCCATGTTGGTCATGTTAGTCTCAAACTCCCAACCTCAGGTGATCCACCCGCCTTGGCCTCCCAAAGTGCTGGGATTACAGGCATGAGCCACCGCGCCCGGCTTAATTCTTATTTTATTTTTATTTTTATTTTCTGAGACGGAGTCTCGCTCTGTCACCCAGGCTAGAGTGCAGTGGCGCGATCTCAGCTCCCTTGCAAGCTCCGCCTTCCGGGTTCACGCCATTCTCCTGGCTCAGCCTCCCTAGAAGCTGGGACTACAGGCGCCCGCCACCACGCCCGGCTGATTTTTTGTATCTTTTTAGTAGAGACAGGGTTTCACTGTGTTAGCCAGGAAGATCTCCATCTCCTGACCTCGTGATCTGCCTGCCTCGGCCTCCCAAAATGCTGGGATTACAGGTGTAAGCCACCGTGCCCGGCTTAATTCTTAAGTGTTACATATTTAACCTAGAGAAACCCTAACCTAAATAGATTGATTGGAATGGAAAGACTTTTGTTATTTCCATGTCACTCGATTCTCTGCATTCCATCTGTTATATTCCACAAGTCACATAATAATATTCCATTAAAATATGCTTTTTAACTGACAATTCAATTAGGTCATCTTCAATTTTGTTGAGGGAAAAACCTTAAAAAAGAATTTACTCTCAGCTGGGTGCGGTGGCTCACGCCTGTAATCCCAGCACTTTGGGAGGCCGAGGCGGGCAGATCATGAGGTCAGGAGATCGAGACCATCCTGGCTAACATGGTGAAACCCAGTCTCTACTAAAAATACAAAAAATTAGCCAGGTGTTGTTGCACGCACCTATACTCTCAGCTACTCTGGAGGCTGAGGCACAATCACATGAACCTGGGAAGCAGAGGTTGAAGTGAGCTGAGATCGCACCACTGCACTCCAGCCTGGGTGACAGAGCAAGACTCTGTCTCAAAAAAAAAAATTTTTACTCTAAAAAATTATGGCCAGCTGGGCATGGTGGCTCATGCCTATAATCCCAGCACTTTGGGAGGCTGAGGTGGGTGGATTGCTAGAGCTCAGGAGTTTGACACCACCCTGGGCAACATGGCAAAATCCCATCTCTACCAAAAATACAAAAAATTAGCCAGGCGTGGTGGTGTGCACCTGAAGTCTCAGCTACTGGGGAGGCTGAGGTGGGAGAATTACTTGAACCCAGGAGGTGGAGGTTGCAGTGAGCTGAGACTGCACTCCAGCTTGGATGACACAGTGAGACTCTGTCTCAAAACAAACAAACAAACAAAACTATTATGACTATTCACTTTCTCAGCACAAACACCACTATTCTGAAAAACCATCTAGGTTTTTATACGTGAGGACAATACACTAAGGTATGTTAGAGATGGGTAAGAGGTATACCTTTCTTTTGTGAGATTAGAGAAGCGTTGTTAGAAAAGGGGAAGTAGAAAAGGAGACCGGTAGGCAAGTTATCATCAGATTTGTTTTAGGAAGAATTGTATATGAATGTTGATAATCTAGAAATTGATTATCTATTCCTGCATAACTCTTGAAGAACTTTCACGTCACAAATTAGAAGACTGTTGCCTTGAAAGTCTAAATATTTAAGACACTACTATACAGCTAACAGCCCTTAGGAAGACGCTGCTTTTTTTTTTTTTTTTTGAGACAGAGTCTCGCTCTGTTGCCCAGTCTGGAATGCAGTGGCACAATCTCAGCTCACCGAAACTTCCACCTCCCAGGTTCAAGTGATTCTCTTGCCTCAGCCTCCTGAGTAGCTGGGATTACAGGTACCTGCCACCATGCCCGGCTAATTTTTGTATTTTTAGTAGGGATGGAATTTCACCATGTTGGCCAGGTGTCGGCCTTCCAAAGTGTTGGGATTATAGGTGTGAGCCACCCCGCCCAGCCAATTCTTCTTTTTATAAACATAAATCATAGCATATTATATATTCTGTTCTCTACCATAATTAATATACCTGGTACTTCTTGGATAGCTTTCCATGTCAGCTCATATAATCTATCTGTTAATTCAATTGTCGTTTCATTGACAGTTGAGGCAAAAAAGCAAAATGATTAAGACCATGAATCTGGGGGACAGGCTGCATGATTTAACACTTACTTTTTCTTCTTACTAGCTGTATGACAATGAGTAAGTTATTCAACATCTCCTTGCTTTAGTTTCTTCATATGTAAAATGAAGACAATAATACTACCTATCTTAATAGTGTAGATATCAGGTTTAAATAAGCTAATACTTATAAAGACCCTAGAATAGTACTTGGCACACAGTAAGCATCTATTAAACATTAGTAACATTATAATTAAAATCTGGAGAACCACCATGAAACGTTTGGTCCTTTAATAAATTCTATATACACATTAAAAAAATATTCCTTTGGATACCACATGTAAACCTACCTTTGTTGCAATAATAATCTGTTTTCTTTTTCTTTTAAAGCTTTCTTTAGTTCTGCTGTCCTTGAGGGCCTATGTAGGTATTTTCTTTTTCCTGTGCATTCGTAAGTCCAATGTCCAAATTCCAAGCATTTCTGACATCTTACATGTTGCTTATTTGCTTCACTACAGAACAAAAAATAGAATACAAGCCTTAAAATTCTGTCTTGTGACTTTCACCCTAAAAACTATAAAAAATATAAAGGATAAAATTATGTTTACTCTTATGGTCCAATTCATAAAAATCAACATTTTACCCTTTATGTTAAGTGAGATTTAATACAACAAAGTATAATAAGTGTAATGACATGGTTTGGCTGTGTCCCCATCTAAATCTCATCTTGAATTCCCACATGTTGTGGGAGAAACCTGGTGGGAGGTAACTTAATCATAGGGGCAAGTCTTTCCTGTGCTGTTCTTGTGATAGTGAATAAATCTCACAAGATCTGATGGTTTTAAAAATAGGAGTTTCCGGCTGGGTGTGGTGGCTCACACCTATAATCCCAGCACTTTGGGAGGCTAAGGCAGGCGGATTACGAGGTCAGGAGATTGAGACCATCCTGGCTAACATGGTGAAACCCCATCTCCACTAAAAATACAAAAAAATTAGCCAAGCGTGGTGGTGGGCGCCTGTAGTCCCAGCTACTCAGGAGGCTGAGGCAGGAGAATGGTATGAACCCGGGAGGCAGAGCTTGCAGTGAGCCAAGGTTGCACCACTGCACTCCAGCCTGGGCAACAGAGCGAGACTCCGTCTCACACACACACAAAAAAACAAAAAACCACAGGAGTTTCCCTGCACAGTCTCTCTCTCTTTTCTTGCTGCCGTCCATGTAAGACGTGACTTGTTCCTCCTTGCCTTCTGCCATGATTGTGAGGCCTCCCCAGACATGCTGAACTGTGATTCCAATAAACTTTTTTGTTTTGTAAATTGCCCAGTCTTGGGTATGTCTTTATCAGCAGTGTGAAAATGGATTAATACATATAATAAATGGTTAAAAGCATAGACCTTGAAGTTAAGATACAGTTGAATTCAAATCTTGGCTCCTCAATTCTGTTCCAGTTATGTGAGACTAGGGCATTCAGACTACTTTCCAGCTCAGAACTAGAAAAGACCGTCAAAACATTTTTAACAAGCTTCTTTAAGAATCGAAAAATTGGCCAGGTGTGGTGGCTCACACCTGTAATCCCAGCACTTTGGGAGGCTAAGGCAGGCAGATCACGAGGTCAGGAGATCGAGACCATCCTGGCTAACACGGTGAAACCCTGTCTCTACTAAAAATATAAAAAATTAGCTGGGCGTGGTGGTGGGTGCCTGTAGTCCCAGCTACTGGGGAGACTGAGGCAGGAGAATGGTGTGAACCTGGGAGGCAAAGCTTGCAGTGAGCCGAGATTGCGCCACTGCACTCCAGTCTGGGTGACAGAGTGAGACTCTGTCTCAAAAAAAAAAAAAAAAAAAAAGAATCAGAAAATCAGGCTGGGAGCAGTGGCTCACGCCTGTAATCCCAGCACTTTGGGAGGCTGAGGCAGGTGGATCAGGAGGTCAGGAGTTTGAGACCAGCCTGGCCAACATGGTGAAACCCTGTCTCTACTAAAAATACAAAAATTAGCTGGGCGTGGTGGTGGGCACCTGTAATCCCAGCTACATGGGAGGCTGAGGCAGGAGAATCATTTGAACCTGGGAGGCGGAGGTTGCAGTGAGCCGAGATTGCGCCATTGCACTCCAGCCTGGGCAACAGGGTGAGACTCCATCTCAAAAAAAAAAAAAAAAAAAATCAGAGAATCAACAAGGGGGTCAAGCCGACCAGCTGAAATGGCTCAGGTCTGTAATCCCAGCATTTTGGGAGGCCACGGTGGAAAGACTGCTTGAGGCCAGGAATTTGAGACCAGCCAGGCAGGACAACACAGCAAGACTCAATCTCTACAATAAATTTTGAAAAATTAGCCAGGGCCAGGCCTGGTGGTTCACGCTTGTAATCCCAGCACTTTGGGAGGCCAAGGGAGGCAGATAACTTGAGCTCAGAAGTTTGAGACTAGCCTGGGCAACATGGTGAAACCCTGTCTCTAAAAAAAACTACAAAAATTAGCCGGGTGTGGTGGCAAACAGCTGTAGTCCCAGCTACTTGGGAAGCTGAGATAGGAGGTGCAGAGCCCAGGAGTTTGAGGCTACAGTAAGCTATGATTGCACCACTGCACTTCAACTTGGGTGACAGAGGGAGATTCTCTCTTTTTTTTTTTTTTAAAGATGAAGTCTCACTCTGTTGCCCAGGCCAAGAGTGCAGTGGCACGATCTTGGCTCACCACAAGCCTCCCAGGTTCAAGCAATTCTCCTGCCTCAGCCTCCTGAGTAGTTGAGACTACAGGCACGCACTATCACGCCCGGCTAATTTTTGTATTTTTTGTAGAGGTGGGGTTTTGCCATGTTGGCCAGGCTGGTCTCAAACTCCTGGCCTCAAGTGATCCACCTACTTCGGCCTCCCAAAGTGCTGGGATTACGGGCATGAGCCACTGCACCCTGCCTGATTCTGTCTCTTAAAAAAAAAACAAAAAAGATGGCCAGGTGCGGTGGCTCATTCCCATAATCCCAGCGCTTTGTGGGGCTGAGGTGGGCGGATTGCTTGAAGTCAGAAATTCGAGACCAGCGCGGCCAACATGGTGAAACCCATCTCTACTAAAACAAAAATTGCCAGGCTTGGTGGCACACACCTGTAATCTCAGCTACTCAGGAAGCTGAGGCAGGAGAATCGTTTGAACTTAAGGAGGCAGAGGTTGCGGTGAGCCGAGATCATGCCACTGCACTCTGGCCTGGGCGACAGAGTAAGACTCTGTCTCAAAAAAAAAAAAAAAAAAAAAAAGAATAATCAAAACAAGATATGGAAGAAGATAGAAATCTAGAATTAAGTCAACTTTTGTACTGGGTGTGTCTGTCCATTGCAAGAGGGTAAGCATCACATATTACAAGCTAGGGAGATAAACTCTGTGTCAGAGTTAAGACGAAGGGCTATACCCTACAAATAAACCCAAGTTCTTAGAAACTTCAGCCAACTTCTAGTTACCTAGAAGACTGAGAAAAATCCAGTCCCTGAAATTGGACTGAGATACAGCCAAGGAAGAAAAAGAAGTAAAAGAATTGAAAAGGAAGAAATAAACCTGTCATTTCTTTTCGATAAAGTGTTAGGTACACTGTAAATCCTAATGAATCTACAGATAAAATATTTTGAAATAATTAGAATTAAGTGAGTTTAGCAAGGTTTTAAATTTGGGTCAGCAATGTTTTTTTTTTTTTTGGAGATGAAGTCTTGCTCTGTCGCCCAGGCTAGAGTGTAGTGGCACGATCTTGGCTTACTGCAGCCTCTGTCCCCCAGGTTCAACCAATTTTCCTGCCTCAGCTTCGGGAGTAGCTGGGACTACAGGCACACACCACCACGCACGGCTAATTTTTTTTATTTTAGTAGAGACGGGGTTTCACCGTATTATCCTGGCTGGTCTCGAACTCCTAGGCTCAGGCAATCCACTTGCCTCAGCCTCACAAAGTGCTAGGATTACAGGTGTGAGCCACCGTGCCCAGTACAGGTCAGCAAATTTTTCTGTAAAGGGTCAGGTAGTAAATATTACAGGCTTTGTGGAACAAGAGGCAAAACTGTGGATGTTATATAGGTACTCATATAACATGAGAGAAAACAAATTTCCATATTTTGTGGATGAAATGAAGGCTCATATATAAACAACATTCTTAGCTTACGGGCCTCCAAAAACAGGTAGCAGGCAGGATTCAGTGACCATGGTTTGTGGAACCTTATATTAGCTATAGAGACACCATATAAAGATGAATTGAGTTTCTATATAACAAAAAACAGTTTTCGTATTTTGTTTGTAGAGATGAGGTCTCCTTATGTTGCCCAGGCTAGTTTCAAATTCCTGAGCTCAAGTGATCCTCGCACCTTGGCCTCCCAAAGTGCTGCGATTACAGGCATGAATCACTGCACCCAGCCACAAAAACAGTTTAAAAGGAACTTTTTTTTTTTTCTTTTTGAGATGGAGTTTTGCTCTTGTTGCCCAGGCTGGAGTGCAATGGCGCGATCTCAGGTCACTGCAACATCCACCTCCCGGATTCAAGCGATTCTGCCTCAGCCTCCCAAGTAGCTGGGATTACAGGCGCCTGCCACCACACCCAGCTAATTTTTTGTATTTTTAGTAGAGATGGGGTTTCAATATGTTGGTCAGGCTGGTCTCGAACTCCAGACCTTAAGTGATCCACCCGCCTTGGCCTCCCAAAGTGTTGGGATTACAGGTGTGAGCCACCGCACCTGGCTAAAAGGAACTTTTTAATTTAAAAATATATATTTTTTCTTTTTTAGAGAAGAGGTCTCACTAAGTTGCCCCGGCTGGTCTTGAACTCCTGGGCTCAAGCAATCCTCCTGCTTTGGCCTCCCAGATTACAGACATGAGCCACTGCATAAGTGAACATTTTTAAAAGATAATATTTATAATAATCCTAAAAACTACCAAATACCTAGAAAACAGAGAAAAGAAGTGTGAGACTTTTATGCAAAAACAAACCTTAGGCCAGGCATGGTGGCTCACACCTGTAATCCCAACACTTTGGGAGGCCAAGGCAGGTGGATCACAAGGTCAGGAATTCAGGACCATCCTGGCCAAGATGATGAAACCCCATCTCTAATAAAAATACAAAAAAATTTAGCTGCATGCAGTGGTAGACACCTGTAATCCTAGCTACTCGGGAGGCTGAGGCAGGAGAATTGCTTGAACCTGGGCAGCAGAGGATGCAGTGAGCCAAGATCATACCACTGCACTCCAGCCTGGGCGATATAGTGAGACTCCATCTAAAAAAAAAAACAACAACAAAAAAACCTGACTGAGATAAATTAAATACCAATAAAAGTAGCTAAACAAATAGAGAGATATACCATGTTCATAGACTGGAAGTTTCAGTATTATAAAATGTCAGTTCTCCCCAAATTCCTGTATAGATTCAAAGCAATTCCAATAAAAATCCCAAAAGTTTTTTTGGGTGCAGAACTTAACAAGCTCATTCTAAAATACGTACACAGCCAGGCTTGATGGCTCTCTCTTGTAATCCCAGCGCTCTGGGAGGCCAAGGTAGGCAGACCATTTGAGGTCAGAAGTTCGAGACCAGCGTGGGCAACACGGTGAAAGCCCATCTCCACCAAAAAAAATTTCTAAAACATTATCTGAGCATGGTGGCAGGCACCTGTAGTCCCCAGCTACTTGGGAGGCTGAGGCAGGAGAATTGCTCAAACCTGGGAGGCAGAGGTTGCAGTGAACCAAGATCATGCCACTGCACCCTAGCCTGAGCGACAGAGTGAGCCTCCATCTCAAAAAAAAAAAAAAAGAAAGAAAGAAAAAAAGAAAAAAGTGGGCCAGGCTCAGTGGCTCACGCCTGTAATCCCAGCACCTTGGAAGGTCGAGGCAGGCGAATCACCTGAGGCCAGGAGTTCGAGACCAGCCTGGCCAACACAGTGAAACCCCATCTTTACTAAAAATATAAAAATTAGCCGGGTGTGGTGGTGCATGCCTGTAATCCCAGCTACTTGGGAGGCTGAGGCAGGAGAATTTCTTGAACTCAGGAGGCAGAGGTTGCAGTGAGTCAAGATCACACGACTGCACTCCAGCCTAGGCAACAGAGTGAGACTCCATCTCAAAGAAAAAAAAAAAGTGTACAGAAATTCAAAAGGCCAGTAACAGACAAAATGCCCTTGTAAAAGAACAAGTAGGGAAGAATTTAATTAAAAAAAAAAGAAAGATGGATAACAGAAAAATAAGATGAAGTAGAATATGAAAAGATAGTACAAAAATGGGACTAGGGGCCGGTCACAGTGGCTCATGCCTATAATCCCAGCACTTTGGGAGGCCAAGGTGGGTAGATCACTTGAGGTCAGGAGTCCAAGACCAGCCTGGCCAACATGGTGAAACCTCATTTCTACTAAAAATACAAAAAATAGGCCGGGTGTGGTGGCTCACGCCTGTAATCCCAGCACTTTGGGAGGCCGAGGTGGGCGGATTACAAGGTCAGGAGATCGAGACCATCCTGGCTAACACGGTGAAACCCCGTCTCTATTAAAAATACAAAAAAATTAGCCGGGCGCAGTGGCGGGTGCCTGTAGTCCCAGCTACTCAGGAGGCTGAGGCAGGAGAATGGCGTGAACCCGGGAGGCAGAGCTTGCAGTGAGCCTAGATGGCGCCACTGCACTCCAGCCTGGGTGACAGAGGGAGACTCCATCTCAAAAAAAAATAAATAATAAATAATAATAATAAATAAATAAAAATAAAAATACAAAAAATTAGCTGGGCATGGCAACGCACACCTGTGGTCCCAGCTACTTGGGAGGCTGAGGCAGGAGAATTGCTTGAACCCGAGAGGCACAGATTGCAGTGAGCCGAGATAGCACTGCTGCACTCCAGCCTGGGCGACAGAGTGAGACTCCATCTCCAAGAAAAAAAAAAAAAAAAAAGGACTAGGAAACACAAATTAACAATAAACATATGAAAAAGTATTCATTAGTAATCAAAGAAAAGCAAATTAAAACCCCAACAAAACACCACTACACACCTCCCAGAAAGACTAAAAATAAAAACTAGTAATAGCAAATGTTAGCAAAGATATGTAGCAAAAGAGGCCAGGCGTGGTGGCTCACACCTGTAATCCTGGCACTTTGGAAGGCTGAGGCGGGCAGATCACGAGGTCAGGAGTTCGAGACCAGCCTGGACAACATAGTGAAACCTCGTCTCTACTAAAAATACAAAAATTAGCTGGGCATGGTGGTGCGCGCCTATAGTCCCACCTACTTGGGAGGCTGAGGCAGGAGAATCGCTTGAACCCAGGTGGCGGATGCTGTGGTCAGCCAAGATTGTGCCACTGCACTCCAGCCTGGGCAACAAAGCAAGACTCCATCTCAAACAATATATATATATGTAGGAAAAGAAATATCCATCCACTATTGATAAGAATACAAATTGGTACAACTATTTTGGAAAAAAAAAAAAGCCTCAAAAACAACCATTTACTATAGTTGAAAAGATATGCTTACTCTATGGCCCAGCAATTCTACTTGTATGCAATAGAAATCTATGCACAAGTATACCAAAAAATATTTACAATATTGCTTTTCCTTTATGTATTATAGCTTTTAAAAATTTTCAGTCACAACCTTACAGAAAAGTTCTAACTCTGTTTCAAATAATTATTTTTCCTGAATCATTTGTAAGCTGCCCACTTGATTGCTCATCAACCCAGAATATTTTCCTGCATATTTTCTGTAAACTAGAATCTTCTCCTATATATCAATCAAAATCAAGAAATTAATGTTGATACATTCCTACTATTTACTCTTTTTTTTTTTTTTTTTTTTTTGAGACGGAGTTTTGCTCTTGTTGCCCAGGCTGGAGTGCAATGGCACGATTTCAGCTCGCTACAACCTCCGCCTCCCAAGTTCAAGCAATTCTCCTGCCTCAGCCTCCCCAGTAGCTGGGATTACAGGCATGTGCCACCACGCCTGGCTAATTTTTTTTTGTATTTTTAGTAAAGGGGGGGTTTCCTCCATGTTGGTCAGGCTGGTCTTGAACTCCTGACCTCAGATGATCCGCCCACCCCAGCCTCCCAAAGTGCTGGGATTACAGGCGTGAGCCACCGCGCCCAGCCCTATTTATTCTTTAGACCACACTTAAGTTGCATCAAATGTCTTAACGTCCCGTATAGCAAATTCAGTTCAGCACCACAGTTGCACTTGTCACATTTCTTTAGTCTCCTTCAGTAGGGAAGAGTTCCTCAGTCACGTCTTGCTTTTCATGATCTTGACACTTTTAGAAGATTACAAGCCAGGTATCTTCACAGTGTGCTTCAATTTGAGTTGGAAAATTTGCTTCCAAGCCCACTCATGTGGCTATCTGCAGAAGGCTTTAGTTCCTTGCCATGTTGGCCTTTCCACAGTGCTTACAACACAGCTTTGCCCAGAGTGAATGACCAAGACCATCAGTTGTGCTGTATTCTACTGATCACACAGACCAACCATGGTATAACGCGTGATTACACAAGGGTGTACCAGGAGACAGAGATCATCATAGTCCATCTTAGAGGCTGGCTATCACATCTGATATCTCTGAGTATCTTTGGCAGGAATAAAACAGAAGTGATGCTGTGTACTTCTCATTGTATCCTATCAGGTTAACATAAGATTTCAATTTGTTTTATTACTGATGATGTTCACTTTGATCCCTTGATTAAGGAGTGTCTACCAGACTTCGCCACTGTGAGGTTTTTTTTTTTTTTTTTTTTTGAGACTAAGTCTTGCTCTGTCACCCAGGCTGGAGTGCAGTGGCGTGATCTCAGCTCACTGCAGCCTCTGCCTCCTGGGCTCAAGAGATTCTCCTGCCTCAGCCTACTGAGTAGCTGGGATTACAGGTGCGCACCACCACACTCAGCTAATTTTTGTATTTTTAGCAGATACAGGGTTTCACCATGTTGGCCAGGATGGTCTCGAACTCCTAACCTCAAGTGGTCTGGCTGACTTGGCCTCCCAAAGGGCTGGGATTACAGGCAGAAGCCACCGCATTTGGCCTGTAAAGTTACGTTTCATCCTTTTGTAATTGTGGCAGTTTTAAAATATGTTCACAAATTTTGTGGAATTGTAATTCCCCTCTCCTTGGGTGTGGCTTGGACTTCACAACTTGCTTCCAACTAACAGAATGAAGCAAGGTGAGGGAGTGTGACTTTGAAGACTAGGTCAAGTAGCTGCCATGTCATGAAGATACTCAAGCAGCCTCCACAATGACCCATGTGGCAAGGAACCTTACCCTGCTGTCAATAGCCATGTAAGTGAACCATCTTGGAAGCAGATTCCCAGTTCTGGTCAAGCCTTCAGATAACTGCTGCCCCTGCCAACATCCTGATCACAACCACATGGGAGAGCCTGAGTCAGAACCACTCGCCTAGGTCACTCCTCAATTCCTGACCCAGGGAAACTGTGAATTGATATTTATTGTTATAAGCCACTAAATTTTAGGAGTAATCTGTTACACAGCAATTGATAACTAATAATTATTTTGTGGGCTAATACTTGAAAATCCATAAATATCCTACTCCTCATTAAATATTTAGTTCCTTTATTCATGAGTGTGGATTAATGTTTTTCCATTTTATTCAATGGGTTATAATCCATCACCATCTTTTAGTCTGAGGCTCAAATTGTCACAGTTTTGGTCAGTGGGAGCTCCTTCAAGCTGGATTCTGTGTTCTTTTGACATGGCTCCTTTATTATTTGGGTATTTCCTTGATTTCTGGTACAACAACAAAAAAATATAGGCTCAGTTTGTATTTTCCCTGCTCCAGCCTGAAACCAGCCATTTCTCCAAGGTGATCTGATAATGTTTGGAGCCAACATGGGGGCACACACGTGCTTGCTGTTACTGGGACACTGCTGCTCCTAGTTAGTGTCAGTGGACAGAGCTAGGGAACACACACACCTACTCACCTGTCAAATATACACACTTACATCTATATTTAATATTTTGAAAACCATGATTTCACACTGATAATTTTAATTCTAACCCAATTTCACAGATTTTTAAAATTTTTCTCCGCTTGATCTTAGCCAAAAAGCCGAGAAGCAATTATTATTTATTTTTCTCTCTTTTTTTTATTCTGAGACGGAGTTTTGCGCCTGTGCCCAGGCTGGAGTACAATGGCGCAATCTTGGCTCACTGCAACCTCCGCCTCTGGGGTTCAATCGATTCTCTTGCCTCAGCCTCCCAAGTAGCTGGGATTACAGGCGCCTGCCACCACACCCGGCTAATTTTTGTATTTTTAGTAGAGGTGGGGTTTCACCACATTGGCCAGGCTGGTCTTGAACTCCTGACCTCAGGTGATCTGCCCGCCTCAGTCTCCCAAAGTGCTGGGATTATAGGTGTGACCCACCGCGCCCAGCTATTTTTCTCTTCTATACTTCCTTCTTCAGGAAGAAACCTGGCTCCCACTATCCTTAATAGATTACTTATTTGGTCAATTCCCCTTATGTAACCAATTGCCCATTGTTGCCACTGCTGCCTCCTCCCCCATATCCTCTTAACTTCACTTGGAATCTGCCCTGCACCCCCACCCACGACTCCCATTGCCAGGCAGGCCCCCCCCCCAGACACATTTCTCTTTATACACAGGCTCCGGTACCCTATACCAAATTATACCTACTCACATACCCTGTGTGGATATTCTCTCCATGAGGAGACAACTTTTGTTAAACTGCCTCATGTGGATGTTCTCTCCACGAGGAGACAACTTTTGTTAAACTGCCTCGTGTGGACACCTTTGACCCAGCTTGGGATCTGACACCCTGCATTGGACTTCCCCACTACTGGATGACCTCTGCAACCTGCTGACATCACAAGCCAGTTCAAGCTCCTCTGTAGGTGCTCTCCTGACCCCACATTCAGCTCTAATATTTCAAAGCCAAGTTGACCCTCTGCATAGACACCTAGTGTGCTCTATTCTACCCAATACCTTTAGGATTGCATTGTTCAGGAAGGGAAGAGGAAGAACTATAAAAATGTCCATAGCATGATTTTTTTTTTCATTTTTGAGACAGTGTCTGACTCTGCTGCCCAGACTGGAGTGTGATGATGTGATCATGGCTCACTGCAACCTGAATCTCCTGAGCTCAAGCCATCCTTCCACCTCAGCCTCTCAAGCAGCTGGGACCACAGGTGCGCACCACCACACATGGCTAATATTTTTAGTTTTTGTAAAGATAGGGTCTCACTATGTTTCCTAGGCTGGTTTCAAACTCCTGGCCTCAAGCAATCTTCCCACCTCAGCATCCCAAAGTGCTGGGATTGTAGGCATGAGCCACTGTGCTTGGCAGCATGATTTGCAGTATTCTCAAAATTGGAAATAATATGAAAGTAGAACAGAAGTTTGTGGTACAGAATACAGAGGAATACTTCATGGTAATACCAAAGAATAAATTACAGCTTCATTTAACATAAGATATAAGATAGACTCAAAATAATCCAAATTGAACGATTGAACGATTCTATACAAAGTTTAAAGAGACAGCCAGGTGTGGTAGCTCACTCCTGTAATCCCAACACTTTAGGAGGCCAGGTGGGTGGATCACTTGAAGCCAGGAGTTCGAGACTAGCCTGGCCAACATGGCAAAACTCTGTCTCTACTAAAAATACAAAAAATTAGCTGGGTGTTGTGGCACATGCCTGTAGTCCCAACTGCGTGGGAGGCTGAGGCCTATGAATTGCTTGAAACCAGGAGGCAGAGGGTGCAGTGAGCCGAGATCGCACCACAGCACTCCAGTCTGGGCAACAAAGTGAGAATCTGTCTCAAAAAAAAAAAAAAAAAAAAAAGACAAAATTAAACTCTAGTGCACAGATAGTAAATAAACCAAGGCCAGGTGTGTTGGTTCACACCTGTAATCCCAGCACTTCTTTAATGTTTTAAGAAATCTTTACTCTTTTACTACATAGCTATATGATCTTCAGCAAGCTGATTTTTTTTTTTTTAATTACAATAGAGAAAAGGTCTCACTACGTTGCCCAATCAGGTCTCAAACTCCTGGGCTGAAGCGATCCTCCCTCCTTGGCCTCTCTCTTTTTTTTGAGACGGAGTCTTCCTCTGTCGTCCAGGCTGGAGTACAGTGGCGCAATCTCGGTTCACTGCAACCTCCGCCTCCCAGGTTCAAACGATTCTCGTGCCTCAGCCTCCCAAGTAGCTAGGACTACAGGGTGTGCCACCCTGCCCTACTAATTTTTGTATTTTTAGTAGAGATAGGATTTCGTCATGTTAACCAGGCTAGTCTTGAACTCCTGACCTCAGGTGATCCTTGGCCTCGGCCCACCTTGGCCTCCCAAAGTGCTGGGATTACAGGCGTGAGCCACCACGTCCAGCCTGCGCTGCATTTTTATGGGCAAGAATCTTCTGCAATACTGTAAGTTTCCTATGACTTAAAGATTTGAGAAACAGTGCAAAGACAATGAAAGAAGCAGGCCCTCATAGAGTCACATAGCCAGGAAGGTTGGACTAGACAGAGCACTCAGTAATCGTCTCTTCTTTCTGTCCATTTCAAAGCCTTTCACGATTTTCCCTAAAAATGAAAATATGTGAGGGTGTTGGGGGTGGGGGTCCATAGTCTTCTTTTCCAAGCTTATAGGTTGTTTTCTTCATATTGAGAAACTGATAGCTTGGGACCCTAGTCATTAAAAATATCCACCAGACATTCTGGAGTTTGTTTTTTATTGTTATAAATACGACATTCACAAATATCATCTAAAGCTCAGGTATGAGGCTGGACGCAGTGGCTCACGCCTATAATCCTGGCACTTTAAGAGGCCAAGGCAGGATTACCCGAGCTCAGGAGTTTGAGACCAGCCTGGGCAACACTGTCTCTAAAAAAAAAAAAAACAGAGAGAGAAAACAAATGAAGCCCAGGTATGATTAACATATTTTATATGTATGTTTTAAACACTCACAACTCACAAATCACCCCTAAAAATACTAATTTTCCATAAAGATTGCTGAGTTAGACAAACAAAATTTCGAAACAAACAAGATTACCATTTCTTTCTACCCAAATGAATTATCTGTTCAAACAATATTTCATTTCTATTTGCTAAGGTAAGGCTGAGGGATGTATTGTAACGGTACAGGCTTTTTACGTGAAACGACGTTCTTTGATACCAAAAATACTAGGACACACTTGCCATATTGGCAAAGTTGTTTTTTTAATGCCTATTGTTGGCAAAAGCAGGGAATAGCCACTCTGTAAATGGACACCGCTGGTGAGAATGTAAAGTGGCACAAATTTTTCAAAGGGCAACTTGTCAATATGCAACAAAAAAATTTTAAATGTGCATACCAGCTGGGTGCAGTGACTCACACCTGTAATCCCAGCACTTTGGGAGGCGAAGGCGGGTGGATCACTTGAGGTCAGGAGTTCAAGACCAGCCTGGCCAACATGGTAAAACCCGTCTCTACTAAAAATAAAAAAATTAGCTGCGTGGGGTGGTGCATCTGTAGTCCTAGCTACTTGGGAGGCTGAGACAGGAGAATTGCTTGAATCCCAGAGGCAGAGGTTGCAGTGAGCTGAAATCGTGCCTCTGCACTCTAGCCTGGGTGACACAGTGAGACTCCAGCTCAAAAAAAAAAAAAAAAAGAAAAGTACATACCAAAAAGAGAACATAAAAGATGATCATTTATCTAGAAAATACCTAAGAATCCAAACAATAGAGCAACTAGGCCAGGCACAGTGGCTCATGCCTATAATCCCAGCACTTTGGGAAATAGAGGTGGGAGGATCATTTGAGCCCAGGAGTTCAAGACAAGCCTGGGCAACATAGCGACACCCTGCCTGTACAAAAAATAAAATTGTGGCCAGGAGCAGTGGTTCACACTTGTAATATCCCAGCACTTTGGAAGGCCAAGGCAGATCACTTGATACCAGGAGTTCAAGACCAGCCTGGACAATACAGCAAAACCCCAACTCTACTGAAAATACAAAAATTAGCCTGTAATCCCAGCTACTTGGGAGGCTGAGGCATGAGAATCACTTGAGCCTGGGAGGCAGAGGCTGCAAGGAACCGAGATCACGCCACTGTACTCCAGCCTGGGCCACAGAGCAAGACTCTGTCTCAAAAAAATACAAATAAAAAAATAAAATAAAATTGCTGAATGTAGTGGGTTACAGCTGTAGTCTCAGTTACTCAGGAGGCTGTGGTGGGAGAATCATTTGAGCCAGGAGTTCAAGGCTGCAACGAGATATGATCATACAACTACACGCTAGCCTGTGTGACAAAGCAAAAGCCTGTCTTTAAAAAAAAAAAAAAAGAGCTATTAGAACTAATAAATTAGTAAGGTCAGAGGACATAAGATCATTAGACACAAGACTACCAGCAACAACTGAAACTAAAAATTTTTTTTTTTTTGAGACGGAGTCTCACTCTGTCACCCAGGCTGGAGTGCAGTGGTGCAATATTGGCTCACTGCAAGCTCCGTCTCCCGGGTTCATGCCATTCTCCTGCCTCAGCCTCCTGAGTAGCTGGGACTACAAGCGCCCGCCACCATGCCCGGCTAATTTTTTGTATTTATTATTATTTTTTTCTGAGACAAGTCTCGCTCTGTCGCCCAGGCTGGAGTGCAGTGGTGCAATCTCGGCTCACTGCAAGCTCTGCCTCTCGGGTTCACGCTATTCTCCTGCCTCAGCCTACTGAGTAGCTGGGACTACAGGCGCCCGCCACCATGCCCGGCTAATTTTTTGTATTTTTAGTAGAGATGGGGTTTCACTGTGTTAGCCAGGATAGTCTTGATCTTTTGACCTCGTGATCCGCCCGCCTCGGCCTCCCAAAGTGCTGGATTACAGGCGTGAGCCACCGCGCCCGGCCTAATTTTTGTATTTTTAGTAGAGACAGGGTTTCACCGTGTTAGCCAGGATGGTCTCAATCTCCTGACCTTGTGATCCGCCCACCTCAGCCTCCCAAAGTGCTGGGATTACAGGCGTGAGCTACCGCACCCGGCCTTTTGAAACTAAAATTTTTAAAAAACACTATTACAATACTTAGGGACAAATCTGACAAAAGATGTGCAAGACCTCTGAAAACTACAAAACACTGCTAAGAGAAATTAAAGATGACCTAAATAAATGGCGAGATATACATAAGCACAGATCAGAAAACTCAATACTGTTAGGATGTCAATTCTCCATAGGTTGATCTGTACACTCAATGCAATCCCAGCTGAAATCGCAGCAGCTTTTGGTAAGCTAATTTAAAATTTATCTGGAAATACAATCTAAAATAGTCAAAATAACTCTGAAAAAGAGCAAAATCAGAGGACTAACACGTGGTTTCAAGACTTATTATGAAGCTACAGTAATCATGACACTACCATAGACTTTATAAATACTGTACATTAGGCTGCCCTAAATTTATAAATTTTTTAAATTTCAATAATAAATTAATCTTAGCTTACTACAATTTTACTTTATAACTTTTTTTTTTTTGAAACAGAGTCTTGCTCTGTCACCCAGGCTGGAGTGCAATGGTGTGATCTCGGCTCACTGCAACCTCCGCCTCCCAGGTTATAGTGATTCTCCTGCCTCAGCCTCCCAAGTAGCTGGAATTACAGGTGCCCGCCACGACACCTGGCTAATTTTTTGTATTTTTAGTAGATATGGGGTTTCACCATGTTGGTCAAGCTGGTCTTGAACTCTGGACCTCAGGTCATCCACCCACCATGGGCTACCCAAGTGCTGGGATTACAGGCGTGAGCCACCGCACCCAGCCTACTTTATAACTTATAAATGTTTAAAACTTTTTGACTCTTTTGTAATAACCATTAACACACAAACACATTTATAGCTGTACAAAAATTTTTTCTTTCTTTATATCTTCATTCTATAAGCTGTTTTCTATTAAAATTTATTTTTCTTTTTAAACTTTTTTGTAAAAAACTAAGACACACACACATTAGCCTAGGTCTACACAGGGTCAGGATCATCAAGATGTCACTAGGCAACAGAAATTTTTTTAGCTCCATTATAATCTTATGGGACAACCATAGAGTTAATATATGGGATCTGTTATGTGGTGCATGACAATATAGAGAGAGATCCAGTTATGGCCTGCATGGTTTGGTATTGTTCAACTTTTTTTTTTTTTTTTTGAGACAGACTCTCGGTCTGTCGCCAGGCTGGACTGCAGTGGCGAGATCTCGGCTCACTGCAACCTCCGTCTCCCGGGTTCAAGCAATTCTCCTGCCTAGCCTCCCGAGTAGTTGGGACTACAGGCGCATGCCACCACATCCAGCTAATTTTTGTAATTTTTGTAGAGATGGGGTTTCAACATGTTGGCCAGGATGGTCTCGATCTCTTGACCTTGTGATCCACCTGCCTCAGCCTCCCAAAGTGCTGAGATTACAGGCATGAGCCACCACGCCCCGGCCTTGTTCAACATTTTTATAAATGCCTTGTATGAGGACACAAATGTACATATTTATCAAACCTGCAGTTGACACAAAGCTGAGAGGGATACCTAATAACGATGGATGGCTGAATCAGGATCCAAAAGGTCTTGACAGGCTGCAACTCTGTGTCGAATCTAACAAGATGAAATTTAACAAGGACAAAGGTAAGTCTGACACTTAAGTCCAGAAAATCAATACAAGGCAGGGGAGGTCTGACTTGATGACAATTCAGGTAGAAAACAAGGTTTTTTAACTGACTGAAATCATAGCAAGGGTCAAAAACAAGGGAGTAAGAAAGAAATGGGGTTTAACTTTATAAATATTATTGTTTTTCAGCTCAACATAAACTTTTAGATAGATTTGAAAAACACAACAGGCCACTTCAGGAGGTAAGTACACATTACTGGAAGTCTTCAAGCCAAGTCTGATGACGACTCTGGATGTTGAAGAGGGAGTAGTGGAATCTCATATAAGGTTTAATAGAAGAAATGACCCCAAATAGTGCCTAGACTCCATAATTTACTTAATATAGGTAGATGTAAGTACAGTTTACAAGGTAAAAATAATTAAATCAATTATTTCATTCCAATTGATTTAGTAGACTGACTAGTTAAGTCTCCGAAAGATCTACTGAATGAGGAGTTCGTATTTAGACTTTTTTCCCCGTCTTCTTCTATTAGTCCAAAGACCTTTTTTTTTTTTTTTTTTAAAGAACGATAAGGCCAGGTGCGGTGGCTCACACCTGTAATCCCAGCACTTTGGGAGGCTGAAGTGGGCAGATTACCTGAGGTCAGAAGTTCGAGACCAGCCTGACCAACATGGAGAAACCCCGTCTCTACTAAAAATACAAAATTAGCCAGGCGGGTAGCACATGCCTGTAATCCCAGCTAAAGGAGGCTGAGGCAGGAGAATCACTTGAACCTGGGAGGTGGAGGTTGTGGTGAGCCAAGATCATGCCACTGCACTCCAGCCTGGGCAACAAGAGCAAAACTCCATCTCAAAAAAAAAAAAAAATTGATGATAGTGCTTTCTCATTTCTCATTACTAACTTAAAAACTATTTTAAATTTGTTGTTATGTAAGTAATATATGCTCCTTGTAAATAAAATTAAACCTTTTTGATGAATATAAAATGAAAAGTAAAGGCTCCTCTCCTGCTTTCCCCCCAAATTCTCTTGGACTTCGCAAGCCTCTAAAGGCCCTCCTTTGCTGAATCCCTTGGAGACTTACACTCTGTATACCACAACACTTTTTATAATATGCCACATGTTTGCTTCCCAACAAGACCAGAAGCTCCTTAAAGGTAAGATTTGTCTTTTACAAATCATGTAACTCATGTACCAAATACAGACATATTGTAGATATAAAAATTTGTTTAACTTTTGATACTTCTGAAACAAGAAATAGCAGTATTATTCAGATGCTAAGTCTTATTTTCACTTCATATTTAAAGTGGACATTGGTTTTGCCAATCCTGCATTCATTTAACTCCTCTGACCTATCCACCCTGGTCATCATTGGCTTATGGTCATCCATTCAATTGTACTGAAAGGAGAATAAGATCTCTAAATCAATAAGAGCTTCACAATCCCACAGGCATGGTTTAGCACTGGGCATGTAATCCAATCTAGACCAAAGAACTGCAATCAACTTGAAGCTGAGAGAATAGATAGGACCCTGGATACTGCAGCCATCTTGGGAGCAAAGAATAGAGACTATCCAAATATGGAGCCAACAACGAAAGAGCAAGCATGAGAGACAGACAGGGAGAAATGGGATCCTGGTGACATCATTTAGCACTCCCTTTAAGTATCATCATCCCATTTTTGATCTCAGAATTGTCTGACTTAATGGTGGGCGCAGTGGCTCATGCCTATAATCCCAGTACTTTGGGAAGCTAAGGTGGGCGGATCACTTGACATCAGGAGTTCGAGACCAGCCTGACCAACATGGTGAAACCCCGTCTCTACTAAAAAATACAAAAATTAGCAGGGCATGGTGGCGGACGCCTGTAGTCCCAGCTAGTCGGGAGGCTGAGGCAGGAGAATCATTTGAACCAGGGAGGCAGAGGTTGCAGTGAGCCAAGATCGCACCACTGCATTCCAGCCTGGGCAACAGAGTGAGACTCCGTCTAAAAAAAAAACCAAAAAAAACCTGTCTGACTTCGAGCCTTCTTCCTTCACCAAGCTTACTACTCTAACTCCCTAAGTCTGTCTGTACATTTGAGGAACTCTTATCAGGCCTGAAAGGGTAGATGGAAAGGAAAAGAAAAAGGGATTATTTGAATTAAAAGATATAAAAAGATATACAGATAAACACACATATATATACTAGCAGACTCTGAGCTACATATAGACATGAAAATGGAGATGGCATGAAATATTTATGAAAAAGAGGCAGATGTCTGGATGTGCAAAGGCTGTTGGAAAAAAAAGCTTTATAAGAAAGGGGTTGCCGTGCGCGGTAGCTCACGCCTGTAATCCCAGCACTTTGGGAGGCCAAGGCGGGCGGATCTCGAGGTCAGGGGATCGAGGCCATCCTGGCTAACACGGTGAAACCCCATCTCTACTAAAAATACAAAAAATCAGCCGGGCATGGTGGCGGGCGCCTGTAGTCCCAGCTACTCGGGAGGCTGAGGCAGGGGAACGGCGTGAACCCGGAGGGCGGAGCTTGCAGTGAGCGGAGATTGCACCTCTGCACTCCAGCCTGGGAGACAGAACAAGACTCCGCCTCAAAAAAAAAAAAAAAAAAAAAAAAAAAAAAAAAAAAAAAGGGGCATCTGGGGTGACCCTTGCATTATTTGTCAGCTGTGAATCTCTTCTGCCACTCTCTCTTGTTCATTAGGCGTAATGGCTATCTTTCAGTTCTGTAAAAAGTAAGTTTCAGGCTCAAAGCAATTATGCCACTATCCGGACGCTCTTTCTCAAAATCCTCGTATGACTGTTCCTTTTTCACCCTTTAAATCTCTGTTCAAATTCCACCTCTTCAGAGATGCCTTTCCAGTCCAACCAACCTAAAGTGGGCCTTTCCCTCTTTCCATCACAACAGCTTACTTCCTTCAAAGCTGTTATCACCAGCTGTATTTACAATTTGTGGTTTATCGACTGTTTCCATCACTAGAATGTAAGCTCTCTGAAAGCAAGGATTTTGTCTTGAACACCTCTATTTATACCCAATGTCTGGCACAGAACGGTAGGAACTAAATAAATTAATATTTATTGAAAGAGAGAATGAGTAGCAAAAGGTGGTAAGATAGCCTGGGAAAGCAATCGGCATTGAAGGCAGGGTGTTCCTAAGGAAGGCGCTAGAATAAGGAAGTAGGAAAAGGCAGCTGGGCTGGACGCTGAATAGGAAACTGAAGGTTTACGTCGGCTGGAATAAAGGTGTCGGACCGGGGCTTCAGGGCTCCCCTGTCCACGCGTGGGGTTGGCGGAGGGGCATAAATCACTGAGTGACCAACTGTGGGCGTTCCCTTCAGAGAAACCAAACGCGACAGTTGTCTTCAAACCCCGCTCTGTCCCGTGCCGCAGACTTTACGCGGCTGTCTTCCGCGAAATCGCTAACCCCCGGTCACCAGACTTATCGCCCGGGCCCGAGCCCCCCGGGAGCCAGAAGAGTGTTTGAGAAACGGACATTCTCCGCCGGTCCCAGTAGGGGTCCGACACCAGCCCGTTGACGCGCGTTTCCCCGCTCCCAGCCCTCCAGTGGACCCGAACCGGATCCTTACTTACGCTTGTCTCCGGGCTATCAGCCGATGCATGGGAGTCGCCATCTTAGCGCGGTCAAAGCCGGCCGCGCAGGGTTTTGGGAAACTCCTCGGAAGGGCGGGGCTTCCAACCGGGAGGCCGTAGACGTAGGCGGGGCCAGACAGGCTTCTAAGGGGAGATATCTTAGTGCCGGCTGGTGGGTCGGGAGGGGAGGGGCTGGAGGGTCGGGAGGGGAGGGGCTGGAGGGTCGGGAGGGGAGGGGCTGGAGGGTCGGGACGGGAGGGACTGGTGGGTCGGGAGGGGCCGGTGTCTCCAGTGTGGGTCTCGGGTTCTCGGGCCGAACAGGGTTTCAAAGTATGATTACAGGCAAGAACATTATCTGTGGAAAATGAGGACAACATTCTCGAACGAGGGATACACATACAAAGACAAAGAATGAAACTTTGGTGTTCAGAAAACTAGAAGTAGTCTGGAGAATAGAAAGGAATTAGTTGACCAGGATTGAGACCATCAATTGAAAGAATGACTTTAGCAAGCCATGGAGTGCAAACATATACGTTATTTCTGTTTTTTATGTATTTCACAGCGTTGTTACGAGTACTAAATGGGACTGTATAACTAAAGCTGCTTTATCAAGCAGAAAAGGACTATACAAATATTTTAGAATATTTTAGCTGCACCTACATCTAATGTCAGCTCACGGAGCTATTATTCTCTTAAAACCCACGTTCTCTGAAATATATATAACTTTCTGAAGTGTGTGTGTGTTTCTGGGTCATCCATATTTTTTCCTTTTTTTTAAAATTTGAGACAGAGTCTCGCTGTGTCGCCAGCTGGAGTGCAGTGGCGCGATCTCGGCTCAGTGCAACCTCTGGGTCCCTGGTTCAAGAGATTCTCTTGTCTCACACTCCCGAATAGCTGGGATGACAAGCACGCGCCACTATGCCCAGCTAATTTTTGTATTTTTACTAGAGACAGGGTTTCACCATGTTGGCCAGGATGGTCTCGATCTCCTGACCTCATAATCCGCCCGCCTCGGCCTCCTAAAGTGCTGGGATTACAGGCGTGAGCCACTGCGCCCAGTCATATTTTTTCAATTAATAATTAACACTTAAAATTTTTTAGGAGCTGAGGACAGAGCATTTGAACAAATAAAATCCGTGTACACATGGAACTTTGTACAGACAATGAATGAAGACTATTCTCATGGGCATAAGTACTCTAACGAAAAATATTTCAGAGTAAGGGATTAAAGAGTGATTAGGAGTTAGGGAAAGTGATGATGTGACCTTTGAGCACAACTTGTTCTTCAAAAAAATAGGCTCTTACATGTTGTGTTCTCCAGCTTGATTTTTTCATTCCTCAGTGTACTTATGAAAATGTTTTCCCGGCCAGGCGCAGTGGCTCACGCCTGTAATCCCAGCACTTTCGGAGGCCGAAAAGGGCGGATCACCTGAGGTTGGGAGTTCAAGGCCAGCTTGACCAACATGGAGAAACCCCATCTCTACTAAAAATACAAAAAAATTAGCCGGGCGTGGTGGTGCATTCCTGTAATCCCAGCTACTCGGGAAGCTGAGGCAAGAGATTCGCTTGAACTTGGGAAGCAGAGGTTGCAGTGAGCCGAGATCGCGCCATTGCACTCCAGCCTGGGCAACAAGAGTGAAACTCCATCTCAAAAACAAAAAAAGAAAAGAAAATATTTTCCCATGTCTGCACATACAGATCTAATTCATTCTTTTTATACATTATGTTATGGATTACATGGATATTCCCCAAGTATCCAGCCAGTACCCTATTGCTGAACAATTAGATCATTTACCACAACAACAGAAAGAGTAAATCCCCCGTGTTGCTATAAGATGACATCCTAGTAGGATTGCTGGGTCAAAGGACATGCACCCTGTTTTTCTTTTTTTTGAGACGGAGTCTACCTCTATTGCCCAGGCTGGAGTGCAGTGACACTATCTTGGCTCACTGCACCCTCCGACTCCCGGGTTCAAGTGATTCCCCTGCCTCAGCCTCCCGAATAGCTGGGAAGACAGGCGCCTGCCCCCGTGCCTGGCTAATTTTGGTATTTTTAGTAGAGACAGGGTTTCACCATGTCGGCCAAGCTGGTCTCAAACTCCTGACCTCAGGTGATCCGCCTGCCTTGGCCTCCCAAAGTGCTGGGATTACAGGCGTGAGCCAACGCACCGGGATGGCGCTATTGTTTTTTTAAAAAATGTTTTTACCCTTTATGTTTTACCATTGGTTATTGTAACTATTCAGGAAACCTCAGTGCTGTAACTGGTAAAATTGGAATCTGGTACAAAAATCAAGTGTAGGTTTACCCTTCATATGCCTTGGCATAGAACAACAAGAACTCTTCTTCCAGTAGCATAAAAGAATTTAACTAACTTGGCTGGGCATGGTGTCTCACACCTGTGGAATGCAGTGACATGATCTTGGCTTGTGGATCACTTGATGTCAGGAGTTCAAGACCAGCCTGGCCAATATGGTGAAACCTCGTCTCTACTAAAAATACAAAAATTAGCCGGGAGTGGTGGTGCGTGCCTGTAATCCCAGATACTGGGGAGGCTGAGGCAGGAGAATTGCTTGAACCCAGGAGGCAGAAGTTGCAGTGAGCCGAGATTGCACCGCTGCACTCTAGCCTGGGTGACAGAGCGAGACTTGTCTCAAAAAAAAAAAAAAAAGAATTACCCAGGCATGGTGGCACATGCCTGTAATCTCTGCTACTCGGGAGGCTGAGGCAGGAGAATCGCTTGAACCCAGGAGGCGGAGGGTGCAGTGAGCCAAGATTGTGTCACTGCATTCCACACTCTAGCCTGGGCAACGGAGCAAGATTCCATCTCAAAAAAAAAGAAAGAAAAAGAAAAAGAATTTAACTAACTTGGCTAAATAAGGGAGTGGTTCAGAGCAGGGTGACCATTCATTTTGTAAAGAAGAGTGGCTATGCAAGGGGATTTGAGAGTGGCCATTCTGGGCCTCTGTGAGTAAGAAGCTCTGATTCTCCAAATGAAAACAGGATTGGCTCTTTCATCCACCTCTGGGCATGAGGGCATGAGTAGTGCCCGAAACTCCCCAGAATGAGGTGAGAGCTGCTTTCCTCAATTTATTTCCACTTTCCAAGAAGACCTAAAAACAAAATGCTCAATAGTTGTGTCATGTTTCCTTATCTTCAGATGAAGCTGCTTGGGTTCCTTAAAGTCCTCAGGCTTTGATGCAACACTTTGCTGTGACATAGATCATAAGGCTGTGTGATTGTGAGTCCAGGATTTGCTGGCTCCTCTGGTGATTTAAACTAGTCTGCAGTAGAAGAGAAGGAAATTGACATGCCAAGAGAAACAGAGATGAGAGACAGAAAAAGACCTACCTAGACTTGATTTGCTTTTCCTTTAATTATTTGGGGTTATCTCAGCTTCCTCAGTATATTCCTTTTTTTTTTTTCATACGAAGTCTCACTCTGTCACCCAGGCTGGAGTGCCCCAGCATGATTTTGGCTCACTGCAACCTCTGCCTCCCGGGTTCAAACAATTTTCATGCCCCAGCCTCCCAAGTAGCTGGGATTACAGGCATGCATCACCATGCCTGGCTAAATTTTTTGTATTTTTAGTAGAGATGGTATTTCACCATGTTGGTCAGGCTGGTCTCAAACTCCTGGCCTGAAATGATCTGCCTGTCTTGGCCTCCCAAAGTGTTGGGTTTACAGGCGTGAGCCACTGCACCCGGCCTGCAATTCTTTTTTTATTAAGATAGTTCAAGTTAGGTTTCTCTTTCTTGACCCCGAAGGATCCTTGACTTTATCACCAGAGGTAGGGTTTATCCTCATTTTACAAATAAAGGGACTGAGACTCAGGCGTGTTAAGAGATTTGTCCAAGGCCCACAGCCTTGAGCTTTTTCCATTACACATCTATTTCTCCCTTCCAGCCAGTTTTGTTTGAGATAACACAGAACCAATTTCCTTATGTCAATTCAGATTCAATTGCAAGAAAAACAAAACAAAACTCTGGCCACATAAACAATGAATTTATTGGAAGTTTATTGGCTAGCTCATAGTATAGAAGTAATTGAACACCCAGGCCTTGCAAAGATCTTGAATCAGAAAAGTTCAGATCTCAGGACTGGGAACTTGTGTGCTTCCTCTTTAAACAATTGCCAGCAGATCATCAGGTTCAACCCCCTGCAGTATCTGTGTACCTAATATTGCCTCGGCTTGAGCTGAGGTCACACCACTGAACTCCAGCCTGGTAGACAGAGTAAGACTCTATCTCAAAAAGAAAAATACTAAATCAAGATTAAGTTTACATGGTGTGTAATGCAAAATAAAACAGTAATTATAATTTGTTTTATGAATTAGAATGGCAAGATAGCCTGTCTCCACAAAAAGCAAATATAGCTTAAGAACACTTTAGGGCCAGGCATGGTGGTTCATCCCGGTAATCCCAGCACTTTGGGAGGCTGAGGTGAGTGGATTGCTTGAGCCCAGGAATTTGAGACCAGCCTGGGCAAAATGGCAAAACTCTGTCTCTATCATATATATATATGATAGAGCTATATTACATATATATAATTTTTAATTTGTTTTTATTTATTTAATTTTTGAGACAGAGTCTCACTCTGTCACCCAGGCTAGAATGCAGTGGTGCGATCACAGCTCACCGCAACCTCTGCTTCCCAGGTTCAAGCAATCCTCCCACCTCAGCCTCCCAAGTAGCTGGAACTGTAGGCATGTGCCACCATACCTGGCAAATCTGTGTGTGCATGTGTGTGTGTGTGCACGCCCAGGCTGCTCTTGAACTCTTGGGCTCAAGTAACCCACCAGTCTCAGCCTCCCAAAGTGCTGGGATCACATGCATATTAAAGCTTGCTTCAAATTTCCAAGTATTGCCAGCATTTGTAAATGTGTCCACTTTAGGTAATACAGTACACTTGTCCATTTATTATATGTTGGACCAGGATTATTTCTGTGACAAAATATTCATGTTCTGTCTCTGCATTTAAAAAATACTGTTTCTGGCCAGGCGCGGTGGCTCATGCCTGTAATCCCAGCACTTTGGGAGACGAGGCGAGCGGATCACCTGAGGTCGGGAGTTTGAGACCAGCCTGACCAATATGGAGAAACCCTATCTCTACTAAAAATACAAAATTAGCTGGGCATGGTGGCACATGCCTGTATTCCCAGCTACTCGGGAGGCTGAGGCAGGAGAATCGCTTGAACTCAGGAGGCAGAGGTTGCGGTGAGCAGAGATTGTGCCACTGCACTCCAGCCTGGGCAACAAGAGCAAAACTCCATCTCAAACAAACAAACAAACAAACAAACAGTTTCTTTTCCATTTTCTCCAATGAAATTTTATTAGCAGTCACTTAAAAATCGATGTTCTGGCTGGGCGCGGTGGCTCACGCCTGTAATCTCAGCACTTTGGGAGGCTGAGGTGGGCGGATCACGAGGTCAGGAGATCAAGACCATCCTGGCTAACACAGTGAAACCCCATCTCTACTAAAAACACAAACAATTAGCCGGGCGTGTTGGCAGCTGCCTGTAATCCCAGCTACTCGGGAGGCTGAGGCAGGAGAATGGCTTTAACCTGGGAGACGGAGCTTGCAGTGAGCCGAGATGGCGCCACTGCACTCCAGCCTGGGGGACAGAGCAAGACTCTGTCTCAAAAAAAAAAAAAAATCGATGTTCTGAAGGGCTATTTTTTTAAATTTTAATTTAATTTAATTTTTTTTGAGATGGAGTCTTGCTCGGTCGCCTAGGCTGGAGAGCAGTGGCGCGATCTTGGCTCACTGCAACCTCAGCCTCCTGGGTTCAAGCGATCAAGCAATTCTCCTACCTCAGCCTCCTGAGTAGCTGAGAATACTAGAGAGCAGTGGTGCATTCATAGCTCACTGTAGCCTCGACCTCCTGGGCTCAAGCCATCCTCCAGCCTCAGCCTCCTAAATAGCTGGGATTACAGGCATGTGCCACCATGCTTGGCTAATTAAAAATTTTTTAGGGAGGGGGATAGAGACAGGGTCTTGCAGGTTCACGACCACATAGGCTGGTCTTGAACTCCTGGACTCAAGTGATCGTCCTGCCTCAGCCTCCCGAGTAGCTAGGACTACAGGTGCTCACCACCAGATCCAGCTAAAGGGCTTTTCATCATTGATAAACCCTCAAAGTATATTTTAATCCCTGGCATTTTTATGTGAACATACCTACTACACTGCATCATGAATTTTTTATGTGGTAGACTGATTCGTTAGGGCTCCTCAAATTGCAGGTGAACCAAAATCAATCCATGAAAAAAAAGTGTATTTAAAGGATAGGAAGATACTGCGAGACGCCAGAGCAGGGAAACTAAGCACCTCAGCCCAGAACCAAGGATGTGATGCCTTTTGTCAAGACAAACTAGCCTCTGCTTTCCTCCAAGTAGTGATCTATTTCCTTTAGGCCTCTCTGGCTGAAAGTATGGCCACTGAAACCTTGGGAACACATTCTTATGATTCCACAGCCTGTCAAAGACAAAACCCAAGCAAATAAGGAAATTGATTTTATTCAGGCTGTTGTGATAGGGCAAGCACCTTAGATCTGAAGGTCAGACTCTTGACAGGGTATGTTTGTCTGACACTTATAGGGAGGAGTCGGTAATTCACAGGTGGGGTGTTTTATAGTTGGAATTGTTTTTGTGATCAAGCTGAGTCTCAATCAGCTGAACAGGAAATATCTCTATGGCTAGCTAGTCTCAGAGGGACAAACAGTTCCCCTTATGAGACAAATAATGCAAATTTGGAGAGTCTGTGTCTGGTCTTGCCATAAGTAAACAGTGGTATCATCAGTGGTCTTATCTAAGTCATATCCAGAAGAGTGATTCTTTGTAGTAAGCTGGGACAAAGAGTGTGTGTGTCAGCGTGGGGGTGAGGGGGGTTGGGGGGGCAGGTGGTTCTTAACCACCTCAGTTTTCCAGAAGTGTAGGACTTACACAGAGTTCAATGTTATGAAAACAGGAGAAAGACTATTCCACCAGCTGAGACACTCTGAAGAGAGCGCCATGTGCTTGGTCACATGTTTATCTGCATATCTCTCCTTCAAATCATTGTGGTCCAGTGAGAGGAGGTGCTGTGAATAATTCAGCTTGGGTTATGCCCACTCCTATTGTTGGCGTAGTAGAGAGAAGGGGGCCTGGGAAGATCAAGAAAAATCACCACCACAGTGGGCAAACTGTCAGAATTTAATTCCAGTGGAACTTAATTTGAAAACTTTTTCTTTCTTTTTTTTTTTTTTGAGACAGAGTTTTGCTCCTGTTGCCCAGGCTGGAGTGCAATGGCACGATCTCAGCTCACCGCAACCTCCACCTCCCGGGTTCAAGTGATTCTCCTGCCTCAGCCTCCCAAGTAGCTGGGATTACAGGCATGCATCACCACGCCCGGCTAATTTTTTGTATTTTTAGTAGAGACGGGGTTTCACCATGTTGGTCAGGCTGGTCTCGAACTCCTGACCTCAGGTGATCCACCTGCCTTGGCCTCCCAAAGTTCTGAGATTACAGGTGTGAGCCACCATGCCTGGCCGAAAACTTTTTCTTATAGCAGAAAAAGACACAAACCTTTGTTCAAAATTAGATACAAAAATAGATAAAATTAGATAGTGGCACTGTAATGATGATGCTCCTAAGTTACCATGAATCTTTTTCTTGACCTTTAGACAGTCCAAGAAGTCTCACGTGACATCCCACGTTTCCTTCCTCATTCAAATCGCCCCTCCCTCTTTCAAATCTCAATTCTATAAAATTGAGATGGCAAGGCCAGTCGTGGTGGTTCACGCCTGTAATCCCAGCACTTTGGAAGGCCGAGGCAGGCAGATTACCTGAGGAGGCGGGCGGATCACCTGAGGTCGGGAGTTAGAGACCAGCCTGACCAACACGGAGAAATCCCATCTCCACTAAAAATACAAAATTAGCCGGGGGTGGTGGCACATGCCTGTAATCCCAGATATCCAGGAGGCTGAGGCAGGAGAATCGCTTGAACCTGGGAGGCGGAGGTTGTGGTGAGCCGAGATCATGCCATTGCAATCCAGCCTGGGTAACAAGAGCAAAACTCCATCTCAAAAAAAAAAAAAAAAAAATGAGACGGCAAATGTTAAGAAGCGTTGGTAATATTTCAAGTTACTCTGTTTTTGACAATTCTTTTGGCGGTACTTCCTAATTTCCCATCCTACCTCAAGGTGTAATTTGGCTTAATGTGAACTAGAGGTCACAGAAATCCCTGTTCCAGAGATCCCTGTTCCCAACACCTAAGAGCTTTAAAGCCTCAAGATATCTGAATCAGTAAGGTGGGAAAACAGCCTATTGCAATAATGCTCCAGGGAAATTGGATTCCTTGGGCCAAAATAAGCAAATATAGACAGGAAGTCTTAGAGCTTAAGAAACACAGAAGAGTTTTTAAATCCTCACCTTTCCATTCCAACCAGCGAAAATGCAAACAGGGAAAAAGAGCTCAGAAATCTCTTCTTGTGAATAATTGGATTTCCAACCAGTAGTTAATTGGGCTTAATGTAATCACAGGTTATTCAATCAGGCTGCTATTGGTGAAATCTACGTGGTTTTCTTTTTTTGACCCTTAAAATATAACCCAGGTGTTACCTAGGGGCTTTGTTGAACTTGGAGAACTAGGTAATCTTGGCTACAACATCTAGGGTCTAGGGTAGTTGAAAGATGACTCTATACTTTTAGTGGTTTAATTTCACGTAGGCTTCACTGTCTCTGTTCCTGCTCCAGGTCACATCTGAATAAGAGGCTGCATCTCATTTGTGGGTGCTCACTAGAAATCCCACTGCACCAAGCATCTCATGATTTTATTGAAGGCTTGTAGGCTGCAGTAAAGGGTTGTCACATGCCAGATGATGTGACCACTGTCTCTCTGGCTCTCAATGACTTTCCTCACTTCCTCTCTGATCAGGACCCCTTCCAAAATCCCACAGTCCCTACATATCGCCTTGTGAAACTCCCTGGAAAGTTATGTAAATAAGTGTCCCCTCCCCTATATAATTTAACTCAAAGCCCACCCAGGCCTATTTGGATTCCTCTGCTCACTGGTACTCTGGTACCAACTTTTCCTCTAATTACATCAACACTGTGAGATATCTTTTATGGTACCAACTTTTCCTCTAATTACATCAACACTGTGAGATATCTTTTAGGGTATTTTTTTTTTTTTTGAGATGGAGTCTGGCTCTGTCGACCAGGCTGGAATGCAGTGGCGTGATCTCAGCTCACTGCAAGCTCCACCTCCCCGGTTCATGCCATTCTCCTGCCTCAGCCTCCCAAGTAGCTGGGACTACAGGCGACCACCACCACGCCTGGCTAATTTTTCTATTTTTAGTAGAGATGGGGTTTTACCATGTTAGCCAGGATGGTCTTGATCTCCTGACCTTGTGATCTGCCTGCCTCGGCCTCCCAAAGTGTTGGGATTGCAGGCGTGAGCCATGGCACCCAGCCAGGGTATTTTCTTTTTTTTTAAATGGAGTCTTGCTCTGTTGCCCAGGCTGGAGTGCAGTGGTGCGATCTCCTCTCACTGCAACCTCCGCCTCCCAGGTTCAAGAAATTCTTCTGCCTTAGCCTCCCAAGTAGCTAGGATTACAGGCATGCGTCACCATGCCTGGCTAATTTTTGTATTATTAATAGAGATGGGGTTTCACCATGTTGCCAGGCTGGTCTTGAACTCCTGACCTCAAGTGATCCACCCGCCTCAGCCTCCTAAAGTGCTGGGATTACAGGCATGAGCCACCACACCCGGCCATTTTAGTGTATCTTTCTAGTTCATGATGATAGTTCTCTAAAAACTGGATGTTGGTGACCCTGTACCCCTAGCCACACTTGACTGAACTAGTTTGACTGATCTGAGCTGGGTCAATCAAGTCCTCTTACCTGAGAATTTTATGTTAGAACTAACGGTCTTTATTTTTCATCCCTGTGTAGGGCTGGTCCTGAAGCATGTATATTCAGAGCTGAGGGGCAGCCAGTGTCTGGAGAGAGAGAAATCTGGTCTACAGAGAAAGAAGGCTGAGGCAGGTGGATCACTTGAAGTCTGGAGTTCAAGACCAGCCTGGTTAAAATGGTAAAACCCTGTCTCTATTAAAAATACAGGGCCAGGCGTGGTAGCTCATGCCTGTAATCCCAGCACTTCGGGAGGCCAAGGCGGGCAGATCACGAGGTCAGAAGTTCGAGATCAGCCTGGCCAGCATGGTGAAACCCTGTTTCTACTAAAAATACAAAAAATTAGCCAGGCATCATGGCACATGCTTGTAGTCTCAGCTACTTGGGAGGCTGAGTCAGGAGAATTGCCTGAACCCAGCAGGCGGAGGTTGCAGTAAGCTGAGATTGCGCCACTGCACTCCAGTCTGGGCAACAGAGTGAGACTCCATCTCAAAAAAAAAAAAAAAAAAAAAAAAAATTAGCCGAGCATGTTTGCACATGCCTGTAGTCCCAGCTACTTAGGAGCCTGAGGTGGGAGGATCTCTTGAACTCAGGAGGTGGAGGTTGCAGTGAGCTGAAATGGCACCACTGCACTCCAGCCTGGGTGACAGAGCGAGACTCTGTCTCCAAAAATAATAATAATAAATAAATAAAAATAAATGTTTTTTTGTAGAGACAGGGTCTCACTATATTGCCCAGGCTGGTCTCAAACTCCGGGGCTCAAGTGATCTGCCCACCCAGACCTTCCAAAGTGCTGGGATTACAGGTGTGAGCCACCGTGTCCGGCAACCATCACTACTACCTGTTTCCAGAACTTTTTCATTATCCCAAATAGAAACTCTGTATTCACTTAAAAATGATTCCCCAATCTGGCTGGGCACAGTGGCTCATGCCTGTAATCCTAGCACTTTGGGAGGCCGAGGCTGGCAGATCACAAGGTCAGGAGTTGGAGACCAGCCTGACCAACGTAGTGAAACCCCGTCTCTACTTAAAATACAAAAATTAGCTGGGCATGGTAGTGGGCGCCTGTAGTCCCAGCTACTCAGGAGGCTGAGGCAGGATAATTGCTTGAACCTGGGAGGTGGAGGTTGCGGTGAGCCAAGATGGTGCCACTGCACTCCAGCCTGGGTGACAGAGCGAGACTCTGTCTCAAAACAAACGAACAAAAACCCCATCCATTCTGCTTAGCCCCTGGTAACCTCTATTTTACATTCTGTCTCTGTGAGTTTGCTTATTCTAGGTACCTTATATAAGTGTAATCATATCCTATTTGTCCTTTTGGGTCTGGCTTATTTCACTTAGCATAATAATTTCAAAGTTCAGCCAGGTGGTGGTTCACACCCGTAATCCCAGCACTTTGGCAGGCCAAGGCAGGTGGACTGCTTGAGCCCAGGAGTTTGAGACCAGCCTAGGCAACATGGCAAAACCCTGTCTCTACAAAAAATATAAAAATTAGCGAAGTGTGGTGGCATAAGCCTGTAGTCCTAGCTACTCAGGAGGCTGAGATGGGAGGATCACTTGAGCCTGGGAGGTGGAGGTCTCAGCAAGCTGAGATTGTGCCACTGCACTCCAGCCTGGGTGACACAGTGAGACCCTATCTCAAAAAAACAAACAAACAAAAAAACAAAATAATGTTTTCAAGGTTTATTCATGTTCTAGCATTTATCTGGATTTCATTCCTTTTTATAGCTCAATAATGTTCCATGTATGGCCGGGCATGGTGGCTCCCACCTGTAATCTCAGCACTTTGGGAGGCCGAGGTGAGTGGATCACCTGAGGTCAGGAGTTCGAGACCAGCCTGGCCAACCAACATGGTGAAACCCCGTCTCTACTAAAAATACAAAATTAGCCGGGCTTGGTGGTGGGTGCCTGTAATTCCAGCTATTTGGGAGGCTGAGGTAGGAGAATTGCTTGAACCCGGGAGGCAGAGGTTGTAGTGAGCAGAGATCGTGCCATTGCACTCCAGCCTGGGCAATAAGAGCGAGACTCTGTCTCAAAAAAAAAAAAAAAAAAAAAGTCTATGTATATAGCACATTTTGTTTACTCATCTGTTGAGGGACATGGGTTGCTTCCATCTTTTGGCTATTGTGAATAATGCTGCTATAAACATTGGTGCGCAAGTATCTGTTTGAGTCTTTGCTTTCAATTCCTTTGGGTATACAGGCACTTGTGAGTGGAACTGCTGGCTCATAGGTAATACTATGCTCGGCTCTTTGAGGACAAAGTATAATTTTTATTTTTTTGTTTGTATTTTATTAAGGAAATGTCTGAATCATAAAAGTATAAGTTTTAAAAAGTTATGAACATGCAAATATATAGTGAGGGTATGTCAGTGATTTATTTAACTGACTCATGAGACAGCCAGCAGGAGAACAAAGCTGATTCAATAGAGAATTCAAGAGACTCGTGAAAGAAAGAATGCTGAAGTTAGATTTCAAAATTAGATATAAAACTTGTTATTCTACAGAGCATAAAAACATACTTTTGGAGAGTATTTTATCTTTTTCTTTCTTTTTTTTTGAGACGGAGTCTCACTCTGTAGTCCAAGCTGGAGTGCAGTGGCATCATCTCAGCTCACTGCAGCCTCCACCTCCCAGGCTCAAGTGATTCTTGTGTCTCAGCCTCCCAACTAGCTGGGACTACAGGCACGCACCACCATGCCTGGCTAATTTTTTGTATTTTAGTAGAGACGGGGTGTCACCATGTTGCCCAGGATGGTCTCAAGCTCCTGAGCTCAGGCTATCCACCTATCTCGGCCTCCCAAAGTTATGGGTTAACAGGCATGAGCCACTGTGCCCAGCCTTTTTTTTTTTGAGACAGAGTCTTGCTCTGTCGCCCAGGCTGGAGTGGAGTGGCACTATCTTGGCTCATTGCAACCTCCACCTCCCGGGTTTAAGCGATTCTCCTGCCTCAGCCTTCTGAGTAGCTGGGATAACAGGTGCTTGCCACCATGCCCAGCTAATTTTTATATTTTTTTTTTAGTAGAGATGGGGTTTCACCATGTTGGCCAGGCTGGTCTCGAACTCCTGACCTCAAGTGATCCCCCTGCCTTGGCCTCCCAAAATGATGGGATTACAGGCGCAAGCCACCACTCCTGGCGGGGAATATTTTTTTCTACCAGACACAAATAATTTACATCTCAGCTGGACATGGTGGGTGAGTTATGCTTATAATATTAGTACTTTGGGAGGATGCGGCAGGCGGATTCCTTGAGCCCAGGAGTTTGAGACCAGCATGGGCAAGATGAAGAAATCCTGTCCCTGCAAAAAAATAAACTAATTAATTAACCGAGCATAGTGGCATGAGCCTGTAGTCCCAGTTACTCGGCAAGATGAAGCAGGAGGATTGCTTGAGCCTGAGAGGTGGAGGCAAAAAAGAAAAGAAAAGAAAAAGAAATAATTAATATCTCTACCATACAAAAATTATTTGCTGCCAGGTGCGGTGGCTTACGCCTGTAATCCCAGCACTTTGGGAGGCCAAGGCGGGCGGATCACAAAGTCAGGAGATCGAGACCATCCTGGCTAACACAGTGAAACCCCGTCTCTACTAAAAATACAAAAATTAGCTGGGTATGGTGGCGGGCGCCTGTAGTCCCAGCTACTTGGGAGGCTGAGGCAGGAGAATGGCATGAACCCGGGACACGGAGCTTGCAGTGAGCCAAGATCGCGCCACTGCACTCCATCCAGCCTGGGTGACAGAGCGAGACTCCATCTCAAAAAAAAAAAAAAAAAAAAGAAAAAAGTTATTTGCAATTTATCAGTCTTCTATAAGTTAACATCTAATTTTATAGTCCGAGCCTTAATCAGTAGAAAACAGCAAGTCCAACAGTTACATTTTCTTTGAGAAGCACATGCCTATTAGATGGACTTATTAGACAATGATTTAGTATGATATTGAAAGGTCAAGCAAGCCAGGCGCGGTGGCTTATGCCTGTAATCCCAGCACTTTGGGAGGCCGAGGCAGATCACCTGAGGTCAGGAGTTCGAGACCAGCCTGACCAACATGGAGAAACCCCGTCTCTACTAAAAATACAAAATTAGCCGGGTATAGTGGTGCATGCCTGTAATAACAGCTACTCGGGAGGCTGAGGCAGGAGAATCGCTTGAACCCGGGAGGCAGAAGTTGAGGTGAGCTGAGATTGCGTCATTGCACTCCAGCCTGGGCAACAAGAGCAAAACTCTGTCTCAAAAAAAAAAAGAACTTCCATTGAAAGTCCTAGAAAAATACACTAACTTAAGGAAGTTGAAAGCAAAGCAAATGCTGAGTGATTGTGTGTGTGTGTGTGTGTGTGTGTGTGTGTGTGTGTGTGTGTCTAGGTGGGGAGAGATAGAATCAGCAAACCTGTGTACTCAGAGAAGGCAAATAAATGAAATCCTTGACTTCAGTGGTTCTCAAAAGAGGAGGCCTGGTTCTTTTATGTACTTTTCCCTTTAATTGCCATTTTTCTTTTTCTTTTCTTTTCTTTTTTTTTTTGAGATGGAGTCTTGCTGTGTCGCCCAGGCTGGAGTGCAGTGGCATGATTTTGGCTCACTGCAACCTCCGCCTTCCAGGTTCAAGCAATTCTCCTGTCTCAGCCTCCTGAGTAGCTGGGATTACAGGCGCCTGCCAACACGCCTGGCTAATTTTTTGGGTTTTAGTAGAGACAGGATTTCACCATCTTGCCCATGCTGGTCTCGAGCTCCTGAGCTCAGGCAATCCACCTGCCTCGGCCTCCCAAAGTGCTAGGATTACAGGCATGAGCCACCTTGCCCAGCCACCATTTTTCACTCTTGCGCTTCTTAGGCCATATTCCTTGAACTGAGGCTGCACCTCCTCCTCTTCATCCTTGCATGCAGTGAGGTCTCAGGAACAGGCATGCAGGGGCCTGCCTACACTAGGAAAAGAATGGCCTGTTTCTGGGAATGATCTCCCAGAAGTTCAAGATGTGAGTTTATGGGATTTTAACTGCCAGGCAGAAGTGTTAAGAGCAGCCTTCCAAAACCAGCCAGGGACCACAGGTCTTCATTCTTTGTTTTCTGATCTGTCCCTTCCTTCTCCAATCTTCTTAATTTATCCCCTCCTCCCTAGGTCAGGCACACAGGCATTGTCTCTCCCTATGTTACATGTGGCTGCATGCCCACACACCCACAGTTGGGCTTGTAACTTTAAGTTCATAGTACCTTTGCAATCTGGCTTGCAACTTCATATTCAAAGTCCCTTTGAAGCTACTCCATGTACCCACTGAATACTGAGTTAAGATTTGACCAAATCAGACCCAAACAAATGAAGGGTAATGATGCACCTAGAGGAAAGTTTGGTTGGTCCAAGTACCCTGTATTCTATAGTTAGGCTATGGTATTCAGAGTCCTATCTTTTGATTCCTTCTTATCTTCTCATGGTGTGTGTGGGTTTTTGTTTTATTATTTTTATTTATTATTATTATTTTTGAGACGGAGTCTCACTCTGTCACCAGGCTGGAGTGCAGTGGCATGATTGTTTTATTATTTTTAGGTGGTTTCACTTCATCTCCCAGGCTGGAGTGTAGTGGCATGAACAGGGTTCACTGCAGCCTCCATCTACTGGGCTCAAGCAATCCTCCTGTCTCAGCTTCCAAAAGTGTTGGGATTGCAGGCATGAGTCACTGTGCCCAACCTCCTGGTGGTTTTGAATTAAAACAGCAACCTGATTTGGCCTATGGTCGGATCTCTAGAGGGATTCAATATGCTGCCACATAACTTTCCATTCCTTTAAAAGGGTTCTGTTATTAATGTTAAATTATTTTCGCCACTCTCCAAAAACAAGCCTACCCTAACTGGATTAGATAGTGCACAGTCAGCCCCTTCAACAGAACAGTAAAGTTGGTAAGGTTTGTCTGCCTTTGCCCCTTTGAGCCTTCCTTCTTGTGCATGTGACTGTATTACATGCTTCTTCCTAAACTCCCCTCATTTCTGTGGTTATCATTTGTCTTCATTCACGGGGAGATCTCAGACTGTTACTTTGTCTCCTAACCTTGGAAAGGAATTTTACTTTGAGAGAGGATGCCCTTGGAAAGAACATGAGAGAGAAGCCCTAATGGAGATATTTCAGGTACTATTCTAAAACTGCTAAAAGTGACTTTTTAATTTTATGTATGTGTGTGTGTGTGTATGTATGTATGTATGTATGTATGTATTCAGACGTAGTCTTGCTCTGTCGCCCAGGCTGGAGTGCAGTGGCGCAATCTCGGCTCACTGCAACCTCCGCCTCCCGGGTTCAAGCGATTCTCCTGCCTCAGCCTCCTGAGTAGCTGGGACTACAGGGGCGCACCACTACTCCTGGCTAATTATTTTGTATTTTTAGTAGAGACGGGGTTTCACCATGTTAGCCAGGCTGGTCTCTAACTCCTGACCTCAGGCAATCTGCCTGCCTCGGCCTCCCACAGCGCTGGGATTGCAGGCATGAGCCACCGCGCCCGGCCAAAAGTGATCTTTTTAGTATAAGTAGGACCCTCATATATATATAAAGAAGAGTTTACTAAGTATTAACTTAAATGATCATAGGGTCCCACAATAGACTGTCTGCAAGCTGAGGAGAAAGGAGAGCCAGTCCGAGTCCCAAAACTGAGGAACCTGGAGTCCGATGTTTGAGGGCAGGAAGCATCCAGCACAGGAGAAAGATGTAGGCTGGGAGGCTAGGCCCCTCTCATCACTTCATGTTTTTCTGCCTGCTTTATATTCACTGGTGGCTGATTAGATGGCGCCCACCATCTAATTCCCAGCCTGCCCACCATCTACTTCCCTAGCCCACTGACTCAAATGTTAATCTTCCCAGGCAACACTCTCACAGACACTCAGGATCAATATTGCACCCTTCAATCCAATCAAGTTGACGCTCAGTATTAACCATCACACTGATCCTTTATCAAATTGCAAATATTCACACTCTGGGCAAGGCGAGGTGGCTCACACCTGTAATCCCAGCACTTTGGGAAGCTGAGGTGGGTGGATCACCTGAGGTCAGGGGTTCGAGACCAGCCTGGCCAAAATGGTGAAAACCCATCTTTATTAAAAATACAAACAAATTAGCTGGGTGTGGTAGTGAGCGCTTGTAGTCCCAGCTACTTGGGAGGCTGAGGAAGGAGAATCGCTTGAACCCGGGAGGCGGAGGTTGCAGTAAGCTGAGATTATGCCATTGCACTCAAGCCTGGGAAACAGAGTGAGACTCTGTCTCAAAAAAAAAAAAAAAAAGTTTTGTAAGTTGCAGGAATGAGATGGCAGCTGCTATTACTGCAGTACAGTTCCCTGTAGGGGCCTCTATACTTAGGGACAGGACAGGGACAGGCCACGCTAGAGCAGAGCTGGGCTGAGGAGGAGTCATGTTGGGCATCAGCAGACTAGGCCAATAGGGAGGACTTGGGGGTGGAGTTGGAACGTTAGCTGCCAGAGGTGGAAAAAAACCTAGTCTGGGGCTAGGTGAGGAGTGTTGGAGCCAGTGAAAATGTGAGTCATGTCAGGAAAATCACTGGTGATCAAGGGGCCTAGATGGAAGGTTTAAAATTTCAGAATGTCAGCTTATATGGCCCAGAGAAATCTGTGCAGTGTTCCCCCAGCACTTTTTTTTTTTTTTTTTTTTTTTTTTTGAGACGGCGTCTCGCTCTGTTGCCCAGGCTGGAGTGCAGTGGCAGGATCTCGGCTCACTGTAAGCTCCGCCTCCTGGGTTCATGCCATCTCCTGCCTCAGCCTCCGGAGTAGCTGGGACTACAGGTGCCCGCCACCACACCTGGCTAATTTTTTTGTATTTTTAGGAGAGACAGGGTTTCACCATGTTAGCTAGTACGGTCTCAATCTCCTGACCTCGTGATCTGCCCGCCTCGGCCTCCCAAAGTGCTGAGATTACAGGCGTGAGCCACTGAACCCAGCCTCCCCCAGCATTTAAAAGTTACAAAGAGGGAAAGCGCTGGGACTACTAATGACGCTGCAAGCCATATACATTAAGTGAACCAGCCTGAATAAGGACAAAAAAATAGGGCTTAAGAGAAAAGGCCACTGGATGAGATCATAGTGCTGTTATGTAAGTTTGATAGCTAGAGTGGAGTAAAGACCCTGGGATTTTAGCCAATTTGGAGTTAGAAGTGAATTGTGAGGCCGGGAGCGGTGGCTCATTCCTGTAATCCCAGCACTTTGGGAGGCCGAGGCGAGCGGATCACGAGGTCAGGAGACCCAGACAATCCGGGCCAACATGGTGAAACCCCGTCTCTATTAAAAATACAAAAATTAGCTGGGCGTGGTGGCGCGTGCCTGTAATCCCAGCTACTCAGGAGGCTGAGGCAGGAGAATCGCTTGAACCAGGGAGTCAGAGGTTGCAGTGAGCCAAGATCGTGCCACTGCACTCCAGCCTGGCAACACAGTGAGACTGCATCTCAAAAAAAAAAAAAAAAAAAGAGAAGTGAACTGTGATGGTAGTTTTTGTATCAAAAGAGCATTATGGGCCTGGCATGGTGGCTCATGCCTGTAATTCCAGCACTTTGGGAGGCCAAGGTGGGAGGATCACTTGAACATAGGAGTTTGAGTCCAGTCTGGGCAACAAAGAGAGACCCCCATATACACAAATAATTAAAAAATTAGCTGGGTGTGGTGGCATGCACTTGTGGCCTGACTACTCAGGAGGCTGAAGCAGGAGGACGGCCTGAGCCAGGGAGGTTGAAGTTGCAGTGTACCATGATCAAGCCATTGCACTCCAGCCTGGGCCACAGAGTGAGACCCTGTGTCAAAAAAAAAAGCGTTATGCTTAGAAAAATGCTTGAGTGGCCGTGCGAGGTGGCTCAGGCCTGTAATCCCAACACTTTGGGAGGCCAAGGTGGGTGGATCACTTCAGGTCAAGAGTTTGAGTCCAGCCTGGCAAAATAGTGAAACCCTGTCTCTACTAAAAATACAAAAATTGGCCAGGTGCAGTGACTCATGTCTGTAATCCCAGCACTTTGGGAGGCCAAGGTGGGTGGATCACCTTAGGTCAGGAGTTTGAGACCAGCCTGACCAACAAGGAGAAACCCTGTCTCTACTAAAAATACAAAATTAGCCGGGTGTGGTGGTGCATGTCTCTAATCCCAGCTACTCGGGAGGTTGAGGCAGGAGAATCGCTTGAACCTTGGAGGCAGAGGTTGCGGTGAGCTGAGATTGTGCCATTGCACTCCAGCCTGGGCAACAAGAGTGAGAGTCCGTCTCAAAACCCCCCCCCCAAAAAAATTAGCTGGGCATGGTGGTGGGCATCTGTAATCCCAGCTACCTGGAAGGCTGAGGCAGGGGGAATCGCTTGAACCCAGGAGGTAGAGGTTGCAGTGAGCGGAGATCACGCCACTGCACTCCAGCCTGGGCAACAGAGTGAGACTCCAGCTAAAAAAAAAAAGCTTGAGTAAAAAAAGCAGAAGACTAAACTATGTTCTCCCAGTATTTTTAACCCGGTATTTCTTTTTTTTCTTTTTTTTGTTTGAGAAGTCTTGTTCTGTCGCCCAGGCTGGAGTGCAGTGGCACGATCTCGGCTCACTGCAGCCTCTGCCTCCTGGGTTCAAGCAATTCTTCTGCCTCAGCCTCCTGAGCAGCTGGGACTACAGGCGCGCAGTGTTACGCCCGGCTAATTTTTGTATTCTTCATAGAGATGGGGTTATACCACGTCGGCCAGGATGGTCTTGATCTCTTGACCTTGTGATCTGCCCTCCTCGGCCTCCCAAAGTTCTGGGATTACAGGCGTGAGCCACTGTGCCCAGCCATTAATCTGGTAGTTGTGTTTTTTTTTTTTTTTTTTTTTTGACAGAGTCTTGCTCTGTGGTTCAGGCTGGAGTGCAGTGGTGCGATCTCAGCTCACTGCAATCTCTTCTTCCCGGGTTCAAGTGATTCTCCTGCCTCAGCCTCCTGGGTTGCTGGGGTTATAGGTGTGTGCCACCATGCCTAATTTTTGTATTTCTGGTAGAGAAGGGGTTTCACCATATTGGTCAGGCTGGTCTCGAACTCCTGACCTCGTGATCTGCCCACCTCGGCCCCCCAAAGTGCTGGGATTACAGGTGTGAGCCACTGCCCCCAGCCCCCAGTATTTCTTATATTTCTATTTATGATTATACAAAGTTAAAGAGGTTTCCCACAGTACTTCTCAGAACCTTAAACATGGTAATATTAATCTATCGATATCTCCTAGAACAAACGCTGTCCTGTGAAACACAGTTTGGGAGGCCGAGGTGGGAGAACTGCTTGAGGCCAGGAATTCAAGACCTGTCTGAGCAATGTAGCGAGACCCCCATTCATTTCATTCTTTCTTTCCTTCCTCTTTTTTTTTTTTTCCCCAGAGTCTTGCTCTGTTGCCCAGGTTGGAGTGCAGTGGCGTGATCTCAGCTCACTGCAAGCTCCGCCTCCCAGATTCATGCCATTCTCCTGCATCAGCCTTCTGAGTAGCTAGGACTACATGCACCCGCCACCATGCCTGGCTAATTTTTTGTATTTTTAGTAGAGACAGGGTTTCACTGTGTTAGCCAGGATGGTCTCGATCTCCTGACCTTGTGATCTGCCCACCTGGGCCTCCCAAAGTGCTGGGATTAGAGGCATGAGCCACTGTGCCCGGCCTCTTTTTTTTTTTCTTTCTTTCTTTCCTTCCTTCCTACTTCTCTTTCTTTCTTCCATTTTTCCTTTCTGTCGCTCTCTTTCTTCCTTTGAGACGGAGTCTCTTTCTCTCGCCTACAGTTGGAGTGCTGTGGTACCATCTCAGTTCACTGCAACCTCTGCAACCTCCACCTCCTGGGCTCAAGGGGTTCTCCTGCCCCTGCCTCCTGAGTAGCTGGGATTACAGATGCGTGATATCAGGCCCAGCTAATTTTTCTGTTTTTAGTAGAGAAGGGGTTTCACCATGTTGGTCAGGCTGGTCTTGAACTCCCAACTTCAGGTGATCCACCTGCCTAAGCCTCCCAAAGTGCTGATGAGAGGTGACAACGTGCTAGCAGCCCTCGCTCGCTCTCGGCGCCTCCTCAGCCTGGCGTCCACTCTGGCCATGCTCGAGGAGCCCTTCAGCCCGCCCCTGCGCTGTGGGGGCCCCTCTCTGGGGCTGGCCGAGGCTGGAGCAGGCTCCCACTGCTCGAGGGGAGGTGTGGAGGGAGAAGCACAGGCAGGAGCCGGGGCTGCCTGCAGCACTAGTGGCCTGGTGTGGGATCCGGGTGGGAGTGGGTTTCGCGTGGGCGAGGGCTCGGTGGCCTGCACTCAGCGCTGCCGACTGGTGCCTGCTGGGCTTGATGGGGGGATGAACTCCCTCTGGGCTGCTGGAGTGCCCCGGCTAGATGCCACGAAGTCCCATGGTGAGTGCCATTGAGAGGTGAAGCCGGCTGCGCTTCTGGGCCTGGTGGGGACTTGGAGAACTTTTCTGTCCAGCTAAAGGACTGTAAATGCACCAATCAGAACCCTATGTCTAGCTAAAGGTTTATAAACGCACCAATCAGCACTCTGTGTCTAGCTAATCAGGTAGGGTACTTGGAGAACTTCTGTGTCTAGCTAAAGGATTGTAAATGCACCAATCAGCACTCTGTGTCTAGCTAAAGGTTTGTAAAGACACCAATCAGCACTCGGTCAAAACGGACCAGGCAAAACGAACCAGTCAGCTCTCTGTAAAATGGACCAATTGGCACTCTGTAAAATGGACCAATCAGCAGGATGTGGGTGGGGCCAGATAAAGGAATAAAAGCAGGCTGCGTACCCCACCCCCCCAACCTTCCCCAACAACGCAACCTGGTCAGGTCCCTTTCCACACTGTGAAAGTTTTGTTCTTTTGCTATTCACAATAGATCTTGCTGCTGCTCACTCTTTGAGTCTGCAACTGTCTTTAAAAGCTATAACACTCACTGCAAAGTTCTGCAGCTTCACTCCTGAAGTCAGCGTAGAACACGAACCCACCAGAAGGAAGAAACTTCAGACACGTCCGAACAGCAGAAGGAACAAACTCTGGACACACCATCTTTAAGAAATATAACACTCACCGTGAGGGTCTGCAGCTTCATTCTTGAAGTTAGGGAGACCAAGAACCCACCAATTCTGGACACACTGGGATTACAGGCATGAGCCACTGTGCCTGGCTAAGAGATCCTCATTTTTACAAAGAAATGAAAAAATGAGTTGTATGTGGCAGCACATGCCTGTAGTCCTAGCTACTCAGGAGGCTGAGGTGGGAGGATTGTTTGAGCCCAGGCTGCAGTGAGCTATGAACGTGACACTGCACTCCAGTCTGGGTGACAGAAAGCGATCATCTAAAAGAAGAAATAGAGAAGCAGTGTAGTTGTGAGAAAGTTGTGTGACCTTGAACAAGTACCTTAACCTTATCAGGTCTCTATAAAATAGGAAAAATATCACCTACCTGATGGGCTTGCTATGACGAGTAAAGGAATTATATTGGTATCAATACAGTGTCTGGCGTAATGCTAGCATATGCTGTAGGAATGCCAGAGACATGGTAATTACCATTATTATTGAGTTATTGAAGTTTTGGTGTTTAAGAAAGGGTTGTTGCTTTGACTAAAAGCATTGCTCCACTCACTGTAAGATCAGGGAGGTCAGAAAATCACCATTATCTGAGCAGGTAGTTTCCTTGTGAAGCAAAAAATTGCAGAAGCTGCTCCAGAGTGTAGGGCAGGATTCCACTGGACACTTGTCAGGGAGAAATATGAGTCCCCAGCTGATGGAGAACCTTTTGTCTTTTGTTGGGCAGCCTATGAACACTGTATATTTAAAAACAAACACTTCTGTGATTGCTTAGGACTAAATTTAATCGTTGTATTTGAGAGTGGCATTTAACAACTTCCTGCTTTTAAAATACTTAAATACCTAAGATACTCTGCCAAATGGAAAGAATTTGTTCTCCGAACACAGTGCCTCCAACATTAAATATTCTGGACACTTCGTTGGTTCGCAATTGTGATACTTGGAAACTTGCCACTTTAGATTCTTCAGGATTCTAAAATAACCTTTTCCTGACTTCATTTATTTAAATATCCCAGAATAATCTCTTGAGCTATAAGTTTGATGATCCAGGAAACTATTTATAGGAGGATGAGTACTCTCTGTGACTGATGGTAGTTATGTTTTATTTTGAGAAGGACAAATCATTAAAAAGATTGATAGGGCTGGTGGTATTTTAAACTGAAAGCAGTACCAAGGCAAACAAGGCAGTTGAGGTATGAAGTTGGAACATAATAAGATATGGGTGTAATTTTCATCAACTTAGCTAAGACCTAGGGAGGTCTTCCAATAGAAGGAAGGCAGAAACAGGCAGTAACACAGACAGTGATCTTTTAGGTCCACTGGACACTTTAGCTTAGGCAGCTCGGGTTGTTTGCTCAGTGATTAACAACTGAGATAAACAGATGGAGACAGGACTCTGTCATAATTAAGGTCAACAGTGTGCTTGGTATTATTGATATTGCCCCTAGGTAGGAGAAAAACAGAGGAAGGAAGGTCAAGGTCAACCTAACTTAAAAAAACTTTTAAAAATTGTGGTGAAATATACATAAAATTTACCATTTTCATCATTTTTAAATGTACAAATCTGTCACTGATCATGCACATTTTTATGCAACTACCACCAGCATCTATCTCCAGAACTTTCTCATCTTCCCAAACTGAAACTCTGTATCCCTTAACTCTCCATTTCACTCTACTTGTGAAACCGCTTTTCTGTCTTTATGTAGTTTATTGTAGGTGCCTGATACAAGTGGAATCATATTAAATTTTGAATATAAAATTAAAAATTAAAAAAATTAATTTTGATTTGTTTGGCTTTCCACTTAGCGTATTTTCAAGGTTCATTCATGCTGTAGCATTTATCAGACTTTCATTCCTTTGTCTTTTCAAAGCTGTATAATGTACTGTTACGCGTATACACTAAATTTAGAAAACTCATTCATCTGTCAATGGACATGTGGATTGTTTCCTCCTTTTAGCTACCGTGAATAAGCTACTATGAACATGGGTATACAATGTACAAATATGTCCCTGCTCTCGTTTTTCCAAAGGCTGTTCCTGGCTGCCTCTACTCTTTTTACTCCCAGTACCCTTTTACAGGTAGCACCTGGTACTTGTCTTTGAAGAACAAACAGGTTTTAGTTAGGCAAAATGTGAGAACAGTGTGGCCATTTGCAAGTTTTAATGGTAATCAACCCGGGTTTGGGGTTGCTCCTATAGAGTGAAGTACCTCCTGAGGTGGCAGGAAATGCAGGTATTTAAAGGGAAGGGCATACCAGGGCAATGTAATTTCTTCTTTGCTCATTCACTTTTAAAATGGCTGAAGGGCAGGTACTCTAGCCTTGAGACCTTCAACTCATGATGTACCCTCCAGCAACGGAGAATTTCTTTTTAGTCCTTAAACTATGGTCTCTATTGCTAGTTTTCCAAACTTGAACACAGCCTTTTCCTTTTCTGGGAAGTTGTCCTAGTCTCCACCATTCTGTGCATATAGCACTTGCCATTCTGTACTGGGGTCACCTTTACTTGTTTAGCCACCCTCATGATGGGGATGATCCAGGTTTTGCAGAGGTGAAACTTATATACCATTGGGGGGCCCTAAAAATACACAACAAATAATTAAAACGACAAATCACAACACATTACTAGAGACTTGGAGATTCAGATTCTCCTTAGATCTCTCTGGGTAATTTATTAGAAATGCTTACATAGATTTGCTTCCTAATCTCAAGCTGGCTTCCCCTCTCCACAACTCAGCAACTATCTGTTCTCCCAGGAGGCCATACAAGCGAGGGGCCCTGAAGCTTAACATTTATTAACTTCACGTAAAGGTCTGAGCGGACCTTTCAGGCCAGGCAGCGTGTCACTTGCCTGTGTTCCTTGTTAGGGCCTACCACTGGGTAGGTGCTTGGAATGTGCTGTGGATTAAAGGCTTAAATCCTGCGGGCCCCTCAATCTGATCTAAGGACATGAGTGGCTTAGAGAACGGCGCAACAAGGCTAAGCGAAAGAAAACAAAGCGGTGTGGCTGGGAGTGGGCTCCTTCCCTCCGCTGGTGAGGGTGCGATCTTAGACTCTTGAGAGAACCCGACATAAAGGCCGCGTTCCAATGGCGGCCTTCTCCCCTACCGGCCAACCTGCCCCGAGAAGAGCAGAAGGCACCCTGCGGGATCTGCAGATCAGCCTGCGTCTCATTCTGGGGCACCGACACGGTGGAATGCAAGACACCCCACTACCGGAAGTTTCTTTGATGTTAAGAAAAACGGCGGAAGTAGGCCGCAGCGCTTCCTCAGTATAGTGCCTCGAGCTGGCTCGCCTACTTTCTACGGTAAAGGGAGGTGCTCCACATCTCTATGCAGCTGTGCAGCGCCGCAGGTTCCATGCGCAGGCTCGGTTGGCCAAATGCGCTTTCCAGCCATCTTTCAGCCACCCAGTCCTTTCCCAGGTTCTCGAGCCAGGACGTGACGTATTCAGACGTACTGGGGGCGGGGCCTCAAGGGGAAAAGCGCCTGAGCCGGGATATCGCGAGAACATTCCGTTCTTTCGTAGCTCTCGTGCTGCGGCTCCGCTCTCGTCGCAACGAGATCTTTCGAGATCTTCTCCGCCCCCGCTACCGGCGCCTCCTCTGCGGCCACTTAGCCGGAGCCGGCCTGAGCAGCGCTCTCGGTTGCAGTCCCCCCTGGAAGGACTTAGGCGCTTGCGTGGACACCGCACGCCCCTCAGTAGCCTCGGCCCAAGAGGCCTGCTTTCCACTCGCTAGCCCCGCCGGGGGTCCGTGTCCTGTCTCGGTGGCCGGACCCGGGCCCGAGCCCGAGCCCGAGCAGTAGCCGGCGCCATGTCGGTGGTGGGCATAGACCTGGGCTTCCAGAGCTGCTACGTCGCTGTGGCCCGCGCCGGCGGCATCGAGACTATCGCTAATGAGTATAGCGACCGCTGCACGCCGTAAGTGTGGGCCGGGCCGGCCGCGTGCACTGGGGTTAGGAGATAATGCTTGTTCCAGTCTGGGACCCTCGCTGCTTGGGGAACGCGGGCCGAGGAGTCGCCTCCGTTCCGAGCCGAGGTCCCGGTAGGTCAGGGACCCCCAGTAGGTATTAGGACACTAGGGGCCGCGGCCCACCATGAGCGTGGGTGTGTGCTAAGCGCGAGGGCCTTTTCCCCGGTGGCCCGTCGGCCGAAGAAAGGCTTCTGGCCGGTACTCGGACCAGCGGAGGGCACGGGTAGGAACTGGAAGGACTGCAGGCCTAGGATGTAAACGGATCGCGGTCCTTTTCTTGAGGGCAGAGACCAGGCCCAGGTCGTACTGAGTCTTTTGAGTCCAACAGAAAGCTCAGAACTTTGCACACAGCAGGCGCTTAATAATAGTTGAATCGAACGGGTTCTGGGGCTTGCCAGCCGCGAGACCGTGGAGCGGTCAGCGTCCCACGTGAGTGGGGGCGGGGCAGCGCCCGGAAGAGAGCGAGCTGGAACAGCCTCAGGCACGGGTTCCGGATGGACTCGGGGTCTTGAGGTTGGGTTGGCACGGATAGGAATTTAATAAAATCGGTGCTCTTATGATAACTTTGCAATCGCTTTTGTTTTCCACATTATTTCGGGATATTGTACTATATTGGGTCACTCTCTGTTTTGTGCGCGTTAACCCCTCAATAGGGTTGCACTTTAACGATAATGGATTCTAACCAGTGTGTTGGCCACAATTGTTAGTGGCTCAAGGGCCCGCCTTGACTTCTAGAACCCATAGTAAGTTTTGGGACCAGCATAGACACAGTTCTAAAAAATGGTGAGTCACTCAGGTCTTTCACTGGTTACAGTGAAAGAGTCTGCCTTTTGAATACTTGTAGATACATTTTAACCCATTGTCATGTTCTTAGACAAAATCTTGTAAGAAGTTCTGTATTATTTGCCATTCAGGGTCTCTATTCTTTTTTTTTTTTTTTTTTCTTTTTTGAGACCGACAGGGTCTCACTCTGGCTGCCCAGGCTGGAGTGCAGTGGTGCGATCTTGGTTCACTGCAGCCTCGACCTCCCTGGCTCCTGGCTCAGGTGATTCTCCCACCTCAGCCTCCTGAGTAGCTGGCGTTGCAGGCGTGCGCCACCATGCTTGGCTAATTTTCTTTATTTTTAGTAGAAATCGGGTTTCACTATGTCACTCAGGCTGGTCTCGAACTTCTGGACTCAAGCAGTCCTCCAGCCTCGGCCTTCCGGAGTACTGGGATTACAGGCATGAACCACCGTGCCCTGCCCAGGGGCTCACTTGTTATTGATTGATTGAGATGGAGTCTCGCTCTGTCGCCCCAGGCTGGAGTGCAGTGGCATGCTCTCGGCTCATTGCAACCTCGGCCTCTGGGGTTCATGCGATTCTCCTGCCTCAGTCTCCTGAGGAGCTGGGATTACAGGCCCGTGCTACCATGCCCGGCTAAATTTTGTATTTTTAGTAGAGACGGGGTGTTGTCGAGTTGCCCAGGCTGGTCTCGAACTCCTGACCTCAAGTGATCCTCCCGCCTCGGCCTCCCAAAGTGCTAGGATTACAGGCGTGAGTCAGGTGCCCGGCCCCAGGGGCTCAATTCTAAGGTCCATTATTTTCACCCTCAATTTTTGTCACATTTCTTCAGCAGGTTTCAGCCAAACTAGATTGTTCAGAAGTCTCACATTTCCTTTCCACTTGTCAAATTTCCGCACCCCCCACCTCCTAACCCAGGTGCTTCCCCTGAAAACTCATCCCAGAAGCCAAAACTGTAGTTTGCTGTCCCTTTGCTGAGTTTAGTCTTGTTAACAGCCCTATTAAGGTTTATTTATTTATTTATTTATTTTGAGAAAAGGAGTCTTACTCTGTTCCCTACGCTGGAGTGCAGTGGCGTAATCTCGGCTCACTGCAGCCTCCGTCTCCTGGGTTCAAGCGATTCTCCTGCGTCAGCCTCCCGAGTAGCTGGGATTACAGGTGTGCGCCACCACGCCTGGCTAATTTTTGTCTTTTTTTGGTAGAGACAGGGTTTCACCATGTTGGCCAGGGTGGGCTCGAACTCTTGACCTCAAGTGATCTGCCTGCCTCGGCCTTCCAAAGTGCTGGGTTTACAGGAGTGAGCCACCGCACCTGGCACAGCTTTATTAAGGTTTAATTCATATACTATACAATTTAACCAGATGAAGTGATCGTTTTTAGTGTAGTCACAAAAGAGTGCAACCATTACTGTAATCAATTTTAGAACATTTTCATCACTCCCCCAAAGTCCTGTGCCCTTTAGCAGTTTATTTTCCCTATTTGTACTTTTTAACAATGGGTAGTCTAACTTGGCATCTCCAGGGAAGTGTATTGTGCCCTGAAGTTTTTTTTTAAGCATTAAAGTTTGTTTTTAAGCATTTTAGTATTTGAGAATATCTTTGTATCCGTGTTTTCTTGGTCTATAAAATGTCTCCCCTAAGGAACTGAAAAGGCTAAAGCGCTGAGTTAATGTATTTAGTGTTTTGGTCCTTTCCTGCCCTGTGATTGAACACGCTTTAGCTCCAAAGGGCGCACAGGAAGAGAATCCCAAGTATGGGGAAGAACAGTGTTCCTATCCTTTCTTTTAGATTATTATCACATGCTCCTGTTTTTCTTTTAGAAAGACAATAGCTACAACAATTATACCATGAATTCTATTTGAAACTGAGTTGTTTCAGATAAAAAATTTGCCTCAAAGACATTGTGATATATATGACCCCATACACCACGGAATTGTGATAAGAAAATTCCATTTAAATAATTTTCCTTACATGTTTTCTTCATATTTTCCTTCATAGTTTTCATTAACTTACAGGCATGCCATACATTTCAAGTAATTTCTGAACTGTATGATTTTGATTCACTTTGATTACTCTGTTTTGGAGTCTTGGGCTAAATAGAAAATGGTAGCAGGAAGATTGATTTTTTTTTTTTTTTTTGGTAGCGGTTATGGAGGAATGGATTTGGAGCTCATATGTACAAAAAGACTGCATGTTGTGTGTTTGTTTTAACATGAGAGTGGAAATGAGATGCAAGTCTTAGAGGGTTTATGATGGTGGAAGTACCTCGTTTCAGATATGGGTGTAACAATCTGGATTAGGTTTTTGAGGAGCCAATGGAGTCTCATCCAGAAGAGACCCTTGATTTTCCACCCAATTTAGGCTTCCTTCATTTTATCAGATGTTGAGTGCCTCTGATGTGGTAGCCATTTTTCTAAGCACTGGAGGTACTGTGGTGAACAAATAAGGTCATGCCATTATGGACATGGCTGGTGGATTAAACCAAATACTAAACAAAAATATGTAGTAATTACTAACTGTGGTAAAGGGCAAGGTGGAAAAGTACAGAATACCATGAGAGTATAGAATAAGCGGGTCTAATTTAAATTGGATGGAAGGACCTGGCACGATAGCTCATGCCTGTAATCCCAGCACTCTGGGAGGCTGAGGTAGGAGGATCGCTTGAGGTCAGGAGTTCGCAACCAGCCTGGCCAACATGCTGGAACCCTGTCTCTACTAAAAATACAAAAATTAGCTGGGTGTGGTGGCGGGCGCCTGTGGTCCCAGCTACTCTGGAGGCTGAGGCAGAAGAATCGCTTGAACCTGGTAGGCGGAGGTTGCAGTGAGCCGAGATCATGCACTGCACTCCAACCTAGGTGACAGAGCGAGACTCTGTCTCAAAAATAAGTTGGGTAGAAGGTGCTTTGAAAGAAGTACCATCTGAGACCTGAGGATGAGTAGGATTTTACCTTGGAGGTCACAGTAGGTTTGAGGAAGAGTTGTTCCAGGCAGAAGGAACAGCAAGTGGGAAAGACCTGAGCAAGAAAAGCTGCATCCTTGATACATTGAAGAGCAGCCACGACTCTTTCAGCTGCTTGAGAGAATGCTGTGAGATGAATCTGAGGAATTAGGCAGAGCCTTGTAAATAATAATAATGATTTTTACCTAGGTGCGGTGGGAAGATTATTTTTTGAGACGGAGTCTGGCTCTGTCACCCAGGCTGGAGTGCATTGTTGCGGTCATGTGCGTACATGCGGCTAATTTTTGTATTTTTAGGTAGACGTGGTTTCGCCATGTTGGCCAGGATGGTCTCAAACTCCTGGTCTCAAGTGATCCGCCCGCCTTGACCTCCCAAAGTGCTGGGAATACAGGCGTGAGCCACCGCGCCCGGCCTGTAAAATTCTTTATTATGGCTCTAACACGTTTTCTTCAAACAGGTTATTTCTAACTTTTTGCTGTTACAAATAGTTCTTCAATAATTAGCCTTACATATTTATGTTGTAATGTTAATGCTTTTATTTTTGTTGTATAGATTTCCAGAGGTGAATTTGCTAGGGTAAGGGATATACTGTATATACTTAAAGTTTCAGTAATATTGCCAGAATTCTTTACACAAATATAACAGATTAATTTGCAGTAGGAACAGATGTGATTTCTCTACTTCATTGGAGATTATGAGAATTATAATGAGTTAAAACTATAACTTATACCTTTTTTTTTTGCCATAGTGCTCAGAAAAATGCCTGGGATTCAGTAAATACTGCCAAAGTATTTGCTAATAATACTATTACTTTTTGTATTTTTTATTAATTTTTTATGAGATTAGGACAGTAAGATGAAATCTATGGAAGTTTACCTTTTGGGTTCTACAACTGTACTTTTAAAGTGCAAAGGTTAATTACTGAGGAATTTGCTGTGTTTTTAGGAACAGCAAATCTCAAAAGTATGAGTTGTTTGGTCTGTTGGGTATCAGCTCTTTTTGGTACTTTCTAGTCCATGGCTAATGCAGTAACCAGAGAGTACTCTGATTAATGTCTCTATTTCCATTCTAGTTTTGCCTATCAGTTGTATGTGATAGTCTAATTATTGCGGTTTCTCTGAAAAGCTCATTTTCTCCTATTGTTGAAGAAAGTGAATTAGAGCAATGGCTGTTGTAATATCCTGAGAGTAGTTCTGCGTACCTTTTTTTTTTTTTTTGAGACAATGTCCCACTCTGTTGCTCAGGTTGGAGTGCAATGGTGCAATCTTGGCTCACTGCAACCTCCGCCTTTCAGGCTCAAGCAGTTCTGGTGCCTCAGCCTCCCGAATAGCTGGGACTACAGGTGCATGCCACCGCGCCTAGCTATGCATACACTTATAAAAATGAAACTATACCTTTTAAAGGACCTATGCCAGTTGCAGCTGTTCATAATATCCTCTCAGAATGTGTATAAATATTCGGTCAGTAGTTTCTTTTAAGAAAAGGAAAACAGTGATATTGTCTGGCTGAAAAAAGAAGTAATTTCTAGGACTTAAAGATTAGAACAGAGGGATCTTAAACTTGATTTGAATTAACTCCCTGCAATTTGGAATGGAGGAAAAGCAATATCAGTCAAGCAGCAAATGTGTGAGTACTTCTTATGGATTAAGCAGCACTGACTTGGCATTGTGTGTAGTATAGAGGAAGTGTAAGATAGAGATTCCTGCTGTCTAGTTGTAATCAATGTGGTTAAAATATGAATAACATAAGCAGCAGTAAATAGAATGAGTCCAATTATGGACAAGGCTGTGTGATACAGACATAAAATACCATGTTCAAAGGAGATGTAAGCAGTGGAGGCTAAACTGATGAGGAAAGGCTGGAGTGAGACTTGAACAAATAGGATTAGATAATACATGGAATAAAGGATTCAGATAGTTTGAGTGAAGGATAGAAGTAGGAATGAATTAAGGCTGGCTATGGTGGCTCATGCCTGTTATCCCAGCACTTTGGGAGGCCGAGGCAGGAGGATTGCTTGAAGTTAGGAGTGTGAGACCAGCCTGGGCAATATAGCGAGACTCTGTCTCTATAAAAAATTTAAAACATTAGCAGGCTGTGGTGGCATGCCAGCTACTTGGGAAACTGAGGTGGGAGGATCACTTGAGGTCAGTGATCAAGGCTGCAGTGAGCCATGATTGAGTACTACACTCCAAGCCTGGGCAACAGAGTGAGAACCATCTCTTAAAAAACATAACGGGGCTGGGCACAGTGGCTCACGCCTGTAATCTCAGCACTTGAAGAGGCTGAGGTGGGCGGGTCGCCTGAAGTCAGGAGTTTGAGACCAGCCTGGCCAACCCGGTGAAACCTTGTCTCTACTAAAAAATACAAAATTAGCTGGGTGTGGTGGTGCATGCCTGTAATCCCAGCTGAGGATGAGGCTGAGGCATGAGAATTGCTTGAATTCGGGAGGTGGAGGTTGCAGTGAGCTGAGGTCATGCCATTGCACTCCAGCCTGGCCAACAGGAGTGAAACTCCATCTCAAAACCCCAAAAACAAAACCAAAACAAAATAGGGCCGGGTGTGGTGGTTTACATCTGTAATCCCAGCACTTTGGGAGGCCGAGGTGGGGGGATCACTTGAGCTCCGGAGTTTGGGACCAGCCTGGACAACATGGCGAAACCCCATCTCTACAAAAAGTACAAAAATTGGCCGGGTGTGGTGGCTCACACCTGTAATCCCAGCGCTTTTGGAGGCCGAGGTGGGCGGATCCACTGAGGCCAGGAGTTTGAGACCAGCCTGGCCAGTATGCTGAAACCCTGCCTCTACTAAAGATATAAAAATTAGCTGGGTGTGGTGGCACGCGCCTGTAATCCCAGCTCCTCAGGAGGCTGAGGCAGGAGAATTGCTTGAATCCAGGAGGCAGAGGTTGCAGTGAGCCGAGATGGTGCCACTGCACTCCAGCCTGGGTGACAGAGTGAGACTCCGTCTCAAAAATAGTAATAATAATAATAATGATAGAATAATAAAAGAGGCTGGGTGTGGTGGCTCGTGCCTGTAATCCCAGCACTTCAGGAGGCCAAGGCGGGTGGTTCGCCTGAGGTCAGGAATTTGAGACCAGCCTGGCCAAGATGGGGAAACCTTGTCTCTACTAAAAATAAAAAAATTAGCTGGGTGTGGTGGCAGGTTCCTGTAATCCCAGCTACTTGGGAGGCTGAGGCAGGAGAATCACTTGAACCCGGGAGGCAGAGGTTGCAGTGAGCCGAGATTATTTCATTGCATCCAGCCTGGGTGACAAGAGTGAGACTTCGTCTCAAAAAAAAAAAAAAAAAAAAAAAAAAAAAATTAGCTAGGCATGGTGGTACACACCTATAGTCCCAGCTTCTTGGGAGGCTGAGGTAGGAGGATTGCTTGAGCCTGGGAGGCGGAGGTTGCAGTGAGCAGATATCGAGCCACTGCATTCCAGCCTGGGTGACAGAGTGAGAGACCCTGTCTCAAAACCAGAAAAAAAATCCAAAATGTGTGTATACGTGGGGTTTGGAGTCTGATGGTCCTAATTTTGAATCATAGACTCTAATACGTTTCTGGGCACATTGACTTGACTTGAATCAGCTCTTCCTGTATACTAATCCCATTTCTCAGAGAATATAGGATTATCAAGTGTAGGATGCTTAGCACACCACCTGGCACCAGAAGGCTCTGTAATGAGAACTATGAAACAAGGGAGCTTGACCTGCTTGGATGAGAGAGGTTTCCTGCCATGGATAGGGATCAGGGATGTAGACTGCAAGATTTGAAAGTTCTTGTTGACTGGAAAGTAGTAGGTATATTTCCTTTAAATATTCTTGTCTTGCTTATTCCATGTCAAAATCCTCAATAATTCAGCCATTGAAGACTTTTCAGAGCATTTGTTGAGGAGAAGCAAACTGATTGTGGTATATCAGTTTTACTTTTTTTTTTTTTTTAGGACTTACTAGATTTAGTAGGATTACATAGGAGTATTTACCTAAATGTTAATAGTGGCCCTCTGTGGTGGGGGGAGGGTTGTGGAAGTATATATAATTTTTATTTTTTTCTTCATACTTGTCTGTTTTCTAATTTTCTACAGTAAACTTGTACCAAGAAGCATTGACCTATGTTCTAGTGTTAGCGCTAATATTCAAGTTAATCTTTTTGAGTATTCATATCATTTAAATATTAGGTTTCTGTATGTAAGCCTTTAGTTTTCAAAATCCTTCAATTTGTGCTGTTATACTTTTTTTTTTTGCGACGGAGTTCTCTCTGTCGCCCAGGCCGGAATGCAGTGGTGCAATCTCGGCTCACTGCAATCTCTGCCTCCCCGGTTCAAGTGATTCTTCTGCCTCAGCCCCCTGAGTAGCTGGGATTACAGGCGCGCGCCACCATGCCTGGCTAATTTTTGTATTTTTAGTAGAGACGGGTTTCACCGTGTTGTCCAGGCTGGTCTCAAACTCCCGACCTCAGATGATCTGCCCACCTCGGCCTCTCAAAGTGTTGGGATTACAGGCCTGAGCCAGCACGCCTGGTGCTGTTTTACATACTGACCCAATTCAGCAAATTGATCATATTCTGTTTTCAGTTGTCGTTTTTTAATGGAAGTAGGACTTTTTTTTAAAATCCCACATCAATAGATAATTTTAAAGGTAGCTGACTAGATTTCAGTTCCAGTAGGTGAAACAGGACTTTTTTTTTTTTTTTTTTTGAGACAAGGTCTCACTCTGTCACTCAGGCTGGAGTGTAGTGGCATGATTTTAGCTCACTGCAACCTTGACTGCAAGAACTGAGTTTTAAATTTTATTTAATTTTAAATAATTTAAATTTAAATAGCCACATGTGGCTAGTGGCTACTTCATTAGACAGCATGTATCTGTAACTGAAGACCTCAGATTTTACATTTTTCATTAAGACTTGGTACGTGCACACACACAACTGAAAAGCTTCATTAAACAACAGTACTTTCACATGCAGTGCATACATGTGTTTTCTTTTCTTTTCTTTTTTTTTTTGAGACGGAGTCTTGCCCTGTCACCCAGGCTGGAGTGCAGTGACGTGATCTCTCCTCACTGCAAGCTCCACCTGCTGGGTTCACGCCATTCTCCTGCCTCAGCCTCCCAAGTAGCTGGGACTACAGGCGCCCGCCACCATGCCTGGCTAATTTTTTGTATTTTTAGTAGAGATAGGGTTTCACTGTGTTAGCCAGGATGGTCTCGATTTCTTGATCTCGTGATCCACCCGCCTCGGCCTCCCAAAGTGCTGGGATTACAGGTGTGAGCCACCGCCCGGCTGTATTTTCTATTTAAGTTGCTGTTCATGACTTCTTCCAACCCCTGATTGATTTTAGACCCACACGTGGGTTGTGACTTACGGCTTATAAAACATTGTTTTAGCAAGGGAAATAAATGTGTTAGTATTGATAATGTAATTCGGTTTGTGGTTGGTGTTAAGTAGAAATTAAACCAAGTCCAATCAGTTTTAAGAGGTATAAAGGATTACCACCCTTCCCCACCACCCGACTGAGTCTTGCTCTCTTGCCCAGGCTGGAGTGCAGTGGCGTGATCTTGGCTCACTACAACCTCCACATCCTGGGTTCAAGCGATTCTGGTGCCTCAGCCTCCCGAGTAGCTGGGACTACAGGCGTGTGCCACCACGCCTGGCTAATTTTTTTGTTTTTTGTTTTGTATTTTTAGTAGAGACAGAGTTTCGCCATGTTGGCCAGGCTGATCTTGAACTCCTGACCTCAGGTGATCTGCCTGCTTTGGCCTCCCTAAGTGCTGGCATTACAGACGTGAGCCACCGTGCCCGGTAAACGATTACTTTTTATTTGGGGGTTGGGGTGGGTTGAGAAGGCTTTACAGACAAAATAGGTGGAATTTCTAGAGAATACGTGAAGGTACTAGGCATTTCAGATGTCAAAAGTGACACAAGCAAAGCAGGAAGATTGGGATACTTTATTCAACTTGTGTTGATTGTGTGGATGAAATACAGCTGGAAAATGGGATTGGGTTGGGAGAGGCCTTAGGTTCCATATTAAGGAATATAGGTTTTATTTGTTGGTAGTTGGTTTTGTTTGGAAGGTAATTAGAAGCAAGACAGTTTCAGAGTTACTGACGTAGAATAGGAAATTAACCCTTCAGCAGGATTTGCAGGAAAGTTGGGAATTGTAATTGTTTTGAGGAGATAAAGGTTTGAAAAAGGGCTGCAGGAAACAATGGAAGATGAGTAACATTGCCTTTTAGTTATGTTGTGATTGGGGTCATGGTGGGATATACCTTAGAAATTTAGATCTGGTGGTATTTAGAAAGATGGAGGTGTGCCAATTATTAGGCTTATGCTAGGCAGCCTTTTTGAGGTGGAGGAAGTGGGTAAGATTGCCTTGGGCAATTTCCTAAAGGGTAATATGGGCTTTGAGAGGAGAGACATTTACGTGGTAGTGAGGATTTTTTTTTATTTATTTGCATCTAGTGTCTAAAACAGATTTTGTTTTAGTGATTGGTGGCATAGTTGCAGAAAGGCTGAGCTTGACACCTTTGCTTTTGAGGGGCTACTCCCAGCACTTTCTAGGCCCAAAAGCTTAGGATTTGGAGGAATTCTGATGAAGTCCTAGGGTGTACCATGTTTGTTCTTCCTGTCATTTAATAGAAGTCATGGCTTCCTGTGGCTGCCCTGGGAGATTGGCTTACAGGGGTTCTTAGCCATTGGTTGTGAAGGACCACTGAAGCCCAGGGAGGCCCAGCATTCTGCCAGTTTCCACAGGGCTCTTAAGTTTATGTTTCTACCAAATCAGTAGTTCATCTAATTTAGTCAGGTTTGGACCAAGGCAGTATGGTTCCAGAGCTCTTATTTACTCTGTTGACTTGGAAGAATTAGGAGTTCAGCGAGGATGAGAGTCAAAGCTTCAGACATCACCTAGAGTCCTGACTTCATTGCTTTCAGGTTGCATGACCCTGGATAAATTTATTTACTATCTTTTTTTTTTTTAAGGCAGGGTCTTGCTTGCTCTCTTCCCCAGGCTGGAGTGCAATAGCATGATCACAGCTTACTGCAGCCTCAGGCTCCTGGGTTCAGGTGATCCTCCTGCCTCAGCCACCCCCACCCCGTGACTGCCCCATAGCTGGGATTACAGGTGCTCACCACCATGCCCAGCTAATTTTTTTGTATTTTTTTTTTTTTATAGAGACAGGGTTTCACCGTGCTGCCCAGGCTGGTCTTGAATTCCTGTACTCAAATGATCCACTTGCTTTGGCCTCCCAAAACGTTGGGATTACAGGCTTGAGCCACTGCGCCCAGCCAAATTTACTCTTTTTTTTGTTTTGTTTTTGAGACGGAGTCTCGCTGTTGTTGCCCAGGCTGGAGTGCAGTGGCGCTATCTTGGCTCACTGCAACCTCCGTCTCCCAGGTTCAAGTGATTCTCCTGCCTCAGCCTCCCGAGTAGCTGGGATTATAGGCGCCCGCCACCATGCCCAGCTAATTTTTTTGTATTTTTAGTAGAGACGGGGTTTCATCTTGTGGGCATGGCTGGTCTCGAACTCCAGACCTCAGGTGATCTGCCCGCCTCGGCCCCCCAAAGTGCTGGAATTACAGGCATGAGCCACCACGCTCGGCCAAAATTTACTTATACTTATTAATGCCCTTTTTTGTTTGTTTTGTTTTTGAGATAGGGTCTTGCTCTGTTGCCAGGCTGGAGTGCAGTGGCACAATCTCGGCTCACTGCAACCTCTGACTCCTTGGTTCAAGCAATTCTCCTGCCTCAGCCTCTTGAGTAGGTGGGATTACAGGCACATGCCACCACGCCCAGCTACTTTTTGTATTTTTAGTAGGGACAGGGTTTCACCATGTTGGCCTGGCTAGTCTCGAACTCCTGACCTCAGGTGATCCGCCTGCCTCAGCCTGCCAAAGTGCTGGGATTACAGGCGTGAGCCACTGCACTTTTTAAGCATAAGCACAGAGTTTTTATTTAACCTTCAAGCAGGTTTCAGTTTCGCCTTTCTAAAAGAAGCAGTAAATGGATTAAATCAGGAGATTGTGTATGAATTGGTGATTTAGAAGAATGTTCAGAAGTGGGGTTAAAGTTCCTTGTCAGAAATTCTGAGTCCTGGCCAGGTGCGGTGGCTCACGCCTATAATGTCAGCATTTTGGGAGTCCAAGGTGGGTGAATCATCTGAGGTCAGGAGTTCGAGACCAGCCTGACCAACATGGTGAAACTCCATCTCTACTAAAAATACAAAAATTAGCTGGGCGTGATGGTGCATACCTGTAATCCCAGCTACTTGGGAGGCTGAGGCATGAAAATCACTTGAACCTGGGAGGCGGAGGTTGCAGTGAGCTGAGATAGGGCCACTGCAGTCCTGCCTAGGCAACAGAGTGAGACTCTTGAAAAAAAAAAAAATTGAGTGCCTGGAAACTAGTTGTAGAAAAATTACTTTTTTACTTATTTAATAGGGCGAGAGTTGTTTTCAGGGTTTGTAGACTATATTCTTGGTGAAGTTGTGAGCTGTCTTAAAAATGTTAATTGATACATTGATGTGAGGGTACATTATTTTATACTGGAATTTTGAGCAGGAGACTTGAAAAATAATTAGAGGATGGTAGAGACTGTCTAGCCCACCTCTCTAGTATTCTAGACAGGTAGTTATCACATCAGATCTGTGCTCCAGCATGTAAATGACAGGACTCAGTTGTAAGAGGCAACCTGTTCCATGGACAGATTTACTCAATAGAAAGGTCAAAATCATAGATTTGTACCATTAAAATATATGGCATTTTAGCTGATACTCAGATCTTGCCTGCTATGCTTTTGGATTTATTATTGTAGTAAGATTTAATTCTTAAGTGCTTTTTTTGTCTTCTAGGGCTTGCATTTCTTTTGGTCCTAAGAATCGTTCAATTGGAGCAGCAGCTAAAAGCCAGGTAAAGTTTCATTTTTTTCCTAAAATGACTTATTTCTCCTCTTCATCCATGTGTTCAGCAAGTAGTTGAATGCCCATTATGTGCCTAACACTGGTAGGCCTTGGGAATACAACTGGCAGATACAGACCTCTTCTCTGTTCCCATGTACAGTCAGCCCTCAGAATTCCATGGGTTCTGCATCTGTAGATTCAAACAACTGTGGATCAAAAATATTTTTGGGAAAAAATACAACACTGGAACAATAAAAAATACAAATAAAAACAATCCAGTGTAACAACTACTTACATAGCATTTACATTGTATTAGGTGTTGTAAGTAATCTAGAGACAACTTCAAGTATACAGGAGGATGTGCATAGGTTATAGGCCAATACTATGTCATTTTTGTCTAAGGGACTTGAGCATCTGTGGATTTTGGTCTAATTCAAGGGGTGCCCTGGAATCAGTCCCCTGCAGATACCCAGGAACCACTGCTTCAGTGAGAAGCACCTGGCCTTAAAATAGCATTAGCAGTATAATCTGTTTAATGCAAACTGCCAGGGTGTATTTTGTCCAGATCTTGTTAAGCAAGGCTTGCTTGTTCCTTGATATTTTACATGCTCCTTAAGTCTGTCTTGTTGGGCCTTTCATCTTACTCATATATAAGGTAAGTGTTGATCTTGTTAAACAACTTTCTCAAGGAACGAAAGCATACCTCTAGAAATACATTAAAGGACTTGCTTTTAGTTTACTCTGTAAACCAGGAACCTGACGTAGTTGCTGGTTTCTGAATAACCAGAGCAGCAGAACCCCAAGAGTTGTGTTATTCTAAGTGTCTGAGATATTTGTAAAATTAAGGAGTTGCATGTTTGACCTTCTTATGGTTCAGCCTGGAGCAACCCTATAGGGTGAATCTGTTTTTGAATGGGGCAGGGCCTAAAATTTATTAGCTTAAAAAAGTGGTGCTTGGCCAATTGGTTTTTAATTAAGTTGGATGTTTTATAGTTCATTTTCACAGTGTTCAAGATCTTTTAGGAGAGAGCAGGTAGAAAATATTGGGCAATTTTGAAATCTCTTCCTTCTAAAATTTGAGCAAATCGCTCCTGTTTTTTAAACCTGCTTTTCATGATTGAGAGACAGTTACTATACTAAACTGGCTGCCCAGTTCTAGGTTGATACAGTTATTGTGTTAACAGAGTTTCTGTTTGGCAGCTTGCTCGAGGAAGGCATGATTTGGGTGGCCTCATCTGTTTCATAAAAGGACTTCTGTGTGTTCCCTTTCATCTGGTTGATACAGGAGCTTACTACATCTCCTGCATTGGGAGGAGCAGCCTGTAAATCTTAAGCAGAAGGTCATTCTGGAATTTTTTGAATATTTTTGTCAGCATTTTCCCCTCATAAATTGTGATAGTTTATTCTAGAGGAATTAGAAAACATAGATAAAAAAGTGTAAGTCACCTGTTCAACCATTATCCAAAAATCATATAGACATTTGTCTTACCACCTTCTGAAAACTTTACCTGTTGATATTTCATTGTATGAATAGCCCATAATTTATTTAAGCATTTCCCTGTTATTAACCATTTAGGCTGTTTCTAGGCGTCTGCTACTACAAATAATACTCTCCCAATATCCTTTTGTGTTCATTTTTGTGTACTTAGTATGATTTTTTTTTTCCCCTTTATGAGAAATTTGTTTCACTGGAATTTTTTTTCTTTTCTTTTCTTCTTTCTTTTTTTTTTTTTGAGAGTGCAGTTTTTGAGAGTGCAGTGGCCCTGTCAGTGCAACCTCCACCTCCCAGGTTCAAATGATTCTCATGCCTCAGCCTCCTGAGTAGCTGGGGTTACAGGTGCACACCACCATGCCTGGCTAATTTTTTGTATTTTTAGTAGAGACAGCGTTTCACCATGTTGGTCAGGCTGGTCTCGAACTCCTGACCTCAAATGAGGCCCTGGCTTCTTTCAAAGTGCTGGGATTACAGGCGTGAGCCATGACACCCGGCCTTATCTAGAATTTCTAAATCAATTTATGTATTGCTGAGTTGGTTCCTGGAAACTTTCAACCATAAACTATGGGCAATTTTTAAAGGCTAAAAGTTATTTTATGTAAATGTTTATTAGAAGTTTAAGAACAGAAAATACTTATGCAAGTATAATGACCTGACTTCATGGGATATAGGAAGAGCAGGGCTCTATTTTTAGCCCTGCCACTCTGAGACCCATGCATATCCCTCCTCCCTCACTTCGCATGCTAGTGGGCACCATTTAGAAAAGTTTAGGGTCTGAAGAAACCAAAACCAAGAAGGAGAATTTATATAAAGTTAAAATGTTGCTAATTTAATCTGAGGCTGTTGAAATAAAAAAAAAATTAGTAGTAGTCTTTCCACTCTTTGATATTCTTTCTCTTAGGTAATTTCTAATGCAAAGAACACAGTCCAAGGATTTAAAAGATTCCATGGCCGAGCATTCTCTGATCCATTTGTGGAGGCAGAAAAATCTAACCTTGCATATGATATTGTGCAGTTGCCTACAGGATTAACAGGTATAAAGGTAAGGTTGTCAGGTTAATGCCTTTTAATTAAAATGCATTATTATATTTTATCAGTTCAATATCTATCTGTACTTTTCTGATGTCAGATTGTAATGAAAATGCTTACAGATGCTTAGGGAAAGCTTTTTTCTAGTAAAGACTATTTGACATTTTTTGAATGATCTGGATGTTGATTGGGAGCGGTGAGTGGTGCTCTTAATATGGGTTGGAGGCCTGGGTAGTGATGGTTTGAAGTTAATACTGCCATTGCTGCTTGTTTTGCTCACTGATGCAGTGGGCTTTTTAGCATGATTTTAGGGAATGACTTCTGGAAGAGCAGGCAAAGGAATCACAGTTTTTTTTTTTTTTTTTGAGATGGACTCTCGCCTTGTCACCCAGGCTGGCGGGCAATGGTGTGATCTTGGCTCACTGCCACCTCTGCCTCCTGGGTTCAAGCGATTCTCCTGCCTCAGCCTACCAAGTAGCTGGGATTATAGGCACGTGCCACCATGCCTGGGTAGTTTTTTGCATCTTTAGTAGAGACGGGGTTTCACTGTGTTGGCCAGGTTGGTCTCGAACTCCTGACCTTGTGATTCGCCTGCCTCAGCCTCCCAAAGTGCTGGGATTACAGGCGTGAGCCACCGCGCCTGGTAGGAATCACAGTTTTAAGTCACTAGCAGATAGATGGACATACTCTTGGAGATAGGATTTAATTTAGAAAGAGATGTTCTTTTGGGGAAAAGTGAGTTTGGTCTTTATCTCTGGTACATCTAGTGGAGTCTCTGTGAAGTATGCAGTGAACTGATCACAGAAAAAGGGTAAGAGGCTGGGAGATGGATAGGGTGGACACATTTGCCTTTCTTGCACTCAGAGGTAGTAAGAGGAATCCACGAGGGGGATGGGGGCGTGATTGGCTTTCCAGGCAGGTGAGTTTACGGAGAGATTTGATTTTGGAGGCCAAGAATCAGGAGAACAGGCTGGAAAGCCAAGAGATGTTGAGAACCATGAGAAAAAGGTAGTCTGCTGTTGCAGTGTAGCTGATAATTTAGTTGTATTTAGAAGTGAAAAATTCTGAAAATTAAAGAATGATGACTGGGTTTTCTTAAAATATCTGTGGTAATTAAGGACAGTTTGAATGGGATAGTAAAAGATGAAGCTGAAGCACAGGAGAGAGAAGGGTTAAAAAGGGAGGTGAAGAAATGTGCAATACTTATTAGAAATAAGAAATAAAGAAATAGGATAGGTATTGGCAGATTTATTCATAAGCATTGCAAGAAGCAAAGGAGAAAAAGACTAGGAAGAAGATTTGGGAAACAAGTAGATGCAAGTCTAAAAGTGGTGGAATTGACCTCAGAATTAGGCAAATAGCAGGGAAGAAAGAGATAATTTAGAAAGGGCACCAGGAGGGATATTTCCCTATCTTTATCATGCAATAAAGTAAGAACTGTTCAGTTCTAAACCTTAATAAATTGTGGTTGGGCTGGGGAGTCAGAAGGTGGCACGCAAGCTGAGTTAGGGCAGCAGCTAAAAGAAGAGAGCAACATGTTCTATTCTGGATTGTAATTTGGGAATATGGGCATGTAGGATGGGTTGGGATTGTTTTACGCAGTCTTTCAATATTTAAAATTCGTAACTGTTATCACATTTGCAGACTTTTATCTGGAATAGGGCTTTATCTTGAAGCTTTGTTCATTATTGTTACTTATTTAAAAAAAATTTTTTTTTTTTTGAGACTATCACTGTGTCGCCTAGGCTGGAGTGCAGTGGCACGATGTAGGTTTACTGCAACCTCTGCCTCCTGGGTTCAAGCAATTCTCATGCTTCAGTCTCCCTAGTAGCTGGGATTACAGGCATGGACCATCATGCCCAGCTAATTTTTTGTGTTTTTAGTAGAGATGGGGTTTCACCATTTTGGTCACGCTGGTCTTGAACTCCTAACCTCAAGTGATTTGCCCGCCTCAGCCTCCCAAAATGCTGGGACTACAGGTGTGAGCCACTGCACCTAGCCCATCTTTTATTATTTAATTCAACCAGTATTTATTGTGCCAGGTCCTGTTCTAGGTGCTGGAGCTATGGCAGTGAACAATCAGACAAATGCATGTCCTCATATTAGATTGAATCCTAATTGTGGAGATGGATAATAAACAGTAAACACATTAAAATACACATAGTATGTCAGATAGTAAAATAGTTTCTACCAGCAGCCTCTTTATGGAGGGACAGTGTGGGTCATGGTGAGCTACACTGATTTGTCTTTGCAAAGGAACTTGTCTTAAGATTTGTTGTTTTATACTGTGGTCCTTCATCTCCAAGTATCGTGTTTGGTTGAAAGCTAAAATAGGCTATGCGTGGTGGCTCATGCCTGTAATCCCAGCACTTTGGGAGGCCGAGGCAGGAGGATTGCTTGAAGCCAGTTTTGAGACCAGCATCGGCAACAAAGCAAGAACCCTGTCTCTGCAAGAAAAAAATAAATTAGCTAGGTATGGTGACATGTGCTTTTGCTGCCCGCTACTTGGGAGGCTGAGGCAGGAGGATTGCTTAAACCCAGGAGGTTAAGTCTCCAGTGAGCTGTGATCATGCCACGGCACTCCAGAGAGAGAGAATGACAGAGAGAGAGACCCTGCCTCCAAACTAATAATAATAATAAAAAAAGAAGCTAAAAGTGACCTTCAAGGTATTACTTCGAAAACTAGCTTTTTTTTTTTCTTCAATCCCCTCTTGAGATAATGTTGCATTGATAATGGGAAGCATTGTTCATTTTAGCTTTTAGGACTAGGACATGAAGAAAGAAATATAATAAGTCTAGGCCCCTTTGTTGTTTTCTTGCAGGTGACATATATGGAGGAAGAGCGAAATTTTACCACTGAGCAGGTGACTGCCATGCTTTTGTCCAAACTGAAGGAGACAGCCGAAAGTGTTCTTAAGAAGCCTGTAGTTGACTGTGTTGTTTCGGTGAGTTTGATCCCTATACATTATTGGGAATTTGCATGAAGAAGCAGAGAGAAGAAAGCTGCTAATTTCAAGTAAAGTTGTTTTTTTGTCTCAGGTTGTAATGGTTATTTAAAATGTTTGTCAGGCCGGGTGCGGTGGCTCACGCCTGTAATCCCAGCACTTTGAGAGGCCAAGGTGGGTGGATCACCTGAGGTCAGGAGTTCAAGACCAGCCTGGCCAACATGGTGAAACCCCGTCTCTACTAAAAATACAAAAATTAGTTGGGCGTGGTGATGGGCACCTGTAATCCCAGCTACTCGGGAGGCTGAGGCAGGAGAATCACTTCAACCCGGGAGGCTGAGGTTGCGGTGAGCCGAGATCATGCCATTGCACTTCGGCCTGGGTGACAAGAGCAAAACTCTGTTTCAAAGAAAAAAAAAATTTATGAAACTAGTCTTCATTTTCTTACTCTCTTCTGCTGCTTAGCTTTTGCTCAGGCCTCCTTTGTTATTCTGCCTATTTAAATCTCTTCTGTTTTTCAAGGTGCATTCATCTCAGCCTGCCCACTTCTTCCTGTGTTTTTTTCATCGCCTAGCATAGCACAGGGTAGCCACTCGTTTGTTGAATTAGTTGGATACCCCTAATTGTAAATGGCACTTGTTCTGTATTTGTATTTGCTGTTGGTATCTAGCGTTAAAGACAAAGGCAAGGACTGGGCATGGTGGTTTAATCCCAGCACTGTGGGAGGCCAGGGCAGGAAGATTGTTTGAGACCAGCCTGGGCAACACAATGAGATCCCTGTCTTTACCAAAAAAAAAAAAAAAAAAAAAATTAGCTGGGCATGGTGGCACACACCTGTAGTCCCAGCTACTTGGGAGGCTCATTCGAGCCCAGGAGTTTGAGGCTGCAGTGAGCTGTGATCACACCACTGCACTCTAGCCTGGACAACAGACTGAGACCCTGTCTCAAAAAACTTATCCAAAAAACAAAGACATGGCAGCAGTTGACTTTATCTTTTGCATATCCCTGTTAAGATGGAAGCCTGACTACTGTAGTTTTGTGCTTTAGTTTGGTGGAATCCTTAGGGACTGTTGAAATATATGTGGTTACATTGGCTTTGCCACCGAATCTCCTCATTCTGTAATTGTTACCTGACACTTTAGTTTCATGGCCTCTTTTGTCTTAATGTTGGTGCATTGATTGGCAAAGCAAGGACTGTTAGGTGGCTTTTTCACCCCAGAGTCTGTTGCCTGGCGGATTCCTTGGTCCTTGGTTATTGTAAAGTAGAATTGACATTTGTCAGAAAGAATTAGATTATAGTTGTGTACACCATTCTGGGGACGGGCTTTATTCTTTATAGAAGAATGAAAATTCTGTGTTCCTTTAAAAAGCTCAGATTCAGTGACCTTGATTCCCCAGTGGCTGATACACCAGATCCTGTATTTCTTAGATGTTTCCTACCTTTCCTCAGCTCTTCCATTGGTCTCCCAGATTTGTTTCCATTCCTCCATCTAGTGCCCCTAGCTTTGATCCTGCATAACACTCTGTGTGGGAGTAAAATTTATGTAAAATATTGGAATGCCTAAGTGTCTTCCAGTTTTGGGTATCAAGTTAAAAGGTGATAGTGTTGAGTCATGTTTGGGTGGGGCCTCAAGATCACACTGGAGTTTTGGTAATTTGCTTAGGAGGGTTCACGGGCCCTAGCATATAGCTATTCTCATGCTAAGATTTATTGTAGTGAAGGGATACAAAGCAAAATCAACAAAGGGAAAAGGCACATGAGGCAGAGTCTGGAGGAAACCAGGCACAAGCTTCCCAGAGTCAGCCTGTGCTTAACTCCAGCAACAGGTTGTAACAATACGGGTGAAATGTCCTCTACCACAGGAGTTCTGCCTAGCCTGGTCCAGGGTTTTTTTTGTTTTTTGTTTTTTTTTTTTTTTGGAGACTGAGTTTCGCTCTTGTTTCCCAGCTGGGAGTGCAGTAGCATGATCTTGGCTCACTGCAGCTTCCACCTCCCAGGTTCAAGCCTCAGCCTTTAGAGTAGCTGGGATTACAGGCATGTGCCACCACACCCAGCTAGTGGGTTTTTTTTTTTTTTTTTTGTATTTTTTGTAGAGATGGGGTTTCACCATGTTGGCCGGGCTGGTCTCAAACTCCTGACATCAGGTGATCCACCCACCACGGCCCCCCAAAGTGCTGGGATTACAGGCGTGAGCCACCACGCCTGGCTAGTCCATGGTTTTCATCAGGGGTCAGTCACATTGGTACCCTATACCTAGCATGAACCAAAATTCCAACTCCCAGAAGGAAAGCCTGTAGTCAGCACAAGCTGCATGTTTATATAAACAGTTTAGGTACAGTGAACCACTCTTAATCATTTAGGGAAATTTTTTCTATTGATTTAGTGAACTGTTTGCAAATCAAGGTCCTAGATGCCAGGCAAGGACCAACATGCAAGCAGGCGTTTTCTAAGGATAGCAGTTTCTGGCCTTTATATTAACTCTTCTCTGCAGTCACTACTTTAGCTGTTGGTATTTTGGTCTGCCATGTAATGAGTATATGTAAGGTAATGGTACGGCTATTTGTTTATCCTAACACTGCTTACTAAATATTCTAACTTTTCCTTACTAGTTTGAAATATTTTCTTGATCATATACAGAATAAGTTGCTGTAGGTATTTGATGGTGTTCCTGGATTTTACTAACTAAAATTAGAATCTATAATACAGTAAGCATTCTTTTTTTTTTTTTTGTAGGTTCCTTGTTTCTATACTGATGCAGAAAGACGATCAGTGATGGATGCAACACAGATTGCTGGTCTTAATTGCTTGCGATTAATGAATGAAACCACTGCAGGTAAGGAGGACCGTTGATTATTTTTTTGACTTGGTTAATCTTGAAGATTGTGAAATTTTAAAACCCTGGGGTTTCTTGCTCTTTATTTTGCTTTCAGCACTGCTGCTCTTGCTTACCACTGGGGTCATGGTGTTTTTGGATACTGTGTCACTTGTGAAGAATTAATCTGACCAGTGCTTTTTGTGTACCTTCATAGCATGCATTTTGGTATTTAAACACATGCTTGTTGGGGAAGGAGAACACTTAGCGTGTGGAGCAGTGCTTTGGGTTAAAGACTGGTCTTCTCTTAGACTTGTGGACTGGTAGAGTCAGAGGAATGGGACATTAAGCAGCATCTCATGGACAGAACATGTGGGGATGTTAACATAGCATAGGGGTAGAAAAGATCCAGGAAAATATATTTGGAAAATGGGGGAAATGGCTTGGAGAAAATTATGCCAAAGTCTATTGGCAACTGTAAGGAAGTCTAAGTGAATATCAGTATTTAACTCTTGGAAGATAATCTTTTTCTTGAATAAATTATACAGTGCTTATAAAGAATTTGATTTCTAAAACATAACACATGTAGTTGCATTCGTTATATATAAAACCTCTTTTTTCCTGCTTAAATGAATTTTATTTACTTAGATGTTATTTTTAATTTTTGTGTTTTTTCTTCTGTAGTTGCTCTTGCATATGGAATCTATAAGCAGGATCTTCCTGCCTTAGAAGAGAAACCAAGAAATGTAGTTTTTGTAGACATGGGCCACTCTGCTTATCAAGTTTCTGTATGTGCATTTAATAGAGGAAAACTGAAAGTAAGTATATATTTTTTTTCCAGAAGACTGTGTTAGTAGTATGGTAATTATGAAATTTTGAGAGACAATGATTTTTTCTCATCTACAATATGGGAGAAACAATGCATACCTTACAGGGTTATTCAGAGGATTTTTTTTTCTTTTCTTTCTTTTTTTTCTCTTGAGATAGAGTTTCGCTCTTGTTGCCCAGGCTGGAGTGCAATGGCGCGATCTTGGCTCACCGCAACCTCCACCTCCCAGGTTCAAGCGATTCTCCTGCCTCAGCCTCCCTAGTAGCTGGGATTACGGGCATGTGCCACCACGCCTGGCTAATTTTGTATTTTTAGTAGAGATGGGGTTTATCCATGTTGGTCAGCCTGGTCTCGAACTCCCGACCTGAGGTGATCCACCTGCCTCGGCCTCCCAAAGTGCTGGCGTTACAGGCGTGAGCCACGGCGCCCAGCAGGAGGATTTTTTAACATGTAGTTCCTTGGTGAATTTTACACTGGGGATTGAGAGGGTGGTACAGGTGCTCTGTACTCTTGCTCATGAGGTTTTGAGTGTTCTGGAAAAGGGGTTTCTTTTGGATGCCAAAACAAACTGGACTAGGAATTATAGATTTCTAGAAAGCCTAAAGTTTAAGCAGTTTTGTACACACAGAAGTATAGAAGGCAAGGAGGGGCCAGAGGGTGATCTCTGTCATAGTTGAGTTTGCTGGTTTATGCTAGTTCCACAGTAGGGTATAAAATTCTCTGTCTAGATGATTTTATCTAGAATTTGGTGAGGAACCAAGGATTTCTCAAGTGTTTGCTTTAATTATTTGAATTGTATATTAAAATTGTTGGTGCCAAGGTCTGAATTGACTGCCTTGTACCCATTGGAGATTGGTGGAGAGGGATTACCCCAAACTAAATATTTGGTAATTTTGGAGGCATTTTGAGACTTCATTTGTTATGGTCTTGTTTCTTTGAAAAATAGACGTTTCCACTTTATTTTCTGGTTTTATATTGTTTCTAGGTGGTTTTGTTTTTAAATAAAAATAAAGCGAATCTTTTAGATAATTGGGAAATGAGAGATTTGTGATTTTGCTTTTTGACAGCTATAAATGGTGGACCAAATGTAATTCTCAGTGTTTAAACTTTAATCACTAATAGAATTTCTAAGATCTATGCTATGCTTTCATCTTTTTAAACGGAAGACTCTGGTTATAATTTATCCTGGCTTTGGATCAGAATGATGTGTATTAGTAGCCATCTGCTTCTGTTTTTCTAAATTGTCCTTCTGTGTTATCTGTCACCTGTCAGTTTTGCAATCCTTTTGATTACTTTTAAATTATAAAAATATTCATTACAAAAATCTCCCCAAACTGGAAAACATTTATGTGTAAAGACAAGTCTGGGCAACATGGTAAAACCCTGTCTCTACAAAAGTTAGCTGGGTGTGGCGGTGTGCTTGTAGTCCTAGCTACTCTGGAGGCTGAGGTGGGGGGATTGCTTGAGCCCGGAGTTTGAGAACAGCCTGGGCAACATGGCAAAACCCCGTCTCTACAAAGAAAGTACAAAAATTAGCTGGATGTAGTGATGTGTGCCTGTAGTCCTAGCTACTTGGGATGCTGGGGTGGCAGGATTGCTTGAGCCTGGATGGTCGAGGCTACAGTGAGCTGAGATCGTGCCACTGCACTCCAGCCTGGGCAACAGAGTGAGACCCTGTCTCAAAAAAAAGAAAAAAAAATAAAGAAAAGTTACTTACAATCTTACCATTCTTAACAGCTTGATGTATTTCATTCTAATTTTCTAAGAAAACAGAATTGGAGTCACTATATTTAGCTCTGTGTCCTGTCTTTTTTTAAGTTAACATACTAAGAAAATTTCCCCCATGACGTGTAGCATTCTTTGAAGAGATTGTTTTTACTGGTTTTATTCCTTCATAAGGATGTCATCACTTATTTAGCCTAACTTCTATTACTGAATCTAATTAGATCTAGTTTGCTTCTAATCTGTTAGAGATTTGAAAACGGGTAACCCAGGCTAATTAGACTTCCAGGTTAAATAGAAACACATTGCTGTGAGCTAAGGCTTTAAGGAATCCTTTGGTAGTAAACTGCAGAGAGTTGAGCCTTTGGTATTACTCAGTTTTGTGATAGTGAGTAGACTAGAAGTATGTACATGACATGTTAGTATATTTTACCTTGGACATGTAACTGCTATTGGTTGTCAGACTGGTGTAGTGGGGAGGGCATGGACTTTGGAATTAAGGAGATTTGGCTTTGAATTCCACTTCTACCACTTAGTAGCTTTGTGAACTGCAGTTTATCTCATCTGTCTAGGTCTGTAGCATTATCTGTAAATTGGGGATTATAGTGCCTATTTTTACAGTGTGGGGTAATAAGGATTAAATGATGTATACATTGCTTTGTTTTAACCTTAATGTAACCCTCCCTCTTTTTTTTTTAGATAAACAACTTACCAGGTAAATATATATCATCTGTTTCAAAATCGATTGGTTAATTGTTAGATTAATTCTCATTTTTTCCTTAAGGTTCTGGCCACTGCATTTGACACGACATTGGGAGGTAGAAAATTTGATGAAGTGTTAGTAAATCACTTCTGTGAAGAATTTGGGAAGAAATACAAGCTAGACATTAAGTCCAAAATCCGTGCATTATTACGACTCTCTCAGGAGTGTGAGAAACTCAAGAAATTGATGAGTGCAAATGCTTCAGATCTCCCTTTGAGCATTGAATGTTTTATGAATGATGTTGATGTATCTGGAACTATGAATAGGTAAGTATATTACTATTTCGATGTTAAAGTGAAGAGTGAGTTTTCTCCACATATATTAACCTTTAATTGGCTAATTGTTAAAATCATCATGGGGGTTATATGATAATTTTGGTTCTATTTTAAAAATTAGAAGCCATGCAGGACCCTGCTTTTTATGTAAAGTTGGGTCTGGTTAATAATGTAGACTAATGTTTTTGTTCTGATTAATTGAATATTCTAACATGTTGGTAGTTCTTTACATATGCATTTGTTATACACGAGATTTCAGTTTCCAAAAAATCAGGGCAAAGGGCTGTAATGCAGAATTACATTGAATTTAATTTACCCAGTGATTAAGAAATTGCAATTTTTTTTTGAGATGGAGGTTTTTGCTGTTTTGCCCAGGCTGGAGTAAAGTGGCACAATCTCAACTCACTGCAACCTCCGCCCCCAGGTTCAAGCGATTCTCCTGCCTCAGCCTCCTGAGTAGCTGGGGTTATAGGTGCCTGCCACCACGCCCAGCTAATTTTTGTATTTTTAGTAGGGACGGTGTTTCGCCATGTTGGCCAGGCTGGTCTCAAACTCCTGACCTCAGGTGATCCACCCACCTCAGCCTCCCAAAGTATGAGGATTACAGGTGTGAGCCACCGTGCCTAGCCTGAAATTTTTCTTTTTGAAATATTCGGGTTCACTTGAGGGTGACAGCTCTTTTTGTATAGTGCTGCAAGAATTCTGGGTAATTGACATTTCGGGGTTATCCTCAGAAACACCCAGAGTGTTATTGTTGCCTGGTTCAGTTGCTTGGATGATGGGAGTAAGATGTTCTTTTGGCTGTGAACTCTACTGGTAGAATTCAGGCAAGACTGATGGTGTATTTGGAGACATGGGCCTGAGCTATCCGTAAAAAAATTGAAATGGTGTTTATTGTTGCTTTGTATCCACATTTTTAGTCACCTCTCCCCCTACTTGGAAGAGATGGCTTTCGTTTTTGTTAAGCAGCAGTCTTGTGTGTGTGTATGTGTGTTCCATGAAGTCTGGAGGTAAGCCAATATGTTTAAGAAATTGTTAGTGAAATGTTACGTGTTTGTAAGAGCTAAGTAGATACTTATTAAGTAGTTTAAATTTTTTAAAAACTGAATTTGCCTGCGTGCTGTTGTTTGAAAATAGTTGTGGCCTGGTACGGTGACTCATGCCTGTAATCCTAGCAGTTTGGGAGGCAGAGGCAGGCGGATCACGAGGTCAGGAGATTGAGACCATCCTGGCTAACATGGTGAAACCCCGTCTCTACTAAAAATACAAAAAATTAGCCGGGTGTGGTGGCGGGTGCCTGTAGTCCCAGCTGCTGGGGAGGCTGAGGCAGGAGAATGGTGTGAACCTGGGAGGTGTAGCTTGCAGTGAGCTGAGATCGCACCACTGCACTCCAGCCTGGGCGACAGTGAGACTCCGTCTCAAAAGAAAAAAAAAAAAAAAAAGTTGTACTGTGATGGGGCATGGTGGCTCACTCCTGTAATCCCAGCACTTTGGGAGGCAGGTGGATCACTTGAGGTTAGGAGTTAGAGACCAGCCTAGCCAACGTTGTGAAACTCTTTCTCTACTAAAAATACAAAAACTAGCTGGGTGTGGTGGCAGGCGCCTGTAATCCCAGCTACTCGGGAGGCTGAGGCAGGAGAATCGCTTGAACTTGGGAGACGAAGGTTGCAGTGAGCTGAGATCGTGCCACTGTACCCTAGCTTGGGCAACAAAGTGAGACACTGTCTCCAAAAAAAAAAAAAAAAAGTTGTACTGTATTTACATCATCAGAATACGTAGCTCTTATATGTTCTATATTATAGCCTTCATTTAGTGTGATTATTGTTGTTGTTATTTTTTTGAGACAGGATCTTACTCTGTCACCTAGGCTGGAGTGTAGTGGTGTGATCTTGGCTCACTGCACCCTCTGTTTCCTAGGCTCAAGTGATCCCCCTGCCTCAGTCTCCTGAGTAGCTGGGACTACAGGCACGTGCCACCATGCCTGGCTAATTTTTGTATTTTTTGTAGAGACTGGGTGTCACCATGTTGCCCAGGCTGGTCTTGAACTCCTGGACTCAAGAGATCTGCCTGCCTTAGCCTCCCAAAGTGCTGGGGTTACAGGCACGAGATACTGTGCCTGGCCCCCTTCATTTAGTCTTTAACATTCACCTTTGTTTAAATCGATGAAACCAGATTATTTGACATTATGTTTCTTTTAATTAATGGTTTCTTCACTTAAAAACTTGAGGTGAAATTCAAGTATCATAAAATTAAGCATTTTAAAGTAAACAATTCACTGGAATTTAGTAAATTCACAGGGTTGTGCAATGGCCACCTCTATGTAATGGAAAAACATTTTCATCACCCCAGAATAAAACTTCATACCCAGTAGGTGATTATTTCCTGTTTGCCCTTACCTCTGGTCCCTGGTGATCAACAGCCTGTTTTCTGTTTCTGTGGATTTATCTATTCTGGATATTTCATATAAGTGTAATCATGTAATATGCGTCTGGCTTCTTTCGTTCTGACTTCTCAGTGTAATGTTTTTGAGGTTCATCCACATTCTGTATCAGTACTTAATTTGTTTTTTTGGGCAGATACTATTTTCTTGTATGGATATACCATATTTTATTCATCCATTCGTTTGCTGATGGACATTTGGGTTTCTACTTTTTAGCTATTGTGAATAGTGCTATGGACATTTGTGAACAAGTACTTGTTTTCAGGTCTTTTGCTTATATACCTAGGAGTGGAATTGCTGGCTTATACAGCAATTCTATGTTTAACTTTTTGAGGAATCTCCAAACTATATTTCTCAGTGATTATCCCCACCAGCGCCCTACTGGGTTTCAGTTTCTCCACGTCTTTGTCAACACTTATTTTCAATTTTTTGGATTATTTTGGTAGATTACTAGTAGCTTTGTGTTAATTCATCGTTTTGATGGTTGGAAGTGCATTCTCCTGCAGATTCCTAAGGGATAGCACGTGTGAATAGTGTTCTTTAAGTTCTTGCATGTTGACGACACTTTGCCATGTTTATACTTAAAAGTCACTTCAGCTGTATAGAACATTCTTAGCTTTTCTTTCCTTGTTGAGGATCTTAAATGCAGTAACAATCTATTTTCTTTTGGTGTATAATATTGCTGTCAAAGTGTGACAGCATAGTTTTTAGATATTTGTCACTTGTTCTTTTTGCTTAGATGCCCAAATGTTTTTGATTTTTTTTTTTCTTGAAAGTCCATTTGGGTGTGGTGGCTCACACCTGTAATCCTAGCACTTTGGGACGTCGAGGTGGGCGGATGGCTTGAGCTCAGGAGTTCGAGACCAGCCTGGGCAACATGGCAAAACCTCGTCTCTACTAAAAATACAAAAAAGTAGCTTGATGTGGTGGTGTTTGCTTGTAGTCCCGGCTACTCGGGAGGCGGAGGTGGGAGGATCACCTGAGCTTACTAAGTCGAGGCTGCAGCGAACCATGATCACACCACATTGCACTCCAGCCAGGGTGATGAGAGTGAGACCCTGTCTCAAAAAAAAACAAAAAACAAAAAACAAAACCAATAATTTTACTACACTATGTTTTGATGTTGGTTATTTTGCATCAGTTTTTTTCCAGGTACGCAGTGTGCCTTTTCATTATATAGTTTGACATTACAAATTTAAGTTTAATTAAAATTTCTTAAGTTTTCTTGAATTATATTTTCTAGTATTCTGTTGTAGTGCTGTGGTTTTCTCTTTTGGGAATTCCTACATAATTATGTTGGATTTTCCTTGCCTATCTTACATATATATATATTTTTTTTTAGTTTGCCTTTTTTTTGTATTTGCCATTTTTGGTCCAGTCCTTCATGGCATTTTTCTTGTGTACTGTTTAGTTTTCATTTCTGACATTTATTCTTATACTTCTAGTTCTGTTCTAGGTCTTTCTAATTCTGATTTGTTCTTTCATTTCCTGTATCACTTTTATTGAGATATAATTCACATACCATAAAACCTTACTATTTTAAAGTGTACAATTCCAGGGTTGTGCAACTGTGACCACTATTTAATTCTAGAATGTTTTTATCACCCCAAAAAGAAACCTTGTACCCATTAGCATTTACTCTCCATTTCCCTCCATACCCTAGGCAATTACCAATATGTTTTCTGTCTCTATAGATTTGCCTGTTCTTTTTTTTTTGAGACAGAGTCTCAGTAGGTCACCCAGGCTGGAGTGCAGTGGTATGATCTTGGCTTGCTTCAACCTCCACCTCCCGGGTTTAAATGATTCTCATGCCTCAGCCTCCTCAGTAGCTGGAATTACAGGTGTGGGCCACCACGCCCAGCTAATTTTCGTATTTTTAGTAGAGATGGGGTTTCGCCATGTTGGCCATGCTGGTCTTGAACTGCTGACCTCGAGTCATCCACCCGCCTCTGCCTCTCAAAGTGCAGGGATTATAAGTGTGAGTCCCTCTTTTGTTTTTGTGAAATATTTTTAAAATGTGGCTTAACTTTCTGAGATGTTTTCCCTCCCTCTTCTTTTGTGTTTACTGTGTTGTTCTGCTTAGTTTGGATTTTTTAATCAGTAGTTTTTCTTCAGTGAGTTCTTTTTTCCTTGAAGATAACTTTAGGTAGGGCCCAGTTTGCTGTGGTTCCTGAATACCTTATTTTAGGACCTTTTATACTTGTTTTGGAGGATGCCAAACCCCTGCTGATTTCAGCTGCTGTTTTCAATTTGGCCCTCTGAGTTAGGTTATTCTGGAGTTTTCAGGTCCATTATATACCCTTTTGTTTCCTTCTGTTTATTTTGTACAGAGCTGATACTAAGCAGGAATTGTAGTTGTGGGTGGTTTGTCTCTGCCTATGTGTATTTTGAGGTTTGTGGGCATATTTCATTACCTAGTTTTGTTGCAGGATTGTTTAAGCCCAGGAGATGGAGGCTGCTGTGAACCATGATTGTGCCACTGCGCTCCAGCCTGGGTGACAGAGGGAAAGCCTCTCAAAAACAAAACCAAAAAAATCTGCATCAAATTATCACATCATTCAGCAGTTGTATTTCTAGATACATATTCAAGAGAAACGGAAACACATGTCCACAGAAAAACTCATATGTGAATGTTCATTGCACTACTCATAATAGACAAAAAGTGGAAACAACCCAAATGTTCATCAACTGATGAAGTGGATAAATAAAACATGCTATGTTCATACAATGGGATATTTTTGGTACTTGAAAAAAATGTAATACAGATACATACTAAAACATGGGTGAACCTTCAAAAGTTCACGCTGCTGAAAGAAGTCACAAAAGGCCACATTTTGTATGATTCTATTTATATGAAATGCCCCGAATTGGCAAATCTATAGAGACAGAAAGTAGATTTAGTGGTTGCCTAGGGCTGTGGGAGTTGAGGAAAGTAATAGTTAAGGGTGATGAAAATATTCTTTTTTAGACTGAAAATGTTTTAAAATTGATTATGGCGATGCTTGCACAACTCTGTATATATGAAGTCACTGAATTGTATACTTTAAAAATATTTTTGTACCAAAACCTCATGCCCAAAAGTCAATAATTACATACTTTATTTTTTTTTTAATTTTTAAAATTTATTTCTTTTTGAAACAAGTTCTCACGTTGTCATGCAGTCTGGAGTGCAGTGGTACTATCTCCGCTCACTGCAGCCTCACTCTCTCAGGTTCTAGAGATCCTCCCACCTCAGACCCCCAAGTAGATGGGAGTATAGGTGTTCACCGACATGTCTGGCTAATTTTTGTATTTTTTGTAGAGACAGGATTTTGCCATATTGCTCAGGCTGGTCTCAGATTCCTGAGCTCGGCCACCCTCCTCAGACTCCCAAAGTCCTAGGATTACAGGTGTGAGCCACCTCACCCGGACAGGAATTATATACTTTAAATGGGTGAATTCTATAGCATGTAAATTATATTGCAATAAAACTTTTTAAAAATAAACTATCAAAAAACCTCTACTGTCCAGGCATGGTGGCTCACGCCTGTAATCCCAGCATTTTGGGAGGCTGAGGTGGGTGCATCACCTGAGTTCAGGAGTTTGAGACCAGCTGGCCAATATGGTGAAACCCCATCTCTACTAAAAATACAAAAATTAGCCGGGTGTAGTGGTGGGTGCCTGTAATCCCAACTACTCGGGAGGCTGAGGCAGGAGAATTGCTTGGACCCGGGAGGTGGAGGCTGCAGTGAGCCGAGATACTGCCACTGCACTCCAGCCTGGATGACAGAGCGAGACTCCATCTCAAAAAAAAAAAAAAAAAATTACCCGGGCTTGGTGGCGTGCACCTGTAGTCCCAGCTACTCGGGAGGCTGAGGTGGGAGAATTGCTTGAACCTGGGAGGCGGAGGTAGCAGTGAGCTGAGATCGTGCCACTGCACTCCAGCCTGGGTGACAGAATGAGACTCCATCTCAAAAAAACAAACAAAGAAACCCCTACCGCTGTTGCTATCTTCTTAACAATCTTTTCCTTTGCTTTTCACAATTTTGATTTCAGATAGTTTCAGACATGCAACAAAGTTGGAAGAATTTTACAGTAAATGTCCTCATCCCACCACTTAGAGTCTACTGATAACATTTACTGTACTTGTTTTATTATATACTTGTTCATATATCGTATAAAGCCATCAATTTTTAATTTTTTTATTATTATTATTTTTTGAGATGGAGTTTTGCTCTTGTTGCCCAGGCTGGAGTGCAATGGCATGATTTCAGCTCACCTTAACCTCTGCCTCCCAGGTTCAAGTGATTCTCCTGCCTCAGCTTCCCAAGTAGCTGGGGTTACAGGCATGCACCACCACACCCAGCTAATTTTGTATTTTTTGTAGAGATGTTGTTTCTCCGTGTTGGTCAGGCTGGTCTTGAACTCCCAGCCTCAGGTGATCCGCCCGCCTCAGTCTCCCAAAGTGCTGGGATTACAGGTGTGAGCCACTGCGTGGCCTGGCCTCAATTTTGTTTTTGCATATCTCAAAGTAAATTGCATCTGTATACTTCTTGCAGAAACTTAAATTGCGGACATCTATAAATGTAGACTTCTCCCCAAATACTAAGGTTTGCATATTAACCAGAATTCATTGTTTTTTGGATATATTTTTATATGACATACTCAGGTTTTAAGTGCTCATTTGCTGAGTTTCAACATACACATATATCTTTGTAACTAATGCCATTATTATGAAATAGACCATTATGTTGGAATGTTTCCTCAGGCTTCCATAACCACTGATGTGCTTTTTGTATTTTTCAGTCCCTAGATTAAGTTTGCCAATTCTGTAACTTCTTGTAAGTGGAATCATGTAGTATGTAGTTTTTTGTGTAAGGCATTTTTTAGTCAGCATAAAATTGAGATTCATTTGTTTGTTTCACATGCCATTTGTTGTTCTTCTGTATTGCTAACTACTGTGCCATTGTAGGTTTGTTGTTATTGATGGACAGTGACTCTTCAGCTTTCTTTTCTATTAGAAGTAAAACATTTTAAACTTCTAACATGTAAGATCTCTGGTTGCTACACATCTCACCAGTATTGAGGTTAGCAGTCCTTAAGTTTTGCATGCTCTGGTGGGTGCATTCTATACTTTACTATTCTTTTTTTTTTGAGACGGAGTTTCACTCTTTTTGTCCAGGTTGGAGTGCAGTGTCCTGATCTCGGCTCACTGCAACCTCTGCCTTCCAGGTTCAAGCGATTCTCCTGCCTCAGCCTCCCAAATAGCTGGGATTACAGGCATGCACCACCACGCCTGGCTAATTTTGTATTTTTTGGTAGAGACGGGCTTTCTCCATGTTGGTCAGGCTGGTCTCAAACTCCCGACTTGAGGTGATCCACCCGCCTCGGCCTCCCGAAGTGCTGAGTTTACAGGCATGAGCCACCGCACCCAGCCTACTATTCTTTTTTATTGAGATGTAATTTAATAAAGTTACCCCCTTTTCTCTTTTTTTTGGAGAAAGGATACCTATTGCCCAGGCTGGAGTGCAATGGGTTGATCATGGCTCACTGTAGCTTCGACCTCCCAGGCCCAGGTGATCCTCCTGCCTCAGCTTCCTGGGTAGCTGAGACTACAGGTGTGCGCCACCATGCCTGGCTAATTTCTTGTATGTTTTGTAGAGATGGGGTTTTGCTGTGTTGTCCAGGCTGGTCTTGAACTCCTGGGCTCAAGCCTTAGCTTCATGATGTGTTGGGACTACAGGCGTGAGCCACTGCACCCAACTAGAAGTCACCCTTTTAACGTGTATAATTCAGTGATTTAAAAAAAAAATTTTTTTTTTTTAGTATGTTTGTAGAGCTCAGCAGCCATCATCACAACTAAATTTTAGAACGTTTTCATTACTTCTTAAACCCTAAATGAGTGAGTAATCAGGCTGTGAAAAGACATTGAGGAACCTTAAATGCATATTGCCAAGTGAAAGAAGCCAATTTGAAAAATCTGCATACTGTAGGATTCCAACTATATGACATTTTGGAAAAGGCAAAACTATGCAGACGACCGGGTGCGATGGCTCATGCCTGTAATCTCAGCACTTTGGGAGGCTGAGGGAGGTGAATCACTTGAGGTCAGGAGTTCAAGACCAGCCTGACCAACATGGTGAAATCCCATCTCTACTAAAAAACAAAACAAAACAAAACAAAAAACAAAATTAGCCGGGCGTAGGTGGTGCATGCCTGTAATCCCAGCTTCTCAGGAGGCTGAGGCAGGAGAATTGCTTGAACCCGGAAGGTGGAGGTTGCAGTGAGCTGGGATTGCGCCACTGCACTCTAGCCTGGGCAACAAGATTGAAACTCTGTCTGAAAAAAAGCCCTGCCGCCCCCCCCCCCCCAAAAAAAACTATGCAGACAATAAAACAGTCAGTTACCTGGAGTTTGGAGCAGGGAGGGATGAATAGTTGGAGCACAGGGAAGGATGAATAGTTGGAGCACAGTGAAATTATTCTGTATGTTACTGAAGTGGTGAATACTTATACATTGTTAAAACTCATAAAACACTAATAGGAACTATCATTTATCAGCATTGACTCATTAATTGTAACAAATGTACCATACTAATGCAAGATGTTAATAGAGGAACTGGGCTGGGAGTGAGGAGGGGATGTATGGGGATTCTTGTTATGTTCATTTCTCTGTAGACCTAAAACATCTAAAAATGTGTATTAATATAAAAGAAAGAGACATGGTTGTGCATGCCTGTAGACCCAGCTACTTGGGAGGCTAAGGTGGGAAAATCACCTGAGCCTGGGAACTCACTGCTGAGGTTGCAGTGAGAGTGAGCCAAGATCGTGCCACTGCACTCCAGTCTGGGCAATAGAGTTAGACCCTGTCTCAAAAACAAAACAAACAAAAAACAAACTCTGTACTCATTAGGTGTCCTTCCCATCTCTTCTTCTTCCCTTTTGTCATTTGTTGCCACTCGTCTCCTTTCTCTGGATATACCTATTCTGAATATTTCACATAAATTTTTGTTCTTGTTTGACTTTAACCCAGCATAATGTTTTCATGTGTTGTGATATGTATTAGTTCCTCTTATTGTATTCATTCATTTGTATTGCTTTATACAGTTGATAGGCATCTGGGTTGTTTCAGCTGCTTGTGAACGTTGATATACCAGTTTTGTGTGTGAACATGTGTTTTCTGTTCTTTTGGCTATATACCTAGAATGGAATTGATGAATCATATGCTAACTCTCTAACATCTTGAGGAACTGCCAAACACTTTTCCCAAGTGGCTGCACCATTTTCATTTTCTATTACCTGGGAATGTATGAAGGATCCACTCTCTCCACATTTTGTCAGCACTTGTTGTTACCTGTTTTTTATTATAGCCATCCATTCCACATAAAAGTGGCATGTGATTTACTGTGTTTTTTGTTTTGTTTTGTTTTTTATAGAGGCAAATTTCTGGAGATGTGCAATGATCTCTTAGCTAGAGTGGAGCCACCACTTCGTAGTGTTTTGGAACAAACCAGTAAGTATTTTTGTGATTGAATTTGTTTGCGTATCTCAGACTCTTTGGAAATTGTTATTTATTATCTTACTTTTGCAAGCACTGATAGAAATTTTTATTGTATGAACTAATTCAGTGGTATATATTAAACTTTTTTTCAATCTGTATCTTCCCCCTGCCCAAAGTAATCTTTTGAAATGTCTAGGGAAATCTAATAAAAATTTCTCCAAGAAACTGAATTCAGACTGAAAGTTGGATATAAGCCTCACAATTATTTAATGGTGGTAAAAATTGTCTTTTGCGATGCTGATATGGTAGTCTTATAAGCTTTTCTGTCAGTGAATTCTTCCCTAGCTGGATGAGAGCTACAGCAAAGTGGGAAGGTAGGATAACCACATACTTATTTAACAAGATGCTTTAATTTTGTCTCAGGCTAAAAGGTGACTGTTTGATTTAGGAATATATACTAATTTTCCTAAAATCTTTCTTTGACAAACCATTTACCTGGACTTCACTGTTGTGTTGATTGCTATTTCAGAGTGTTGGGATATACTGTCAGCTTGGCACAGGCTTTCCTCTTTAGTGATGATGGCAAATGGGCTTATTTCCACACTGGGAAAGCCCATTTCTTTAAATAGCCCTTCTCAAGAAGTTATCAATGGTTGTTAGATAAAATGTGACCAGGAAATCAGGTGATATTAAGAAGTATTTTATGAGCAATAGCAGATCCTTTGATACACACCTTCTTTCTGATACGAAGAAACTGTACCTGTAGTTTATTTTTTATTTTATTTTTTGAGATGGGAGTCTTGCTCTGTCACCCAGGCTGGAGTGCAGTGGTTCAATCTCAGCTCACTGCAATCTCCACCTCCTGGGTTAAAGCAATTCTCCTGCCTCAGCCTCCTGAGTAGCTGGGATTACAGGCATGCGCCACCACTTCTGGCTAATTTTTGTATGTTTAGTGGAGACGGGGTTTTACCATGTTGGTCAGGCTGGTTTTGAACTCCTGACCTCAGGTGATCCGCCCACTTCGGCCTCCTAAAGTACTGGGATTACAAGCATGAGCCACCATGCCTGGCCTCTACCTGTGTTTTAATGTGGACTATGTTTATGCCTTGGATTAGAACACTGTAGTAGCTGGATGTGATTCTTCTTTTTTTTCCTTTAATGTCAGGTCAGAGTAACTCAGTGGTTTGAGGCCCTCTTATTTTCCTGATGGCTAGCGTATTTGAATGTTTGGTCTGTTGATGTTTTAACACTTGTTTGTGTGAGACTGTGTGAGAAATTCAGGACCTGTACACTGCAGTACATTTGAGGATTCCTGGCCCTCACCTCCTAAATCCCACTAGCTACCCTTCCCCCATTATTTTGAGAATTAAAACACCTACTTGTTTCCAGATGCCACATGCCTCTGTGAGTGTGGGCATGAGTATATGTGTGTTGTGGAGGTGGGTGAGGGAGTTGGAGGACTTTTGTTACACATCTGAGTTATTTCATCATGGTAAGATGTTATTGTTCTTTCATTTCATTAAAAAAATCTGTCTAATTCTTTAAAAATAGAGTTAAAGAAAGAAGATATTTATGCAGTGGAGATAGTTGGTGGTGCTACACGAATCCCTGCGGTAAAAGAGAAGATCAGCAAATTTTTCGGTAAAGAACTTAGTACAACATTAAATGCTGATGAAGCTGTCACTCGAGGCTGTGCATTGCAGGTGAATATTCTTTCTTTTTTAGGTAACCATTTATAAATCATTGTAACAAGATGGCAGTGGTTTATGTATCTAATAACCTGGGGTTAGCTCAGGGTGATTTCAGGGTGTTGAGATTCCAAAACCTTTGTTTTAAAATAGAGGTGATGTTCCTAAAAGTAATTGTACTCTATAGCACATAAGATGAATTAATTGACTAGAAACATAGGTAACTCTGAGCCTGAAGTATGACTGGAAGTTTGGCCTGTTATGTATGTCTATATGAAATAGTGTACATCAATTAAATAAGGGTTGGGGTTAATAGAAAAATAAGGAATAGCTAGATTATATAGGTAATTGACATGATAGAAGTTTGTAAAACTGTTCAGACACCATTAAATTACTAATATAAATATTTTTAAAAGACCATTGATTTTCTGAAGTAATTTGTATGTTTAGTGATATTATCAGTTTATATTGTCTATACTTGTTAAACAGAATTTTTGAAAATTATTATTCTAGTGTGCCATCTTATCGCCTGCTTTCAAAGTCAGAGAATTTTCTATCACTGATGTAGTACCATATCCAATATCTCTGAGATGGAATTCTCCAGCTGAAGAAGGGTCAAGGTATCATGTTTATTAATCATTTACATATCTAAAGTTAATTGACTATTAGGTCTGAGTAATATGTTGCTTTTCATTTCAGTTTACATAAATCTGTAACATTTTATCATAGTGCATGAAGGAAGTGGTCATTTATTTTAGTCAGAATAAATTTGTGTCCTTAATTAGTTTCTCACACTTGATTCTGCTGAAATCATCGGTGCCTTTTATGTGCAGATTGACGTATATTCCTTTTTTACTGACTTTATATATAAAGATTCTTGGGAACTCTTACAATCTGGAAATAATACCAATTGAAAAGAGAGAGAAACTAACACTATACAATAATTACAAACCTAGAACACATGGGTAAAAGTGTTAGGAATATCCTGAATTTGTGTTTTTGTCTTTTTCCTCCATTCAGTGACTGTGAAGTCTTTTCCAAAAATCATGCTGCTCCTTTCTCTAAAGTTCTTACATTTTATAGAAAGGAACCTTTCACTCTTGAGGCCTACTACAGCTCTCCTCAGGATTTGCCCTATCCAGATCCTGCTATAGGTAAGTAAAGAGTTGGGAATTAAAAAAGAAAAAAAAAAAAAGCACAGTGGCTCACAACTGTAATCCCAACACTTTGGAAGGCTAAGGTGGGAGGATCACTTGAGCTGAGGAGTTCGAGATCAGCCTGGGCAACATAGTGGGACCCCGTCTTCATTTAAACAACAACAACAAAAAGCTTATCTACTTGGAGAGTTGGCATAGTAGAAAGAACAAGTATGGTATTCTGAAATTTAGAGGCTTTAGATTGCAAAAGAAAACCTCTTCCAGTCTCGTTAGCAGGTTTAGAACCAGCCAAATGGCTGTTATTTAATTGGATCTCCCATTGTATCGGCAGTTTTTCTTGGTTAGCGCACATTGTAATTATAACTTATGTATAAGGTGGTGCTATATACTATAAGGAGTTAACGAAATTCAGTTTGGACCCTAACATACAGTTATAAGATGTATATAGAAAATAGCCAGGTGCGGTGGCTCACGCCTGTAATCCCAGCACTTTGGGAGGCCAAGGCGGGCAGGTCAGGAGATCGAGACCATCCTAGCTAACATGGTGAAACCCCGTCTCTACTAAAAAAATACAAAAAAAAATTAGCCAGGCGTGGTAGCAGGCGCCTGTAATCCCAGCTACTTGGGAGGCTGAGGCAGGAGACTGGCGTGAACCCGGTAGGCAGAGCTTGCAGTGAGCTGAGATCACGCCACTGCACTCCAGCCTAGGCGACAGAGCGAGACTCTGTCTCAAAAAAAAAAAAAGGATGTATATAGAAAATCATTAGGAGATGGTGATACAATATCAAAACATACTAGGTTTCAGAACCGTGTTATCTAGAGTAGTTATAGACTCTGGGAAACTCTTATCTGGAAATAATACTAGTTGAGAAGAGATAGAAACTAGTTATACTATGAAGATCTAGAATATATGGGTAAAGAAATTAGGAGTATCCTGAATGGCATTTAGAAGCTGTGGAAAGTTAACCTATTCTTTTTTCCCCATCTGTAAATCTGTAAAACCAGGAATAACAATGATAATTCATACTTTGCAGAGTTCTGGGAATGAAGAAAATGTAAATAAAAACCTTGTACAGTCACTGGACCTAGAAATGGCAATTTACTGATAAACGACAAGCAGAGTGGAATCATTTTTTTTTTTCTGTTTTGTTTTTTGAGTAGAGAATGTGACAAATCTGTTTTAGGAATTAATCTGAAAGTAGCATATAAAGATAAATGGAAATAAGAAATTGGAAGAGAGGAAAGAATCGGGAGATATTTGAGTTCTTAATTGGGGCAGGATAAGATAATAAGAGACTGTGAAAGAAGAAAGAGAAATCTGATGATTTAATAAGATTCTAAAAGGACCGATTTTGCTTATTTTAAGCATCATGTTACTGAGCTATCATTGAAAGTAGACATAATCTAGCAATGTAGGCATATATTCTTGCTTGAATTCATCCTCTTAGGTTATGTGTTCTTTTGTCTCTCGTATGTCCCTAGCTCAGTTTTCAGTTCAGAAAGTCACTCCTCAGTCTGATGGCTCCAGTTCAAAAGTGAAAGTCAAAGTTCGAGTAAATGTCCATGGCATTTTCAGTGTGTCCAGTGCATCTTTAGTGGAGGTTCACAAGTCTGAGGAAAATGAGGAGCCAATGGAAACAGATCAGAATGCAAAGGAGGAAGAGGTAATCTAGACATTGTATACCACTTGTGATGGCCCAGAGGTGACTTGTCTAGAAATTGTAGCAAGCAGACTTGGTGGCAAGGCCGGAGCATTGTGACAGAGCTGCTGAGTGAGAGTGGGTTTGTATGTTTGCCCTTCCCCCAATATAAGTGAACCAGCAGTAGATTTTAATGCAGAATTTGTATAGAAGTGGAACACAAGTTGATTTCTTCTTTCAGATCATACACTTCTCAACTTGAGTTATTCTTGATTCTGGTTGTTGAAGAGTGCTCTGAGTCTCAGTTAATTATTTTCAAAAGTAGAATTGATTGTACACTCATTTGTTGGAATTATGCACTGGGTCTTGTCTTCATTGTGCATCAGAATCAAAGCTTTACAAAACTACAAATTACCTATGATTCCAGCACTTTGGGAGGCTGAGGCAGGAAGATTGCTTGAGCCCAGAAGTTTGAGGCCAGCCTGGGCAACAAAGTGAGACCCTCATCTCTACAAAAAGTTAACAACAACAACAACAACAAAACTAGCCAGGTGTGGTGGCACACACCTGTGGTCCCACCTGCATGGGAGGCTGAGGCAGGAGGATTGCGTGAGCCTAGGAGGTCAAGGCTGCAGTGAGTCCTGTTTGCGCCACTGCACTCTAGCCTATGTGTCAGAGTGTGACCCTGCCTCAAGGAAAACAAAACTACAAATGCTTGGGTTTCATCCCCACAGATTTTACTGAAGTTGGTCTGAGCTGAGACCCAGGTAGCAGTAGTTTTAAAAGCCTCTCAGGTCATTCTAATATGTTGCAGGCATTGAGAAGCCACTGGTTCAGGCTCTCCACAAACCTTCTTTCATTGTTATTTTTAGGCTTTGTAATTTTAACGTGTTCGCCTCCCCGAGCACATGCAGTGGTCATACTTTTGAGGATGAAAAGAGGCTGACTTAGGAACTATTTGAAAAAGTTGGAACTTTTGAGAGAAAATACCTTTGAGGAAGCCTGGAGAAGCTTATGCTGTCTTCAGGTTGTATTTTGTAGATTGTATTAAATGATGCCACATTGTGAACTGTGAGTACTTAATGGTGTACAAAGCAGTTCCACAGTTATTCTTGTGTATGTAAGGGTAGGGCATGGCGAGTGTTATCCTCATTGTACAGATGTATTAACTAAGATCCAGAGCGGAAAACTTCTGTGTCCTAGGTAATGTGGCCTACCTGGAATTTTAGCATAGGCCTTCTGATTGCTGGTAATTCAGCAGGAATTACATAACTATGTGGCTTTGTCAATGTGTGATGAAGGTTGTTTAGTCTTCCTAATTGCAGGATTTAATTTGACCTGTTTTTCAGAAGATGCAAGTGGACCAGGAGGAACCACATGTTGAAGAGCAACAGCAGCAGACACCAGCAGAAAATAAGGCAGAGTCTGAAGAAATGGAGGTATGCGTTGGGTGGTTTTTTTTTTTTTTTTTTTTTTTTTTTTTTTTTTTGAGACAGAGTTTCACTCTGTTGCCCAGGCTGGAGTGCAGTGACATGATCTCGGCTCGCTGCATCCTCCACCTCCTGGGTTCAAGTGATTCTCCTACCTCAGCCTGCTGAGTAGCTGGGATTACAGACGCCCACCACCACGGCAGCTATTTTTTTTTTTTTTTTTGTATTTTTTTAGTAGAGTTAGGGTTTCACTATGTTGGCTAGGCAGGTCTCGAACTTCTGACCTCAGGTGATCCACCTGCCTTGTCCTCCCAAAGTGCTAGTATTAGAGGCATGAGCCACCACGCCCGGCTGAGTTGTGTTTTAGAGTATGCACTGCAGTCTTTTTAAAGTACATGGTTTTGGCTGAGGGGCAGTGTCTTGAAAGATAGTTATACTAGAAACTCTTAATTTATTTGAACAATTTTTTTAGCAAGATTTTGTAGTGATTTGTAATGTGCTATTTGCAAGATGGCCTTTAAACTCTCTCCTGGTTGATACATGGGAAGAAAGCACACAGGAATCCTAGTTTTACTAGGCTAGTGATTTATTTATGCTAGTTTCTGAATGGCTTATACTAAGTCTTTCTACCCATAATTTAATTCATTACTGATAAACTAATGAAACTGAAAAAATTTTCAAAATCATCAATGATCCATGCCTTTTACTTTTTAATCTTTTTATTTTTTTGGGATGGACTCTAGCTCTGTCGCCCGGGCTGGAGTACAGTGGCATGATCTTGGCTCACTGCAGCCCCCGCCTTCCAGGTTCAAGCGATTCTTATGCCTCAGCCTCCTGGGTAGCTGGGACTACAGGCGTGCACCATCATGCCCGGATAATTTTTGTATTTTTAGTAGGGACAGGGTTTCTCCATGTTGGCCAGGCTGGTGTTGAACTCCTGACCTCAAGTGATCCTCCCACTTCAGCACCCTGGGATTACAGGCATGAGCCACTGCGCCTAGCCAAAATAATAACTTTTAATAAAAAGGCATGGGGCCTGGTTCGGTGGTTCATGCTTGTAATCCCAGCACTTTGAGAGGCCGAGGTGGGTGGATCACTTGGGTTCAGGAGTGAGACCAGCCTGGCCAACATGGTGAAACCCCGTCTCTACTAAAAATACAAAATTTATCCCAGTGGGGTGGTACACGCCGGTAGCCCCAGCCACCCAGGAGGCTGAGGCATGAGAATTGTTTGAACCTGGGAGGGAGATGGAGGTTATGTGAGCTGAGATTGTGCCACTGCACTCCAATTTGGGCGACAGAGCAAGACTCCATCTTAAAAAGTTATTTTAAATAATGGAATAATGGATTTAAATATATTTTGTGATTAATGTAAATAATGTATTTATTTCAAAAAGAGTAGTAACATTTTTGAATCCTTTACAACCTATTCTTTAATTTTGAGTTGTCATGTTTAAATTTTTTTATCATTGAAAATATCTTTTATTTATAAAATTACAATGTATAATCTCACCATCTTAGGAGTTTCTAATTTTAAAAAGTTTCTAATTTTTACAAATTTCTAATTTAAAAGTGACATTTAAAAAAGTTGGACAGAACCTTAAAGTGGCTTAAGTCTGTTATATATTTTCATGTCAATTAACAAAATTTAATTGCTTTTCTTTAGCTGTGCAAGTAATATTAAAAAAGAAAATGGACAGGAAATGGTGCTTACAGATTCTTTAGTTGGGTCAGGCCTTTTTCAAGATGGAAGACCCTTTATGTTGTTGGGTGGGATGGGGGCAGCAGTGGCAGAGACAAGGACTTGTTCTCCTATATGTTTGTGGAAGGTGGGTGAAGAGAAGGGAGAAGTGACGGCTGCTTCCCCAATGCCTTTGAGCTGTGGGAGGGGGTTTTAGAGGTATTAGTTATCTAGGCTTCCTTGGGATGGCTCAGAAACTAAAGTGCCTTTTGCATAGCATTGCTTCTAAAGGCAAATGAAATAGAAATGATAGATAAATTTCAGCAGCCGACTTAAGTTAGTTATAGGAGGTGGGAAATGACATTAAGATTTTGCTTTATCATAGAACAAATTGAATTCCAGATGAATTCTAAAGTTGAAAGTTGAAAAAGCTTGAAGTGAATATTTTTCTAATCTGTGGATGAGGAAGGGCTTTCAGAGTATGAAGCAACATAAGTAATCTCAAAGGAAAAGATGGATAGATTTGACAGTCAAAACTTATATATAGACAAATAATACAGTTAGAAAAAACTAGAAGAGTCGCTGTGGCTCACACCTGTAATCCAGCACTTTGGGAGGCTGAGGCAGCGGATCACGTAAGGTCAGGAGTTCGAGACCAGCCTAGCCAACATGGTGAAACCCCATCTCTACTAAAAATACAAAAATTAGCCGGGCAGGCGCCTGTAATCCCAGCTACTCAGGAGGCTGAGGCAGGAGAATCTCTTGAACCTGAGAGGCAGAGGTTGCAGTGAGCTCAGATTGTGCCATTGCACTCCAGCCTGGGCTACAGAGCGAGACTCCATCTCAAAAAAACAAACAAAAAAACTAGAAGAGTCAGTTGTTTGTGGGGGAAAGAAACACTGCAATCCTAAGAGAAGAGTGGATAAAATATTACTAGGCAGTTTGAGGAAATAGTTACATATGGCTTGTAAGTGTCTGAAAAAGGTTAAAAGAAACTCATACTGAATAACAGTGAGATGATGTTAAATGAATTCTCATTTGTGGACAGGGTGCAGTGGAATGAGTTTTTTCCTTGTGAGAATGTAAATAGTTACAGACATTATAGAAATCAAATTACCAATATGTTACTACTGATCCATAGATATTTCATACCCTCCTCCTAACTTCATTTGAATGTCTATATGTTTAAATAAAGGTAGAAAAATTTTTAATAGTAATTATATATTGATATGGGATTGTAGGAGATATGTATTTTATAAAATTTACCATCTTAACTGCTTTTAAGTGTACCATTCAGTAGTGTTAAGTAGATAGACATTGTGGTGTAACCAATCTTCAGAACTTCATCTTGAAAAACTGAAACTCCATACCCATTAAATAACTATTATTCCCCTCCCCCATCCCCTGACAGCCACTATTCTGCTTCCATTTTTATGAATTTGACTGCTCTAGATACCTCATTGTATTTACTTATTTTTTATTTTCTAGATGTTATGGTAGTCCTAAGTTACTTAGATCATCATCAAAAGAGAACGAAGTAAAAAAAGCAAAAACAGTTTTCCAACATGACTCATTTTGAAGTTTAAGGTAGTCTGTATATGTGTTTGTTCTTAATGATTTCTATTGTTTTAGACCTCTCAAGCTGGATCCAAGGATAAAAAGATGGACCAACCACCCCAAGCCAAGAAGGCAAAAGTGAAGACCAGTACTGTGGACCTGCCAATCGAGAATCAGCTATTATGGCAGATAGACAGAGAGATGCTCAACTTGTACATTGAAAATGAGGTTGTTATTTAAAGTCTATTGGAACAATGAGCTAACAAATTAATGTTACCGTAGTATTCAGACTCTGTGTCTAGTGACTTTTTGCATTTTTGATTGTTTGGACTTAGAGAAAATAAATTAGACTTTTGTGTGGTATTGTAAGGGCAAGTTGAAGCAATAGATCCCATGTTATGTCAATTCTTTTATGGTGGTACTAAGATGTCTGTATTGCTAGAAGCTCTGTTATGAAAATTTTGACATATAATGTCTTTGGTGTAGGGGAGGTATTGTTCATTTTTGAATACGTGGGTATATTTGTTCACTAGAGATTGGGATATTTGAGGTTGGTGGTCATGGAAGTTATTCAGTAGGAGAAATCGTTTGCCACCATTAGGTGGCAAAATAAGTATTTTGCTTATTCCTTTCCGTTGCCAGTCAGTATGTAAATATAGTAACTCTTACTGAGTGATGCAAGGTTTGGGATTTGTGAGCACATTTATTGAATTAATTTTTGTCTATGAGGTTTCTTACCAGGTTTCCACTGGATCTTAGAATAGTTTTGTCTTATGGAAACTTCAGCATTTATACTGCGTGAATGAATTTGATTTTTCTTATCTCATAATAATACAGCAGAGGATATCACTTAGTGACATTGAACCAATAGTTTTTTAAATTTCTCTTGTCTTAAATTCTTTAATTTTGCTTTTGAGTGTCTACACCTTGATATTTCTATTGTTCTTTTTTTTAATCCCACCCACAAAACTCTTTTTGATATTCAAAGTCTGTCAAGGATTAGTCTTCCCACTTACCTTTGTTATGTGACTTGCAGAACTAAAAGGATTTGGGGAAGAAAGAGTCTCTACTTTTATAATTATATTGGTATTTAAGAGGAAATTAGTTGTCCTAATGTCTGATTTATACATAATATTTATTCTCAGGGTAAGATGATCATGCAGGATAAACTGGAGAAGGAGCGGAATGATGCTAAGAACGCAGTGGAGGAATATGTGTATGAAATGAGAGACAAGCTTAGTGGTGAATATGAGAAGTTTGTGAGTGAAGATGTAAGTCTGCCACAATATGCCTAACTACTGTGTGTCTTCTGTGAACATCTTTAAGTGGGTTAGAAGGGAAGTGTGCAGCTATATGTGTATAGTAGAATTATTAAAAATGGAGTTTTTCAGGGGGGGCAAAATTTTATATTTTTTAATATATTTCTCTATTAGTACAGTGTTTAGTAAGGTTTGGTCTTTGTGCATCACGTTCACAAATCACTTTTGACACATTCGAATATTGTTATTTATCTTGTATCTTTCTTTTCTTTTCTTTTCTTTTTTTTTGAGACAGAGTTTTGCTCTTGTTGCTCAGGCTGGAGTGCAATGGTGTGATCTCGGCTCACTGCAGCCTCCGCTTCCCAGGTTCAAGCAGTTCTCCTCCCCCAGCCTCCCGAATAGCTGGGATTACAGGCATGTGCCACCAAGCCTGGCTAATTTTTGTATTTTTAGTAGAGATGGGATTTCTCCATGTTGATCAGGCTGGTCTCTAACTCCTGACCTCAGGTGATCCGCCCGCCTTGGCCTCCCGAAGTGCTGGGATTACAGGTGTGAGCCACTGCGCCCAGCCTGTATTTTTCTTTAAATTGTTAAAGCTCACTTTTTCCTGTTTATTGTAACTCAGAATTTTTAGCTTTTTTTTTTTTTAAATTTGAATAGCTCTTGGGTACAGGTGGTTTTTGGTTACATGGATGAATTATATAGTGGTGAATTCTGAGATTTTGGTGCACCTGTCATCCACGTCCTGTACATCATACCTAAGATGGTAGTTTTTTTATCCCACACCCCACTTCTGTCCTCCCGCTTTTGAGTCTCCAAAGTCCATTATATTTCTGCGTATGCTCCATAGCTTAGCTCCTACTTATAAGGGAAAACATAGCAGTATTTGGTTTTCCATTCCCAAGTTACTTCACTTAGAATAATGGCCTCCAGCTCCATCCAGTTGCTGCAAAAGACATTTTGCTACTTTTTATGACTCAGTAGTATTCCATGGTGTGTATATACCACGTTTTCTTTATTTTTATTTTTTATTTATTTATTTTTGAGACGGAGTCTCGCTCTGTCGCCCAGGCTGGAGTGCGGTGACGCAATCTTGGCTCACTGCAGGCTCTGCCCCTCAGGTTCACGCCATTCTCCTGCCTCAGCCTCCCGAGTAGCCGGGAGTACAGGTGCCTGCTACCACGCCTGGCTAATTTTTTTTTTTTGTATTTTTTTTTAGTAGAGATGGGGTTTCACTGTGTTAGCCAGGATGGTCTCGATCTCCTGACTTCGTGATCCACCTGCCTCGGCCTCCCAGAGTGCTGGAATTACAGGCGTGAGCCACCGTGCCCGGTCTACCATGTTTTCTTTATTTACTCATTGGTTGATGGGTACTTAGTTGTTTTTATTTTTTTATTTTTTTGAGATGGAGTTTCGGTCTTATTGCCCAGGCTGGAGTACAGTGGTACGATCTTGGCTCACTGCAACCTCTGCCTCCCTGGTTCAAGTGATTCTTCTGCCTCAGCCTCCCTAGTAGCTGGGACTACAGGCATGCTCCACCATGCCTGGCTAATTTTTGTATTTTTAGTAGAGACGGGGTTTCACCATGTTGGCCAGGCTAGTCTGTCCTTACCTCAGGTGATCCACCCGCCTCAGCCTCCCAAAGTGCTGGGATTACAGGCGTGAGCCACTGTTCCCGGCTGCACTTGCTTTTACATGCAGTTTTTATTCTGAAATTTTTTAACTTACCGAAAGCCCTCCACGGCAGGGAGAATAATATAATAAAACTCCCCATACCTATCAAGTAGACCAACATTTGCCATCCTTGTTTTCTGTATCTCGCATCTCCTTACTCCCCCTGTATCTTATCTTATTTTTATTGAAATGGAGCCTTGCTCTGTTGCCCAGGCTGGAGTGCAGTGGCCCCATCTTGGGTCACTGCAACCTCCGCCTCCTGAGTTCAAGCAGTTCCCCTGCTTCAGCCTTTGTAGTAGCTGCGATTACAGGTGTCTGCCATCACGCCCGGGTAATTTTTTTTGTATTTTTAGTGGAGACGGGGTTTCACCATGTTGGCCAGGCTGTTCTTGAACTCCTGACCTCAGGTGATCCACCTGCCTCAGCCTCCCAAAGTGCTGGGATTACAAGTGTGAGCCACTGCACCTGGCTGCCCTCTGTATTTTAAAGCAAATCTCAGATACATCATTATATTCTATGCCTCTGACTGTATTGGGGATGTAATTTTTGATTGACCTAATTATAATATTTTCTTTATCATTAGGATCGTAACAGTTTTACTTTGAAACTGGAAGATACTGAAAATTGGTTGTATGAGGATGGAGAAGACCAGCCAAAGCAAGTTTATGTTGATAAGTTGGCTGAATTAAAAGTAAGTGATTCTTGAGAGCAGAGGTATCCAGAACCCTTGTTGAAGCTTCCTCTGAGGAGCTCAAATTTGGGAGGAATTCTCAAGTAAAGACAGACTGAAAATGATGTTTGATGAACTAAAATAAATCCTTTATGACTTAGACTCATTATCATTCTCACTTTTAGAACCTTGTAATAACAAAATGATTTTTCTGAAAATTGACTTTAGGTTTGTAATGTTTCACTGAATTGGATGTTTAGTGCATTCTTGGTGTCAAGAGATAAAATGACTGCAAGACTTAGTACCTGCCCTAAAGGTACAGGGAATGCAGCTGGAGCAGGGCTGTTTCTGTTTATGTAGTTTGGATTCTTGATAAAAGCAAAGCATCTGGTGGTTTATTTTTTATTATTTTTATTTATTTATTATTTATTTATTCATTTATTTATTTTTAAATACACAGTCTTGCTCTGTTGCCCAGGCTGGAGTGCAGTGGCGCAGTCTCGGCTCACTGCAACCTCTGCCTCCTGGGTTCAGGGGATTCTCATGCTTCAGCCTCCAGAGTAGCTGGGATTACAGGCGCGTGCCACCATGCCTAGCTAATTTTTGTATTTTTAGTAGAGACAGGGTTTCTTTTCACCATGTTGGCCAGGCTGGTCTTGAACTCCTGACTTCAAGTGATCTGCATGCCTTGGCCTCCCAAAGTGCTGGAATTATAGGTGTGAGCCACCATGCCTAGCCAAAGCATCTGGTTTTGTATTTAAAGCATCTGATCTTTTTTTTTTTTTTTTTTTGAGATGGAGCCTTGCTCTGTTGCCCAGGCTGGAGTGCAGTGGCGTGACCTTGGCTCACTGCAAGCTCCGCCTCCCGGGTTCACGCCATTCTCCTGCCTCAGCCTCCCAAGCGCGGTGGCTCATGCCTGTAATCCCAGCACTTTGGGAGGCCTAGGCGGGCGGATCATGAGGTCGGAGATCGAGACCAAGGTGAAACCCTGTCTCTACTAAAAATACAAAAATTAGCCAAGCATGGTGGCGGGTGCCTGTAGTCCCAGCATCTGATCTTTTAACATTAGGATTAAAAATGAAAGAATTACATAAAATTGAGGCCTTTTGTTCAGAAAAGGTTGCAGATGCACAAGAATGAACTTTTTACATTTCTCTTTAAATTTAGCTCTGGATTACTTGGTTTCTTGTGGAATTGGGCCATTTTGAATCTCACTCTGTCAGTCGGGCTGGAGTTCAGTGGTGTTATCACGGCTTACTGCAGCCTCGACCTCCCATGCTCAAGTGGTCCTTCTGCCTTAGTCTCCCAAGTAGCTAGGACTACAGCTGTGCGCCATCACGCCTGGCTGTTTTAATTTTTTTTGTAGGGAAAGGGTCTCCCTGTGTTGCCCAGACTGGTATGGGTACTCCTGGACTCAAGCAATTCTCCTGCCTTGGTCTCCCAAAGTGCTGGGATTACAGGCATGAGCCACCGAACCTGACCAAGCACATCTTAATATCACTGTTGTATTAAGTTTTCAAGTTCCAGTTATTTCATAAATGATTTTTTTGTTTGAATCAGTATCCGTATAGGGCTCACAGATTTTATTGATGTCGCTTATAACTGTGTCTATAGTTCTTCTTCCGTTATTTCCCCATGTCGCCCCACCCTTTCCTTAGTTTAGTTTATGAGGAAATTGGATCATTGGTCCTGTAGGATTTTCCTCTAGTTGGATTTTGCTGATTTTCACCTCCCTGGTGGTATTTAACATTATTTGTTAAATTGATGGTTACATTTAGAGGCTCCATCAGATTCAGGTGTTTAAGATTTTAAATTAAAACATTTTTTATTTTTGGCAAGTATACTTTATATTTAGTACTGTGTATCTCTATTAGGAGGCACCTAATTTTTGGTGGTCTCCCTGCTGTGTTTTGAGGGCTCAGGTGACAAATTGAAGCGATTCCAGATGGATCAGTGTTGAGGTATAGTTTCATTCCCCTCCTGAAGTAGCTTCATATTTCCAAAGGCCTGGAGAAATATATTTAACTTCTTATATATAGCACACGGAGATTAAATGTACTTTATCACTAGTTTTAGTGGAATCAGTACTCTGGATCGTTGAACTGCCATATGAAGACTGTGTATTCTTCTGTTAAGAATCTAGGTCAACCTATTAAGATACGTTTCCAGGAATCTGAAGAACGACCAAAATTATTTGAAGAACTAGGGAAACAGATCCAACAGTATATGAAAATAATCAGCTCTTTCAAAAACAAGGTAACTTTTTTCTTTGTCCTACTCTTATTTTAGTAAAGTTAACTTTTTTTTTTTTTTTTTGAGACGGAGTCTTGCTCTGTTGCCCAGGCTGGAGTACAGTGGTACAGTCTCGGCTCAGTGCAACCTCCACCTCCTGGGTTTAAGCAATTCTGCCTCAGCTTCCCGAGTAGCTGGGATTACAGGCATGCACCACCACGCCCAGCTTATTTTTGTATTTTTAGTAGAGATGGAGTTTTGCCATGTTGGCCAGGCTGGTCTCGAACTCCTGACCTCAAGTGATCCACCTGCCTTGGCCTCCCAAAGTGCTGGCTGGTATTACAGGCGTGAGCCACTGCTCCCGGCCGTAAAGTTAACTTCTGAGGCATTTACATACCATTTTTTTCTCTTGTTCTCATTAACTTGTTTAATAGCACTTTTTATTTTGGATATTAATGTAATGTGTAATGTTTTATAGTGACTTAATAAGAACCATAGGATTTGCTGTATCTCTTTAATAGGTGGAATCTGGAATTGAACAGTGTTGTTCAGTTTCCTTTTCGTTGGTGTTTGACTTAACATGCACTATCCTGGTCTTTTTAACACCTGAGGCCAGTAATTATCCACACAGTACCTTTATAAGGTAGGGGGTGGTATCAACATTTATAGATAAATTCCAACTTATTGAAGCCTCACTTTCCTTAAGCAACATTCAGGGTCACTAAATTGGGAGAACTGTCATTTAGCCAGAAGTCTGACATTATACCCCAGGTTCTTGACATATTGTTAGTGTAAGAAACTTTGAATGATAAATTGAGCTTTTGTGCGTTTTTGTTTGTTTGTTTGTTTTTGTGTTTTGACAAGTTCTCACTTTGTCACCCAGGCTGGGGTGCAGTGGTGAAATCTCGGCTCACTGCAGCCTCAATCTCTCTGACTCAAGCAGTTCTCCTGCCTCAGCTACTTTCTAAGTAGCTGGGACTATAGGCACGTACCACCACACCCAACTAGGGTTGTCTTTTTTTTTTTTTTTGAGATGACATTTCACCATGTTACCCAGGCTGGTCTTGAACTTCTTAGCTCAAATGATCCACCCACCTCGACCTCCCAAAGTGCTAGGATTATAGGCATTAGCCATCACTCCCTGCCTTTTTTTGTTTTTTTTTCCTCCTTCTTTTTTGTGAGACAGGGTCTCAGTCTGTTGCCCATGCTCTAGTGCAGTGGTGTGATCGTAGTTCACTGCATCCTCAACCTCCTGGGCTCAAGTGACTGTCCTGCCTCAGCCTCCTGAAGCTGGGACTATAGGCACATGGCCCTCATGCCTGGCTAATTTTTGTATTTTTTGTGGAGATGGGCTCATTGTGTTGTCCAGGTCTTGAAGTCATGAACTTAAGCGATCCTCCTGCCTCAGCCTCCCAAAGTGCTAAGATTACGAGCGTGAGCCACCACGCCTAGCCCGAAAGGCCTTCTTCTTCTTTTTTTTTTTTTGAGATGTAGTCTCGCTCTGTTGCCCAGGCTGGAGTGCAGTGGTGTGATCTCGGCTCACTGCAAGCTCCGCCTCCTGGGTTCACGTCAAAGGCCTTCTTTTAAAAATAGTATTCATTATAGTTTTGGTTCCGAACTAGCATGCTGAAACTTCAGCTTTCATATCTAATGTAATTTTTTTGCATTGTGAAATTATCTTCCTAAGATTTTGTATAAATCGGGTGCTGCTGTTTATCTTGTTGAAGCCTTTTAATTGATACCTTATGAATTTTCTTGACCTTTAAAATTTAAATCTATCCTGAGTGTATTCAAAAATTGTGGTTAGGTTTCTTTTGAATAATTCTGTTCAGATTGTGAGGCTAAATATGCTTTATTTTTTGAAAGATTATAAGTTTTTGAAAAATGGCAGAAACTAGACAGTAGTTGCGGGGAGGGAGGGTATCACCCTTTTAGCACTTGTCTGACTGTCTCCTGGTTGCAGGAGGACCAGTATGATCATTTGGATGCTGCTGACATGACAAAGGTAGAAAAAAGCACAAATGAAGCAATGGAGTGGATGAATAACAAGCTAAATCTGCAGAACAAGCAGAGTTTGACCATGGATCCAGTTGTCAAGTCAAAAGAGATTGAAGCTAAAATTAAGGTAATTTAAGACTTTTTTAAAATAGTCTTTTCTTGACAGTCTTATTATTAATAGTCCTCAAGTGACACTTAGGAGGGAACTTTATTATAGTGTTTTAGCTTCTAGGTTGAGGATTGGGTGGTGGGAGAGGGTGGATTTGGGTTTAGCATGGCTTGTAAAATTTGTTAATTTTATAAGAAACCACAGTTTTCTGTCTTACCCATTCCAGGAGCTGACAAGTATTTGTAGCCCTGTAATTTCAAAGCCCAAACCCAAAGTGGAACCTCCAAAAGAGGAACAAAAAAACGCAGAGCAGAATGGACCAGTGGATGGACAAGGAGACAACCCAGGCCCCCAGGCTGCTGAGCAGGGTACAGACACAGCTGTGCCTTCGGATTCAGACAAGAAGCTTCCTGAAATGGACATTGATTGATTCCAACACTTGTTTCTATTAAAACAGACTATTATAAAGCTTTAAGTTGTCAACTTTGTTCTAAATATCAACTAGCGCAAGTGAATACTGAAGATTTCTTAGTCAGTTTTTAGGGGATTTTCGGGGAGGGGAAATAGGTAATGTATGGAGCATTTTGACTTCTAAATAGTTAGATACAGAAATTAAGTGCATTGTATCTTTTTCATAATGGTACTATTTAGAAGCCCAGTTAGTCTTACTGAGCTTATGCTTCACTCCTTTATGTTTAACCATGTGTCTACAAGAATAAGTTTGTTTTGGAAAGTTGAGCTATAGCTACAGCTCTAGCTATCCAGCAGACTTTTCATTATGACTTACATGGCAGGAGCTCTAATTATGCTTTAAAAATCTGTTGTGGAGATTGCTTTAAAGGCTCCCTGCCTGGTGTGGGGATGGGGTCCCCCTCTTTGTGAGGGCTGGAGCATGGCACGGCATGGATTAACACGGCAGAGGAACAAAGGTGTGCTCTGAGCTTCTTCATATTTCACCTTCACCCTCACCTGTGTTCTCTTCCCTCTCTCCCAATAAAAGGGCTCCCATTATAAATGCCATGTACTTCTCTTGGGAAAATAGACCCCCTTGCCTAGAGTAAGTTGTTAACTGAGGGCTTTAAACTTGGAGGCTCTTCCTGAAAGTATGTTCATGAATACCCCAAGCATCAAGGTCTAAATAATTTTCAGAAGATTAGAATTGGGTAGATATACTGTTGGATATAGCCATGGTAAATTTAACTGAGGAATTAAATCCTTGTTAATTTTGGTGTAAAGATTTGTATCCTGGCCTGTTTATTCAGGTGGGAGATGTTCTGTATAATTTTGAGGTATAGCTTGAACTCCTAGAACAAGAGTTAAAAGTTCTTTTTAGCTCATTCACAATCACTTGTGTGTTAAGTGTTAATATCTGTCATGAACCTGCCAATTTGTACGTGTTAAGCAGCTGACAGATGATGCAAAAAAACTAAGATACACTGGATTGTACTGGATGAGTCTGAAATTAGTGTTAAAGAAGTGTGGTGCCTGATGTTATAACAACACTTCATTCTTAACTGTGTGGCCAATGTCAGGTATACCAAAGCATTCCTCTGACTGCTTTTTGGGGCAGTGTTGACAGGAGTGAGGCATTTTGGAAACTCCAAGGGAAACCTGTGTTTGAGGCCAGAGTTGGTACCTGCTTTAAGAAACTGTTACAGGGCTTGTTGGTAATATTTTGAATCTTTGTAAAAATTGATATTCTGTATAACAGAGTGCCTCTCTGTTACTTTTGGCCTATGTTGTTAGAAATAAGATGCTATCTTGCATAGTTAGAATTAAGCGTTTGTCCATCTCTAGATAACATTGAAAAGTTTGAGTGTTACAGGCTCTAAAGTGCAATGGAGAACAATTGCTTAGGAGGAGGAAGGGGAAAGTATACTTATGTTGGTGTGTAAGTACGCATGGAGGCCTCGAGGCACCACAACAAGGCCAGGTTCTTAGCACATCCTCTGTTCTCTACCTGTCATGCTTCAAGAGTTTCAGCTGGCCTGCTGTGAAGCCAGTAGCTATTTTAAAAGTGCTGGCTGCAGGATTAAGCCAACCCTTTACAACTGGCCCAGACCGTAATGGCCATTTCTTCTTAAAAAAAAAAATTTTTTTTTTGTTTTTTTTTTGATGTGTGTGTGTGTGTGTGTGGAAGGGTGTGGGTGCTGGGATGGGGGTGAATTTGAAGTTGAAACACGATGATGTGGTCTGCTTGCTCTCTGCTTAGACAGGCTTTAAGACCAATTGGATTTTCATGGAGGCCAGGACAGAGAGTGGTAATTGATGGCTTGTGTACAGACAAGCATTTATCCAGGTTGTGTTATCCAAACTGATTTGTTAAAGCTCCAGGTCACGTTCTTACACTAAGAAAATCATTCAGTAAACATGAGACAAGTTTAGGAAAAACTAATAAAATAAACCTGTCTTACACTTGAATGGTTTCCTTAATTCCATAATGAAGGCTGCTGGGTGTGTGTGTGTGGGGGGGTGTGTGTATGTGTGTGTGTGTGTATGTGTGTGTGGGGTGGGGGCAGGGGGTGTGTTTTCAATAAAAATGTTCCCTAGGAGTAGGAACCCTCTGAGCTAAATTTCACTTAACATCCGTTGAAGACTTCCAGCCTGAAGAGTGACAGCTGAAGCACACTGCCTACTTTGTGAGAAAATGTTGCCTAATTTTTCTGTACTCAAACTCTCCAGTTGAGTCTTGGCCCAGTTCCTTTGGTGTTAGGAATCCTTGTCTTGCTCCTGTGACTGGGCCTTACTTTGAGGGTTTTGTTAGCAGAAGGCGGGGGTTATGGCATAAAGGTAAGTGCTAGGACTTACACCTGGCCAAAGAACAGCACGGTCCAGAGTGTGCTAGAATAGTTGGCGCCACTGGATATGTGGTGTGGCTGCGTGGAATGTGTGTTGGTGTATGTATGTGGTGGTGATGGGTGTTTAAAGGGCATTAAGCCAGTGAAAAAGACCTTAACTGGATAAGGCATGGGTCTAGACGAGGAGGGGTCAGGGGTCTTGTTCCCTGGGTCATGCCCCTTACACAGTCGTAGTCCTCTGGCTGTAGGAGCAGCTTACCTGCCAGGGCCTACCCAGGGCCTATTGTAGCCACGTGTCTGAGAAACGTGTGTCTAGTAGGTTTGGTTTCCTCCTGAGCATGTAAGTGGTTTCTGTAGGGGAATTGTTAGATGTGGTAGAAAGAGCTGAGATAGCTGGGTGTGGTGGTGTGCACCTGTGATTCCAGATACTTGGGGGGCTGAGGCAGGAGGATCACTTGAGCCCAGGTGGTCAAAGCTGCAGTGAACCGAGATTGTGCTATTGCAACTCCAGCCTGGGTGATAAAGTGATACCCTGTCTCCATAAAAGGTGGGGGCCTGAGAGATCAGGGTTCTGTTGTGGGGCAGTGGGAGCTGCTTTGCAGGGGCACAGGGGGCCTGGGGGTTGTTGGAGGTAGTGGGACTTAGTCCACCTTTGAGGGGACAGCCAAATGAAGGGGAAAATTGCTGGTTTTGGTACCTGCAGGAAGAGGGAAGATGTAAGCATGGTTCCAGCTCAAAACCACGCTTTAGAAGTTGGGATAGTTACTCTTTGTGGAGTAGTGACAAGATGATGTGAGGCTTGGTGATGCTTGTTTTTTGATCTGACTTTTGATAGTGTACTCATGCACACTTGATCTATTTCAATAATTTTAAGTGGCTTTAATAGAAAGGTGTGTATTACTTTTTTTTTTTTGAGATGGAGTCTCGCTTTGTCACCCAGGCTGCAGTGCAGTGGCGGGATCTGCAACCTCTGCCTCCCGGGTTCAAGTGATTCTTCTGCCTCAGCCTCCCGAGTAACGGACTGGAGGCGTGCGCCACCATGCACTGCTAATTTTTGTATTTTTAGTAGAGACAGGGTTTCACTGTATTGGCCAGGCTGGTCTCAAACTCCTGACCTTGTGATCTGCCCGCCTTGGCCTCCCAAAGTGCCAGGATTACAGGTGTGAGCCACCATGCCCGGCCTACATTTTTACACACACAATGTAGGTTATAAAACTACATAGCCTCTCATGTTTTGAAAGAACATTAAATGGGTTTGCAATAAAAAAGCCAGAAGGATTTTCCCAGATGAAGTGGTTTTTAGGGTGGGATTGTGGGTGATTGTTTATTTTTGCTTGTTTCTGTTTTCAAAGATTGCTACAATAAGCATTTAGGGCAGGCATGGTGGCTCATGCCTGTAATCCCAGCCAAAGTGGGAGGATCTCTTGGGTCCAGGAGTTCAAGACCAGCCTGGGCAACATGGGGAGACAAGCCCCTACCCCCCACCGCCTCCTGTCACTAATAAAAGCATTTAGGAATTTTATAATGTTAAGAAAACTAGAAGTGTGTTTTAAGAAGAATGGCTCCAAGGTTTCAAACCTAGAATACGGGATATGATTGTACATGTGGAGCTTCTAGTCTTGAGTCATTGGAGATGTGGTGGGAGTTTAGATTGAGAAGTTTTCCTGGGTGGGGTTGAGACATCGAAGCTCCAGGTGGGTGTGGATGGAAGCTTTTGGGGCTGGAGTCGTGTTCCTCATTGACGGGATGAAGGCTTGTGTTGAGATGTGTTAGGAAGAGGAAGTAAAAGCTTTGAAAGAAGGAACTGCCAGAGAGGAGTTATGATGCATAAAGCATGTTGGGAGGAAGGGAGCTAGAGATGTGAGATGTGGCAGTGGCCAGCAGGGTTAGATGCTTCAGTAGGGTGGGAGCTGGGTGGGGTGAAGGGGCTTGAGGTGAGGCTGCAGGTGCTGAGTACTTGGTCAAGAAGCTTGGCCTCTGAAATGAGGCATCAGTCTGCGAGAAAGGAGGTTGGGCAGTGTCCTGTGTGTAAATGGGGATGGTTCCCACCCCTTACTTGAGACCATTGGGAATCTTGGAGTTGCCAGTACATTCCTTGGATGTACTTGGCTTTGGCTGGGGCAGCCCTGGGCCATGACTCTCTAACCTGGAATGCCACTGTTTTTGTGAACTGCTATTTTGAGCAGATGTTGCAAGAAGTGTAGAAACTAAAGAGGTGACTTCTTAAGCATCAGTCTAGGAGGCAAATAGGGAAAATGGCCAAGTTGAGGTACAAGCAACACATCTGGAAAGATAAAGGAGGGTGTAAATTTCTGGAGGATCAGGGAAGGAAAGACCTCAGAGTATTTAAAAAAATACAGAATGCTTTCCAGATTTGCTCAATATCCATGGGCAAGTGCCAGGCTAATCCTGACCTTATTCCTCCAGTTTCAGCACACGTCATTAGGACAGGGTGAGTAGAGACTCTTTACTCTCACTTCGTAAGTGGCATTCGCCAGCTTCAAACACAACACAGAAAAGACTACAGAAAGCTGTGTTTTTATCGGGCCTGTTCACTAGTGTGTCTGGGTTTACATCCTTCAAGGGCCAGATGGACTATTAGATTTGGAGTCCTGGATCAGTTGAGGGAGAGAAAGCACTGCAAGTACTTACCACAAGTAAGCAGACCTTTACTCACTACATACTGGAGGTCTCCCATTTTTTTTTTTCTACATGAACTTTAAAATGTATTTTAAAATATCTATTATTTAAATTAGACTCAGCTAATGCTTGCAGAAGAGAAAGCTGGAAACAAATGGTCTTGGAAGACCAGTCAGTGGCCCAGCTTCCAGGATGTAAATCCCAGCAAAGCATTTCTAAGGATGAGCTGGGTCAGTATATATTCCACAAAAGGATGGTTCCAGTTATAGGGTACCTTTCAGGAGTGCCAGTGGGGAGCTTTGTAGGACCCGTGTAAGGTTGCCATGAGGAGCCGGTGAGCTGTGTGGGTTAGGAAAGTTGAAAGGGCCCATGCAGTGGTAAAGGAGGCCGCAGCATGAGTGAAGGTCTTTCCTCTGTGACTGGTCCTGTCCTTGTCTTCTACATCCCACAACTGAAGGAGGGACTCTGCCTGGGTTACAGCTGCCTCCGTGCAGCCCGGCAAGAAGCAGGGAATGGAGAAGGCGCTCAGTGAATACTTGAAGGCAGAAATGCAGTATTTTACTGTTTTCTATTATTTTCAATGAGGGGAAAAACGGTAAAACTCTTTTTGAAGTCATCAGACCTTCCATTTTTGGGGATGAGGAAAGAGTCTCACAGAACGGGTGGATGGCAGAGCCAAGAATTTTAATGCCAGCTGTTTTGAAGAGTGCTACTTTTCTGGAAAGTTGTATGGCTAGACTATGGGGCTTTTGCCTTCCAAGAAGTCGCCCTGAGTGTAGCATTAGTTGGAGTAACACTCCCTAAGAATCTGACGTTCCCCTCCGGCCAATTCTGATTTGGTCTTGAGTGAAATCGCAGTGCTTGTGTTGCCACATGGGGGCGCCATCGCTCTTCCTTTGCCGTGGTGGTTCGTTCCGTGCGTAGATCAGACTTCACTCCTTGAGGAGTCCCAGAAGTTTGGAGAACACAGACGGCCACCTCCTCTCCTTCTGGGTAGCTAAAAGCAAAATAAGTATGGTTTAACAGAGGCCTCAAGCTAGCAAGCAGGGGCTCAAGCAAGAAAGTAGGCCTTTTGCTACTAATCTCTTAGGTCCTTACCACCCAAAGTCTGACATCACTGTTAAAAAGAAGAATCTTGGACTGCTCCCAGACCTCAGGTAGATCCCAGCCCAGTGCTTCTCAGTATACCTGGGGATCTTGCTAAAATGCAGATTCTGATTCAGCAGGTCAGAGTGGGGCTGAAGAGTCCATTTTTTTTCTTTTCTTTTTTTTTTTTTTTTTTGATGGAGTCTCACTCTGTCACCCAGGCTGGAGTGCAGTGGCGCGAGCTCAGCTCACTGCAACCTCTGCTGCCCGGGTTCAAGCGATTCTCCTGCCTCAGCCTACCAAGTAGCTGGGATTACAGGTGCCTGCCACAACGCCCGGCTAATTTTTGTAGTTTTAGTAGGGATGGGGTTTCACCATCTTGGCCAGGCTGGTCTTGAATTCCTGACCTCGTGATACACCTGCCTTGGCCTCCCAAAGGGCTGGGATTACAGGTGTGAGCCACCATGCCCGGCGAAGAGTCCATTTCTAACAAGTTCCCAGGAGATGCCTATCATGGACTGTGCTTTGACTGAGAAAGACAACCTATAGGAGCCTCAGTTCCTTCACCTGTAAAACGGGGGTAACACCAGGCCTGTCCGGCATGTGAGATGATGCATGCGGAAGGCACTGAAGACAGGAAGAATAAAGGTATTGCTCACAACAGGTGTGCAACTTGCCCTTTAAAGTGCAGAGTAGCTGACCCAGACATAAGTAGTCCGAGTTACCATAGCCTCCTGGCCTTTCTTGTCCTTACCCCACCAGGAGCCCAGGCTCCAGAGGAACAAGGTAGAAAGTCAACCTAAGAACCAAAGATGTACCGCCCTCCCGTGTGACATGGTCATAGTCCCCGGATGGGGAGGGAGTGCTGCTTCCTGCCCCTGGGGTGACACGTGAATCCATCCCACCTGGATGGAGGAACGGAGGTCCCTCTTTCCTTTTGACTTGAGCCAGTCCAATGGACTCAGCCTCGTGTGATCCTATTAGTAGCTTCAGCAAGGAGCAGGAACAACACACTGACCCCTGTTCAAGGTGGAGTTCTGTAGCTGTGGGTAGAGACTCCTAGAAAGCAGCGATTTGCCTCTGAATCCTGAACATCTGCTGTAGAAAAGTGAGGAAGAGCTTCAGAATGCCTGGGCTCCGTGTGAGGCTCCTGAGGCCCAGTTTTATTTCCTTGCCTAACTTGTGGTGGAGAGGCCAAATATGCATGGCATAAAAGAGACAAGGGTGTGGTGGCTCATGCTATAATCCCAGCACTTCGGGAGGCTGAGGCAGGTGGATTGCCTGAGGTCAGGGGTTTGAGACCAGCCTGGCCAACATGGTGAAACTCCGTCTCTACTAAAAATACAAAAATTACCCTGGTGTGGTGGCGGGTGCCTGTAATCCCAGCTACTTGGGAGGCTGAGGCATGAGAATTGCTTGAACCTGGGAGGCAGAGGTTGCAGTGAGCCATGATTGCACCACTGTACTCCAACCTGGGCGACAAAGCGAGACTCTGTCTCAAAAAAAAAAAACAAAACAAGATTTCTTGGTGTATGAGGGTTCCCCCCTTCCTTCAAAGAGGATTGCCCCTTGGCATTCATCACTGTCTACAAGTTCGGTCTTGGTCATCTTGTTTTGCAGATTTCTATAATGCCCAATCTGGAAAATGGGCAGAAGAGACAACACAGGAGAGGCGGAGGAGAAAGGGTGGGAGGAATCTCCTTGTGGACCAGCTCCCAGGCTCTCCTTTGAGGTAAAGCAGTGGCTCGAGTGTGCGTCTGAATCCCCTGGGGGCCTGGTTACACAGATGACTGGGCCCGCCCTCCAAGTTTCAGATTCCATAGGTCTTCAGTGGGGTCCTGGAGTTTCATTTCTAACAAGCTCCCAGGTGAGCCTGCTGCTTTTGTTCTGTGGATAGAGAGTCCGGGTGACGGGTAAAGTAGAAATAACTGGGGCTGCTGATTCACATCACAAACAGCTGCGGGTGATGGAGGTTGTGGGCGGGAGGTGGAAAGAGCGAGGCTGAGTACAATGGTGAGGAGTAGGAGGAGAGGGAGAGGCACAAGCGTTTCTGAAGAAATGCCAAAGAAAGTTTGGTATTTCTCTGGAACTGTTTCTGACCACAGGACATTGTGTCTTGTGGGCTATGTGACTTGGCCCTAGCTTGGTTGTGGCCAGTGCTAGTGTGTGGAGCAGCTCTTCTCTGGGCGGCTGGCTTATCTCCATGATGCTCCTGGCTCCCTGGCCTCGCTGAGTAGTTGGCACGTCTGTGACTTCTTTATCCACGTGTGTCTTTTTCCTGGCCAGGTGGAAAGCTTCCCCAGGGTGGAGGAGACGTTTGCCAGGTTAAGGTCCCTTCTCTAATGGTACCCACAAGCCAAGCTGCACCCCTGTCTGCCCCTCTCCACCCCTGTCCTCAAAGTGGAGAATGGCTCTGTGGCTTGGAGGGGCCTTCACAGCCCAAGGGAAAGGCCTCAGGGTCTCCGATGTACCCGAGTGAGACATGCATGTCAGTCAATTTCCATTAAATCAGATCCAGCGCTTCAGCTTGCTCCACACAGCTTTTAAGGACACTAAAAATAAGCCCTAAATTGGAGCTCCTCAAGCAGCACTATCTGTTAATGAAATTCCTTCCTGTTAATTTGAGTTTACAAAATAAGTATCACCTGACAATCTGGCGTGGCTGTCACGGCATCCACCCCCAGGAATGGGCAGCTGGTGGAGGACTTCACCTGGGAGCTGAGGACTTTCTGGCCTCAAGTGCCGTGGCAACCGAAGGGGACCCGGCGGTTACAACAAATGGGGAGCCTGGACTTCGTTTGTTGGCTTGTTTGTCCCTTTCGTAACCATTCTCTGAGCGGTCAGCTCTTCGTCTAGTGGGGCCTACAGGTAAATAGATAATTAATAATCAACGTGCAAGGTAGCAATAAGAGAAGTACAAGGAGCTAGGGAGCAGCCTGAGGAGGTAGCCAGGAGCGGCGCGGGGGTAAAGGATGAGTGCATGTCGGTTGCATAAGTGAGTAGAGAGAGGGTTTGGTGAGGGAGCTGGAGGCAAAGGGGACAGCTGGACCACAGACATGCAGGGAGTGACCAGTAGTTGGAGTGGAAAGCTCAGGGCAGAGAAAGGAGAGAGATAAGGCTGACAAGATGCTAGCTGGGGCCTGCAGCACAGATGCTGTCAGTGGGTGAGGTCACATAAAAGGCTCCCCCACCTTCTTTTTGCAGTCACTGCTTGATATAGGGGTTAGGAGGATGCTGCTCTTGAAAAGGGAGCCTTGTGATATTCAAGATGATAGACACCATCAGAGATGGGGTGGTGACAAGCAAAGTCAGATTCTAGGAAAGGGCAAAGGGTCCCTGGCGGGGAGGAATCTGGCCTCATGATACAGGAGGGAGGAGGGCATCCTTACCCCAGCCCCTGCAGCTTGAAGGCATCTGGGTGTGGGCATGGAGAGAGCTGGCCCCTGAGTCACAATGCCTTAGGCCCAGGCACCCTTGCTGGGGGGCACTGCTGCCTAAGTGTGGCACGCTTGAATAGGCAGGAGAGTGGGTCAGAAAGTTCAGCAGGTGTAGCACATCTTGGGGGCTGCTTGTGGCTCTGGGGCCTGGCTATGGAACCTGCTGATGCCTGGTGCCCCTTGTTAGACAGCAGCCAAGTCATCCATGTAAGCAACATCTCAGGGAGGCCTGAAATATTTGATGGAGGGAAATCCTGGGGCTCAGAACACTTGTATCTTTCATACTGAGACAAATGAGGGCTTCATTTGTACCTAGACAAAGGGCCTTGATTTTTTCCTTAGGGTATTGGTAAACCATGTTGAGTTTTTGTTTGGTTTTAGAGGCAGGGTCTCACTCTTTTGCCCAGGCTAAAGGACAGTGACATGATCATAGCTCAATGCATCCTCAAACTCCTGGGCTCTAAGTGATCTTCCTGCCTCAGCATTCTGAGTAACTGGGACTCCAGGCATAAGCCACCACGCCTGGACAGCCATGGTGAGTTTTAAAGCTAGGACACAGCCCTTCTCCTCCAATGCCTGGCCCTCAAGGGACAGGGAGTTGAGGGTTAAGGGGAAGGACTGGGTGGGTTTGCAGGAAGAGAGGCTTTTGTGAGGATGCAGGTGGTTTGGGATGAGGGCAGAACTAGGGGACTCAGACCCCAGTGGGCTCTGGGAGTGCTCACTATAAGACATGCTGGCTGTTATCCTCGTTCAACGAGCCTCTCTAATGTCTCACATTCTGTTGTAAAATAGCTCTGTGGCTGAGCTGCCCCTGGAAGGGTTGGCCCCCATTTATAATAGCAGTGATCAAGGCAGTTCCCAGATAATGTGTGACCTCACTTTTTCTCTGACGCAAGTGGGAAAGAAGAATAGGTCCCTCCCGGGTGGCAGAGGATACAGTCCAGCAGGGTCAGGGCCCAATAGCAGGGCTACAGTTCTTAGGAAGGACACATGGGGCCAGGTGCGGTGGCTCACACCTGTAATCCCAGTACTTTGGGAGGCTGAGGCGGTTGGATCACTTGAGGTCAGGAGTTTGAGAACAGCCTGGCCAACATGGTGAAACCTCATCTGTACTAAAAATGCAAAAATGGAGTTGTGGTGCGCACCTGTATCCCAGCTGCTCATAGGCTACTCATAGGCTAAGGCATGAGAATTGCTTGAATCTGGGAGGTAGAGGTTGTAGTTAGCTGAGATCATGCCACTGCACTCCAGTCTGGGCAACAGAGTGAGACTGCATCTCAGGAGAAAAAAAAAAAAAAAAAAAAGGACACACGGACGTTGCTCTTTCAGGCCAGTCCCTTGTGTGTCTTCTACTTAGCGCCCACTTTGTTCCTAGTGGACCTACATGTGCTATCATTGGTCATTTTCTCCTCCTGGTGAAAATGTGGATTGACATCCCTACCTCCCTTTCACACTGGGCCCTTGGGGGACAAGCTGGGCAGTGTGTTAAAGGGTTTCTTTAGAGGTTCTGGGGATGTCCCCTTCATGCTATTTTCTTGGGCCTTTTTCTTCTTTCATAGGCAGAGCTGATGGTGAGTAAACTTCCCTTTTCTTTAGCTCTATTTGTGTTAAAATGGCCCAGTTTACACTACACCAAAACCATGGAATCATGTGGATACTTTGTTAGGGCCCCTCCTGGGCCCTGGAGGTGGAGCCTCATGTTAGGGTGGATGCGCCTCTGCCCTGAATCTGCAATGGGCCAAGTGCAAAGCTGTGTTGTCAGTGCCAGATGGCCCAGTGATAGTGAGTGTACTGGTTTCGCAGGGCTGTCATAAAAAAGTACTACAGCCTAGGCAGCTTAAACAACAAAAGTTTGTTCTCTCACAATTCTGGAGGCTGGAAGTCTAAGATCAAGAGGCCAGCAGGGCTGGTTCCTTCTCAGGGCTGTGAGAGAATTGGCTTCACACTTCCCTCCTGGCTTCTGGTAGTCCCAGGCATTCCTTGGCTCATGGAGAGCCATCTCCCAGTGTCTCTTCACATAGTCTTCCCTCTCTGCAGGTCCCTGTGTATAAATATCCCCTTTTCGTAAGGACGCCAGATTAGATTAGGGCCCACCCTAATGACCTCATTTTAACTTAACTCTAAAGACCTTATTTCCAAATAAGGGGATATTCTGAGGTGCTGGAGGTTAGGACTTCAACATATCTTTTTTAAGGGGACAGAAACCATTACAGCCCCCTTTGCCTGTGGGTTTCTCGGGGACTTCCAGGGCACACATGCTCAGGCAGGGCCGTGTTGGCTGAGGGTTTCTAGGATCGCCCTTGGAGCAGGCGCAGCAGCTGGCCTGCCAGGAAGGGCTCTGGGCTTGAGGAAGAATGCCAAGGAACTGCGTTGAGAATTGTTGGGGCAGACTCTTCGCTGTTCTCCCTACCTCCGTGTCTCCCCAGTTCCTCAATGGGCAGTTGTGTAAGGAGGCTTGGGAGCAGAACTGGTTGCATGACTGGCTTCCTGGAGCCTCCACTATGGGAGTCCTGGGAAAGTTCCAGAGAACCTATAGGCAAATCACATCCAAATGTGCATGAACCCACCCTCCTACTTGGCCTGTATATACGTGCCAAGAATCAGGCTGATCTGGGTTCTGGAGGGATGGGAGGGGCCTTGCCTGCTGGTCCAGGTTTGCATCGCTTGACCTGTAAATTCTGAAAGACAGGGGCTGGCGACCCCCTCTACCTCTCCTCCCAGGACCGGGGTGGTCAGGGCTGAGCCCTGGGTGGCCTGGGCTCTGCTGCATGTCTGTCCTCTGCTGTGTGTCGTGCAAGGTTCTTTTCTGCATGTTGTTCACAGGAGTTGAGTAAATTATGAGGACATCAACTCTAAAATGTAGCCTTGGCTTCAGAAACGTGGGACAAAATGGCAACAACTGAATTTCAGATGTAGAGCTCATCGCATTTAACATTTATGAGTGGCAGTAAAAGGGAAGGTTGGAATCGTATCTGCAGTTCCCAACCACAAGCCATAATTTTACACCCTCAAACATCTGTTTTAAGATTGTAGCAGAGAGTGTTGGGTAATTGGCTCCCTTTTGTCCTAGGCCCATCAGTTAGGCCCCATCAACTTTATTATAAATTCTCGGGGATTTATTAGTAAACAACATTTGGGGAGGCTGATGCCGCCGCACTGTAGCCAGGGAGCTTGAAGTGTCTGAGTTAGGGCCTCTGCATCAGTGCTTTCCTGGGCAGTCAAGAGCTTCTAACCCAGGGAGCCTCTACTTCTCAAGAAGCCCGTGGGGCAGGAGGGAGAGGGAGAGAAGCTAGAAGGTGCAGCTTCCTGGGAAGGAGGTTTGTTCCCACAGCCTGACCTGCCCTGGGGGCCGGTCTTGGGAGATTTGGGCGCAGAGGTGTCCGGTGGGACAAAGGTGGTCTCATCCTGGCTTCACCACAGGTAAGCTCGGTAATGACGGGCAAAGCGTTTATGTTTTCTGTGCCTCTGTTTCCATATCTGTAAAAATGGAGATAATACTCCTATTTCCTGAGGTGATTGTGGAGATTAACATGAACACGTGTGAGGGCTCAGCACTGTCTGGGCACATGGAGAGACCCGGCAGGTGGGATATTAGTACCAGGGAAGTGAAAGGAGAAGGCAGAACTAAATAGCTGGAGAAGGAGATGGTTGTCTGCAGGAGCACTGGGGGGCCCTGGGGAGCCAACAGAGCTGCTTCACCCACAGTTCCATGTGGCTTCCAGGTGTGGGCCTATCAGGAGGGGGAAGTTGCTGACTGTACCTCCGTGTCAGGGCTGGGAGAGTGGGCGGTGTCCCTGCACTGCCTGGCCCCTGCTAGCTCTGCAGGCCTCATTCTAGCCCTTAGGTGGTCCTGGTGCACCCGCAGCCCTTTGCCCGACATCTTGTCCACCTGCCGGCCCACCACTCTGCCTCCACTCCTTTGGGGGTGCTGAGCAAGGCCTAGTGTGGGCTGTGGTTGGCTGCAGGGGACTCCCATGGGTGGGTGGTTCTTCTTAAGGAGGATTAGGGATAGGGTCTGGCCCAGTTTACTTCCTTATTTGTATGTTGGGTCACTCACAGGACAGGAGGATAGTGGGAAACCAGTTGGTCTGCAGGCATGAACATCAGGGTTTGCGTGGAGGGATTGCCTGGCTTGGGGCCTCTCTTTTGGGTTTATTAGCCTTGGCACAGCCTGGCTGGCTGGCCTGCCTGGAAGAGCTGAAGCTGGAGCAATTTCTCTGGGAGGTGCATGTCCCAGGATGGCTGCTCTCAGCCTGGGCCAGAGACAGGCTCAGCTTTCCTGTTCATGACCAAAAGCTCCAAACTGGCCTCCCTGGGTGGGATGATGAGGAGTCCCAGTCTGCCCCAGAGCACCTGAGGGTAATGGGATCCCAGCAACAAACACACAGCCTGGCTGTGTAGCTCAGACAGCCCTGAGCCTGAATCCCCACTCCCCTGTGACCCAGCCCTGGAGCCTCTAATTAACCTCTCTAAACCTCAGCGTCTTCATTTGTGAACTGGGGGTAATAATAGAATCCACCTGTGAAGATTGAACAAGCTAATGCGTGGCAAATGCTTAGTGCCACACCTGTCACCTACTAAGCCCTAAATCAGTGTTAGCTGTTCTTGTTCATCGGGTTACATGAGGCGTTGGCATTCAGTGGGAGATAAACCTAATCCGGGCTTCTTGGTGAGGCATAAAGAACACAGCCTCTTGAGTCGCACGAGGCCTGGTTCAAATCCTGCCTCTACCGTCTGTGTGACCTTGGGGAAGTTACCGCCTCTGGGGCTCCATGTCCTCCTCTGTAAAGTGAGCGTAAGAATATGACCTATCTCATAGGGTTATTGTGAAGATTAAATGAAACTGTCTCAGTAAATATAAGTTTTGTTGTTATTAATAGTATTATTCACATTCAAAGGAACCTTTTTTTTTTTTTTTTTTTTTGAGCCTGCTTCTCCAGCCCAACATGCCCTGGCCCAGTGTCCAGCTACGTGGGGGATGTGTGGGGGCAAACCCTTTCAGTGTTTGGCATGAGAGGTGAGGATCCCCTGAGGCCAAAAAATTCACCCACAGTTTCCCTGGGATCAGCATGTATCCATGTATCCTCTCGCCCCCAACTCCAAACTGCCCAGGGAAGCCTTGAGTCTCAAGGCACAACCAGAAGCTGGTGTAATTTGCATTCAGGTCCTTGCAGGTCGAGGAGGGAAATGATATTTTTTTGCCCCAAATAGGAAATTAGTGGCAGGAGAGGCCAGCTTGGCAGAGAGCTTGTGCCACGTTGTCTGCCAGCTGGATTCAGAGGCATTCTCACTGGCAGCTGGAGCTCTGGTCTCACCCAAGAAATAAACCTGCGTGTCCCCCCTCCCACCCCAGGGTGAATGCAGTGCTGCCTTCGGCCTTTGGGCACCCCTGGGAGTGACTACCCTGAGAGGCGCCAGCTTCTTCCTGTTACAGCCCAGGAAAGTGCACCAGGCCTCTGTTTTCCACCAGTAATAAGACTTTGTCTTGTGTGATCTCAAAGGCCTTGGAACAGGCCAGGGCCTCATCAGTAGGTGAGGAACAGTGACTCGGTGTCTGAGGTCCTGCCCCAGCCCACCTTCTACCCAAGTGAATCGGAGCATGCTCCCCAGTGGCTTCTGGTGTGCTTTGAATCAAACCCTCCCTCTTCACCAAGGAGATCTGGGTCTGGCCTCACCCTGACCCACTGTCTTCCTTCTCCCCTGGACTCTGGCTCCCTGAGCCTGCCTTTTATTCCTTGAATGTGCCCATGATTGGTTCTGAGTCAGGGGCTTTGTGTAGCAGTTTCTACTCCCTGGAAGCCTCCCCACACACACTGTCCTGCCTCCCTTCCTCACTTCCTTCAGGTCTCTGTTTCTCCCCAGAGAGGCTTTCCTTGATTTCCCTCTGCAAGAATGGCCTCACCAATCGCTCTTTTCTATCACCCCGTTTCCTTTACAGGTCTTATCACAAAAGGTGCAGAGTGAGGGGATTGAGAGGAAGGCCTCAGACCTAGACACACCTGGGGTGGCTGTTCTTGATCTCCCCGTTCACTGGCTGTGTGACCTTGGACAAGCTACTTACTCCCTCTGTGCCTCATACATAAAGTGGAGATAATAACAGGACTTTCCCTTAAAGGACTAAGTGAGTTAATCCATGTGAAATGCTGAGAATCGTGCTTGCTGCAGAGTCAGTGCTCAGGAAATAAGAGCTATTATTATCACAGTCTATACTTCGTTACTGGTATTGCAGCTGCTGGCCTATAAATTCTAGGAGGAACCACATCTAACTGGTTTATTGCTGTACTCCAGGATATCAAGGGTGCTTAGTAAATGCTCACTGAATAAACCAATGGTGCCAAGGTGATCACAGTGAATAGCAGAGCCTGGCCTTAGGTGCAGAGAGGCTTGTTCTGGGGCTTGAACTTTGTTCATTCCACACTGACAGCCCTAGGTCAAAACATTTCAAATTATTTTGACTCAAATGCTCTGGTTCAATTTTATGCTTTCCCTCAGAAAAATGATTTATAAAACAAAAGGGTGTCCCTCCTTCCCACTCAGGCTTGGCACTGAGCTCTGCTGTAGCAGGAGCGTCTTGGTCACAGTGGTGGAGGTGAAATGGGACAGGGGGCAGAAGTCAGCCTGGCCTTCCCTTGCCCTTCACAAAGGCTATCTGCCATAAAAGGCTATCCGCCCTGGTGTGCAGGGTGGGGAGTGCTGGGGACTGTTGGCTCTGCCTTCTGGTGCTCGGATTCCCATGGGGATCTGCACAATGGCCTGGACTTTGCCCCTGGTGTCCACTGCAGCCCAGCCTGGTCCTTTGGCCCTGGGAGATGAGTAGAGAGGGGCCTTTGGGGCAAGGATGGCAAGTGCTTTGGAAGATGGGCCCGTGTCCAGTTTTCCTGAGGGGCGAATGGGAGAAGGGGCTGGCAGTGTGGCCCTCAGGGTGTGCCTGGCCCACTGAGTGGGAGAACACTCAGAGGTGTTGGCGTCTGCCTCCTGAGCAGCAGGGAGACAGGTGGCTGAGCCCACTTTGCTTACCTCATCTTGGACACTTCATGTGACCTCTTAGAGCCTCAGTCTTGTGTGGAAATAGACATTTGTCTTATTATCTCCTCTCCCCTCTGCATCTGCCATACTTTTAGGCCTGCGGCAGCACCAGGACTTAGAATTCCACAGTTCAGAAACCGTCTAGGCAGGTGAACTGGAGTCTCCCCTCTTGGTGGCACCCCTGCCCGTCACGAGTGGCACTCAAGCCACACATAGGTGTGGGAGCTGCACCCCTTTTCTTGTCCCCTCTGGGAAGGGACACTCCGCAATACTCTGCCCCTTCCTAAGAATTCCCTTTTCATAACGTAAGTGTTAAAAAGGCTGGAGAGTGTCTCCTCCAGCCTCTCTTCTACAGGCAGGAGGGGTGACAGGGTGGCTAGATGAAGGGCCCACTTGGCCACATCTTAGTAAGTTCTGCTCAGGTTGCCTAGGTGCTCTTTTTAGAGTGGGACTTTCCTCCCAGTGTCCTGAGTTTTGGGATTCAATCCAAATTTCAAATCAGGAAAATCCCATCTACCATCATTGACTGCTTCGTCAGGAGATCAGCCTGGCCAAGTAACAATTTATTGGAGGGGAGGGGCTTCCCCCTCTCCCACTTCCTCGCTCCCCTTCTATCTTCTCCCCCTCTTCCTATCTCCCCACTTGGCTGAAGTGTCAGAGCATGCAACTACTAGAACACCGCATTCACTCCACAAACATGTACTCACTACCTGCTGTGAACAAGACTCCCATTTCTGCCTTCTTTAGCTTGAGGTCCACTGGCAGAGGGTTTGGGGAGAGCTGCGTTAGGAGCCCAGGGGAGTGGAGCTCAGGCCCTCACCCTTCCCTGTCTCTTCTGCCCCACTCTGAACTCAGTGTCCATAAGACTTAGGGGCTGCTGGCCCACGTCCAAGCCTCCTCATTACTAACGGGACTGCAGCTTCATTTGTTTGATTTATGTTTAATATTCTACTGGTTTATACCTTTTCTCAGCAGCTTAATAATGATCCATAAACCTGTCTCTCTGGACTTAGATTTGGAAGGCCTGTGTCTCTGGGGGCCATTTTGATTTTACAAAATTTTTAAAGTAACCAGGGGTCTAAACTCTATCCTGGCTCAACATATTCACATCTGTTCCCTGACACTCAGCCCCATCGGGAGCCAGTGCCCAGCACACTCTCCCCCAACATTTTGTGATTCCCTTGTATGTTCACGGGCAGGCTGAGATGGGGACCATGGTGGTATCTCAGTTGTGTTCTTTCTCCTTGCTCCAGGTCCTGTCTGCTGGGCACTGGCAGGTCCCATGGGCCCTGCTGACTCTGGCTCCTGTTCTGAAGGGCACTGTCATCTCTCCCTGGAGCCACTTTCTAGAGTACTTCAGGTTTACCCATGTGGCCCTGAGCTCACGCAGAAGTAGAAAGGTACCTCTTCCTTATTTGTGTTTGATTCAGCTGTGCGGTCCTGTAGTCAGGTGTTTGGGGTCCTTTAGCACTGCAGTGTTTGCATGAGAGAGGTTCTCAGGTTTCAATTTCTAGCTCTCTTCTTTCTTGCACCCAGGTTGAATCACCAGGGACAGAGCTGGCCATGCCTCCTCTCTTACTGCCAGGTTTGTCTCTGGGTCCAGTTCATCATGCCTGGCCCTTTTTGTCTCAGGACAAGTCCTCTCCTGGGAGAGGCCTCAATGTCTCAGCAGGTGGATACCTGGGGGCTGTCATTCCAGGCTGTGAAGCCTGCCATTCATGAGCCCAGCCAGGGTCACCCTGAAACATCTCTCCATATGCTTTAGGCTTTAGGGGGTTTTTTAGGGATGATATTTTTCTCTGAAGAATGTTGAGGGGCCTGCAAGATGAAGGCTGCATGTATGGGTGGGGACAGGTAAGGGAAGATGGAGCTGCCCATGGGTGGGTTGGTGATTCTGGCTTAGCGGACCCCAGATTTCTTAGAGAAATGCCTAATGCTAATTGTCCTATGGTCACTGGTGTTCCTTAGAGGGGCCTCAAGACTGTGTCTGGGAGAGTGCTGGGATGTACGTCCCTGAGGATATGGATAAGTGGCCCTGAGCTATTGTATTAGGATTCTCCAGAAAGACAGAACCAGTAGGAGATAAGGAAGGGAGAGAGAGAGAAAGAGAAAGAAGAAAGAAATGTGGGAGGGAATTTATTAGGGGGATTGGCTCACATGATTATGGAGGCTGAGAAGTCCCACTCCAGGCTGTCTGCAAACTGGAGACTCTGGAATGCTGGTAGCATGGCTCAGTCCGAATCTGAAAACCTCAGACCAGGGGAGCTGATGGTGCAACTCTCAGCCTGAGGTCCAAGGCCTGAGAAACTGGCAGGCCACTGGTGCAAGTTCCAGAGTCAGAAGACCGGAGAGACTGGAGTTCTGATGTCGAAGGGCAGGAGAAGACAGATGTCCCAGTTCCAGTGGGGAAAGAGGGTGAGCTCTTCTTTCCTCTGCCTTTTTGTTCTCTCCAGGCCCTCAGTCATTTGGATGGTGCCTGCCCACATTGGGTGAGGGCGGATCTTCCTTATTGGGTCCATTGGTTCAAATGCCAATCTCTTATGGAAACATCCTCACATACCCAGAAATAATGCTTTACCATCTGACTATCCCTTAATCAGTCAAGCAGATACCTAAAATCAACCATCACAGGCATCCAGTCTCACTCAAGGGAGTTATAAATGAAGGGTTGGTGTCAAGGGTCAGTCTTGGGCCACTGGGGACTGACTTAAGACAGGCTGTCTTAGGGAGAGCATGTGCTGCCTCTGAGAAAGGCTGCTTGACCTATGACATTAAGACCCTGATCTTGTCCTTGTTCATTGTTTATTTATACAATAAGTTTTTACCGAAGGTGAATGATGAGCAAAATAGATGCTATGGCTCCTGGACTCTACTGGGGACAGACACTTAATAACCACACATATGAAAGCATTGCTGTAAACTGACAAGTGCTGTGAGGAAAATGTACATGGGCAGGGAGTCTTGCACCATGGGAAGGCATGTTTAAGCTGAGAACCTGAAAGATGACCTTGAGTAATTGAGCACGAAGGGTGGGGTGCGTGTGTGGGTAACGACGAGAAAGAACACACACGTCCAGGCCTCAGACTCAGCCAAGAGGACTTGGGGCTTCCTTTGGGCAACAGGAATGATGAGGGGAACAGTTTCCTTATGCAGTGTGACCCTGTTCACTCCCACACACCCTTTTGGGTGGGCTGTGGCTTCTCTGGAAATGATGCCCAGTGTTTTGCTTATGGGAAAAATCATTAGTGTTCAGAAGAAGTTTCTTGGCCGGCTGAAGATATCCTTTTTGCTTTGCTTTATTCATCGTTATGAATTGCAGTCAAAGACAGTGTAATGGGGAAATTGCTATAAAATGGCAGAGAAAACATTTCTTTGGGTATTAGTTTTGTTTTAGTAAATTACAAAGTAGTGATTTAACTTGCCACCTTCAGGATTATTTCTGCCTCTCAGTGGGGTAATATAATCAGCGAGATCTACTACAGCCCTCATTTTCTAGAGAACACAGATAAATAATCTCCCAATATTCTCTTGAGCAAATTAAATTACCTGTGACATTTGATATCCCCCCTACGGAACCAAGGGATGTCACTTGGAGCGTGAGGGTGTTTGTGGAGGATGCTAGAGATTCATGGGAATTCTGCAGCAAAGGAGACAGTGGATTAAAGATGGAAATTGGGTCCCAATGGAGAATCACTTGAAAAGGATCCCTGCATGTGTAAATATATGCAGGAGTTTCCCAATGGCATTGCTGCACCAAGGCTGGGAGTCAAATTTAGCTATGTCCGCAGTCACATGGGAGTCCAGAGAAATGGAAGGAGGCTGGAGCACAGCCAGCCCTCTCATGATGCAGGCTATTTGTGCATCACGAGCTTTCCAGCTGACATTTTAGTAAATGTGCTGCCATAGTGACCACATGGCTGTTTATTTTTTTTTTAATTTTTTTGAGACGGAGTCTCGCTCTGTTGCCCAGGCTGGAGTGCAATGGTGAGATCTTGGCTCATTGCAACCTCCGCCTCCTGGGTTCAAGTGATTCTCCTGCTCAGCCTCCTGAGTAGCTAGGATTACAGGCGCCTGCCACCATGCCTGGCTAATTTTTTTTTTATTAGTAGAGATGGTGTTTCACCACATTGGCCAGGCTGGTCTTGAACTCTTGACCTCAGATGATCTGCCCGCCTCGGCCTCCCAAAGTGCTGGGATTACAGGCATGAGCCACCATGCCTGGCCGCACATGGCTATTTAATACACATTTTCTGAGTCTCTACTATGTGCCTGTTGGACACTGCTGAGGTAATAGTTTCCACATCTGTCCTCTGCAGAGCTCAGAGTGTGGAAGAGCAGTGAGACTTGAGTACCACCAAGTATGTTGTTCATAGGACAGAATGTGGGCCAGCGATCATTCTGCCTGGGGCTCTCAGGGAACGCTTCACTGAGCTAAGGGTCTGGCTGAGCCTTGAAGGCTGTAAGAACTATTCCAAGCAGAGAAGGGAAGGGAAGGAAGGACAGTCCAGGCAGAAGGGACATCATGGGCAAGGGTGCAGAGGTGTGAAGTCCTGCTGTTGTTGAAGGCAGTGGGCAGGTGCAGTTTCCAGAGGGTGCTCTTTGAGGGGGAGAGAGTGGGAGGAGGGTGGGACCCAATGGTGAGGGGTCTTGAATGATAACTCAGACTGGGCTCCTCCTCATGGGCCTGTCTTCAGGATGGAATAGTTTTTGGGATTTTGGAGGAACCCATCTGAGACCCATCTCTTCAGCCTGATTCCATATCTAGAGGGGCTGCCTGTGGGAAAGAGAGAGAGGAAATGGGCACAGAGTGGGCAGTGGGCAACCTGGGACCTCATCTACTGCATCACTTTTACCGATACCCTATGTGTCTTTGGGTAAATCACTCAGCCCCTTTGAGCCTCAGTTTTCTCATCCCTAGAATGTGACAGTAACCCACCTCTTCCCTGCCTGTTGGCTGCTGTGAGAGTCTGATGAAGTCACAGGAGCCCCAGGTACACAGAATGAGGCAGTCTCTGTCCCAGGGATAGGTATCTCTGTGTTTTCCCTGCCTTCTCTGCTGGTCCTGGGGAAGAAAAGGTTTGCCTGAGAGAGGAGCTCACCTGAGCAGTGGTGAAGCTAGTGAAGAGGCAGGCTGGCTGGGTGGTGTCCTGGAGCCTCACTGCTGAGAGGAGCTAACACTGCCTGGATCGTGTGAGAAGTGGAAGAAGACTGCGGTGACAGAACAGCTCTCTCTGCAAGTGGCTGGAACAGATGACCTTGAGGGGCTTCTAGGGAGGGGGATAGCCTTCTGAGGGGCGAAGTTCAGTACACAGAGGGTGACTAGAATGGTTGGAGGAGGCCAGCCTGGCAACCATGGGGCCTGGGCTTTGCTGAGAGGGGTGTGCAAATTTGGGGCTAGACCTTATTTGCTCAGGACAGTGGAGGTCCTGTGAGTCATCTTCAGTACCCTTTGCTTTCTGTCCTTGCCATGGTGCCTGGCTGTTCTTCTGAGTAGCTGCTAAGCAAATAGTTAGCAAATGTCAATTCGAAAAGGTCCCAAATGGTTAGGGTGGCCTCATGTCTTGGTCTGGACTTAAAATAATGGTGGTAGGGTCTAGAACCGCACTGGCCAGTGTGGTAGCCACTAGCCACATGTGGCTATTGAGCATGTGGAATGTGCCTGGACTGAATTAAGATATGCTGTAAACATAAAGATACACACTGGATTTTGATGACTTTGTACAAAAAATATAAGCTGAGTACATGGTGAAATAATATTTTAGATATATTGGGTTGAGTGAAATGAAATATATATAAAATATAGCATTATAACTTCACCTGTTTCTTTTTACTTTTTAACATGGCTACTAGAAATTTTAAAATTAAATGTGATTTGCACTATATTTCAATTGGACAGTGCTGGTCTAGAGGCTGAAGGGAGGAAGCATTGTAGATGAAGAGCTCTTTGCATCTCCAAAGAGGACTTCCTCCTGCCTAGACTGGCCACTTGAGTGGCAGCTGCTCTGGGAAGCTGCGCATTCAGTTAATAGCAGCCCCACATGGGTGGTTGTTCCCCTCTTCTGCTTTCTGAGCCTTCTGGGAAACTGTCTCTGGGCCAGGCAGTGATGGGGCTGGGATAACCAGAAAGTGTTGAGGATCCCAGACAGAGAACATATTCAGGCCTACAGAGGAGGTTACTGCATGGCCGTTATTCATAAAGGCTCCTATTCATTAGACAGAGGTCTCTCTGGATGGGGAGCAGCTCATATTCATTCCTATAGCCACAAAACCTGGCACAGATCCTTCATACAGTAGGCTGACTGGATGGATAGGTGGATGGTGGCAGGATGGTTTTTTAAGGACACAAATGAAACATAGAGACTAAAGACAGTGCAGCTGGATGAATGGTGGCTGGATAAGGCTCAGAGAGATGGACAGTTGGGTGGCTGGGTGAAAAGATGAATGAATGAAGGGGTAGATGGAGATAGAGGGTGTTGAATCTGGGGGTGGATAGATGAAAGGGAGATGGATGGATGGATGGATAAATAGATGGAATGGGTAAAAGGAAGATGGATGATTAGGCAGCTAGATAATTGAATGGTGGGTTGATGGAGGATGGAAAAAGAATGAAGGGGCTCATCCCAACACAAGTAAGCATTGGTCAAGGTTTGTTGCGGACATTTTACCTCTTCTGCTCAGTGTGCAGCACCTTTCCCTAACTCTTTTTGTTTTGCTCAGACATGTCTGGAGCTTCTCCAGGCTTTCATTGGATTCTCTGGAGAGTTCTCATTGCTATGGCTGTGCTAATCAAGTCTCTCTCCCTAATTAGAACTGTTAGCTTCCTGGTGGGCCACCTCTGTCATTTTGAGGGTTGGAGAGCAGGTTGGCAGGCTGGGACATGTGTATGAGGGTGCAGATGATGTGTTTGTTAGACTGTCTGGGAAATTCTTTATGACAATCGTTGTTTTATACAAACATCATAGGATTCTCCAAATAATCAAGGAGTCAAGAGTGTGAGAGAGGAAGAGAGAATAGAAAGAGACTCGAAGGATTCTGAATGAATGGGATAGGGGAGAGAAGATAGAGATTTCTTTTTACAACCCTATTCCTGATGCTTGTCGGAGTATAATAACTGCCTTCACATGTACAGACATGACTATGACCTTCCAGAAAGTCCTTTCTCTGTAGCCCATTCTCCTTTTTCATGTCCTAGAAGGCCACATGGAAAGCCTGAGTCTCAGAACAAAGTACTGCCTTGGCATTTCTGGGTTTGAGTGGTTTCTCTGGAGGTGGCAGGAGTGGGTGCTGAATGGGAAGCTCGTAGCCTCTCTAGTGACAGGGATCCTAACAGTACAGAGGAGAGAATAGTCATTCATTGTCAGCTAGTGAGGCTGCATCACTGCCCAGGACAGTGGGTGGGGGCGCCTGAATTTTCTGCATCCGCAAAGGTTTTAATCATTGTGATCAGCAGTCAACTCATCACCATTAATTGAATTACATTTTGAACAAGCTTCCTGGAGAGGTTCCACTGCAAATGGTGCAGAAGGACGGCTGGAGCCCTTCTGCACACCACAGCTTGTTCTGCATGCTGGGGAGTAGTCTGAATGTGTAGTTGCCGGCAGTACTTTTCTCAGGATATGTCCAAACCTTCCTCTAGCTCCCTTTCCTCTTATTTTTAAGATTAAAAACCACCAAATATCATCCTCAATACCCTAAGTAGCAAATAAATCACTTTCCCTACTGTATAATTGAAAGAAAACTGGACCTCCTTTTATTAATACAATCTCAGTACAATTAAGCATCTAAAGGAAATGCACAAGGCCCTAGAAGCCTTGTGAGGGTCATGAACAGTGTTGCTGAAGGTTTCCTTAGGGGGGTTGCCAATGGGGAGTTATTTGGCAAATTTCCTAAATGTTCTCTCTTACCCGTTTATTTCCCTGATGCCTGGATTTTCTAGCAACTGCTGAGCTCTCTGCTTTCTCTTCAAAATGCTCAATCTCTGGGCTGGCTTTCTCTCTGGCTCTGGCCAAGACCGTTTAAACAACTCCCAGCTCCAAACTTTTGTTTTCCTTCCAGCAAAGGCAAGCCCATCCTTATGCAGATGATTTAGACTCCGGCTCATTCCTGTTCTCTTCTGGTTTCTCACCCTGATCAGTATGATGAAGGGAGCCCGCCAAGCAGTTTTGGCCAAACGTGCCTGGGGTAATTCTAGCTTTTGGATGTGCAGACTGAGCTACGAGTGGCAGCCTCTGAAAGATGAAGGCTGAGGTGGAGAGAAGTCAGGGATGCTGAATGAGGTGCCCTCAGAGTGCTCCTGCCATCCTGAGATTTCATCTTTAGAAATGTGTTAGAAAATTGTCCTTGAGTAACAGAAGCCCACTTATACTAGTTCATGGCAAAAATTACTATAAAGACATAGGAGTTGATTTCAGAGCCTAAGACCAGGAAGGAAGCTGGAACTCGGGAATGGGCGGAGACTAGAACCTGGAAAGTTGTCACTTTCCTCGCTTCCTCCCTTGCTCCCTCCCTCTCCTCCCTTCGATTCTTCTCTCTCCCTCCCCCCTTCCACTTCCTCTCTTCTCTCTCCTCCCCTCTTTTTTCTCTGTAGACCAGCTTTCTCTGGCCATAACGGGGAAGATGGCCACCCCCACACTCTTTGAGCTTTACTTGGCTCTCAGTTCCAGTCCCACGAGGAAGTTAATAACTGAGTCTACCTGGAGAAGATTCTCACTGACCCACCTTGGGGCAGGTAATCTTCCCAGGTAATAGGTCCTGTCACCTCTGGCCAGGGAGATGTGCTTCTGAGGTGCACACATGGCTGCCGTGACCCACACTTGTGGTGTGGGAAGGCAGTTTTCAGGACAATGGGATGACCCATGGGCTGGGTGAGTCATCCCTTTAAGGTGTTTCCCGCAGGAGGCACTTATGTGACAAATACATCACCCAAGTGGGGGAAATGCTTATGGGGCTCCTGTTGCTATTAATGTGGCTAATCAGACTACATAGGATTTTGCACTATTGTCTGAGCAGTTTTCCATGTTATTACAAACATTTTATAATAGAGACTTTAAGTGACTTTATTACAAATTACTTAATAAGAATCTCATTGTGGGACAGGTTTTAATTTTGTTTCTACTATTACAGGTAAAACAACAGTAGTCATCCTTATGCATAGGCCTCTATCTAGGTTTTGGATTATTTTCTTTGAAATAGATTGCCAGAGGTGGAATTATAGGTTAGAGTTTTTATTTGCAAATGAGAGAATCCACTTTCTCTAGACATTGATGTTTAAGGAGAAAGGAGTCTTTATATAAGATACTTAGCCACTTTGGGGGATGGGTGCAAAGAACCAGGTTGGGATATGACAGCAAGGAATGATGTTGCTAGGATCAGTGCTCTGCCCCATTATGGGACTTTCCAGTGAAATATTGGTGCTGCTGCAGCCTGCTGACTGGCACAAATGACCCCAGGGCTGGTCTTCAGAAGCTCTGCCATAGATTCTCTAAAAGGACCAGTTTTCTCCAACAGCATACTAGTAGAAGACTGAGCTGCTTGCACATGGCTGTCAATTCATCTCCCCTTCCATCCATATGGTTGGGTCTGATTGGCAGAACCCGGGACACATGTCCTCAGTGTAGAGTGAGGATGTCTGATAAGTGAGCTTTGGCTTTGTAGTACAGGAAGGTAGGACACATGAGACTGCCAAAATATCAAGCGGTTATTAAAAAGATGCCAGTTGTCTATGAATGGTGGATACCTACTATGTGTTCAGATGTAAGTTTAGAGGAAAAACTATACAGGCTGGAGGAATGGCTCAGTGATATTGTTAAAAGCTCAGGTGCTTTCTCTCTTCCAATGTGTTGACAGAGCGTCCAAGGAGGAAAGGAAGGTATGGGAGCAAAGGGGATTTATTCTTAAGAGCTCTCCCTTTCCAGGAATCAAAGTCTCCAGCAGGGCCGGGCACAGTGGCTCATGCCTGTAATCCCAGCACTTTGGGAGGCTGAGGTGGGAGGATCATTTGAGCCCAGGAGTTTGAGACCAGCTTGGGCAACATGGTGAAACCCTGTCTCTACTAAAAAAAAAAAATATATATATATATGTGTGTGTGTGTATGAATATATATATGTATATGTATATGTGGTAGCCAGGCATGGTGGCGCACACCTGTAATCCCAGCTACTCGGGAGGCTGAGGCAGGAGAATCACTTGAATCCAGGAGGTGGAGGTTGCAGGGAGCCGAGATCGCACCACTGCACTCCAGCCTGGGTGACAGAGTGAGACTCTGTCTCAAAAGGGAAAAAGAAGTCTCCAACAGACTTTCTTGTAATGGTCTAAGTCAAGTACCCACTCCTAGACCTATCTGTGGCAAAGATAACGGGACTACCCTGGTTGCATCAAGGCTGGGGACATTGCCACCCAGGCTGGAGTGCAGTGGTGTGATCATAGGTCACTGCAACCTCAAACTCCTGGCCTCAAGTGATCCTCCTGACTTAGCCTTCCAAGTAGCTGGGACTACAGGCACATGCTATCATGCCTGGCTATTTCCATTTTCTATTTTTATAGAGATGAGTTCTCCCTATGTTGCCTAGGCTTGTCTCTGACATTTGGTCTCAAGGGATCCTCCCGCCTTGGCCTCCCAAAGTGTTGGGATTACAGGTATAAGCCACTGTGCCTAGCCTCAGCTGCTAGGTTCTGTTAGCAGGAACGAGCAGCTCTTGGGAAAGTAATAGTATCTGCCACAAGGGGTATTAACTTTTTTTGTATGAACGTTTTAAGACTCTTGATGCATATTGCCAAATTATCTCCAAAGTGGTTGTACCAACTCAAATTCTTATGAACAGCATATGGGTCTATATGTTTTACCACATCCTTGCCAGCTAGTTTCACATGTTTATTTATAACCATAGTACTGAACTCTATTCTTAGTAGTTCTGATAGTTTTTTAGATTAAATGACCTTGAATTTTATAGAAATACAATCTTATGAATGAATAAGTGGAAATGATTTTAGTCTCATTTTTAATGGTTACATTTTATTTATTTATTTATTTATTTATTATTATACTTTAAGTTTTAGGGTACATGTGCAGAATGTGCAGGTTTGTTACATATGTATACATGTGCCATGTTGGTGTGCTGCACCCATTAACTTGTCATTTAGCATTAGGTATATCTCCTAATGCTATCCCTCCCTGCTCCCCCCACCCCACAACAGTTCCCAGTGTGTGATGTTCCCCTTCCTGTGTCCATGTGTTCTCATTTTTCAATTCCCACCTATGAGTGAGAACATGCGGTCTTTGGTTTTTTGTTCTTGTGATAGTTTGCTGAGAATGATGGTTTCCAGCTTCATCCTTGTCCCTACAAAGGACATGAACTCATCCTTTTTTATGGTTGCATAGTATTCCATGGTGTATATATGCCACATTTTCTTAATCCAGTCTATCATAGATGGACATTTAGGTTGGTTCCAAGTCTTTGCTATTGTGAATAGTGCCGCAATAAACATACATGCGCATGTGTCTTTATAGCAGCATGATTTATAGTCCTTTGGGTATATACCCAGTAATGGGATGGCTGGGTCAAATGGTATTTCCAGTTCTAGATCCCTGAGGAATCGCCACACTGACTTCCACAGTGGTTGAACTAGTTTACAGTCCCACCAACAGTGTAAAAGTGTTCCTATTTCTCCACATCCTCTCCAGCACCTGTTGTTTCCTGACTTTTTAATGATTGCCATTCTAACTGGTGTGAGATGGTATCTCATTGTGGTTTTGATTTGCATTTCTCTGATGGCCAGTGATGATGAGCATTTTTTCATGTGTTTTTTGGCTGCATAAATGTCTTCTTTTGAGAAGTGTCTGTTCATATCCTTTGCCCACTTTTTGATGGGGTTGTTTGTTTTTTTCTTGTAAATTTGTTTGAGTTCATTGTAGATTCTGGATATTAGCCCTTTGTCAGATGAGTAGGTTGCAAAAATGTTCTCCCATTCTGTAGGTTGCCTGTTCACTCTGATGGTGGTTTCTTTTGCTGGGCAGAAGCTCTTTAGTTTAATTAGATCCCATTTGTCAATTTTGTCTTTTGTTGCCATTGCTTTTGGTGTTTTAGACATGAAGTCCTTGCCCATGCCTATGTCCTGAATGGTATTGCCTAGGTTTTCTTCTAGGGTTTTTATGGTTTTAGGTCTAACATGTAAGTCTTTGATCCATCTTGAATTAATTTTTGTATAAGGTGTAAGGAAGGGATCCAGTTTCAGCTTTGACATATGGCTAGCCAGTTTTCCCAGCACCATTTGTTAAATAGGGAATCCTTTCCCCATTTCTTCTTTTTGTCAGGTTTGTCAAAGATCAGATAGTTGTAGATATGCAGCATTATTTCTGAGGGCTCTGTTCTGTTCCATTTTTCTATATCTCTGTTTTGGTACCAGTACCATGCTGTTTTGGTTACTGTAGCCTTGTAGTATAGTTTAAAGTCAGGTAGCATGATGCCTCCAGCTTTGTTCTTTTGGCTTAGAATTGACTTGGCAATGTGGGCTCTTTTTTGGTTCCATATGAACTTTAAAGTAGTTTTTTTCCAATTCTGTGAAGAAAGTCATTGGTAGCTTGATGGGGATTGCATTGAATCTATAAATTACCTTGAGCAGTATGGCCATTTTCATGATATTGATTCTTCCTATCCATGAGCATGGAATGTTATTCCATTTGTTTGTATCCTCTTTTATTTCCTTGAGCAGTGGTTTGTAGTTCTCCTTGAAGAGGTCCTTCATATTCCTTGTAAGTTGGATTCCTAGGTATTTTATTCTCTTTGAAGCAAGTGTGAATGGGAGTTCATTCGTGATTTGGCTCTCTGTTTGTCTGTTATTGGTGTATAAGAATACTTGTGATTTTTGCACATTGATTTTGTATCCTGAGACTTTGCTGAAGTTGCTTATCAGCTTAAGGAGATTTTGGGCTGAGAAGATGGGGTTTTCTAGATATACAATCATGTCGTCTGCAAAGAGGGACAATTTGACTTCCTCTTTTCCTAATTGAATACCCTTTATTCCCTTCTCCTGCCTGATTGCCCTGGCCAGAAGTTCCAACACTATGTTGAATAGGAGTGGTGAGAGAGGGCATCCCTGTCTTGTGCCAGTTTTCAAAGGGAATGCTTCCAGTTTTTGCCCATTCAGTATGATATTGGCTGTGGGTTTGTCGTAGATAGCTCTTATTATTTTGAGATATGTCCCATCAATACCTAATTTATTGAGAGTTTTTAGCATGAAGGGTTGTTGAATTTTGTCAAAGGCCTTTTCTGCATCTATTGAGATAATCATGTGGTTTTTGTCTTTGGTTCTGTTTATATGCTGGATTACATTTATTGATTTTCGTATGTTGAACCAGCCCTTGCATCCCAGGGATGAAGCCCATTTGATCATGGTGGATAAGCTTTTTGATGTGCTGCTGGATTCGGTTTGCCAGTGTTTTATTGAGGATTTTTGCATCAATGTTCATCAAGGATATTGGTCTAAAATTCTCTTTTTTGGTTGTGTCTCTGCCAGGCTTTGGTATCAGGATGATGCTGGCCTCATAAAATGAGTTAGGGAGGATTCCCTCTTTTTCTGTTGATTGGAATAGTTTCAGAAGGAAGGGTACCAGCTCCTCCTTGTATCTCTGGTAGAATTTGGCTGTGAATCCATCTGGTCCTGGACTTTTTTTGGTTGTAAGCTATTAATTATTGCCTCAATTTCAGAGCCTGTTATTAGTCTATTCAGAGATTCAGCTTCTTCCTGGTTGAGTCTTGGGAGACTGTATGTGTCGAGGAATGTATCCATTTCTTCTAGATTTTGTAGTTTATTTGCGTAGAGGTGTTCATAGTATTCTCTGATGGTAGTTTGTATTTCTGTGAGATCGGTGGTGATATCCCCTTTGTCATTTTTTATTGTGTCTATTTGATTCTTCTCTCTTTTCTTCTTTATTAGTCTTGCTAGCGGTCTATTAATTTTGTTGATCTTTTCAAAAAACCAGCTCCTGGATTCATTGATTTTTTGAAGGGTTTTTTGTGTTTCTATCTCTTTCAGTTCTGCTCTGATCTTAGTTATGTATTGTCTTCTGCTAGCTTTTGAATGTGTTTGCTCTTGCTTCTCTAGTTCTTTTAATTGTGATGTTAGGGTGTCGATTTTAGATCTTTCCTACTTTCTCTTGTGGGCATTTAGTGCTATAAATTTCCCTCTACACACTGCTTTGAATGTGTCCCAGAGATTCTGGTATGTTGTGTCTTTGTTCTCGTTGGTTTCAAAGAACACCTTTATTTCTGCCTTCATTTTATTATGTACCCAGTAGTCATTCAGGAGCAGGTTGTTCAGTTTCCATGTAGTTGAGCGGTTTTGAGTGAGTTTCTGAATCCTGAGTTCTAGTTTGATTGCACTGTGGTCTGAGAGACAGTTTGTTATAATTTCTGTTCTTTTACATTTGCTGAGGAGTGCTTTACTTCCAACTATGTGGTCAATTTTGGAATGGGTGTGGTGCTGAAAAGAATGTATATTCTGTTGATTTTGGGTGGAGAGTTCTGTAGATGTCTATTAGGTCTGCTTGGTGCAGAGCTGAGTTCATTTCCTGGATATCCTTGTTAACTTTCTGTCTCGTTGATCTGTCTAATGTTGACAGTGGGGTGTTAAAGTCTCCCATTATTATTGCTTGGGAGTCTAAGTCTCTTTGTAGGTCACTAAGGACTTGCTTTATGAATCTGGGTGCTCCTGTATTGGGTGCATATATATTTAGGATAGTTAGTTCTTCTTGTTGAATTGTTCCCTTTACCATTATGTAATGGCCTTCTTTGTCTCTTTTGATCTTTGTTGATTTAAAGTCCATTTTATCAGAGACTAGGATTGCAACCCCTGCCTTTTTTTGTTTTCCATTTGCTTGGTAGATCTTCCTCCATCCCTTTATTTTGAGCCTATGTGTGTCTCTGCATGTGAGATAGGTTTCCTGAATACAGCACACTGATGGGTCTTGACTCTTTATCCAATTTGCCAGTCTGTGCCTTTTAATTGCAGCATTTAGCCCATTTACATTTAAGGTTAGTATTGTTATGTGTGAATTTGATCCTGTCATGATGATGTTAGCTGGTTATTTTGCTCGTTAGTTGATGCAGTTTCTTCCTAGCCTTGATGGTCTTTACAATTTGGCATGTTTTTGCAGTGGCTGTTACTGGTTGTTCCTTTCCATGTTTAGTGCTTCCTTCAGGAGCTCTTTTAGGGCAGGCCTGGTGGTGACACAATCTCTCAGCATTTGATTGTCTGTAAAGGATTTTATTTCTCCTTCACTTATGAAGCTTAGTTTGGCTGGATGTGAAATTCTGGGTTGAAAATTCTTTTCTTTAAGAATGTTGAATATTGGCCCCCACTCTCTTCTGGCTTGTAGAGTTTCTGCTGAGAGATGAGCTATTAGTCTGATGGGCTTCCTTTTGTGGGTAACCTGACCTTTCTCTCTGGCTGAATGGTTACATTTTTAAGTATTATTTTTAACTTATATGTATTGATGAGGCCTTTCTGAACAGTGTTAGATAATGGTGGTGATGAACTCCTTGTGTTTTCCTGATTTTTTTTTTTTTTTTTTGAGATGGAGTCTCACTCTGTTGCCCAGGCTGAAGTGCAGTGGCACAGTCTTGGCTCACTGCAACCTCCACCTCCTGGGTTCACGCCATTCTCCTGCCTCAGCCTCCCGAGTAGCTGGGACTACAGGCGCCCGCCACCGTGCCCGGCTAATTTTTTGTATTTTTAGTGGAGGTGGGGTTTCACCGTGTTGGCCAGGATGGTCTTGATCTCCTGACCTTGTGATCCGCTCACCTCGGCCTCCCAAAGTGCTGGGATTACAGGCGTGAGCCACCGTGCACAGCCGTGTTTTCCTGATTTTAATGTCAAAACTACAGTGTTGTTTTGGTAGGTTTGATGTGAGTTGTTCGTTTGAGATATTTCTTATTTTCTCAAATTAAGCTATTGCTTATAAGATGCACCAACTTAATAACAACTTTTGGAGGATGGAGTGGGGAGAGGAAAAAGCTACTTAATATTAACCTTACACATTGAAAAATACTCTTATTGCAATGAAGGTAAATGTGAAACAAACGTACCTTAGAATAACTAAAGGAAAAATTATATAAAAAATTTTCCCTTCCATTGTTAGTGTCATAATTAAATACACACTCAATTGATGTAAGCAGTATCCTCACAGAAGATAAGTTCTTTTTTTTTTTTTTTTCTGAGTTGGAGTCTCGCTGTGTCACCCAGGCTGGGGTGCAGTGGCACGATCTCAGCTTACTACAACCTCCATCTCCTGAGTTCAGTCTCCTGCCTCCGTCTTCCAAATAGCTGGGATTACAGGCGCCTGCCACCACACCCTGCTAATTTTTGTATTTTTAGTAGAGTTGGGGTTTTGCCACTGTTGTCCAGGGTGGCTTCAAACTCCTGACCTCAGGTGGCCCGCCCACCTCAACCTCCCAAAGTGTTGGGATTACAGGCATGAGCCACTGTGCCTGGCCAGATAAATTCTTTATACAGTATATACTTTATGATGTTCAGCAAGTATCATTGTATTCTATTTTAGAATTTTCATGAGAAATGGATGTTGAATTTAACAAGAGTTTAAGCGTAAGGCTATCATTAGAAAGACTGATGCCCTGATATGAATAATTTCCTAATGCTAAACCATTTTTGCGATCCTGGGACAAACCCTACTTTATTGCTCTGTATTATTCTTTTAATAGTATGTTGAATTGTATTTCTGGTATTTTATTTAGGATTATTACAGCTATTTTCCTAAGTGAGGAGGATCCATGGTATTTTTTTTTTTTTTGCCTATTCCTGTCAGATTGTGGTGTAACAGTTATGATCATTTCATTACATAAACTCGATGGTTGTGCATCTTTTTTTAATGTGGTAGAACAGTTTGTATGACAAAAATTAGCAGTTCTTGAAAGCAAATTCAACATCTGGACCTAGAGTCTTTTACGGAAGTAAATATTTGGTAACGTCTTCAACTTTTTTCTTGATTATTGGTCTTAAAAAGCCTTATAGGGTCAGTTTTGAGTATTTATATTTTCCCACAGAAATTCTTGTCATTGAGATCTTCAAATTCATTAGCAAATAATAGTGAAGTATCTTATAATTTTTAAGTCTTCCCTTTATCTGTTTCATTTATTTATTTTTATTTTTTATTTTATTTATTTTATTTTGAGACGGAGTCTTGCTCTATTGCCCAGGCTGCAGTGCGGTGGCATGATCTAGGTTCACTGCAATCTCCACCTCCTGGGTTCAAGCAATTCTCCTGCCTCAGCCTCCCTAGTCACTGGGATTATAGGCGTACACCATGATGCCTGGCTAATTTTTGTAGTTTTAGTAGAGATGGATTTCACCGTGTTGGCCAGGCTTGTCTCAAACTCCTGGCCTCAAGTGATCCACCCACCTCAGTCTCCCAAAGTGCTAGGAGTACAGGCATGAGCCACTGTGCCCAGCCTGTTTTATTATTTTTGAATTAATTTACTTAGCTCCTCTCTGCTTTTATTGAAGTCATCTAATGTTCTCAATCCAATCAGTGTTACGTCTCATCTCGTCTCATCTCATCTCTTTTCTTCTTTTTTCTTTTCTTTTTTTGATGGAGTCTTGCTCTGTCTCCCAGGCTGGAGTGCAGTGGCACAATCTCGGCTCACTGCAACCTCCGCCTCCTGGGTTCACACCATTCTCCTGCCTCAGCCTCCTGAGGAGCTGGGACTATGGCTGCCCGCCACCACACCCGGCTAATGTTTTTTATATTTTTAGTAGAGACAGGGTTTCACCGTCTTAGCCGGGATGGTCTCGATCTCCTGACCTCGGGATCCACTTGCCTCTGCCTCCCAAAGTGTTGGGATTACATGCGTGAGCCACAGCGCCTGGCCTTTTTTTTTTTTCTTTTTTTTTGACAGGTGGCGAGAATTGGGTTCCTACTTTGACCTGTGACTGTTTTGCTGCTGAGTTTCAGTGTTTCGTCATTGTTCTGTGAGTAAATGCTAAGGGGAAAGGGGCTTTGTTCTTTCACTCTCCGATGTTTCCTGAGCATCTAGAACACTTCCTGGCCATAGTAGTGGTGCAATACTTATTCATTGGGCAAATGAGAAAATGACTGTGGGGAAACAGGTGAGAAGCTGTCAGAAGCCTCCTTTTCAGGGAAGACCTCATAAGGACAGAAAGAAGTAGGCGACAGGTCTTCTCCTGTCTGCAAAGGTGAACTTGTGCTATGACCACTCCCCGCCTCACCCACCCACAACCACCGACCACACAGTTCGAACGGAATTCTTTCTTGGAGTTGTTGGTGGGTGACTGGTGTAAGGGACCGTTCCCTCTGAGCTCCCTGCTCCCAGGCCTGAGCTTTCAGGGCAGTGAGGCCTTCTGATCACAGAGATGCGCAGGCAGGAGCATGATGGTGGGGAGACAGGCGGGCTCCTGGAGGTGGAGAAGGTGACCGCTAGGGCAGGAGATGAGTCACTGGGATGAGGGGCTTGATGGAGGAGGTCTTGGGACAGGGGTTGAAGTAAGAAGACAGTTACTTTAGGTAAGGTTTAACTTCTGGTCCTGGAAAGCTCTGAGCTTGAGCCCAGGATAGCTGAGCTGTGGCTGCTGACCATGAGGGTGACTGCATCAGACTCTGCCTTAGGGATGAGGGGGGCCCTGTGGGCTGGTCAGGAGAGGCCCTGAAGGTGGACATCTGCCTTCACTTCATCTTCAGCTAGAGTCGCCAGAAAAAATGCAGGATGTCCAGTTAAATTAGAATTTCACATAAATGATAAGCATATTTCTTTAGTATGAGTTTGTCCCATGGATTTGGGACCTCTTGATTTACCCATCTCTGAGGGAGGGGACTCCCAGGACCTGGGAGGGGCTTCTCACTGGGAAGGCAGGAAGGCGCCTCCCTCTACCCTATATCCCCCCAAAATATTCCCAGCAAAAGGGAAATCTTTAGCCGCCAATGAGCAATACCCCTCCTCCCTCATCTACTCTTGCTTCTCAAATGGAAGCATGAACTAAGCACACTCTCTACACCCTCCTCTGCTTGGGGGTCGCCTTCTGGCCAGCTTTATAGGCTCTGCTGGACACAGAGAAGAGCATGAGGAGTGCTTACCTTCCAGCAAGCCACAGTCAGTCAGAGCAAGGTGAGGCATAGGCCCCGGAAATAGGAGTCTAGGCAGGCTGGTGGGCTTCTGTAACCTAGGGTGAGGGGCACAATCAGGATGGTGGGCTGGAAGATGAGGTGGGGAGGAGGGGCAGGCAGGAGGTGACCAGAGGCCGAGGGGAGCAGCCCAATGGTGTAGAGTGGCAGGGGCAAAGCAGGAAGGTCCTGACCACCCCCTCCCAGGTACTTCCTCGGTGCTATCTGCTCCCACGTGCTCTGGAAAAGCTGAAGGTCAAATTCTAACTTTCTGGGCTAGAAAGTAAGCTTTGGGAAGTAAGTGTTGTGAAGGAGACAACCTCTAGGTATTGTCACAAAGTTTGTGTTACCCTCAGATTAGCCTCATTTATTTCTGGCAGAAGGTTAAAAACTATACAAATAATTTTTATGGACATAATTATGTTCTCATCCCAAAATAATGTGGCACAGTTCCATAATTACTCAGAAATGATCATTGTGTGAACAGCTATTAATTAGTGAATAGCTTTGGAAAAAAGTTTCAATAGGTTTGGGAAGCATTGCTAATAACCCATTATGATATGTCTGGGGGTCAAATCACCATGTCATGTCAAAGCATAGATTTATAGTTCCATTTTAAATCATTTCAAAATAATTAAGAATGTGCTGTGCATCTGAGTGGGCAGAGTTGAGGCACAAAAACCATATATCTGCATTAGGAAGGGAACGGATCATTTCTGGCCAAAATGGAGATCAAAGCTCTTTCAACATCCATTTGGCAAGAGCACGCACATTTTATGGCTTCTCAAGAAGTATCAGTGATTTTAGATAAATAGCATTCAGCTCTTCTTTCCCTTTCCCCATGGCCTTCTTGCAAGCCAAGAGAGGAAAATTACAAATCATCAGGAACTTCTGACCTTGACTTAGAATTTCAGGTGGGAGTCCAGCCATATGCGCTCTTCCTGGCAGAGTGGGGATATTTATACATTACTCTTTGCTGCCTTCTAGAGTGGGTCTGGGGGAGACAGCTGTGCTCTTTCCTCTGAGACACATTCTCTTTTTGGGGTATGTGTGCTAGAATACCTTTAGCCCAGCAACCTTCCTGCCTCCCTGGAACTAGGGCACCTCTAGTCTTTTGGAGCCGCCTTTCCTCCTGGGCGTCCTTGGAGCCCTTGTTGGGGAGGGGAAGGAAGCTGTTCCTTACTGAGTGCGGATGTGCTCCGGGCCCTCTGCTGCACACTTCATGCACATGATTGCAGCCTCCGATTGGGCAGGTACTGTTATTCCTGTGCGGCCAGGGAGGAGATGGAAGCTCAGAGAGATGAGAGGATTTCTGCAAGCTTGGGAAGGAAGCCTACAGCTGGAGGGAATCTTTAGGTTCAATATGCCATATACCCTCAGATGTTCGACCCCTCTCCCCGACTCCCTTTTTTTCTTTTTTTTTGAGATAGGGTCTCATTGGGTCACCCAGGCTGGAATGCAGTGGTGAACAAAGCTCACTGCAGCTTTGACCTCCTGGTCTCAAGTGATCCTCCCACCTCACCCTCCTAAGTAGCTGGGACCACAAGCCTGTGCCATCACTCCCAGTTTATTTAAAAATTTTTTTGTAGAGACAGAGTTTCGCCATATTACTCGGGCTGATCTCCAACTCCGGGCTCAAGTGATCCTCTTGCCTTGGCCTCCCAAGGTGTTAGGAATCCAGGTGTGAGCCACGACACCTGGCCTGGCTCCCTTTGGTGACTTACCCATGATGAGGTCATCTAGTCCAGGCTTAAACACCTCTTGTGGAGTGGTGCTCACTGCCAATGACGTGTTCCATTCAGCATAATTAGTATACACCCATTGTTTAAACCAAAAATGCATATAAAGTAAAAGATGTTGGCTTCTCCTATGCCCCTGCTAATCCTATTCCTCAGAGGAAATCACTGTCAGCAGTTGGGTGTGTATCATTCCAAATACCTTCCTATGCTATATATATGTACATTGAAAACATGTCAGTAGAATCATACATACTGATGTGCTTTTTCACTCAATAAATTGTGGATGTTCACTCAGGTGTATGTATGCACCTACATCATTCTATCTATTGCCTGTTGACCTAGCTCTCATTGACATTTCTTTCATCTCTGTTTTATCTCTTTCTATTTATTTGTATAGTTACTTCTGTCTTCCAAATATGATCTTCAAAATGGATCTTACCATTTCTCTCACCTTGTCCATCTCTGATGTGGACTATTATCATAGCCTCCTACCTGAAATCCCTGCTTCTGCCCTGGCCCTGCCCTATAGCCTGTTCTGAACCCAGCAGGTGTAGTGAGCCTTTCAAAATGCAAGTTGCATCATGTCACTTCTCTGCTCAAACCCTCTTATGGCTTCCCTCCCATCAGAGTTAAAGCCCAGCTGTCCCACAGCTTGGAGGCCATCCATGCCCCTGTCCTCCTGCCATCCTGCTCCTTGTCTTTGGCTTCGTCTCCCCATTGTTTTCTCTGCCCCCGCTGTGCTGGCCTCATTGGTGTCCTTTGGACTTGCCAGGCCTGCTGCTACCTCTGGGCCTTAGGACTTACCATTCCTACTGCCTGTAAAGTTATTTCCAGAAATCCAGGTGGCTCGCACTCTTACTTCCTTTCAGATTTTTGTTCAAATGTCACTGAAGGCCTTCCCTCCCTACCTCTCTGTAGACTGATATGATTTCTTAAGGTGAGTTTAAAAAATATTCTACACATATGCCCCAAGTCAAAGCTGGCATTATACTTACTGATGAAATAATGAAAGCATTCAAATTAAATGAGGTACTTACATACCTGCACTGATGGTCTGGGAAGAAAGAGAAAGGACAAAGAACTGGAGGGTCTGGAGTGGTCAGTGATTGTCCAGTGTAGCAGTAGTCTAACAAGCTGGAAAGGGAGGGCGTGGGCATGGTTTGAATTAATGATACTCATAGGGGAGTATTACTGGTGGATGACAAGGTCCAAGATGGGATGCTGAGCAGCCAAGATGGAGTGAACGAGGACACTGGAGTGAGGTGGTGATATGGTTTGGCTCTGTGTCCTCACCCAAATTTCGTCTTGAATTGTACTCCCATAATTCCCAGGTGTCATGGGGAGGGACCCCTTGAGAGATAATTGAATCACAGGGGTGGTTCCCACCTACTGTTCTCGTGGTAGTGAATAAGTCTCACGAGATCTGATGGTTTTATCAGAGGTTTCTGCTTTTGTGTGTTCCTCATTCTCTCTTTGCCTGCTGCCATCCATGTAAGACGTGACTTGCTCCTTCTTGCTTTCCACCATGATTGTGAGGCTTCCCCAGCCACGTGGAACTGTAAGTCCAATTAAACCTTTTTCTTTTGTAAATTGCCCTGTCTTGGGTATGTCTTTATCAGCAGCATGAAAATAGACTAATACAGGTGGTGAAGGAAGTGAAGGTCAGGGTGCAGGTTGGGCCGCCCATGTGGATGTTGGTTGCCTAGGAGGAAGGAAGGCCTGAGGGTGGAGAGGAAGATGGGCACTAGGTGCCCAAGTTTCAGATGAGTTGCCCAACCTTGGTTAACACAGTGAGGAGGGTCCTGGCGGTGGGGAAGTAATAATGTAAGAGCAGAGAGGACAGGGACTCCACTTCCCATCCCTGAGGGCCCTGGGGAGGTGGCATCCACTGTGGAAAGCCAGGTTTCATTCAAGGCAGAGAAGGCCTGAAGGCTGGTGATATGGAAGGGTTTTGAGTAGAGGCTGGTGATATGGAAAGGTTTTTAAGTTGTGGAGCTGCAGCTCTGGAAGGCCCAGCGGAAGGCTGGGGTGTTAAGAGAGCCTGTCCTACAGACTTGCAAATAGTAAAAGTCTTAATAGAAAATTTCAGACATCTTAGGCCAGGTGCAGTGACTCATGCCTGTAATTCCAGCACTTTGGGAGGACAAGGTGGGCAGATCACTTGAGGTCAGGAGTTTGAGACCAGCCTGGCCAACATGGTGAAACCCCATCTCTACTAAAAATACAACAAACTAGCTGGGTGTGGTGGTGTTCACCTGCAGTCCCAGCTACTCAGGAGGCTGAGGCAGGAGAATCACTTGAACCTGGGAGGCAGAGGTTGCAGTGAGCTGAGATCGTGCCACTGCACTCCAGCCTGGATGACAGAGCGAGACTTGGTTTCAAAAAAAGAAAATTTCAGACATCCTTAATGTATTTATCATATTTATACTTATTTTCCTTCACAGTTTATCAATCTAAGTATAATTAGCATCTGATTGAGGCCAAATTCCTGCTTTCTTTCTATATACTTTATGATTCCACTGTTGTCTCAGTTGGCATGTCACCTTCCAAATCTGAGTAAAAGTACCTTCTGCTCTAATTGCATCCCCTCTTTCCATAAGTTCACACCTGAATCCATGAGCCCAGCTGGGGACCAGTATCCAAGTCAGCTTCCGGCTGGATTCTCCCCAGCCACCATCCTTCTGAACAGCAGGCCCTGGGCATGGGCAGCATGTGGCAGGAGTGAGGCGCTGTCATCCACAACACTCCCAGAGAGGGCTGTTTGACCTCACGAGTGATTGCCCCAGAGACGCCATTTTTACTCATATTTCTGGGGAAATCTTACTTGAGGATCAAATGGGAGAGAGCCTATAAAAATGTTTAGCAAGTTGCTTGGTACATAGTAGGTTGTGTGTTTTGCTAGTCGAAGGCATTCTTCCGGCAGTGGGATGTCCGAGCAGCTTGTCTAGCCTTCTTGTTGCACAAACACTGCTGCTGCAGGCCCTGTCTATCAGAACTGTTGCTGTCATGGAAGAAGTTGCCGATGCACAACCATGAATCACAGTGTGAGAACTGCTCATAATTGCCTCATATGTGTTTTCAGTTCTCAAATTTAAAACCATTTACTGCTGGGAACAGATGTTAAATTCAGGACGCTTGTCAATTGTTGGCGCGATACACAAAAAAAGATGCTTAAAATTAGAAGCCTGATTGAATTTTAAGTACAGTGATCACAGTGGTTGGAATGAAAATAATTGAAAGGGTAAACAGCTTATTGTGAGAGATGGAAGTACGCAATGGAAGGAGAAGCTGAATTTGAAATTGGAAAACTCATGATGTGGAATTGTAATAGGGATTCTACGATGATCATTAAGTTAATTAACAGTTAATTGTAATAGAAACTCTCTAACAGCACTTAAGGAACATTAATACCAGATAGACTCATTCATAACTTAGGTGATCACAAGAAAAGCCATGTGGATTCAATAATGATAACAATGATTACTCTTATGTGTTGGGCACCTACTATGTGTCAGATAATGGACTTGAACCTGTATCTATCTGATTAGTGTTTTTTTTTTTTAATTTTTTTTTTTTTTTTGCTGCAGTATTTTATTTTTAGAAATCAATCATAAAAGGAAAAAACCACTTAACTAATGCAACAAAAAGGTGGATATACAGGGATGCCCAGTACAGCATTGGTAACAATAACAAATAACTGAAACTGACATAAAAATTCCTCAGTGAAAAAGTGACCAAATTATGGTAAAATACCCTATGGAATAATGATGTAATTATAAATAATAATGAGAGAGACCTACAGGTACTGATAAGCAATAATCACCAAATTAAATCTTTTGTTTTGTTTTGTTTTGTTTTTCTTTTTTTTTTCTTTTTTATTGATCATTCTTGGGTGTTTCTCGCAGAGGGGGATTTGGCAGGGTCACAGGACAATAGTGGAGGGAAGGTCAGCAGATAAACAAGTGAACAAAGTTCTCTGGTTTTCCTAGGCAGAGGACCCTGCGGCCTTCCGCAGTGTTTGTGTCCCTGGGTACTTGAGATCAGGGAGTGGTGATGACTATTAACGAACATGCTGCCTTCAAGCATCTGTTTAACAAAGCACATCTTGCACCGCCCTTAATCCATTCAACCCTGAGTGGATACAGCACATGTTTCAGAGAGCACAGGGTTGGGGGTAAGGTCACAGATCAACAGGATCCCAAGGCAGAAGAATTCCTCTTAGTACAGAACAAAATGAAAAGTCTCCCATGTCTACCTCCCTCTACACAGACACGGCAACCATCCGATTTCTCAATCCTTTCCCCACCCTTCCCCCCTTTCTATTCCACAAAACCGCCACTGTCCTCATGGCCCGTTCTCAATGAGCTGTTGAGCACACCTCCCAGATGGGGTGGTGGCCGGGCAGAGGAGCTCCTCACTTCCCAGTAGGGGCGGCCGGGCAGAAGCGCCCCTCACCTCCCGGATGGGGCGGCTGGCCGGGCGGGGGGCTGACCCCCCCCACCTCCCTCCCGGACGGGGCGGCTGGCCGGGCAGAGGGGCTCCTCACTTCCCAGTAGGGGTGGCCGGGCAGAGGCGCCCCTCACTTCCCCGACGGGGCGGCTGGCCCGGCGGGGGGCTGACCCCCCCCACCTCCCTCCCGGACGGGGCGGCTGGCCGGGCAGAGGCGCCCCTCACCTCCCGGACAGGGCGGCTGGCCGGGTGGGGGGCTGATCCCCCCACCTCCCTCCCGGACGGGGCGGCTGGCTGGGCGGGGGGCTGACCCCCCCACCTCCCTCCCGGACGGGGCGGCTGGCTGGGCGGGGGGCTGACCCCCCCACCTCCCTCCCGGACGGGGCGGCTGGCCGGGCGGGGGGCTGACCCCCCCACCTCCCTCCTGGACAGAGCGGCTGGCCGGGCAGAGGGGCTCCTCACTTCCCGGTAGGGGCGGCCGGGCAGAGGCGCCCCTCACCTCTCGGACGGGGCGGCTGGCCGGGTGGGGGGCTGACCCCCCCACCTCCCTCCCGGACGAGGAGGGAGGACGCTCCTCACTTCTCAGACGGGGTGGCTGCCGGGTGGAGGGGCTCCTCACTTCTCAGACGGGGCGGTTGCCAGGCAGAGGGTCTCCTCACTTCTCAGACAGGGCGGCCGGGCAGAGACGCTCCTCACATCCCGGACGGGGCGGCAGGGCAGAGGTGCTCCCCACATCTCAGATGATGGGCGGCCGGGCAGAGATGCTCCTCACTTCCCAGATGTGATGGCGGCCAGGAAGAGGCGCTCCTCACTTCCTAGATGGGATGGTGGCCGGGCAGAGACGCTCCTCACTTTCCAGACTGGGCAGCCAGGCAGAGGGGCTCCTCACATCCCAGACGATGGGTGGTCAGGCGGAGACGCTCCTCACTTCCCAGACGGGGTGGCTGCCAGGCAGAGGCTGCAATCTCGGCACTTAGGGAGGCCAAGGCAAGCGGCTGGGAGGTGGTTGTAGCGAGCCGAGATCACACCACTGCACTCCAGCCTGGGCGCCATTGAGCACTGAGTTAACGAGGCTCCGTCTGCAATCCCGGCACCTCGGGAGGCCGAGGCTGGCGGATCACTCGCGGTTAGGAGCTGGAGACCAGCCCAGCCGACACATCGAAACCCCGTCTCCACCAAAAAAAATACGAAAACCAGTCAGGCGTGGCGGCGCGCGCCTGCAATCGCAGGCACTCGGCAGGCTGAGGCAGGAGAATCGGGCAGGGAGGTTGCAGTGAGCTGAGATGGCAGCAGTACCGTCCAGCTTCGGCTCGGCATCAGAGGGAGACCGTGGAAACAGAGGAGAGGGGAGAGGGGGGAGGGGAGAGGGGAGAGGGGAGAGGGAGCTCTATCTACCACCAGGGACTAAGAATGGTTAATTCCTGATTAGTGTTTAGACCACTGATTGTTCTTGGAGACCACGAAGAACTGGCAGTCCCTTGCTTTGGCCAATTGAAAAAAATCATGCTAAAATGACATAAAATTTACCATTTTAATTATTTTGAAGTGTAAGATTCAGTGGCATGAAGCAAGTTTACAACACTGTGCAACCATCACCACTGTCCATTTCCAGATCCTTTTCATCATTTCAAACAAACTCTGTACATATTAATAATAAACAGTAAATTTCCAGTCTCCCTCATTTGCTGGTGGCCTCTACTATTCTTTCCATCTCCATGAATTTGCCTGGGCCAAATTTGGTAACAGTAATGTCACCTCTACCTCACCCCAACTCCCAAACTGCTCATTGACGACAGGGTCTGCTGTCCTCATTGTGCTGATCCCTCATGGCATGCAGAGCTGGGCAGGCTGGCTGGAAACACCTCTGGACCTCCAGAACGTTCTCAGAGGCATTAGAACCAGAGCAACTTCATCTTGAATAGGAGCTGGGTAAAATAAGGCTAAGACCTACTGGGCTGCATTCCCAGACCGTTAGGCATTCTAAGTCATGGAATAATATAGGAGGTCGACAGGAGATACAGGTCATAAGACCTTGCTGATAAAACAGGTTGCAATAAAGAAGCTGGCCAAACTCCACTAAAACCAAGATGGCGACAAGAGTGACCTCTGGTCGTCCTCACTGCTACACTCCCAGCAGCGCCATGACAGCTTACACGTGCTATGGCAACATCAGGAGGTTACCCTATATGGTCTAAAAAGGGGAGGCATGAATACTCCACCCCTTGTTTAGCACATCATTAAGAAATAACCATAAAAATGGGCAGCCAGCAGCCCTTGTGGCTGCTCTGCCTATGGAGTAGCCATTCTTTTATTCCTTTAGTTTCCTAATAAAGTTGCTTTCAAGATAGACTTGCCCCGAATTCTTTCTTGTGCTAGATCCAAGAACCCTCTCTTGGGGTCTAGATTGGGACTCCTTTCTGGTAACAACATCACAAGGAGGTCGTTCTCAGAGAAGGCTGGACACCTGCCATCAGGCTGCGGTAGGCCTGCTTCCCCTGTGAAGGCCATGTGCTGGCTGCTGGCTGCTGGCTGCGTTCCTCATCCTGTCAGGGCTCAGGATGGAGCGAGCAAGTGGAGGGTAAATCCTCCCATATTGCACACCAACTGCAGCAGCTGCTTCTGTTTTGTGAGTGGGCTACAGCCTTCCTGGCTTCCAGGCATTTGGACATGTCGATGCTTCTTTCAAGAACACTGGCCCCTCACTGTCTCTTTTGCTTTGCAAAGCTAACTTATAATTCTTCAAGTCTTGGCTGAGAAGTTCTTCCAGGAAGCTTCACTGCTTCTGCCAGGGTGCCCCTCCTCTGCCTGGTATGGTGTCCAGCATCTTCCCAGGGTGTTCTGTGTGTCTTGTACCCCAGCTCTGATCACATTGGGCTGCCGGCATCTGCTCACCGGTCCGTTTGTCTTCCTAGCTCAGGGGTTGTATGAGGAAGACCCAGGTCCCATTCACGGCTGCAGCCCCCATCATTGGCACCAGGCCTGGCACATAGTTGTTATTTGGTAAGTGGGATGAATCCCCTCCATAGCCTCTGCACCCCGGAGAAAAATCACAGTACGTGGCCCCTTCTCTGCCTGTTTTGACTGGCATGTGCCCGAGTTCCCATGCTCCTGTACTCACAGGGTTGCCCAAACACATGGACTTCTGGGAATAGATGTATATGGAGGGTCCATGGAGAAGTGACAGAAAGGGGAGGAGGCTGCCAATCACCCCTGCTCAGAGGCTGCACTTTGGCTCCCTGAGGAGTAAGTGTATTGTGTTGCATAGAAATGGGTATTTGTTGAAATTCAGTGAGTTCAGGTCACGACTCAGTTTGTTTCCTTCTGAAGTTTGCTCCTCAGCTGGGATTCCTGGCTGCACATGTGAGCTGTGAGTGTCACAGTCTTGCTTGCTTCCTGTTGTGGTTGCTGGTGGACTGTGAGCAAAGTGAATTTTAATTTTCCTAAACCTACAAATGTTATTTCAGTTTGAAATGAAACAGAGATATCCTATTTCTGCCTTGCTATCTGTTTTGTGTGGTGGGTGAGAAAATTATGATGTAAATACTGTGTGTCAGGCCTGGATCTTACATAAAGAACTCGATGAAAAGCACCAAGAGGGTGCCAGCCATCCAGGGAAGGTTCTTGGTGATGTTGCAGGGTCCGAGTTCAAGTCTCCATTGTGAGGTCTTGACATGGAAGAAGCATGGCCAGCACTGTCCATCAGTGTGAACAGAGGACTGACATGCAGCTTGGGAAAGTCAGAGCCCCTCACGTCTCTTTCCTTTACTGAGTCCTTTCCCAAAAGTGCATCTTAGACACATGTGTCCATAAATTTGTAATTGCCACAAGGCAGTGAATGATTAAGAGAGAGTAGATTTGAGTTCAGGTTCTGTCACTTATTAGCTCTGTGACTTAGGGCATGTTACTCACCTCTTTGGGCCTCAGTTTCCTCATCTGTAAATTGGAGGTGACAATTCCAGCCTCCTAGAGTGGTTGTGAAAACAAAATGAGACAAAGCAAGTGCTCACCACTAGGCCTGGCACAGTGTGAATGTTAAGTATAGGGTAGGTATAGTTTTAGTTCTGTTTCGACTTAGAATTGCTAGCACACATTGAATTTGGGTTGCAGTCTCCCATGTGCTACCAGACAGACTGGTTTCTATATTCTTTCTTCCTTCCAGAGTAGAATCATCTGTGATTCCTATCCTGAGACTAATTTATTCGGTGATTGAATAAAACATCTTCAGGAGGGTGTTCCAGGCAGCTGTGTGCCTCCCTGCTTGGGGAAGACTCTTCTGTCTCAGGTTATTCCTGCTTAAGGTGTTTGGCAATACAACCATGAAGGAGAAATGTTTGGTGTGGTTGGGGCAGGTAACAAAGGACTTCTTGTGGCAAGTCTGGGTGTCCCTATACTATCAATTGTGTGCTCCTCAGCAGGGGAGGGCCGTACGCACATGGGCATGTGCGCATACATGGCCACGGAGGCCTCACTGTGCCTGCTGGGGGCCTGGGATTTGCCCAGCTGTCTAATGTTGACTAAAGCTGCTGCTGTGACAGATGTTCTTTTGCTTAGAGATTCACTGTGGAGTATTTAGTACAAGAACTTGGGGTAAGCAGTTACTGCTTGAAGATTCATACTCTACATTAAAACTTCTTTATTAGCAATCTGATTTAATGGGCAGATAATCCAGAGTCCTGGAGACAGTCATCTGCCACCGTTTGAACACATTTTATCAGATAATGGTGTGAGAACTGTCTGGGCAGCAGCCCTGCGGGGGCTCAAGTTGCTCTCAGAGCTCCCAGGATCTAGCAGAGGTTGTTCTTTTTTTTTAAAGTGTCTAAAGGTATCCTCCGTTTCCACTTTATCTCAGTCCTGCTAGTTTTTATATGCAAAATCCCTGGTGAGTAGAGTCAGAGGGAAAGAGCTGGGCCTGGAAGTCAGGCTCTGCTGCTTATTTGCTATGTGACCATTTTGCCTCTCTGGCCTGGCCTTGTGACCATGTCACTACCTCTCATAATACAGGTTATGGAAAATTCCCTCACAGCCCCTCTGATGCAGAGTTCTGGTCTCACGGAGGAGAATGGGTGATCACTCAGCTCTCACCACCCTTGATGAAAGTGCTCTAAGCTCCCAAAGCTTTCCATTTATCTTCCAAACAGCCAGGGTTATAGGTCCCTTGAGAGGGTTGCTGCATGGGCCTGGCTATTCTGGGGTTAGGAAACTGTTAATGGAAACAAGATGCAACGTTTGTCAAACTCCCCTTGTGTTCTGCCTCCTGGGGTCTCTCTCATGGGTATTTTGTTCTTGGTTCTGGAAAAGTCTGAGGGATGGTGGCAAAGGCAGCTGGAATGCCCATGATGCCAACAGATATGCTTCCTGCTCAGGACACGGGAGCCTGGTTTGCTGGTTAGCCATAGAATTCTTTTTTCTTTTATATTTTCCATTGTGTGTCTTGTATATTGCCTCTTTTCAAAAGCATTAGTAGGTAGTTTTCTTAAAACAAGAAAAAGGGGCTGGGTGTGGTGGCTCATGCCTGTAATCCCAGCACTTTGGGAGGCAGAGGCAGGCAGATCGCCTGAGGTCGGGAGTTTAAGACCAGCCTGACCAAGGTGGAGAAACCGTGTCTCTACTAAAAATGTGGAATTAGCCGGGCATGGTGGCACATGCCTGTAATCTTAGCTACTCGGGAGGCTGAGGCAAGAGAATTGCTTGAACCCGGGAGGCAGAGGTTGCGGTGAGCCGAGATTGCGCCATTGCACTCCAGCCTGGGCAACAAGAGCGAAACTCCATCTCAAAAAAAAAAAAAAGGAAAAAAAAAGGGAGAAAAAGAAAAATAGTTAGATTGAGCCAAAGCAGGAAGAATATTGAAAAGTAAGATCCTTATCTAGTTTGTCTAGCTTTGCAAAATCTTATTTATCTTGACTAATATTTCCATATTTCATCTTATTCTTCCTTATGTATTCATACATTAAATCAATGTGCTGTGACTTGCTCTAGTAAAGTGGAACTGAAGGTCAAGAATTCAATTGCCCAGTAGCCACAGGGATACTCTTTGGTGTAACACCTGACTGGTTAACAGATGGATTTCCGGTTATGGAATCCATCAGGGCCTTCAGTGGTCCCCACAGTAACTCTCACAACAGAAGCGTGGCTGCTCATTTGTAAAGCCTGTATCTGTGTTTGAGGGCTTCCTCAGGCATATCCCCAGACTTGAGGGAATGGTGGCACATGTGTGCATCTGGCTTTCCATTCTCCTGCGAGAACCCCCTTCCTGGTGTCAGGAGCCATGTCTTGGTCCATAGGGCAAGGAGTGGGCCTGCAGGACAGGCAGTGCAGGCTTATAGCAGATCACTTTGCTAAAGCTCAGAGTGTTGTTGGCCTGGAAAGAAGTTGTACCCAGTCACTAGCTTTCCTCTTTCACCTGGACCCAAGCCTATAGAGGTACATAGCTCTTTGTGGTGGGGTTTGCAAGGGCATCAGAAAAGTCCCCCATTACCCTGAAACAGAGGTAATTTCATTACCCTGAAACACTGTCCCCACCAACTTGCATTTGTGTTTGACATCCTAGGGCGCTACCCTTTTTGTGTTAAGACACTCCCCGCCCCCATGAGGGAGTATCCATATAACTATGACCATGGTGCTGGAGGACACTGGTGGTTCAGCTCCTTTCTCCAAGGTCAGGGCTGGGCCCTGGGACCGGTGAGGTAGAATCTCCAAAGCCATACGGGGCCTGGGAGCTTTGTCCCATGTCACACTGTCAGTTTGTTTCAGAGTGATGCAGTCCTCGCCAGCCTGGTAAAGAAGAACTTAGTCACTGAAGTGAAGGTGTTTCCTGGGGCTGCTTGACTTCGGCCCTGGGATTCAGTAAATTCTGGGATTATAAGAGCTGAAAGGGAAACTGACAAGGCTGGGTGCAGTGGTTCATGACTGTAATCCCAACACTTTGGGAGAGGCAGGAGGATTGCTAGAGCCCAGGAGTTCAAGACCAGCCTGGGCAAGATGGCAAGACCTCATCTCTACAAAAATTAAAAAAATAGTTGGGGTAGCCAGGCTTGGTGGCTCATGCTTGTAATCCCAGCACTTTGGGAGGCTGAGGTGGGAGGGTCACTTGAGGTCAGGAGTTCAAGACCAGCCTGGCAAACATGGTGAAACCCCATCTCTACTAAAAATACAAAAATTAGCTGGGCATGGTGGCGGGCGCCTGTAATCCCAGCTACTCAGGAGCCTGAGGCAGGAGAATCGCTTGAACCTGGGAGGCGGAGGTTGCAGTGAGCTGAGATCATGCCGCTGCACTCCAGCCTGGGTGGCAGAGCAAGACTTCGTCTCAAATTAAAAAAAAAAAAAAAGCTGGACATGGTGACACGCACCTGTAATCCCAGCTACTCGGGAGCCTGAGGTGGGAGGATCACTTGAGCCCAGGAGTTCGAGTCTGCAGTGAGTTATGGTCACACCACTGCACTCTAGACTGGGTGACAGAGTGGGACCCTGTCTCCATTAAAAAAAAAAAAATAGTGACATGGATTTAGCTGGTCCAAGTTCCTTGCAAGCCCCAATCTCAGAGAAGAGAAGGTGATTGGAAGAAGGTGATTGCCAGAGGTAGGTGCTGTGTGGAGATGGCCGGCCTCCGCTCCCTGTGTCCTCATTGAACTTCCTATACAGCCAGCTTCTCCAGTCTCCCTTAAGAGGATGCCGTTAGCAGTTGGGCCCCTCTCCTCCTTGGTGTCCCTCCCTCCTCTGTAGCTCTGTATTTGTCTTTGCCGGCTCCTTAGCTTCTCTGGCTCAAAAAAATCTCTCAGTCCTATCTGTGCGTGGTAGCCCCACTTTTTTCTCTTGGAGTTTTCTGGTGGCTCTCTGGGGCCTTAGGTGGGTCTCTGTATGCAAAGTGGCTGAGCTTCAGGCAGACAATTGGCTCGGGTGGGAAGGCCCAGCTTTCCTCAGTGTCCTTGTCCTGGCTTAGTGTCTGTGAGGGGCAAGGCCTGGGCTCCTGAGCCCTGACAGGAGGCCAGAGTGTCTAGAACAGGGTGGCTTGTAGGGATGGGTGTTCCTAACCCTAAGGAACTCTTCTGTTGGGGGCTGCCAGGGCCCCCTCCTGAGGAAGTTGTGTTCCAAGCTCTGCCTGAGCTCCTCCAGCATGCATCTCTCCTGTGTTATGTTCCTGTTTCCGGACTGGGAACGACAAAGCTTGGGCCTGTGTGCTGGTGCCTGGCCTCTTCCAGGGGTTAACGAAGGTGCCAGGTTGGGGATATTTGAGGACTGGGTGCAGTGAGGGGGATTTTCTCTTGGAGCTCAGTAAAATGATCATGGGTAGAAAGAAAATGTTCCCACAGCCACAAAGCTGAAAACAAGGGGAGCATAAATAATTAAGACAGAAAATCCTTTGGGGCTCATGTCTGAGGTGGGAGATACAGATTTGATAATCAAATTTCATCAAAGTGCCACATGCAGGCTGGGTAGCCAGACCAGTGAGCAGCAGAACCAGGATGTCTCTCCAGCCTGGAGTGTGGCACCATCTGATGCAGGGAGTACAACAGAGATTCAGCTAATACCTGTAATTTCCAGAGAAATAATTTAGGTGTCACAATCAGAGCATGGAATTGGAGTGAAGAAAATGCCCAGGAGCTGATGAGTGTCTTCAAAAGGAATTGGAATTTCGTGCACATTTTTTTTTTTTTTTTTTTTGAGACGGAGTCTCACTCTGTCACCCAGCCTGGATCTTGGCTCACTACAACTCTACCTCCTGGGTTCAAGCAACTCTCCTGCCTCAGCATCCTGCGTAGCTGGGATAACAGGCACCTGCTACCATGCCCGGCTAATTTTTGTGTTTTTAGTAGAGACAGGGCTTCACCATGTTAGGCTGGTCTCGAACTCCTGACCTCAGGTGATCCACCCACCTTGACCTCCCAAAGTGCTGGGATTACAGGCGTGAGCCACCGCATCTGGCTCAAGCACAAATTTCATATTCACCGAAGATGAGCAGAGGGAGCCCAAGGAGGAAGATGTTTCTTAAATGTTGAGTCCCAGATCAGGCCCTGGGACTTTGCCTAGAAGAGATTGTGTAGAGGATCCTGATGGAGGGGTCATCTTTGTGGTCACACCCCAGACACTAGACAGAGAGGTAGGCCAGTTCTTTAGCCAGGAAAGGAGTGTGTGAGGAATGAAGTTCACTCTTGACTGCATTTGTTCAGGTCAGAACCATTTTGGAGGGCTCTTTCTTGGTCTTTTTGCCCTTTGCAGGCAAGGTTGTCTAAGGCAATGACTGTCCTTCCTGAGGGTTGGAACCATGAGAGCCTGGGAGTTGCCGCAACTAGGAGGGGACAGAGGCTCTTAAATACTGGACAGAGCTCATGGCTAGTAAAGACAACAGGAAACCAGCAGGTGCTGGTAGGTGTCACTTCCACCCTTAAAACCTCTCCCAGGCCGGGCGCGGTGACTCACGCCTGTAATCCCTGCACATTGGGAGGCAGAGGTTGGTGGATCACCTGAGGTCAGGAGTTTGAGACCAGCCTGGCCAACGTGGTGAAACCCCGTCTACTAAAATACAAAAATTAACTGGGCATGGTGGTGCGTGCTTGTAATCCCAGCTACTTGGGTGGCTGAGGAAGGAGAATTGCTTGAACCTGGGAGGTAGAGGTTGCAGGGAGCCAAGATTATGCCACCGCACTGCAATCTGGCAACAGAGTGAGATTCCATCTCAAAAAAAAGCCTCTCAAACATATATACAGTCATGCACCACTTAGGATGGGGATGCATTCTGAGAAATGTGTCCTTAGGTGATTTCATCATTGTGCAAATATCATAGAGTGTACTACCACAAACCTAGATGGTACAGCCCAATACACACCTAGGCTATATGATATGGCCTGTTGCTCCTAGGCTAGAAACCTGTACAGCAGGTTACTGTACTGATTACGGTAGGTACTTGTAAAACAATCCTAAGTATTTGTGTATCTAAACATAGAAAACGTACAGTACAAATATGGTATTTATACATATATACATATATGGTATATTCTATGTATCTACATAAATACAAATATACCCATTGAAAATTCATAGTACTTGTGGTTATGTTTATGTGTGTGTTTAAAAATAGGAGAGGTAATAAATACATTCTACAAACTTGCTTTTTTCATTTAACAAAATTTCTTGGCTATCCAGCCACATTATCAATATCTAAAGGTCTCTTATTTTTTAAAAACGGCTTCAGGATTGTGGTAGGCAGAAGAATACACTCTGCCCCCCAGCCCTCACCAGATGTCCACTGTGAATATATTATCTTCCATGGCAGAGGAACTTTGTAAATGTGATTATGGGTAAGGACCTTGAGAGGAAGAGATTATTTTGGATTATGAAGGTGGGCCCAATCTAATTAATGGGGGCATTAAAAGTGGAAGAGGGAGGCAGAGGGTAGGTCACAGAGAGGCGATGGGAGAAGGACCTGCTGTTTGGAGGGTGGAGGAATTGGGCCATGAGCCAAGTGATGCAGCAACCTCTAGAAACTGGGAATGGCTCTCGGCTTGCAGCCAGCAAGAAAAAGAACAAATCAGTAGGAAATGAATTCTCCCCACAAGCCTCCAGAAAGGAACACAGCCTGGAAACACCTTGATTTTAGTCTGGGGAGACACGCACTGGACTTCTGAGTACCAGAACTGAAAAGGAATAAATTTGTGTTGTTTTAAGTTGGTAATTTGTCATGGCAGCAATGAAAAAGACCACAACAGTGTTCCTTGGGGTAGCCTCCCCATGGTTTATTTAGCTATTCCCCTGTTGGTGGCGGAAGTTTACATTCCTCATTTTCTTTAATGGAATGCTTTATGGGAAGTGTGTACACAAGGAAAGGTGTTGTTCTAGGACAGGGTTTTCTAAAAATATCTTTGATAATCTCCAGTAAGAAATACATTTTATGTAATGATCCAGTGGACATACCCACATATTAAACAAAACTTCAAGAAACTATACTTGTCCTCAATACCTGTGTTACATTCTGATTATTTTCTGGGCTACTCTATTCTATTCCATTCAGAACAAATGCTGGTTGCCAGCCACTAACTTTATTTCACAGTTCCTGAATGGATTTCAACCGAAAGTTTGAAAAAATACTACTCTAGAAGCCGCTTGGCTAGGCTATCATGTGGTAAACTAAGTGAACGTGTGCTCTGATCACCACTCAGCCCAGCAGGGACACCAAAAAATGAGGATTCATTTTTTTTTTTGGTTCTTAATTTTGAGGATTCATTTTTTGATGACATAATCTACAATTCTGCCATCAGAAAATTTAGAAATAAGTGATTTTAGCATATGTTTTATGGTTTAGTATTGCTCTTATTCATTAAATTTAAAAACTTTTTATTTGGAAATATTGAGTCCCAAGAAGTTACAAAGACACTACATAGAAGTCCTGTGTGCCCATCATCCAATTTTCCCCAATGGTTACATCTTACATAATATTTTTTTGAGATGGAGCCTCACTTTGTTGCTCAGGCTGGAGTGCAATGGTGTGATCTCGGCTCACTGGAACCTCCGCCTCCCGAATTCAAGCGATTCTCCTACCTCAGCCTCCCAAGTAGCTAGGATTACAGGCACCCACCACCATGCCGGGCAAGTTTTTGTATTTTTAGTAGAGATGGGGTTTCACCATGTTGACCAGGCTGGTCTGGAACTCCTGATCTCAAGTGATCCACCCACCTTGGCCTCCCAAAGTCCTGGGATTACAAGTGTGAGCCACCATGCCCAGCCACATCTTATATAATTATAGAACAAGATTGAAACCAGGAAACTGACATTGGTATGATGTATTGTATGGTTAATATCACTTTATCAGTTGTGTGGATTCCTGTAGACAGTGCAATCAAGATACAGAACTAGTATCTTCCTGTAAAGATCTCCCTGGTGCTACCCCTTTAGAGTCAGACTCATGCCTCTTCCTCAGCCATTCTGAACCTCTGCAGCCACTAATCTATTTTCTGTCTCTATAAATTTGTCATTTTGAGAATGTTATATAGATGGAAAAATATGTGACCTTTTAAGATGGGTTTTTTTTCACTTAGCATAATGTCCTGGAGCTCCATCCAAGTTGTTGCATGTATGAATAGTTCATTCCTTTTCATTGATAGTAGTATTCCATGGTATGGGTGTTTGACCATCATTGTATTAAGGGAGGTTTTTATTGTTTCCAATTTTTGGCTATTGTAAATAAAGCTTTTATGAATAACCATGTTCAAGTGTCATATGGATATATTAGTATTCCTCATTGACTTCTGGGTCATATGCAATTGCCAGTCATATGATAAGTATATATTTAATTTTTTTTTTTTTTGAGTTGGAGTCTCACTCTGTCGCCCAGGCTGGAGTGCAGTGGCGCGATCTCGGCTCACTGCAAACTCCGCCTCCCAGGTTCACGCCATTCTTCTGCCTTAGTCTCCCGAGTCGCTGGGACTACAGGTGCCTGCCACCATGCCCAGTTAATTTTTTTTATTTTTAGTAGAGACGAGGTTACACCATGTTAGCCAGGATGGTCTCGATCTCTTGACCTTGTGATCCACCTGCCTCGGCCTCCCAAAGTGCTGGGATTACAGGCGTGAGCCACCGCGCCTGGCCGTATATATTTAATTTTTAAATAAATTGCTAAGTTGCTTTCTGGAGTGGCTATATCAGCAGTGTGAGAGAGATACAGTTTCTCCACTTCCTTGTCAGCAGTTGGCATTGTCACTATTTATTTTAGCTGCTCTAACAGCTATAGTGATAGCTCATTGTAATCTTGATTTGCGTTTCCCTAATGGCTAATGATGTTGAACATCTTTCATGGGCTTATTTGCCGTCTGTATATTCTTTTCAGCGAGATGTCTCTTCATGTGTATTGTTTTTTATTTTGAGAGTTTCATGCTAGTCTGTTGGGAGATGTGGTAGAAGCACAATATTTTTTGGTGATTTTTAGTGCTGAATGCATACTAAGCTTTGAAATTTCTGGTCTTTGAATAATCAGACATAGACAAAGTGACTATAGTAGTTTATACTTCTAGCACTTTTTGGGGTTCCTGTTTCCACATACCTTCATAAATATTTAATGTTGTTAACCTTATTCTTTTTTTTTCCAACTTGATGTGTCACAATTGATCCAACTATTTTAATCTGCATTTGACTGAATACTAGTAAAGATAAGCATCTTTTTATAATGTTTTGGACATTTGTATTCTCAAAAATGATCTGTTTGTAGCTTTTGCCACTTAAAAATGAATCTTTAATCACACAAATAAATTACATCTTATTTATTTATTTATTTATATTTTGAGACAGAGTCTGTCTCTGTTGCCCAGGCTGGAGTGCAGTGGCAACATCTTGGCTCATTGCAACCTCTACCTCCCAGGCTCAAGCGAATCCTCCTACCCCAGCCTCCCGAGTAGCTGGGATTACAGGTCAGTGCCACCACACCCAGCTAATTTTTGTATTTTTAGTAGAGATGGGTGATTTGATTTGGCTGTGTCTCCACCTAAATCTCATCTTGAATTGTAGTTCCCATAATCTCCACATGTCGTGGGAGGGACCTGGTCGGAGGTTATTGAATCATGGCGGTGGTTACCCTCATGCTGTTCTCATGATAGTGAGTTCTCGTGAGATCTGATGGGACACTTCTCCTTCCTGCTGCCTTGTGAAGAAGGTGCCTTGCTTCTCTCTCACTTTCTGCCATAGTTGTAAGTTTCCTGAGGCCTCCCCAGCCATGCAGAACTGTGAGTCAATTGAACTTCTTTCCTTTATAAATTATGCAGTCTCAAATATGTCTTTATTAGCAGTGTGAGAATGGACTGATAACAAAGGGGTTTTGCCATGTTGTTCAGGGTGGTCTCGAACTCTAGAGCTCAAGTGATTTACCTGCCTTGGCCTCCCAAAGTGCTGGGATTACAGGCGTGGGCCACTGGGCCCAGCTTGTCTTATTATTCTTAATCATTTTTTTTAAAAAGGAAAATTATCGGTAAGGCTAAAGTCCCTTTGAATACCATTCTGTCTCTTAACATATCACCCCAACACTTAGTTGCTTAAAATGACAATCATTTATCCATGAGTCTACAGGTTGGATGGGTAGTTCAACTGATTTGGGCTGACCTTGCTCATGCATCATGACCTTGGTCAGCAAGCTGGATGCCTGTGGTGTAGTTGGTCTGATGGCCTGGACTGGAATGACTTTGCTTTCCTGCTGTTATCTTTCATATCCTTCCATTAGGGTATTCTGGGAATATTCTCATCATGTGAGTCCAAGAAACATTCAAGCACTTTTTGAAGACCCTTCTTGCGTCAATTTTGCCTCTGTCCATTGGCCAAAGCAAGTCACATGGTTAAGTACAGAGTTAGTGTGCAGTGATACTACTAACAGGCACAGATAGAGGGAGGCGTGAAAGTTTGGGGCCACTAATGTAGTCAGTCTACCATTGTGCACTTTTGGCCACAACTAACCGTATCCCTCCCATACGCAAAATATGCTCACCCCCATTCTAGGATCCCCAAAAGGTTATCCAATCACATCATTATGTTTGAAGCCTAGGATCTCATGATCTATATCAGCTCTGCTTGTGGCTCCTTGGATGAAATTTCTCTTGATCTGGGGACCTATGAACTAAAAAGATAATTTATCTCCTCCTCCCAACATACAGTGGTAAGACAGGGACAGGAAAATTGCAATAGGTACTCCTACTCAAAAGAGTGGGAGGCACATTGCATCACTGTCGGTAGCAATTCTACAATCCAGCTTGGAAAACATTGTCAGTTTCCCCTGTTTTGGGAAGAACTTCACTTGCAGATACCCCTTACCACAGGGGTGGTGAATATCCCTTGATTAACACCCAATTCTGCTCACTCAGAGTGGCTTTCTTTTCTTTTCTTTTTTTTTTTTTTTTGAAAGAGGGCTTCTGGTTTCTATGAAGTTTTCAAATCCACTATTTTCCAAGGCCCTTGGCTTCACCCTTTGAGGTGTCCTCCTTTTTTCATTATCCTCCTTGGCCACTTCTGAAGACAAGATGTGCCCTTTAAGCAATGTCCTTCTCAGCCTTCTTCCTGTCCACAGACCTTTTTTCATTTTGAATAATTTCTACTCAGACTGGGGGCATTTATGACAATGGAACATCCTCAAAAACATTGTGGGTTTTCTAGGCTTCTCATTGCATTTAATGCCATTTGTCAAAAGCCACACCCATAATTTTTTGAGAACTTTCTTCTTTAGACTTAACCACTGCTGCTCTGGGCATGTCAGACATGTTTTAAAGACTCCTAGGTTCCCTTTCTTCAGGGACAAGAACTATAAGGCAATACCAAGTGTTCATTCAAGCTTCTGCTTATGCCAAGTTTTCTATTGCTCCATTGGCCAAAGCAAATACATAGCTAAGCCCAGTGTTAGTATGGGCAGGCAGTGCAAGAGGGCATGGATTCAGGGAAATATGAAAAATTGAGGCTTTAATGCAATCCATCTATCATAAAAGGTAATTTAAAAAATTTTGGTGTGATTTCTTGGGTGTGTGCGCACATAAATATTAACTGTATATGATTCTGCATCTTGCTATTTTCACTTAGTAATATCTTTTCTTTGATAAATTTCTTTTAACTGCTATAAGAATTTCATAGTACAAATGTATAGTGCATTTTACTGAGCCATTTCTGTGATGAACGAACATTTAGGTTATTTCTAATTTTTTCACTATTACTTTATACAGTCTGAGATGTACTTTCCCCCCCTTCGTTTTATCATCTCTGATATTATTATGATACCTTACAAGTATTTGGAAGTTTTATTCTTAGTATGTAGAATAACAATGCATCTTGTAATCAGTGTTGCTTTAGGTTTGATAAAATGTGATACAAATGTTTATGAACATTCTGCTTGGACTGATTGCTGAATCAGTTTAACCATTTATACTCTCAGCACTGCTTTCCATCCTTGCCAATAATTGGTTCATAGTTAGTTTTTCGTGATTTGCCAACATGATAGATGTGAAATGGTATCTCACTGCAATTTTAAATTTACTTTTCTGATTACTAGTTAGGTTAAACATTGCTTCATATTTCTTGGCCATTTAGGTTTTCTTTCTGTGAATTATCTGTTTAGATCTTTTCCACATTTTTAGGGTTGTCTTTTTCTTACTGATTTGTAGAAATTCTTTATATATTATAGACACTAATCTTTTGTTGGTGTGTTGCAAATATCTTCTTCCATTCTGAAGTTTAACTTCTTTGTTTGTAGTGTTCTTTATTATACAGATAATTTGAGTTTAATGGAGTTGAATTTTAAAAATTAATTTTTTAATGGTTTGAAATTTTTGTGTCTTGTCTAAAAAATTCTTCACTACTGTTACTACTAGTAGTAGCAGCTACTATTTCTCCAACAGTTACTATGTGCCAGGCACTGTTCTAAGTGTATTAACTAATTCAATTATCATAACTCTTTTGGATAGTTTTTATTATTAACCTTACCCTACACCTAGAAAACTGGGTGAACCAGTTTGTGCTAGGTTAAATAATGCACCACCCCAAAGATAACCACATCATTATTCCTGGAACCTGTGGATATTACCTAAAGGATGGATTTTATATGGCAAGATATATAATTGAGGTGAAATTATCCTGAATTATTTGGGTGTGCCTCCAGTGTAATCATAAGTATCCTCATGAGAAGGAGGCAGAGGGAGGTACCACACAGCAGAAGAGGAGAAGGCAATGTGGCCACAGAGGCAGAGGTTGGCATGATGCAGCCACAAGCCGAGAAATACCAGTACCACCAGGAAGTGGAAGAGGCAAGGAACATGGAACATACTTTCACATTATTGTCTATGGTGTTTTTCCTCTAATGAATTGCCTGTCTATCCACTTTCCCATTGGGTTCTCTTTTTTCCTGGGAGATCTTCATATAGACTGGATACCTAGTTATATGTATGATACATACATATTTTCCAGTGTGTAACATGACTTTTTGTGTTGCTTATGTTGTTTTTTGCCAAAATTTTACATTTTGATTTAGTCAACTGTATTATTTTTTCTTTATATACATCAGTTTGTGATTATTATGTATGTTTCTAGAGACAGGGTCTCATTCTGTTACACAGGCTAGAGAGCAGTGGCCTGATCATGGCTCACTTGAATCCTAGTCTCAGGCGATCCCTCCATCTCAGCCTCTGGAGGAGGTAGGACTATAGGCACCCATCACCACAACCAGCTAATTTTTTTTTTTTTTTTTTTTTTTTGAGACAGAGTCTCGCTCTGTCACCCAGGCTGGAGTGCAGTGGCACTATCTTGGCTCACTGTAACCTCCGCCTCCTGGGTTCAAGCGATTCTCCTGTCTCAGTCTCCCGAGAAGCTGGGATTACAGGTGTGTGCCACCATGGCTGGCTAATTTTTGAATTTTTAGTAGAGGCAGGGTTTCACCATGTTGGTGGTCTCAAACTCCACCATGTCAGGCTGGTCTCGAACTCCTAACCTCAGGTGATCCACCTGCCTTGGCCTCCCAAAGTGCTGGTGCGAGCCACCACGCCCTGCCTAATTTTTAAAGTTTTCTGTAGAGGTGGGGGGGGGTCTCACTGTATTGCCCAGGCTGGTCTTGAACTCCTGGCCTCAAGAGATCCTCCTGCCACAGCCTCCCAAAGCACTGGGATTACAGGTATGAGCCACTACACTTGGCCTGTTTGTGTTTTAAGATTTTCTCAAACTTTATATTGTCTTCAAAGCTTTGACTTTTTGGAATATTTAGGTTCTTTCATCTATCTGGAATTTATTTTTGAGAATAGTGTGTAGGGACATAATTTTATTCAAAAATAGAGAGTCAGTTGCCTCAATACCATTATTAACACATCCAGTTTTCTCCCACTGACTTGAAATGATGCTATCTACACATGAACCCATTTCTGAGCTCTCAATTACATTTCTTTGGTCCATCTCTCCTTACTCTAAAACCAAACAATATTAATACCTATCGTTTCATAACATGTTTTGATACTTGGTAGGGCAAGTTCTCCTCTTTTCATTTCAAAACAGTTATTTACTACGTTCACATATTTACATTTTCATGTGCATTTTAGAATCACCTCATGCAAGTCCTTGCAAATCTTGTTTTGGTATTGGGATTGTGTTTGCATTGAATGTTTAGATTATTGGAAGGGAGCTGAAAATGTTATTATAAAAAATCTTACTGTTCTCGAAAATGGTTTCTCTCTCCGGGTCATTTTCATTATTGTTCAGTTAAGTCTTACAGTTATACTATTTCTTGCACATTTCTTATCAGGTGTATGCCAAGGCACATTATGGTACTGATATCTTTCCTTTCCTACTATAAAACTGGTTAGTGCTAATATATAGGAGCAATTGATTTTTTGCTATATAGAAGTTTGACTTGGTTGTAGTTGTAGTCGCATTTATGATTTTTTTTTAACTTTAACAGCTTCTAGATTTTAAATTATATGAAGGAACGTTCTCTCCCAATCATCATGATGGATATTCACCTGTGTTTTTTTCTAGTACTTGTATGATTTCAGTTTTTAACTTTTAGGCCTCTGATCTGTTTGGCATTTATTCCAGGGTTTGGTGTAAAGGATGGACCCAGTTTTATCTTCTTCTCCATGACTATCCTAGTGCACCAACTCCATTTTATCCCTAAAGCCTATCGTTCCCCACTGATTTGAGATACTGCCCTAATGTAAACTAAATGTTCTTATTTCTGAGTTTTCTCTTCTGTTCCATTAATCTGTCTAGTCATGCACAGTACTCTACTGTCTTAACCATAAAAGCCTTATAATGAGTTTTCATGCCTAGTAGGGCTGGGTGTGTGTGATTTATTTATTTTGGCATTTAGTGGGCCCTTTCATTCTGCAGACACATGTCTATCTTCTGTTATGGGAGGTGTTTATTTTTCTTCCTTCTTCTTTTCCTTTGCTAATTTTCTTGTGTAGTTTCTATCATTCTATTCTTTGGTGACCATTTCTGGAAGAGCTCTGGGCCTCTGATTCATTCTTTAGATGTGTTAATTCTGCAACTCAGCGCTTTTATTATCTTCTTAATATCAACAGTTCAATTTTTATTGAGACTGGTTCTTTTTTCATTGCCTGTTCTTTTTACTTAATGGATGTGGTATCCTCCCATATTTTTCTAAGTATATAAAATATTCTTATGGTAAAAGATTCTGTTCGAGTCACGCTATTGACCCTGTTTCCTTTGAGCTCTCCTGTTTGGTGAGTTTGTCTCTCCCTCATGGCGTAGACAGTCCTCAAATGTTTGGAGATCTGTCATTGTGCGCTTATTTTTAATGGAGAATCCTTTAGTGCCTGTCTGTTGCCTGTTATGATAATTGCCCTATTAAGTCACCTCTGACCCAAGCCTTCTCTAGCTCTGGGTTTCTACTGTGAGCATGAAACATCTTGTGTTTTACCATCCTTTTCTTTTCTCCTCTCCTCTCCTTTCCCTCTTTCTTTTCTTTCTTTCTTTCTTATCCTGGCCAATGGCATTCCTTTGCCGCTTTTTTTTTTTTTTTTTTGTCTTTCAGGGACTTCTCATATTTTGTGGTCAGCCAGAGTGTCCCTTCTTGTTTTGAGCATGAGTATATAGTAATTATTAAAATTTTGCCCAGTATTTGAATAGATTTGTTGCAGGAGTGGGAGACTATCTTTGATTCAGTTCATCATCTTGAAACTGCAACTTCATCATGTTTTCTCTTTTCTTTCCTTTTTAAAATTTTGAAATAATTTTTTTCAGGATTCATGGTAATTTTCCCCCAATTAAAAAATATGTTGGAATATACATAACATAAAATTTACCATCTTAACCATTTTAAAATGTACAGTTCAGTGGTATTAAATACATTAATAATGTTGTGCAAACATCACCACCCTTTTTCTCCCAGACTCTTTTCATCTTATAAAAGTGAAACTGTGTACCTGCTAAGCTACTTCCCGTTAGCACTCCCTCCAGCCCCTGGATGCCACCATCCTACTTTCTGTTTCTATGAATTTCACTACTCTAAGGACCTCATATAAGTGGAATCGTATAGTATTTGTCTTTTTGTGACTGGCTTATTTCACTTAACATAATGGCCTAAAGGTTTATCCATGTTGTAGCATATATCAGAATTTCTTACCTTTTTTTTGTTATTGTGTTGTTGTTTTTGAGACAGAGTCTCGCTCTGTCACCCAAGCTAGAGTGCAGTGGTGCCATCATGGTTTACTCCTCAACCTCCCAAGTTCAAGCAATCCTCCCAGCTCAGCCTCCCGAGTAGCTGGGACTGCAAGGTGCATGCCACCACACCTGGCTAATTTTAAAATTTTATTTTGTAGAAACTGGGTCTTGCTATGGGCTCAAGGGATCCTCCTGCCTTGGCCTCCCAGAGTGCTGGGATTATAAGTGTGAGCCACTGTGCCTGGCATTCTTACCTTTTTATGGCTGAATAGTATGTGTATACCACATTTCACTTATTCATTCGTCTACTGATGAACGCTTGGGTTGTTTCCACATTCCAGCTATGGTGAATAATGCTGCTGTCAACATAAGTGTACAAATATCTCTTTGAGACCCTGTTTTCAATTCCTTTGTGTGTATCCTCAGAAATAGAATTGCTGGATCATATGGTAATTCTATTTTTAATTTTTAATTTTTAATTTTTTTTTTGGGACAGACTCTCGCTCTGTCACCCAGGCTGGAGTGCAATGGTGCGATCTTGGCTCACTGCAGCCTCCACCTCCCAGGTTCAAGTGATTCTCCTGCCTCAGCCTCCTGAGTAGCTGGGACTACAGGCACATGACACCACACCTGGCTAATTTTTTTGTATTTTTAGTAGAGACAGGGTTTCACCATGTTGGCCAGACTCCTCTCAATCTCCTGACCTTGTGATCTGCCTGCCTAGACCTCCCAAAGTGCTGGGATTATAGGTGTGAGCCACTGCACCTGGTGTATTTTTAATTTTTATGGAAGCCTCATACAGTTTTCCACAGTGGTTGTACCATTTTACATTCCCACCAGCAGTGCACCAAGGTTCCAGTTTCTCTACATCCTCTCCCACATGTTATTTTCTGTTTTATATATTTTTTGATAGTACTCATCCTAATAGATATGAGGTGATAACTAATTGTAGCTTTCATTTGCATTTCTCCAATGATTACTGGTATTGAGCATCTTCTCATGTGCTCACTGGGCATTTGTGTATCTTTAGAGAAATGTCTATTCAAATCCTTTGCTTCTTTTTGAATCAGGTTTTTGGTTTTTTTTTTGTTCTATTTTGGATATTAATCCATTATCAGATATATGGTTTGCAAATATTTTCTCCCATTTTGTGAGTTGCCTTTTTACTTTGTTGATATACAGTTGTCTTCTGATGCACAAAAATTTTAAAGTCCAATTTGTCTATTTTTTCTTCTGTTGCCTGTGTCTTTGGTGTCATATCCAGGAAATCATTGCTAACTCCAGTGGTGCAAAGTTCTTGCCCTGTGTTTTCTTCTAAGGCATTTATGGTTTTAAGTCTTACATTTAGGTCTTTGACCTATTTTGAATTAATTTTTATTATGGTGTTAGGTAAGGGTCCAACTTCATTATTGCACATGGATATTCGGTTTTCCCAGTATCATTTCTTAAAAAGACTGTTCTTTTCCCATTGAATGGTCTTGGCATCCTTTCAAAAATCATTTATTTGACTATGAGAAAGTTTATATCTGGGTTCTGTACTTCTTTGGCCTATATGTCCATCTTTCTGTTAGTACCACACTGTTTTGATTACTGCAGCTTTATAGTATGTTTTGAAATCAGGAAGTGTAAATCCTTCCACTTTGTTCTTCTTTCTCAAGATTCTTTTGTCTATTTGAGTTCCCTAGTGATTCCATAAATTTTAGAATGGGTTTTTCTATTTTCACAAAAAAATATCATTGGGATTTTAATAGGGACTACATTGAATCTGTAGGTTGCTCTGTGTAATATTGATATCTTAACAATATAAGCCTTTCAATCTATGAACATGGAATGTGTTTCCATTTATTTATGTTATCTTTAGTTTCTTTCAGCAATATTTTATATAATAATTTTTGTTGTTCAGTCTTTCACCTGCTTGGTTAAGTTCCTAAGTTTTTATTGTTTTTGATGCTATTGTAAATGGAATTTTTTTTTCTAACTTTCTATTCAGGTACTTCATTGTCAGTGTATAGAAATGCAACTGATTTTTGTGTGTTGATTTCATATCCTGTTACTTTGCTGACTCATTTATTAGTTCTAATACTGTTTTTGTGGAATCTTTAGGGATTTCTACATAAGACCATATAACCTGTGAGTGGAGAGAATTTTACTTCTTTCTTTCCAATTTGGATGTCTGAAAAGATTTTTTTTTTTTTACATTCCATCAGTGCCTCGTTTATTGAGAGTTTTTAGCGTGAAGGGCATTGAATTTTGTCAAAGGGCTTTTCTGTATCTATTGAGATAATCACATGGTTTTTGTCATTGGTTCTGTTCATGTGATGGATTACGTTTATTGATTTGCATATGTTGAACCAGCCTTGCATCCCAGGGATGAAGCTGATCTGATCGTGGTGGATAAGCTTTTTGATGTGCTGCTGGATTCGGTTTGCCAGTATTTTATAGAGGATTTTCACATTGATGTTCATCAGGGATATTGGTCTAAAATTCTGTTTTTTTGTTGTGTCTCTGTGAGGCTTTGGTATCAGGATGATGTTGGCCTCATAAAATGAGTTAGGGAGGATTCCCTCTTTTTCTATTGATTGGAATAGTTTCAGAAGGAATGGTACCAGCTCCTCTTTGTACCTCTAGTAGAATTTGGGTGTGAATCCATCTGGTCCTGGACTTTTTTTGGTTGGTAGGCTCTTAATTATTGCCTCAATTTCAGAGCCTGTTATTAGTCTATTCAAAGATCCAACTTCTTCCTGGTTTAATCTTGGGACGGTGTATGTGTCCAGAAAATTATCCATTTCTTTTAGATTTTCTAGTTTATTTGCATAGAGGTGTTTATAGTATTCTCTGATGGTAGTTTGTATTTCTGTGGGATTGGTGGTGATACCCCTTTATCATTTTTTATTGCGTCTATTTGATTCTTCTCTCTTTTCTTCTTTATTAGTCTTGCTAGTGGTCTGTCAATTTTGTTGATCTTTTCAAAAAAACAGCTCCTAGATTCATTGATTTTTTTGAAGGGCTTTTTGTGTTTCTATCTCTTTCAGTTCTGCTCTGATCTTAGTTATGTCTTGTCTTCCGCTAGCTTTTGAATGTGTTTGCTCTTGCTTCTCTAGTTCTTTTAATTGTGATGTTAGGGTGTTGATTTTAGATCTTTCCTGCTTTCTCTTGTGGGCATTTAGTGCTATAAATTTCCCTCTACACACTGCTTTAAATGTGTCCCAGAGATTCTGGTATGTTATGTCTTTGTTCTCATTGGTTTCAAATAACATCTTTATTTCTGCCTTCATTTCGTTATGTACCCAGTAGTCATTCAGGAGCAAGTTGTTCAGTTTCCATGTAGTTGTGTGGTTTTGAGTGAGTTTCTTAATCCTGAGTTCTAATTTGATTGCACTGTGGTCTGAGAGACAGTTTTTTGTGATTTCTGTTCTTTTACATTTGCTAAGGAGTGCTTTACTTCCAATTATGTGGTCAATTTTACAATAACAGTGATGTGGTGCTGAGAAGAATGTATATTCTGTTGATTTGGGGTGGAGAGTTCTGTAGATGTCTATTAGGTCTGCTTGTTGCAGAGCTGAGTTCAGGTCCTGGATATCCTTGTTAACCTTCTGTCTCATTGATCTATCTAATATTGGCAGTGGGGTGTTAAGTCTCCCATTATTACTGTGTGGGCGTCTAAGTCTCTTTGTAGGTCTCTAAGGACTTGCTTTATGAATCTGGGTGCTCCTGTATTGGGTGCATATATATTTAGGATAGTTAGCTCTTCTTGCTGAATTGTTCCCTTTACCATTATGTAATGGCCTTCTTTGTCTCTTTTGATCTTTGTTGGTTTAAAGTCTGTTTTATCAGACAGTAGGATTGCAACCCCTGCTTTTTTTTTTTGCTTTCCATTTGCTTGGTAGATCTTCCTCCCTTAATTTTGAGCCTGTATGTGTCTTTGCACGTGAGGTGGGTCTCCTGAATACAGCACACTGATGGGTCTTGACTCTTCATCCAGTTTGCCAGTCTGTGTCTTTTAATTGAGGCATTTAGCCCATTTACATTTAAGGTTAATATTGTTATGGCTGAATTTGATCCTGTCATTATGATGTTTGCTGGTTATTTTGCATGTTACTTGATGTAGTTTCTTCATAGCATCGATGGTCTTTACAATTTGGCCTATTTTTGCAATGGCTGGTACCGGTTGTTCCTTTCCATGTTTACTGCTTCCTTCAGAAGCTCTTGTAAGGCAGGCCTGGTGGTGACAAAATCTCTCAGCATTTGCTTGTCTGTAAAGGATTTTATTTCTCCTTCACTTATGAAGCTTAGTTTAGCTGGATATGAAATTCTGTGTTGAAAATTCTTTTCTTTAAGAATGTTGAATATTGGCCCCCACTCTCTCTGGCTTTTAGGGTTTCTGCTGAGAGAAATGCTGTTAGTCTGATGGGCTTCCCTTTGTGGGTAACTTGACCTTTCTCTCTGGCTGCCCTTAACACTTTTTTGTTCATTTCAACCTTGGTGATTCTGACAATTATATGTCTTAGGGTTGCTCTTCTCGAGGAGTATCTTTGTGGTATTCTCTGTTATTTCCTGAATTTGAATGTTGGCCTGCTTTGCTATGTTGGGGAAGTTCTCCTGGATAATATCCTGAAGAGTGTTTTCCAACTTGGTTCCATTCTCCCCATCACTTTCAGGTGATCAAATCAAACGTAGATTTGGTCTTTTCACATAGTCCCATATTTCTTGGAGGCTTTGTTCATTTTTTTTACTCTTTTTTCTCTAACCTTGTTTTCTCACTTTATTTCATTAATTTGATCTTCAGTCACTGGTAACATTTCTTCCACTTGACTGAATTGGCTATTGAAGCTTGTGCATGTGTCACAAAGTTCTTGTGCCATGGTTTTCAGCTCCATCAGGTCATTTAAGGTCTTCTCTACACTGTTTATTCTAGTTAGCCATTCGTCCAATCTTTTTTCAAGGTTTTTAGCTTCCTTGTGATGTGTTCGAACATCCTTCTGTAGCTTGGAGAAGTTTGTTATTACTGACCTTCTGAAGCCTACTTCTGTCAACTTATTAAAGTCATTCTCCACCCAGCTTTGTTCCATTGCTGGCGAGGAGCTGCGATCCTTTGGAGGAGAAGAGGTGCTCTGATTTTTAGAATTTTCAGCTTTTCTGCTCTGGTTTCTCCCCATCTTTGTGGTTTTATCTACCTTTATTCTTTGATGTTGGCGACCTACAGATGGGGTTTTGATGTAGATGACCTTTTTGTTGATGTTGATGCTATTCCTTTCTGTTTGTTAGTTTTCCTTCTAACAGTCAGGTGCCTCAGCTGCAGGTCTGTTGGAGTTCGCTGGAGTTCCACTCCAGACCCTGTTTGCCTGGGTATCACCAGCGGAGGCTGCAGAACAGCAAATATTGCAGAACAGCAAATATTTCTGCCTGATCCTTCCTCTGGAAGCTTCGTCCCAGAGGGGCAGATGCCTATATGAGGTGTCTGTTGGCCCCTACTGGGAAATGTCTCCCAGTTAGGCTACACGAGGGTCAGGGACACTTGAGGAGGCAGTCTGTCTGTTCTCAGAGCTCAAACGCCACGCTGGGAGAACCACTGCTCTCTTAAGAGCTGTCAGACAGGGACGTTTAAGTCTGCAGAAGTTGTCTGCTGCCTTTTGTTCAGATATGCCCTGACCACAAAGGTGGAGTCTAGAGGCAGTAGGCTTTGTTGAAGTGTGGTGGGCTCCACCCAGTTTGAGCTTCCCTGGCCGCTTTGTTTACCTACTCAAGCCACAGCAATGGCAGACGCCCCTCCCCCAGCCAGGCTGCCTTCTGGCAGATCCATCTCAGACTGCCACAATAGCAATGAGCAAGGCTCTGTGGGCGTGGGAGCTACTGAGCCAGGCATGGGAGAGAATCACCTTGTCTGCCAGTTGCTAAGACCTTGGGAAAAGCACTATATTTGGGCAGGAGTGCCCCATTTTTCCAGGTAGCCTGTCATGGCTTCCCTTGGCTAGAAAAGGGAAATCCCCTGACTCCTTCAGTTTTCCGGGTGAGGCGATGCCCCGCCCTGCTTCAGCTTGCCCTCTGTGGGCTGCACCCACTGTGCAACCAGTCCCAATGAGATGAACCAGATACCTCAGTTAGAAATGCAGAAATCACCCATCTTCTGCATCAGTCATGCTGGGAGCTGCAGACTGGAGCTTCTCCTATTTGGCCATCTTGGAACACCCTCCTTTTTTTTTTTTTTTTTTTTTTTTTTGAGATGGAGTCTTGCTGTGTTGCCCAGGCTGGAGTGCAGTGATGCCATCTCGGCTCACTGCAACCTCCGCCTCCTTGGTTCAAGCGATTCTCCTGCATCAGCCACCTGAGTAGCTGGGATTACAGGTGCCCACCACTACATCCAGCTAATTTTTTGTATTTTTTAGTAGAGATGGAGTTTTGCCATGTTGTCCAGGCTGGTCTTGAACTTCTGACCTCAGGTGATCCACCTGCCTTGGCCTCCCAAAGTGCTGGGATTACAGGTGTGAGCCACCACACCCAGCTGAAAAGAATTTTTTTTTGAGACAGAGTCTTGCTCTGTTGCCCCCAGGTTGGAGTGCAATGGTGTGATCTCGGCTCACTGCAACCTCTCCCTCCCAGGTTCAAGCAATTCTCCTGTGTCAGCCTCCCAGGTAGCTGGGATTACAGGCGCTTGCTACCACGCCAAGCTAATTTTTGTATTTTTAGTAGAGACAGGGTTTCATCATGTTGGCCAGGTTAGTCTCGAACTCCTGACCTCAAATGATCTGCCTGCCTCAGCCTCCCAAAGTGCTGGGATTACATGCATAAGCCACTGTGCCTGGCCACTGAAAAGGATTTTTATTTATTAAAAAAATTAGAAAATTATATCCAACATCCAGAGTTACATTTGTATGTGTGAATAGATGATCACAATTTATGGTATATACTTATTTATTTGTACTTTAAATAATAAAAAGTATAGCAATGAGTTAGTTGTTTAAAATATGAAATACAGTAAAGTATAAAAGTTGGAATTCTCTCAAGTTTTTTTTTAAAATGTATCAGTTATTTAATTAGGTTCTTTGTAAGACATTTAATTTACCAATTTCTGAGGATAAACTCCTTTCCTCAGGGCAAATAGATCACAAGTAGCCCTGGAGATGAGAAATAGCTTTGATTTTTGATGAAATTTTCAAGTCCACATCTTTCTGATCAAACCTGCACTGCTTTGTAATCTCATATTTCCCTTTATGTGTCAAAGATCTCACCTTCCTGGCTTCTGGGCTTTCTCAGCTGCTTCTTGACATAAGCATCAGTGAGATTATTTGGGATTTTCACATTGCTGATATTAATTTTTATGGAGGTGGCAATGATAATTTCTGGTGTGTTCTATAAAGAGGAACTTGCTTGAAGATCAGAGGTCTAGTCACAAGTAGCTCAGCTGCTTCAGAAAAGCCACCCTCTTGTGTCTGTAGTGCCCAGTGATGATGGTCAGAGCGTCCTGGGAGCGATGCTGGCTCATAGTTTTCTGGGATGTTGACTGAAGGGTTTTCGCCATGGCTTGGCAGCTTTAAAGGTACATCTTCAGTAGGGTAATATCTAGGCATTTTGCAAAGTTTACCCACCTGGGTACTACCATTCTCATCACCACCAGTTTTTTGGTTGTGTGACAGTGGCAAGAACTTTCTCCTTTTTCTTTTCAATCCTGGATTTAGTGGCTGAGTATTTCCTTTTTTACTGGAATACATAGCAGATAGGGAATATCTGCCAGTTCCTCTGATGAGGACAGGATTTCAGCTGTCGTGGGGCTTCCCCTTCTTGGGATTTTTGGCCGTGAGATTATCCTTTTTCACCTTGCCACCAGCATCAGCCTTCTTGGCTTCACATTTCTTCTCTTTAGTATCTGGCTTCTTGACTTTTTACCTACCATCTTGCAAGAGCTCTCTCAAGATTCTTGAATTATTTACAGGATGGGTTTAACTTAAAAATTATATTCATTATGTAGAAAAGTACAGAGGAGTGTATAGCAAATGCTGATGTGTAATCATCACTTACTCTTTGCTACTCTATCAAATGTCAATGCCATATTTATTTAGGTTAATTTTATTTAGATTAAAAAATAATAGAAAAAGTCTTATAGATACAGTTGAATTCCATTACACACCCTTCCCTTCTCCTATTCTTTTTACTTCTACTTCTGAGGTAACCATTAATATGGATTTTTTGGTTGTCATTATCATGTATATTTCACTGCATGTAAATGTAGCAATGGACAATGCATAGTGTAATATTTTGCATATTTAAAAAACTATATAAATGGCATATTGTGCACATCTTTATAAAATTTCCTTTTTGTTTTCTTTTTCCTTCTTTTTCTTTTTGTTTTTAGACAGAGTCTTGCTCTGTCACCCAGACTGCAGTGCAGTGGCATGATCATAGTTCATTGTAACCTCAATTTCTTGACCTCAAGTGAAACTCCCACCTTAGTCTCCTGAAGCATTGGGATTACAGGTGTGAGCCACAACACCCGGCCTAATTTCCTTTTTAAACTTGCTTGACATTTATCCATTAATACATGTAAATCTAATTCATTCATTTAATATTTCATTCTGTAAATATACCACGATTTATCTGTTGTTTTGTGATGGTCATTTAGGTTGTTTCCAGCTTTTCTCTATTACAAACAGTGTTACTGTGAACCTTCTAAAAATGTTTCTTTGTGCATATGTACTAGAGTTTCTCTAGGGTATATACTTAAAAATGTTACTGCTGGATTGCAGGATGTACACATCTTTAACTTAATTAGATTTTGCCAAATTGCTCTCCAAAGTGGTGGTGTCAATTTGCACTCCACTAGAAGTGTATAAGATATCCTATGTTTCCAAGTGCTCATCAACACTGGGTGTTATTGAACCTGTTAATTACTATCACTCCTCTGAGGGTGAAATTGTATTGCAATGTATATTTAAACAGCATTTTCCTGATTATTAATGAGATTGAGTAACCTTTCATTTGTTTACTGGCTATCAAGTTTCCTTCTGTGATCTGCATGTTCATATCTTTGTCCAGTTTGTATTAGATTGTCTTTTTCTTAAGAATTTCCTTATGTAGTCTGGATACTAATGCGTTATTTATTGTATGACTATAAATATCTTGCTTCAAATTATATGCCTTGTGTTTTTACTTTGCTTATGGTGTCTTTTGTATAGACACCATATACATGTATAGTTTTAAAGTATAGACTTTAAAACACTTGTTTGTAAAATAGGTAGTAGAAGCACATGGTTAACACTATTGTAATTACTCAATCCATTGGGGTACGTTTGTCTGTCCCTGCAGCAATACAACTGTGTTTTGATTATTATAGCTTTATAAGAAACCTTACCTGGTAAGATTAATTCTGTCATTCCCTGTGCCCCAGATTGTCTTGGTTATTCTTGGCCTTATTGGCATTTGATTGGATTTAATTGGAATTATAGTTATGCACTGCATAATGATGTTTCAGCCAATGATGGACCACATATGTGATGGTGGTCCCATAAGATTATAATGGAGCTGAAAAAGTGCTTTTCTATGTATAGATTCGTTTAGATACACAAATACTTACCATTGTGTTATAATTGCCTGTAGTATTGAGTACAGTAACATGCTGTACAGGCTTGTAGCCTAGGAGCAATATGCTGTACCATATAAGCTAGGTATGTAGTAGGCTATACCATCTAGGTTTGTGTTAACTGTGATGTTCACACAATGATGAAACCACTTAATGATGTGTTTCTCAGAACATATCCCTGTCCTTAAGTGGTGTGTTACTGTACATAACATTTATGGATTAATTTGGGGGAAAACTTCTATCTTTAGGATACTAGGCCTTCCTAGTCATGAACATAACATATATCATCATTTTAAAAATTTTATTTATTTATTTTTTGGAGACAGAGTTTCACTCTTGTCGCCCAGGCTCTAGTCCAATGGTGTGATCTTGGTTCACTGCAACCTCCGCCTCCCTGGTTCAAGTGATTCTCTTGCCTCGGCCTCCCAAGGAGCTGGGATTACAGGCCCCTGTCACCACGCCCGGCTAATTTTTGTATTTTTAGTAGAGACAGGGTTTTGCCATGTTGGTCAGGCTGGTCTCAAACTCCTGACCTCAGGTGATCCACCCACCTCAGCCTCCCAAAGTACTGGGATTACAGGCGTGAGCCACCATGCCCGGCCATATCATCATTTACGTAAGTCTTTATAATGTCTTTTATAAACATATAATTTTCTCCATAAAACACCTGCGTACTTTTTGGTTAGATTTATTTTTTGGCATGTTGTATTTTTGTGCTATTATACATTATTACTTAAAAATTACATTTTCTAATTGTTGCTATTATATAAGATCACAACCAACTTTTCTATATCTATTGGCAAAGTTACCAAACTCTTATTAGTTCTTAATAGTTTATCTTTAGAAACTCTTGGATATTGTATGCATTTACATCCACTGTAAATAATGATATTTTAATTTTTTCTTATGCAGTTCTTATGCTTGCCATCTGTCTGTCTCTCTACCTTACTACACTTGCTAGGACCTCTAGCTCCATACTGAAAGGAGGGAGCCATCCTTGATTTGTTGTTGACTCTAAAGCGAATGGGTTTAACATTTCACCTTAAATGTGATGTATTGTTTCATTACCTCCGTTAATTAAGATAATATTAATAGCGGCTATAACAAGCATCAAAATCTCAGTGTCTATAATAAGTTTATTTCTTGCTCAATTAAATTTCAAAACATGTATTGCTGATGGGTGGCCAGTCTCCAAAAGATCACTTAAGTGGGCTGGGCGTGGTGGCTCATGCCTATAATTCCAGCACTTTGGGAGGCCAAGGTGGGTGGATCACTTGAGCCCAGGAGTTCCAGAGCAGCCGGGGAAATCCTGTCTCTACAAAAAAACACAAAAATTAGCTAGGCATGGTGATGGGTAACTGCAGTCCTAGCTGCATGAGGGGCTGAGGCAGGAGGATTGCTTGAACCTGGAAGGTCGAGGCTGTAAGTGAGCCAAGATTGCGCCACTACACTCCAGCGTGGGTAACAGAGTGAGACCCTGTCTCTCGCAGAGTAGGATTTCATGGGCTAGGTCTGGAAGTGGTGTGCACCACTGATGCCTGCTTTCAAATCAAACTCCAGGTGATGTGCAGGCCTCTCCTTTAAGTCCTGACGTAGTTTCTTGTCATGTGGGGATCCATGAACTCAAAAGACAAGTCCCAGCCCCTCCACCCCCCGTGCCCCCAGTGAATGACCGGTGGTGTTGCAAGCACAGGAAAAAGCACAATATGAATTTGTATTCAGAAAAAGGAAGAGGAGATACATAGCCGTGCCTGGTCAGTAGCAATGATTAAAAGCTGCCAGGTAGGCCAGGCGCGGTGGCTCACGCCTGTAATCCCAGTACTTTGGGAGGCCGAGGCGGGCGGATCACGAGGTCAGGAGATCGAGACCATCCTAGCTAACACGGTGAAACCCCGTCTCTACTAAAAATAGAAAAAATTAGCCGGGCGTGGTGGCGGGCGCCTGTAGTCCCAGCTACTCGGGAGGCTGAGGCAGGAGAATGGCGTGAACCCAGGAGGCGGAGCTTGCAGTGAGCTGAGATCGGGCCACTGCACTCCAGCCTGGGCGAAAGAGCAAGACTCCGTCTCAAAAAAAAAAAAAAAAAAAAAAAAAAGCTGCCAGGTAGGCATTGGGAGGTCGCTCTACCCACTCAGTTTCAAGTGCCAGCAGTCTCATCCAAAGATCATTACTAGAGGGAATTCTCAAATCTGACTTATTTCCTAAGGAAATTGCCATCTATTCCTAATTTATTAGGAGTGTGTGTGTTTTTATTAAGAGGGGGGGTCTTGCTGTGTTGCTCAGGCTGGACTTGAAGTCCCAGGGTCAAGGGCTCCTCTTGCCTCAACCTCTGGAGTAGCTGGGATTACAGGTGCATGCCACTGCACCTGGCAGGAGTTTTTTATTTTTGTTTTTTTATTTTGTGACAGGGTCTTGCTCTGTTGCCCAGGCTGGAGTATGGTGGTGCAATCTCAGCTTACTGCAACCCCCTCCTCCCAGGCTCAAGCAGTGCTCCCTCCTCAGCCTCCTGAGTAGCTGGGACTACAGGTGTGTGCGCCACCATGCCTGGCTAATTTTTTAATTTTTTTGTAGAAACGGGGTTTTGCTATGTTTCCCAGGCTGGTCTTGAACTCCTGAGCTCAAGCGATCCATTGGTCTCAGCCTCCCAACATGCTGGCATTACAGGTGCGAGCCACCATGCCCGGCCCAGAGTTTTTTTTAAACGATGAATGGGTATTGAATTTTATCAAATGTTTTTTCTGTATCTACTGAGGTGATCACAAATTTTTCTTCTTTAATGTGTTAATGGAGTGAATTATATGAATAGATTTTCTAAAGCTGATCTACACTTGTATGACTGGGATATTCCCTTCTTGATCACGAGGTATTCTAAAATCTGATTTGCTAGAATTTTATTTAGAATTTTTCTATCTATTGCTCTTAAGTGAGATTGGCCCATAATTTTCATTTCTTTTACTGTTCTCATATGGCATTTGTTTCAGGGTTTACTAGTGTCATAAAATGAATTGAGGAGCTTTTCCTTTTCTATTTTCTGAAACATTTTATGTAAGATAGAATTGCCTCTTAAACTGTCTGGGCCTAGTGCTTTTGTTTTTGTGTGTAGATTAACTATTGATTTGCTTCCTTTTATAGACTTACCTGGGTTTTCCATTCCTTTTTGAGTTTGTTTTGGCAAACCATTTTTTCTAGGAAATGGTCCATTTCATTTAGGTTTTTATATGAATTGCATAACGTTGTTCATAGTGATCTTTTGTTTTAAAACATCTTTGCTTAATCTGTGAAAACTGTGTCTTCTTGTTCATACTTAATATTGTTTATAGTCTTTTTCCTGATCAGTCCTGCTGTGCATTTGCTATTCTATTAGTTTTTGCAAAGAGTCAGCTCTTGTTTTTTTCAATCCTTTTTATAATTTGTTTTCTACTTTTAAAATGTCTCCTCTTCCTACTCTATTTTTGGCCTTCTACTTTCTTTGGTTTTACTCTGCTGTTCTTCTTGTGATTTCTTGAATTAAATGCTCAGATCTCTGATATTTAACCTTCTATTCTTTTCTAATGTAGGCATTCTTTTGTAATGTATACATTTCTATTACTTCATGTGCAGTATAAAGCTCTGATATATATCTCTAATATATCAACTAGTATATTTATGATTTGATATATCTATGCATATCAAGATATATGTATGTATATGTATAGTTATATCTCTGGTAATTTAACTGGAAATATTTTCTAATTTCCATTATGATTTCTTCTTTGAGTTCTGGATTAATCATACCTTTTTTTTTTTTTTTTTGAGATGGAGTCTTGCTTTGTCGCCCAGGCTGGAGTGCAGTGGCACGATCTCGGCTCACTGCAGCCTCCACCTCCTGGGTTCAAGCGATTCTCCTGCCTCAGCCTCCCGAGTAGCTGGGACTACAGGCGCATGCCACTGAGCCCAGCTAATTTTCATATTTTTAGTAGAGATGGGGTTTTACCATGTTGTCCAGGCTGGTCTCAGACTCCTGAACTCAAGTGATCCGCCTGCCTTGGCCTCCCAAAGTGCTGGGATTACAGGCATGAGCCACCGTGCCCAGCATAATTACACATTTAAGTCTCCAAATGTATGGAGATTCTTTGGTCAGCTTTTTAGTCACTGATTTCTATTTTGTTGCATTGTGGTCAGATAATATGCTCTATGATTTTGATTCTGTGGTAGTTATTGGAAATTTTCTTTGGCATTGTACCTAGTAAATGGTTAGTTTTTTGTATAGTTTCATGTGCGTTTGAAAAAAATTGTATTTTTTTCTAAATTCTATATGTAAGTTTCTATATGCATCTATGGATCAAGCTTATTGTGTGGCTCAAATATTCTGTATTTTCATCAGCTTTTTAAATTTATTTATTTATTAAGTACAGTGGTGTAATCTTGGCTCAGTGCAACCTCTGCCTCCCGGGTTCAAGTGAATCTTGTGCTTCAGCCTACTGAGTAGGGATGCTACTATTACAGGCGCATTAGGATTACAGATGTGCCACCACACTCAGCTGATTTTTGTATTTTTAGTAGAGACGGGGTTTTGCCATGTTGGCCAGGCTGGTCTCGAACTCATGACCTCAAGTGATCCACCTGCCTCGGCCACCCAAACTGCTGGGATTACAGGCATGAGCCACTGCGTCTGGCCATTTTTATCAGTTTTTATTTGTTCAAGACAATTACTGAGAGAGCTATGATGCTCTCTCTCTCTGCTGTGATGATAGATTTGTCAGTTCCTCCTAACACTATCAATTTTGCTTTATATATTTTGAGGCTATGTTTTTAGAATTTGTTTTATCTGCCTGGTGAGTGGACACTTTTATCAGGTAGTAACTCTCTTTATTCCTGCTGTTTGCCTTAAAGTCTATTGTCAGGTATTAATATGACTACAACAGTTTGTTTTTAAAAAATTATTCCTTGGTGTGTATTTCTAATCCATTGTTTAAAAAATTTATGTATATTTTATTGAGATATAATTCACATACCATAAAATCTATCATTTTAAAGTATACAATTCAGTGGTGGTTATAGTTTATTCACACAGTTGTGCAATAATCACCACAATCTTTTTCCAGAACATTTTCATCTGCCAAAGAAATACTATAGTTAGCTGTCAATCTCCATTTTCCTCTCCCCCAGCCCCTGGCAGCCATGAATCTCTCTGTCTCTATAGATTTGCTTATTCTGGGCATTTCATATAAATGCACTCATATGACACATGCCCTACTGCTGTGCCTGTCTTCTTTCACATAGCATAAGGTTTTCAAGGTTCATTCAGATTGTAGCATGAATCAGTATTTCACTCCTTATTATGGCTGAATAGCAGTCAGAGTTTTTTCTGATACTTTTTCATACTTTTTCTAGTTTCCCTGAGCTAATGGGTAAATTTTTCTCCAGATCACTCTTTCCCTGAAGATAAATTCCTTTGAGTGTCTCAGGTTTATTCAGGAATCTCAGTTGACAATGTTTCACCTCGCTTGGGTCCGAGGTTTTATCTCTGTTCACACTTGTGTATCACAACCCAAGCCCCAATTTGTCCATACTTTCTCGTATTTACCTTTTTCTTTATTGTTTTTTGTAGTTTTTCTTTTTCTTGGCTGTACATTTTTAAAGGTATTTGTTTTCTTTTCTCCAGCATTTCTGGGTAGTAGTGGATTTTTTTTTTAAAACATGGTTCATGATATTGCCAGAAACAGAAGTCTTTTAATAAACATTTTAATGTAAGATATAACATAATGCACAAAGTACATATAACATAAATGTACAGTTCCATGAATAATTATAATCACTACCAGGCCAAGGAATAGAACATTGTAAACACCCAAGAACCTCTCTTTGTGCCTCTTCTTAGTAGTAATCTCTTCTCTTTTCTCATGATTCTGACTTTTGGGATAACCATTTTCTTGTCTCTCTTCTTAGTTTTATTACTTATATGTATCTGTGATAAAGGACAGTTTAATTTAATTTTGGCTGTTTTTGAGCTATGTCTACCCTTTTGTTTGACATGTTTGTGAGACTTATTTGTAATGTTTTGTGTAGCTGTACTTAGTTCATTTTCATTGCTGTATTCCATTATATAAACGTATCATTTTTTTCTTTGTTCTGCTACTGAAGGATATTTGCATTGTTTCCAGCCTTTGCTATTACAACAACTGCTGCAATGACTATTCATGAACATGTACCCTGGTGTATGTATTCCAGCAACATTTATTGAAAAAGTTTGTCTTTTCCCCACCAATCTGGAGTGCTACCTCTGCTATAGATAACATTTTCATATATACATATATTTATTTCTGATTCCTATATATTTTTTTTCTTTTATTATTATACTTTAAGTCTTAGGGTACATGTGCACATTGTGCAGGTTAGTTACTTATGTATACATGTGCCATGCTGGTGCACTGCACCCACTAACTCGTCATCTAGCATTAGGTACATCTCCCAATGCTATCCCTCCCCACTCCCCCCACCCCACAACAGTCCCCAGAGTGTGATGTTCCGCTTCCTGTGTCCATGTGATCTCATTGTTCAATTTCCACCTATGAGTGAGAATATGCGGTGTTTGGTTTTTTGTTCTTGCGATAGTTTACTGAGAATGATGATTTCCAATTTCATCCATGTCCCTACAAAGGACATGAACTCATCATTTTTTATGGCTGCATAGTATTCCATGGTATATATGTGCCACATTTTCTTAATCCAGTCTATCATTGTTGGACATTTGGGTTGGTTCCAAGTCTTTGCTATTGTGAATAGTGCCGCAATAAACATACGTGTGCATGTGTCTTTATAGCAGCATGATTTATAGTCCTTTGGGTATATACCCAGTAATAGGATGGCTGGGTCAAATGGTATTTCTAGTTCAAGATCCCTGAGGAATCGCCACACTGACTTCCACAGTGGTTGAACTAGTTTACAGTCCCACCAACAGTGTAAAAGTGTTCCTATTTCTCCACATCCTCTCCAGCACCTGTTGTTTCCTGACTTTTTAATGATTGCCATTCTAATTAGTGTGAGATGGTATCTCATTGTGGTTTTGATTTGCATTTCTCTGATGGCCAGTGACGATGAGCATTTTTTCATGTGTTTTTTGGCTGCATAAATGTCTTCTTTTGAGAAGTGTCTGTTCATATCCTTTGCCCACTTTTTGATGGGGTTGTTTGTTTTTTTCTTGTAAATTTGTTTGAGTTCATTGTAGATTCTGGATATTAGCCCTTTGTCAGATGAGTAGGTTGTGAAAATTTTCTCCCGTTTTGTAGGTTGCCTGTTCACTCTGATGGTAGTTTCTTTTGCTGTGCAGAAGCTCTTTAGTTTAATTAGATCCCATTTGTCAATTTTGTCTTTTGTTGCCATTGCTTTTGGTGTTTTAGACATGAAGTCCTTGCTCATGCCTATGTCCTGAATGGTATTGCCTAGGTTATCTTCTAGGGTTTTTATGGTTTTAGGTCTAACGTTTAAGTCTTTAATCCATCTTGAATTGATTTTTGTATAAGGTGTAAGGAAGGGATCCAGTTTCAGCTTTGACATATGGCTAGCCAGTTTTCCCAGCACCATTTGTTAAATAGGGAATCCTTTCCCCATTGCTTGTTTTTCTCAGGTTTGTCAAAGATCGGATAGTTGTAGATATGCGGCGTTATTTCTGAGGGCTCTGTTCTGTTCCATTGATCTATATCTCTGTTTTGGTACCAGTACCATGCTGTTTTGGTTACTGTAGCCTTGTAGTATAATTTGAAGTCAGGTAGCGTGATGCCTCTAGCTTTGTTCTTTTGGCTTAGAATTGACTTGGCGATCCAGGCTCTTTTTTGATTCCATATGAACTTTAAAGTAGTTTTTTCCAATTCTGTGAAGAAAGGCATTGGTAGCTTGATGGGGATTGCATTGAATCTATAAATTACCTTGGGCAGTATGGCCATTTTCATGATATTGATTCTTCCTACCCATGAGCACGGAATGTTCTTCCATTTGTTTGTATCCTCTTTTATTTCCTTGAGCAGTGGTTTGTAGTTCTCCTTGAAGAGGTCCTTCACATCCCTTGTAAGTTGGATTCCTAGGTATTTTATTCTCTTTGAAGCAATTGTGAATGGGAGTTCACTCATGATTTGGCTCTCTGTTTGTCTGTTGTTGGTGTATAAGAATGCTTGTGATTTTTGCACATTGATTTTGTTGCTTATCAGCTTAAGGAGATTTTGGGCTGAGAAGATGGGGTTTTCTAGATATACAATCATGTCATCTGCAAAGAGGGACAATTTGACTTCCTCTTTTCCTAATTGAATACCCTTTATTTCCTTCTCCTGCCTAATTGCCCTGGCCAGAATTTCCAACACTATGTTGAATAGGAGTGGTGAGAGAGGGCATCCCTGTCTTGTGGCAGTTTTCAAAGGGAATGCTTCCAGTTTTTGCCCATTCAGTATGATATTGGCTGTGGGTTTGTCATAGATAGCTCTTATTATTTTGAGATACATCCCATCAATACCTAATTTATTGAGAGTTTTTAGCATGAAGGGTTGTTGAATTTTGTCAAAGGACTTTTCTGCATCTATTGAGATAATCATGTGGTTTTTGTCTTTGGCTCTGTTTATATGCTGGATTACATTTATTGATTTGCGTATATTGAACCAGCCTTGCATCTCAGGGATGACGCCCACTTGATCATGGTGGATAAGCTTTTTGATGTGCTGCTGGATTCGTTTTGCCAGTATTTTATTGAGGATTTTTGCATCAATGTTCATCAAGGATATTGGTCTAAAATTCTCTTTTTTCGTTGTGTCTCTGCCAGGCTTTGGTATCAGAATGATGCTGGCCTCATAAAATGAGTTAGGGAGGATTCCCTCTTTTTCTGTTGATTGGAATAGTTTCAGAAGGAATGGTACCAGTTCCTCCTTGTACCTCTGGTAGAATTCAGCTGTGAATCCATCTGGTCCTGGACTCTTTTTGGTTGGTAAGCTATTGATTATTGCCACAATTTCAGCTCCTGTTATTGGTCTATTCAGAGATTCAACTTCTTCCTGGTTGAGTCTTGGGAGAGTGTATGTGTCGAGGAATGTATCCATTTCTTCTAGATTTTCTAGTTTATTTGCGTAGAGGTGTTTGTAGTATTCTCTGATGATAGTTTTTATTTCTGTGGGATTGGTGGTGATATCCCCTTTATCATTTTTTATTGCGTCTATTTGATTCTTCTTTTTTTCTTTATTAGTCTTGCTAGCGGTGTATCTATTTTGTTGATCCTTTCAAAAAACCAGCTCCTGGATTCATTAATTTTTTGAAGGGTTTTTTGTGTCTCTATTTCCTTCAGTTCTGCTCTGATTTTAGTTATTTCTTGCCTTCTGCTAGCTTTTGAATGTGTTTGCCTTGCTTTTCTAGTTCTTTTAATTGTGATGTTAGGGTATCAGTTTTGGATCTTTCCTGCTTTCTCTTGTGGGCATTTAGTGCTATAAATTTCCCTCTACACACTGCTTTGAATGCATCCCAGAGATTCTGGTATGTTGTGTCTTTGTTCTCATTGGTTTCAAAGAACATCTTTATTTCTGCCTTCGTTTCGTTATGTACCCAGTAGTCATTCAGGAGCAGGTTGTTCAGTTTCCATGTAGTTGAGCGGTTTTGAGTGAGATTTTTAATCCTGAGTTCTAGTTTGATTGCACTGTGGTCTGAGAGATAGTTTGTTATAATTTCTGTTCTTTTACATTTGCGGAGGAGAGCTTTACTTCCAAGTATGTGGTCAATTTTGGAATAGGTGTGGTGTGGTGCTGAAAAAAATGTATATTCTGTTGATTTTGGGTGGAGAGTTCTGTAGATGTCTATTAGGTCTGCTTGGTGCAGAGCTGAGTTCAATTCCTGGGTATCCTTGTTGACCTTCTGTCTTGTTGATCTATCTAATGTTGACAGTGGGGTGTTAAAGTCTCCCATTATTAATGTGTGGGAGTCTAAGTCTCTTTGTAGGTCACTCAGGACTTGCTTTATGAATCTGGGTGCTCCTGTCTTGGGTGCATATATATTTAGGATAGTTAGCTCTTCTTGTTGAATTGATCCCTTTACCGTTATGTAATGGCCTCCTTTGTCTCTTTTGATCTTTGTTGGTTTAAAGTCTGTTTTATCAGAGACTAGGATTGCAACCCCTTCCTTTTTTTGTTTTCCGTTTGCTTGGTAGATCTTCCTCCATTCTTTTATTTTGAGCCTATGTGCGTCTCTGCACGTGAGCTGGGTTTCCTGAATACAGCACACTGATGGGTCTTGACTCTTTATCCAATTTGCCAGTCTGTGTCTTTTAATTGGAGCATTTAGTCCATTTACATTTAAAGTTAATATTGTTATGTGTGAATTTGATCCTGTCATGATGATGTTAGCTGGTTATTTTGCTTGTTAGTTGATGCAGTTTCTTCCTAGTCTCGATGGTCTTTACATTTTGGCATGATTTTGCAGCGGCTGGTACTGGTTGTTCCTTTCCATGTTTAGCGCTTCCTTCAGGAGCTCTTTTAGGGCAGGCCTGGTGGTGACAAAATCTCTCAGCATTTGCTTGTCTGTAAAGTATTTTATTTCTCCTTCACTTATGAAGCTTAGTTTGGCTGGATATGAAATTCTGTGTTGAAAATTCTTTTCTTTAAGAATGTTGAATATTGGCCCCCTCTCTCTTCTGGCTTGTAGGGTTTCTGCCGAGAGATCCGCTGTTAGTCTGATGGGCTTCCCTTTGAGGGTAACCCGACCTTTCTCTCTGGCTGCCCTTAACATTTTTTCCTTCATTTCAACTTTGGTGAATCTGACAATTATGTGTCTTGGAGTTGCTCTTCTCGAGGAGTATCTTCGTGGCGTTCTCTGTATTTCCTGAATCTGAACGTTGGCCTGCCTTGCTAGATTGGGGAAGTTCTCCTGGATAATATCCTGCAGAGTGTTTTCCAACTTGGTTCCATTCTCCCCGTCACTTTCAGGTACACCAATCAGACGTAGATTTGGTCTTTTCACATAGTCCCATATTTCTTGGAGGCTTTGCTCATTTCTTTTTATTCTTTTTTCTCTAAACTTTCCTTCTCGCTTCATTTCATTCATTTCATCTTCCATTGCTGATACCCTTTCTTCCAGTTGATCGCATCGGCTCCTGAGGCTTCTGCATTCTTCCCGTAGTTCTCGAGCCTTGGTTTTCAGCTCCATCATCTCCTTTAAGCACTTCTCTGTATTGATTATTCTAGTTATACATTCTTCTAAATTTTTTTCAAAGTTTTCAACTTCTTTTCCTTTGGTTTGAACGTCCTCCCGTAGCTCAGAGTAATTTGATGGTCTGAAGCCTTCTTCTCTCAGCTCGTCAAAGTCGTTCTCCGTCCAGCTTTGTTCCATTGCTGGTGAGGAACTGCGTTCCTTTGGGGGAGGAGAGGTGCTCTGCTTTTTAGAGTTTCCAGTTTTTCTGTTCTGTTTTTTCCCCATCTTTGTGGTTTTATCTACTTTTGGTCTTTGATGATGGTGATGTACAGATGGGTTTTTGGTGTGAATGTCCTTTCTGTTTGTTAGTTTTCCTTCTAACAGACAGGACCCTCAGCTGCAGGTCTGTTGGAGTACCCTGCGGTGTGAGGTGTCAGTGTGCTCCTGCTGGGGGGTGCCTCCCAGTTAGGCTGCTCGGGGGTCAGGGGTCAGGGACCCACTTGAGGAGGCAGTCTGCCGGTTCTCAGATCTCCAGCTGCGTACTGGGAGAACCACTGCTCTCTTCAAAGCTCAGATGGAAATGCAGAAATCACCCGTCTTCTGCGTCACTCACACTGGGAGCTGTAGACTGGAGCTGTTCCTATTCGGCCATCTTGGCTCCTCCCATCGATTCCTATATTGTTTCATTGACCTGTTTGTCTAATGTTGCTCAGTTACATACTGTCTTAATTACTATAACTTTATATTAAGGCTTGTATTTGATAGAGTAAGTCCTCCCAAACTTTCTTTTTTTTTTTTTTTTTTAAGATGGGGTCTCACTCTGTTACCCAGGCTGGACTGCAGTGGTACAATCTTGGTTCACTGCAACCTCTGCCTCCCAGACTCAAGCGATCCTCTCATCTCAGCCTCCTGAGTAGCTGGGACTACAGGTGCACACAACCACACTTGGCTAATTTTTGTAGTTTTGGTAGAGATGAGGTTTTGCCTTGTTGCCCAGGCTGGTCTTGAACTCCTGAGCTCAAGTGATCCACCTGCCTTGGCATCCCAGAGTGCTGGGATTACAGGCGTGAGCCACCGTGCCCAGCCCTCCCCAGACATTTTTCTTCAAGAATTTCTTAACTATTTTTGACATTTTAAACTTCCATATAAATTTTAGAATTAGCTTGCCAAAATCCTTTCTTAAAATTAATTGGGCGGGCACCTGTAGTCCCAGCTACTCAGGATGCTGAGGCAGGAGAATGGTGTGAACCTGGGAAGTGGAGCTTACAGTAAGCTGAGATTGCATCACCACACTCCAGCCTGGGCGACAGTGCGAGACTCCGTCTCAAAAAAAAAAAAAAAAAAAAAAAATTGGGGATTGCAATTATTCTCTAAATCAGTTTGGGATAAATTAGCATTTTTATATTATTATATCTTCCAATCAACATGGTATATCTTTCAATTTAATGTTTCCAATGTCTCTCAAAGTTCTAGAATTCTCTTTAGAGAGATCTTGTATATCTTTATTCATTTTATTCCTATTAAAAATGTTATAATGGTATTTTTTTTAAAAAATGCGTTTAAACTGTTGCTGTTGTGGAAAAATATAATTATGTTTGTTGTATTAATTCTTCATCATCAACCTTGCTAAACTCTGTTGCTAATTTTAATAATGTATCTTGTATATTCATTTTAATTTTCTTTTTGTAGAGACAAGGTTTTGCTATGTCGCCCAGGCATGCAGTGGCACAATTATAGCTCACTGCAGCCTCGCTGGGCTTAAGCAAGTTTTCCAAGTAGCTGGGACTACAGGCATGTGCCACCATGCCCAGCCAATTTTAAAATTTTTTGTAAGACTGAGTCTGGCTTTGTTGCCCAGGCTGGTCTGGAGCTGCTGGCCTCAAGCAATCCTCACGCCTTAGCCTGCCAAATTGTTGGGACTACAGGCATAAGCCACCTAGCCCAGCCCCCTCATTTGAATTTTTTACATATACAATTATATAGTCTTGTTTCTTTCCAATTCTTGCACCTTTTGTTTCTATTTCTTACTTTATTGATCTGGCTAGGACTATAGTGTACAGTGTACAGTGCTAAGTCACAGTGGATCCTTGCCTTATTCCCTGTCTAAAAGGGGGCACTCTCAATGTTTTACTTTAATATTTTTACTTCAGTGAAGCATGTTTGCTATAGACCTTCATCTCTAATAATTAAGACAATTTCTGTTTCTACTTTGCTTAGAGGAAATCATGAATATGAATGAATTTAGGATTTTCTCAATGCTTTTTCTACATCTCTTGAGATGCTCATATGCTTTTCCTTTAAGCTGATAATGTGAATTACATCAATTTTTTTTTCTAATGTTAAATCAACTTTGCATTTCTGGGATTCATCCAACTTACACATAATGCACTATCCTTTTTTCTAAATTGCTGGATTTAGTTTGCTGATATTTTGTTTAGCATATTGGTATTTACATTATGAGTAAAATAGGCTTGTAATTGTCCCTTTCTGGGGTTGTTCTTATTTTCTAGTATTGCAACCTGAGTTGGGGATTTTTTTCATCCCTTTCTATTCTCTGGAAGAGTTTGTGTAAAACTGGTGTTACATCTTCCTTAAATGTTTGATAATATTCACTGGTGACACCATCTGGGCCTGGAGGTTTTTGTTTTTTCTTTTGAAATAATTACAGATTCACATGCAGTTATAAGAAATACTATAGCAAGATCCTGTGTACTTATGCTCGGTTTCCTCCAAAAGTAACATCTTGCAAAACCATAGTACAAGATCACAGCCAGGATACTGACATTGACACAGTCAAGATACAGGGCATTTCTGTTGCCATAGGATCTCCCATGTCATCCTTTTATAGCCACACCCAGGTCCCTCCCACTGCATCCCCCTTCTGCATCCCTGATGATCATTAATCTGTTCATTTCTACAATTTTGCCATTTCAGGAATGGTATATACATATATACAGTATGTAATCTTGGAATGGAATCATGTACAGTTTGCAATATTTTGGTATTGGCTTTTTCACTCAATTTAATTCTCTGGAGAGTCACTCAAGGTCGATGTATCTATCACTAAGTCATTCCTCTTTATTGCTGAGTAATATTCCATGGTATGAATAGACTGCAGTTTGACTCTTCACCCATTGAAGAACATCTAGATTGTTTCCCATTTTAGTCTGATATGAGTAAAGCTGCAATGAGCATTTGTATAGAGGTTTTTGTGTGAAGGTAAGTATTTCTGTGGGATAAATGCCCAAAAGTACAATTATTGAATCAAATGATAGTTAAATGCTGATTTTTAAAAAAATTGCCAAACCGTTTCTCAGAGAGTCTGTACCATTTTTTATATTCCCATCTGACGTGCATGAGTGACCCAGTTTTTCTGCAGCCTCAGCAGTGTTTTTTGTCACTTATTTATTTTATCAGAGTAGTATTTTCACAATTGTAATAGGTGTGTAGTGATATCTCATTGTGTTTTTAATGTGCATTTTCCTAATGGCTGATAATGTTAAATTTCTTTGCGTGTGCTTATTTAACATCTATATATCCTCTTTGGTGAAATATCTGCTTAAGAACTCTTTTTGCCCATTGTCTTTTCTTTTCCTTTTTTTTTTTTTTTTTTCCCTGAGGCAAGGTCTTGTGCTTTCACCCAGGCTGGAGTGCAGTGGTGCGATCTCAGCTCACTGCAACGTCCAGCTCCGGGGTTCGAGCGATTCTCCTGTCTCAGCCTCCCAAGTAGCTGGGATTACAGGTGCATGCCACCATGCCTGGATAATTTTTGTATTTTTAGTAGAGATGGGGTTTTGTCATGTTGGCCAGGCTGGTCTTGAACTCCTGACCTTAAGTGATCTGCCCACCTCTGCCTCCAAAGTGCTGGGATTATAGGTATGAGCCACTGCACCTGGCTTTTTTTTTTTTTTTCTGCCTATCTTCCAATTGAATTGTTTGTTATTTTACCCTAAGTTTTGTGAGCTCTTCATGTATTTTAGATACTAGGCCTTTGTTGGATATGTGGTTTGCAGATATTTTCTCCTAGAATGTTGTCTTTCCGTTGTTTTAACAGGATCTTTTACAGAGCAAAAATGTGAAATTTTGATGAGGTCCATTGTATCAAATTTTCCTTTTATGGATCATGCTGTTGGTGCCAAGTGTAAGAACTCTTTGCCCACCTGTAACTCTTGCCCCCATTTCCCTGTGAGGCCACTGGAAGGAAAGCCCAAGTGTGTGTGGAGAGGCAAGCGCTGTTGGGAGAGAAGCAGCTCACTGCCCTGCCCCTGTCTCTGGGCGCTCACTTCTCCATTCTTTCCTCACCTCCTGGATGATGTTCTTTAACATTTTTTATTTTAAAAAAATTTTTAAAAATGTTTTTAGTGGTAAAATTGTTCTGAATGATTTAATCTTCCCCCTGAAGAGGAAGGGAAATCTGACCATTGTTTCTGAGGTAGAAGTTGATGAGGCACTTACATACTTGGTGGTAGCCTAAGGGGAATTCTTGCCTGGGTGTAGGAATGAGTCCATCTTCTTCGGCTCATCTGTTTTGTTTTCCTTCCCTCCTTTGCGCAGGAAGGAATAGGTAGGATCTACAGGCTCTGTAATCGTGTCTCACTCTTGGGAGATAACAGTCTCCCCTCAGGGTGCCCCTGTTCACCAAAGACATGAGTCCTTGTTCCTGACTGCTGCAAAGGGAGCAAGGGTGGACAGGGAAGCATGCTGTCTGTGTTGCACCTGTACCACTCACAAGTGAGTGCCAGTGTCAGATTTCTCTTAATCTTGATCACAGAAGTGATACAAACAGTTTACTGTAGAAGTTCTAGACAATAGAAATAAACATGTAGAGGAAAACCAGATCCACTTATAATCCCAGAACATGGTGTTTAACATTTTGGCCTATTCCCACTTGCCCCCGACCCCTGAATTCTACTTTTTTTTTTTTTTTTTTTTTGAGACGGGGTCTCACTCTGTCACCCAGGCTGGAGTGCAGTGGTGTGATCTCGGTTCACTGCAACTTCCACCTCCTAGGCTCAAGTGATCCTCCTACCTCAGCTGGGACTACAGGTGTGTGTCACCACACCCAGCTAATTTTTGTATTTTTTGTGGAGATGGGGTTTTGTCGTGTTGCCCAGGCTGGTCTCCAACTCTTGGGCTCAAGTGATCCACCCACCTTGGCGTCCCAAAGTAGTGCTAGGATTACAAGCATGAGCCACCAGGCCACCCACCCCCAACTCCGCCCACCCCCGCACTCCAGTATTCTTTTATAAAATGAGAATATACAGCATGCATTTTCTTATATCCTGAAGAAATGTGAGTGAGCTTACCTAGCAGTGCATCAGGAGATGCTGATTCAGATTGCCCTGCAGGTTCCAGAGAGCCTGATCAGTGGGAGCACAGGGCCTGGCTCCTTTTAGGGTTCCCCAAGGGTCTGGTCTATAAGTCACATTCTCTGTCTTGTGCCCCAGGGATGCTGAAAGTCTCCCTGTTGTTGCTCTACCTGGGAGTGCATTCTCCCCATTGCATACAGGGTGGGTCCTGGGGGCCGTCACTTCCCATCCCTTCTTCCTGGGCCGCCCAGTTCCACTGGTCAGTGCTGACCAATATCTCCTGCTTGGTAACTGGATTTCACTTTGGCAGGAGACTCTGGTTCAAGGGGAGGAACTCTGAACATGGGGATTATGGCCAGTGGCCTTGGATAAGTGAGAGTTAAGGAAGCATAAACTAATTTTCTTTGGATGGAAGTTTACACATAAAGATGATACTCACCTAGACTTGCAGATAATATGATGTACTATTTATTGCATAAATACATTTGATTTTAAAACAATATTAATTTTAGCTCTGGGCATATCCGGCCTTAGCTAACTGAGAATTGTAGCTCTGGGACCATCTGCTGGCTACTCTCCAGACTGCCACACCGGTCTGGGAAGCTGGCTCTCTTGGGATGGAGGTTAGAGCAAAGCCCCCGCTATAGGTAGCTTGTGCTTCCCGGGGTCTGCAGGGAAGTGAGGCTGGAGCAGCTGCAGTTCAGATATTTTCATGGTGGTGGATATCTCGGGCAGCAGGATCAGCAGTTACAGTATGCGTTCTGACCACAGACATAGATTCGAATTCTGGCTCTGCTGCTCTGAGCCTCAGCTTCCTCTTCTGTAAAGTGGGGATAATAATAACACATACCTTGTTGGGTGGTTCTAAGGTTTAAAAACAGGTGCTTATTAAGTGCTTATCACAGGGCTAGGCACATGTAGTAGTTTACACCTCCAGGAGAGATGGGGAGCAGTACCTTGTTTATGTCACTGTGATGATTAATGTTATGTCAGCTTGGCCAGGCCACTGCTAAAGACTGAATGTTTGTGTTCCCCACAAATTCATATCTTGAAAACCAGCCCCCATTGTGATGGTACTTGGAGGTGGGGCCTTTGCGAGGTGATTAGGGTATGAGAGTGAATGGGATTGGAGCCCTTAGAAAGAGGCTCCTGGAAGTTCCTTTGCCCGTTCCACCACGTGAGGACACAGTGAGAAGATGGATGCCTAGGAACCAGGAAGTGGCCTCTCACCAGACACCAAGTCTGTTGCTGTCTTGATCTTGGGCCTCCCAAACTCCAGAATGATGAGAAATAAATTAGTTTATAAGCAACAAAGTCTGTGGTATTTTGTTATAGCAGCCTGAACAGACTAAGACAGCCGTGGTCTCTGGTGTCTAGTCAAATACTACTCTAGATGATTCTGTGAAGGTATTTTAAAAATGAGATTAACATTCATTTCTTGGTTTTTATTTCTTGAGACAGCGTCTCACTTTCTTACCCAGGCTGGAATGCAGTGGTGAGATCATGGCTCACTGCAGCCTCAAACTGCTGGGATCAAGGGATCCTCCCACCTCAGCCTTCCAAGTAGCTAGGACCACAGGTGCACACCACCATGTCTGGCTAATTAATTAATTATTATTATTATTATTTTTTGTAGAGATGGAGTCTACCTATGTTGCCCAGGCTGGTCTCAAACTCTTGGGCTCAAGCGATCCTCCTACTTTGGCCTCTCAAAGTGCTGGGATTACAGTCATGAGCCACCACGCCCAGCTCAGATTACCACTTAAATCAGTAGACTTGGAGGAAAGCAGATTACCCTCTGTGATGTAGGTGAGCTCCATTCAATCAGTTGAAGGCCATAATAGAAAAGACTGGCCTCCCCCTGAGGAGGGGATTTTGCCAGCAGGCGGCCTCTGGACTCAAACTGCAACTCTTCTCTGGGTCTCCAGCTGCTGCCTACCAGGCCGATTTTGGCCTTACCAGCCTCCATAGTCACATGAGCCAATTCCTTAAAATAGATCTCTCTTTCTGTCTCTTTCTTCACATATACACACACACCCTAGGGGCCCTGCCTAATACTGTCATGGCATAGCCGTCTTTAAGCTCACTGAAGGCAGGTGCTGTGTCTCCTTTGTTCAGCCCTCTGTCGGTCATACCCAGCACAGTGCTGGCTCCCCGTTAGTAGCCTGGTGATTACTGGGCACTTCCCACTTTCTATGTCTCAGTTAGAAGGTCTGCCCCAGTGAGAGCCAAGAGTGGGCGGGGTAATGGATTAATGTCTGGGGCTATAGTGAATTTTTAGTGCCTGCCAGGGCAGATGGTGGGCACTTTTGAACCAGATGTGGTTGTGCATTTTGGGAGCTGAAACTTCCACATGGAGAAGAGAGACTTCTGGGTCCAGATGCCTGCCTTTGTCCAGCCACTCTTTGGACTGGGCCAGAGCACGACTATCGCACTGTGATCAGCAGGAACCTGCAATTACGATGGAAAGGTGGGAGAAGACGCAGAGTGGTTTTGCCTTAATCAGTTCTCACTTTAACAACTGCAAACAGACTGGCACCAGAAAAAGGTGACTTTTCTCAAGTTTTATTGTAAAATCCTCAGAAAAAGAGCATTTACAATGACAATAGTTTATGATAACTTGGAGTCATGGTTATACCAAGTGGTACTGTAAATACACCATGTGTTCAATACTGTGTAATAGGTCAAAGTAAACACAAACTTATTTCAAATGCCACATACAGTTACTGTGTTGGTACAAATTTCTACTAAAGTTGATGTATTAAAAATAATTTATATATATTTTATAAATAAGGAAAAATTCACATGTATAATAATTACAGGAAGCCTTTTGAGAAATACAGGTGATTACAGAAAATATATTTTGGAGGCTAGACAACGGTTCAAAATAATGTAATCTGCCTTGACATGAGAGATCCAAGAGTTTTCTGAGGTGGGGAAGCATGAGACTCGAATAGGACAAATGATGTGTGTGGCTTCACATCTTGAGGGTCACTCAGCTGCACTACAGCATGAAATGGTGTGTGTGACCACGCCAGCAAAACTCCATGCCCAGTTCTGCTTTGAGATAATCTCACACAGCCTTTGGGAAGCATGAGAAGCAAGGGAAAGTTAGGAAGCCACAGGGCCAGGCTAGGAAGGATGAGGGGGCCGGGCAGCCGCGGGAGCCAGGCAGGGAGGGAGTTGGGAACTGTGGGTCTGTGGTATGCGGCTTGCAAACCTGTTTCTCTCACCTCTCCCAAGTAGCACAGGACGCACAACTCTTCAACCTATGGCAGATGTCATGCTGGGCAGTGGACAAAGGTTTAGATTTGGGGCATTTTCGCAAGTTAGAGCTCTTGGGCCTCACAACCCAACCAATACTGGTTGCTCTTACTCAGAAACAAAGCTCTGATCTTGAAGAGGGTGCCTCTGAAGGGCAGCAATCTCTGATCTGGCCGAGCACATGTCGCCAAGCTTGGTGTAGGGGTAAGTCAATAGTTATTGCTTTGTGGAGTGCTGGCTGAGCCCTCGAAAGTCCTCTAGGGCATGGCCCATGTTCTCTGGGGCCACATGAGCAAGGGCTGGTTCCATATATGTAAAGATGAGCTTGGAAAGAAGCGTGCATGAATTGTGTTTTTTTTTTTAAAGTGCATGCTAAATACTCTGGTGCTGGCTAAAGAAGCCTCGCTATGAATTTTGGAGGATAATCCCCACTCTTGTATTCTCCATAATTTCATACATTGTTATTTAGTTAAATTAGGCTTCCCCACTCGCTGCCCACAGCTCCAAAGGAGGATGTGGATGCACAGGACAATGCTTATTTGTGTCCCATGGTCTGCTGTGTGGCTGCTGCCTAAAGCATGCAGGCCCAAGTAAGATGCTCAAATCCTTATGTGACTTAGCAGGTAACCTGGTATAGATAAAAGCAGGGAGTGGATTGCATTCCACTGGCTACTTGGGGTCTTGTAGTCACACCCTGAAGATAGGCACTGTATTTTTTTTTTCCCTTGAATTTTTAAGCATCTCTGTTTTATGATCTCTATAATTTTGGAGAGAAACCAAGGCAGCTAGTGACTTTCTTGAACAAAATTTCTTTGCCTACATGCCAGTTTGGGAGCACATAGTAGTATCTGGCCTATGAATGACTTCTGGCTTGTACCTCAAAGCAGGAAAGCGGCACGGGCAAAGACCACGGGGTAGGGGCTCGTGTAGCGGTCAGGTCAGTTGCTCCTTGAATGGTAGGAGCTGTTGTGGAATGGCTCATGAGCAGGGGGCCTGAGACACAGGAATGGAACAGGAAAGAGGGGAGAATAAAAAGGGAGTTGGAGGGAGGCTGCAGGGGCTTGGGTCCTCTGAGAGTATGCTTGGCTGAGATGTCATGGTCTCGCTATTCCTGCTGGACGACACCTGACTTCCCTGATGGTTTCCAGCCAGCTCTCTCTAGTTTTGGTCATCTAACTCCAAAGGTCTGCAAGCGAGGGTTTGGAGGGTGTGATTCTGGGCAGCAAGGGGCTGTGTCCCTATGGGTTCTGGCTGTACTTGGAGTGGAACCTGGGGTCCTGGGTGGGGGAGGCTGTCGAGGACTTCTGTGGCAGTGCTTCAATCTTATGTTACCTGCCTGGCCTCCTGGCTGGGGGTGGAGGGGAGTAGCATTCCGGGGGTGCTGGGTGCAGGGGCAAGTGTGAGGTAGATTGGTGGATGCATAGGAAGGAGCTGGGAGTGGTAGTGTCGACTCTCCTGGAGGCTTGCTTCTGAAAAGGAGGTTTGAAGAGTGGGAGAGAGAGAGTTGTGGGATTTGCTAGTGAAGATGGTTTGTTGTCTGTAATAATGGAATGAAACACATCATGATAAATGATCAACTATACTTTTTAAGCCCCTTGTAGAAAAATATATCCAGAGTGAATCTGTTTCACATCTTAGTTCTGAAATCTTCTTTAGTTCACAGGTTATTGGTCAACAGAAAACAAGATGTGGCCGTACAAAGCCAACTCCTGGCTGCTTTCCTAAATGAAGACTCAGTGGTTGCAATCTCTATGGCAGCAGGCCATTCTCTGCTTTATTTGGGGTTGAAAGCCGGCTTCCAGTGCCTACCTGGAATGGGGAGCCTTGTCTGGACAGATGGAGATGGGGAGATGTCTGGGTTGGGGGTGGGAATTGTAGGGGTTGAGTTTCTGTCTCTGGTGATGCTATCTCTAGGTCAAAGTACCTGAAGTTTGGTATTAGTAGTTGGCTCCAGCCAGGATTTACAGGGCTCTTCTAGCTTCTTCCTGGAGCTTGGGGAAAAGTAGGACACTCGAATGACTTGGAGATTGAAGAAATAAGCCTGGGCCAGCCCCAGGCAGGGTGGGCTGGGTCAGTGTTGGTGAGGCTGGGATGATAGCTTTGGCCGTGGGTGCGATGCCCATCAACCCTCCTCATGCAGGCAGGTCGTGCCATCGTCCCGAAGCTGACAGTCCCCCTTCCTGCCATCCGTCTGGGGCTGCCTGGGTGGGCTTTTGGACCCGGAGCCTTTATGCAAGGTTCTGCCCACTGGAGCAGAAGAACGAGGGCCTCTATTTCAAAGCCTTCCTGTCACCACAGGTGCAGATTATTTGTCATTTTGGGAAAAAAAAACTATTGAATTTTTGTAAAATTAATTTTATTTCAAAATGACTGAGGGGGTTTATATAAATAGCTTTCTTGATGATTCTTTTGGTAAAGTCAGTACTTCTTTAATAGCTAAGATATCAGTTGTGAATTGATCTTGTGGGTTCATTAGGAGGATTACCGGCTGGGCTTGCTACAGGAGGCCCCCCTGTAGTGAGGCATTTCCTCCCAGTGGCTTTCCAACTGTGTCCCATGAACCTCTGCTGGGGTGAAGTATGGGAGAAAGGGCAGGCCAATCTGGCCTTCCTCCTCCTCCTCCTTCTCCTCCCGCCCCTGACTCCCCACCCAACCAACTCTATTGGTTTTCCTGCCAAAAGGCATTTACCTCCCTGCATTGGTGACTTTGCCTCCTGGGGCTGGACTCCTGAAACCCTGATCTAGGCTTCAGGCCTGCTTCGATTCAGTTGTGTCTGGCATGCTGTCAGTGAGACCTAAGCCTGCCGTCTCCAGAAAATGCACTCTGAGGACAGCAAAGGGCAGCTATGCTTTTTAGACACATTCCAAGATGGAAGGGACAGTGGGGGAGGAGCAGGTGCTGCAGAAGTTGACTCTGTCACTCCTGATTATTTTAAAAGGCCAGTTTGGGTCGAACTGGTCTTTGACTTAGGAATCCTGCTGCCCAGAGGGGCTCGTGTTCTGGTCTGGTAGTTGGTGGGACTTTTCCTCCTTTAGGCTCAGAGATCCTTTTTCTGTCAGGGGCTGATACAATGGAAATTTTTCCAAAAAAAAAGTTTATGAAAGTTGGAGAATTTTAGTGGTAAAAATGGGAGATTGGGAGTAAACATATGAAGATATTGAGGCAGGAAAAAAAAAGGGGTGAGATGGGTCATCCATGCATCCCAGCTACGGTGAAACTGCATTCTAGGCTTTTGAGGTGAGCTTCCTCAACTTATATCTACATAGCATATCTTTTAAAATAAAAAACAGACGTACCTGTCTAGGCACACCCCTAGGAGTCGCAGGGGACAGGCGTTTGGTGGGCCAAGTTGCATGAGACATACAAGTGATTGCTCTCATGAGATCTGGGGCGGGGGATGCATGTGGCTTGGCAGTCAGGCAGGAGTGAAAGGAGCTGTGTGTGTTGAGAGTGACACAGAGTCTAGGGTTTCCTCTCCTTGAAAGAGTTCATTCCTCAATGGCAAAGGAAAATCCTGGTCATGTCAGTAGGTGAAGGTGGCCAAATTAGCAAAGACGTCTGTGGTGAGACCACCTCTCCCAACCCGTGTGGCTTGCAAAATGATCATTCAAACCAGGACACATGTAAGTTCCACTCATATGTGGGAGAGGGAAGGCGAGCCTGTTTTTGCTGAGTCTCTGATCTAGGCAGTCTCCAGAGGGCTATGTGGGTTGTACTTCTTCGATGCCCATGTGAGAGTCACCACAGCCTGAGACACATAAGGAGAATGCAGTAGTGCCAGCCTGTGGCCTTCTGTTCTGGGTTCTGCAGTGTGTGTGTATTAATTGGGGAATGTGGGTAAGAAAACCCTCGCCGAAATGTGTTCTGTCTGCAGTGCTGATGCGGGGATGGGGTACCAGAGAGGAGTGGATGGGCCACAGGTAGGAAAACAAAATCTGTTTTGAAAAGGTATAGCTTCAGGAACTCACCTGGCCCCACTCGTGTCCTTGGGGTTTCTGCATTGAGCCTGGAGGCCACCTATACCTTGCCAGGCAAGCCCAGTCTGCCCTGAATCTGGGGTACCAGACCTGACTAATGAGATGTCTCCCTTCTGTGCTGAAAAGGAGGCACACAGAACTTGTTCTGGTTTTTTGGGGTCCCAACACAGAACCGAGTCCTTACGGATGAGGTGGCCTGGTCTGCTCTTGGAGAAGCAGGGTGGCAATAGTTGACAGGGCCAGTATTCTCAGATGACCATTGTTCTTTCTGGCTGTGGAATGTGGGGTTGTGACCACCCCCAAGACTCGGCCTAAGGCAGGGAAGGATATAGTTGGACCTCGGAGAGCATCTTTCTGCTTACTAGCATTTGAGATTATAAAAATTTTTTTTAATCAAAAATTTCCAAAATAAAGTGAGTGATTTCCCCATCCCCCAAGATGCAGTAAGTCTTGTTGGCTCTCCCTCAGGCTTACAGCAAGTCAAATGGAAAGAAAAGCAAGAAGCAGCTGTGAGGGAGAAGATGCGGTCCCACGCGAGGACGGATGGGCTTTCAGTTCAGGAGGGAGGCCCCTGCTCCTGGTCGGCCTCTGCTTCCGGGCCACTCCGTCAGGGCAAAGTCTGGCTGGGTCTGGCGGTAAGGGACAATGACTATGTGAAGGCAACTGACAGAGGTGTCTGCTTGGAGAGCAGGATCCCTTGGTTCCATGATGTCCCCAGGTCACTCGGTGTGCAGCTTGGCACAGAAATGATCCCTTTACACAGCAGCATATGTTCTCATCGTAGCTCAAGGCATAAATCATACTTCCTAACGAAAAAACCCCAATCTTGGTAGCAGCGCATACCTTATACTAGGAAACTTGCAAGGAGACCAGTGTTGAACCACAAAGCGAGTACAGGTTTTTGCTTTTGTCTGTAAAAATGTACAGCGCACCTGCTTGAGGCTGCAGTGTCAGGACTAGGGGGTGTTCCTTGGCCCAGGGCTCTGCTCTGGGCCCTTCATACCTCACCCACCCACACCACTGTGGTCCCCCCCTTTATACCTGACACCTCACACCGCAGCGTGTTTTGTCTCCCATTGATGAGGAACAGTGACTCTCGGGCTGGTGTGAGGAGGTACTGTCCAAACAGCCCACTGTCCCTCATGATTCTGTGGGCACCCCCCCAGGGCTGAGCTGGCCCTGTGGGTGGCTCCTTTAAGTTCTTCAGCATGCCCACCTTCCCCGTGGACAGCTCCAGGAACAGCAGGTCCGGCTCCGTGTGCAGAGCCGCGTAGATGTTGTATTGATTGCTTTCAGTGAAGGAGCGCTGGAAGGCCAAGTCTGAGATGCCCGAGTTTATTTGCAGGTCATACAGGGTCTGGATCTCGCCCCGCACTGTGATCTCCTGCACGTGCAGCCAGGGGCTGTCAGCTGCAGCACTGACTATGAAGCGCCCGTCGGGGGATGTGTGTGGGGTGCCTGTTACATCACCATTGGGGCCAAGCACAGAGTCTGTGACACTGTCAACGAGCAGCTGTCGGGCAGCAGAGGCGGGGCTGTCCTGTCGGCACTGGATGAAGAAGTAGCCGCCCAGGTGGGTGTGTGCCATGGCCTGGGGCACGCAGCCATGGTGGTGCAGGCCGATGGTCTTCAGGGGCATCATTGTTTCCAGGTCCACCTTGTGGACTGCAGGATCAGACTTGTTGAAGATGAAGCCAAACCTGGGAGGGGAAGAACTGAGGTCAGAATTTGCCTCCAGGGGTGGGGAATCTGTCATTTGTCTTAAACAATTACATCCTCTGCCTTTTCCCTTTATTATAATCCTTCAGTGATCTAATAGCCTAGTAATAAGATCTATCATTCTGCAGGGGATGTCTTCATAAACAAATAATCTATGATCTCAATCCAAATGCAGTGGAGTTACAAATGTTCCTGGATTTATGCTCTTGTAACATGCACTCATCGTTGGAAATGATTATGGAGGAAGGCGAGAGGCGCTTCAACTGCTTCTCCATTTATAATACTTATGATCTGTTTCTCTGAGGCCCATGCCAGCTAGAAAGGGGAGAGTCTGTGTCTGGATGGTGAGCATGGAGGAAAAGGGCAAGAGATCCCTGCCCCGATTCTGCCTGTTACAAAGATAAGAAAAGAGTTCTATATCCTTGCTGTTTTCTACACTAACTGGCAAATTAGAATTTGAGGATGCAGATGCAGCCGAACAAGTGCAGATGTCCTGTTAGTACCCTCTTCCCCTGGAAGGGAAACATGTGGGGGCAGTCTCTTCTCTGACCACATTGGTGATGCGGGTAGGAAGAACCCTGGGCATTGGGGTTGAGGACAGCTTTTCCCTCCGGAGCCAGATGGCCTGGTGCCGGCACACTGCCCTGCTAGCTGCAGAGCCTGGGGCAGGCTGCTTGCCTCTCTGAGCCTCAGTGACTCTAACCAGGTTAGCTCCTTCCTAGGGCTATTGGGAGGATTTGATCTAAGAGGGAAGTTTAGCAGAGGGACTCAGGTAGGTGGGAGTTGCTCACATCTGGATTTTCTAAAATTCCTCTTTGGAGGCTGGTTGGAAGTATGGAAAAGCCTGACTCCAGGCAGGACTTCCCTTTGATCTTGAGAGCCTGTGCCTAAATCCCTTGCTCACAGAGGCCTTTTGGTGCTGTGTACACCTGCAGGAATAGAGCAGAATCTCTTCTGTAGTTTTCTCTAGAAAAACTGTACCCCAGAGTAGAGGAAAATACTCCCTCCAAGGCACATCTTTAAAGCATCTTTAAAGAACCAGAGCATGGAAATAGCAAGAAAGAAAACTCTGCTCTTATAAGAAACTTTAAGTTAAAAGCCACAGACAGGAACTGCAGAACCTCTGAGTGTGCCCGACCCTCAGCTGAATACAGCTGCTTTATGAGGGCTTCACCATTTAATATACTCTTAGAGGCTCTTGCACAGGCTCTCTCTGCAGTGGGAGGGTTCATAAAGTGGCTTTCTTCCTTGGGTGAGGGTGAATGGGTGCATCTCCAGCAACAACTTGCAAAAACAAATCATTTCTTTCTGCAGAGAGGTGCTTGATGGCGGATTATAGAAAGGTATAAATAGTGCTACAAGACATTTGGGGTCTTGATGGCTTAGAGACAGGCTTGGTCGTCTGGCAGTGGTAAGTTTACAGAAGATATTGGGGGCTCTCTGAAGTGAATACGGATGGGGACTGACCATGCTGGGCCGAGGTCTGCAGTTGAGGCCATGGCTCTTATTATTGGGTGGTTGTTTTAGGTAGTGGCAAACCATGGCAATCAGGAAGCCTTGTCTCTTTGTGGGCTCCCGGCACAGATGCTCTGGGGGTTCCTAAAGTATTATGGGCTGTGGTTAGATGGGAATGTGGAAGAATGGTGCACTGAAACAAGACTTGGCTTTACATTTAGTCTGACTTTGCCAATTCCTAGCTGTGTGACATTGGTCAGTGTCTTAACTTCTCTGATCCTCATCTATAACATAGGGGTTAAGACCACTTGGACTAGATTTTTGTGTCTAGCAAGCAGAGGGTGCTCAATTTACCGCTACTGTTTCTTTCTTTCCTCTGCTGCCTTTACCTTAAGGATGGGACTTCCTGACCTTTCTGGGCCACTGAGGGCATTAGGAGCTGGGTGCCTTCAGTATAATAGAGTTACTGACCCCAAGCAATGAGGACTAGGCTCTGGGTCTGTTTTACTGGACCTTCTCTGTTCCTTCGTGATGGGGTCCAAATCCAGCATGGGAGTGGAGGAGACAGAGAAATGAGCAGGTCCCATGCTGGGCAATGCTGCCCCTTGCAGGGCTGAGCTAGAGCGGGGAGTGCCTTAGAGGCATCATGGGCCAGTCTCACCTGATGTGGTTGATGATGAGGTTTGTTGGGGGAATGAAGAAATCATCCACTCCTGCAAAGGGTGTGCGGATGAGGTGCTGGCTCTGGCCGGCGCTGGCTTCTGTGATCACCTACAACACAGAGTGGGAATCCTAGTGAGGGCCCATGCAGGTGGGGGCTGAACCTGGAGACACCTGTACGCTCAGGTGGAGTCACCCCGGCAGAGGGGTGCTTGGGAGAGAGATGACTAACAAACCTCAATCTCAGGGAAGAGGCAGGAGCAAAGTGGGAGCAGTTCAGGCACATCCTAGGCAGGGACCCATTCTTCCTGAAAGAGGAAGTGGTGGGACAGGACTGATTGCCCGAATTGCTTCTGCCCCATGGTTAAGCCTGCCTTGCTGCACTTTGTCAGCCACCATGATGGCAGAGTGAGAACCTGAGGGGTGGTGGTGGGGTTTCCAAGGGAAGTCTCCAGAATGGAAACATCACTGTGGTTGCTCAGAGACCACCTCCTCTCGTAATGGGGAATCCTACCTTCTCAACATGTAAGCCAGGCTAGGGAAAGTGGGAGAGGGCTGTCAATCATGAAAATGTCACGTGGTGGAACTGTCTACTGGGAGTTCATTTTTCTCTGGTGCCAGATGCCTGGGCCAGTTTGTTGGTAGTCTCTGTCGGATGCTGCTCACAGACATTCTCTGAGGTGCGACTCCAGGATTGATGAGAGAAAGCAGACATCCTACGGGATGCCACTCTGACATGCTGGGCTGTTTAGATGTCTTGCAATTAGAATGCTGGGAAGAGGTCCTGGTCTCACACAGGAGACTTGCTGTAGAAAGTCAACAATTAGGCCCTGTGCCTTGTACAAATTGGTAGTGACAGAGCACGGCTGCCTCTGTTTCTCTGGAGGTAACGCTTTCTCCCCTGTGGACCTGGCAGGAGACAAGAGCCTTTCCCTGGTGTGTGTCCCAGCTGCACTCATGTCAGGGAAGGCACAATGGCAGCTCTGAGCAGAAGCCAGGTGGTGTGTGAAGTCAGATAGGATGAGTGAGTGGTCCGGAGTCCCTGCCATGAAACCCCTGTGGTCAGGCTGGGCAGCCCCTCTGTCAGCTAGTGAGGCCCAAGCCAGCCAGACTGTGTCCTCCTGCCTTCTGCATATGCTCATCAGCCTTCAAGTTCTAGGCCACTGCCCAGAAAGCAGCAGACCAGTGGCCCGATAAGGGGCTTGGCCAACTTACAGGCCCCGAGAAGCCCAGACCCTCTGTGCAGGAGAGGAGGCAGATGCTGGGCCCCTGAACGGGAAGGTGAGACACTTTTTCTAATCATGATATTGTGGCCACATGTGTAGAAAGGAGGGTCTAGATTTCTGCAGCCTGAGGCTTGGCCTGCAGGGTGAGAGCTGACTCTGGTGGGGGCTTGTGACTCCCATGGCTGAGAGCTCTGGATGCTTCTACTTTTTAGGAATGGAGCTGCCTTCTGGCTTTTACTTTTATGACAAAACAAACAGCACCTGGCCTGCCTCCTCAGGCAGGCTGGAGGCTTGTGTCTTTTTTCGTCTTGCTTTCCTCTGCAGTCAGCAGGCAGAGTGCTGGGCTGGAGTGATGCAAGCCATGATTTTCAGGTTTGAGGCAGTCCTCATGTTGCATTAGGTTATTTCTCTGTGATTTTTTTTTTAAGAGGCCAAATGATTACTTCTATGGTAAGCTCATAGGAAAAAACTCATAGAAGTGGGTGTTAAGAAAATATCAGCATTAGGAAACTGGATCTTAGAGAGTCTGAAAAGAAAATGCCAGGGAATTCCAAGAAGCCATGCAATCATTGCTTGGTATCAGGCCTGTCATTTTAGCTCATAGTAGAGATGAAAAATTACAGGCTGTCATTGGTCAATGTCATTCACGCTTCACTGCTCTGACACCCTATATTCAGAGGTTACTTCATCAAAACGCAGTGCCACGGGCCATTGAATTGGTGTGGGCATGTCAGCCTCGTTTCTCTGAGTCACGAGTTCCTCCTCGGCTTTTTCTTGTGTCCTAACACACAGCTGGGCCCACAGTGCCCTAAAGATAACTGTCAAGCCCCTCACATTTGCTGCCGTATGGGCTTGGTACAGGAGATGCATGCATGTGTCTGAATCTCAGGATATGCCCATCAGTTGGCAGGGTGGGGACAGCAAGGCTGGGCATCTCCCTCAGAGGGGTGTATGAAGCCAGCTGGGAAGTGGCATGTGGAGGGGTGGGAGAACATGGTATCCAGAGGACAGGCTGGGAGGCAGCTAACAGCTGGCCTGAGAAAGGGGGTGGGCCAGAGAGTGCTGGGCAGCATTGGAAAAGATGCCAAACCTTCCAAACCTGGGTGCTGAGGAGGGCTTTGGTGGAGAGAGCCTCATTTGTACAAACACGTTCATATAGTCTTCCCAAAGTGTGTTCAACAAATCCTTCAGTGGTGGATATTTAGAAACAATATTAGGATATTATTTTTAATCTCTTGCAAATACAAACAATGCAGTAACAAACATTGTATTTGTGAGAGATTAAAAATAATGTCATAGCTCAATTTTTGTCCACATCCATGATTATGGCCTTTGGAAAAATTCTGAGAAGTCAAGTTGCTGGATCAAAAATTACTCTTTCACTGGCCAGGCATGGTGGCTCACACCTGTAATCCCAGTACTTTGGGAAGCTGAGGCGGGCAGATCACTTGAGGTCAGGAGTTTGAGACCAGCCTGGCCAACATGGTGAAACCCCATCTCTACAAAAAATACAAATATTAGCTGGGTGTAATGGCATGTACCTGTAATCCCAGCTACTCAAGAGGCTGAGGCACGAGAATTGTTTGAACCTGGGAAGAGGAGGTTGCAGTGAGCCAAGATTGTGCCACTGCACTCCAGCCTGGGTGCAGAGTGAGATTCTGTCTCAAAAAAAAAAAAAAAAAAATCTTTCAGGCTTTTGGTTCACACTTCCCAATGGCTCACCACAAAGACTATGCCAGTTGAATTTCCAGGAGCAGTTTTTGTGAGCAATGGTTTCTTTAACCCTAGCCCACAGTGATGAAGGTAGGTTTATTCAAATGATTTCATACTTTTTTTGTGTGATAATGCATATCCTAGACTTTCCAGTTATGAGAAGGGAAGCATCATGCTGTAATTCCTGGTATTATGCTTTCAGTGTTTTGTCATTTAGGCAAAGGTAAACTATTGGTTATTGGTTTTGGAGAAGTAGTCTTTATTATATTTAAATAATTTCCTTCTATTCCTATTTTTAGGCTTTTTATTAAGAATGCCTGCTGTATTTAATTAAATGTCTTTTCAGTATTTATTGAAAACGTCCTACATGTTTTCTCTTTCAATTTGTTGGTGTTATGAATAATATTGACTGATTTCCTGACAGTGAACCATCATTGCATCCTGGGAATGTGTTCCCTGCTTGAGCATTCAGACACATTCCTGGATTCTATGTCTTTTTCTTTGCGTGCGTGTGTGTGTGTGTGTGTGTGTGTGTGTGTGTAGTGTTTGTTTATACACATGCGTCTCTCCTGTGAAACTCCCTTTTTAAAATAAATTATCCTTGCATAATATTCCTGGATTTGTATGTTAGACAAGGACATGGGTCCAAGTCATCTCTTGGATTCCAGTCATTCCTGTAACCAAAACCAATTCTTCACAATTTATTCATTTAAAAAAATCATAAGCCATGTGGTTTCAATGCGCTTTAATTTGAATTCAATTAAAAAGAATTTAACAAGTCAACTTTTCCCAAACAAAACTTTATATTCTATTTTCTTTAGGAGCTCAGTGAATCTAAACATTAAGTTTCAATATAAAATCTTTAGAAACACCGTAAAACTATGTAAACAGTGGTAGTTTGCATCTCTTTGTTTGTAATCACTGAGCCCATGAAATTCAAAGCCAGACAAATCCTTGTACTACTAAGGGTCATAAGCCAGAATGTCTTAAAAAATATCCTCAAAGCTTTGGAATCCAGTACGAATTAGGAAATGAGTCGGAGTCAGACACCCCGAGCACAAACTAGCGCAACCCCACAAAACATGTTTAATTTGAGTTTTCATCCTGGACTCTATTTCTAATAGTATGTTAGAATTAAAAACAGAATTCTGCCTCTGTATTTATAAGTGAGATTAGTCTACAGTTTTATTTTTTATACTATTTTAAATCAGGTTTTATAATCACAATAACACTGGCTATTTAAAACAAACTGTACATTTTCACCCTATGGTCTTGGGATAGTTCAAGTAAAATTATCTATATTTTGAGGACTTGACAAAACTCAGCTGTACATTTTTCTATGGTAGATTTTTCTTTAAAAAATCCATGGTAATTGCTCTAGCTCAGGTTTCTCTTTTCATAAGTCAGTTAATTTTTTAAAAACATTTTGCAAGCATTCACTGATTTCCTCTAGGTTTTAAAATTTGTTGCCTCAGAGTTGCAATGTAGTGTTATTTTTTTAGATAAAATCTCATTCTGTCACCCAGGCTGGAATGCAGTGACACGATCTCAGCTCACTGCAACCTCCACCTCCTGGGTTCAAGCGATTCTCCTGCCTCAGCCTCCTGAGTCGCTGGGATTACAGATGTGCACCACCACACCCAGCTAATTTTTGTATTTTTAGTAGAGACAGGGTTTCACCATGTTGGCCAGGGTGGTCTTGAACTCCTGACCTCAGGTGATTCATCCACCTCAGCCTCTCAAAGTGCTGGGATTATAGGCATGAACCACTGCACCTGGCCTATTTTTCAAGTCTTTTGATCCTCTTGTATCTGCAATAAAATTCCCTTTCTCATTCCTCATTTTGTCTATTTTTGTTTGCTTTTTTCTTTATTGGGGTTGTAAAGGATTCATCTTTTTTGTTTTGCTTTCTATTAATTTTAGCCTCTATTCTTTCTTGCAAGTTTTGTTCTCTTTCAATTTCTTAAATACTTCCTTTTCAGGCTTTTAAGCCCCAAGAATTCCTTGGTACAGCTTTCTCTGTATCCTGTAAATTTTGATATGAAATAATTAATAGTCTCTTTTTCTTTGCTTTTGAGACCATTGGTAGTTTTCCTTTTAATTTCCTCTTTGATCCAATAGATATATCCAGGAATGTTTTCTTAATTATCAGAAAATATAGCCTACAACATCTACTTTTACAAAAATTTAAAGTTTCTTTAGTGATATACTTTTTTATATGGAGACATACTGAAAAATTCTATTTGACTGATGAAAGTCTTTCTATGTTTTTATTAAACCAAACTTCTTGTTTATATTCAATTTTCCTGTCATCTTGTCTCTTCGTATATTTTAAATCAAGCTCTTCTATGTTAATCACTCTTGTTTTACGTATTCGTTATGTTGTTTGATATAGATCAGCTGTTCAGCACCTACTGTCTCTCAACATGCTTAGTGCTCTTAACCCTAAATTCCACATTGCCTGACGCTACCATGCATGCATGCTTTTTTGTTCACCTGTCATCACTATTCTCACCCCTTTAAGGGCAACCTTTTATTATCACTTTATGTGTGTTTCTTGGAAAAAAGTTATTGCTAGTTTTTAAACCCAGTCTGCTCATCTCTGCTTTTAATTGGGGAATTCAGTCATCAATGAGATATTCACTTCTCAACTACCAATTTCAAACAACATTCTCTGTATCCTCTCTTATCCCAATAAAATGAGGTTTAAAGTGAAGTTTTGAGTATTTTTACTCCCCCTTTCTGCATACTCCCTACTTTTGTTTATTTTTTGAAACAGGGTCTCACTCTGTCACCCAGGCTGGAGTGCAGTGGCATGATCTCGGCTCACTGCAGCCTCCATCTTCTAGGCTCAAGTGATTCTTCTGTCTCAGCCTATCAAGTAGCTAGGACTACAGGTGCGTCAGCACACCTGGCTAATTTTTGTATTTTTTTTTTTGTAGAGATGCAGTTTTCCTAGGTTGCTCCTGCTGGTCTCCAACTCCTGAGCTCAAGTAATCCTCCTGCCTCAGCCTCCCAAAGTGCTAGGATTACAGGTAAGAGCCACTGCACCTGGCTCCTACTCTTTTTACTGAAACAATTTATCTTTAGTTACAGCTTGGTATCAGAATTTCTTTCATTGTCTCTCTCCTCATTCAAATGTCCTCACCTGGCACTTATTGTACATTTCTAGATAGCCTCTCCTCATCCATTTTACTTTTAATTTTAGATCTTCCTCTCCTGGTTCATTACTTGCCACTATCTCTGTCCACCTTGATGTCTCTAATCTGGCTCATCTGATGTTTGTCTAGTATCTTTCCTTAGGTGTGGCCCATGAGTGATGGGCTCCCTGAGTTCCTGCGTACCCGTATCTCTTTCTTTTGTCCTGACAGGTAAATGATGTCTTGCTTGGGAATAGAACCCTTGGAGCGTGTAGATGGGATACCACGGTCTTCCAGCTCCTATTGCAGGTGAGAAGTCCACTGTCAATTTGATTAGTTTTTCTTAAAACTTGGAGTTCTGGAACTTTATCACTAGTGAAGAGATGTGTCATTTCTCATCAGTTTAGCCTGGACTTGTAGATTCCTTTTAATCTACAGGATTAAGTTTCTTCAACTTGAATATTTTATTGGAAACGTATTTAATGTTTGACTCCATTCTAATAGTTATCTTTTCTTTCTAAACTTCTGTTCTTCCCACTTCACGGCTCAACCTCTTCATGGGTTTGCTCTGTGATTTGAGAGAGCTTTTCTTGTTCTTTATCTTTCAGACTACTATTTTGGGTCTCATTAGAAACCATGCATTTTTCTTTTTTTGTTTTTTGAGACAGAGTCTTGCTCTGCTGCCCAGGCTGGAGTGCAGTGGTTCCATCTTGGCTCACTACAACCTCTGCCTCCAGGGTTCAGGCGATTCTTCTTGCTCCTGAGTAGCTGGGACTACAGGTGTGCACCATCACGCCTGGCTAAGTTTGGTATTTTTAGTAGAGACGGGGTTTCACTATGTTGGCCAGGCTGGTTTCAAATGCCTGACCTCAGGTGATCTGCCCACCTTGGCCTCCCAAAGTGCTGGGATTACAGGCGTGAGCCACTGTGCCTGTTCACATTTTTCATCTATTGCAGTTTTAAACTGGGAAATCTTTTTTGTTCTTTTTCTAGTGGCCCCTCCTCTTGAATTTTCTGAAGTGCTTTCTTATTTTTTGTTGGTATTTCTGGCAGCTGTATTTCTTTGGGCTGGTACTCTGTTCTGAGTGACCTTTATTGTGGTGTCCAGGCTCTCTGATAGGTTATTACTATTTTTTGTCACCTCACTGGACCCAAGAATGGTTGGTGGCTTCCCCAGTGTGACAGTGGCCTCAGAGTATAGAAACTGAAGTTGTGAGTGATGCAGAGGTGCAGGTAGGTGGTCAGTCCCTAGAAGGAAGCTTCTCCAGACCCTGGTCTTTCTGCCCTCTTGCCAGTCTTGGTTCCAGAGGGTTCTACAGGGGAGTTAGCTCCATTTGCAGCCCTTCTCACCTTGGGTTCTGAGAGAGAGAGAGAGAGACCCTAATCTCCAGAGGCATCCATTATATGTAATGAATTAACTTTTCTCCTGTGCACCCAGAATGGTTCTTTGCACCATCTTTGGGAGAATTGAGAAAATGGGCATCTAAATCACTTTACAGGGCTCATTCCTCTTATGGATCCTTGATGGGCAAGGCTGGGCAGGGCATACTCAAATTACTCAAGTCAGGGTTGCTATTGACCTTTCTTGGCTGATGGGGGAAGGGATCCCACGGATCTCTGGAGCCCAAGCTCTACCCAAGGGAGTGCTAGATGTTTGGGCTCCAGAGCCACACTGTCTAGGGTGGACTATAGGCAAATTATGGAAATTTTCTGTAACCTAGCACACTGTAAGCACTTGGTAAGTGGGCTTTTGTTTACAGATATAATTGCTGCTGCTTCTCCTTCTTCATTGGCTAACATCTGCTGCTTGCTTTGACACTATTCTTCAGCCTCCCTTCTGGACCCCAGAGCCTCATTCTGTTGGGACCCAGGAGCTATTGGCTCAAGAGAGGCAGGATTGTGGGGCTGGATGGGGATTGGGTGCCACATTCTGATTGTTGTGATGTCAGAATCCTATTCATCATCATTATTGCTGTCATCAATTGCCTGTGAGGGGCATTGGCCTGAGGCTGTTTCCTACTCTCTCCTTGAGCCTTTATGGATATATTTTGGATAAATGTAATTAGCTACCCGGGGAAGCAGGAGATACTTATTTTATAGGGAGAGAGTTCTTCTCTCAGTGGAGTGTGGGTATCAGCCTCCATGTGCTCAACATACCTGGAGACTTGGTTGGGACTTGTGCACGTCCCCCCAGCTCAGGACCCACACTTGGTCATGTGACTTGTCATAGGACAGCTTAGCCGGCAGAGGGTCCACACCTATGGACTTGAAAAAAAATAGTGACATGTTGTGAAAGCTGACATGATGGTCATTTCTGGGCGTTGTATGCATGGGCATCACTCCTGGGCGAGGGGAAAGCCAGTCTAGAAGCCTTGCCAATGGTTCCATTTGGGAACCCAGGGCAGAAGCTTCCCCTCTGTCTTTTTTCTCAGAGGCATTATTATTATTATTATTAATAATTTTTGAGACGGAGTCTTGCTCTTGTTGCCCAGGCTGGAGTGCAATGATGTGATCTCGGCTCACTGCAACCTCCGCCTCCCAGGCTCAAGAGATTCTCCTGCCTCAGCCTCCCGAGTAGCTGGGATTACAGGCATACACACCACGCCCTGCTAACTTTGTATTTTTAGTAGAGATGGGATTTCTCCATGTCGGTCAGGCTGGTCTCAAACTCCCGACCTCAGGTGATCCGCCCACCTTAGCCTCCCAAAGTGCTGGGATTACAGGTGTGAGCCACTGTGCCTGGCCCAGAGGCATAAAATTAGTGGTCAATAATGTTCCTTATTTTCCTGCATGTTTTACTTAAAGGGACCTAGACCAACATGGCAAAAGTCTGAACACAGAGGCTAAGTTTTTCACTCAGGAACCAGCTCCAGGGTTCCTTCATTCTTCCTGAAAGTCTTGGACCCTCAGCATCCTTCCCTAGACTACTCTGTGGCCTAGATTCTGGTGAGTTGGTCCTTCCTCCTAGGTCATCTGAGGTGGACTTTGAGATCATCCATTATCACCCCTGTCTATCTTTGTTCTACTCTGGGCAGTTTCTATCTTGCACAGCCTTTGACTGGCGCCTCTGGGTCTCAGACTATGGCATCAGCAGACGTGCTCTTTTTTAACTGCAGTACTGCTATCCCCTGATGATATAGCTTCTCCTATGGCCCTGTCAAATGAAAGCTGTTTTCTACTTCTTATAGATTACAAGCTCAAAAACTCTGTTCTATAATGCTCATGCCACTAGACTATGGCCCCCTGCTCTTCTTCTTGTCACTGGTCAACATTCTAGTCCTCCCTTTGCTGTCTTCCTCTCTACTACTCACTTGGTCACTAAGTTTGGTGCCTTCAATCCACATGGAAGAGTCATCCAAAGCCCTCCTTTCTTAGTTCCTTCTTGGTTTCAATGATCTTTTCCTCCTCCCCACCTCAGCCACCTTATACTTTGTTTTATTTCACCCACTCGTATTCTAGTATTCTATTCTAGTCTCTCTGATGAGGGGGAGAAAAACTGCATCATCTCTGCCTCCACTGGTCAAAACTTTTCTAAAGAAGTAAGCATTTCTCCTTAACTCACTTTCACCAAGTTTCTGAATTCGTGCCGAATTCAGAGACCATTCTGTAATCCTATTTGACATTTCAGTAAGATTCCACATGATTAAACCCTTACATACCCTTCCTTACCTCACGTGGCCTCCCACCTCCCTGGCTTCTCCTCTTCATTCTGACTTCATCTTTGACTGTCTTCTCTCTTTCACTGGAATGCCATGGCTTCTAATAACCCTCTATACTCTGATGACTCTAGAATTCATTCATCTGTTGATGATCTCAACCTAACGTATACAGAATTGAACTCTTGATTTTTCCCACCCTGCTGAAATATATCTCTTCTCCACTCATCACCATCTTTGAAGTCTCCCTTTACTCTCTTGCTTTAATTACTCTCTTGCTTTAATTAAAAACTCTTGTCCCCTGAGCCTTAAGTAGAGGCTGTTTTTTATTTTCTAGACTTTACATACCCCAAGGCCTTTGTAGCCTCCAGCTACCTGTATTTGTTCCTGCCAGTTTCTCTTCATTCACCAAAGGCTTTAGCACCTGACACTGTCTTCCTCTACTGAGAGCTTCCTAACCCATCAGTAATGATACCATCTTGACAACACATTCTCCTCCAGCTATGCTGTTAAACTTCCCTCAAGTTTGGACTTTAGCTGTTCTCTCTCCTTTCTGCTTAACCTTCTCCCATTGGATTTCATACTCTTATTCTAAGGTGGTATGGAGCAGGAGTCCAGAGAACTTAAGCCAAAAATCATTTAAATTGAGGACAGAATTTTTCACAGTCTCAATGTGCTGAGCAGCAAGGCTATGGCAGCCAAGAGATCTGATCCTGGCAAACAAGCCCCAGAATTAGGGGCAAATCAGAGGCAGGCTGAGCCCTACAGAAGCTTCAACTCAGTCTCTACTCTCTTTGCCTAGCAGAGGAAAGTGTAATCTTCTATATAGAGTGTTTGCCATTAAAAGGTTTATTAGAAACAGAAGATAGGTTGATAGAACATATCCAAATTGAAGCAGAAAGAGACATGTGAGACCCAATGGAAAGAATGGAAAGTCCTAACTTTTTTTTTTAAACAGAGTTCCCAAAGAAGAGGTGAGAGAGAACGAGGCAGCAGAATATATGAAAAAATAGTGGCTGACATTTTTTTCAATCTTTTGAAAGATATCAGTATACATATTCAAGAAATACACATATTCTTTGTAAATCCCAAATCATAATACAAAGAATGCCATATGCACACACATAATAAACTGCTAAAGATCATGGAGAAAAATCTGGAAAGTAGAGAAAAATGATACAGCACCTTCAAAATAGCAACAATAAGACTATCAATCAGCAAAAATAACTGAAGATAATGAAATGATACCTTAAAATGCTGAAAGAAAAGAATCGCTAACATAGAATTCTATACTCAGTGAAGAATAGAAAGTAAAGTTTTTTTTTTTTTTTGAGACGGAGTCTCCCTTTGTCACCCAGGCTGGTGCAATCTTGGCTCACTGCAATCTCTGCCTCCCAGGTTCAAGTGATTCTCCTGTTTCAGCCTCCCAAGTAGCTGGGATTATAGGCCTGCACCACCACGCCCAGCTAATTTTTGTATTTTTAGTACAGACAGGGCTTCACCATGTTGGTCAGACTGGTCTCGAACTCCTGACCTCAGGTGATCCACCTGCCCTGGCCTCCCAGAGTGCTGGGATTACAGGCATGAGCCACCGTGCCTGGCCTGAGAAATACAAAGTAAAGATATTTGAAAAGAAAAACTGTGAGAATCTGTTTCCAACAGATCTTCAAGCAAAGTTGGTGTTAGAACTATTCAGGAATTAATGGCAAATGTGTGGGTGAATATAAATTAATGTCCTGTGGTATAAATTAATGTCCTGTGGGGTTAAATTACATATACAGATAAAATTCATTACCACAACAATGCAAAAGTAAGGGGGAGGAGGGTTGAAGGAGTTGAAGTGTTTTATGGTTCTAGCATTATTAGGGATATTAAGTAACAATTTGTATGAGACTGTATTGATGCAATGATGCATGTTATAATCACTATTATGTTAACAACATAAAAGTGCATCGTCAACAACAGAATAATTAAAATGTTTGGCAAATCCACAAGAAAGCAAAAAGAAGAAAAAAGCAACATAAACAGGTAGGTCAAATAACAAAAGTAACATAGTAGATAAAAATCAACTATATAATTAATTACGTTAAACATAAATGTATCAAATACTCCAAGTAAAAGACTAAGATGATTAAATTAGATAAAAACCCAGCTACACATGGCTTTATAAAAGAGGACCTTAAATATAATGACATAGAAAGGTTGAAAGTTAAAAGGAGGGAACAATTATACCATGAGAAAACGAATTAAAATAAATCTGATTTAGCTATACTAGTGTTAGACAATAGATTTTCAGGCAAGCAGCATTACCAGAGATAAAGAGGGATATTTTGTAAGAATAAAAGGAAAATGATATAATTTTAAAGCAAAAATGAGTAGAACTTTGAGAAATATAGTGGAAGATGTTAACACACCTCTCTGCAGCTGATGGACTAAGCAGACAAGAAAATCACCAAGGATAGATCTGAACAATACAATGAACCAAGTAGATATAATTGACACATATATAGAATACAGTATCTAACATCAGAATGCACATTCTTTTAAAGTACACATGGAACATTTACCAAAATTGGTCATAAACTCAGTCATAAAACAAGCTTCAATAAATCTCAAAGGATTGATATTATTCAGAGTATGTTCTCTGGCCAGGGGAATCAATAACAAAGAGACAGTTGGAACATGTCCCATTGTATTTGCCAAGAGAAACACAACCCTGGCTATTTCCAACTTTCTTCATATAACAAGCCTTTACTGGGGAAACTGAGCATTGTTGAAGAGATCCAACTCTGGTCTCACTTTAAATTTATACCCACAATTCTTAAGTGGGCCCTCATTGTTGCCCAGCAGTCCTATCATATTTGCCTGGCCAGTTCAGTCTCATGTTGAACTTTTACTTCTCTCTTCAAACCTCCAGGCTTGACTGAGAAAAAACAACTCAAAAAGAAGTTCATCTAACTACCACCCATTGCATCACCTATTGTACTTGTGCCTGGATGTAAGATATTCCACTTCCCCCTGTTATAATGAAAGGATGTAATTTTATCTGGGGCTAGATCTCCACTTGTGTGCTTTGGATTTCATTGACTCCTGCCTAGAGTCAATGCAGGATGAGGATGCAGGAGAGAAAGAGAAGAATTGTGGGAGTAGTTATTCTTAGTAGCATATAGTGCTGTAATGTCACCTACTTTAAAAAGTTCTTTTGTCATTCCCTTCCAGGCATTGCCTCATTTCTTTACATTTACTCACCTTTACAGCAAAACCCTTCCATATGATTGCCTGTATTCACCATCTCCATTTCCTCACCTACGATTCTAACTTGAATCCACTCCAGCAGGCTTGCATTCCACCATTATCCTATCTGTTCCTGCCAAGGTGATCCACGACTCTGTGGTACCAAATCCAATGGTCAGTCCTCAGTCTTCATAACATACACATGCTCATCACAGCATAACTCCCTTGAAACACACTCTTCTTTTAGCTTCAAGAATATCTCTCTTTATCCTAATTTTTTCCTATCTTTCAGGTTATTCCTCCTTGGTCTCCTTTATTGGTTTCTTCTCTCCTTACTGATCTTTAAATGTTGGAGTGCTTCAGGACTCCAATCTTGATCTCTTCTCTGTCTATACCACCTCTTGGTAATTTCATCCAGTTTTCTGGATTAATACAGTTCATATGGTGACGATACCCAAATCGATATCTCTAGCTTAGGCCTCTCCTTTGACTCCAGACCTGTTTATCTAACTGCTTACTTGACTTCTCTACTTACACATCTAACAGTATTTTAAACTTAAATCACCCCCCAATCTGCTCCCTGCCTTGCCTGAAGTCTCTTCTCTTGTAGTGCATTAGTTTCATATTGCTGTAATAACCAATTATTAGAGATTTGATGGCTTAAAACAACACATTTATTCTCTTACAGTTCTGGAGACCAGAAAGCCAAAATCAATTGAAACCAGCACTCCTTCTAGAGGTTCTAGGGGAGAGTATGGTTCCATGCCTTTTTCCAGTCTCCAGAGCTGCATTTCTTGTATCCCTTGGCTTCTGGCCCCTTCATCCCATCTTCAAAGACAGCAATTCAGCATCTTGTTTCAGTTCTCACATTGCCTTTTTCATCTTTGCTGTCAAATTTTTCTTTGCCTCCCTCTTATAAGGACATTTGTGATTGCATTTAGGGCCCATCCAGGTAATCCAGGATAATCTCATTTAAAAATCCTTAATTGAAACACATCTGCAAAGTCCCTTTTGCTATATAAGGCGACATCCACAGGTTCTGCAGATTAGGATGTAGACATCTTGGGGGCTATTATTTAGCCTACCACACATTGTAAATGGTATCACCCTTCTATAGTTGCTTAAGTTAAAAGACAACTTAAATCCTTTTTATCTCAAGCCTTATATTCAATCTGTCAGAAAGAATCTATCAGAAAGTCTTTCAGGCTTCATGTTTAAAATATGTCAAGAAACTGATCATTTTTCACCACTCCCACTGCTGTTGTCATCTCTTGCCTGGATTACATCAGACCAGATTCCTGCTCCATCTTCCTGTTCTTTTGAGACAGAGTGTCGCTCTGCTGCCCAGGCTGGAGTGCAGTGGCGTGATCTCAGCTCACTGCAACCTCCACCTCCCGGGTTCAAGTGATTCTCCTGCCTCGGCCTCCCGTCAAGTGATTCTCCTGCCTCGGCCTCCCGTCAAGTGATTCTCCTGCCTCAGCCTCCTGAGTAGCTGGGATTACAGGCACCTGCCACCACGCCTGGCTAATTTTTTTGTATTTTTAGTAGAGACGGGGTTTCACCACATTGGCCAGGCTGGTCTCAAACTCCTGACCTTAGGTGATCCGCCCACCTCAGCTCCCAAAGTGCTGGGGTTATAGGCGTGCACCACCACACCCAGCCCGTTTGTTAACACAACCACCAGGTTGATTCTTTAAAGATCTAAGTCAGATTGGATCAATCCCCTGATGAAAGCCCTTCTGTGACTTTCTCACTGAAATGTCCTCACTTTGGGCTTTGTTTTAGCTCCTGACTGGCCTCCGAGGCCCTGTGTGAGTGGGCCTTGCTTGGCCTGACTTCATCCTCCCACTCTACCCCTCATCACTGTGCCTTCTCTCAGAGTCTCGGTCCTACCTGGCATCTCATTCACCTTGAGGGAAAAGGCCAATTGAAAATAGTCTTCCTGTTCCTCTTTTGCTTGGAACCTGGTTTTTCATAGTCCTTATTACTTATAGTTCTCTAAAATTCTGATTTATGGTCTGTTCCCCAACTAGAATATGAGTTCTAGGGAAATTATTGCTCATTCATGGCTGTTTCCCTACATAGTAGACAATCAATACTTCATGAATAATTACACATGAATCTTTTCTCCCTTCAGTCTGACCGCCTGGCACAGGAGCTGGGGAGTATGCAGAAAGCAAAGAAGAACGTGGCAGGCTGTGCCCCAGAATTTGAAGTTTTCCTCACTCCATTAAAGAGGTGTACCTGTAGGACTTTCTGGGCTTGGATGTCAACCACAAGGACTCTGCTCAGTGCTGGCTGGGCTACGTAGATGTACCGGTTCCGGACATTGACTGCAGATACCCACTGGCAGGGCTGGGTTGCATTTTTTTCTCTTTGAGGACAGATTTCTTCCTGCAAAGGAGATAGGCTGTCATATATCTTCTTAATTGCCCTTTCCCTCCAACATCTCTAGGTACTCTCTCCCCTGACCCTCCTCTGTGCCTTTCTTCCTCTCTCTTAGAATCCTTTGGATCCATAGAACAGGGCACCCAAGCCCTCCAACATCACTGACTTCTCACTTAACATTCCTTTAATCTTTTGGGGCTAAAACTCCCTTTGCATCCGCTCAGTTAGCAGCTTCCAGGTTCATGTTCTTCTATTCTGTACGCTACCTTCTCCCTCTCCTCATCCTCATTTTAAAAACTTCTGTTCATGGCCAAACTTCTGAAAGAGTTGCCTATACTCCTTCTCCACTTCCCACCTCTTGCATGCTCCTTAACACTCTGGCTCTAGTCCTCAGAGCTGACATTGTTCTCCCCAAGGTCAACATGGACTCCCCACTTATTACATTAAACCTGTGTTGACTCCCTCTGTTCCCTCCCCTCCATCCTCCCTCGGCGGCTGATCCTCTGTTACTGGACTCTGCTCAGTGTGCTGATCTCTATATGCTAGGGTGTCCAGGGTTCACGCCTAAGTTTCTTCTCTAAAATCCACCCCCTTGTTAATCTCATTGAAACCTATGGCTTTAAATACATTCTATGTGCTCACAACTCCCAATTCATACCTTTAGCCCAGGCCTCTTCCCCAAACTCTAGACTTCAATAACCAACTGCCTAGCTCCACTTGGTTGTTCAAAATCAACTCTTGATTTTACTTCCTAATCCTGCTCATTCTACTGAAAACCTGGCAATTCTGCTGTTTGTTTTACTTCCATAGGCCAAAACCTTACAGTCTAGTGAAGTGAGGCCATCCTTGATGCCTCTAACCTCAGGCCCCATCCAATGTCTCACAAGTCATTTCAGATTTACCTTCACAATATATCCAGAAATAGGCTCTGACCATTTCTGCTCCATCACCCTGGCCAGGTCACACTACCTGCCACTTAGGTGACTGCTATAGCATCCGTGTATGCTCCTGGATTCCACCCTAGCCTCCCAACCTGTTCTTGACACAGCAGCCACAGGGATCATTGTAAAATTCAAGTCAGATCATGTGACTCCTCTTTCTCAATTCCCCCTCACTCCCAATAACATTATTTCTTGTTCAGAATAAAATCCCAAGTCTTTCCTACAAGGCCCTCTACATTCGGTCTGCTGCTTTTCTCTCTTACCCACCCTACTCCACGCCATGGGCGTGCTCAGCACTCCTCAATCATGCCGCTCTCCTGCACCAGGGCCTTTGCCTTGGCTGTTCCTTTTGCTTGGAATGTTCTTCCCCAGATATCTACAGGGTTTATTTTCTCATTTCCTTCAGGTCTCTGCTTAGTGTCACCTTATTGGGAGGTCTTCTCTGACCTCGTCTATCTCAGCTCTCCTTGTACCCTTACTCTCTTACCAGCTGCATTTTCCATTTACCACTTGACTTTCTGCATTCATTTGTCTACCTGGGCACAGCCTTTCCTCCTTCACTAGATTGTAAGTAAGTTCCTTGAGGGCAGGTCTTTGGTTCACTGCTATATGATTAGCACCTAGTACAGTGCCTGGCACAGAGTCAGTGCTTAAAATGTATTTGTTGACAGAATAAATGAGTGTAAAAGGGGACCTTCTTTTCCTTTGTCTTACATGATATACAGTCTCATGGTTTTCCTTGCGATTGTGGCCCAACTCTGTCTCAATCTTCTTTGTGGTTCCTCTTAGTCTGCCTGTCCCTGAACTGTTGGTGACTCCAGGGTTCTGTTCCAGATACCCATCTCAAATCACTTGCACATGCCCTTGTCTGTCCCATTTGGCCAACACTCACATGCTAATGGCACCCAGATCTGTCTTTATCTCAGAACCTTCTCCAGCTCCTGCTTGGTTCTCTCATGCCACCCCCCTTTCTCTCCTAGGTGACTGCAATAGCTTTGAAACTAGTCTCTCTCCTTTTACTCTTGTTGTCATGTTTAATCCTTATATAATCCCAACTTGCCTATGAGACAACTGCAGCTTAGAGAGGCTAGGTAACTTTTCTAAAGCTACTTAGTCTACAGAGGTGGGATTTGAACCCAAGTCTACCTGACTCTGAAGGCTATGCCTTTATCTGTGACATCACGCTGCCTCCTTCTGGAAAAAGTAGACATCTAAGCCAGCGGAGAGGCCTGACGTGGGATGCACCAATCTCCTACTCACCAGCCCTTCAGGAAGAGGCTTGTCCCATTGTAATTCTCGTTAGGTGTTTGAGCATTTTCTAGATGGAAAATCATTCTTTGGGATCATTCCCCAGCTCACCACAGTCTTATATTGCCTGAAACACCTTCAGGACCTCTCTGTGTCTTGTGTCTAGCTTCTTATCCAGGAAAACTGAATCCCGGTTAGGATTTGAGAGAGTCCCTCCAAGTTACAGGTTAGGTTACTACAAATATATGAGAAATTTGTGCCAATGTGATGGAGTGCAATTGTTTAAACCTAATTGCTGGAACTCTTTCTAACCGGCTTCATAGCTGTTATTAATATATGGAAGGAACATTGATGGGAAATAACACTTCTAAAAAATAATTAACTCAAATGAAACAGCCTGGAAAACAGCTTTTCCCAAAGCCACAAATGTGAGAAATGGAACAGCCTGAGATATACCAATAGCTAGCACAGCAATGCTTTAGGAACTTGCCTGGGCCAAGCCCACTTCCTCCATGGGCTCCAAGCCTGTAACTATTCACTGAGTGAATTGTGCACAGTTATTTCATTTTGTACAACTGAGGACACACTGTATCCTCAAGGGGAAGGCATATGGGGCATTGACATGACCCTTTGGGATTCAACACTATAGTCCTGTCCTCAAGGAGTGCAGGGTATCCTGCAAGGCCAAGTGGGAAACAAGCCAGAGGAACAGAGGCCTGGTGTGGGGGCCACAGCCCTGGGGGAGACCTCCTAAGGCTATCCTGGAAGGGCTTTCCTGGATCCTCTATCAGCAATCATCTCTCCTGCCTCTGCCCACTGAATGTTCCATCGTTATTTTCTACCTGGCCTTAGTTTCCTGAAGGCTACTGAGAAAACACATGTTTGGCAGCTGTCTGTTCACATTGCTGTCTCCATCGTTTGACTGTGAATTTCTGGAGGCCAGGAACCCATTTGTACCGCCTGGGCCTCACCTGAGGCTCAGTGCAGAGAAGTGGCTTCTGGATGAAGGAATGAGAATTTTAAATTCTCAGCCTCATCTATTCCTCTCTTAGCCTGGGAAAAAATTTGGAACCACACCACATATAGCAAATGGAATTTTAGAAATCAAATGGCATGCCTGGTTAAAGATGGACTTTTTAGGATTTTGCCTGTGTATGATGTAGAAGCTGCCCCAGGCACAGATACTTACATAGCTCATGAAAATCTTTTCCGTGGGTTTGAGGTGCCTCTGGATCTCACAGTCCACAGGATGGATGACGATGATACCGTCGTCGGAGAAGACATAGAACATGTTTCCCACGCTGAGGCCTGGGAGGAGCAAATGGAATGGGCATGCCCTCCAAGCAGTCGGCCCCTGGGCAGGGTCACACGCAGCATTGAACACACAAGAAACCGGCCACGTGGATGCATCTGGTGCAGGCACGAGATGCAATTCCTGGTCAGGGTGGGGTAGAATGAGCAGCCAGCTTGTAGCTGGATGGGTGCAGAGAGGGCCCCCCAGGACTATGAATCAGTAAAGCATGTCACAGGCTACGTACAGCTGCCCTAAGTCATCTAGAGTTGGCCACAGGTTTTCAGATAAAAGCCTTGGCTTTGATGTACATTTGACCTTTCCTGTTCTGAAAGGGAAAGCCTCCCTTGATTGTTTATAATATACTAGTCACATCAGGATGGATCAGTGGATGCCAAAGTAGCAAAGGCTTTCATTTGCTTTTTTAAACCCATGTATGTACAGTGTCACTTCCTGGAATGTGGAGACTAAGAATGCTGCCCTTTGCCCAAACTCTGTCCTGGCTGTGCTGGCCAACCCCTCTTTCCAGACAGCTTGCTCTTACTTCTGTTCCCTGCCCCCCCACCGCCCCCCACCGTTTCTCTGGCAGCCCGTGCCAGGCAGCAGAACCTACACTCCAGTCATGCCCCCTGCCTGCCCTGACCCCAGCCCAGGGCTGTAGCTGTCTCGGGAGAAGGTCTAAGCAAACCAGCTGAGAAGGGGCCTTGGGGACCAGCTAGCTCAGCCTCCTTATTTTAAAGACAAACTGAGGTCCAAGGAGGGAAAGGGACTTGTCTGAGGCCACCTGTCTCTGTGCCAGAGCTGGAGCTAGACCCTGAGCCCTGCATTCTGGCCTCTGTCCCTCGTTCTGCCTCTATAAAGGGGGGGGAACAAGGTACAAAGAGATGTAAGCTCTAGAGCGCTCCTTCCCTCTTTCCTTCTCCCTGTCTTTCTGTCTCCTCCCGACTCTGTCTCCTTATTTCTATCTCCCCTTTCCCTTCCTTTCTTCATTTCTTTTAAATCTAGAACATTAAGATCTCTGTAAATTCTAGGGTAAATATGTAGAAAAATCTCTTTTCTAGTTTTTTTTTTTTTTTTTTTTAGCATGCTGAGAAAACTGGTATGCTGGTTTAATGGACTATCTGGGCAAGTTTTTAGTGAGTTAGAAAACAACAAAACAGGAATCACTGTTTTACTTTTTTCCAACAACTCTGCATGCAGTTTTCTGGGCCTTGGGTCCTTGGCACCCAGAGGCACTAATGTGAGTGGTCCTTGCTGTTGAACAAGGGGCTGACTCTATGATAAACCTCAGCCGCCTCCAGCGTCTGTGCTGAGACAGGCTCTGGGCAGGAGGGCTCCTGCCACCAGGAGCAGCTGGAACCCAGCCTCTCAGAAGCTGTGAACACCAGGGAGTATCCAGCATAGCTCTCCATAAGCAATCCCGGGGGACTCAGGGGCGCTGGGCAGCCTGTTTCTCAAAAACCAGATGAAGCTCAGCTCCCGCCAAGAGTCAGTCTTAGCTCCACAGCATCTCAGTGTTTGGAGCCAGCACTCCAGCACACACCTGCCCTGACCCCATCTACCTCACCCACAGCAGGAACTTCTCTTCTGTACTCTTTCACCTGACAAACTGCTTCCACGCAAACCTAGGGGCCAGAGGGGTCAAAGTCCCCACTAAGCCACAAACTCCAGGAACAGCCTCCCAAGTCTGCTTAGAAAATCGGTAGTTGGAAGAACCAACATAAGATTGAAAGCGTAATAGAGCCCACATGGGGTTTGTGGCTGTAGCTACATTCTGGGCTGAGTGCAGTACCTTGGCCTTGCTCACAGTCGGCCCTGGAATATGAGGCTCAACAAACAGTCATTCAACAAGTAATTGACTTCACGGGATACCCAGCCTCCTGATCCAGCTCCCTGGAAGCTGCCTGAGTGTAGCTTCTGCTAAGAGGGCCCGAAGGAGCTGTTTTTGCTTTTGTCTGTTCTCCTCTCATTTCTCCTGTTGAGACTTGGGTGTCCCCTGAGGCCTACTGGCCTCTTCATTTTGGCTCCTTATCCCTATCTCCAGACCTTGAGTTTCAGGAGTGAAGGGTACAAGCCTCTAGCTACCCAGGCAGTATTGAATTTGTTCACTGCTCAATTGTTCAATATACCTACCAACCCTATGCCCCAAGGCGGCTGTGCGTCTTTAGCGGGCACTGGGGTCTTTGTAGCTGATTTCACATCCCATGGGGCCTCTTGCATTCTTGGTAGGTCTCTACTTCTGAAACTTGAGACCCTTTGTAGTAACCTCCCCTAAGGAAAACACCACCTCTTAAACACTTGAGTGACTGTGCATCTCAGCCTAGATGCTGCTAGTTCAGCAGCTGTGAGAGCCTAAGGGGCCGCTGTGATCAGCAACTGTTGCTATTGACAGCAGTTCCTTGTTTTCTGGGCTCTGCCTTTGTTTTGTTCCCAGACTTATCATGTCAGCTTTAGTTCCTGACGTTCAGGAAATTGTTCTGAGTATGTGTCTGCATGCATATGCCAGACTGCAGGTAACACCGTGTGAAGTTCTTGAGGAAAAAATGAGATGGGAAATGTCTTGGTTTTCAAACAGGGAGATTTTGTGCTTAACCCATCAATCACATGGTACCTCCTGCTGCTGCCCACTGAGCTGGAGAATGAGTTGCCACAAGGGGATTTGGACTCAGATCTGGTTGTGGGGACACAGTGGGGACTGGGACCCGGGCATGCACCTGCACCCCACACAGTGACTCAGGCTCTGCCACCAGCTCCCACACATGCCCACTATATTTTCAGCCATATGAAATTGTCAATCTTAGACCACTTTGATGCACAAAAATGGCAACTTCATATGGCTCAACTTACTAAAGATTTGCTTGATAAATATGTTTCTAAACATCTATACATTTAAAAATATACATTGGCAGAAATCATGGCAGCTTTTTTCCTCAGCATTTCCTCAAAGCATATTTAAGGTACAGTGACTAACTAGTAGAGATCTACAACTTGTTTTGTCTTTTTAAAACCACACAAGATAGGCAAAACACTAAACCCAACACCAGTCAGCTACTGGAAAAAAGTTTAAGGCCCAGATCTGACCAGGAACCCTTACCAACTGTTCTGCTTCAGCAGAGATTACAAGCCACTTTTAATGAAAGCTTTGCATTTAAAAATTTCTCATTAAAGACATGAGTACATTTTAAATTTGATTCAATGCATATGCCACTTGAATTTGACATTGACTTCCTGCTCCCATAGGGCTGCTTTGTGTGGGAAAGCTGATGGCAGATCATGGAAAGACGGCCCATCATAGAACCACACACACGTGATCACAGGCATGACGCAAAACAATGAAGCTTGGTACCTTCCTCTCGCCACAGGATGTTTGCAACTGCAGCAGCAGAGAATGAGGAAAGCAGGAGTGTGATGGAGGCAAGGAAAAAGAAGAAAGCAGTGTTAAACCGTCACTGCAGTGATTCCATTTATGAAGATCCTGGTACCTAGTCCATCACTTACAGAATCTATACCACTCATTGCCCTAGGAACAGTATCTTGGGGGAAGCTCTGGACATGAACAAATGCTTTCAGGTCTCCAGACCCTTTGATTCTTAAGTGAATCTTTGAAATCATGCCCTAGGACCACAGAAGCTAATGGAATTTCTCATATTTCATGGATGATCAAGAGTAAGCAACATCTCTCCCAGATTTCCTGGACAACCAGCAGGAGAAGTGACTTTCAAGTAGGATTCTCCTAAGATGACCACATGAAATACTTCTGATTATCTACTTTGATGAAAATGGCTTAGCCTGGAGTCTTTGACCATGATTAACACCCATGTCTATGAAATCACACCTGCAGGCCTACCTGGGGAGCAGTGGTTATGAGGAGAGCACGCTTAGCACACCGATGGGCTGGACCCCTAGCGTAAAGGCTACCACACTCCCAATGGTGTGCATGTGTGCACAGGTCAGGTTCTGGGCCACTGTGGGACATCACATGGATGAAGGGCAGAGGTTCAGGGCATATAGCAAGTAAAAAGCAGAGCTGGGACTCGACTATTTGGGTTTCCTTGTGTTCCTGGGCTCTGTCTGCTGTCCAGGGAATCTCCCTGTCTGTTTCCAGAGTTGTCTAGGTTGCCAGGGAAGGCCTGCTCACCTCTGGGTGCCCTCCAATTCCAGCTTTATGCAAAGAGGGATATGAGGCTTACCCCTGTCTTCACGGGCTCATGGTTGGCAGCTGTGGCCCTGGTCAATTGGTGCCCTCCCTTGCCACCCAACACCTCCCAGCCAGCTCAGTGAGAAGCATAAACGCGTGTCGACTTACGGGTCTTTCTAGCTGAGTCTTCAATGAAGAGTGAGGAGATATCTTCATCCACACCCACTTCATTTTTGGCAATGCAGGTGTATGCCCCTGTGTCTTCATACCGAACACTGCTGATGTGGAGTTCGCTCCCATTGGCTGCAGACAGGACAGTGCTCAGGGTGGACTGCTCAGCTGGAGACCCACTCACTTTCCTTTATGGGGCCATTGAGAGTGTTAGGGCTGCCCAGCCCCTGGGCAGCCAGCAGCCCTGATTATACGCCCAGGAAGGGCTGGCACATCTGAAATGCACTGAGGGTGAGCTGGACCTGAGTGACAGCTTCTCATCATTGCTCTCAGCCCCAAAAGATCTGTGTGAGCCCAGATAACAGGGAAATTTGGGAGCCATCCGTTCACTCCTAACCTGTCTGACTTATAAACAAATTATACCTTTCATTTCCATTCCTGGCGTCTCAGCGTGATTTGAATGGGAATATTGCATAGATGTCTACCAAGGGCAGTTCTTACCTAAAAGGGAGAGCTGTTTAGACATCTGAGTTGAGACATCCACGCCGTTTTTCAGCCAAGTGATTCTGGGCATGGGAATGCCCTCCGCATGGCATCTCAGGCTGGCTGCCACTCCGGGCTCCTGTGCCTGGCTCTCTGGATAGACACGGATGACTGGCGGCACTGTGGGTGAGAGTCAGTGCTGGTGAGAAAGAGACGGCCCTGACCTGGACTTGGGCCTGTGGCCCAACCTGAGACCCTGCTCCAGAGGGGGTGAACCCAAGAGGTGACTGGAGTTCTGTGTTTAACCAGATTATAATAATCCTGTCCAGCAACTCAAGCTCTAAAAGAAAGGGCTATAAAATGGATTGCAGATAATAAACATGTCAGACTTTGTACCCTATGACTCATGGCTTTCATCATTATTCTAAATACGATCAGAAGGCCATCCAAATATTTAATGCTGTTCAGCTGCTACATGTAAAGAGCAGCAGCCACTGAAATTTATTTCTGAATAAAATTTAGATACATTCCCTTTCTGTTATCAGAAAGCCATTGGATAGGGGTTAATTTCTTGCAGGAAATGTATCGGAAAGCACTTATGGCACTGACTGGCAGGGCCTCTGTTCTGGGGAAGTTCATTCATTTTCCGGTGGGCCATTCTCATTTCTCCACTTCTCAACCCCTGGAACATGGGTGAAAGGCCAGGTGTGCCCTCCTCAGCTTGGAGTGACTCAGCCATGGGCCCTGGCAGTCAGGTTCAGGGTTGGGGGTGTGAGCCTGCCCACTCACCAGACGAGCATGGGTGGGCAAGGCTCCAGCACCCTCCACAGAGCTCTGGCCCTTCCTACCCAGCCTGGCTGTGGGGAGGGGCCTGGAAGAAGCAATGAGGGTCTGGAGGACCCTCCCTCTTACCCCTAGCTCTGGGTCCAGGAGATAAGTATCATTTTTAGTGGAATTGAGGGTTCTTCCTTATCTATAACTTTTACTTTACACACTTTCAAAAAAGATTTGTGAGATGTAAACATAACTGCATATTAAACTAAACACACTGTCCCTGGAGATGGGGGAGATGGATTCTTCTTGAAGTGGACAGCTACATTTTCCTAGAGTTATCTGGAACTCCCTGTTGTTCAGTTAAAGAAAGCATCCCAGTACTTTAGAATAGAGAAGATTTTTCTTGGAACCAGAGCACAGAACAAATTGGTACTTATGTACAAAAGGCAATGGTGTGGATCCCGGGACCTGAGTGGGGTAGAATTTTTGTGATGCATGTGGGGTGGGCAGAGGATAAAAGAAAAACTCCACAGCCTCCCTGTGAGAAATGAACTCTGTAGCTCCTGTCACAGCTCCTCAGGAGCTGCTCATAATTCCATCAACTCAGTCTGAATTTCAAGTCTTTTCTTGATCTGTGGGACACAGTTGGAGGCAGAGGTGAAAGCTAAATGGACAACTGCCTAGGGAGACAATCCCATCCTCCAATGGTCCAGAGCTGTTTCAATAACATGAGCTCAGAGCACCCAATGCCAAACCACACAGAGACCCAAAACAATAAAGTCAGAGTCCTCGCCTCAGTTTTTCTTTGTTTGAAGCCCTGGGGGAGAATGCCAGGGAGTGGCAGAAAAGCCTGTCACAAGTCAGGCCACTAGGGGTGGAGGAGGTCCATGGAGCTCCAGCGGAGGCATGTCTGCAGGACTGCTTCCAACATAAACGTGTAGCTCTCTTCTCTGACCCGTTTGATCCAAAGAGGAAAGAAAGAAACTTCCCTGCTTGATTCAAAGAGGAAAGAAAGAAACTTCCCTACACCTTGCCTTGGGTAGAGGGAGGAGTGGGGTTCCCTTTGAATTTTGGTCGGAATTCAGGAACGCAGAGAGAGAACCAGGAGTACTGGCCTTGGGGGTGGTTGGAGAAGGTGGTAGCATAGAGCCACCAGAGTTCTAGAATAGGAATGGCCAGGACCTGGGGTTAATAAGCTTGGGTTCTTACTAGATCATTGTCTATTTCTACAAGCCTGCCTGGCAACCACAGAGTAAACTTAAAGAAAGAAGAAGAATCAATGGAGACGGAAGCATAAATGAATGAATCAACCAGAAAGCTAAAGAACAGAACTGGTAAAGAAATCTAAGGGCTGTTTGTAAAAACCAACAAAACAGCCAAATTCCTGGGATGTTTGATCAATAAAAAAATAGAAAAAGAACACAGAAGGGATTAAAAAATATGAGAATGCTGTATTTAATTATTGGTAATAAATGTGAAAGTCTCAGTGAAATGGATCATTTAAAAGGAAACTTTAGGCCAGGTGCGGTGGCTCATGCCTATTATCTCAGCACTTTGGGAGGCCGAGGTGGGCAGATCCCTTGAGCCCACATGTTCGAGACTAGCCTGGGCAACATGGCAAAACCCCACCTCTATCAAACATGCAAACATTAGCCAGGTGTGGTGGCACACACCTCTGGTCCCAGCTACTCAGTAGGCTGAGGTGGGAGGATCCCTTGAACCTGGAAGGTCGAGGCTGTAGTGAGCCATGATTGTGCCACTGCACTCCAGCCTGGGTGACAGAGCAAGAACCTCTCTCAAATAATAATAATAAAAATAAAAAAAGGAAACTTGGAAGTACCAGCATTGAGTTAAGGAGAGAATATTTAAAACAACTGTAAAGTACTACTAACTCAAAAGGCACTCTGACAAGTTTTATCAGATAATTCCTTCATTCATTTAAGGAATGAATAATTCCTAGAGCATGGAACAGGGAAGATGTTCCAAATTACATCACGAAGGTAGCATAACCTGGACACCAAAACCCGGCAGAGAATGCAAAAAAGACTACACACTGATCTCACTTAGGACGTGATACACCAAAATTCTAAGTAAAATATGGACAAGTCAAAACTAGCATGGTATTAAAAGAACATACTGTGGGCAAGGGTAATATGTTTCAATGGCTAACTATTAGGAAATCTACCATTAATCATTCCAAAGTCAAGGAGAAAAACCATTTGACTCTCTTGCTAGACACTAGAAGGGCCTTTGAAAAAAGTTCAAAATCAATTTCTTGGGGAAAAACCCTCAATAAAATAGGAATAGAATGATATTTTCTTCATGCAATGAAGAATATCTCTATAAAAAGAAGAAACAACACCATTCTTTTTCAAATGGTGAAACATTAATTTGGGAAAAAAGAAAAAGGACAAAGGAAGAGAGGCAATACCAGACTCCCAATGTCACACTGGATGTTGTCAATGGAAGGCAAGAAATGAGAGGCACAAATAGTACAAAGATGGAAAAAAATCATATGTAGTTATATCCAGGTAATGCACCAATAAAGTTATAAGGATTAATTGGTACGTAACGAGGCCAGTACTAAAATATACAAAATTAACAGCTTGCTTATACACCAGCAATGGCCAGACAGAAAATATAATGGAACTCAATGAAGAAAACAATAAAACCTCACTGATGACATTAAAAAAGGCTTGGATAATTGGAGAGAGATGCTCTTGGATAGAAAGACTTAATATCGTTAGGAAACAAATTCAAAATTAAGCCATATGTTTAATCTAACTCCAATTAAAAAATCAGTTGGTAGGTGCCAGGCACCGTGGCTCATGTCTGTAATCCCAGCACTTTGGGAGGCTGAGGTGGGCAGATCGCTTGAGTCCAGGAGTTTGAGACCAGCCTGGGCAACGTGGTGAAACCCTGATTCTACCAAAAATACAAAAAATTAGCCAGATATGGTGGCATGCACCTGTAATCCCAGCTACTTGGGAGGCTGAGATGGGAGGATTGCTTGAGCCTGGAAAGTTGAGGCTGCAGTGAGCCTAGATCATGCTATTGCACTCCAACCTGGGCAACTGAGGGAGACCTTGTCTTAAAAAAAAAAAATCAGTTGGTTGGGGCTTGACAAAACAATTCTGAATTTAGAAGAAAAAATATGCAAGAACAGCTGAGGAAATTTTGAAAAAAGGGAGTGATTGTCATTTTGCTATATCAGATATTACAAAGTTAGATAATACCAAATGTTGCAAAGTGGGGTGCAGGGAGAGAGGACTGAGGAAGAGCTGAGGGCGTTCTGACTGTGGCACCGCCTTAATGATCTTGATGCATTTTACAAAGCTGTCAATTCAATACTGTGCAGCCAAAGTTTACTAAATGCCAGCCAAGTGTCAGGCATGTCACACATAGAAGTGGGGAGATAGCCTCAGGCCCTACCCTCATGGAGCTTTCTGTCTGGGGGAAGTGATTCAAGAATGAACCATGAGTGAGACAGTCACTTCCAGAGGGAGCTTTGGGAGCACAGGGACAGTGGTCCCAGAAAATTGTCAGAACAGGGAACAGACTCCACCCTCTCACTTCACCCAGGAAGTGCTTCCTGATGTCTATGGTGCCTGTCCTTTTACTGGCGGTGGGCTTGTCCAGTGAACTGGAAACTCAAGGAATGAGCTTGCCTCTGTATGGTGGGTGGTACACCGGCCCCTCAGTGAGGCGGCCAGCACCAGGGCTGGACACTGGCCTGTGCCTCAGCCCTGGCCTCTGATAGGAATCCTGCAGACCCACATGAATCACATAGGGGCAGGTCGGGGGAGCCTGGTAAAGCACGATGCTGGGCTCACCCCCAGCGTCTGATTCCTAAGATCTGAGATGGGGCTGGAGGATGTGCATTTACCTAACAGGTTCCAAGGGAGACCCTGAGTCAGTTGTGACTTGGAAGCTCTCCCAGACCAATTCAGGGCTAATTTTGAACCGAAGTGCATGCCAGTGTTCTAGAACAAAATGAAACCTGACTGCAAGTCAAGGGTGTGGAATGAATCATTCACTTAAAAATACATGAGTAAATGCAAGACACCTGGGTCTCCATTAGCAGGGGCAAAAAGATGGCTCACATGTGCTTAGAGTGAGATGCACCCTCTGCTGGTCTTGAGGTTTTTTTTGAGCCAAAGTGGGTAAGATGACTCCTCACTGGCCTCCAGCCCTTCAGCAGGACTAAAGAGGGGGCCTCAGATCTGCCTGCTCCACCTCCGGTGCCCCTGTGTCTCCCCAGTTTTGCCCCAACTCTCTACTGGGGATCACTAGGCCTCTTCTCCTCCTGCGCCTTATCCCAGATCATGCCAATCTCCACTAGAAGCCTAGGCCTCTGGGGCATCCCTCCTCCCCAGAACCTTCTGTCGTGCCTTCTGGAACTCATGTTCTGTCATTAGCAACATCTCCCACATCCTCAGACTCTTCTATGAGCACTCCTTCACCTTCTTGCTCCAGTGGAAACCTGGCTTCCTCCTGAGGACGCAGCTTCTCCTGCAGCGGCTTCAGGGGCGGCCCCTTCTCTTGGTACCACTAGGGTGGGAGGTGGGGTAGGCGTCCTCCTGGGCCCTCGTTGCCACTTCCAGACCATTCTCATGTCACACCCACCTCCTACCTAGACACCACCCCCGCTCGGACATAGCTCCCACACCTCTCACTCCTGCATCCTGGTCCCCTTTTCTACTGGATTTTTCCTGTTAGCCCACACAATGCTTTTATTTCTCCTACCTTGAAAAAAAAAAAAAAAAACCCTTCTCTTTATCCCAGTTTCTCTCTCAACTATGCCCCATTTTTCTCCTTGAAAACACCCTGAAGTGTTGTCCATACTCAAAGTTAGAGCCAGCTCTGGGCAGCTCCTACCCGTGCCAGAGCTCTGGATCCAGCCTCCCGCCAGGAGGATGGAGCAGTGTGGACAGGGAGGGTCTATGTGGGTGTGTGAAGTTCCTGGGGCCCTGCCAGGAAAGGCGGAGACCAAGCTCTCTGCCAGCAACGTGGCAGAGACCCAACTCTTTCCTTTGGCCCTGATATCCTCTTTTGCTTTTGTGTTAATCCACACATTAAAAATAATGTGAAATTAATATATCCTAGGCACATTCATTTTCTTTTTTCTTTGAGATAGAGTCTCCCTCTGTCGCCCAGGTTGGAGTGCAGCAGTGCTATCTCAGCTCATTGCAAACTTCACCTCTCGGGTTCAAGCAATTCTCATACCTCAGCCTCCCAAGTAGCTGGGATTACAGGTACGTGCCACCACACGTGGCTAATTTTTGTATTTTTTGTAGAGACAGGGTTTCACCATGTTGGCCAGGCTGGGTTTGAACTCCTGGGCTCAAGCGATCCAGCCTCAACCTCCCAAAGTGCTGTGATTATAGGCGTGAGCCACCACACCGGCCTCACTTTCTCTTAAATTTGAAAATCTTCAAGTGAAAACATTTGCATCCGTAACACAAAGGCCCACTGTCTTTGGGAAACACCGCCCATTCCCAATGTGAAAGGCAGCGTAAAGAGATCCTTAAGTAAGAGGCACAGTCACGAAAGTAGCATGCGGGAGTGATAAACAGATTCAGGAGGTTATTATTGTGTTTTTGGGAATGAATCGCTACTTGTCTGAACTGTGGGGAGGTCAAGGGTGTTTTTAATTTAATGGATTAATCATTTATGTCTTATTTCTTTTTCCTTTCTATGAAAGCAATGCAAGAGGTTTACCCAAAGTTATAAATCACGTCAGTGCTCGGGCCGCATCTCTGGGAGGTCTGGGCTATGGGCAAGTTATACTAATAATTTGAGAGAGGAAGTAGTTGCTGGAATGGTTTCTTTAGTCAACCGAATCAGGGCAGAGTCATGGAAGGGGAAGTCCCAGAAGGTGGTGGCCCCACCTGTGCATGGAATCTTGACCCCACTGCTGGCAGTGTGGCAGCTCCAGGGAGAAGCAGCCTATATTCTATTCTTGGCTTGAACATTTTCTCTGGGTCTTGATTTTCCAAACTGTATAATGGGAAGGAGGCTCTCTGAGGGGCCACCAGCTCTGACCATCTGTGTCCACCAACTATAGCTAAATTTGGCTTGAGTTACACCAACAATCACCCCCGTATCTACCCTACCTTGGACTTTGAACTACATCCTCTGCCAGGCATTTCCCAAGCATTATATACATATTCTATTTCATCAGACGAGGTTGAGGCAGCCAGCAGTGTGACCTAGAGGTCAGAGTATGGGGTCTGGATCCAGAGCAACCCCCAGCAGTTGTGTGACCCCAGGCAAGTGACCTTTTTTAGCAAATCATCCATGAAGTGGATTAAGATACGTGGATGGGAAGGTCCATGTGAGGGGCTGAGTACAGGGACTGACCAAGGCAAGTGCTGGGAAAACCCTGGCTGCTGTCATCAGGAGGCAGTGAATTCTTCAGTTTCTGGGACTCCTGGCAACACAGGGCCTGTGAGAATCAAGGAAAAGCTTCCAAGCCTCAGTTTCTGTCCTGGCTTGGCTAAGATGAGGCTCATTGGGCCTCCTGGGGAGGGAGACGGACACAAGCCCTTGTCGAAGGAAATAGAGCCTCCTAATTGAACAAGTGATATGGTTCCATACCACCTGGAAGGAGTGGTGGATTTCAGTTTCTGCTCGCACTAGACCCAGAGGCCACAGCGGCTCACCAGCACTGTGTTGCCTAAGGGGCATGCTCCATGCTCCACACTGTCTGTGGCAGCCCCAGCTGCTGAGCATGACTGGCCTGAATGGCTCACGCCATGGCACTTGGATTTGTTTCACCTGTGGAGGCTTTGGGTAGAGCCAAATACGAAAATTGGTCAACAGACTTTGCCCTTTCCACACGGTTCCCCTTTACTTATAAGAGAGATGATATATTTTGGGGTTAGATATTTCTTTAAGAAGACAGAATACAGGAGGGGGCGAGGGTTGATCTGAGCAGCAGTTTGGGGAGGCTATGAGGGGACAACATGCATGGAGCCATTTACTAACCATTCACCTGCAGGACGTGGGTCTGGAACAGCTGCTCGTGGCCAGAAGCATGGCAGGTGTAATTGCCCATGTGGATGGTGGTCACCTTGGTGATGTACAGGGAATCATCCTCTCCAAAGTCCTGCACAGGGCAAAGACGACGATGAGACTGGCCTCTTTATTGAACGGGCTGGAAACCATAGCTGTCTCCTGGTTTTCCAGAAATCCTGCAGCTGGGAGAGAGTTCCTTTCTGCCTGGCCCTTGCTCAGCCAGAGCTGTCTGCAGGGGTGAGCCGTCCTGGGCAGCAGCAACCCCATCTTGCCTCCACATTGTGGGCCCAGACCTCTGCATCTGTTTAAGGCCTTGTGTACCTGGCCCCTCCTCCACGAGGCCCGGTTTGAACACATCCCCCAGCACACGCCCTCTCAATTTCAAGCAACTAGGCCCACGTGTCCCCCCATTTACCGGCTGCCTGCTTGATTCTCAGGGGTGTTGCTCACCTGATGAGCAGCTCTGTTTCTGGAGGCCAGGCCTTGTTTGGAGCGGGGGTTAGCTGACTTTCTTAAGGGGCTAGCGAGCAGATATTTTTGGCTTCATGGGTAGCACAGTTTCTGCCAAATACCCAACTCCGCCATTACAGCATGAAAATAGCCTTCAAGACACATAAATTAATGAATGTGGCTGTGTTCCACTGAAGTTTTATTTAAAGTTGGTGGCCTGGATTTGGCCCATGGGCTGCAGTTGGCCTGCCTATGGTTTAGATCCCACCTCAATCCCAGCATGATTTCAGGCTGCTTGCAGAGATCTTGGTAACCCAAGGGAAGGGAAATAGAACTAAAGGGAAAATGGGGCAAACAAAAAAACCAGGGCAGGAACATCAAAGAGCACTAGGAAGGGCGGATGCCCATGGGTTCCACAGGAAATGGCTCAATAAGCCTCAGCACTGTCATCTCTGCAGCCTCACACGATGGGGTCTTACTGGGCCAGTGCACAGAGGAGGGATGGGCAGGAGGGGCTTTTGGCTGCATCGGAGTCCCCTGATGAGCACTGGGCACCAAGCACTTGCCCAGTCAGCTGCATTCCCTTTTGCAGACCTGTGCCCAATGCTGGCCCCTCCAGGCACCAACTACAGACATGCCAGGAATTGGAATTACCCCTTTTCTACAGAGAGCCCTCATCAGGTTGGGCCTTGGCTACCAAACATTTCCCAGGATATGGTGCTCAGAGCTGATGGTACAGAGAAGGCCCAGGCTCACTAATGAGCAAGGGGGTTGTGCACTGTCATCTGCGGGGAGTGATGGGAACTCAGGACATCCAGGATTTAGCTTGAGCTCTGCCATTGACCAATGTACCCAGTCTCTCTGGGCACTGGCTTCTCCACCTGTAAATTGTGGACAATATATACGGCCTGCCTGCCTTATGTGGTGTTGGGAGATCCGGTGAGAAAATGCATGTGAGTGTATTTTTGAATGTGGGATGCATGATATACACAGGGGATGTTATTTTTCTTGTTATTATTAGCAGAAGATGCAAAACTCCTCTTGACCCCTGGAGCAAACACCAAATCATCCCTTCTGCCTTTCCCTGGCCCTTTCTGAGCTCCCTTTTCCCACAGAAGCATTCTGGTGGCAGGAGAGAAGGCCGTGGTGGCATGAGGGCTAAAAGCAGCTGAGGGCAGCTCCCTGGGTCCTCCGCTGATACTCATGTGAGCTCCTGTTCCTGAAATGCTGATGTTCTCTCTTGCTAACACTCCAGAGGGCCTGGCCACAATGGTCCCGAAACCCCTTAAAGACACTTTCTGAGCCGGGCATGGTAGCTCATGCCTGTAATCCCAACACTTTGGGAGGCCGAGGCAGGTGGATCACTTGAGGTCAGGAGTTTGAGACCAGCCTGGCCAACATGGTGAAACCCTGTCTCTACTAAAAATACAAAACAAACAAACAAACAAAAAAATTAGCTGGGCATGGAGGCGGGCACCTGTAGTCCCAGCTACTCAGGAGGCTGAGGTAGGAGAATTGCTTGAACCTGGGAGGCGGAAGTTGTAGTGAGCTGAGATTGTGCCACTGCACTCCAGCCTGGGTGACAGAGCGAGACCCCACCTCCAAAAAAAAAAAAAAAAAAAAAAAAAAAACACACTTTCTGGCTAATTAGCTGGATGAAGGGGTGCCGGCCCAGAGTGAAGCTTGGGGTAGGGCAAAGGCAGGAAGGTAGATGGTGAGCACATGCAGCCTGCTTGCAGGGAGGGTCAGGATAAAAATTCCTAGCAGTGCTCTCAAAGAAGTAAAATGTTGCAGAGGGCTGCGGAAACCCTGAGAGTTTGTTGTGAAACACTGCTCTGCTTCAAAGAGCCCTTTTCTACCATTCTGTGGAAGCCTCCATGATAAAATAAAACACCAGATAGCTGATTTGTCCTGTATCATAAGAGTCATAAAAGGTTCATATCTGAGTTGTTTATGAAAAGTTAATGACTAGTCAATTCTGGGACCGACATATTTCTAGTCTAAGCTGTTTCCTGTGTCAAAACCTAAGTCTGGAGGAAAATCTGTTTAGCTTGGAGTCTCAGTGGTGAGATGGCATCCTGAAATGGTACAGCCATTTCAAAGGGAAAAGGGTGGCAGGGCTTGGAAACTCCTCAGCGTCCCAGTTGGTGGGTCCCAGGGCAGACACCATCCGAGAGGGCAAAAACCAGAGCTGCTTGCAGGGAGCCTGGCGCTGTGGACCTGCTGGCATTTTCCCTCCAAACTGCCTTCCTGAGCCTTCACATCCACAGCCCCTTCTCATCATGGCCCTTGAAGCTGGCCTCAGGCTCTGGCAGGCCCTGCCCTCATCACCACCTGTGTGGTGGTGTTTAGTCATCAGCACCACCACACTCCTCAGGTTGAGATGGGCCCTGGGCTCTGAGGGCTGTCCCAAGGCCACTGTTCCCAGATATCAACCTCAGGTTGATACCCATTAATACCAACATACGGTCTTCAAGAGGTTACCGTGTGCCGGGAACTTACACGTCACCTTGTATGTATTTAATCCTCAGGAAAAAAAAACCCTGAAAACCCCAATCCAGAAAACAAAACAAAAGCCCAGTTACCCAGGGGCTGAGACACTAGGTTCTCCTTGCAGATTCATTCAGAGTGGGGTCTTCTCTCACCACCTCCATGGCTCCTGCTCTGGCCAGCTGCCACCTTCCTGGGGGATGCCAGGGACCCCGGCTTCCGGCCCACAGACTCTGCCCCGAGCCAGCCACATCACGCCTCTCGTACTCAGAGCCTTGTTTGCTGGGGGCCAGCCCCTCTCAGACCCTACCCCCTCGCACACTCCCCTTGCTGTTGCTCTAGCGTGCCAGGCATGCTCCCCTCCTCCCAGGCTGTCTGTCTGTCTCCCTCTCCTGCAAGTCTGCTCCAACCTTGTGTGGCAGCCCCATTTCTGGAGCCTAACCTCTTCCCCACACCCTGCTTGGCGCCTCCTGTGGACGCACTGCTGTGCCGCCTGCTGCTTTCTGTACTTACCTTGTTTGCTGCCTGTCTTCCCCTGCAGAATGTGAGCTCTGCAGAGGAGGGCAGGGAGGCTTGTGCCCTGTGTGCCTGTCACAGTCCTGGTGCACAGTGGGCCCTCAAAAAATAGCTGTCGAGTGGACTGTACAGGGCACCGAGCTAGGCTTTCTGAGGGGATTCTTTGAGTTTGACAGCCGAGGTGCCCACCTGCCTTCCTGTCCACTCAAATATTACCCACCCACACATGCTCAAAATGAGGCAGCTGGCGGGAGGAGCAGAGCACTGGTCTCAAGTCTCGTCCCCACTTCCCCACTTGTCCCCTTCTCCGTCCTGCAGCCCTCGGGAGAACTCGAGGCTCTTTTGCACTCCTCAGGCTGGGGCACGCTGGAATTGACCAAAGCTCAGAACAGCAGGAAGAGATGGAAAAGCCCATCGCGCATGGATTCCCACCCGCTACTGATGACTTGTGCTGTGCCTCCAACACAGTCATTTAACCTCACTGTCTGTTTCTTTCCTGCTTACCAAGTACACATCCCTGCTCCCCAGGAGCAGAGACTTAACTCTTCGGCAATCACTCAGGTGCTGAGGGGGGTGTGTGTCAGCCCTTGGAGGACTTGAGGGGCTGCTGGGTGTGTTATGGCTCTTCCATGAGAACCTAAGCATTACCTGCCTGTGGCTACAGCTCGGAGGAGAAGCTGACTCTGTAATAAGTAAAATAACGTCTCTGGGTGAAAATGATAGGCATCATATAATTACAGAACAAAGCGCATATTGTTTTCTGGATATGAATACTGGCTACAGAAATCAAATTTACCTCATTGGATGTGAGAAAATTACTTTAACAATTGATTTATAAGAAGCTACATAAAACTAAGCCTGCAATCCTTCCTCTCCTGAATGTTCTTTGAGATGCATCTGAATACTGCTATCAACGCTTGATTGCATCTCTGTACTTGTCTCTTTATAGATGGCTTTTTTTTGCTCTGATGCATAGAACTGTATTAGCAAAATCAAGGTTCCTTACAGAAATAAACAGATGTCAGATTAGACCATTCTTTGTATTGATGCATATCTGTTTTCTGGGAAAGAGACAATTTTAAAGACATGGTTCTCACCTTTTAAAAAGCGATTTTCTAAGTATCTGCCCTTAATAAAGAACACAATTAAATGAGACTTAAGTATTAAACAATAGTTAAGCAGAGATGAGATGGGGGATGTTGTCATAGTGATCCATGAGAGTCAGGTATATATGGAAATGAGTCATCAATACTGAATATTTAGAGACTAAATGTTCAACGCAAGGACTCCAGAGTAATATTAGAGTTTAGGTTAATGATACTGTCAATGTTACAAGTTCAGACTCAGTTTAGAAACAATTATTCAGAGCTTTTCCGACATTGCCCTCCTCAGGAGCACCCCTGGTTCTCTTTGCGGGAGGAGGGAGCAAAGGGGGGGTCTCTCCCCCAACAATCCTTCAATTCTGGCCCCCAGAATGCCACTAACTCTAGCATCTCACCTGCACAGTCAAATGCAGCAAACTTAAACACAGAGTGACATGTGGTGCCTCGGTGATAGCCATTCCTCGAACACGTCTAGACTTGTCTGGCCCTTATCCAGACCAAGCCAGGACCACATGCACATGTGGGTGAGCACACACAGGCATCCACATGGACACATGCAGTACATGCGAGTGTGCACACATGGGGGAGGGAGCACACCCAAACATCTACATGGACACGTGGTACACATGATGATGTACACGCATGAGTGCACACACGTACCAACATACTGGCTCCCTAGTGCTGACCTTCCCGACCAACACTGAGGTTATGGCGACATTCACTTCATTCTAACCCCTCATAGTGAGAGATGACAGCGTGCTGGCAGCCCTCGCAGCCCTCGCTCGCTCTCGGAGCCTCCTCGGCCTTGGTGCCCACTCTGGCCATGCTTGAGGAGCCCTTCAGCCCGCCACTGCACTGTGGGAGCCCCTTTCTGGGCTGGCCAAGGTGGGAACTGGCTCCCTCAGCTTGCCGGGAGGTGTGGAGAGGCGCGGGCGGGAACCGGGGCTGTGCGAGGGGCTTGTGGGCCAGCGTGAGTTTCGGGTGGGCATGGGCTCGGTGGGCCCCGCACTTGGAGCGGCTGCCAGCCAGCAAGCCCTGGGCAGTGAGGGGCTTAGCACCTGGGCCAGCAGCTGCTGCGCTGGATTTCTTGCTGGGCCTTAGCTGCCTCCCTGCAGGGCAAGGCTCAGGATCTGCAGCCCGCCATGCCTGAGCCTCCCCCACCCCCGCCCCCCTCCCTGCCAACGTGGGCTCCTGCGCAGCCTGAGCCCCCCAGAAGAGCACCACTCCCTGCTCCAGGGCGCCCAGTCCCATCAACCACCCAAGGGCTGAGGAGTGCGGGCGCACGGCGCGGGACTGGCAGGCAGCTCCACCTGCAGACCTGGTGCAGGATCCACTGGGTGAAGCCAGCTGGGCTCCTGAGTCTGGTGGGGACTTGGAGAACCTTTATGTCTAGCTAAGGGATTGTAAATACACCAATCAGCACTCTGTATCTAGCTCAAGGTTTGTAAACCCACAAATCAGCACCCTGTGTCTAGCTCAGGGTTTGTGAATGCACCAATCGGCACTCTGTATCTAGATACTCTGGTGGGGACTTGGAGAAACTTTGTGTGGACACTCTGTATCTAGCTAATCTAGTGGGGACCGTGGAGAACTTTTGTGTTTAGCTCAGGGATTATAAACACACCAATCAGCACCCTGTCAAAACGGACCAATCAGCTCTCTGTAAAACAGACCAATTGGCTCTCTGTAAAATGGACCAATCAGCAGGATGTGGGTGGGGCCAGATAAGAGAATAAACGCAGACTGCGGGAGCCAGAAGTGGCAACCCACGGGGGTTCCTTTCCACGCAGTGGAAGCTTTGTTCTTTTGCTCTTTGCAATAAATGCTGCTGCTCACTCTTTAGGTTTACACTGACTTTATGAGCTGCAACACTCACCCTGAAGGTCTGCAGCTGCACTTCTGAAGCCAGCGAGACCACGAACCCACCAGAAGGAAGAAACTCCAAACGCATCCAAGCATCAGAAGGAACAAACTCTGGACACGCCAGCTTTAAGAACTGTGACACTCACTGCGAGGGTCCGCGGCTTCATTCTTGAAGTCAGTGAGACCAAGAACCCACCAATTCCGGACATAATAGACGGACTTGCCATCCTGCAAAGACCTGAGGAACCATCCTCTTTCTCAGAGTCCTCTCAAGAAAAAGAAGTCTCTGCAACTTGGAGCAATCTCTAAGTAGCTGACTGAGTCCCCTGGAAGAGGGCTGTTGTGGGCAGCTGCGTTCAGTGTGAGCAACCCGGAGTGGGCCTGTCCTCCTGCTCGTTCCCAGGTTCAGGCCTGGAAGAGGGAGTTGGAGGCATGAGAGAAGCCACTGTGGGGAGAGCACCTGGTTCTTCCAAGGCTCGGGGCATGTGTGGTCCCTGGCTGACTTGGGTGTCTTCTGGTGTGTGCGGTCAGTCTTCTTCTGACTGTGGATGCCAAAGGCGAGGCCCTTATCTCTTCGCGCATGACGCATCTCTTCGCGCATGACTCATCTCTTTGTGCATGACTGTATTATCCTCAGCGTGTCATGTGGTTCCTGTGCATAACTGAGCTCAATGAATATTTGCTGACTTCAGGGAGTGTGTTAGCCTAGGATGCTACCTCCTGGGAAGCCCTGAGAGGAAGGATAGTTAAGAATTCATGTTACCCAGGGAGGTCTGGCCTTGCCTCTTTGGCTACAGGGAGGCAATCTCTAGGCTCTGGAATGTCATGCCTCATAGGGGTCTCTTTATTTGCCTGGGGTCTTTGGGCCAGGTGGTACCAGTTCTGTCTCTAGAGGGGCTGGGGACGAGAGGGCAGCCATGTGGGCAGTATTTGAATGAGCTCCAGCAAAAGCTTTGGACACCGAGGCCTGGGTGAGCTTCTCTGGGAAATTGACACTGTGACAGTGACATGTCTGTGACTCCACTGGGAGAGGAGAACAGAGGTTCCACGTTTAGAGCCCTCCTGGGCTCTGCCCTGTGGGCTTCATCACTTGGCTGACTTTAATCTGTACTCTTTTTGCTGTATTAAACTTTAACTATGAGTATAACACTTACAATGAGTTCTGTTTTTCCAGCAAATTGTTGAACCTGAGGGTGGTTTTGGGAACCACCTGACTTCCAGTTTATGTCAGAAGTGAGGGTGTCTTCTGTCGAAGTGCCAACTTCAGTTGGCTCAAAAACTCAAATAGGGAAGTTCTGACCTAGTGGTATGCATGTTGAAATTGCGTATAGGGACAAACCTGATTATCTGGGTATACACAGGGGCCCAGGCACCTGCAACAGAAGGCTCATGCCAGAGACATTGCTCTGAGCCCTCCACTTGTCCACCCTTAGAGGCCAGCGGGCAAATACCTCTTGACATGCCAGGACTCCAGAGTGTTATGTAGTAGGGGTGGCAGCTAATGGGGCCCTCTGGTGAGGTGCAGGCCTGAGCCCTTGAATGGGGCTTTGGCTCCTTGGCTAATTAGCGTGGCATCCCCAGCTGGGGCGGGAAGGGACTCAGGTTCTAGACTGCACTGTAGCAGTCATCTGAAGTTCCAGACCACCTCACACCCGCTGCTTTCCTTTGGGAAACCTGCAACCCTCTTCCTGGGGATCCTTGGATCCTGAATCCCCAGGCTGAGAAGGCCTTACCAAGGGTTTCAGCTCCTGACTCTAACCTGGACCACACTCACAGCCATGACAGCTGATTCCTGTCCTTGAGACACTCCAGAGAGGATTTAAATAAATTTCCTTCTATGGCTCATTTCAGGGACCAAGACGACTTTCAGTTAGGAATTTCCTCCTGACATGGTGTTCAAAACTCTTACACATTGTTGGAGAGGGCGTAGACTGGTGCAGCCATTTTGGAGGGAGATTTGGCAAAACCCATCAAAACTGAACATGCATCACTTCCGACAACTTATCTTACACGTCAACTTACACACATGTGCAAAGAGGTGGGTATAAGGATGTTTACTGCAGTCTTGTTTGCTGTAGACAAAACCTGAAACAGCTGCATGGGGCTGGGGAGGGGGAGTCCAGGAAGAGCAGTGCTTGGGCATGGCTCATGGGCTGCAGGACCTCCTGGTGACTCCCTTGTCCTTGCTTAGTGCAGAGAGTGCCTTGGAGGGGTAGGCTCTAATCTGCAGTGGCCAAGAGAGGCACCAATCGGCCTCCTTCATTGACTGGGCCTCTGTAGGGAGGCAGTGAGGCTCAGGGAGGAAGAGACTCTGTGGGGAGTTCCTGGGTTCTGCAATCAGGGTATAGAAGCTGAATTAGAACCTTCCTGTGGGACCCTGTACCTTGGAGATGGGGCCGGAAGTGGTCACTGAGTACAAATCAAGCCCTGAGGCCAGGGCTTCCCCTAAGGCTTTCCCCTAAGAGGGGAAAGAGGACCTCGAAAGAGGCACTGAGAAAGCAAAGGCCAGAGGAGACACTTGGCAGGGCAGAGTCACCCCACAGGTTCCACAGGCTGGAGTACCATAGGCCCCGGCCCCCATATCTTGGAGAGCTCTGGACAACACTCCCAATGGTTTGAACACATTCAAAACTCTAAAGAACTGGATGTTCAGATGTTTTCGACACAAGCTACAGAGAATTGGCCAAAGCCTTTAAGTGCTTCAAATGTAGTGTTTTCTAAGATTTTAAAACAAAATGTACCCAAGCATTTAATGAGATTATTTTAATGCAGAGCCTACAACCACTGTCTATCGTGGTGCAAACAGCTCTCCATGCTAATCAAACACCTCTCATCTTTTTACAATGAATTCATGACTGGTTCATATAAAGACAATAAAAATTAAATGAGTCATGAGCTCCTAAATCATTTTCTTTTGGTCTTTTTAATAACTCCCTTCCAAAGAAGAGCTAGCTGAGAGCATACGCTTCATTAGAATTATTTGTTCCTGGTTTTATACCATTTAGGTATGGGGAGAAAAGTGAACATTTTAACACATCCTTCAAACACTGCCACAAATACTTTCTTCTAATGGGTTTTGTTTTTTGCTTTTATCACCGTACTCTGCCTGCCGACATTAGAAAGCCCCAAATAGCGAGATTCAGTGAAAAAAAAAAAAACCCAAAACAAAAAAGAGTGGCTCTTTCAAGTCATTTGAAATATACCGAGTTTGTTGTAGGCCTTTTTGTTTTTTCTGTTTTTTTAAAAAAGAATACAATGGAAAAATGTTTTCTCTCCCTGAGAATATCCTGGCTAAACAATTCCACGTGCTGGTCTCAGAGCATGTTGCTTCCTTCCTTGCTGGGGCCAGAGGCCAGCAGCCAGTAAGAATAGGAGCTCCACACACAGGGACCCATATCCAATTCGATACATTCCACTGGGGCCTGGGAACTACAGACAGCCCCACAGCAAAGATTTGGAATTGCTGGGGGCTAGATATTATGTCCCACAAGCAGGGAACCCAGAGAGCTCTGGGCCAGGGCATGTAGGTGGCTGTAGGCCCATGGGCAAGTTCTCCACTCATCTGAATGAGTTAACCCCACGTGCCTCATGGGGCAGGGGTATGGGATGAGCTGATGCTTATGACCTGACAACCGGCACGGAGCCTGCACCGTGTATGAATGGTAACAACACTGGCAACAACACTTGGATGGTTCAACCCAACAGCCATTACCTGTGACTTTTGAGATGCCCTGTCCCTATTTCTGCCCGTTCCTGTCTCCTGGCCCTCAGGATCATAAAGGACAGTGAGGAAGACAGTTATGAGATGAAGGGTGGGTGACATTGTTGAGGCAGGATGTGCCGACTAGGTTTGGGGACAGTCACTTCACCCTCCGAGTGGCCGCTGTGCAGGCTGGGTGGTCAGAGAAGCAGAGGGCTGAGGCCCAGAATGGGTTTGCATGTTCTGTTTCTGCAGAAAGTGAGGCAGCACCCCATCCTTCCCAACCCCAATACCTAGAATGGGGGCCAGAGTAGGGAGGGAATGTGTGGATCTGCTTCTGAGATGGGTCTCACCCCAGCCCCCAAAGCCTGGACCTGAGTCCCCAGGAGACAGGGGCTACAGGGGAAACTCACCAGGGAATGGTCCCTTGTGGGGGCCCCACAGCAGGGGCTGGGGGCAAAGTCTCCCCTTCTACCAGACACAAGCACAGGCACACTCCTGGGGGCCGCCTAGCCCAGGCCCAGGTCGTGCAGAGCACAGGGTGCTGCTGGTGGCCACGCCTCTGCTTAGCTTCTGAGGTGGGGGCAGTGGGCTGTGCCTCCTCAAGGACTGAGGTGAGTGGGGACACAGGGCCAGGTCAGAAGCACATCCAGACACACAGCTGCTTCAGTAACGAAACCCACAGTCAGCCAGGAAGTAAACAAATTACAGGCTGCACTTTGTTAGCTCTGGGGAACATGAACGTGAGCAGACACTACTGATTTCTCATCAAACAAACAGAAGGCCGCGTCATGATCCAGAGACCCACTGCCAGGAGGGGCTGCAGCATGTGCCCTGGGCTGCTGATCTGCTGGGGAGCACCTGTCTTTGGGGGCCTTACACCATTCGTCCATAATTCTAGCCTCTGCTCAGTGGTGGATTTGTTTTCCCTCCTGCAAGCTGGGCTGGGTAAGGCTGAAGCCTCCTGCAAGGCAGTGGCTCAGGTGTCCTTAGGAGACATACCAGGTCCAGGCCCAGGCTGAACTTCCTGACAACCTTAAGAAGGCAAAGGCCAGGTACGGTGGCTCACACCTGTAGTCCCAGCACTTTGGGAGGTCAAGGCAGGAGGATCACTTGAGCTCAGGAGTTTGAGGTCAGCCTGGGCAACATAGCAACACCCCTCTCTACAAAAAAAAAAAAATTAGCCAGGCATGGTGGTGCATGCCTGTGGTCCCAGCTACTCTGGAGGCTGAGATGGGAGGATCGCTTGAGCTCTGGAGGTCGAGGCTGCAGTGAGCCAAGATCATGCCACTGTGCTCCAGTCTGGGTGACAGAGAGAGACCCTACTGCCTAAAAAAAAAAAAAAAAAAAAAAAAAGGCAAAGTGAAGACATCATGAACTGAACCACTGCCCCATCAGGGGAGACTTGGGTGGAAGCCAGGGGGACCCTGGGGCACTGCTGCACTCCAGATGTGCCATTGGGGAAGTTAGAGAGGAGGAAGACTCAGAAAACATCAACAAGGCTCCCCTCACTTCTGGGCCCTCTGTTATTTGAACTCCCTCTTGGATGCATGTTTAATCTTAGGCTGGAAAAGGCGCTTCAGACTCTTGCAGCACACACATCTGACCCTGTCACTCCCCCATCAAACATCTGCGCTTCCCCACTGCCCACAGGGCAATTGCTAAGACTCTTAATGTTAATATTCAAGGACCTTTATGTTCTAGCCCCAGTCTGTCCCTATACACTTCTTTCTCACTCACTTATTCCTGTCTCCTGAAGCCCCAGTCAGAAGGGCTCCTTTCTCTTGCCCCCAGAACAGTTGTCAGTGGTTACTTCGCCTCCCTGGAGGCTGCGGACAGTGTCTTTGTTCTCTACTCTGGTACGGAGCTTGTGACTCTCAGGCACTTAGCAAGTGAGTCAACCCAAATGATGACTCCCCATGTACGCCACCTGGATGGGCCACACACGATTGGGTGACTCATAAGTGCTTCTGAGAGCAACATTACTCGCTGCAAAATCTGACTGGCTCCTTCTTACTTGGCTCCAGGCGAGAGGGGTACATTTACTTTCTGATCAAATATTATTCTGATGCTCAGGTCATGCTTGATGTTTGCAAGTCAGAAAAGTTTAATTACATGTGTCATTAGAATGGCATTCTGTAATAGCTCTGTGACTGAATTCATTAATAGAATTCTTAACAGATAAGACAAGACAAATTAATATTTTGTTGCTCATGAAAGCTTCTCATTAAGAGAGTAGTGAAAAAGTGGTTAATATTTTGTTGCCAATCAAGATGTCTCATACAAACGACAAAGAAAGGAGGCCCACGCTCCTTCGTGCTCTGTGATCTCCCCGCCTTGGGTTTTGAAGGGTGATCAGCTTGCCCCCGTGCAGCCGTGTTTGGGAGTCACCACTGATTACAATGCCGGTGATCGTATTTCATCTCCCACTGCCATGGGGTGAACGTAGCCGCTGAGACACCTCAGGCTGAGGGACTCTGGGAGCCTCATCAACCCCAGAATCTTTGCTGCATCAGTGTTGCACTCCTGGACTGTTCTCCCCTAATTCTTGCTTCAAAAATGCAAGTGAATCCCGATGACCTGGCTTTAGCCCCCTTCAGCCTGATTTCTTCTAAGGGTTGCTTTCCACACCATCCCAAGTGGGGCTACTGCTTATGAGAACCTCTTGTGTGCCAGGCACTGAGCTGGGTCCTTGGTACACTTCAGCTTGAAAATGCCCATGTAAGGAGCACATCATGCTTTTTCTCCACAGGCTCAGAGAAGTCCAACAGCTCACCCGAAGCTGCTCTGGATTTGCTGGAGGCAGAGGAGCAGTGCCTCCCTCCCTGGGTGAATCAAGGCTGACGTGGACAGTGAGACCTCCGTCCCCACTGCGAGCAGCGGGGGCATGCCAAGGTCCTATCTGCCTGACTGGGGAGCCTCACCCAGCTGTTGCTGGCTGCTTGGTGGGGACTCAGGCTGCAAGATGCTGAGAATATTATTTAGCAGCAGCAGGAATAATAATACAATAATAATATTAATGATAGTAACAATAGTAATGATGACAGTGATAATAGCATTTATAGAACACCATACATGAAGAGCCTTACATGCATATTGTCATTTAGTCCTTACTGGAACCCTATGAGGCTGGTACCATTATTTATCCCCATTTCACAGAACGGAAAACTGGAGCTTAGAGCAGTCAAGGTTACTAGACTAGTAACTTTCCAAGGTTCTAGTTAGTAAGTGGCAGACCCCAGGCTCATGCCCTTCCCTAGGAAGCTGTGCCGCCTCCTTCCCTCAGGTAGGGGAGGTGTGCGTGCGTTTTGTGTGTTTGTACACATCGGGCTTGGACCCCTGCAGGGCTGGTGCTGCCCTGCTCCCTCGTGTAGGGGGTTCTGAGAAGCACTGGGCCCTGCCTATTTGCAGGCTACTGACTCAACCACGAGCAGCAAGTGTTTCCTGGGAGATAATGAGGGGCCATTCATCTCTGGTTGCACCCACAATTACCCAAATTGCTAACCTTATTGTGAAAAGTAGAAATGCAATTGAGTTGGTGCTGGAGGCATGTTTGAGGGAGGGGAAGACCACTCAAAGTAATTTAATTAACTGATGGCAAGTACATTAAGTGGAGTTTTGCCTCTGCTTTTATTTCTGATGTCTTTCAGTGGAGCGCCAAGTAATGCACATGAAATGCTCCCACAGACACAGGTGGAGCTGTCCCAGTACTGATCAATCTTTCCTGGCCAAACATGTTTAAAAGCTGGCACTGCACCTTGTGAGCAGGTACAGTAGAGGACATCACACTCACAAACATGCACCCCAACACAGTCCAGTCTTTACAGATAGGACACTGCTCTTTCTTGCTAAGTTCTCAGACAAGCCCTGGCCATCGCAGGCCCAGAAAATGAAGGGTTCTGCCCATCCAGCATCTGTCCAGCAAGCACCCACCAGGATTATGCTGCATTGACATTCAAAATTGTATAGGATACTGGCTATGTTCACCATGGTGGGAAATCACAAGAAAACAATCCTGTCCAGTGTGACAAGGCTAGGGGAAGGGCACTCCTTGGCAGCTCTGCCCAGGGTAGAACCTCCAGAGTGGCCCCCTCTTTCCATCTGCTTCCCCCATGACCCCCAGGGTGTAGCTGAAGGGGCCTAGAGAGTAGGAGAGGACTAACTTTGGTGGTTCCTGCAGCATTTCATGCTGGGTCTCTCTCCCCACAAGTCTCAGAGTTGGAAGGGACCTCCAAGGTCACTGGGTTTAGCTGCCCTCTTGTGGCTAGCAGCATTGCTGACCACAGTCCCTGCCTGAGCTTGCATATGCCCCTTGGGATAAGGAGCTCAGCGCCTCCTGTGGCGGCTCTGTCTCCATGGTGGGGCAGGTTTGATGGCTGGAATGGGGTTCCATCTAAGGAGCCCAAATTGATCTCCTTTTGAGGTGCACCTTGTGCTAGTCCAACTCAGGGGGTCACACAGCCCAGGTCAGCTCCCTTTGCCCCAGCCCCTACCCCACCACCTTCGAGATGTTAGCAGGAACTGACCATTCATCCCACGGGTCTTTCTTCTCTGGGCAAGCATCCCACTGTGGACCAGCTGTCCTGTCCTGAGCCAACAAGGCTAGGGCTGCCCTCTCTTCTGCATGAAAATTATATTCCTGTTACTGTAACCTAAGACCCGTCAGCTGTCCTGGCAGCTCACTACATGGGTGACATCACTCTGTCTTCTCACATGAACTTCTGGGAAGCCACATCACCTCTTGTGCCAAACCTGGACCAATAAATATCCTTGAATTATGCCACTTCTTTAAGTCTAATAGAAGGGAAGTATTGCTAATGCTTTTCTTATAGATTAATTCATTGAGGATCGGCAGGTTAAGAAATTACTCAAAGTCACAAAGCTGACGTGGGTGATGCTGGGACCCCAACGGAGGCTGCCTGGTTCCTCAGGGCACAGATGTACCCCCTGATGGCCACACTAGGCTGCATGAGCTCAGTTGCTTTCTTCTTCCACACAGCACCACTTAACTCATCACACCCTCATTCCCTTACCCAGCAACGAACGTCCCCAAGGTGGGTCCCCTCTGGCCTGACCTGGTTTCCCTCTACCTTCTCATCTGGCACCTGGCATTTGTCTTCCAGCCAACCCAGCCCAGTGGCTCACCTCTGCCCTCCACAGGGACCACCCCTTCCCTGCACACAGCTGTCTACAGCCTACCCAGCACTAGGGCCCAGAACCTCCTCCTAAGGTCCCCCAGCCCACTGTTCTCTCAGCTGTGGAGCCTGCTGCACTCTCTGCTGGCCTGTGGTCCATCTCTCTGAGCCCTGTGAGCAGGCCCACACAGTCTGTTCTCAGGGTCACCTCCAGGCCTTTGCTAATGCAGCCCCGTTCAGAGGCCTCCTGTCCCACCCATCGCATCTCTCTTCTCTTCCTTAGCCGGACATAGCATGGCCACCATTCATCTATTTTCTGCTGTGGTGGGACTTGGATTTCTGATACTGCCAAGCTGACAACAGGCTAGAAAAGCACCAAACACAGGATGTTAAACTAAAACTCTCCCGTCCTGCCACTGCCTGTGGCATCTTACCCAGTGTACTCTCCCAGGGAGGTGCGCTTGAGCTCAGAGTGAATTCCAGGTGACTTACATTGATGTCTTCCAAGTCCAGGAAGTTCAGGGTGAGCCCGTTGCGCTTCCAGATGATTGGTGGCCTCAGGTCTCCACGGACGGCGCAGGTCAGCACTGTGCTCAGCCCCACGGTCACTGTGGTCACACTGACCCTGTCCTCGGGGGCGAGGCTGAGCTGAACCACTTCTGCAGAGGGAAAGGAGGAGGCACGGTCAGGTGCAGGCCCAGGGAGTGGAGTCTCAACTCAAGGTGAATAGCCATGAATTTCCTGGGTGGAAGAGGCCCAGAAGGGCTTCACGACTCCCTGAAAATTGTTTACAATGTGCTGACTAAATGTAGAGATAGACACTTTTGCTGGGCGAGAAGCCAAGACTTAGGTCAAATGCCCAAAAGGCTATGTGAGTCCAAACAGGTCAAAAACCATAAGTAATGTGCTGGGGACAATTTGGGCCATAGATTTGTGTCAAGCCAAGAATGTGGGCTGCGAAGGCCAGGGGGCCCACCACAGAGAGACCGGGGGGCAGGGGTGCAGCGCCCTGCTCACAGCTCCCCTGGCCTATTGGAGTCTGGGCCTTGCTAAGTGCAGACAAGGTCTGCTCAGTGAGCTAACAAGTTTCTCATCCATCTGGGGTCAGTTTTAAAGGTTGCGCTGTCTGAAGTCTGGGGAATGAACTGGCTGATCTTTGAAGGTTTGTTTCTGTCTAAGGATTCGCTGCACTTGGATTTGGATTTCTGTCCTGTGACCATGCACTGTAGCTTTTAATTTTTTGAAGAATACTTCAGGCTGCAGAAACTATTAATCCTTGCCATTTTGAACTTGATAACTGGCATTAGGACTGATCATTCTTCAGGCAAATGGGAAGAATCTAAGATAGTTCTCTGCAATCACAAGCTTTTTGAAATTCTCAGGATTTATGAAAAAATTAATCAAACTCAGGCTGCTCAAATGACCAAATGGGATCAGGCTTGGAGGACAGTCAGCGGCCCACTGATGGGACTGGCTCCCTTTTGCTCTTCCCCCAAATCTGTGCACTCAGGGAGGCTAGGGCAATAGCCAGAGGTGGCATGAGCTGAGGGAGGCAGGCTGGCTCTCAGTGCAGTGGGTACTATTTTGTCTATTCCCTATTCATGCTTACGACTCTATTGGGACCTGGGGGACCCCAACAGATGTATCCCCCTGAACTGGAACGAAGCAGAGTTGGGAGCTGAGCTCTGCTATTCTGCGGGACGCTTGTGAGCTGTGACCAGGCAGCAGCAGCCCCGCAGGCAGCACATCTGTGCTCACACCCTCTTGCCCGTGTGTGTGGGAGAGGGGAAGAGGGAGCGAAAACAGCCGCAGGTGCAAGGCACAGCAGAGCAGCTGAATTGAAACAGGGTCCTGAGGTCAGACCCTGAGCAGCAAAGCCTTCCTTCCTCCACAGATGCTGAGTGGCTCCGCCCTGGACTCACAAAGATGAACAAGCTACGCTAGGTGCTTCATCGGTGCTGTTGGATGGATGAATGAGAATTGGAGAAAATGAAATAAAGAAGTAAAAGAGCCAATAGGCCGGTGGGGAGGGGACAATCACACACAGGAAAAATGTGACTAACGGTGAAGGAACCCTCAAGGAAAGATAAGCACCCAGTGATGGATGCAGACGCAACTGGCATAATATTTTACCAACATTAAAGTGATGCATTTCAAGTTCCCCCTTAAATCAAGTTCTGCTCACTACCCTCCCATCTCCGAGTCATGAGGCTTATTGCCCAGGGCAGGGGAGAGAAGGCACTAACTCTGTAGCATGACCCGGCCTTTGGAGAGGGGAAAGAGAGAGAATGAGAATTTGCCAAAATGGTTTAGCTCCCACTGTACTCTGCGGGTCCGTAGGACTCAGACCTCAGCATTCTCCCCAAGAGTAGAGGAGGCATCCTTTCCTCATCAGATGACCACGAGGCTCCCCTGGGCCACGAGGCTTTGTGCCGCTGCTCCTGCCACCTGGGGCAACCGCATGTGTCTGGGCAGAGAGCCAGAACCACCTTGGCTCCTGGTATGGAAACAGGCCCAATTTTCCCAGATAACTGAAGCTTGAGAAACTTAAATTTGTTTCATCTGAGTTCTTTTAACAGGACACCAACCACCAGGCCTCCTAGATCACTGCATCCGGACAATGAGACACACCTGCTGCCTATTGACCATCTCCTGTCTTACCCCTCCCTAATTCCCTGCTATCTAAACCCCGAACTTTAGTCAGAGAGATGGATTTGCAACTGGTCTCCCATTTCCAGGCTGATGTCACTGAGATTAAAGCCTTTCTTCCCTGGCAATATTCCATCCACTCAGTGATGGACTTTCTGTGAGGTGAACAACCAGACCTAGGCCGAACCCCTGGTGTTCAGCAACATCATATCTGGACCTGAGAACTGCCTTGGGCTGCCAGACCAAGGTCCAAAGGGAAGTGCCCCTGACCTCAAGGGGCATGGAGGCCAGTGGTGGCTGTGGGAGGCCTTGCTTGGGGGAATATCCTGATCCGCGAGTCCACCAGGCTGTGAGCCCAGATCATGAGCACACCCAGGGCTGAGCTCAGCTTCAAGTGACCTCAGACAGGGCAACTCAGAGTCCCTTGCCATGGGAAGTGAGGCTGCAGTGCACCACCACGCTGCTTCCCTGGACACTCAGAAGCCAGCCGGGGAGAGCAGCTGGGACGTGGGGTGGAAGCTAGAGACACAGAGCAGTTTTTAGACAGAGCACTACTTACGTGGACTGTTAAAATCGTCAGCTCGTGCTAATCTTTACAATGGATTGAGCATTTAGTTGTGTTTTTCTCCCATTGGGGTGAGGCTTGTAAAGTCAGGTTAGTTACAAAAGGAACCAGATTTTCCCTGCACGTCTGATCTGTGGTCAGACTAGAAGGAAAAGACCAATTGGGCCATCGGGGAGGGGCTCTTGGAGGCAGCAGCAGGGCTTCCCCTGGGCCCTAGAGATCCGCTTCTCAGGTGCGGCTCCCCAGCCACCTGTATCATATCTCTGGGGGTGGGTAATTAAAACACAGATTCTTGCCCCTCTGCCTCAGGCTGATGCAGATGCTCTGGTGGGCTGGATGGACATCCAGATTTTTACAAGTGGGCTGGGTGGACATCCAGATTTTAACAAGCATCCCAAGGGGTTCTATGGTGGCCTGAGAACCACTGTGTTACAAGATGAGAAGGGCTCTGGGTACATAGAGAGGGGGAATGCAGGTGGGAGACAGGGAGATGAGGCAGTCTGGTAGGCTGGGGTTTCCTGGGGCTCTAGACACAAGGCTAGGAGCATGGCCCCTCATTTGGAACATAGGACTGATGTGAAAGGTAGGATCCCCTCCTCCATGTGGCCCCAAAGTCATATATTCCAAGCGGCTCTAGAGAAAGGTCTGCAGGAGCCTCAAACATGGGGCTAATAGGAAACAAAAATCCAAGTGGGAGACGGAAGTCTTCTGTGTCCCTCCGGTCCTCTGCCGGCTGGGATAACTGGCTGCTGCATCCTCCCTGAGTTATCCCCAGTCATTTGCATGTAGAAGATGTGCACTTTGCGCAGGAAAAACTCATGCAAAATTAGAATGTGTGAATACTGATAGAACCATCGTAATTCTGCTCCTGTCAGCTACATGAATATTAACCAAACAGCAAATATTTGGATCACTTAAAGTTTAATTAAATGAATGTTTTATTGGATTTAATTTGTGTCAATATTCCCCAGCTCCTTTCACAATTCTGAAGGGATTTATGGCTACTGAGCCCTCTCCTTCCACCCTCACTCCCCGTTATTTCCTGGTCAACAAGCCTCCCCCTGGTGGGTCCTCCTTCCTTGCTAAATGGAAAGAGTAGGACTAAGTGGCTTCCCAGGGTGACTTCCAGGGAGAGTAAAAAATGAGACAGCATCATGTGCTGGGCCCCGAGTGAGCAGGGCAGGCCACCTGGCCCCCAGGCCTGGCTCTGCTGCTGACAAGCTCAGTGGCCTTGGCAGCTCCCTTCCTGTCACTGGGCCTCAGTTTAGACATGGATACAATGAGGGCTTGGGCACCCCCTCACTTTTGACTCGGAGCCGATTATTCTATGTTCATGTCCCTGGAGACCCCCTGAGTCTTGCAAGTGCTCCCACTGCATCTTTTCTTGCCCCTAAGTGTCATCTGCCCCTGTTCTTTGCCCACTTACCCATGATGGTAAAAGTGACGCCTCAAGTGGCAGCACCAATGGGTGCCAAGTCCCACTAAGGCTTCCCTCCCGATACCCTTTGAGGACTCCCCTGCCCCATCCCAGGCCCCCTATAGCCTCCTTCATGGTCACCCCTCCAGTATGCCCCTGCTGCCTGCAAATGTCTTGTTGCCACTGGCAGAACAAGGTACATCTCAGCCCTGCTCAACAGCTGTCAATGGCTCCCTATTACCCACAGATCACCACGTAGAATCCAGAAGAGTCCCCAGTCTTGACCCTGCTGTGTCTCCAACATTATTTACCACTGCGCCAGCTGGCTCCCCATGGCATTTGTGTCTTCAGACCTCAGCGTGGGCCTGCTTGGCACCTGCTGCTCATCCATTCTGAGCTCCTCACACTATTGGCCCCTACCTCCAAGATGACCTCATGGGATGTTTCTGGGACCCTGAAGTTTTAATGTAAAGAAACACTTGGACAGATATTAGGAGAAGAAGATTGAAAGAGACTGTCCTGGTGAATTTATCAGAACTTTTTCAGGCTTAGTAACAGAAACACTCAGAAATGCTCAACTATTAATAGCTTAGGGGGAAAAAGGTGGTTTAGTTCCCATAATGGGAAATCTAAGGGAGGTGGAAGAGGTTGCAGGCATCCAGGGCCTTCGACAGTGGCATTCTCTACTTGGTTGCAAGATGTCCATTGGTGGCCCCACACTCACATTGTTTCTGTATGTGGGATCCCAGAGGAAGGGAACAAATCTTGCCTGAGAGCCCTGGAAAAAGCATGGGGGAGCTCTGATTGGCCACATACAGCTCCTGTGTTCTTCCCTGAAGCAAACACTGAGGGCAAGAGGACTGAGTATTGTGCAGGTGTGGGACTGATTGGCCCATCAGGCCTGGGCCGTGTGGCCACCTCCAGGGGCAGGGACTAGGTGTTTGGGCTGGGGTAAAATGGCTAATGGAAAGGGTATATTGGGCAGATTGACACCCTATGACCATCATAGGGATGCAGAGAGGGCCCCCTCCCTTCCCCCTATCTGCATCACAACTGCATCGGGAAGCCTGGGCATCGTGCGTGATCAGGGCAGATAGCCGCAGTCATACAGTGAAGACGGTAAGAATCGTCAGAACTGAAACCTGATTTAGGCTACTACAGTCCTGCCTCCACCCTGCGCCTTCTCTGGAGAGTGATGGGGGCAGCTTTCACAGGGAGGAGATGTGGCCCAACTAAGCAAACCCCATCATCCTGTTGAGCCTCACATCCTGATGGCGAGGGTCTGGAATTTGTGGAGATGGCCTTCTGTGTTCAGTGATCACACATCTCCTGAACCTCACCTGCGCTGGCCACATCTGCAGGGCTGTGGACCAGTTAAGTCCCAGGCCTGGTCTCTGCTCTGGTGGGGAGCCAGGCCACATGAGAGGAAGATGAAGATGCCACATGCAGCCCTCTAGGGGGCAACGAGTGGTCCTTCTGGCTCCTGGCTGTGGCTCCAATGTCCCCGTGTTGACTGACCATCTGTGGGCTCATTAGCCACTATGTGGGAAGGTTTCCAAGGTCCCTGGACGACCAAACGTGATATGCCCAGCACTCAGAGTGTGATCAGGGGTCAGTGAGAGAGGGCTCAGCCAGACGCTGTGTCTGGGGTGAGAATGTGTCTACACACTGAGGCTGGTGTCTTTGGAAAGAGAGGGCTGGGTTGGGGGTCAGAGCAGCCCATCAGGGAGCTTGTCTGGCACTGCTGGGCAGAAGTCTGTGCCCACAGAGGGACTGACGCCCTGCTATGAGAACTGACATTGGAGAGCTGCTCTGCAAGTAGGGAATCTGAGGAGGGCAAGGGAGTTGGGGGGTTCTCAAAGCTCAGGGCTTCCCATGATATCCCCCTGGGATGAAAAGAAATGGATCACACTGCAGTGATGGCCCAAGTCAGTGTGGGTTGGTTGGCACAAGACAGAGCTTCCTGGACCACTAGCTAGGCTGCGTGTCCCACAGTGGGATTCTGGGCAGGGCTGTCTGGCACTCTGGTGCCTAGCACAAGGCGTGGCACACAGTAGGTGGGCTCAAGGCCATGACCTATCTCTCTAGGCCCTTCAAACCAGTGCAGTAGCATACCCTTGGTTTTCCAGACATGAGATGCCACAAACACCCGTCCTTACCTTTCTCCCTGAGTCTTGGAGCTTGGAGAGAAGAGGCAGTCACAGGGAATTAATGGGCTTATCATAAGCAGGCTAACAAACACCCTTCCTGAAAGCAGGAGGCCATAACATTTCAGTTGTTGGAGAATTGGGTTTTAGTTCCTATTACAGCTTTCCCTTAATCTCAGGCGCTATTTCTCACACTGACTTGAACTTGATGAGACACTCATAAACCCATCAGCACCCTCTCAAACAGGATTCTGGTGCTTTGTAGTGATAGAAATTAAATTTCTCAAATTCTTGTCAAGCTGGTGTTAGTTTTCTTATGTCAGAAACACACTAATGGAACACATTCCTACTTGGATATTTGCCATTTTTCAAATGATGCCATTGGTGAAAAAAACCCTGTCAAAAGCTCAGTAACCTGCCTGCACATCAATATTTTTGACTGAGCCTCGGAGGGCAAACTCAGGCTCAGGGGCCTGCTTGGGAATGAGGGCAATTTGGAGAGAGCACAGGCCAGGCGCTTAGACACATCTCTCTAACTGTGGCCTCTTCCCACATTGTTCTCCTTCTAAATTAATGTGCTTTCCTGAAACAAACCCCTCAGGTGACCTGGGTGCCACCAAAGAAGCTGTGGCATTGGAGTGACAAAGTCTATTGATCTGGTCCCATCCCTGTGACCAGAGTCACACTGTGAAGTTGGCGAGTAGGGGAGGAGCCAAGGTGGAGTGCGCATGCCCAGTGTCTCCTGAACAAATAGGGCAACATCTCCCGGACCTTGTGACTTTGGCTGGTGTTTACAGAGTGAAGCTGCTTTGGCGTATCCTGGTGAGCCGGGCAAGGCGGGTGGGAGGGATGGTGTGCTTTTTGTCTCCTCTGTTCCCTCTACCAGAGATTGTCACTCTGGGATCCTTTCAAATAACTGCTGAATGTTTGTGGATGGGAGGCTGGGGACAGGATGTCTTAAAGCCTTTCATCTTGACATTCCTGTTTAGAGCACTAGGGTGCATCCAGCCTGCACAGGTGGCTCTGTATTAGCCAGACTTGCTCCAAAGCCACACAAGAGAGCACTTGCATCTGTCCCAAATCTCCTGTTTCCTTATGTGTAACCAGATTCAATCTTCCTGCCATTGTCATTCCCTCTTGCTTGCTTCATTTTGGGGATGGCAATAAAATTACTAGTTAATTACCTGCGGGTCAGTGGGTAATTTACTTTTTCAACTGGCCTATGTTGCTTGATGTTGCTTCAACTTTTATTACAGTTTAGTTATCAAGTTCTGCTCTCTGGTGTGAACAAACACCTTTGTAAGCTGCATAAAGGCAGAGACTATATCTGTTTTATTTATGTTGTATCCCCAGCACCTAATACAATGCCTACCATGCAGAAGGGACTTAATAAGCAGTTTTAAGCAAGTGAACTATTAGGGTAGTGCTCAGTCAACAATTATTTATGGAGCTGGTACCAGGAGCCAGGATACAGTGGGAATATACTGGCAAGAAAAACAGGCCCAGTGCTTGCTAACCTGGAGCTCATTGCTTAGCAGAGAAGACAAGTGTTAAGTGGGGAGGGAGAGCAGAGGCCTGAACCTGTCTACAGACCCCAGGTTAAGGGCCCGTGACTCCTGTAAAGCCTGGTTGCCCTCTTTCTTGGTAGAGCCCTCCCTGTGTGCCCAGCAGACCTGTGTCCTGCTATCAAGACATCCTAGTCTGATGTAGTATCCTCCTTGTTTGCAGGAGGGGCCGGCCTGTGCAGGGGCAGGGTTACCTGGGCATCCCTCTGGGCTCTGGGGTTCCATTTAGCCTCCTCTGGCCAATACATCTTTTTAGTTTTGAGAAAACTAAACCTCAATGTGACTGCTATGTGCAGATGAACAGGAAGTTAGAGCAGAAATCAGTGCCCAGGGGCTGTGATATCACCATCCTGGGTATCATGGGGTGCCACAGTGTGGCAGGCAGGAGAGGCATCCATTAGAAGGAGCAAAGGGTCCTTGCTGAGGTGGAGAGCACAGGGCCTCCTGGTCAGCAGGGGCATGGCTGTCACAGTGCTGCATACCAGCTCTTCCACCTCCGCTGGTTCGTGTGTGTGGGGTAGCCTTGGTCAGCTTGGCCACTCTATGGGTCTCTCCTGCCCTACTGAGTCTACACCCAAAGATGATGGGCATACCTCTGCTCAAGATATTTGCAAAAGGAGAGTATCCTAACTGCCTATTACTTTGGTGTCTTAAGGGGGAAAAGAATGTATTACCTTATGTAATTATACAGAGCTACTCAGAATTTACAAAAATTCATACAGATCTCTAAGGTTGGATCCAGAATCTCCTGAGCAAGTCAGTGGAGAAGAGAAAACAGTTTTTACCTAACTAGCAAGAGGGGGCCATGCTGTGTGTTTCCAAATGCCAGCTCATCTTCCAATTCCTGTGCACTCATTATGACTATTTCGTGGCCTCTCTTGGTGCCAGAATAGGGCCATGTCATTGGGTTTGACATGGTAGGTGATAGGAGGTGACCAAGCCTGGCCACACAACCTCTGTGTCATTGTCTTGGTTAGTTTTATGTGTTACCTTGACTGGGCCACAAGGCACCCAGATATTTGTTCGAGCATTATCCTGGGTGTGTCTGTGAGGGTGTTTCTGGATGAGATTGACATTTGAATCAGTAGACTGAGTAGAGAAGATTGCCCTCCCCAATGAGGGCAGGCCTCATCCAATTCGTTGAAGACCTAGATAGAAAAAATAAGCCTGGGTAAGAGGAAAACCCTCCTGTCTCACTGCTGAGCTGTGACATTGGTCTTTTTCCTGCTTTCAGACTGAAACTGAAACACTGGCTTCAACAGAAGCCAATGTTTTATTAGTTCCGTAGAAGACATATACATCTTCTGTTGGTTTTATTTTTCTGGAGGATAACACAGTCATCATCCATGCTCTCCTCTCCTCGTCTTTGGAGGTCATGCATTTGATGAGAGTGAAGAACATGGTCTAGTCACTGTTTAGGGAGAGCTGCCTGACCCCATCGGACTTGATGAGGATGGGAAACCAGCCTTTACTGTACTACACTACTGAGATTTTGGGATTTCTATAGCAGCTGGTGTTAATTACATAACACACCCCCTCAGAAGGGAAAGAAATACCAGTTAACGTATTTCCACTGAAGAAGTCATAAGGAAATGGGAAACAGTCTTTTGACAGGCCAAGTCATCCAGGTCAGGAACCTTCTGAGAATGTTCTAACAAGAGTAGGTCCAACTTTGGCTCCAATCCCTAGAATACCTTCTGTACAGGGAGCTCACTCCTTCACTCCACATCTGTCTCTGTTGCTACAGCGTCCAAACTGCTGGACTGAGGGAGCAAGGGCTGGGGGTGGGGGGTGTCTCAGAATAGGCTGGCAGAGAACATGCAAACAAATTACACAGTACAATAAGCATTACGGATAGAAAGAACAAGATGAGAGAATACCAAGAGAGTAGCAGGGGAGGGCTATTAAGGTGTGTGTGTGGGGGGTGGGTGCTGGTGTGGGGGGAAGTCTCTTTGAGTAGAGAATATTTAAGTGAAGATCTTTAAAATGAGAAGAAGCCAGCCAGGCCAAGAATGGGAGCAAGGACATTCTAGTTAGAGAAAACAGCCCATACAAAGGTCTTGAGGCAGGGTGGGGGCTTGGAGTGCTCTGGGAGCTGAAATAGACCAGTGCAGCTGAAGCACAGGGCACAAGGCAAGGGCATGTGGCACAGATGCGGTCAGAGGCAGGAAATAGCTAGTTAGAGCAGGCAGAGCAAGGTAAGGACTGATGGCTGTAATTTAAGGAGATGAAAAGTGATCAGAAGGATTTTTTTTTTTTTTTTTTTTTTTTTTTTTTTTTTGAGGAGGAGTCTCGCTCTGTCACCCAGGCTGGAGTGCAGCGGCGCGATCTTGGCTCATGATCAGAAGGATTTTAAGTCAATCAGGGATGTGACATGATTTGCATGCTAAAGGATCACTCCGGCTGTTGTGCAAATAACGGACTGGTGGGAGAGAGGGAAAAAATGCAGGGGGACCATTTAGGAGGCCAAGGCAGTAGTTCAGGAGAGAGACAGGTGGCGACTGTGGAGATGAAGAGGAAGGGACAGGGCTGGGAAATAGTTTGGATGGGGTGGGGATAAAAGAGGGTGTCAGGAATGACTCCCGTGTTCCTGACTTGATCCTCTTGCATAATATGGTGTGATTTCCTGTGGTGAAGCAGGCTGGGAGGGGAGGTCCAGGGACCCCACACAACAGTGAGGTCCCATCTTTGTCTTGATGATAACCCCCTAACCCTCCCAAGGCATTTGATTTGAAATGTAATTTGGGATCACTTTCTTGGCCTCCTCCAGTGAATGAGATTTGAAGATGATTTCTAAACTGTGGCATTCTTGTTACTAAAAACCCTCCTCCAAGGAAGCAGAATAGATGCAAGTCTTTATCATCTGGGTCCCTGTCGTCCCAAGTTTCCTGGGGTTGGACTGTGTCTGGCGGGCCACTCGAGCAGCCGAAGGCAGACACAGAGCCTCCCCTACTGCATCCCTTCACCATTTCCACCCCACAGCACAGGCTGTGCCCTGTCCAAATGGGGGACTGTGCTTCACATGCAGGGAGGGGAGAAGCCACTGGGTCCTGAAAGAACATGAATAAATATAACTTGTTTTCTGTTTAATTATCCAGTCTCCTGAGAATGCTCAGTCATGGCTGTGTTTTGTAAACAGGCATCTGCAGACCATTTTGAACAGTTTACATCAGTGTATTTGTTTTTGATTCCAATTTCCTGAGTGTGCCACAGTGGCTGATGAACTCCTGATGAGGGGTTCCTGTGCCAGCCATCAGCTCTGCTGCTCCCAGGGACCACAGAGCTCCTGCTGCCTTCTTTTTGTAGAGGAAACATTGCTCACAGCCTCCCGGCCCCTCTCTAAGCATGGCTCCCAGGGACCTCCACCCTCCACCTCCTGGTCCAGGGGAAGCCGTGATCAGACTCTGTTTCCCACTATGAGAGACTCCTGGTATCCTGTTTTCAGGGCTCACCTGAGAAGCTCTTACAGCTTGTTTGCTGAATATTTAGTAACATGGCAGGGAGCTCAGCTGAGCCCAATTGTTGGAAGGGCAGGGGCACTGGCCCCTGATGGCCTGATTTGGACTTTGGCAGAGGGGTTCAGGAGTGGGGTTTGGAAGAGCCTCATCCCTCTCCAACTGGTGACACTGTGGGCACGAGCAGAAAGTGGAAACGTGGAGTAAGGAAGCCCTCTAGGGGCAGTGGTAAGAAAGGAGGCTGGAGATGTTGGGAGGAGGGCTGGCGGGGCCTGTGGTCTGGTAAGGAGTCTATGTTTGATTTACTAAGAAGCTGTTGTGGGATTCTAGGCAGGGGACTAAAATGGTCTGATTTACACCTTTAAAGACCATCTGTGTATTGGTTGAGATGGTCTTCAGCTGCATTAACAGAAAATCCTGACTGGAAATGGGGCTGGCTAATTCGGAAATTCTATCTCCATCACGAGAAGGCCCCACTGCATGTTTCCTGGGCAGGTTAATTCCATGGTTCCCGAATGTCACCAAAGCCTCAAGCTCTCTTTTCTGCAGTCCTCAGCACGCTGTCTTGATGCCCGTCGGGGTTACTGGGAAGCCTACAAACAGGTGGAGGCATCACACGTAGGTACATATCCGGTGGAGAGGATGTGAGTTTTAAGAACTATAAACTAAAAATAAAATCCTAAGACATCCACCAAATGGATGGACCCCCCTCTTAGCCAAGAGGACCCCAGAAAACTCTTAAAAACTGACTTCCCAGCCATGATGGGAAAAAGGTTGGACACGCCTTGTTATATCCACTCCGTTTTGCAGTTTAGACACAACAATGGACCAGCATTCATGTTAAAACAGAGCTCATGAGAGTGACAGGCCAGGCGCGGTGCTCACGCCTGGAATCCCAGCACTTTGGGAGGCTGAGGTGGGTGGATCATTGAGGTCAGGAGTTTGAGACCAACCTGGCCAACATGGTGAAACTCCATCTCTACTAAAAATACAAAAATTAGCTGGATGTGGTGGCGCACACCTGTAATCCTAGCACTTTGGGAGGCTGAGGCAGGCGGATCACTTGAGCTCAGGAGTTCAAGGCCTGCCTGGACAACATGGTGAAACTCCATCTCTACAAAAAATACAAATAATTAGCCGGGCATGGTGGTGTGTGCCTGTAGTCCCAGCTACTCAGGAGGCTGAGGTGGGAGAATTGCTTGAGCCCAGGAGGCGGAGGTTGTCGTGAGCTGAGATTGCGCCACTGGACTCCAACCTGGGCAACAGCAGAGTGAGACCTAGTCTCAAAGAAAAAAAAAAAAAAAGTGACAGAATAGACTCTTTGTGGTAATAAAATACCAAATTATAAATGGGACCTAACGCCATGTCAGGCAACGGTTAAGTCTCGCACCCCCTATGCTTGAATAAACTGTGCTCTACCTGCCACTAGGCTTTTCCTTTCCTCCAGCAGCTAAACAAGCACTGGCCTTGAGATAAGCAATGCTGGAACAACTGCACCTCCCCTGGAGGCCGACTCACTGCCCCAGCCCCTGTTCTACAAGTCACAACTACAGCTTCGACTGGACGAGAGAGTGATTTCAGTAACTTTATCCTGATAAGAGGACCACTGACCCTGGACTGATTCTGGCTGCTTTACACAGGCTGCACACTTGAGTGCCTTTGCATCCTGAAAAGACCTTTTCACCTATAGGGCCTAACTGTAATAGAGTGAAATGTTAACTTTCCACTCCAAAGTGAAAATGGGTCATATGTTACACGCATGCTTGTTCAATACCCATGCGCCAGGACCACCTTCCTAAATGTCCACAGCTCCTCCTGTAACCTGTAGAATATGTCTACTTGGCCAACCACATTCAGCATAAAGCTCCGACCACAATCCCTTCTCCTTCCAAGCGCCTGTCTCTGGTCTTTGCTGCAGGCTGCACTGCCAAGGCTGCAGGATGGTAACCTTGCAGGCTGTAATCCTTTATAAGAAAGAAAGTCTCCTTTTCTAAATTGACACTTATGTGATTTTTTTAAGTTAACAAAACAAAGAAGCTTCTCCAAGAGGCCCCCAGCCGACTTCCCCTCAGGTTCATTGGCCAGATCTGTGTCACATCCCTCCTAAACAAATGTGGAAAAGCCACCCTGACTGGCATCAGGTGGTGTGGGGGGAGGTGGGCAAACAGGTTCTGTCAAGAAGGAGGGAGGGGCTGAGGGTGTTGGGACAGCACTCTGTTGGTTTGGGTGTCGGGGGGTGGGTGATAGAGGAGGCTGCCACCCAGGCATGGCGCTCTGGACCGAGCATGGCTCTGAGAGCAGGTGCTGGGGGCAGACTGATCGGGCCACCTGCTGGAAGAGGGGCCAAAAGGCTTGACTGGATGGGGAGATTGAGGGAAAGGGAGGAATCCAGCATGAATACTGGGGTTTTGGCCTGAAAAACTGTGTGGGTGTTGGTTCCATTTGCTGAAAGGCTGAGGGTTAGGGTAGACATTTCAGCTGAGATGCAGAGTTCTGTCTTTAACCACGGAAGGTGGGCTGAGGGGTGGTCAGTTGGATATGGGAGTTTGGGGATCAGGAGAGTGGCCTAGGCTAGGTGTGCAACCTTGAAATTTATTGATGCATAAGTAATACTTAGAAACACAGGATCACATGAGATCCCTGGGGAGAGAGTGTGGAGTGAGGAAAGAGATCTGAGGGTGGAGTTCTGGGACCCCCAATGTTTAAAGGCGAGAGGATGGGCAGGGGCCAGTGAGGAGGGTAGGGCTGAGGAAGAAGGGCCAAGGAGGGTGTGGGTCACTTGTGCCCAGTGTGGCCGAGAGCTCTAGGTGGATGAGGAGTGAGATTTGACTATGGGCTTGGCAACACAGAGGTCATTTGGGACCTCTAATGTTTCGTTAGAGCACTGGGGAATGAAGCCATCTTTGGAATGGGTTGGACAGAGAACGGGAGGTGAGAAGGTGAAGAGGCATTCTTTAGAAGGGTTTTGTCATGATAGAGAGCAGAGAAATGGGATGGTAGACAGAAGGTCAAGGATATTGGGTTGTTATGTTTTTAAAGTGTTGTGTTTGTGTGCTAATGGGAGTGATCGGATAGAGAGGGAGAATTGTATGCTACAAGAGAGAGAAGGGAGAATTTCAGAAGAAAAGTCTCTGAGTGGGTGAGGCAGGGGCACGGAGCCTGAGTGGGGGCCCAGCCTCTGATGGGGCAGAGACCTTGTGCATTGTGACAGAAGGTGGGCAGAGCCTGGAGTATAATGGGGATGTGGGGAACTGAACCCAATGGTGGAAAGATTGGGTAAAACCCATTTGGTATACATTAGTGCCTCTCAAACAAAGTGAGTTTTCTCAAGAGACATTTGGTAATGCCTGGAGGTATTTTTGGTTGTCACAACTTGGGGAGGGGGTGGTTTCTTACTGGCATCTGGTGGACGCAGCCTGAGGATGCCATGGAACAGCTCAAAATACACAGAACAGTCTCCATGACAAAGAATTAAATGGCTCCAAATACCAATAGTGGCACTGTTGAGAACTGTGCTATATATTAATAACCACAATGCTAGCAATAAAAATGTGACTTGCACACCCTTAAAATAAATACTTATTTTTCGTATGTTGGGAGTGGCTGCCCACCCACTGCCCTGCCCGAGGCAGGGGAGATCACCTGTGTGGATACATCCCTGTCCTAACTCACCCGTGTCTTGGTGGTTACACTCTGGGGAGGCCCCCTGTCATTCCTCATCCTGAGCTCGACAAGGCCAAACCTTGCCCGGGGGTGTGGCTATCACACTCTCCTGCAGACACCAGGCTTGGGGGGCTCACCTGCCGTTCCTGGTGGTGGAGGGTCTCTGTGCAGGCAGCTGACTGGGAGGGAGACTCAGAAGAGTGGGTGTCACCACCATTATCGTTGTGACATAAAACCAATTCCTTTGCCTTTGCCAAAACCTTTTCTGTGTTAGGCAGACGCACGGCAGCAAAGTTTTAAAGTACTGGGATGCGAGAAATCTCTTTCCCTTATATGGGACATTTCTCTCTCTCTTCGTCTTAGGTAGGTTCTTTAAATTATCTTGCACTGAGAACCCTATCATGTCATGTATGCTTTGTCCAAGGACAGGTCTTGGTAAGAAAAATGCCTCATTTCCTCTCCAAAGACTCCTCCGCCATCTGTCAGTTTGGAAATCTCCACATCTTGACCCATGGCAAATTGCTTCTCAGCAGCACTGATGTGGCGCTTGCCTTAGGAGGCACAGGCAGAGGCTGCCAGCTGGCTGAGTGAACGGTCCATTTTAGGGATGAATGAACCAAAATCTCATCCACTCTCCCCATCTTAACAATTACAGCCAGGCACCCTCCCACTCCTCTGAAGCCACACTTTTCTCTTCATCCCCTCTGTGCTGCTTCCAGTAGGGACTGCAGCATTTGGTGGCAGGAGGTGGCCTCTTCCCTGGGAATGCTGGCCATAGGGTGGGTCTGTGCAGCACCACCTCCTAGGCCCCGTCCCCCTACATCATCTCGGAGGGAGCGGGCTCCTCTGCCTGGCACTGAAGGCCTGCTAGCACCTGATTTCCAGCCTCATCTCCCACAACTCACATTGAGCTGGACACAAGCGGAACTGCCGGCCACTCTCCAAATGTCCTGGGCCTTCCCCCGTCGCTGGCCACCAGGGAGGGCACCACCTCACAGAGGAGCTCAAAACTATGCAAATATGCCCAGATCATCTCAACTCAAACTGGGCAGCTGAAAGTCAGTGTGAAAGTTCCAGGCTTTAGTGACATCTCTGCCCTGCCCTTACCCCACCCTGCCTCTGGAGGTGACACAGGTGTGGTGACTGCCCTGTACCCAGTAAGGATGCCTGTCTGGGGCCTCTGGGGCAGGGGTGGGGCAGGACACAAACCCACAAAAATAAATTTCAACGATCACAAAGGTAGGGGTGAAACTAAAGGTTTGAAAAAGTATCTTTTGACAAATTTGCCATGTGGTGGGTTGGGTTTTGGAGAATTGGCCTGTAGTCTGAATGCAGGGGAGTCACTCTCCCTCCCACTAGGGACCCACAGGCTGGCAGGAGATGCTCCACAGGCTGCCCCTCCCCCAGCACCCCTGCACGGCTGGTCATCCTGGACCTGATGCCACTGACAGGCCTGTCCCATGTGGGGATGTGAAAGCGGAGGCCCAGAGAGGTACTGTGGTACTGTGGACACTAGGGTGGGGGCCCTCTCCTAGGGGCCTCATTTGCTGTGCTGAGTGTGGTTGGGACTTCACAGCCTACCACCCACACGATGGGGGACTGTCAAATGGCTCCAACCAAAATGTACTCTCCCTAGAGGCTGGTGGCAGCCCTACAAGTCCTGGTCATGTTGTCCCCACCCAGGCCCACATGGAGTGGCTGAGCCCTCGCTAAGGGTGAGCACACCATGACTACACAGCTGGCAGCCCCGAATCCCACCACCTGAGCCTGAGCACTCCCAGGAGGCCCTCACTGGACATCGTGAGCCCAGCCAGCGCTGGCCAGACAGCTCTGAGCATGCAGAGCGCAGAGCCCAGGCATGGGGGCCCCTGTGGGCAAACCCAGGGTACACAGACCACAGCACGCACACCCAACATGGCTGCTGACTATTTTCAAGGTCCTGACCTTGGCAGCTTCTACAGACGGATTAGGAAGTTGTGGGCAGAATGGCTTTGTGCTGTCCTGAAACAACACTCTGGTTTAATGAGCTCCCTGTACATGCAGGGCAATTGTCAGTGAAATCTGCCCATTAAAATGCATGTGGTTTGGAAGGAGGCTTGGCCCTCTCCCGGCTGAGGCCGAGGCCCTGCCCGGCTCCTGCCTCTCCACCCTTCCCCAGGGCTGCCGTCCACATGGGCTCGGAGAGAAGGTGGTGAGTCAGGAATGCTGTGGAGCAAATCGCTGCATATTAGCAGAACCTGGGCTTCAGGATGCCTCTGTCCCTCTGTGAGAAGCAGGTGAGGCAGCTGCCTAGCTCTGCAGTCTCTCACTGATTAAGGAGTTGGGGAGTCTGTGGCAGCAGATGGTAAAGGACACTGTCCACTCCTGTCCTCTGCTTGCCTGGTGTCCTGGGAGCCAGGAAAGCTGGATCAGGCCTAGGACTCCCTCTTGGTCAGCCTGTAGCAGACAAAGCAGCCTCTGCTGCCCTGCTCAGAGAGAAGCCTGGGCAGTGGAGGTCCGGAGCAGTGACCACAGCTTCCCCCTTGTGGGCTCCTCACTCGGTGTCCTCAGCTTTGGGAGGGTCCTGACGTTTCTGGATCTCCCCCATGGGAACCAGAAAAGGATGTGCATGTCGCTGCCCCCAGTGCCTTCTAAGAGCACAAAGGTCCCCACAAGTCACACAGGTGGAGGGTCTGGCCTGCCAGCTGGGCAGGGTGGGCTCCTGTGCTGTGTCTCCACACGTGGAGTCTTCCCAATCCCATGTCTCAGGACCACTTTTCCCGGGAGGAGGAACGGTAGTAGGAAAAACTGGGTGATGATTCAACAGGTTCTGGGGATAGGGGAAGAAAAGGGAGGAGATGGGGTCTGGGAGGAGGAGGTGCAGGATTCTGGTAGGGGGTGGTGAGGAGGTGGGCACAGGACAGGCCCAGCACCTGCCATCTGAAAGCTGCAGACTGTTTGCATGGGGCCGTGAGGGCCTGTCCCTGAGCCCTGGCTTAGGAGGGCCCCAAGACCCATGAGAGGGCCTGGGGCTGGGGTTAAACAGGCAGGGGCAGTAATGACAACCTGTTCTTCACAAAGCACGCTCATATCCACAGCCGCATAAGCCCCACAGGGAGGCTGGGTGAGGAGCATCTGCCCATCTCACAGATGAAGAGGCTGAGGCTGAATGAGGTGAAGCAATTTGCCCCAGGTCTCAAGTGGATCCTCTCCTGTGATGCCCAGGCTGGTCAGAGCAAGGGAAGCCCCATGGCCATAGTGCTCCTGGGGTGCCCTTGCTAAAGGGGGGACTTGGTGTTGCTCTCCTGCCAGTGGATACCTGAGTCCATCACTGAAGATGTGTTTCAGAAACTGAGACACACCTGGGAAGGAACTGCCTGCCATGCTGTCAGTCATTAACACGCAGGCAGAAGAGACTGCTAGATAGGTTCCAAGTGGGGGAGGTGTGATTTGCTTGGGGCAGAGGTCAGGGTCCAGAGAACAGGAAGAAGGTCATGAGACATAGGAGGCAAACTCTCCCGACCTCCACATTTCACTGGCTTGGCTGGGGCAAGAAGGGCTGTGTTTAGAAGGCATGTGAGCTACACATTCAGGCTCAGCAGAAATGAACAGTATCATTGAGGAGCTGTGTCTGCCACTGACTCTGGAGGAATTTGCTTTCAATAGCATTAGCCATTTAACTGAAATTTTACCTTAAAAAAATGCCAAAACTAATGGACTCAAATAAAATGTTAGCTATTATATAGTAGTTTCTGAAAAATCCAGCTGGTCACAACTCAAGCTTTAAAGGGAGTTCACTTGGAAGATCAAGGTGCCAGAGACATCAGGTAATCAGAACAGAACTGATAAACCCACTCAACAGGCTTTAGCATGAGCACTGTCTTCACCAAGAGTGGAAGCTAGATTCCCCTTCCTGGGAGCTTCATCTATTGTCGCCCAAGCTCCCAGGTCATCAGTTTACAGCACAGAACACTTTGGGTCCGGTCAACTTTGGTCTGTGCCTTCCCACACCACATGATGGAGAATTCTATGCTGACTCCCAGGGCTCCAATTCCTCCCTGGCCTGTGTGCTGTCCCCTACTTTGAGTGAGACAAGTCACTACCCCCCTACATGGGTGTTGTTTGAAAGGCTGGGCTAATGCACATTTGAGTTCCCGGGTGACTGAGGAGTCCTGGGGAGTTCTGAGGACTTTGCAGGTCAAATGGGAGGTGGTGGAGGCCCGGCTCACCTGTCTTGGTAGCCCGGCTTCTGCAGGAGCACGGTCCAAGTGCAAACCTCACCTGCCTTCCTGCTCATCCTGAGACAGGGAGGAGGGAGTGAGCTGTTTCATTTTTTTTCCTAACTTTGGAAACCATAAGACATGGAGACAAGAGCCAGTCACTTTTGGAAGAGTTGTCAGGAAGCCTCTAGTGAAGGTATCCGATGGTATACTTGCACAGATGTGCAAAGATATCTGTGACCAACGACGCCAATTGCAGTATTATCTAGTGAAAAACTAAGAACCACCTGAATATCCATCATCAGGGGATTGGTTATTATGTTTTGGTTTCAAATAGAATTTGAAAGAGCCAGGCAGGCTGGGCGCGGTGGCTCACGCCTGTAATCCCAGCACTTTGGGAGGCCGAGGTGGGTGGATCACGAGGTCAGGAGATCGAGACCATCCTGGCTAACACGGTGAAACCCCATCTCTACTAAAAATACAAAAAAATTAGCCGGGCGTGGTGGCGGGCGCCTGTAGTCCCAGCTACTCAGGAGGCTGAGGTAGGAGAATGGCGTGAACCTGGGAGGCAGAGCTTGCAGTGAGCTGAGATCGTGCCACTGCACCACTCCAGCCTGGGCGATGGAGCAAGGCTCCGTCTCCAAAAAAAAAAAAAAAAAAGAAAGAGCCAGGCAAATCTATTTGTACTGACCTGAAATGGTTTTAAATGAGAAAAGCAAGTTGCAAAACAATGTGTGGAGTCTGATCCCAGGTCACAAAAATACCTGTGTGGTGTTTGTACATGCAGGAGAGAAAGCCTGTGTGGGTCCAAGCAAATTGCCAATGGAATTTATCCATGAGGCGTGAGACGGGGGATAAGAGAGCAGTGGGATTTGGGAGGGGTTATCTTTCAACTTCTTATGTGCAGTAGTGTACAATTAGCATGTATTACTTTGAAACAAAATATATTCCAAAAGAAAGGAAAGAAAACCGAGGAACATCCGTGTCTCAGGGTCTAACGATGGCCACACAGAGGCAGCTGGACTTGAAGGATATGTTCTTAGGAACTCACACTCACTTGGGTTCTGGAGTTTTTCAATCAGCCCAATGCTCTGGCCCAAGCCCTCACTAGAGATGGTCCTTTGTCTGCTCCATGTAAGGGGTGCTGGACCTGTTAATCCTGTTTGCCTTTGAGCTCACTTTGGTTGGGGTCTGGAAAGTTCTACCAGTCACATCAGTGTGTCTCTCTCATCTTACATGCTGACTGCAGACTTCACTGCAGCTCGGACCCTTATGAATATGGGTTTGGTGAACACTGTGCTTGTAAAGCTTAGAGAGGAGGTCTCAAATTTGACGGCATCTGTTGCTGCCTACCCAGTTCCGATGGAAGCCTCCATGCCCACGCACCTGCTCTGCTTCTCTCTCTCTCCTTTCCTTTCCAGTTTCTTTAATTCAGATCAACCTTCCCTGGTAGCCCCTAACTCAATAAAGCATGTGTGCCTAACATGGCCTTCCTGCAGGGTTCCACTTCATTATCTCCATAATCCAACCTGGGGCTGCGTAAGAAGAGCACAACCACTCTCCAAGTGATTTAACAGGATGCTTTAATGATGTATTGAAAATGAACATTGACCCCAGGTAAGAGGTGCTAAACTGATACTTTAAAAGCACACCATCCATTTCGCTCTGATGGACTCTCCTCCTTAAATCACCGTGTTGTCATTTTTACGATGCAGATCTAGCTATTGAGGCTACAGGACTGTGAAATGTCATATAAAAAAGCCAATAAGAAAAAAATAAAATTAAGTTGCGGAGAGCGTGCATTAGCATTTCAAAAATGTTCTGTTGCATTATGCTATTATTCTGTCTCTGTCAAGGGGCACTGGGATCCTGTCCTCCCCATAAAGAGACTGTGCCACAGAATGTATTAGCGCTCCATTCCTGAAACGGCGTGGCAGCTCAAGGGCATAGTTACAATAATGGCAAAATACATTCCGGACTAAATTTGATAGGACATGGGGGCAGTCCGCCTCCTCTGATGACAAAGTCCTGATTGCTTCTCTCCTTGTTGGCTCAGTCCTGTGGCTTTCAAAGTTTTGACAAATGAATGTTTTCAGCACTTCTGCCCTGCAAGAAAGTGAGGAATGAGATCTGCTGAGGTGAGGGTCTGACTCTTGCATTTCAGATGACAATGCGGGGGCTGGGATTTTATAAAGGGCAGGTCACCCCTACTCTATGCTCTCCTGCCCCATAGCTTGTATGATAACCCCCACATTATCCAAAGCCCAGAACTACTCCAATTGCTGGGTCTAGGGTTGCATAGTCATGACCCGCTGTGCCATCTGGAAAGGACAAGTTTAATAACTCACAATGGGCCTCAGTCTTCAGGACTGGAAGCCTTTGAAAAACTTTACCTCCATCCTTGGAACTCAAACACTTGGCTCTCTGAGGTTCCATTGTAAGTTGGAGTTCAGTTAGAGCTACTTCCTGAGCTCTGCTTCCAGGCCTGAGTTGGGCCAGATGGAGGGAAGTGGCTGCAGCGGGAAGAGGCTCTGCTTGCCCGTCTTGAAGGGCCCTCTCAGTCTCCTGGGTAACTGTGGGAATGTGATTCCTTTCGATGGCTCTTAATTTGCCCAATTGGGGAAGATGAATCTAGTGCCCCTGGTAGGTGATTACATTAAGCCATTGAGACAATTGTAGTGCTTTATCTGGGACTTTTCAGAAAGCTGACTTGTTCTTTAGGAGCCATTGGCTTAATGGAATTCCACTGTGTTATTTTCCAGTGTGATGTGCTGCAAGATGGGTTTGATCAGCACTTTGGTTTGGGGAATATATTTTCATTTGAGAAGATGCCTCTGCTGGGCTTCTTGTGGCATTGGTTTTGGAAGCACAGATTCTCAGCCCAGCCGAGGGAAGGCCACGACACATACAGGGTGCGGAGAGCACAGACCTGCTTTAAACTTCTTGCCAGGAGTGGCTAGCCTTTCCTGCCCCCCACCGCCCCAGCATAGTGAGATTCTGTTCTGAATTGAATTAGCCTTAATGAGATACCAAGTCCCTTCTGTTCTCAGTAACAGAGACCTTGAGAGTTTTTATTAGAGAGTGAGTGAGACAAAACTTTTCACTGTTTTTCATGTTCCTAATAACAGCCTAAGTCGTAACCTGAATTTTTATGTAACTAATTATGACTGTGACTTGGGTATGAAAGATTTATACAATCAGAAAAGAAATTACCTGGGTTATCTCTGAGGAGGCGGGGGATGAACTGCATAAGGAAGTTAATCAGTTTTCTAGGTCATACAAAAGGCACCTGCACGGTGCTGGGTGGCATGGCCAGTGGCAGAGGGAGGGAGGGATGAAGGGGATGCCCTCCTGGGACCTCAACAGAGCTGCTTTTCCTCCTCCACCCTGAAGAGCAGCCAGCTTTGACCGGGGGGCTTTGGAATCGACACTTTGTCCCAACATGACTTTCTCACCCCCTGCTTCCTAAGAGCGACTCATGGTACTCAACAGTCCCAGGGAAATTAAAACACAGTGAGGTGAGTGGCTTAATGGGAAACAGGAGACATCCCAACAAGGGGAATGCACCAGGAATGTCAATTCCTACAATCAGAAAGGAAGCCAGAATTCTATTAATTTTTGCACCTTAAAGTTTCATTTCAGTTAAAAACAGGGACTGAAAATTAAGGACACGGCCATTTCTTGAAGCCAACAACCAAAGGAATGAGTGTTTGCCAAGAAGCAATAGCTCTTGTAACACTTACACTCACTGCATTCTTAACGCATTGTTTATCTGTGGAAAAAGCTGTTTGCCCAGCGTGGTGGTAAGGAGGGCATGATGGAAAGCCGGCGTGGAGGGAGAGAGGAGGCACGCGCGTGCAGCGCCGTGACGTGCATTTAGTTACACGACGGCTTCTGGAGGCCCACAACTGATTAATATACACGGGCTTGTTCATTTACTCAGCATTATGTTTAATCATTTAATTTCGCAAGAGTTTTTAGATCTTTTAATCATCCTAATATTCTTCTTATTGCAACATATTACTAAGCTGTTAGTTCAGTTCAATTAAAAAGTGTCATCCAAAAGTAATTTATTCCATATGCGTCGTTAAATGGATACCCCAGATATGTCTGCATTTTAAAGGAATAATAACTCTTCCAATTTTATTAGTCTGTAAATGAGTGCGCTGCATTAGCACTAAAGGCAGCATCGCGAGTGGTGAACGTTTGTAGGCATTGATGTGGCAACAGATCTATAACTGTTTCTCTGGATTTTGTACTAAAACTCAGAAGAGAAGATGAAAACTTGGGCCATCTGTTAGGACTTGTAATTCTCAGGTGGCCCCTGAAACCCAGTTTGACTTTCTGATGCTGATAATATTTGTCATAGAACAGCCCTTCAGTTCCCCTTCTGGGAGCTTCTTGCCAGGGTTTGCCATCCCCTGCAGGAGCAGGACGGATTGGGCCATCAAGGGCCAGAGTTGCATGTGCTGGGGGCCAGCGCTGGGCATGGGGAGAAGTTAGTCCCTTGTCACAGTTCTGACCTTCCTGGTTGACTCTTGTGATATTTCCTCTGTTATCTCCAGGGAAGTGCTGTCCAATGGTATGGCAATGCAAGCCACATATCTGATTTACATTTCTTGTAGCCAAGTAAAAAGAAGAAACAGCTGATAGTAATTTAATAATATCTAAACTACTCTTTTAACATAAAATCAATGTAAAAATTAGTTAATGAGATATTTACCTTCTTTTTCCACAGAAGGCTTTAAAATCTAATGTGTATTTTATACTTACATCTCAATTTGGACTAGCCTAATTTCAGGTGCTCAGCAGCCACACATACCTAGGACTTGTAATATAGCCATGTTGGAGACTTAGCTCTAGAGTCCTCCGGCCTGGGGCCCTGTGTGGCCTGTGGCTGTGGCTTACCTGGGCCTGTGGCTCCTCTTAATGGAGGAGGGAGCTACTTAGGGCCAGGGTTACCTGGGGGATCTTCCTGAAGAAGTTGGCAGCCCTGTTCTTCGAGCTTCTCCCAAGGGGTGCAGAACAGTGGATACTGGCTACTGATGACCTCTGAGGCTTGACATACCCTGAGGTTGCAGGAACCCAGCAGGCCCCAGGCTGGTGGAAAGAAACAGCTGCAAAGATGCTTGTGACCACGTATCTGTGTTCACAGGCCTTTGCGTAGCTGAAGGGAAACCTACGTTTGCAGGCAGCGGAAGGAGTAACCCACTCCAGGGATAACAGGGAGCTCTGCCCAGGGAGGGTCCATATCCGCCTCTCACTCCACTGTCCTTCCCCCAAGCATGAGTCAGGGCATGCAGGAGGTGCTGACACACAGCGGAGTTCCCTTCTGTGCCTCCAGCAGGAGACTAGCCTGATTACCGAGCTCGGAGAGTCAGCTTGGTCCTTAGCCTGCTGCGTCCCACAAGGAAAGATTTACTCTCCTTGGGGAACAAAGTCTTCCATGATGAAGACACTTAGGATATTAATGCCTGCACTTTGAGGCCCAAGTGTTCATTTTTCTTTGGCAAACTCTCAACATGGCCAGGGCGGTGGCTGGGGCTGATGGAGCTGCTTGCAGAGATGTCCTCTGGGCAGGCAGGGATGTTATTTAATACTTGAGTCTGGTGACAGCAGCCAAAGGTGGTTCCCATTTCCTGAACTTTAAGCAGTTAATCCCCTCAGCCTGTGTCCTATTTGGGCCAGCAGAGGAGCCTTGAGAAGTGAGGGACAAATAGAGAGACCTTGCAAAATCTTAATGCCCTTCTCTACTTTTGCAAAATGCTGTGCTTATTAATATCTCATTCTCAGAAAAAGAGATGTGCTTGTTTTTTTTTTGTTTTTTGTTTTAGGAGAACAGCAACAAAAAAGGAAAATTAAATTAGCAACTCTGTCTGAGCTTCTCATCCATTCAAGTGTCTTCAACTTCATAACCTGTTAACTTAAACTCTGGCCACCTATTTAAGAGGTTTCAAGAAGACAGCAGTATTCTGCCTGACCCCATTGGAATGTCAGCCTAAGAGACACAGGTCTGAAGCCTAGGGGCTGGTCCCGAGTGAGAGGGCTTTGGTGGGGTGGTGTGCTCAGACCGCCCACGTGACCCAGAAAGCTAATCCTTCCGTCAACACAGCAGTCCTCGCTCCAAAGCACACACTCAACTCCAAGAATTAGTCAAATACAATTACACACATGAGGTGGCCTCTCCACCCCTATTAAATAATGGGAAGATAAAACTGTCATCAGAGGAAAACATCACAAAGAATCTGTACTTAGTAACCAGGACAAGGTACCAGTAATAGCTGCTAACAGTTATTGGGTGCCAACTGTATACCTGACTCTGTCCTATGCATAGGACCTGCTACATAATTTACAGGGCCTTGTGTAATATAAAAATGCAGTTCCCTTTGTTTAAAAAATTATAAGAATTTAGGCTGGGCACAGTGGCTCATGTCTGTAATCCCAGCACTTTGGGAGGCCGAGGCGGGTGGATCACTTGAGGTCAGGAGTTTGAGACCAGCCTGGCCAACATGGTGAAACCCTGTCTCTGCTAAAAATACAAAAAAGTTAGCTGGGCTTGGTGGTGCACGCTTGTAATCACAGCTATTTGGGAGGCTGAGGCAGGAGAATCACTTGAACCCATAAAGTGGAGGTTGCAATGAGCTGAGATTGCACCACTGCACTCCAGCCTCGGTGACGGAGGGAGACTCTGTCTAAAAAAAAAAAAAAATATATATATATATATATATATATATATATATATATATATATGAAGTTCAAAATGCGGCCAGGCACAGTGGCTCATGCCTGTAATCCCAGCACTTTGGGAGGCCGAGACAGGCAGATCGTCTGAGGTCAGGAGTTCGAGACCAGCCTGACTAACATGGTGAAACCCTGCTGTATTAAAAATACAGAAATTAGCCAGGCGTGGTGGCGGGTGCCTGTAATCCCAGCTACTTGGGAGGCTGAGGCAGAAGAATCGCTTGAACCCGGAAGGCGGTGGTTCCAGGGTGCCGAGATCGTGCCACTGCACTCTAGCCTGGGCAACAAGAGAAAAACTCTGTCTTAAAAAAAAAAAAAAAAAAAAAAAAGGAATTTCAAGATGTCGACAGCAGAGCATTAAAGCAAGCATGGGCCCCTTCTGAGTGTGGACCCCTGTGTGACTACACGTCTCAAGCCAGAAGGCTGCATTGCATCAACTGGTTTAATTCTCATAACAAAATACATACGAATACCCTCTCCATTTTACAGATGAGCAAAGCAAGGCTTAAAGAGCTAAGGAGACTGTGGGAATGAAGGTTTCAAAGTGGTCTGAATGGAGAAAGAAGCGGTGGGAGAGCTGAGTCATCATGCAGCACATGGCAAGGTAGCAGAAAACCCTGGAGAACAACAGCAGCCTGCCCCAGAGTCAGCCGTGAGCGCTGATTTAGTTTCAGGAAAACAATAACACTTTGTCCCATTAAATTAATGTTGTTAATTTGAAGTTTATTGGTTTTGCAGTTTGCTTTTATTTCATTTATAAATTTGTTTTAGCTTTATGGCTGTGAGAGAGCTCTCTGCATAAGGAACGTGTACCTGGTTTTATGTTTGTACATATTTAAGTAACATTATACTAAATATAACTCAAGTCAACAGAGAGCAATCACAATGTTTCCCCTTTAAGTGGGGTCTGCACCTTCCTTAAGGAGGGAAATACATCTCTTGTCCCCCAGGGTGGAAGCCATAGAGGGTGCTCACAACCCTGTCTTCAGCTGGCTGCCAGCAGGGCTGTCCTGGCTTGCTTGGGGCCTGTGATGCTGGACCCCAGTGGATAGGGAGGGCACGCATAGGTGGCTCCTCTGAGCAGGTGGCTGTCTACAGGCTGGGGATGGCAGGGCCCCGGAAGGTCTGTCCGGCCCTGGCCTCCCTCCTGGCTGCTGCCCTACATTCCTTTGTCTTGGCCCAGGGAGCCCTTAGCCTTATGGCAAATTCTTGAAAAGTGTCCCTGACCCAAAGGCAGGGAGGGCCCTGTAGGAACACCCAGGGTCTCAAGGCCATGGTGGGGGAAATAATAATGACCCCTCAAGACTGTGTCCCAAGCTGGCCCTGAATGGGTACCTTGGGGCCAAAGGCCATCCCTCCCCACTCCCCACCATGGTTAAGTGTCTCCTCTTATAACAGGAGCATGTTTAAAACCAGGCATCAATATCTTGTTACTCTGTGCATATTCTCCACCAGCAATTTGATGTGAAGAGATAGATTTCCGACAGAAATGCATACCAAAGGCTTGCACAAGAACATTCATAGGACCATTATTTATAATTTTCCCAAACTGGAAACAAGCTGGTACATCAACCCAGGTGGCATATTCTTACAACAGAATATTATCATCAATGAAAAGGAACAAACTCCTGCTATAAATGAAGTGACAATAGGCAAATCTCACAGACCTAGTTTGAAGCAAGCAGCCAGGCACACAGAGGTCATTCTGTATGAGTCCGTTGATACAAAGTTCAAACACAGGCAAAATTACTCTGTGATATTAGAAAGACAGGGTAATAGGCTGAGTGCGGTGGCTCACTCCTGTAATTCCAGCACTTTGGGAGGCCAAGGCGGGTGGATCACCTGAGGTCGGGAGTTTGAAATCAGCCTGGCCAACATGGTGAAACCCTGTCTCTACTAAAAATGAAACAATAAATTAGCTGGGTGTGGCGGTGTGCCCCTGTAATCCCAGCTACTTGGGAGGCTTAGGCAGAATTGCTTGAACCTGAGAGGCAGAGGCTGCAGTGAGCCAAGATTGTACCACTGCACTCCAGCCTGGGCAACAGAGCAAGACTCGGTCTCAAAAAAAAAAAAAGAAAGAAAAGAAAAGTGGGATGATAATTGTGTCAGGTAGGAGGACGGGTATGGGGATTGGGTGCAGGCAGGAAGGAGGGCGTCTGAGGTGCTGGCGGCACTGTATTTCTTATGGGGACAGTGGTTGCACAGCATGCTCTTGTCTGCTTCATTGAGCTGTGCACTTTTCTATGTATGCTGCACTCCACTTACTATCTAAAAAATAACTGAAATATTATCATAGAAAACATAGGGCTAAACAGCAAATAGAATCTTTACAGAGGAAAGAATGTATTGCTATTTCCCAACAGCTTCCTTCTCTCTGCCCCTGGGCAAGTCCTGGGAGGAGCCTGCAGGAAGGCTGGAGCCCTCCTAGACCTGACTTGCCCCTTGGGGTGGCCCCTGATGCTCTGGATAAAGCAGCCTCATGAGTGGGGCTGACTCTGGGGGATCCTGGGGCCCTGGGCTTTCTTCCCCCACCGGCATGATGTAGGAGGAAGCCCTCTTCTGAACTGTTTTTGGGGGTTCATGCCAGGGACACTTGGTGCTGATGTGAAGCAAAAGATAAAGAACAGCCAGTCCGGAGTAGGCGGGGGCCTTATAGCAAAGATGCCACGCGACAAGGGATTTCATCACCCTCTGCCCATTCTTGTGACCAGAGCCGTGTGCTCTTCTGAGCTCAGTCCCATGGCCTGGAACATGCGGCCTTCACCCCAACAGCAGGAGGGTGAGCCTAATTCACAGGTGGGAAAACTAACCCCAGGAACCTTAAGAGATTTGCACGGGTGCCCCCAGGATCACCCCCAGCACATCAGAGGTGACTGGTCTCATGGCCTGTACAAAGGGCTGCTGGGCTGACACAGTGACATTCAGAAGCAGAGAGGTCCCATGACTGCCTGCAAGAATGGCCAGTCTATAGGAGGGCTAGGCATCCTGTCCAGAGGCCTGTCTCCCTAGAGCTCTGGGGTTCCATGTGGCATGTGTGTTTGGAGCAAAGGGGTCTTGTGAAGCCCTGTGTAACTCTCTCAGCTCCCCAGGCCCTCTGCCACACCTCGGCTGCAGTCTTGGCTTGTGTTCCCAAATCCTACTTGTCCTCCAGCCACATGGAGAGTCCTTCCATTTTCAGGAGTCCCAGCTCCCAGCAGGGCTCTGTCTGTGCTGGAACTTTCTTTCCCATGTTCTGTCAGGGCTGATACCAGTGAATGCTTCCTGCTCTCTCAGGAGTTGGGTGTGTCTTAGTGATGACTTTTTCCCTGCAACACAGTCTAAGGGAGCTCAGACCTGGTCTCCTGCCTGTCCCAGAAGGCCATACCAGGTAAGGTGGCATCAGGAAACCTCTTGGGGGACATGAGAGGTGCAAGGAAGACCTCAGTGGAACACTGGACCCTAGGAGCTGAGCTCAGATGGACATGTCCCTCCCTAGAGAGGGTTCCGACAGGTCTGCAGGCCACTGCCATCTAGAAAACACCAGCCACTTCCTCACAGCTATGCAGGGGTGTTTTTTGCTCCAGACCAAGATATTAGGCAGGCATGAGCCCTTCAAGACAATCTGATCCCCTGCTCCTCCCACAGACGAATCAATTAAGGCCCAGATGGCAAGGTAGCCTCAGGTATACAGGGTAGTAACAGCCTTCCTGGGCCTGAGTAGCTGAAGATGTAGCTGCACATGTGTTTTGCCCGCCCTGCACTGGGAGGCCCCAGCAACTTGCCAGCCCTGACCAGCAGGCTTATACTGTGTGGTTGCAACTCAAATGCTGCTGTGAAGCTGGGGGTTCGTGCAAAAGAATGTCAGTTTCTATAGAGAAGTTCTTTAGAAATGACTGTGTGTTCTCTGTACTCCTAGTGCCCTAGACCAGGGGTTCCCAATCTCTAGGCCGTGGATGGTCCATGGCCTGTTAGGAGCCGGGCCGCACAGCAGGAGGTGAGTGGCGGGCACTGAGTTCTGCCTCCTGTCAGATCAGCAGCAGCGTTAGATTCTCAAAGGAGCACAAACCCTATAGTGAACTGTGCATGTGGGGGATTTAGGTTATGTGCTCCTTATGAGAATCTAATGCCTGATGATCTGAGGTTGAACAGTTTTGTCCGAAACCATCTCTGTTCTGCTACCCCACTCCCAGTCTGTGGAAGAACAGTCTTCCAGGAAACCAGTCCCTGGTGCCAAAAATGTTTAGGAATGCTGCCTTAGACTGTTGCCAACAGGTGGGGCCCAGGAGCCTGGCAAGGAGATGCAGGCTGAGTCTGGGTTGGCCACATGCACACATCTCCTAGGATGGTCCAAGGGGAATGTGAGCACGGGGAGGGTGGAAGCCACAGGATCGGAGTGGTCAGGTGGGGTGGAGGGGCCACAGGGCTGGTAGGCCTATGAGACCCGCGTCAGGGCATGAGGCAGGGTCATGTGGCAGGGGCATCCTCCTTGGGGCCTATGGTGGGTTGAGTAGTGTCCCCAACCCCTCACCAAATTCATGTCTATTAGAACCTCAGAATGTGACCTGATTGGAAAATAGGATCTTTGCAGATATAATTACTTAAGGATCTTGAGATGAAATCATCCTGGATTTACTGTGGGCTTGAATTCGCTTACTGGTGTCCTTATGAGACGAGGAGAAGACATGGGGGACCAAGAAGGAGGCCCTGTGAAGATGGAGGCAGACACTGGAGTTACATTGCTGCAAGCCAAGGAATACCAAGAGCCACCAGAAGTGGAAGAGGCAAGGGCCTGGAGACTTTGAAAGGAGTGTGATCCTGCCAGCACCTTGATTTCTGGCTTCTGGCCTCCTGAGTGGTGAGAGCACACGTTTACGTGGTTTAAAGCCACCGTGTGATCATCTCTCATATCAGCCCTAGGAAACCCATGGAAGGTCCTTATTGCACTCAGGGAGCAAATCAACCTCTAGCACCCTCTAGGCCTCAATGTGGCCACCTGCTCTGACCCCTGGCCAATCATTTCATTGCCAACACCAGCCTCATTACATGGACACGAGTTTAGGTGGCAAGTGGCAGGTGGGTATGGGGACGGGGTGAGGGGAGAGACCTTGAAATGGCAGGTTGCAGGCTCAGTTGGCCCACTCAGACCCTCTGCAGTTAGCACAGAGCTCGCCACCTCAGAGACCAGGCATAAATATTTGTGAGTTGAGTTATTCCCAGTCAAGATTGATGCCATTTGGGACATGGACTGGGCCAGGGGTGTGCAGATGAGGCATAAAAGTCATCCCCAAGCTGCTCTGAAAACTGCTCTCAAAATGTGGCAGCACCAAGTCCCCAGCCCCAAAGCAGGTCTCCAAGATACTGACCACAACTGGGAGGCTCCCCTCAGCTGCCTGGTCTTGCTCCTGGTGTTTTGCCAGGGCTTAGCAAAGAGCCTGGGAACACACATCCTCCAAAACCAAGGCCCACTCAGAGCCACAGGGTAGCCACTGAACACAGAGTAAAGACCACCCTCCTTCTGCGATGGCCTCCCCTACAGCTTCCCTGGCCCTCCACGTTCCAGCCACGCTGGCCTGCCTCCAGCCCTTGATTACAGCAAGCGCCTCCCTGTCTCCAGGTCTCCTAGACATCTGGCTAGTTCCTCTCACCTCCCTGTCTCTTCCTTTACATTATCCCTCAGACAGGTGCCCTACCCATAACTACCCTATCTAGAGTAGACTGCCGCTGTTTTCCTATCTTTCTCCCTAGAACTGTAAGTTCTCCAAGGGCAGGAACCACATCTGGCTTTGCTCACCATCAAATGCCAGCAGCCTGCCCAGTGCCCCACACATGGAATGTGCTGGGTAAACAGTTGGTGGGTGAGCAGTGAGCCTGCACACTGGTCCCTGTGTCTGGGACAGCCCCTGGAGTCGCTTGTGTCCTGCCCCTTCCACCAGCCCAGCCTCCTTGGAGCCCTGAGCCAGCTGGTTCTCTCCTTTAGCTCAAATCCTGGGCCTGGTATTTGTGATCTGCATTAATGGCCTTGAGGGACACTTCAAGGTCTTGAGTCCAGAGACCTCAGAAGGTCCCTGCTGACTGTTGCCTGAAACCCTTTTCCTAGGAAAATATCTCTGAAATAGGTAGGACTTAGGAGGCAGATAATAACAGTAATAAAATCTGACATTCCCTGAGTACCCTGCCTCGTACTCTGCTAAGCCCTTTACACACATTTTCTCCTTGAACCCTCAGAACAATGTTTCTGTACAATTACTTCCATTGTACAGATGAGAAAACTGAGACTCAGAGAGGTAAATCTGCCCAGCTCTGCAGGATTCCCAAGCTGAGCTCCCTAAAAGCTGCTGCAGTCCTGGGCCAGGACTCTTCTATGATTTGGGCTGAATAGCTGGAACCAGAGAATAAAAGTGGAAGGCTGTGATGGACATGGAGACGGAAGGGGAGTGGCCAGGGAGGTGTTTTCTTTTCTCCTGAGCTACCAGTTGAGGGTCTGCACTGGCAAGGCCCCCTGTTCTGGACTAGGGCAGTCCCAGCCCCCAGGACATGAAGAGGGGATATAGATTTTGGAGGATTTGGCTTTTCCAGGGCATGGGTTGGGTCTCAAAGGAGCAGGTCATGGGGTTTGGGTCAGGACTTCTGGGGAGTGTGGTGGCTGAGATTTCACTAGATGAGTTGTTGACAAACCTGGGTCTGAAATCCAAGGTTCTAGGCTCCCAGACTAGAGACCAGGCCAGAGCCTGGCCTATCAGGTGGGTGGAACTGGTCAGGAATCTTGAGCACCTATGTTTTCCCCGAAGCATGAATTCATAGAGCACTCATGATGTGCCAAGCCCCATGTAAGCCCTTGGGAATGGCGGATGAGTGAGTCCAGGGGAGGCAGATGAGAAGAGACATGGGAAATGCTTGGTGGGCATCTGTGGTGTCCTTAAGGCCTCTCTGAGCAGGGGACACTTGAACTGAGTCTTAAAGGAGTTTGCCCAGAAGATGGGAAGGGTAGGGCCTGAGGAGGGGCTTCCAAGCAGAGGAAACAGTATGTGCCCTTCTGTGGGCACACATGAACACGGCCAGGAGCACCAAACCACGTGCTCAGGCAGTGGTAGAAATTCCTGAAACACTGGGGCCCCAGAGGAGTCTTCCTGGTAGATCCTTGCATGTTCCAGGGTAGGAAATCTGTGGCCATTTGGGGGAGAAGCCACCAGTTCTGGTTTCTGGCCAGCTCACAGTTGCATTGTTGAGTTCCAATTAACATTCACGGAATAATTGAAATATGTAATTGGAAAACTCAAAATGCATTTTAATCCCATTAGCAGCAGGATCATTTCTCCCATACGATTCTTCTTGGGGGTGAGCTGGAGGTGCAGCAGTGGCTCCTGTGGGTGGGAGCAGAGGTCTTCCGTTCTGGGAATGACAGCCATCCCCTCTTCATGCCCTGGGGGCTGGGACTGCTCTGGTGTCCCCTGAACAGAGACCTGAGTTGCTTCACCGGTGAGTGAAGCCTGCTGACTCCATCTGGTCAATGGGAACTGCCCTGAACCCTCACCTGGGCTCAGCCCCATTGAACCAGGGGTTTGTCACCCTTGCCCTAGTCGTCTGAGGTCCTGAACTACTGCTCTGAAAGGGTCTGTGCTGACCTTGTTACCACAAAGAGCAGAAGCCCCTTTCCCAGGAAGATAACTTTCTCTAAACAAATACTATAGTCTTGCAATGCTCATCTGACACTTGTCTCTTTCCAAAGAGATAGCCATTAACACTTGTTAAGTTCTGAGAAATGATTTGGGAGCAGAGGGGCATGGAATGTCTGTTAGCACAAGGTTGGGGCCCTGGGCTGGAGGAGATGTACCCCATTAAAGTAAACATGCCATTGTTTTCTCACCAGGCACAAGGGAAACCTGCTCCTCACCTCTGAGAGCTGCTCATTGGTGACAGAGATTTTCAAGAGTGGTGGTGGAGAAACTGGGTGTCCTGAACCGTTTGCATCCTAAAGGTGTGCTGCACTTCCTGGGGTCCTCTGGGCCTTTAAGCCTAGCGTGTGTGTGTGTGTGTGTGTGTGTGTGTGTGTGTGTGTGTGTGTGTTTGGCAGTGTTCTCCAAGGCTCTAACGGGGCCATGCCGTGCCTTGAGACTCCAGCTGGTGGGGCTGGCCCTTGTCCAAATGGTGGACAGTGACCTGGGCCCTGTCTTGGAAAGATGTGTCCATTGGCAAGTGACAAAGAAAGCAATACAAGAGACACAGCTGGTGAGGAGTCTATTGCATGGTCCAGATCCAGGGGGACAGTCTGCTTTCCACTTCTCTCTCTCACCTTCTTGTTCATCCCAAATAATGCCGGACACATGGTGGCATTCCTTCCTATACAGACCTGGGGCAGCAGATCCCCAGGGGTAAGGAAATTCTAGTGCTGCTTGGGGTAGAATTGAGAGTAGGCCCTGGAGGTGTTTGGCCATAAGGTGCATTTGCCGGGGGCAGTGGCTCATAGAAACCATTATGAGGAATTGGACAGTGGGCTGTTGGCTCACAGCACTGCATGGGTGTAGGGCAATATATTGGTCTGTTCTCACACTGCTATAAAAAACTACTTGAGACTGGGTTATTGATGAAGAACAGAGATTTAGTTGATTCACAGTTCCTCAGGCTGTACAGGAAGCATGGCTGGGAGGCCTCAGGAAACTTACAATCATGGCAGAAGGCAGAGGGGAAGCAAGCATGTCTTAATATGGCAGAGCAGGAGAGAAAGAGCAAAGGCGGAAGTGCTACACACTTTTAAAACATCAGATCTTGTGGAAACTCACTATCATGAGAGTGGCAAGGGGGAAATTCGCTCCCATGATCCAATCACCTCCCATCAGGTCCCTCCCCCAGCACTGAGAATTACAATTCAACATGAGATTTGGGTGGGGACATGGAACCAAACCATATCAGGCAAAGACCAGGAGACACATGTAGAAGGCAAGATGTTATCTGCACAGATGTGGGAGGGGGCTGCCCAGCACTGTCCCTTCTCTCACGCTGATCCAGCCCCAACCTCAGAGAGACCATCTGCAAATCTGGAACTCCAAGCACATCATAAGGAGCAATTCTCACAAGTCCATGCTCCCAGGTCAGACCGCTGCTAATCAAAGTGTTGCTTCCTCTAATTAGAGTGAGTCAAGTCATTAAAAACACTATCCTTCAATTGTTGGAGTGTGACATTTCTTCTTGATCCTAAGACAGATGCCCCTCAGGGCAGAAGTGGGACTGGAGGGAGGGGAAGGAGTAGGCAGAGGGCAGCAGTAGTTTTGCTGCTGACGCCCTGCTGATGTGAGCAGTGTCTGCCCGGGCAGTCTCTTCCCTCTACATCCTTGCCATTATCCTCTTCCTCTTCCCACCCAACCTGTGCAGACACAGCCCCTGGCATGTGCTGCTCTGGAACCACTCCTTGGACTCTGCCTTGGACACTCGCTCTTTTTCTTAAGTCCTTGGGCAACCCTCCTGGAGAAGATTCAGGCATCCAAGATTTGGATGAACCCCCACAGGCCAGTCTTCTTGGCATTCTCTACTTTGAAATGGTTATAAACTGTCTCAAGTTGGAGAGGATGCTCAGTGTCAGATGCTGGAGGATATCTGACACGGTCCTTGCCTTCCTTAACATATTAGCTTTTTGCTTGGAGGAAGTCCTGGGGTGGGGTAGGGGAGTAAACAGACCCACGGGAAGAGACAGGATGAGTAGGGTGTCAGGGTGCTGTGAAAGGACTGGCTAGGGCACGAGACCTAATGAGCAGGCAGAGGTGCTCAGACTTGGTGAGGTGGGAAATAGGGAGCCAGCGAAGGCTCTGGAGTAAGTGGGCACAAGATGATAGGTGATGCTATGGAAGCCCCACTGGGCGGCCCTGAGAGTGGTCAAAACATGGCATTGAGTCAATAGGCACACCCTTGGTGTTGCCCCTTCTATGCCTGGCTAGTTCATGAGGGAACAGGGAGATTTGCACAAAGTTTATTTGTCTTCTGATTATAAATGGGCAGGGCACTGTTTGAAAGAAGAGAGAGAAGTCAAGAAATATTTGTAAACAATGAGAAGAGAAGCGAGAAGACAAATGGAAATCTTGATGGAGGTGGCACTGCTAAAACCTTGTAATAGTAATAATATTTCAGCTTTGACCAGTGTCCTGGCAGAATGAGGGGAACACATACAGCTCAAGTGAGGTTCAGTCAGGTGCCAGCTGGCTGGGACCCTAGCCTTTCCCTGAAGGCTGCCTCTGGTACCAAAGGTTTTCTCTGACTTGGGCAGGAAAGGTGCCCCATTCCCTTGGCCCTAAAATATTACCTTCAGAACTGCCATGGAGTAGGATCTGAATTCTCACATTTTCCTCTTAACGGTTCCAAAGGAATGATTTCCCTGTTTCCTCCAAGGCCAAGGGCATGTCCTGCCACCACAAGGAGCCTCCCTCACTCATCTCACGTGATCTTCCTCTGTGAGGAAGTCACACAAAGCTCCCAGCTGTGGAGTCAGTCAGTCACACAAAACTCCCTGGCGAGTCAGTCTCTGAGGATCACTCAGACTATGAGGTCCAATGGCTCCTTCGCTGCCCCAGCTGCACCCAGCTCAGCACCACCTGGCCCGGTTTGGTGATTCACTTTCCATAAACCTCAGGATGGGCCTGCAGGCTAGGCCACGCCCAGGCATAGACTTTGCCAAGACCTGTCCACTGGGCTGTCAGCACTCTCAGGGTTGACCACTTGCCCAGAGCACGAAGTCCTAGGAAGGGAGCTGGATCGGTGGCCCCACCTGCCAGGGCACCAATAACTAAGCTCTGTGCCAAGCCCTGTCCTGGGTGCCTGAGCACAGCAGAATCTGACCTGCCCTGTGTCCATGGCACTTGCAACCTAGGTGTGTGTGTGACATGGTCATGACACAAGGCTGACCTCTAAGCATCCCTGGGTGTGATGTTGTGCAGTGCTTAGGAGCCTGGGTTCTAATCCCAACTCCACCATTTACTGACTAGGCAACCTTGGGCAAATTTCTTAACCTCTCTGGACCTCAGTTTCCTCTTCTTTAAAATGGGACTCAGAATCTGCCTCATAGACTTTTAGTGAGGACTGAATATGTGAAAAGTATTTAGCATGTATCAGGCACACGGTTAACACTTGCTAGGTACTAACAGAGAGGGACAACGGACCTTAGAGCTTTGGAGGCCCTACCCAGATCTCCACATTCAGGCATGTAAAAACACTTGCAATGAGACCTAACTTTTTCTGAAGAGATCTTGTTTCTGTGGAGCACGTTTTTGATGTACATCCACCCGCTACAAGTTAATCGCCTCTTCAGTCTTGACAAAAACCTTTCTTCTCACCCATAGGCTATGGTTCAAAAGGCTTAAAAAATCAACTCATGACCCCTGTGGCTCTCTGGAGCCCATGGATGTTGCCCCAGCTGGAGGCCACATCATCACATTGGGGACCCTCCACTATGCATCTGAAGCAAGGTAGGACTGCAGGCAGGTGACTTAGGGAGGGCTTCCTGGAGGAAGTGGCATCTGAGCTGGCCCACAGTGGACTGCAAGGATCCTAACAAGCAGATCAGCCTTCTTTGCTGCTTTTTGGAAACAATTTTGTTTCTCTCTGTTTTTACTTAAAGTGTCTGTGAGCGTCTGGAAGTTTTAAGACACACTGATCACCTCAATGCTGCCCTCAGACCACATCTCTCCATGGGGCTTGAATGGAGAATTTTCAATCCCATAAAAAGAAAACCTAATTTGAGAAGTACTGATTGTAAATATCATTCTGTCTCTCTTACTTAAAAACAAACCCTTGACTCTAGGCAGCCCCTGCATTGCCTGGTTGCATTCCCATCTTTATGTTCACAAGTCCAAATACCAGTGCTTTTCAGGCAGAAATCCTCTGCTTTCAGTGTGTTAAAGCTTTGTAGGTTGGCCGGACGCGGTGGCTCACACCTATAATCCCAGCACTTTGGGAGGCTGAGGCGGGTAGATCACAAGGTCAGGAGATCGAGACCATCCTGGCTAACATGGTGAAACTCCATCTCTACTAAAAATACAAAAAATTAGCCAGGCGTGGTGGCGGGCACCTGTAGTCCCAGCTACTCGGGAGGCTGAGGCAGGAGAATGGCATGAACCCAGGAGGTGGGGCTTGCAGTGAGCTGAGATCGCACCACTGCACTCCAGCCTGGGTGACAGAGCGAGACTCCATCTCAAAAAAAAAAAAAAATGCTTTGTAGGTGACTATTCTATCGAGGAGGTGAACACTACTGCTGGGAGTCTGTGAATGACAGCTGCATGCACATCTCTTAAATCAGCAGTGGCTCGGGATGCTACCTGGGTGCTGGCCTATGATGGAGGCCGCAGTTGGGTCATTTCATTTCCTAAGATGCAGGCATGGGCATCCCAACCAGCTCAGCCCTGGATCTGCTTCTCCCCTGCCCAGAGCTTTGGATGGCTGTTCTTGGCCTCTCATTCCAGGCCTCTATAGTCTGACTGACCTGACACTGTGGTCCCCACTGCCCCCTGCTGCCTGCACTCTGCTCTAGGATGACAGCAGTGCCGTTTCTTGAATGTATTCTGTGTCCTCCAGCCTCAGTGTCTTTCTTTGCTCCCACTGTTCTTCCTGCCCTTTACTCCAATCACACACATCCTTCTGGATGCCATTCAAATGCCAAACACCACCTCCTCCAGGGAGCCTGCCTTCCATGACTGCCACATCACAAGCACTCTGCATCTCTCCCTCATACCATGTCCCCAATCTCCTGCCACAGGAAAGCAGAGAAAGGCTATTTGTTTTGGACTTGGACTTGCCTGGATTTAATCCCAGCTGTCTATTGCCCGACCTCAGTCATCTCATCTGTAAATTGGGCTTAATAATAGTACCTGTTTGAGGACTGAACTACATACAATATAAACGATTTAACATAGTGCCTGGCACAAAGTAATGCCTCAGTAAAGAACAATTATTATTTTAAAAAATGATTAATGTATTTTGAGTATTCCAGCCCCACCTCTTACTAACTAGGTAGCCCTGGGAGTGAGTGACTTAACCTCTCTGAGGGTGGGGCTTTGCGGACTCTGCAGGCCTTAGATGAGAGTTTTGGAGACAGGCTGCAGGGGCCCTGTAGCAGAGGTCCCTCTGTCCCGGGGGTCCCCCATGGTGGGACAGGGAGCCCCAGGCGCCCTCAGCAGCACAGCCAGGGAGAGGCTGCTGCCTGCCCCTCCCAGGCCTGTCTGGGTCTGCCCAGGTCCCACTCCTGGCCCGCTCACTGTATTGAACTGTTTGGAGCGATGTTGCTGTTCTTCTGGAAACAGCTTCATATTCAGTACCCACAAGACCAAACACAGACCCTGCCCAGCCACGAGGGGCTCAAAACCTGTCACAGTCACAATGCTCAGAGCCCCCAGCAAGAAACTCATCAAGATGAAGCACCAAGCTTTTAAAGAGCCTCTGCCTGAGCCCTTTGGCCCTGGATGCTGGGACAGAGCCTGCCTAGGGAGAGCCTTTGTGTCCTGGAAAGTGGAGGTAGACCCAAGGCCCCAAGGTGCCTGTGAAAAGGGCTCTGGCCTCGCTTGACTGACCTATCCGAGTGGCAGCCCCTGTCAGGACAGCTGGACAGCGCTGGAGGGGGCATCTGGGGACTAAGCATCACTCCATTTTTCTGGGTCGCATGTCCACCTTGATAATTGTTCCTCGGTTACAGGAAAACTGTCTGCTCTCTTTCTACAAAGACTGAGGTGAGGGTCTGTCAGAGGCTGCTCTCCATACCCTAGAGGTGGTGCTGTGCCATCCTCCCGTCTCTGCAGCCTGGGCTCAGAGGCACAGCCTGGCCTGGAGGAGGCCCTTGGGCAAGGGAGCTCCACAGCGTGTATGCCCCTCTTTGGTGCAGCATTTCTCAGGAGCAAGGTCAGCTCCCAGCTGCCCTTGGGAACTGGGATAACAGTGGGAACCTTGGGGGCTGCGAGGTCTGGAGCCTCAGGGCAAAGCAGGGCAGAGCTGAAAATGAGGTCACAACCCCAACTGCCCCGCTATTGATCTGCCCACCTTTAGCAGGTACTTAATACTGAAGGAATTATATTCTTGAATCCCCACTCCTAATCCTTCCTCTGAGCCTTTCTCTTGCCTTGAAGTAGAGCCCTTTCCTTCTCTATCTGTCCAAATCTATCCCACCTTCATTCTTCAAGATCCAGCCTAAGCCCATCTTCTTCCAGGAAGCCCAGATGGTTCCACAGCACCTATCATCCCAACCCTGTGGTTTAACACTTGATATTTACATACCTCCTTCTTGCCTGGGAGCCCCACTTCCCTAGATGGGTCAGGAGCTCCTGAGAGTGGGGCCTGGGCTGCCACTTTCTCCTCTTCCTGAATGAATGACTGCATGTGTCTCCCTTCCCCAGGATCCATGCTGAAGGAAAAGGCCTCTAAGACACAGGGCAGAGGGGCAGGTGTCCTGCTGTGGTAGGCACCTGTCTTCCAGCTTGCCCAACTCTAGGACTAGTCCTGCAGCCTGTCCTGGCACAGATGTAGCCCAAAGCCTGACATTCTGCCTCCAGAGCTGCCCAAAGACCAGCACCAAGCCCTTAACTGGTAACACAACCTGATGGTACCATGTCTCAGTGATGGGTGGGGGGACTTATTTCATCTGGCTCAGCCAGGCACAGAGTTGTTTATTTCAACTCTCTTTGGCTGTCAGTTCACTTGATGAGAAACAGAAATGGATCAATGACTTCTGAAACAAAAAGAATCTTGTCTCAATTGCATTTGTATTCAAATGGGCAAAATAAATTCCAGGGCCTTTCTGAGAGTGTGCCGGGAGTGAGGTCTGCGTGCAAAGTGGGTGCTGATGGCTCTCCATCCCCGAGAGAGTGGCCAAGATCAAGAATTCAGCCTCAGAACAAACCTTTGGCAGCCAATCTGTTAGGCAGCTGCCCAGGTGCAGCACCAGCAGGGTGTGGCCCCTCGCAAAAGCAGCCTGATGATTAATTACTGTGTCTTGCCATCCAGGACTGTGAGGAGGAGAGTGAATAAACAACAGGGAATTTTATGTACCCATGATGAGCAGGAGACAGGTGAGACTGTTTGCTGCTCTAAGTGAACAGAATGTTTGGAGCTGCATCAGAGGGTACTCGCAATGCCTGCACCTCTGCTGATGCCCTCTGCCGCCAGCACTGGGCGAATGAGGAAAATGGAGCTGGGGGCAGAGCTCCTGTGAGGGCCATCGGGGAGTCCTTGAGCCTCTGTGGCATGGAGATAAGGCAAAGCTTCCAGCCTGGGTCTTCCCTCTTCATCTGGCATCCCTGCTTCCCAGCAGGCCAGCAGCCTTGGGGAGGGGTCCCACACGGGCGACTGGGGCCCCAGGGAGTTGTACTTTCCACTGGGTCTGTGGATTATGACATGGCTATCTGAAGTCCCTGAATTTTAGCTCTAGGCATTATGCCTAGGCTGTGTGGTCTCCTAGGATGAGGTAAAGCAGGAACCACAGCAGAGGGCGGCATGTGGCCTCCAACACAGTCCCCGCCCCTGGAGCCCTCTTGGATGGCTCTAAGCACTGCCCTCAGCTCAGTGACCTCAGCACACTTGGGGATGGACAGGCCGGCAGACAGGGGCCCATGGCTCCAGGCCACCTGCCCTTGGCCTGCGGTCCCTCGCCTGCAATGTGGACTGCTTCTTTTCAGCATGACCCCCTGTGGGACCCCACTGAAATGACAATACAGCTGAATGCTGGCCAGCCCGTCAGGGAGGAGATAGAGCCCAGTGAGTCCGCAGTGCTGGGCTTCCCACTCCTGTGCTGCATCTCCCAGCCCCTCAGTCTCCCTGGAGCCTCCGTCTCCGACTCCCCACTCATCTCCTGAACCTGCACTCAAGGTCACGTGCAGCTCTCAAAGACTCAACCGCCCACTTGGAAGCACTTAACAATCTGATTACAAAAGAAGTACAATGGGAAGGGGGAAAATATATTGGTGAGACAGGAGACACAGAAGGGCAGGTGAATTTGGGGGAAGAGCGGGCAGTTGAGTCACACTAAGTGTGTGGTGCCTCTAAGTAATGACCCTTGGACCCCTTGGTCCCCTTGGACCTTAGGGACTTCTGAAGACCTGGTGCTGGAAACCTCATGTCTGGAGGCGTGGGTGGGACAAGACCCTCCCCAGGGCAGAGTAAATTGAGGGGAGCAGCACACCTGAGTGTCTCAGACAGGCCCTCCATCTGTTTTTGTAAATCAAGTTTTACTGGAACACAGACACATTCTTTTGTTTACATTTTATCTACAGCTGCCTCACGTTGCAATGTCAGAGTTCAATGGCTGTGGTAGACACTGTATGGCTTACAAGGCCTAAGATGCCTACATCCTGGCTCTCTACCAAGAAAGTGTAAGGGGCTGGCAGGGGAAAGGAGCTCACTTTCAAATAAGATGGAGAACAGGTGGCCAAAAAGGTGGAGAGCAAATGAGCGTCTCAAGGAGGGAGAGGTCCGGAGGGCCTGATCTGCAGAGAGGTCAGACTGGATAAAGATAGGAGTGTTCTCTGCCTATGCCAACCGCAGGGCAAGAGTGACCTGTTGCAGGCCTCAGTTCCTGTACAGGTGTAGGGGAGGTGGGGAGGGTGTGGACAGAGCACAGAGGGAAGCCAGGGGTCAGGATTAAGGCCATGGAGTTGATGAGAAGAGCCAGCCTTTCTGAAGACGCTTGGCTAGTTCAGTGGGAGGGGAGAGGGCTGTGGGCCATAGGGTACATGTTTCAATCAGCAAGCCCTTCGATTTCAGACCTAAGCCTTGAACACTTTTCTAAAATATCAGAGACTGCTTTCCTACCTTGGTTACAACTGTCCAGCAGCTTCCCAGACTCGGCCCTGCCAGGCCTTGAGTCTCCACCCAGCCCATGGAGATGGGCACTGGCAGATGGAGGATCGCAGAGAGAGGGGAGTGGCAGACCCAGGGCAGAGCCCTGGGGTCGTGCTGCCCTGGTACTTCCCGAGCCTGGGTCAACTCGCCAGTTCTTTCTCCATCTCTGACCCCTTTTTTCCACACCAGAATGCAGAAAACAAGTCCACCTTGCCATGCAGCCTTCTCTGACCCGTGGCTCCCAACCCTTCCTCCTGGGGCTGCACTGGCCTCTGGGTTCTCTTTGTGGCACAAGAGCTCAGACCACCAGGCCTGCCTGGAAGGGGCCAAGGGGTGTGAACCACATGCCCTTTCCTCCAGGCCCCAGTCCTCCTGCCTCTACATGCTACCTCCCAAGGCTGTGCCTCCCTGCCCCTACCTTGCACAGCTTGAGCACAGTGGCCACTCCAGGAGGGGTTGAGTCAGCCCACTGGCCTCCTGGGGTGTGCCATCATGATTCATCACAGTGGTGCCACAGCTAGGCCTGAGGCCCACCTGTGAATCCAAAAAAAAAAAGTGTGAAGTAGCAAACTCATCATTTGAGACTCTCACGCTTCCCGAGATGAGATGATTCCCATTAACAAAACACCTTCATTTTCAGAAAATCCATGTTCACAGCTTGCTCTGTATAGCCTGCCCCCACAAGTTATGATTTATATTTTATTACAAGGTGAAAAGAGACAAAAAAAAATCCTCACAAGGGAAAAAAAAAGCCCACTGACTCTTTACAGCAACTCCCAGGGCATTTGATTTAAAGGGACATTGTCATCTTTAATGTTTTCATTCCGAGGAATTAGAGAGCGCCACTGTGATAATTTAGAAGCTCCTGATTTAAGGGGCAGCCTTCGTGGTCTAGCTTCACTGTATTTCCCTTTTTATGATTCCAGAGAGTATTTTCTGAGAGATAACAATGTTGGGTGATATTTCTCCTTTGTCAGGTGGAGGCCTGAGAAGAAAATTAAAAGAGATCCTTTCTTCTCCCCTCTGTGAGGCCAGGCTATGGACTGCGGAGGACCGTCACAGCCACCTCCCGCCACTCCATCTCCACAGGGCCTGACCCTGCCTTCCGGCGCCCCCAGAGCTAAGAAGGAGAGGCAGGCGGCCATCTTGGCCCTGTGGCGAACTCTCGGAATGGTCTTCACTGTTCAGCTACTTCTCTCCCAACTGCCACCCCACGCAAGGGCCACAAGAGCCTCCCAGAATCATCTTTCTTTTTGTGCCCTTTTCTGTTCCCACTTTTGCATCTGTGTTCAGGTCTTCTACAGTCTCTGGAGTTTCCTAGTCCTCACTCTTCCCTGTGGGTGTCTACAGGTCGGTCCTCCTCAAACTGACTTTGACCACACCCTCCATGCTTCCCTGGCTTCCTTGACATGCCCAAACTCTGTGGCCTGCATGTCTTTGGCAGAGAATGCTCTGTGTTCACCTCAACCTGCATCCATTCCCTCCTGTGGACACAGCTGGACTACATTTACCAGCTCTTCCTGTAGTTGAGGCATCCATATGACTGAGTTCTGCCCAGTGGAATGTGTCAGGAGGGATGGGTGCAAGGGCTTTGCTGGGCTCCAAAACAGCTCCTGCAAGCCTCTCTACTCTCTCCATCCCACTGTATACCGGCCAGATGCAGCATCCAGTAAAGGAATCTGAGGCCCCAGGAGACGGAAGAACCACATACTGAAGGTGTCCGAGTCCCCATGTCACTGTGTGCACAGAAACTGAATACCAGCCTTGAGCTGTTACAGGAATGGAGAACAAATCTTTGCACTAATAAATATTGCACTAAGCCCCTGAGATTTGGGGGTTGTGTGTGATTGCATTTAGCTCCCTAACACACGCCCTTGCTGTTATCGTTCTAACCCCTCCCTCCTGCATCATTTCTTCTCTTTTATTTGTCCATGGCACGGGACGAGTTGGCCATATTAGATGGTCTGGAGCCTTCCCATCTGTTCTTACGCTTAGGCTGTTGCCTCTGACTGGGATGCCTTTTCCCACTCCCATACCTGCCTGTGAAATCCCATCGTGCCCTCCTTTGTGAAGACTAATAGCATTATTTTGCTTAGCTGTGTTACACCCTCCTCTCAGTTTCCATGGCGTTCTTTTGGCAACCGTCCCACAGCCTTTTGCCTTGTTTTTGCACACATCTTGTTTTCCCATAGAAGAGTGGACTCCTTGGGGCCAGGGACCAAATCTTACTCATGGTCAACCTGTCTGTGTTGGAAGGTACTCTGTGTGGTGTCCAGGGTGTTAATTTTGGAGGACATCCCCTGACTTGAGTTTCATCTCTACCACCACGTACAACTTTTTGATGCCTCCGTTCCTCTTCTGTAAAATGGGCATAAAAAGAGACCCTGCCTCAGAGAACCTGCTCTCAGGGAGAAAGGGAAACCCTCGTGCATGCTCCACGTGCCACCCACCGCCCCTCTTTGCTGCAGTCACCTGCTGACTCTGGGTTATGCCCCACCCCATTTCCTGTGTTGTAGCCTATGGCTAACAGCAGTCTCCCTTATATGCCACCTGTGTAAGCGCCAGGTGATTTAAACATCCAAGTTGATTACCTGCCAACTCTCCACCTTACAGGTGGCCATATCCTGGAGTCCAGACACTGTCATTACAAATTATAGCAGCCTGAAAACTCATATCTACAGGCATCCTACTCTCTGATCACCTCCCATCTCTTCTGGTTTATTCTGTCTGGTATCCAGACTCCAAGAATTCTTCAGCCCCACCGGGAATCTACTGACCAACTGTATGCCTGTCACCTGTGGTGATGTTGCTTCCTCCTTACCATGGAATTCCATGGAATTTAAATCACTGGAATAATACTGTTGCACACACTCAATTCCCTTACCCCCTCTTGACAACCCTCCAGCCCTGGTGAAATCTGTCTGGGTGCTGTCTGCTTATACCCGGGTAGCTGAACATGCTGGGGAAACGGCCACCCTGCTGACTAGTCTCACTTTGGATTCAGGACTAGGGCCCTCAAGTGGGTCCCGAAAGCTGCCCAGAGATCACACCGCCTCCTCTGCATCTGTCCCTCTTTCACTCTCCTACACAATCGTTCCCGACCTTCTTCTCCCTCCTCAGACTTCCACATCTCTTCCCCTATCCTCACGCTCAGCCATGACCTTGCTTCCTGATTTACTGAGAAAACAGATGTCTGCACACGCACCCACCACACCGACCCACCCATCTCTGTCGGTTCACACTCTCAGGCTTCTTTCCTGTTAACTGGGTCTGCCGCCCATGCATCTAAGACAATCCCCAACCTGGGCCCTGGATTCCACCTCCCCTCGCCTACTCAAAGAAGTCATCTGGTTGTACTGCCTCTTCCTTCCACAGCCTCAGTTTCCCCTTTCTACTTGACTCTGCTCATCCACAGACATGCCGGTTGCTCCTGTGTGTTTGCAAAAGCCTTCTTGGCCCTGCTATCCTTTTAGCTACTGCCCTATTCTGTTCTTTGCTGCAAAACTCCTCAGAAGATTTATCTTCATTTAGTTTCTCCAGTTCCTTTCTTCCCACTCCATTTTAAACCCAATCCAATGAGACTTTTGTACCCTCTCCCATCCCATTGCATGGAAACTGCCTTTCAAGCCAAAGACCTCCAAATGACTAATACAAGTCTCTTTTCCTTGTCCTCATCTTAACTGAGCTTTCAGCACTTGGGACAGCTGACCGCTTCCTGACTCACTCTTCTCTTGGCTCCCAGGACATTGCACTTGCCTGGGTTTCCTCCCACCACTCTGGCATCTTCCTCTCATTCTCTTTTGGGGCTCCCACTCCTCTTCCTGACCTCTTCCCATCAGAGGCTCTTAGGGCTCTGTCTTGGCTTCTCTTCTCTATCCACACTCACCTACTCAGTGATCTCATCCAACTCAGAGCTTTAAATGCTGTCAGTATGCTAAGGGTTTCCAAGTTTCCATCTTCAGCCTAGACCTCTCCTTGTCTATCCAACTGCCTGTTCAACACTGCCACTTGAATGTCTGATAGCATCTCAAACTCAGTATGCCCCCAAATTAACTCCTGATCTTCCCTCCCAAACCTCCTCCACCCATGGTCTCCTCTGTCTCAGTTAATGGCAACTCCATCCTTCCAGTCCTCATGCCCAAAACCCTGGAGTTATCCTGGACTCCTTTCTTTTCTAATAACCACATGCAACTCATCAGCAAATCTCTTTGGCACCGCCCTTCAGAATATACCCATGATCCAGCCTCTCCTCACCACCATCGTGCCCATTAGCTGGATTATTGCAACAGCCTCCTAACTTGTCTACATGCTCCTACTTTTGCCCTGTAACAGTCTTTTCTCAAAACAGCAGCCAAAGTGCTTCCTTTAAAATATAAAGTCAGATCACATCCCTTCTCGACTTGAAGCCCTCCAATAATCTAGTTTCACCCATTGTGAAAACAAAAGTGCTTAGGTTAGCTTCCAGGGGCCCCCAGGACCTTTGACCCTGCCCCCAGCTTCCCATACCACTCCTACCATCAGACCTATTTTTACCTAGGGGGCTAGGACACATCTTCCCCTAGTGACTGCGTGGCGAGTGCCCTCACCCCTTCAACACCTGGCTCACATAGACCCTCTGGATGAGGCTTTCCCTGGGCTATCGTATTTAATTTTGCCCACCCCTGCCCTGCCCTGCCCTACCCTGCCCTCTGTGTTGCTGTTCTCAAAAGTACTACTCACGTTGTAATCTACGCATCCATTGTTGTTTATCTGTGTCTCCTCCCTGCAATACAAGTTCCGTGAGGGCAAGAGTTTTTGTCTGTGTTGAAACCTGTTGAATTTCTGCAGCCTAGAACAGCTCCTGCCAGGAAGTATTTGTGTGAATGACCGCACACTGCCTCCAGGGCTAAGCGCTTTTCACCTGCAGGCCTGCCTTGGGGGCTGGGGCTGGTGGGGACACTGCAGCCTCAGGTGTAGGTTCTGAGGGGGCACCTCTAAGGTCACATGGGCAGGGAGTACCTGCCTACCTTGATGGCATCAGGAAGTCTTCCAGAGTTCATAATTGCACCCTTTGATGGAAAGCATTTGGAAAAAAAGCTCTCTACAGGAGAAAAAAGGACAATTTTTCATGTCAAATAGTGTTAACAAAAAAACTGATTTTGCACAAATGGTATCCTACGTGCAGGATCTCAAAGCATTTTGCAAATGCGTATTAATTGGTTATTACAACATCCCTGCCAGACAGAGGAAGAATCAACCTCCTGAATAAGAAGAGAACACTTGGTTTTCATGATTAAATCAGGCACAAAGATGGAATGTGTGAGCCCCAGGGTTCCAGGGGCAGAGGAGGGTGCTCCCACCTGTCCTCAAGCCAAGGCTCGGTGGGACTCGTGGGTGGCAGGTGGCCTCATCAGATGTGCTGATGGAGTGCTGAAGCCATCATGCATGGGTTGGAATTTTTGGTCTACTGGGTAACCGCAGGCAATGACTTAATCTCTCTGTGTCTCCGGCTCTTCACCTCTAAAATGAGACATGTGGTATCTTTTCATAAGGATTGAATGTCACTAAATGAGATAACTTTAAGCTGCTTAACACTCAGTCAATGTTATTAGTAATAACAAATGTCACAGCACAGCCACCAGCCACAGCCTCCTGCTCCCTGCCTCCTTCATGAGAATCCTGTGCACCTGACTGGCCCCAGCTCTCACAGAAATCTAGAGTGGGCATATGAATCTCAAGATGTGCTTGCCAAATTGGGTTTAGGACCCCTGAGGCCTCACTGTAGTCCCTCCTGGACTCTGCTGGGTAGCACAGATTCTAGAAGCCAGGGTGTTTCTGATGGGCTGGCCCTTGTGGGACAGGATGCCAGGTGGGGTGGGCAGCGTCGGGACCAACAGTCCCCCATCCCTCATCTGGACCAGCAGTCCTCTATCCCTAGCCACTGGTACCTGCCAAGTTTGAGGCACCCAAGGGGTCTCCCGAAACAGACGCTGGTGACCAAGATTGTCTAGAATGACTTGAGAGGCAGCATAGCTTAGTAGGTAAGAACACAGGCTTGGAAGCTGAACTCCTGGGTTCAAACCCTGCCCTGTAACTCTCTAGCTGAGAGGTGGGCAAGTTACTCTAGCATGGTGCCTCTGGGCCTCATCTATAAAAAGGGGATAATGATAGTTCCTCTCTCATAGATTGTTGCAAGGATTAATGAATTCACTTAGAATAGGTTAGCATCAACTATGAATGCTGTATGATTACCTGAAATTAATTATGTGGCTTCAGAGGCAAGCTCTGCAACACATGGTGAGCCCTGCAATGCTCTGCTCCTTAGGTGTGTGATACCTGTATACCAGGTGCTGGGCAAGTGTCTGCCCATCCAGCCAACACTCCATCGTGGGTGGGCTTCCCCACTGTGGGCCCTGGACTAGTTTCTTAGTAATCAACTTGCAGACAGGATGACAGGGCCAGGCTTGTCACATCACCATTCTTTTCCCAGGGCTCAGTCCAGAACTTGCCTGGGGCAGATGGTAGGCATGAATGGATACATAAGAGCAAATATTCACCTGTTGTGTTGCTTCAATTTGGGGCGTTTCCTTAAACTCCTGCCTACTCAGAGCTGAAGCCCAAAAGCTTCCTAACCTGTTGGCTTTGTGACTTCAAAGACCACGTCTGTCACACTGAGAGCAGGAAACTCAGCCATGGTGCTGATTCATGTGGCACCTGCGGGGGTGTCTCAATTCACTCTGGAAGCTTACTGTCCTCTGCAGAGAACTGAGGGACAGCCACTTGCCAGGCCATTCTCCCTGGAAGTGCCCATGGCATCAGAACATCTTCATCTGAGGATCAGGAACCGGGGCTGGAGACCAGGAGGCCAGTCCCTTTGGTGAGACCGAGGCCCAGGCCAGAGCCTTTGTGGTTGTGCCATTGTAAGGACCGCACTTCTCCCCTGGGATGAGGGCTACTCCCTGCAGCCTGGGCATCTTGGTAGATATTTGAGGTTACAGAGCTTGTAAGGGCCTGAGCCTTCTGAGACACTGTTTTCAAAAGGAACAGGTTGGGTGCAGTCGGTCTAGTCTAACACAGACTTTTTAAAGTCACACTGCTCACTCTGGGGCCTGGGAATATTTCATCTGCTCAGCTGCCTGGCCAGGGCTGCTTATAGAGGGGCTGGGGCCTGTGGTCTCAAGGGCAGGGATCATAGGCTTGGGCTGAGTCCGGCAAGATCAATTACCTCTCCTGACTTCAAAGGGAGGTGCACACATGAGTGTGAAGGCTCAGGAAGGGCCCACATGGCCAGATGTCCCCAGTCTCTCTCCTTATGTCCATTTAATGCTGAGTTCCTCCCTTCTCAAAAACCACTACTTCCCAGAGCCCTTAACCAGCAGCACATCCAGCTGCTTTGAGTTTCCCCCACCCTGTGCTGTCTCTGCTTCCCCTTCACATGGGCTGCCTTCAAATTCTAACCAGGCGGTGGCTGGCAGGTGGGAGGCAGGGAGGCTGTGGAGAGTCTGGCATGAATTTTCCAAAGTGGACAGTCAGCCTCTGAATGATGGAGAACTGACACTGGGTCTGGGGGCCCTGCTCAGCCCAGGCCTTTATTGTTAATTTAGAGAATTCGAGGGAAGCATCCAGAGGGGAAGCCCACTGGCATTCCTTTCCAATTAGATGCAGCTACCAACTGCTTCTCCAACCAGCAGAAGCCAGAGCTCCCTGAAAGGCTGCCCCATCACCGCTCCTCCTTGTGTCTGGGAAGGTGTGTGCACATCTTTAGTTGAAGGCAAGGGGAGATAGGTGCTCTGTGATTGGGGGGCTGGGGAGGGTGAGACCCAGGAAAAATGAGCAGAACTTTGAACTGCATGGAATACAATTAGTCGGTACACTGTCTACAGGGCAGACATCTGCATTTAGCCTGAGACACACTGGGTTGCCTCCAGGGCTGCCTTTAAGGTGTGGCCACTATTGCTCCTTTTCCAAAGCCCCACCTTCCTCACAGCTGGCCCTTCTGCCACAGAACATTCCATATTTTCTGTGTTTTCCCAAACTCAGAAGCCCTTAGCTTTACCAGGAAGCTCTGTCCATCGCTTGGCCACCATTCACAGGACAGTCATTCTGTAAGTGCCCTAAGCCCTCAACCCTCAAGTGTGTTGGTGGAGGCCCGGGATGCAGGATGGCCGGATCCAGCTGTACCTTGCACCTACTCTGCTCCCTCTGCACTAGGGGACATGAGGAAGGAGACATGGTGGCCACATCTCCCACAGGGACACAGTCTGCTTGTTACCAAGTCCGCTCTTTCACTCAGCAGCTCCAGGTGTCAGGGGTGGCAGGGCCCTGGGCTAGCTTTGTTCTAGAGCTTTCTAGATGCTGAGTTATTTAACCTGTAGTACTTTTAGGCCCCGTTCCCCACCCAACCCAGTTTGTTCTGTCTGAGCCAACCAGGAGTCGACTCCACTGCCCTTAAATCCCCTACTGTGCCCTGAGCATGGAGCAGTGGCCTCCCCAGCTGTGGCCTGGTACAGTTGCTGCCTGGACAGTATTCAGCCTGGGGCTTCCTGCGAGCTCCTCCGAAGGCTGTCAGCCTTCACCAAGGTGTCAGCAATTTACCGAGGGATGGGTATTTCGAACACCCATGAAAGGCAGGGATGTGACTTCTGTTTCCAAGCCATCGTTTCCCTGATGTTGAACCTGCTGCCAAGCATCAGCACATTTCCAAGCACCATGGCACAGAGGTAGACTATTGAGGGTCAGGACCAACACCAGGGCTGGAAGTGGCTCAGAAGAGGAGTCTCTGGAGGTGCATTTATTTGTGGGAGCTGAGAAGGAGTGGATATTTGATGGGGTTTGGGTTTGAGAGAAAGCAGCCCTCCACGGGCTGCTGTTCTGAATAACAGGTCTACTGCTCGGGCCCCGCTTTCTCTGTGGAGCCGGAAGCCCTGAGCTTTGTCAGGAGGTTGGAGGCGTCAACTGCTATGGTTCTGCAGGACAGTAATCCTGCTCCTTTCACACTGTCATCTGAAAGGGACCCAGGTGAAATGTGTCTGAAAACACCTGTGGCACACGGACTTCAGGACTCAGAAAGGATGCCAGTTCAGGGGCCCTGCCATCTGCTGCAGCACAGGTGAACAGCTCCCAGAGAGGGTCTGTCTCACTGAGCCTACCCTCTGCCCACCCCAGAGTCACACATCATGGGGGAAGACACAAAGACTCCAAAGAGTCGTGGCTGGAGCAGAAGTGCAGCCAGCATTCTGCCAAAGTGCGCAGGTCTGGAACTGCCACACCTCGCTGTGAGTTGGGCTCTGCAGCCCCAACCTCCTTGGGCCTTGGTTTCCTTATTTTTGGAACTCGGAGGTCAGGAGAGGTTCTGCCTGCCAGATGCCTCTCATGGTGTCTGGCACGCGGTGAGCACGCAGCCTGCAGTGGTTGCTGGGAAGCAACGGGCTCTGGAGAGTCATTAGCAACTTGCTAGTGGAGGCTCTGTCTGAAGGGGATTGGGAAGATAAGTAAGCCCAGAGACGCCACCCAGATGGAGAATGTGGGGTGGGCTTGGAGGTGCCGCTCCATACACTGCCCATCCCACCACCTGTGGAGGGGGAGAGAGTCCTTTGGGGCCCATTCCCACCCCACCTGGATGCGTTTTGCAGTCCCAACAAGTATATAAACAGTTGTTCTGCCTGAAGCACCGTCTGACGAAAAATTGCCCATGCCATCTGGAGAAGAACAGCTCTCCAAGGGCATAGCTTGCAGGCTGCCCCAGGCGGCTCGCACAGAGGCCTCCTTGCACCTTCCCTGAGAAGATCTAGATGGGGAGTGGGGCACGGGATGGGACTGTTGCTGCAGTGTTGGAATTCTAGTGGAAGCCCAAAATGGAAAGCCATTACCAAGTACCCCCAAGCTAAAGAGTGACAGAAAGCCACCTCATGTTGGTGACCAAACTGCTGAGCGGTCCTCAGCTCATCACCCTCCTCAGCCCACAGCCAGGGGAAGATTTGGATTCACCGGGAAGTCTGAGCAGAGGAGAACAAAACTCTTCTGCTTGTACCTGTGCTGAGTCCATCCTGTAGTTCCACAAACTAGTTACAAGCGTTCGCTTGTCCCAGTCAAAATCAGGATCCCAAGGGTCCAAAGATGCTATCAGCCTTCACATGTAAAGGCAAAAACCTGGGACCTCCAGAACCCCACCAAATCCTGTGTGAGCTAAATGAGAACTCGGGGCTCTGAACATATGGCTGTTACGTGTGCCCCCTTCTACATAGACTCAGAACATCTGCTCCTCCATCCACGGGGAAGATCTCCCATTGGTTTATTTCCAGGCTGCACTTGTGATGACCTTTCTCTTCCCACTTATCAAGAACACAAATAAATACCCAGAAAGATCAACTTCCACAGGCTCTGCCATCCTGACTTCACAGGTCTTCGAAAAAGGGAAATCAGATAAGACTTGGGTACGAACACTTTACTGCAGGGCACATTTTAATCCCACTCTACCTCTTACCTCGGGCCTCCTTATGGTATCCAGGGAGCCTCTGGGAGGCATTTGGTAAGAACAGATGCTCTGTTATGAAGGGTGCTAGGGTGGCTTGGCACTGTCCCATGGAAGGCCAGCTTTGGGGGAAACAGGAGTCCCACCAGGACAGCAGTGAGTAAACGGGAGCATGGTGCCAAACCGAGGGGTGACTGCAGGTTCCATGTCCCCTCTCTGCCCCTCAGCCACCAGCTCACAGACCACCGTGTGGAACCATGGTGAGCTGCTCACCCGGCGCGTGCCACATGTGGGCAACAGGATGATTCCACCATCAAGGGGAACCCTCAGGTCTGTTCTTCATTCTCTCTGGGAACTGCCACAACAGCTCTGAACATTTTCTCTTTACTACAACTTTTAAAAAGTCCACCATGGTCTTTAATCCTGGTGACAAATGTTTGTCAAGCACCTACTCTGTGCCAGGCTGAATGCCCACCACATGGAAAGTGCTAGGCTCCTCTTCCCTGCTCTGCTGGTCTTGTCCTCCCGCTGGAGCAAGAGCCTTGGGCCATAACCACCCTGCCAGATCTTCCAGGTCACCCCTACTTTCCCTTTGGCCTTTTGTGCCTCCTGCATTTGTTATGGTCTAGCCCTGCTGCCGTCTTTGCATACACTCATTAGTCCTGTGGCCTCTGACTATATTTCAACCACCTGGCGACTCTCCTGCTCTCAGCCTGCCTCGGTCCTCAACCCAGAGTGAGGGTGTGGGGAATGGCTGGCCTCTGGGCTAGAAGAGGTGCTCCTTAGCCTTTGGGGCTAAAGAGCTGCTCAGGAAGGGCCACGATAAGTAGGGATCAGTATTGCTGATGCTGAGAAAATCTCAGATGGGGCACTGGCTTATCTTCTGGGGGTTTCCAGCTCACTCCTCATCTGCTGCTTCAGGCAGGCAGTAGTAGCTCAGGTGTCCAATGCCTCTCTCTGCCTAGCCAGGGACTGTCTGTCCCCAGGGTCTGGCTCTCCAGCCAGCTCCTATCAGGGGCCACTTTGGTGCCAAGGCTTCTGAGTGCCCTGGCCCTGAGTGTGGCCCACAGCTCTTCACCCAGTCAGTCACTATGTCCCATGTGAGTGGAGTTCCTCTTACATCCCCACCACTCCCTAACCCCAGGACACAGCTTGTTCCCGTGCAGCCCACAAGCTGGGCCTTGTAATAGTGGTGGTGGGGTTTTGCAGGGCACTGTCATGGAGCCTGAGAACAGGTGACCAGAGAGGAAGGAAAGAGCAACAAGCTAGAGAACTGGTGATTGTGCCCTAAGCATCCTTCCTAGGCTGGTACAACCTCAGGCAAGGTTTACCTTTCAGAAACATGTCAAGGTGGGTCTTCTCCACACCTCAGTACACCTGGTTATCACTAGGTACCTCAGAGCTCACACCACCCACACCCACGCTGAGACAAGGGCAGTGCTGGCAGGCCAAGGAGGCAGCGGGCTTGGGGGCACTCCCTGTTACCCTCAGGTTGGTTTCTGGGCTCCTGCCTGGAGCCTGGGAGGTAGCCTCGGCCATGCAAAGATCTCCCTTGAGATGTGAGCTCTGGAAGGCTCAGGCATTCACATCCTAAGCCCGTCAACATTCCAATCCAAGGGAGCAAGCTAAGAAATCGGGAATGTGACCTTCAGTGCTTAATTGCAGGTTGAAGTCCTCACAAAAGCTTTGCAAAAACATGGAGATTTATGAGGACCATACGGTGCTATCCTAGTAAAAAGCTGACATTTAAATTTTTCTCATTTTATATCTTTGTAATGAAATTCTTTGTTTCCTCTGCAGCCATTTTTGAGTATTTACTAACATTCAGAGAGCTCTCTCCTGCATGCAAAATTTCGAGCTTTATGATGTCAGGCTGGGCTGTGTGACAGATGAACATGAGACTGTTCTGCAGCTCCTGGGGGAGTTCTTACCCCAGGAATAGTGAAGGACAAGGTTTCCAGCCACCCCGCTCCTGCCTCTCCCTCCAAGAGGAGGGTTTAAAAAAATCACCAAAGCTTCATATTTTAATGAGTTTTCTTTGCAATTTGTATATAATAGATTTTCAATAACAACCTGTAATTAGTTCATTTTCTGCTATTCAATTGCTCTGCACGGAGGCCATTGACAACTTCCAGCTGGGATCTTTAAAAATGGAAAGTGCTTGAAGACTCAGCTCCAGACAATGACTAGAAAGTGCCCGGTCCCACCATGCAGCTGTTAGAAGTAAACCATTGAGATGGGAAAGGGGCAGTCTGGGTTTGAAACTTCCAAGTGTGGGAGAAGAAGGAACTGGTGCAGGGTGCACTGGCCAGCAATCATCAGTTCTGTTTCAGAATTGAGCCCTCTGTGGTGTAATGGGGGACAGAGATTGTTCCACCCAGAACCCCAGTGCACAGATGGGGGCCCCATTCCTGCCACCCCTGTTCCTCATGCAGATGAGTCACTCATCAGACTCTTGCCAAGGGGCTCCTGACAACTTTCCCTGCACAGCAGGGGCAGGTGGAGACAGATGCATGCACTCAGCTGTGTTTCTGTCTTTATATAGCAAGGGAGAGCCAAAAAGGACAGAGTCCAGAACCCAGAACATCAGGAGGTCTTAGATAACAGCTTTAGGTCCTAGGAGGTCTTAAATAACAGCTCTGCTTGCATGTCTGTCCCAACAGTCATCACCGGAGGCCTTCAAAGGCCAAGTCCAGCTCTCCAGCTGATACTCAGTCGCCTCTCCAGCGGCTTGCAGGCTGGCATACCTGCAGTGATGGGGACTCACCACTCACTGGGCAACTCTGGAGAGGCTGGGGAGGGTCCCCCTCACAGCCGGGCTAAGCTGGCCTTCTCCAAGCCCTGGCCTCTGAGTCTGAGTTCTGCCTCCGGGGCCCTAACTGTGGTGGTGGCCTTTCTACCCTGGGTATTGCCTCCTCCCTCAGTCAAGCCCCTTGTCCCTTGGGATCACAGGCTCCCCTCACCTGCCTGGGACACCTTTTTCCTCACCCTCTGCCTAGTTATCTCTAGCTCGGCATTCAGGTATCCACTCCAATGTCCCTTCCTGACCTCTCGGGACAGTTGGTCCTCCTGCACCCAGGACGCTCTCTCTCAGCTCCTACTTTGTTTATTGGGTCATCTTTCTGCCTCTCTACCCCCTGCCTCTCTACCCAGGTGGCAAGCTCCCCATGGGCAGGGCCTGCTGTGGTCTTGCTCACAGCTGAGTCTCTGCCCAGTGCTTCCCCAAGAGTGAGCTATGTGTGCGTTTGCTGACCTAACACCACCTCATCTTTCATGGTTTTCCTCCTTTTATGCTTCCCAACCTCAATTCCTCACCCTTTCCCTGTGCTGCTCTCCCTGCCCTGGTCAGGTTCCTCTGAAAGGCTCAGGTTGGTGGCCTGCCTCTTCCATGCCACTCCACGCCAAGTGTACAGATGGGAGATGAGACCGGGCCTGTCCCTCCCTGCCAGGAGCTCACCCTGCTTTCAGAGAGCCTCAGCCTACAGCAGCTTCAGGGCGGACCTGCTGGCCTTCCCACGGTGGTCTTCCTTCCGCGTTTGTCCTCACCTGCAGTGGGGAGCTTGGGTATTTGTGGCTGATGGTTTTGCTCCAGAGGGCTGCCTTGCCAGCCTGCCAGGGCCCAGCATGGAAATACAAACCCATATTCTATGCCTATAAATTATTTAGAAGGTATGCAGATTTGCACAGCCAGCAAAGCTGACCTCCAGGTGAGGTGGCAGGAGTTGGGCCGGGTGGGGCTGCTGGTCTTGGGCTGCTGAAGCCAGGGTCTGCTGCATCACGAGGGATGTGGCTGTAGGCCAGCAGGCACGCAGGGCTGAGGAGCGGGCTAAGCGAGAGCCCTCCTCTGCATACGTGGCTGCCGGAGGTAAAGGTAATTACGCAGCCTGCCAGCCGACCAGAGCACTTACTCTGAGGAGAGTTGAATGGCCAGTTAGCGGCCCTCTGGTCAGGATGAGAGCTTTCTAGTGTGAGTTACTTTCATCTTCAATAAGGCATCATTAGCCCATGTGAGAAGCAAGGGCTTCCCTCACACCCAGTTGCTCATCCAGTGATTAGGGATGTCCAGGCTGGGGATGTCCAGCTGGCCTGCTCCAGCCAGGCTGATGCTTCTCTACCAAGGGCTGCAGCTGTGGGGCCCCAACAAGGCACTTCCTCTGCCCCTGTTTTCTCAAGGCCGCCTGGAGGCATGCAGAGACCCTCTGGGATCGCTGGCCACAGCTGCATGTCTGGACTCCTCTCCTTGCCCGATGTATTTCTCCATGTCCTTCATGCCCTCAATGAGCAACTCTGACCAAGGCCTTCCTGGGTGCCATACCCCATGCTGAGCAGGAGTGCAGGATGGGTGAAGCAGCCTCTATCCTCAGGGAGCCTGTGGTCCCTGAGGGGGAAGGATAACAATGGCATGGCACAGGGTGATGGGGCACACACAGAAATCTTCATCATCACCCTCACCGCCACCATCATTGACCTGGTTAATGTTTGCCTAATATTTACTATAGGCAAAGTCTCATGCTACTAATCACTTTACATTAAGTAGCTCCTTTAGTCCTGAATAACTCTGTGCATGGTTGTTATTCCCATTTTACAGACGGGAAAATTAAAGCCCAGTTTAACCTCTGGTAGGGAACTGTCCAAAGTCACACAGTTAGTCAGTCGCAGAATAAAGATTCAAAACCAGGTCTAGCTTGGACTCTGGAGTCCACACTCTTAATAATCAGGCCACAGCCTTGTTAACCCAGGGCTGTGGGCACACAGAGGAAGGTGTGTGGGGCTTGGTGGAGGAAAGAGAAATTGAGAAAGACCTCCTGGAGGAGAAGACCATTGAGTTGGGGCTTGAAGTTTAGAGAAATCACTGTGAGGACAGTGAGATTCTCTTCAATGGAGAATGCAGATGTGTTGCAAAGTTTGTTTAAATGCATGAGAAAGTTCTAGAATCAGACACGCCCACTAAATCCTGACTCTGCTACCTGCTGACTATGTGATCTTGGGTTAGCTACTTCTCTGAGTTTCAGTTTCTTCATCTGTGAAACTGGACATAGTGTACAGTGCTGACACATGTTAAATGCTGGGTATCACTTTATACAACTGGAGTACTAAGAGCCTATTACTAACTATGGCGATATTGACAAGCAAAGTCATTCAAACGGAACACTGACTGTGAACCCCGTCCTCCAGCGCTGGCCTCAGGAGACTTGGCAAGCTCACGTGGCAGTGGGCTTCTTGAAGCCCTCTCTATACACTTGAAGTCAGGACAGCACCCCCACCTCTATCTCTGGGAGGAGGTGGTGAGACTCACACCTTCTGTCTTCCAATTTTCTTTTTCTTTTTTTTGAGATGGAGTCTCGCTCTGTTGCCCAGGTTGGAGTGCAGTGGTGCGATCTCCACTCACTGCAAACTCCGCCTCCTGGGTTCACGCCATTCTCCTGCCTCAGCCTCCCGAGTAGCTGAGACTACAGGCGCCCACCACCAAGCCCGGCTAAGTTTTTGTATTTTTAGTAGAGATGGGGTTTCACCATGTTAGCCAGGATGGTCTGGATCTCCTGACCTCATGATCTGCCTGCCTCGGCCTCCCAAAGTGCTGGGATTACAGGCGTGAGCCACTGTGCCCGGCCCTGTCTTCCAATTTTCAATTCCTCCCTTGGCCACTCCAGCTTTAACTGTTTTGTGCCCTTGAGAAAATGAGGGACCAAGGGCAGTGAATCAGTTCTTCAGCCACTTTATTTGCAAATCCTGTGTGGGAAAACCAGTGTCTTCCTTTGGGGTAGGGGGAGTCACTGGCACCCATGGTCTTGGCCTCAGCCAAAACTGAGACCAGCCCATAGGCATTGCTTGCTCTCCAAATTCAAGAGCCAAGTAAATTCAGATAAAATTTTTGATGAACCCCATGCTATTTAAAATCTTGTTACTTACTATCCAAAACTCAGGAATGAAATGGAGTAGAACAAAGCAGTATCCTTGCCATCTAAGCTCCTTGTCTGAACTCACCCTACCTAGATAAAGAGCCAGATAGATCTGGGTAGTGAGGATGCTTGCGGTTGCTTATTTTACCATCCTGCTCAACACAGGGTGGGTGTGAGGATTGGCTGAGATAGCGTGTGTGGAAGTCTGGTATGGGGCCAGGCACTATTAGTTCCAAAGGATAGTGGTGTGGTAAACGAAACTGCACCATCCCTTCACTTTGCAACAGAGATGGTGAAAAAACAGATGCAAATTCACCAGATGACCATATCACCTGTTTCATAGAGTTGCCCTGGCTGTAGTGGTAGTGCTGTAGATGAAAACACTGTTTTCCTTTCTGCTTGCCTGGAGCTTACACATGTCAGAGGTGAGGAAGGGTGTCTGGCTCCCCTACATTCAGCACCCCAGGTCCTCCTGACACTCTGCCTGTGTGGTCACCGGACCTGAACACGTGAAGCCCTTTATCTGCTAGCTGCTCAAAACCTTCCCATGCATCCAACACATTCGTGGGCTTTGACCTCATAGGAGTAATTAAAAGGACAACTATTTTCTAAAAAGCAGAAGAAACTTGCAATGAATTTGAAGTGAGAAAAATCCTTGTTTTAGCAACGTGTTTTCCCCTGATCCCAACCTGAGCACTCAGAACAGTGCAAAAACCATGCATTATCGAGAAGCCTTTTAGATGAGCAACTTTGAGGTTAATTTACTGTGATGAACAGACAGGGCCAGCACACACCTTGCTTATGGTGACCCTGGAGCCTGGGTCTCTGCCATGGCAGGGACAGGTGGCACTACTCCTTGTTGGGGTGGTGGGGGGTGGCGTGGGGAAGGAGAGGCAGAGGGCACTGCTGGAGAAGGACACTGAGCCTTTAGTTCCTAGATCGGCCTGTGGTTTGGGAAGCCAAAACAATGCAAAGAGAACTTTTAGTTGACAAAAGGAGGAAGCGGGGGCACCCTCATATTTCATTCCTGTCCCTGTACAGAGAGAGGCAATTGGGAGCCTTGGCTCCATCTGACAATCAGAAAGAGACTTAACTGACTCCCATGACTAGGTACTGCCTGCCACCCTGGAGGAGAGTCACCTGTTCCTCAGAGCCAGGAAGGGGGTACAGCCCCATCACGAACCAGCTCAGCACAGACAGCCACCAGCTGTGGGACTCCTAGCATCACCCCCCACCAGCTGCAGACTGTGGCAAGCATGGCCCAGCCAGGGCCAGGCCAGCTGCATGGGAAGACATGATTCAGGAGACCACCCCCACAAACCTCAAAAACTGATAAATACAACTTCCTTCTCTGGGTACAACAGCCCCAAACCCATCATCCTTTAGTAAAGCGATTGACTCCTCATCGGTAGGCTACTGAGCTGGAGTCACCCCACAGACCTCACCCTGCCTTATACCCAAGGACGCCAGCAAAATAGAGACTAGAAAATAAAATGCTAATGCCTCAACCTCTGCCAGCCCATCAGCTCTAGTTTTTAAAATTAAATCCAGAATGTTGTTGCTGAAATGTTTGAGATATTACTTTCTGGGTTTTAGTGAGATTTCTTTAATGCCCATCGATTGCTGGGTAATAACTTGTACCTATATGTCTCATTTCAATTACCTATTTAAAATTCGCTGAACCATAAATCTATTACCAGAGCTATGGGAATTTAGTTTAGAGTTCCTGTGACTTTGAAAAACCATTGATCCCCATATGCTCCAAGTGGCTGCATGTCAAGCCTTTATAGTGGGGGTTAACTCATTTTGTGGCTTCCTTAATGGCTGTGAGTTTACGTTTTATTGCATATCTATTATTTGGGCTGGGCTGTGATGAATGGTTTGGCTGTCTGGTTCAAAACAAGTCCAAGGCGACAGCAGAATCTAATTTGCTTTAAAAATGATGATTATAAAGCTTTCCAAATAACAATCCAGGAACGAAGGGAGCTGACACCACATTGCTCTGTATGAGACATGTGGCTGGAGGTCAGGTAATGACGTCCTTCCCTTTCCAGGGTAGCTCATGTTTACAATGACCTTACTAGGGAAGCTGGAGAGGCCTTCTCTTTCATCATAGGCAATAGGGATGCTTCCATTTCCTTGAGAGCAAAGCCAAGAGCTTGCTGTTTGGCCCCAGACCCATTCATGGGAACTGTGCTCATAAAGCAGAGGCTGCTATGGTACCAGGCACCAAGATGGTGCCCAAGCAGTGCTATAATCTGCTTGATGACGGCATCTGGGACATTAAGTAATGATGCCTGGTATGCCCCACAAATCCCTGAAGTCCAGTCTTGGCCTCTGGCTCTAAAAATGCACTGAGCTTTTCCTTCATAACTCCTTTGGCAGAGGGGTCTAGGCTCAGAGAGTGTTTTTGGGAATGTCTTGGAACTATCCCCAGAGAACATGTTGCTGCTTTCCTGACTCAGAGAGCTGCTGTTCCTGTAACCTGCCCTAGCTGCTCGAGCCTACTGTTGTTCATGTTCCATGGAATCATCAAGGAGTCTCAGTGAGGGGAGGCGGGTGGGGAAGATATTGCCAGAAGTGGACTCCGAGGGCAGGAGAGAGGGTCTTGTTCAGTGACATGCAGGTCAATGTTTAACAACCGGCTCCCTAGAGAAGAAAAAATGTCCCCCCTTCCCCTTTTTGGTAGCATATGTGTGGCGTGAATTTCTATGATGTAAATATTCCCAACGTGGCCAATTTAAAGCGACCAAGTGTCTAACTGTTTGCTTGTAAAATTCCTGAAAATTTAACAATGAGCTCTCATGAACCAGGTGTGGGGAGTTGTGGATACTTCCACACATTCCAAATGCATTTCTGGAAATAATCTCTTTGGCCCACAAGACGAACACCTCCGCAGCAGGATAAGCCTACCAGTCACTCTCACCTTATTATGAACCAACATAGGCAGGTATGTGTTTGACTAGTGGGCGGGGAGGAGGATGACGGGGACCCTGCACAGTCACAGTAAATCAAGCAAAGCTCTGGAACCTGGGGTGGACTTTGGTACTAAGGATGATATGAACTGGAAAGGCCCCTGCAACCACGTCAAGCTCATGGACACTGCCCATAGGGAAGAATCATGCTTGCTTCTCTCCTCTTATGTCATCCAAGTACCTCTCTATTTGCCACAAGAGCCCTTCTTGCCAACAAATCACAAGGATCCCTCTTCAGGCCTTGTGAAGGTATGGAATAGCAACAGCCCAAAGAGATGTCACTCTGAAGCAGGAATACTTTGCTGGAAAACAGGAGTCCAGGTAAAGGCTGGGGTTGAGGGGGGATACCAGGCTCTGTGGCTCAGGGTACTCAGTGCCCCTGGGGGTGGGGTGGGCTTGCACCCACCTCTTGAATGCCAGGGCTTGCACTTAGGAACTGTGAGCTGGCAGGTCACACCCAAGGGTATATGCATTGCCCACTTTAAGCAGAGCTTGAACATCTTCTAATGTAAGGGGCTTCATCTCTTTTGGGCCAAGGATGTCCCCTCTAGTCTCCAGCGTGGGCCCAGCACCGCCCTTTCCTCTCCTCTCTGCTGACCCCTGCCTGGAGCTACGAATGGCTCTTGTATCTTGCATTTCTTGTAAGTCCTGTCCCAGCACCACCTCTGGTTAATGTAATCTCTTGGAAGATCACCTCAAGTAAAAGATACAGGTCCTGAAGGCATCCCATCCACTTGCATATGCATGAGGCACTCTTTGGAGGGGCACTCAGAGTACCTCCTCTGTTTTCAAACAGCACCCACTTTCCCTTCTTCTCCAGGGATCCCCTGCCTCTCTTCACATTGGACCCTCACTCTCCATTGTCCTTGGGTAGTCACTGCTCCCTGCCGCTGCATGGCCAAGCCTCCAGGCTCTCCTGCAGGGTGTTTTTCTCCAGGTAGGGCTCCCCACATGGCCAGGCCCTAGCCTGAGGATAGCCCTAAAATCTGCTTCCTTCTCCTTCAGTCATAGAACCCCCAAAGGGTGTTCACAGTGCCCTCACAGCTATGCTTCAATTACAGTCCTGGGCCCCTCAAAGAGCAAGAAAAATCTTTATTCAAAAGGAACAGGGCAAGCCCTCTCTGGCCCCATCCACTCTCCGTTTAGTCTTTTCTTAAAGCTCAGGCTTGTTGCAGAACAAATTCACCAGCTTTCCTCTGTATAAGAAACCAACCTGGGAGACAACTGAGGACAGACTCCAGGCACCCAACAGCATTTTGGTGCAGGAGCACCTGCAGAAATAAGCCCTTTTCCCACTGGGACCCAACTTACGGAAGGCCATGTAGAACTCGCGGAGGGTCAGGGAGCTGTCACTGTTGTAGTCGTCAAATCGGAGGAGGTCACCTGGTGAGCAACCAAGTAAGTCTTCATCCAGGTCCTGCTTCTTCAGCACATGCTGTGGGGTGAGGAGGAGAACAAGGCCAGAATCAGGTGAGTTTAGAGTCATAGGCATTGATGAAAATGACTCAGGCCAAGAGGGAATTCAGGGACAGCTCAGTGGGCCTTGAGGGGTACCTGAAGCTCTTTGATTTTGTCTTGTCTGACTCCTTCATTTTATGGATGAGAAAACTGGGGTTCAGAGAGGGGAAGTGGCTTCCCCAGGTTCACACAGTGCTTGGGGCAGACTCTAGACTAGAGCTCAGGTGTGTCTTTTCCTTGTCTAGGCAGACAGACCCAGACAGTCTAAGATGGGAATCCTTGAGGCCACCTGCTCTACTGCTGTGTGCTATAGACGGGGAGACAGGAGAGAAAAGACCCCATCAGATAAACCCAGCAAACAGTGGCTGAACTCAGTGTGGGGACAGAGGTCTGCCAGCTTCCAGCTGCATAGAGCTGGAGGTCACTGCTGCATCATGCACCCACCCATCAGCCCTTACCCATGGCAGGCAGTGCTGCCTGGACACAGCACACTCCCAGACCCCTCCGTTCTATCCACCTAGACCTGAGCTTCCCCCCTGCCTGCCTTGTCCTGCCCAGGACACAGATGTCCACCCTTGTGACTCTGGCACGGAGGCTACAGACATAAGCTCTCATAAACTCCTCTCTGGTTGTGGTCTGAGCCATAGGACACAGAGGCTGCCCAGCATGATCAGCCACACGTCCCAAGGTAACTAAGGGTAGAAATTCCAGGCACCCTCACTAAGCTGGAGCTACAGCCAGAAGCCAGTGTGCTCGGAACTGAAGGTCTTGCAGGGAAAATGCTCAGAAGGAAATCTCAGAAGAAAGAAAATGATTTTATTTTATTTTGGTGTGGGGGGAGGGGGGCAGAGGCATTTTCTCTTTATTTAACATCCTCAGCTTGGTCTGCTGTATTAAAGGCAATTTAATGTGATAATGTTAAAAAAATGACCCTTCACTAAGCAAGTAAGAGTGTTCAATAAAAGGGAGATCAACCATAACGCCTGAGATCAATCTTCCAAAGATGGAAATTTCCCTTTGTCTATTTCTGCATTGGAAATTGATGAACTTTTCATAGGACTGACAAGTTCTTCCCCAGCACCTTTGATTCAGTGTCAAGGAAAGGCCCACTTTAGCCGGGCTCTGCTTGGCAGATTTATGAAATGGACTTTAACTATATTAAATTTTAAAGAGGAAATCATTGTCCAATTACCATGCTTGTTAATGGCTTCAGGTGCCTCAAGCCACATATCTGCCAGGTTAGAATGAAGTGCCTGGTAAGGCTCTGTTTACCTGGAGCCGTGTGGGCCTGGATACCAAGAGCTCATAGCAGCTTCTGTTCAAGACAAGCTGATGCCACCTGCCCTTGGTGCTCCCTGCTCGGTAGTTTGAGGAATTGCCAGGTGGTTCTTCCTGCAAGTAGCTGTAACTATCAGGACCTGGGATTTTCCCAGAGCAGCCTGAGTCACCTGCAGGTCCCTGGCCCTGCCCCTCAGGGTCTTAGCCAGAGTTGGGGCCTAGTGCTGATGGAGGTGGTCACATGCTGGCAGGGTGGTTGCCCCGGGGGCAATGGGCAGCAAGCCTCCTGGGATGCAGGCCTTGAATGGGCTTGCGCGAGCCACTCAGGTATGGGTGAACAGAGCAGAGTCATCTGAGATTCCCAATGTGCTTCCTGGAAGCAGGCTCAGGACTGGCTGGGACGGAGGGCCTACGTTCCAAAGCTTCTGGTGGCTACTCCTTACTAGGGTTCTGGGGATACTTGCTGTCCCTACAGACCTTGAAGGAACCATGTGGTGCCTCTTCGTGGGAGCCATTCTCTCCAGGGAGATTCCAAGTGCCCTGAGGAGAGCAGGTGCATGCAAGTCAGCCTGCCAGGGTTTCATCTCAGTTCCATCATGTCCCAGGCAGTGAACAACTCAGGCAAGTTGTCTGATTTCTTAGAGCCTCAGTATCCTCATCTGAAAATATCTGTGAAGTGGAATAATAGTCGTTCCCTCCTTACAGCAGAGGATGGTTGAAAGATTTAAGGAGGAAATAATAATAATAAAAATGATGATGATGGCAACAATACTGATGACCTCTCTATTGAAACACACCATGTGGCCAGGCACAGTGGCTTACATCTGTAATCCCAGCACTTTGAGAGGCCAAGGTGGGCGGATCACCTGAGGTCAGGAGTTTGAGACCAGCCTGGCAAAATGGTGAAACCATATCTCTACTAAAAATGCAAAAATTAGCTGGGTGTGGTGGTGTAAGCCTGTAATTCCAGCTACTTGGGAGGCTGAGGCAGAAGAATGGCTTCAGCCTGGGAGGCAGAGGCTGCCATGAGCCAAGATTGCGCTACTGCACTCCAGTCTGGGTGACAGAGCGAGACCATGTCTAAAAAAGAAACATACCACATGCCAGGTACCACTCTAAGCCATTCACTATCTTAGCTCATTTAACCCTCATGATGACCCTGTGAGGTTCACAGCTGAACACAGAGGCACAGCGAAACGACATTGTCTCCCAAGGTCCACTAGCTCATACATGCTGGAGGCAGCACTTGACCTTAGGCAGTTTGACTCTAAAGTCTGCATTCTTTGCCACTATCCTACATAACAACGAACTCTTCTGTGTTTATTAATTATAGGTCAAGGGCCTAGCTCAATGTCAAGCACATGGCTCAATGAATGTTAGGGCACTCCCCACCCCACTTCTTCCCAATGACCGGGCCACAGCCTTGAGAAGGTCCCTGTGCCATGTTTAAGATATCTTTAAATTGGCATCAAAGGTGGGGACCTGTCTTTATTATCCATCCACTCGGTGGACAGTCTGTGGTCACAAGAAAAAGGCTGCCCACCGCCCCCCGCCACCCAACTCGGGGAGGCTGATCTCACTCTCCTTGCAGATCTTGCACCTGCCTGGTGCGGCTCTAGGGCTACACACCCTTAGAAACAAACCTGTAAGCAGAAGTAGGAATGCAGGCCCCTCCAGCCCACCCCAGCTTTTCTACCATCAGGACCCTACAGGCTCCTCCCTGCAACTGGCAGTGGCTGTGGCCCCAGTGAGTGAGGTCACTCTTTCCTTGCTTTCTATGCTGCAGACACTAACTACCCCTGCACCACCTTGTAGCTCGACAAAGGACATGTGTGCTGTGTTGAACACTGCAGTCTCAGGGGAGGGAGGCAAACCTCAGGGTGTAATGCAAGTGTTTTCCCAAATGAGAGCAGGGCTTGGTGGGGGTTGACGGGTAGACACAGGGCTTTCTGCAAACAAGCAGTCCGAGGTTTGGGTTCTTGATCTTTGGATACTAAGGAGCAGTGATGTCCTAAGGTAGAAGACTTGGGGACTTCCAGGTTATAGCTCCAATGGTGTTCAATGGAAACCAAGCACTGCTTCCTTGTAACTTTTCTGCTGAGTAACTAATCCTACTCAAGGAAGAAAAGATTGATTTCCTAGTCAAAACATCAGAGACCAGGCCCTCTGAAGTAAGTTTTTTGCCAGATAGCTGAGAGGGCCCGAAAGCTTGTTTGTAAATAGAGGCTAAAGGTGGCTGGTGGGAAGAACCTGACCTCGTTTTGTTTGTGAGATGTTCTCAGAGGTATTGAACACATGCTCTTAGACACCAGGGGGCCGGGGTGGGAAATGGAAAACTGGATTCCTCCATCGTGTGACTTTCACTGAACACCATGCCCACCTGAGCCAGTTCGGAGCTGCTGAGGTGGCCATTGCCATCTGCATCTAAGTCCCTGAACAGAGATTCCACCAGGAGGCGCTTCTGGGAGGCAGGGTCTTGTCTGCTGTCTCCCTCTTGGAGTGGCTGCAGGCGGGTCTGGAGTGCCAGAAGGACATTCTTCAAGCGGGCGTAGCCGGCCATGGTGCACGTGTCACCTGAAAGAGAAGGTGAGGTTATTATTTTGAGACTTATCCCGTGGTCTTGAGAGAACATTCTTGCCGCTGGTCCATTCATCTCACTCACAAATAGTCACTAGGCATTCACTATGTGCAGTGCACGGTGCAACTGTCGTCGATGGGACTTGTTTGTGTTCTCACCAATCCATCCCATAAATATTGATCGAACATGGAATGCATGCTACACATGATGCAAATGCTGGAGGGAATCTGTCCATCCGACAAATATTTGTTGAGCACCACTACAAGCCAGACTAGAGTGACTGCCAGATGGAATGGGAAATTCTTCAGTGGAATATATAGCGGCAGCCCCACAGAGGCTTTAGGAAAGCTGCCCCCAATTCCATTTTGTAATTGCTGGTTTTTGCCTTAATCCTACCTTAAAGGCTGCTTTTGAATACTTGGCCTCCTAGATTAGGGAGTTTTAGTTAACAGGACTAATAAGCCCTGCTTATGTTAATTAGGCACCCTCCGAGAGCTGGATTACTTCAAAACAAACATATACACAAGTCTATGACCAAGAAACAAAAAGAAGCTTTACAACGTTAAAACCGAAGCACACAGCTCGTTTTATCCCAGGCGCGCTTGCTGAACAGCATCAGAACCGTGCAGTGTTTGGGGAAGTAAAGCCTGGGATGCATTGCAGCATGGCACAGTTTATCTTGCTGGTGACGGGCTTCTAGGATGGACATCACGCAGGGCAACGCCCATACACTGGGACTGCAGGAGTGTCAGCGGAGAGGGCAGCCCCTCCAGCCCCACTTCCCGACTCCCTGGGAGATGAGTACTTCCAGCGCCTGGCTTTGCTGAATCCTGGAGAATACCCATGGGCTCCTCACTGACCATTCTAAGTTGAAGGCCAATAGGTTGCTGGAGCCTGGGGCTCTTCTCCTTAATTCCAAGGCCAGTTTAGGGCCTGAGATAATATCCCAGAGTTGGAGAGTCAATAGAAGGAAGTGTTAGAGAGCATGAGCTCTGAGGTCCCCTGGGTTTGAGCTCTAGCTCTGCTGCCATCAGGCATGTAGCCTTGGGCAGGGTGCCTCAGTGATCTCATCTGTGAAGCAGAGATACCAGTGCCTCCCACAAGGGGTTGTTATGAGGATTAAGATGTGCACATATAGGCCTTTGCACCAGCATGGCACCCAGTAAGGGCTCATAACATGATAGCTACTCTCTCCCTTGACATTATGGGAACCACATCTACTGAAGAGCAATCATCAGGGAAGCTACTGGGGGGAAAGGGATGATGGGGAAGTCTGTCTGTCTGTTTCTCTCTTCCTCCCTTCCTCTTTTCCTCCCTCATACCCTCCCTTGATAAGCCTGGACAGCCCAACCACTTTTTCTTGTGCTTGTTTGTATTTCTAGATTTTCTTCCAATTTGGGGTCAATTGATTTCTGTCAGAAACAGATGTCCATTACCATTTCCTCCTGCATGTTTATTTAGAAAAAAATCAATTGTTGTGTTCAATATAATCAGATCTATTTGCTCTCTGGGAGTCTTCATGCTCTGACAAGAATGCCTCTCTCCCACCCCCTCACCTTGCTTGCATCCCTCTTTTGCCTGGTAGGATATTGATTCCTGGGGGTTCTTGGGGCCTCCAGTTGGCAAACCCAATTCTCAAGTCTGTAGAGCTACATGGCATTGAAAATAGTGGCTTTGTGCCCCTACAAAACTTGATGGGTTTTTCCTTTCTCTGGGCCTGGATAAGGATAAGTTTTGGGGAAGGGGAGGAATAGTTTTGCCTGAGTCTAGCTCCTCACTCCCTGAAAGAGGCTGAAATTTTGTCCTGGCAAATAGACCAGAAGTGGGGGTACAGAATGAAAGTGGAGGTGGGGCCAGCTGCTGGGGTAAATGGAGATGGATGTGTGCTTGTGTGGAGGGTATGCAGGAGCCAGCATTTCTGCAGCCCCCAGGACTTCCTGGAGTGGGGGGCATTTATACCCAGATACTGAAAAACTGATGTACACAGCAGGTGGATATGGTGTCAGGAAGAGGCTGTACTCAGAAACACCGGTGGACAATCAGGCTCCGAAGAACATGCTGCAGCAGGGCCACCTGAAGGTGAGGACAGGCTGGGTCAGAAGGGCAGGACGCCCCATCCTTGCAGATCCCCCCAACCTTCCTCCTGGACCTTGGTGGGGCGTAAACCACTTCTGAGCTGCCTGCTGCCCTGGGCAAGATTCCTTTCTGGGAGCCTCTTGTTTCGTCTCAGGACCCCAGTGGCCAGGCTGGCCTAAGCATGGAGAGCGCCCTGGGAGTTCTTGGGGTCACCAGCTGGCAAACCCATTTCTCAAGTCTGTAGAGCTACACAGACTGGCGTCCCCCTGTGAGCAGGGGTCTGCAGCTAGACAACACCTCCAACACTGGCAGGTGGGGGAAACCATCCAGGTGGGTCTTGCTGGGATGGAAGTGGGGTGCTGCAGCATCCTCCCCAGGCTCGGCCCCACCTCACATCCTCACAGCTGCCTGTGAGCGCAGACTTCTGGCTGCTTCACCCTGGCAACTGCCCAACAGACACCTTCTGGTCAGGAAGGTATGTGCAGGTCTAGAAGTCAATCATCTGGGGGAAAGGGGTGGGTCCTCCAGGTCTCCAGCATCAGCTCCCTGAGCCCACGGTCCCACCCCCTGCTAGGGCCCACACTGTCCAGGCCACTCCCATCCTTTTACCAGTGTTTATTTACATACTGTGTGCCCGATGCTGGGCAGCCTCTAGTCCTGGGCACTGTGGGTGCCTGTGGTGGGAGGCCAAGGGAGGGATGTTCAGGATGAGGAGTTGTGGGAGGAAGCAGAGGGAAGAGCAGGCCAGGAGCAGGACTGCGCGTGCAGGAGCCATGGTGGGGCACGTCTGGAGACTGGTGAAAGCTGGTGTGGCTGGGCTAGAGGGGCTGAGTCAGGTGGAGAGTGAAACAAGACAGGCAGGAGAGGGCAGTGGGACAACCCAGGCAGAGCCTCCAAGGCCTTGGGGAAGTGTGTGGCACCGTACATCATGTTGTTCAAAACTTCCTTCGTCATTTCTTCCCTTTACTGAGGGCACTCCATGCCTGGGCCAAGCTTGCCACTGGGGTCCTGAGATGAACCAAGGGATTCCAGGAACAGAATCTTAAATCCTTCTTTACCCCAGGAGCAACTGTGCTTTAATGAGTTGCAAGAGAGAACTTTGCCCAAACTTAAATCATGAAGTCATTTGTCTGAAATTACTGAGCTCCTCTGGTGCCCGACAGCACTGGGGAAGGGCCGTGGACCCTGGAGGAAAGGCGGCCTGATACTCAGAGCTCTGCTTCTGTGCAGATGATCACTCGAGATCCCAAAGTCCAAACTCGCTTTTTGGGAAGGCTTTTGAGCCTTCATCTCCAAGGGCTGCCCTCTTGGTGGCTCCCTGCCTTCACTCCCTGCCTTTGTCATCCGAATTCCACAGGGCTTGAGGTGGAGTGGGGGAAGGAAAACTTCCTTCCTTGCCTTCTTCCAGCCCCCAGAGGCAGATGCCCCAAAGCTGCAGCCTCCAGCTCAGTCTCCCTGGATAGATTTCCTCCCTCACAGCTGGCCTTGGCTTCCAGGATAGATATCTTCCTAGCAAGGTGTGTCAAAGTCATAGGTTACCAAATTCCAGTTTTATTTTTACATTCCTGCCCCCTGCTGGTTTCACTGTGGGGTCAGATAGGAGTGACTTAGCTGTGTGAAGCACTGGGCATTTTGGACACCACCGGACATGTCTTCAGCTAAAGGCTCCCTCCCCTCTTCCAGCTTCAAACATTTGTCTAATTCTAGAAGAAATACATGCCCATCAGAGAACCACTTGGAAAGTGCAAATAAATATAAAGAAAAAGAAAATAAATCATCCCGAAATCCACCTCCCAGATGCAGCTGCTGTCAACACACTGCTGGCCAGATGTGAAGCTGGGCCCTCTCCATGAGTGACACTGAGCCCATTATTGAAATGAGCTATTTCACGTAGTCCAGCCCTCGTCTGCTGTGCAGGCTCCGAGACCTGTTTTCTGATCTTCCTCCTATTCTTCTCAAATTCCAATCATTGGCCGGGCGTGGTGGCTCACGCCTGTAATCCCAGCACTTTGGGAGTCCGAGGCGGGCGGATCACGAGGTCAGGAGATTGAGACCATCCTGGCTAACATGGTGAAACCCCGTCTCTACCAAAAATACAAAAAATTAGCCAGGCATGGTGGTGGGCGCCTGTGGTCCCAGCTACTCGGGAGGCTGAGGCAGGAGAATGGTATGAACCCGGGAGGCACAGCTTGCAGTGAGCCGAGATCACGCCACTGCACTCCAGCCTGGGCGACAGAGCGAGACTCTGTCTCAAAAAAAAAAAAATTCCAATCATTTTGGGCAAGAAAGTGTCAACACCCAAGGTTCATGTCTTTCTTATCTTCACCCCAGTCAGCCCTGCCCACCTGCCCAGCAATTCCACACAGGTGACTACAAGAGAGGTGGGGGGTATGGGGGGACCGAGGGGACTTCAGCAGCACTGATCACTGGGCATGCTCCTGCCCAGGGGCCTGGCATTGACTATCCCCCTGGCTGGAGTGCTATTCACCCAAATCTCCACCTGGTGTACTCATCTTGGCCTCTGCTTAAACATCACCTGATGTAAGCTGGCACCCCTTCATCACTCTCCGTGCCCTGACACTGTGTGTGTTGGGCCTGGCTCCCAGGTAGGGAGGGAATCAGATCTCTCCAGACAAGGGCAGGGTCCAGTCTTAGCCTTGGTCCACAGGATACTTTACTCCTTCGGAGGGAAGGTCCCTGGGGTGTGTGGCAGAGGCTTGGGGACCACCCCACTCCTCCCTGGTGCCCCTGTGGGTGATGGTCAAGATGATGTTGAGAATGATAGTGGCAGGCCGGGCGTGGTGGCTCACGCCTATAATCCTAGCACTTTGGGAGGCCGAGGCAGGTGGATTACCTGAGGTCAGGAGTTCGAGAGAATGGTTCGAGAGAATGCCATAAGGAGCCCTGAGCTGGGGCCCGGATCCCATTGCCAGGGCCTCTCTAACTCAGCCTGGGATGGGGAGACTCAGAATACAGTTGAACTTCAGCACTGATTAATCCAGAGGCGTGACTCTTCCAGAGAGAAGGCGGGATGCTTGCATATAACCTTGACGTCCATGCCTTGAATGAGGCTCAGCAGGGGCTGCCAGGTTGAGACCCGCAGGGGACCTGCTTCATGAGTGGGCAGGACCGCCGTGATTTGGACTGCAGAAGTTTCTGCCCACATGTTTGGAAAGTCATTTCAGTGTTTTCTCTGAGTCTTGCTGGTTTCCAGGTAAAGAGAAATTTGTGTTGTTATAAATAAGGGGATTTTGTTTTTGCCTTTGTGGTAACCTTGGCTAAGTCAAGCCTTACAGTGAGGTTTGGAGAATTTCAGGGAAGCCCCCTCCATAGCTGGAAATTCCCTATGCTCTGAACACAGCTGCCCTTTCTCATGCTGCCCCACCCCCTTCCTGTCTTCAGGCCCAATCCACCTCGTCTGTAGGAAGCTTGTCCACTTACACACACACACCCACACACACCCACACACACACACCCACACACACCCACACCCACACACCCACACACACCCACACGGGACTGCCTTCTCCCTCAGCTTTCCTTTCTGCCTGCTATGAAATCCTTTCTGAGTGAGGCTTGCCCCAGCCTTAGTTTGGGCTCCCCCAAAGCAGTCCCTGAGATGAGGATCTAGGGGCAAGCAGCATATTTGAAGATGATCCCAAGAAGTGCTGGAAGGAACAGGAAGTAGACTGGGAAGGGAGAAAAGCCAACAAAGAGTTCACTCATGAGTGGGTTGCCGCTGTGGGCAATGGGGGTTCAATCCCATGGGGTCCTCAGAGGGACTGTGTAGAACACACCGCAGAATTGCTTCACTGAGGTGGGAGGGAGCCAGGATATTTTTTACTGACTTCCATCCCTATTAGCTGAGGTTGCTCTTGGAGGAATTCACCACCTCCAGCTAGCAGTTCTGGACCTCCCAAATGAGGACTGAGTCCATGCCTGAGACCAGAAAATGTTCTCAGGCTGAAGCTGCAGGTGCCTGGGATTGGATGCTCTTGGCAAGTGTTATGGGGAATCGTCCATCCAAGCTGCACATCACCTCTGGGGTTGACTGAGGGAAGCTGGATGGGCGGCTTTCAGCATCTGCTATGTCACCTTAACGGGATTACATGTTCTGAGTAGGCGGGAGTTGAAGTGGACAGCTCCCCATGCAGCATTACAGTATGAAATGCTTGTTGAATGAGAGGACCAGAGTCCTGTGGCTCCAGGGCATTTTCATGAAGCTGGAGCCAGGGTGATGGGCTCACCCTGTAACAACCTTGTCTAAGGTCTTCAGGGGGACACAGACTTCATCATAGGCTGCCGTGTCTACCTGATATTAACACTGCTAATGACAGTCACCACAAGGTCAGACAGAACACTGGGTGGAGGATCAGGAGACCACCTGACTTCAGCTGTGAGACCTTAGGAAAGGCATTCACTCCCCTGCCCTTCCTACTCCTATTCCCTATCTTAACATGGGGATAATAATAGCTTCTTACTGCCTTCCAGGGTCATAGCATACAAGGAAATGTGAGGACTTAGCAAGTGGTTGGCGAGGCCTGGGGTCTTCTCTTGGTGAGATGGGCTCAAAGCCCCAAGGGAGGGGTATGGTTCATTTGTCTTTGTCCCCTTTACTGTGGGGCCTGGGACAGGTTGGCAACTAAATCAGTGCTCATGGCTAAACAGAAGACAGAAGATGTCCTGATCCTCTCCCTCCCTCCTGACTGCCAGTGCACATGCCCCATCTGGGGCTTCTTGGGGAGAGAGGCTGCATGTCCTGGTAAGCCTGACACTGACAGCATCATTGGCAGGCTCTGTGAAGGGCTCAGCCACCTTCCTGCCAGCCTGGGTGCCCTCCATGCCACAGGGCTGGCCTGGCCAGCCCCTGGCCCTGGCCTCAGGCTCCTTGCCAGCACATGCGTGGGGCTCCTCCTGCTCCCAGACCAGGCCTGCTTTGGCAGATAAAATATTGATCAGCTTGCCGAGGAGCCCAGAGTGTGATCCTATTTTCATGTCAGAACTTGGTAATGAACTACATTTATCAAGCCCGTTCTCCATGAGAAAGGTCAGTCGCAGATCCGGCTAAGCTGTTATGACACCTCATTAATCTAGTTCCCTCAATAATTGTCCCTCTTTGAAGATTCTAATGTTCTCTCATTCCCACTGCACTCCCTTCACACAGAGGAAGATGATTATAGCAGGAGAACAGGCACATCCACATTTAATTTTTGAGCAAAGGGAGATAGGTAGCAGGTAGCAGTCTCTGGAATTAAATGTCCATCAAAGAAACACTTTCTATTGCAAAACAAAGGGAAGCAAGGGAGGCATTGTAAATATTCCATCAGCCACTTGTGCCCCTGCCAGACTGTGCTCAAAGGGACCATCTTCATTCTGTGGCAGGTGAAGCTCCTGTAAAAGGCGTGGGTGGGGCTGGGAGACTCCGAAGAGTCAAGGGGAGGGAGGCGTTGTGTAATGTGGGCAATGTGGAAAGTGCTACACAGGCTGTCGGGAGCTCAGATTCTGAGAGGGAGACAGGCCATGTGGTCAAGGCCCAGGCCTTGGATCCCAGGGGTGAGGCACCTGCATGGTGGTGGGGCGGGAAAGTGGGCTCTCTCTTGCTGCCCTGTCCTACTCTCTCACTGCAAGGTGTTTCTTCACCAACTCCTTCAGCCTCCCTCGCCTAACACACCAATCCTGCCTAACGGGGACCCTCGTGTGCTGCCCTGTTCTCTCTCGCCAGCCTTCTCCAGCCTTCAATTTCTGTGACTTTTTCATCCACTGTGGATCATCAGGCTCCCTGTTAGACTGTGAGCTCCTCCAGTGCAGGGGGGCCTTGCTTACAGGTGTACCCCCAGCACCTGGCCCAGCATCCACACATAGAAGGGGCTCATTCAGTGTCTGTTACCTGTATGACTGTGGAAGACGGGTGGCAGGTGGGCTTGGAGAGTGGCTACAGCCCTGCCCTGAAAAGGAGACAATCCCAGCCACTCTGCACCATGGTGACAGGTCTGGATCTCTGGAGGGGGCTAGTGCCTGTGTCACCCATCATGTCAGTTCCTTGGGGGGCATGCTGACCATGTGGTACATGTGGCCATGCTCACTGAAGCCTAGACCTCCATACCTCACCCAGTGGGGACAACCCAAAACCTGCAATGCTGTTCCCATGGAGTGAACTCCAGCATGGCCAGGCTAGGGGTGGTGGCAAGGTGGTCTCTGGACACTAGGTTGCATAGAAGTGTGGTGGGCACAAGGCAGCTGCCTGGGAATTGCTTCTGGAGAGGAGGAGGAAAGCTTCTGCCCTCTTGTCTTGGCATTGCTGGTCAGGAGAGCCGTGGATCACCCTGTGAAGAGGCCAGCTGGGCGCCCTGTGCTTGAAACAGCCACCCAGGTAAGGAGGCCTGTGGATGAATTTGGCTATGGCACAGCTTCAGGAAAGACCCTGTTTTTTGCCCCGGCTCTGATCAGTAAATGAACAGAGCCGACCCTGTGGACCATCTGTGTTCTTGGGGACAGCTTTATACACAGGCAGAATGTGGGGTCAAGGTGGGTGGGGGGAATCCCCAGGCCACTATAAGACCCCAGCCCCATGAGTCTCCGGGGTGCTGGAATCTCCCTTCTTGGGGTCACTCTACTCTCAAGAGTCCCCCTTTGAAGAATATCCAAAATGTACTGGACAGGGGAATGCAGGACATGGCTCAACATCATGAAAGAGCTCAGCTGCCACTGCTGGAAGCAATCCCTTTGGGGAAGGGGGCGTGGACCTGGGGCAAAGGCATGGGGAAGAAAGACTTGCCTGGGTGGGGGATGGTGGGTCTGCTCTGAATGCCAACAAATGGGGTGAGGATCTCTCTTCCCAAACCAGACACAGGCCATCCCTGCAGAAATCACATAGTAACCAGCCACTCTCTGGAGCTGCACTCACTGGGCTCCAGCCCCTCTTCAATCTGGCAGGGTGGCTAGAGCTCAGATCCCCAAACCTCACCTGAGAACCCCCCAGAGAGGCCCAGGGGAGAGACAGGACATGCCCCCATCCTCTTGGCTGCCTGTTCCCCAGACATCAGCAACACTGGTTCCCACACTTTCCCCATTAGCCTGGTAAGTCATGTCACGTGCTGCCCCAGCAAAGCTTCGATCTTCACCACCAAAGCAAAAACCTGGCTTAATTGTCTGGCACCCATGTTATATAGCTCAGCGTGGCTGCGTTACAGGGGCCTCAGTTGTGATGTGTCATTCTGAGGTCTATTTCGAAACTGCTAAGCTGCGCAAAGAACAAGCAGCATTTTACTCCCAGATCTAATTTAGGAGCTGCCGTAACTTTGCTGGAGTTTAGCTTAAGAGGAACAGATGTTTAACTTGATGTAAATTCATGAACATTAACAATCTTTCTGCTGCCATTTCTGGGAAAATTCAATTAACAATAAATGCCAAAACCAATGGGCTTATCTTTAAGATACATTTTAGCTAACATGATGTCGTTTCACTGACAGTGTTGACTGAGCCACAAAACTCTGAAAATTCCAAGAGATTGTTACACACATATGATACAGTCTTCTCACAATCCTCAAACAAACATAGACAGGTGTACTGGAAGTCGTGCCACCTGGTAACCCACTGCCGCTGTCCCCTGGGGTCTGTGACTTCTAAGTGAATGGGTCACTATCCCCTTCTCTCAGCACCCTGCGGCGGTGTTTACGCCTGTCATTGGCCTAAAACCACTGGCTACTCTAGCCTTGGAGGCCCTCCCAGTGGTCCCAGTCTGGCTCCACTGACTTCCAACTCCCTGCCAGAAAGCCCGCCCGCAGAGCTTGCTCCCAGGTGCCCCACTCCTGGCAGACCCTCTCTTCAAATCTGACTTTTCTGCCAAGGCCCAGTTCCACGGAGCTGTTTCCATCCATTCCAAACCACACACTCTGGACCTTGGCTCTGTGAGCCTGGAGGGGTTTGTCCTTGTCCTGTCTCCTAGACTGAGCTTCTTAATGCAACGACTGCTCCCAGCATCTTTGCATCTCTTGGGTGAATAGCTTCACGTTCTTAGAGAACACTGCTAACAGGGACCTACGGTGGGCATACCTTCACCAGGTGCTGCAGCCTGCCCATGGCCTGGAGGAACTCAGACTGCCTCCTGTCCCTTCCATCACTTGGAGCTCTCCCTGGAACACTCCTCACTCCTTAGTCCCAACACCAGAACCAGCAATGAGCCAAATGCAGTCATTAGACAGATGGGAAAACTGAGGCCCAGGGTGGGGAAGGGACATGGCTGGACCACAGGGCAGACTAGTAGCAGATCCAAGATCAGAACCCAGATCTCCTGACCCTGGTCTTTCAACCACATAACACCAGGGCCTCAGGAAACTCCACGAAGAACCTGTTTACTCTGGCTTTCCCTAGAGGAAGCCCAGGACAGGCCTAGCTGAGGAAACGCAACGGTATGGGAGAGCTGCTATAGATTCTCACCTCTAGAAGGTCTGCAGGTCTGTTAGAAACAAATTTTCAGCATCTAGAAGGGTAGCAAGTATGGGGTGAGGCCCGGAAAGCTGCATTTTAAGAGTCTCTGCTGATTCTGGCACAGATAGTCCACTAAGCACGCTTTGGGAAACACAGTTTTAGCAAACATGCTTACCTTCCCCCTACCCAACAGGGCTCACTTGGCCACCTTGCTTGAGAGCTGACTGGCTCTCAGGAGGGGCCTGGAAGGGAAAACTACCAGGGATTAAGTCAGAAAGAGAAACTGGGTAATTGCTGGAGGGTGCCCGCCTCTCAGCCAAGACCCAGAGACAGAGCCGAGCAGTTCCTTCCAACATCCTGGCTCTTGCTTCCCGGTAAGGCATGGATGTGCTGGTTCCTCTAATTGGGAAACAGAGGCCAGTATAAGGGCTTCAGGGGGAGGAGGGCATGGCTACAGGACTGGGTCTGTCTCTTGTTGAGCTGAGCTGACAGCCATCACAGGCAGCTGAGTTTGCGGCTGAAAGGGTTGGTTCTCTCAAAGGTCACCTGCTGGCATTTGGCCATGCCAAGGTCCTGGGATCGTACACAAGGATTTTGGCATGTGGGTACTCTAGCATGCAGGGACTGGCTGAGGGAAATCAAGTGGTTACAGCCTCTTAGATGCAGCCCCTCATCCTCCCAGGATTCAAAGAGGGCCTTGCATCAAGGCTGCCAAACTATTCTCGGTCAGTTTCCATCTGGTCTTTTCCCTGGAGTGTCCATATTTGTCATCTCAGCTAATTTTGAATTTTCTAGGTTGAAGGTACAAGGCTCACTTTGGAACCACAAACAGAATCTGCATGTCTAAGGCTTGACATGGCCTTTTACCCAGGGTTAAACACACACGAGGCCATGCAGACCTTGCGCCTGGTTCCCCGGCTGTGCTGCACTGGAGCAGATCCAGCCGACTCCAAGGCTGGTGGCAATATCCACCTCCACTTGCACCTGAATCCGCAGACAATGCCTCATCTCAATTTGCACCCCAGCATCAGGTCATTTAAATTAACAAAACCACCCAGACCTTTGTTAGATAAATGGTACATTTGCTTATGAATGCCTGGTTCAATTGATGTTGCTATACAATCTGCCATCTGACATTTACAATCCTCTCTTTTATTCCTATTAGAGAAAGCAAAATTGGTTGGATCCCTGGGAGAGGGATCCACATATACTTTTTATGGTTGACTGGCAAATCTATCAGGTGGCCCTAGAGTGAAAGAGCACTGTATGAAAACATTAATAAATGCTAAAGCTCTCCTGGTATTAAGAAGTTTATTTTTTACTATTGTGTTAGTGGAAAACCTCCACCAGCTAGATTCCCTAACAGGTCAGCATTCCTTGTGGCAACAGCTTCTTATGAACTCCGGCTCCCCCTTTGCCCCATCCAGCAGCTCAGCCCTCCTCCCACTCTCCCTGTCACCAGCCCCAAGAGCAGAAGCAGTAGTGCTGGACTAGAGGTCAGTCACCAGACAGGGAAGTCGGAGGGGATATGGGAGTGTGGGTGCCTTCCCCATCTCCTGTTTAATTTTATTAATTTTGTTTCCAAGACTTCCTTGGGAGGCTGCATCCTCCCAAACATCTAACTAAGGGGAAAAGGCCGGCTGTGGAGCTGGCAGTAACTTTGCTCAGCGTCAGTGAGGCAATGGCGTCAGTGATGTCCAGAAATGCAGCTGCTTTGAGCTTGAGCTACTGTGGTCTTTGAGTGGCCACTAGACTGAGTGGTGGGCACATCCATAGAGACACGGCTGGGTCTGAGGCTGTTGCTTCCTCCGCGAGTGATCAAGATGAGGGTTACTGGCTCCAGACTGAGGCTGATGGGTCAGGCAAAGGGAGCACTTAGCTCCCACATGGACTCATTGCACATGCAAGGAGTCTCCATAAACGGTCTCAACAAGGGCAGTGCTGTCCCCAAGAGGCGTTTTGGAATTTTGTGGGGGTGTTTTTGGTTGTCACAATGATTGGAGGGCCTTGGTAGCACTTAATGGGTGGGGCCAGGGGTCCTAGCGATCCTGACCTTCACGGTACCATCCTGCACAAAAACTTCTGCTGGCCTGGTGTATTAGTCGGGGTTCTCTTAGAGGGCCAGAACTCAAAGGATATATATATATATATATATATATATATATATATATATATATATATATATATTTTTTTTTTAAGTATTAACTTACACACCTGTAACAGGTTCTGTTTGCAGCTCTCACAAGGTCCCCCAACAGACTGTCTGCAAGCTGAGGAGCAAGGAGAGCCAGTCCGAGTCCCAGAACTGAAGAACTTGGAGTCTGATGCTCGAGGGCAGGAAGCAACCAGCCTGGGAAAAAGATGTAGGCTGGGAGGCCAGGCCCGTCTCTCCTTTTCACATTTTTCTGCCTTCTTTATATTCGCTGGAAGCTGACTAGATTGTGCCCACCAGATCAAGGGTGGATCTGCCTTCCCCAGCCCCCTGACTCAAATGTTAATCTCCTTTGGCAACACCCTCACAGACACAGCCAGGCTTAATACTTTGTATCCCTCAATCCAATCAAGTTGACGTTCAGTATTAACCATCACACCTGGCATCTCATCTGAGTTTTTAAATGTCTCATTCACGGCAGCAAAACATCTGGTTACTATTACTTGAGCCTAGAATCTAATGTGTTACACGACATTCACCCCCTTTGCCCCGGGTTTGGCAAAGGCATTCCAAGGATGCACCTCTGCTGTCAATTGTAGATTTTGTTTACTATTTTATCAAGAATCATTCACCATTTTGGAGAATCCCATCTCTAAAGCGACAACACTTGAATATTCAAGTTGTCAACATAACAGACGTGTAACAGGTTCTGTTTGCAGCTGTTGTATTCTTAGGGTTCCACGTGTAGGTGCTGACATCTGGCCTCCATGAGTGCAGCTGGTGCCCAGATATTTACATACTGAAAGGTTTATTTTATGCTCATCACTTTTCCTGCATTTCTCCTTTTTATCACATTGTATTAGGCTGTTCTTGCATTGCTATAAAGAAATACCTGAGTCTGGGTAATTTATAAGAAAAGAATTGGCTCACAGTTCTGCAGGCTGTACAGGATGTATAGCGCTGGCAACAGCTTCTGGTGAGGCCTCAGGAAGCTTTTACTCATGAAAGAAGGTGAAAGGGGAGCAGGTATCTCACAGGGCAAGAGCAGGGGCAAGAGAGTGGGCAGAGAGATGCCACACCCTTTTAAACAACCAGATCTCGCAAGGACTCACTACCGTGAGGACAGCCGTGAGGGGATGGTGCCAAGCCATTCATGAGAATCCCACCCCCATGATCCAATAACCTCCTACCAGGCCCCACCTCCAACACTGGGGATTGCATTTCAACATGAGATTTCAGGGTACAAATATCCAAAGAATAATACACCACACATATATGGGATAGAACTTAGATATATCCCTTATATCAAATATATGTCATATTTGATGACATGTATCCATTTCAAGATAATAAAGGGGGGCTTTACAAAAGATTTGCTATAAAAAGGTGGCTTTAGGTCTGACAGGGGGTAAAGACAAGTGATTTACAAGAGCAACCCAAATCTGTGGCCTTACTTCTTTTCACACTCCCAGGTACTGTGATTTTTAAAGAACAGCGGGAACAGTGTGGGAGTATGCCTGTGTGTGCATATGTGCTGAAGTGTGAGTGTGTCCCTGTGGTTATGCTGTGGACACACGTGCACCTGTGTGCAAGCTCTGCCAGCATGGTCAAAAACAGGGGGGCAGGGGATTCAGGGTCATGCCTGGGGGCCATGGAGGCTCCTGGCCTCTAGGAAGGCAGCCCACAGCAGCCCCAGAGGAAGAGGCATCACCTCTGTGCACTGGGGTAGAGACAGCAAGCCCCGCTGAGAGGGAAAGCAGCCCCGCAAAGGTCCCGGCAGGGCCTTCTCCAGAACTGGGCTCTCTCCTGTCTCTGTTCTCCCAAGACACCCCCAGGCAGGGCAGGTGTGCCCTAAAATAACAGGTGGGGAGACTGGGGCAGTAGCAGTTTCTAAGCGGGCGTCTCACAGGCCTGGCAGCTCATGGTGTTTTTCTCTCCTCTGTGTTGATCTTCAGCTTCTGAGCCAAGCCAAAGAGTCACTGGGTTTTCAAGACAACAAGCAGAGATTCTGGTCCTCTGATGTGAGGGGTGCCTGGACTGCAAATCAATGCCATTGAACTGCAGTCTCCAGGAAGGAACTCCCCAAATGTTAACACATTCCACATTCACCTGCGGAAGGGGCTCCTGGGGTCATTCACTTTAGAAGAAAAGGTGTTAGAGGGAAACTGCCTCAGAATGCTCTCAGAAAACGGGTCTGCTATAAGCCAGGGATACGTGCTCTTACATGAGCTTGGCAGGAAATGGCATTTCAGAGAAGAATGACCCAAACAGAGGGCTTTAGACCTGAGACGGCTCAGAGAAATTTCCTGAGGTTTGAAGATTTATCTTAACCTCTCGGACTTGAACGATTGACAGTAAATCCCTGGTCAAAATAAAACAAAACTCCACAACTCTGAAAGCGAACACCAGCCATTTCGGGAGATCTTTGGAGTATTTCCAGGGCTTGAGCCTCTGGGAGGAGAGTGAGAAGGCTCTCCTTCCCCGTCACCTGCACTGCTGTTCTGAGGATTATCTACACGGGAAACTTATCAAAATGTGGGCAGCCCGTGGAGGGAGCTGCAGAAACCCTCATTTCTGTGAAAGTCGGTGCCAGGCGGAACGTGTGGGTTTTTCAACCTGAAGCTTCTGAGCTGATGAGCAGGCTGTGGTCTCAGCTCACATCCAGAATGCAGGGCCTGGCAGTGTGAGAAGCCGGGGCTGCCGAGGGAGGGTTGGCAGTGGGGATAAACAGCAAACCAGGTGTGGGTCCACCGAGTGCTCAGAAAGCCCTCCTCTTCCAGCGATGGAGTTTGATTCCAGACACATCTCAGCCATAATGCATCTGCACTGCTCACTCCCTGAACACCGGGAAAGGAGCGAAAGCAGCAGCCTGATGGGATTTGGCAGATGTGCTGGCTCTCACTAGACTCACACGCTGCGCAATGACTCCAGCCTGCTCTCTGCCTCCATATTTATCAGTTCCCAGAGCCTGAGAATGGCCTCCTGGCTGCCTTGTCTGTCATGGTAATGGATTCAGATGCTTTGAGAGGTTCAGGATCCACAGTTGATGGGAGTGACAGGGACCCTCTTGGATTCTCCAAAGAAAAGTGTACACAGCTCAGAGAACACCTGGGGCCGGAGAGGCGGAGCCAGTGGCCTGCAGCCTGAGGGTCTTCCCATCTGAGATCCCAGCAGGAGCCCTGTGCACCTGTGTCCCTGTGGATATGGTACAGATCACGTGTCACAGAATTAGCATGTTTTGCTTCAGGATGTGTTTACCTGTCTTCTGACTTATGCTTTGAAAATGTGGTTAAAATATTCATAAAGAACTTTCCAGGCAGAAGGGCAAATACTGAGAAATCACCTGGTAAGTGAGGCTCAAGAAATGCCACTTGATGACGTCATGGCTCCTAATAAAAGCAGGAGCCATCAGCTAAATAAGCCAATCACACTCTCACCTCCATTTTTGTTTTTACCACGAATGGTGCTCTGTGTTTGGTGAGGATAACACTCTGGTAAGAGTTTCACAAGGCTGGGGTGAGAAACTCTTTCATTTCTTTTGGAGGCTCATGGCACCCAGTATAGGCTCAGGTGCAGAGAGGACACTGGAGAATAGGTCCTTGCACGTGCAGGTGTCCTCTCTCTCTCTGTCTCTCTCTGTCTCTCTCTCATGCACACACATACACACACTCACCCACACTCTCACACACAGCTGTGGATCTGGGTGTGCATCCCAGTGACACTGCACCTGTGGTGGCAGCTCAGCCCCAGCCCCATCCTGCACCCTGTTTGCCTCTTGGAGGCTCCTATGCAGCTGGCCCATCACAAATCCCAGGTCATAGAGCCCAGAAGCAGGGATAAAGGTTTTGGAATGATGTAGTCCAGGCTCCTCATTTATTGATTAGGAAACTGAGGCCAAGGAACAGTGAGAGGCCTGGGGCCCCGGGCAATGGCGATGCAGCCAGGCCGTTGCCTGCCTGTCCTTTTGTGTCCCACATTCTTGTTTTGTTTTTCTGCCCATCTCCACCTCCTTTCTCTCCTGCTTCCAGCCTTCCAACTCTAACTGTGATGGGAGAGGACAAGAATCTCTATAGCACAAGGACCACGTTGAAACCCTGCCCAGGCATAGGGGCCACTTACTGGGCAAATCTTATTGTCACTAACACACTGGCACATCCTGCCTTTTACTGCCCACAGCTGTGGCTCAGAAATCCAGACGTCTGGGCTGGTCATCTATCTCATCCAGGGCTGAGAAATGTAGGGAACACAAAGATGGGATTTCCAGGTCTTTTAACTGACAGGAATGACCTGTAGCCGATTCCCAGAGCAAGGTACCCTTTGGAGCAAGCAGAGTCACACCCAGCGAGGGCATCTCCATGTCAGGCAGAGGCTGACCTGCACTGCGCAGGGCCTCCTGCATCAGGCAGAGGGTAGTGTCTGAGACTGAAGGGAAAGGAAATCTGGAAGATCTATGTTGCAGGATGTTCTTCAGGGCCCTCAGACACAGAGCCATGAGTACAGCTGCTCTTGGGAAGGGCAGAGTGAGCTGGACCCCAGCCTGAGCCAAGAGGGCCCTTCAATGCCCCATGTCTGACCTCTGAGGCATTGGAAGGGCCAGGCCCCACCCAGGTCCCGAGGTCTCACCTAGAGCAGGAGGAAGCCTGAGTGCCAACATGAGATCTTTGTTTTCTGCTCCACAGGTAATTTGTATCGCTTCCACTCAAAAGTCTGTCTTCCTTTGGGCGTAGAGTCTAGAAATGGTTCGAGTTCCAAACTGATATTGCAGCTGAGTTCCAAACTGATAAAGCATCTGAATCCATTACCATGACGACAAGTTCCTAGGTGATTGCTTCAAGTTCTACATGCAGCTTCCAGTCACAGTCGGCGAGGGTCCTGCCACGCTCACTGGGTCCTTCTCTTCCACACTCACATGAAGCTTTTCTTTACCTCATGGCCTCTGCTCTCTTCCCTGTTTCCCCTCTACCTGGGCACCCCTCTAAGTGGCAGTGCTGGTGTTAGCCACCCTTCTGCTTTGTCACAGTCATGCCCTCTCCTCTTTCAAAAGGCCACCTGAGTAGTGGGTATGCTTGGGTGGGTCACACTCGAATAGAGCATGGTGTGGGGTGCGTCTGGGCACTGGTAAGATTCTGTCTTTTGATCTGGGTGCTGGTTACGCAGATATGTTCTCTGTGGAAGTTCACTGAGCTATACACTTATGATTTATTCATTTTCTCTCTGTGTTATGCTTCAATGATATGTTTATTTAAAAAAGGTAACCTGATGTTTCTCAATATGTCTGAAAGACAGCAGTTGCTTTGAGTAGACAGTATTTGTCCTCAGCCAAGCCCAGGCCTAGGTACATGAGGGGAGGGGTGGGAAGGTGTGGGGCTCACAGGAGAGGGTCACTGATATGGAAGTGGCAGCAGCTCATCTGGTCCCTGAGACTCTGCCATCCTGGGCTGGGCATCCCTTCAACCCAGGGCTGCCAGGAGGCCTGGGGTCTCTGGGGAGGAGGCTGGGTGGGGGTGTGGGTTTTGCCAAGCAGCCTTAGGAGAAGAATACAAGGCCTAAGAGTCAGGGGATCCCCACTGCCCCAGGGCGTCCTGGCCTCACCCAATACTCAGATCCCAGAGGTATCTAAAGGAGGCTTAGTCCAGGAGCTAGGACACCTTGGGGTGTCCTACACAAACACTGTGAGCAAGGCTCCCGAAACACCTGGCAGTCTGTGCTGACACGGCACCACCTCCTCATGTTGAAGGCGTGGCTGGCCGTGGCTCCTGGCTCAGAGGTATCGGTATGGAGGCAGGTGCTCAGTTAGTCTGTTCTTGGTGAGGGTTTGTCATGGGCCCTGACATAAAACTGGGCCTCCTTGGAGACCTCTGAGCACACAGGGCCAATGTGTAAGGCCTGAGGAGCCTCTCACAGGCCATACCCTGGCCTCGTCTGCCCTGCTCTCCCCTCCTAGGCTTCTCAAGGGTTTGAGGACTGAAGTATGGACTCAGGCACGGCTGGGACTCGACCTTCACAGCCCTGGCTGTTCAGCTCATGTGACACAAAAAGAGACATCAAGGGTCTCCTGCCCAGGAGGAATCAAGATGGACTTTTCTGCCCCTTCCCCTCATGGCCCAGTCATGCCTGACTGGCCAGCGAGCCACCCCCGGACAGGCCCAGCCTCCCTCCCTCCAGGCCTTGCATGGTTGGCCTCCTCTACCTGAAATGTCCCCCTATCAACCCCTAAACTGTCCCCTGGGGACAGCTTCAATTTCTTTTCTTTCTAGAAAGCCTTCCCTGAACAGCTCTCCCCTCCCCTTTCTTGGGAGGGGGGGCAATCAGAGTCCAAATTCTGCACTTGACTTTCAACATTAACTGCCCTATAAAGCTGATTCTTCCTCCAGCATGCAGTGTGATGCCCACCAAGCAGATGGGCCCTGATGCACCAACACTGGGATCCTTGGGACAGGAAGAGTTTTGCCTTCTGAATTATTATACCCACCACACCCATGAGGGATGCTTCTTAATTATTTGGAATGAACTAATTGATCCCAAGCTATGTGGTTTGCATTGAGGGAGCAGAGGGACCTCTACTTGACAGTGGGAGATATTTATAACCATTCCAAATATCTGGCTTGGCAGAGATAGGCAACCCATAGCTTACCCTGCTCTGTGAATTCATGAGCATGTGAATTACTACTGGGACTTACTGTAACTCTAGATCCCAGATTGAACATAGACCAAATAGGCACAAGGCGAAGAGCTCCAAACCATAACCACGGGACAGCAGCCCTCATCATTTTGAGGCCCTGGAACTGTCCTGACCCTTGCCGCATCCTCCCCAGCAAAGCTGGGCTGTCCAGCTCGGGGAGGAGGCAAGGGTGGGGTGGGGAATGAGCACAGCCAGCCCTGAACAGTCCTCATCACTCAACAAACAAGCACTGACCCCACCCTGCCTTCCACTACGCTGAGGTGTGAAGTGGGTGGAGAAGGGGGCGAGGCTTGAGCCCTGCTCTCCAGAAGCCCATGCCCCAGGACATGAGAAGATGTGGGCACAGCTGGCTGAGCAACTTCCCTTCTGGCTGTCTCTCTCCCACCCTGCTCCCCTCTCCTGACCACAGCGTCCTCTGCAGTCAGCGTTGAGTGCTGAGAGCTGTGTGAATGCTCTTCTGTTACGGAGGGTGAGAAAAGGATGGTACGGATTTTATTCCCTGCCCCCATTGACCCAGGGCAGGGGTGAGAGGCTGACTGATGAAGTCACTGCCTAGACTTGTCATCAGGGCCCCCACATCTTCTTCAACACATCCTCCTGCCCACTCCATCTAAACAACCCTACAGCCAGTTCTGTCCCATGGTTCCCTGCAGACCTGACCCTGTGTGCCTGTCTTTCTATTGAGCCAGCCAGGTCCTTCATCCTCCCTGGGGCCTTTTCTGATTCCCCAGCCTGTTCTGGTCTCCCTTGAGCCCTTCTAGGCATGTGGCATCTAATGCTTGAGGAGAGTGAGCACCATTTCCATGACCACACTGTGTACCCCGGGGCAGGGGCTGTGTCCACCCCTTCCCAGGCCTCTCCAGATCCATGGGGATGGCGGGCTCGCAGTATGTGCTCAAGACCTGTGACCACTAATGGAATGATGAATGATTTGCCCTATCACAGCAACATACCCCTGTCTCGGGAACGGGACACCTCTGGCAACTGGGCACAGGCCTGTGTTCGGGGATGGCGGGCTGCAGGCCCACAGTGCTCGATTTGGGATATCGTCCTCTCAGGTAAGGCCCAGAGCCCCCAACCTGCCCTTGCACCAGCATGGGGCTGCGGTGGGCAAGCTTACTTCCAGACAATGTGCACCAGGATGATGAGGCAAACCATTGAGGGACATCATGATTTCATTCTAGGTGGGGGCTTCTTGCACCTGTGACCCAAATGCAAGGCCAAAGGTACATTTTCCAACTAGGAAGCGGGCTGTTAAGCGTCCTCTGCAACGGACCCTTGCCCACACTTTCCCTAGTTTTTAAATGCAGATGAGGTATAACTCACGGGGGCAGCTGGCTCTGCTTGTTTAATTGGGGTGCATTAGCACTGAATTGGAGCCCGAGGCTTCTTCGAGGAGTGGATCTGGGTCCACTTATCTGGATTGCATCCACCTGAGCAAACCGCCGTGATTATAGCTTTTAAACGACTTCCTAGAGCTAATGGATCACAGAAAATAGTGTGGGACTAAAAGTAAATATAAAATGAGGGAGTTGGCTGGCTTGAAAGCTGGGCTGCTAAATGGGAATACCAGCAATAATTACATTTGAAATGCCACCCATGTCTTAGGAAATTTTCCCAGCTTATGCCTCCAAGTTTCAGGCTGGATGTTACAGAGTCGATGCTGCACACCACTCAGAGCTTTCAACATGCTCCAAGTAGCTAAGGCTAGTTGTCCCCTCCATCAGAAAGCAAACATAAGAGCTGGAGAAGCATCTTTTAAAAAGTGAGCCAACTCAGTGGAGTTGATTTGACTTTTAAGGCGCTAGGTAGTGAGCATTTTGGAGGATAGGATACTGTTTGAAGAAATGGAGATCAAATGTGAGGATAGTCATGGTTCTTGCCTACAAATCACTTACAATTGTGTGGCCTTAGATGAGGGGGTTTGGGTGGTGAGTACGCGTGCAGAGGGCTTCTGGCAGGAGAGCTCCAGGGGTGTCTTTGCATCACAGGATGTATCCGAGTGTGAGCTTGACTCTCTGGGTCCCTGGTGTGCACATAAATCTCCCAGGTCACCCATGGGGAGATGTCTGATTGGCAGGTATAACTGTTGATTGAGTCATGTTTCTAGATGACTCGTGTCACTCACTGGCCCTGGCCCTGATGAGCCCCCGGGTGTGTGCCCCTATCCCTGTCTGCTCCATGCTTAGAGGCCCTGGTGGGGTGTGCTGACCCATTTATGCCACTGCACACTCTGGACTGGCTCCTGTGGGAGAACACAAGCGTGGCCATGGAACTGGCCTCCACCATGCTCCATCTGCCCACCCTGGTGTTCTCAGGCCCCTTTAAAGGTGGTCATTGCTGAGAGTATTTGGCTGCTTCTCCTGCCCCATGCTTTTCTAGGTTCCCAGAAGCTGTGGTTCTTTGGGATGTGGAGTGGCATAAGCTATACAGAAACTTCCCTCTGCTCCCCCATGGACACTCGGGGGACACTCTGTCCTGTAATTGCTATAGGAGTCAAGGCCCAGAATGGCACTTTGCCTGGCCTGGCTCCAGGGGAGGAGCACCCCAGATGGCAGAGAAATACTCTTTGAATTTTAGTGGTCAGATTTTCATCCCTCTGAGGCATGGGGTGAGTGTGGGTTGTGTGGAAGGTTCTGGGGGTCAATCTCTCTCCAGAGGAAACCTCCAGGGGTTTGATCCCAGGGAGTCCACAGGATCCAGGGTAGATGTCCCCTCCTGGCAGAACTGTGTGTGTGGGGTACTCATAAGGTGACTGTAATGGAAACAAATTGTCCTGCTTCAAGGCAGCCACTTCAAAATATTGTAATAACCATTATAAACCCATTCTCTGCACACCCACTAATAAATACCTTAGTCCCACGTCACATTTCCTGGTATCTCTAAAGCCACCAGGAGAAGGCAGGAAGGCCATAAAAGAAACATAAAAATACAATTGCAGATGAGCCTAAAACCCATTTCTTTGAAGCTTAATTGATGGGAAAACTTCTGGCCCTAGAGAACTTAAAGGCCTATCGTACAGATATTTGATTAAGTGTCCTCATATCACAGACCAAGCTAAACTGGAAATCATTATGCAGTAATTGCAAATACATTAATAAAATGATGATGTGGGTTTGCTCAGGACATAAAAAAGGAATAAAATAATTCACTCAGATAACTCAACAAAAATGAGCAGGCTGCCCCCGAGACAGCTAGAAGACAGCCTCCTGAGACAGTGCCTGGCCCTCTATTGTCAAAAGCTTTTAGGGTAAGTGGATGCATAGCTAGGCTTCAAAACCACCCCAAGGCCCAGGTGCGGGGTGCCCGAGGGCACTCCAAAGTCACTGCCCACAGCAGGGGCCGCCAGCCCACTCTCATTCGAATCACACAGCAGGGAGAGACCAGGCTCTAAAGACAGTGTTCCTTAGACGACTTGTGCAGACATGACCTCCCTTCGAAACTAAGAGCTCAGGAGAGAGTTCACATTAACTTTACTAGTTAACGTGAATATGTTTGAGTTCCTGCTCACATTTTTTTTTTTTTTTTTACTTAGGGGAAAGTAAAAAAAAAATGTGTGCAGGAACTCAAACATAAAAAATATGTGCAGGAATTCAAACACATGCACATTAACTAGTTAAGGTCTCAGACAAGGTCAAGGTGACTCCCTAACCATGAGCTGGCTTCCCACAGGACGTGAGTTGGGCTCAGCGGCTGGCTCTCATACCCCAGAACACGGCCTCTCCTGGCATTTCCCTTGCACGTGGTCCTAGGAATTCCCGCCAAGCCCCTGTGTGAGTGCATGTGAAGGAAGCAGCAGAGGATGAGGGACAGGCCGGTGGAGACCTCTCAGACAGGAACCCTTCCCCTTCTCTGTCTGGTGCTCTTTTGCACAGCCACCTACCAACACCTCTGTTCTAACTCCAGGGCCTGTCACCTCTCTGTGCCATTCTCTCCAGCCCCCGCTCTCTGCTTCTCCATATCCCATATGTCCTGCCAGGCCCACCTTGAAGCATTCTTCCTTTAGGAAACCCTAGGTGTCAACCTTGAATGTGCCACTTATAAGCTATATGACCTCTGGTAAGTCACTGAACCTTAATTCTATCATCCATGATGCAAGAACACTAACAGTATCTTACTGATGTAGCTGTGGCCCTCCAATGTATGACAGTCAACCCCCACCTCTCCAGCCTATAAGAGAGCTAGTAGCTTTGCCACCAGGCCTAGTACCTGCTCCAGCACTGTCTCCCAGGCACTCAGGGCTTCCTGTGTGATTTCTCTGAGGCTAGAGCCATCTCCTCACTGGCTCTGGCAACTCGCACAGACCCCACACAGGGTGGGGTCCACAGAGGCCCCAGGAATGGACAGGGAATCAGGCAGACGAGTGGCAGGAAAGGGAGCTGGAAGGAGAGCCTTCCTGTTGACAGGAGGCGGCACTGAAGGTCTGTGGTGAGGTCGCTTGAAGTTCAGGGAATGGCAGCATTGGCAGGAGGGAAACAGGCGCTGGACCCCCATGTGGCTGCAGAGAGAGGCGGCAGAGGTAGGAGGAGAAACTGTGGGGTCAGGCTGGTCGACACCATGGAGGGGCTTAGAGGGCACCAGGGGCAGGTTGCAGAGAAGGGGCAGGGGAAATTTTAGCTTGGAGTCAAAGAAAACAAAACTGTGCCTCTGCCAAAGCAAGGAAGTGGAAAAATCCTGTGTCAATTATCTCTGAACAAGCAGCACCATTCATCTTCTACTTACAGCACTGCAGTGAGGAGGCAAGCTGTCAACCTGCTCATCCACAGCGCTTTTACCCCAACACCTGATGAAGGAGGAACATTTGGAGTCGGCCTCTGCCTGTCTGCTCTGGCCAGGGCTGTGTGTCCCATGAGTCTTTCTGGAGGGCCTACTATGGACGTCCAGCCTGAATCAGATGCTGCAGGTGAGCTGAGCAGAGACACCCCAGACACAGGGCAAATGTCGGTTAAAAGCAAATTAACATTGTAACCCTAAACATTCCCCTTTCATGGGGACTATGAGAAAACTTGTCAGACCCCTAACAAGGCCACATCGATTTGTGCATACCCCCTTGGTCGTTTGCCTTCACGCTGTGTGTGTTTGCACATGGCAGCCATAGAACCCATGGTACCCAGAGTATGCCTTTCCAATAATCTCCCAGAATACCCTGGTTTCTGATTGCTCACGGATCCTTATACCATAAGGGGAGCTGCTTCCCACCATCTCTAGAAAACCCACCTGCCTGTGATTGTCCTAAAGACTGTGGGAGTTGAGGCCTTTCCTTCTTCCTAGAAGCAGGCCAGGGACCACCCCTGCCGGCCCATCGAGATGAAGGATGCTCTTGTCACACGGGTGATTATTGTGCATCATCACAAGGGCTCAGGCCACTTGTCCTGGAAAACTCTATTTTATTTCAGTTAGCAAGAGGTAAAGCAGGGTGCGGATTCCCTTAGCAACTCTGGAAGAAGAGAGAAAGTTCTGAGTCCTCTGTGAGGAGGACAGAGGGAGGGTTGACGCTAGCTCTGATGTGAAATGTCTCCTTAGGGCCACTAGCGGTGCCAACAGAAAGCAGACATACCTTGGCTGGGCTGGACGCTCAGCACGGGTGTGGAGACAGCCTGCAGCCAGCATCTGGGCTCCCTGGGAGGCTGGCCCACGGCCACCTCTCTGTTCCTGGGAACACCTGAGCAACTCGGCAGCTTCACACAGAACGTGGAATACAAAGGACTTTCCAAAACACTGCGGCATCCTTCTGAACCCTGGGGCTTGAGAATCTTAGGTCTTCCAAAACCACACATATCAGAAATACATGTTTTGGTAAAACTGCTTAGCGCAGTTGAAAGAAGACTCTGACCTTATAATTGAAAAAAAGTTTTTTATAGCCGGGGGCTGTGGTTTGGTGATGTTTGGTTGTATTCAAGGCAGTAAGAGACATTTTATCAAGGGTGCAGTTCCCATCTACTGGGTTTCTGTTTACTCTGCAAGTCCTAATTCTGTATTGTCATTCTGTGAGCAACACCACTTGAATTCAATTGCTAGATTTTGAATTTCCTTAAGCAAGTTCTATTTCGTTGAGGCCAGAATCTCAGTGGGTGGTAATAAATATCAAAGCACAGGATGGTCGAGGGAAACAAAGTAAAAATCCCAAATCAAATACGATTATTGATCAACGCTGAACTGCTTTAATCATTTCTATGCTAATTCCAGATATATACACACATATTGGCATTTTCATTACATAAATACATTGACATTTTCAACTGAGAAAATATATTGAGCAATTTAAAATTGCAATCTTTGGAGAATGGCAAATAAATAAAAATATAGTAAAAGGCACAGAACAGAAAAGGCAGTGAATTCTTATAGGCCTGAGACAGCCTGTGAAACACCTTCAGATATTTAATATGGCACCACTTTCTTGAAAATTTTTAAAAGCAAAATATGCATACCATAAAAAACAAAAACTGCAAATAATACAATTGGACAAATTAAACACCCTTTCTTGCCCCTTCACTATGGAAAAAATCAATTCCCTGATCCTTCCCTGTTACTTATACAGTCTAAAACATTAATTTTTACCTCATTACATTCTGTAACTATAAGTAATAAGTGTAAGTTTCTATTCATTGACTCTAAAAGTGAAAATGAATAAAGAACATTATCAACATTCTGATGATGTAACCCTCATCCATGGCAGAAAGATACAGTGAACCTCACGGCAGGGGAGATGTCAGCCCAGGTGACTCACCTGTGCTGTTTGAAGGAGATTATTTTAAGCTTCATAGTTAAATTGTTCTCTTTCTTCATCTTCCTTTAATTGCTCAAAATCATGACATATTTTAGTTTGCTTAATATTTTATGATGTCTTTCTGGTTTAGCAATTGGCCTTCTCCAGAATTTTTAACTGCCTTAAAAAATTTATTGAGGGATAGCACATATGTATTCTTCATCATATCTCTGAGGTCTTCCAGTTTCTTCATCTTATTTTTGTTCAATGGAATTAACTTTCTTCTTGAAGACTTGCTTTTCAGAAGCTTCTGACTTTCTGTTCTAACTTGAATGGATTCTCTCCCAGGTTTCTTACACAGTTGTCCCACATGTCCTGCCGGGGTTTTGTTTCACTGGATACCTGGCTTAGCTCTTCTGTTTCTTGGACCAGCTCTTCTTCTTTCTAGGTTCCTTTTCTGTCTTGCTGGATTACACTCCTCACCCTCCATGCCCCCACTTTTTTTTTTTTTTTTTTGAGACGGAGTCTCGCTCTGTCTCCCAGGCTGGAGTGCAGTGGAACGATCTCCACTCACTGCAAGCTCCGCCTCCCGGGTTCACGCCATTCTCCTGCCTCAGCCTCCCAAGTAGCTGGTACTACAGGGCCCCCACTTTTTAAATCAGAAAGATATACAAGAAATCTCATTTCTTGTATACTGACAATGTTTTTATTTGGTATAGAAGTCTAGGTACAAAATTGTTTGCCCTTAGAAATGTGAAAGCAAGTGTCTGTTCATATCCTTTGCCCACCTTTAGATGGGGTTGTTTTTCTATTATAAATTTGTTTAAGTTCCTTGTAGATTCTGGATATTAGCCCTTTGTCAGATGGGTAGATTGCAAAAATTTTCTCCTATTCCGTAGGTTGCCTGTTCACTCTGATGATAGTTTCTTTTGCTGTGCAGAAGCTCTTTAGTTTAATTAGATCCCATTTGTCTATTTTGGCTTTTGTTGTAATTGCTTTTGGTGTTTTAGTCATGAAGTCTTTGCCCATGCCTACATCCTGAATGGTATTGCCTAGGTTTTCTTCTAGGGTTTTTACGGTTTTAGGTTTTACATTTAAGTCTTTAGTCCATCTTGAATTAATTTTTGTATAAGGTGTAAGGAAGGAGTCCGGCCAACAAACATATGAAAAAAAGCTCATCATCACTGGCCATCACAGAAATGCAAATCAAAACCACAATGAGATACCATCTTACACCAGTTAGAATGGCGATCATTAAAAAGTCAGGAAACAGATGCTGGAAAGGATGTGGAGAAATAGGAACGTTTTTACACTGTTGGTGGGAGTATAAATTAGTTCAGCCATTGTGAAAGACAGTGTGGCGATTCCTCAAGGATCTGGAACCAGAAATACCATTTGACCCAGCAATCCCATTACTGGGTATATACCCAAAGGACTATAAATCATTCTACTACAAAGACACATGCACATGTATGTTTATTGCGCCACTATTCACGATAACAAAGACTTGGAACCAATCCAAATGCCCATCAACGGTAGACTGGATAAAGGAAATGTGGCACATACACAACATGAAATACTATGCAGCCATTAAAAAGAATGAGTTCATGTCCTTTGCAGGGACATGAATGAAGCTGGAAACCATCATTCTCAGCAAACTAACACAGGAGCAGAAAACCAAACACCACATGTTCTTACTCATAAGTGGGAGGTGAACAATGGGAACACATGGATAGAGGGAGGGGAATATCACACACTGCGGCCTGTCAGGGGGTTGGGGGCAAGGGGAGGGAGAGCATTAGAACAAATACCTAATGCATGCCGGGCTTAAAACCTAGATGATGGGTTGATGGGTGCAGCAAACCACCATGGCACATGTATACGTATGTAACAAACCTGCACGTTCTGCACACGTATCCCAGAACTTAAAGTATAATAAATAAATAAAAAATAAAAATAAAAGAAATGTGAAGGCAATTACCTCACTGCCTTCCAGTGTTGCTAATGCCAATCTGCCAACAATGATTCCTGATCCTTTGTTGATAACTTGTCTTTTACCTCTGGAAGCTTTGAGAATCTTCTCTTTATCCTAAATGTTCTGAAATATCAAGAGGATACGCAACTATACAACTGTGGGTCTTTTTTCATTCCCCCCTGCTTCTGTCTCAGTGGGTCGTTCCTTTTGAAGGTCTATATCTTAGCTCAGCTCTGGGGAGTTTTCTTCTGTTATTCCTTTGGTAATTTCCTGCTCTTAAATTTCTTTGTTCTCTCTTTCTGGGTTGATATTAGTTAGACATTGGTATTGCTAGTCATCTGTGTTTCTCAGTTTCTCTCTCGCCTTTTCCATTTCTTTGACTTTTAATCTAAGTTGTGGGATGCTTCCTTGACTTATTCTTCGGCTCCTTCTATGGAAGGTTTAATGTTGGTGACTGCATTTTTAATTTCCAAGAAATACTTCTTGTGCTATTTTCCTTTCTCATAACAACCTGTTCTTATTTTATGGAAATGTTTTATCAAGTCCCTCTAAAGGTTTTTTTTTATTAGATTTAAAAATTTAAAAATTTTTCCTTTGTTCCCTATCCCCCACAGCCAGTTGCTCTTTTCCTTCCTGTTGGTTCTTCCCTTTTGTGCTCTTGGCTTTCTCAAAATGTCTCATGATCCCCGTTTGTCCGCTGCATTGTGCATGATGGGTTGATCAGTGCAGGCAGTAGACACCGGTGTGCATTGCCTGTGGCTGTGTAGGTCTCTGTCTCTTCCCCTGGGAGGGCTGCGTGTGAACTCCCTCTGTCGGGAGGTGTGTCACACAGCAGGCTCAGTTTAGTATGCTCCCTGGGCAGCGTACAGGTGACCCCACCCAATCCTCTTGACTTCTAATCTTTTTTATTTTTACTTTTTTGATACAGAGTCTCTGTTGCCCAGGCTGGAGTGCAGTGGTGTGATCTCAGCTCACTGCAACCTCTGCCTCCTGGGTTCAAGTGATTCTCCTGCCTCAGCCTCCTGAGTAGCTGGGACAACAGGCGTGTGCCACCATGCCTGGTTAATTTTTGTATTTTTAGTATAGATAGGGTTATAGATGGGGTTTCACCATGTTGGCCAGGCTGGTCTCGAATTTCTGACCTCAAGTGATCCACCCACCTTGGATTTCCAAAGTGCTGCGATTATAGGCATGAGCCACTGAGCCCAGCCTTGACTTTCAATCCCTTGAGGTCAGATGAACACCACATATTTTCCTTTTCTTAGTCCTCAAGAGGACCTTGAATAAGACAATGATTAATAAAAACAAAAACAAACAAAACCTCCCTTATTATTCATTAATGGCCCACTCTGAGCCAGGTATGTTATAGCTGCATTATTTCTATTTATTTAATTCCATAAACAGACCTAGTTTCCACTTTAGAGATGAGGAAACAGACCCAAAAAGTGTAAGACACCTGCATCATAGCCGGGAAGAACCTGAGAGACTAGCATATGCAGCCCCTCACTCAAAAGACAAGGAAACTGAGGCCCAGTTTTGTCCAAAGCCATAGTTTGGTGAGGATAGTATTTCAGAATGATGGCCAGTGGTTTTTCATTTTCAGTGAATTGTTTTTTTCTCCTAAGTTCTTCCACCATTAAAATAAGACATGAGGCTGAATGTTGTGGTCTCAGAGAAAAGTATGGTGCACAGAGCATAAAGGTATCAAACTCTTGGCTCTTGAAAATCATACCAGAGACCATTTTCTGAAAATGAAGGCTTTTGATTTGCAGAAAACAGGCTTTTGAAAGGTAATTTATGTCTAAAGCTGCAAAATCTTAGCTTTTCATAGCAAAGAATAAAGCTATGGAGTCCATAAAGTTTAGAGTCTAAGCAGAGGCCCTGGGGAGAATGTGTAGGAATTTGGAGATGAGAACAGTAGAGACAGCCACTAGAAGGGGAGTCTACATCCCATTCTCCTGGGAGGAGCAGATCGTAACCCCATAGGAGTTGGTGGGGGTCCCAGGATGCCATGGGAAAGGGGCTGCAAGTCTGTGAGAGCCCCCAAGTCTGGCCAGGTGCAGGAGCTGAGGGGCAGAAAGGGCAGGAGTGCTCACGGAGGTGACTGGGCGGGAGTGGGCCACTCTCATCTGTGTGTCCTCCACTTCGCAACCTGTGCCTCTCTAGTCCAGCTGCTCAGAACTCATAGCCGGCTACCTCTGCTTCCTTGTGGAGGGACTGTTGGCTACTTACCTGTGCCTCAGTTTCCTCATATGAAAAATGGGGATACTAATAGAACTTGCCACACTGGGTAGCTGTGAGGATTAAGTGAGATGGTGTACGGAAAGTCCCCAGCATGGAGCCTGGAACAGAGAAACTGCCTGGAAAATGCAGCTCTTATAAGACCAGGTTTAAAATCTACCCGCCTGAACCAGCAGAACTAGGGTACTCCTGCATGGAGGCCAATTAAAACAGCTAAGTCATCACCATCTTTTCAATAACTGCCACTTAGAGTCCTGACACCAGGGCTTGTGTGGTTTCTAATCGTATTCAGTGAGATCTCAGAATAGTTCTCTCAAGTACACAGACCCCGTGTCCTCGTGAAAATAAATAAAACACATCTTGTGACAACTTCAGTCCTCTTTGCAGAGGGAAGGCTGGGATGTGGACCCCTGCCTATGTGTGAGACCCACAAACCCAGAGATGAGCAGTGGGTAGCCCTGGGGGAAGAACACCAAACACTCTTTTAATTGCTAAAAGATGGAGTGCAAGCGTGCTCCCCTGTTGAAAGCCTCTGTGTGTGTGTGTGTGTGTGTGTGTGTTTCTCCATGTGTCCTCTTCCCTGTAGCCCCATCTCTCTGAGGAGCTTCCAGCGGTGCAGAAGTCATTGACCCACAAGGCACAACCTCACTGCACCAAAGAAGCTAAGAGTGCAGCCAGCACAGCAGAATACTTCCAAATGTCATGCTGCCATGCGACTGTAAAGGATCCATAGGATGGACTTTATGTTTGTCATGCTGCCATGCGACTGTAAAGGACCCATAGGATGGACTTTATGTTTGTCAGGCTGCCATGCGACTGTAAAGGACCCATAGGATGGACTTTGTTTGTCATGCTGCCATGTGACTGTAAAGGACCCATGGGATGGACTATATATGTTCTTTCTGTTCTTGGAGATAGTGTCATACACTTACCAAGAGTGATGGTTATTAGAGGCACTGAGACAAACCCCTTCTGGGGACCAGCACTGCTGTGCCCGCTGGGGCCCCAGTCTGCCCCTCTGTGTCCAGCCCCATGAGAACCCGCTGTTGCAGGAAGGGCCCACACAGCATGGGCAGATCTTCCCTCCAGCCTCAGGCTCTCAGGGTTGACTGCCTCCCCTGGTTCTTCACTCCCTCTCTTCCTTCCCAAGGTTTCTCTCAAGGTTTAGGTTCCTGTTTTCTTTCCTACAATCAAAAGCTCTTTGGCATGAGTGAAGATTAAATTTTCTGTAACAGGTATCATCCACATAATGGATTAAACAAATGATAAGTTTTGCTGTCTTTATGTAAAAGAATACAGAGGCGGGTGATCCAGAGCTGGCATAGTGTCCTCCATTAACTTGTCAGAGACCCAGGGTCATCTCAGTTCATCATTCTGCCATCCCCTGGGTGTGGCCCTGGGCTCCATGGTCCAGGATGAAGCTAGCCAAAATATTCTCCTTCCAGCCAGTGACAGGGAGGAAAGGAAGAAGGAGGACATCCCCTCTCTTCCTTAAGGTGGCTTTCTGGAAATTTCACATAACACTTCTGCTTCATCTGATTGAAAAGAACATGGTAGGAAGGCTAACTTAGCTATAAGAAAGGCTGGGAAATGTAGTTTCTTATCTGAATGGCAATGTGTCCAGGTAACTTCAAGATTTTGTCACTAAAGGAGGAGGTGGGAAGATGTTTAGTGGAAGGCAACTAGTAATATCTGCATATGTAAATTTTTTTATTTTGGCCAGCAGAGGGAAAGCGGCACAGATGTCTCCACTGCCCCTTTGCTGCATTTCCAGTCCCTATACCTGAGCCCTTCTCGTAGCTTCTAATATTATTCCATTGTGTTCTGGCATCTGCTGTGTTTTTTTTCTGTCTATATAATTGTCCCTTTGTAGGTAACGTCTTTTATCTCTGGTTGCTTTTAAGCTTTTCTCATTATCTTTGACATTCTACAATTTTACCATTAAGTCTTGAATCACTTTTATAATTTTGCCTGGAACTTATTATACTTTCTCAATCTGAAGATGAAAGTATTTTTCAATTCTGGAAAATTCCCAGCCATTATCTCTTCAAACATTACTTTTTCATTCTTGCTATTTTCACCTTCTATAACTCCTATTAGATGTATATGGGTTCTTGTCATTGTCACCCATATCTTAGCTGCTGTTTTATGTTTTCCTTTTCTTTTTCTCTCTATGCTATATTCTAGGCTATTTCTTCAGCTGTCTTCCAAATTTTTAATTCTCTCTTCAGCTGCCTAATCTATATTTTTAATTTTTATTTTTTTTTGAGACGGAGTCTTGCTGTGTCTCCCAGGCTGGAGTGCAGTGGCATAATCTCAGCTCACTGCAACCTTCACCTCCTGGGTTCAAGCAATTCTCCTGCCTCAGCCTCCCTAGTAGCTGGGCCTACAGGCATGCACTACCTTGCCCAGCTAGTTTTTTTATTTTTAGTAGAGATGGATTTTTGCCATGTTGGTCAGGCTGGTCTCAAACTCCTGATCTCAGGTGATCCACCCACCTTGGACTCCCAAAGTGCTGAGATTACAGGTGTGAGCCACTGCACCTGGCCTTATATTTTGAATTTTTAATTAAATAGCAATTAAATTTTTCCTATAAGTCTAGTATGGCTCTTTTTTTTTTATTTTTGAAGAGTATTTAGATCTGTCACAATTTCTTATTGCTTTAAATATTTTATTTTGCTTTTTTTTTGTTGTTCTCAACTTTTTAGAATTGGGGGTACATATGCAGGGATGTTACAAAGGTATATTGTGTGATGCTGGCATTTAAAATATGACCAAATCCGTCACCTTGGAAGTGAGCATAGTACCCAATAGGTAGTTTTTCACCCTTGCTCAGTGCCACCCCCTACCCATTAGTCCCCATGTCTTTTGTTCTCACACACATATATATATGTGTGTATATATATATACACACACACATACACACACACACATATATATATATATATGGTTTTTTTTGAGACAAGTTCTTGCTTTGTCACCCAGATTAGAGTGTAGTGGTGTGATCTTGGCTCACAGCAACCTCAACCTCCTGGGCTCAAGTGATCTTCCCACCTCAGCCCCCCAAGTAGCTGGTACTACAGGGACATGCCACCATGCATAAGTAATTTTTACAATTTTTGTAGAGACCAGGTTTTACCATGTTGCCCAGGCTGGTCTCAAATACTGTTCCCATCTTTATGTCCACATGTACCCAATGTTTAGCTCCTACTTATAAGTGAGAATATGTGATATTTGGTTTTCTATTTCTGCGTTATTTCACTTAGGATAATGACCTCCAGCTGCATCCATGTTGTTGCAAATGACAGGAACTCCTTCTTTTTTATGGCTGCGTAGTATTCCATGGTGTGTATGTACCACATTTTAAAAAAATCCAATTCACTGTTAATGGGCACCTGGGTTGATTCCATGTTTTTGCTATTGCGAATAGCTTATTGCTTTAAATATTTTAAACACTCTTTAAAAATTATATTTTAATCAAAGATACATAAGCCCATAATTTACAGTCCAATAATTATTTAAGGTTTTTAAATGGAAAACAGCAGATCTGTCCTCTTCTTCCCATTTCTCTCCCCTTCCAGCCCATTTAGTTGGTTCTTTTGGAATTTACCTTAAAATATCCTACTTGTGCATTTGGCATCTATTAACTTCCCAGTATAAAGATGAGAATTTAGCTCTCTTTTACACACTTCCTCTACCCCCTTTACAAATAAACACCCTCCTGCTCCTCCACCCCTTCAATAAAGACAGATAGCATTTTGGTTAGTTCCGTGTTTATGTAATTGGGCCTTACAAATGCCATTCACGGCCAAGCCAGGAAATGCACTGTGAAAAGTTCTTTTCTTGAATGGCTTCTTTTCTCTCCTACCTAATTTTTGGTGATGAACAAATAACCCCTCTGCAGAGGAGGAAGCAAAGGTCTGCATGTGGGCTGGAGCCAGACTCCTCCCCGGTCTGAAGGGGCATGCGAGGGGTCCCTTCCACACCCCCAAAAGAGGCCCCAGGCGTTCCTCCTGCCCTCCCCTGGAGTTTGGCAGGAGAGTGTGTGGGGCACCATTTCTCAGATGGAAATAACTAGGAGTGAAAATGAGGGAATGTTGTATAGAAAATGAGGGACAGAGCTAGGTGAGGTGGGGGTGGGACAACCAGAGTCATACAATTTGGATCAACATTTTCTAGAAGTTTTTCTTAAAAAGTTGCCACCTGACAGTGTTATAGCAGAGGCCATAAGGCCAAAGACAAAAATAACTGTACACAAGCGCACACACACAGTTGCCATCCAAAATAACAACCCCAGAAGCAGGAAGGAGGCATGCTGCCTGCGGGGCTTTGTTCACCACGGGCCTCTGGGTTGCAGTGGCACTTCCCAGAGGCCAGTTCTTTGAGCAGCGGCAGGAGCCCTGAGCGTGCTGGACAGCGTTCTGGACATGCAGGGGCAGTGCTCATCCTGCTTGGCTCTTCCCTGCTGAGGACAGGCAGGCCAGAGTTACTAAGACTGGGGCAGAGGTCAAGGGGTGGGCTTTTGAAAACAGGCCCCTGCAGCTATTCTGCACTGGCAGCAGGGTCAGGAGCTGCATCTGGTCTTAATTCTGCTCCTGCTATGTGGCCTCAGAGAGGTCACTTATCCTCCCAGAACCTTAGTTTGTGCATCTGTAAACTGACCCCTATTATACAGGACTATTATAAGGATGGAGAGATAGCCGCCAAAAAGAAAAAAAAAAGCACAGGGAGTTGATGATCCTACGGACCAGGTGGGAAGCCCTTAAGGCCTTACCAGGGTGGAAAGAGACAAGGGGCTAGAATGACACATGCATGAGCCAGCGCCATTTGGCCCTGCGACAGAGGAGAGCACAATCCCTATTGCTGAAATGGGAATGTGATCAGCTGGTTCTAAAAGAGGTTCCATGAATGTTTTCAAAGATGAATGGAGATGACTGGGTAGGCCTGGAAGCTCCTCCAGCTCAGCCCTCATGGTTGAGTGTGCATTGAAGTTTTGACATGCAGAGGACATCCTGGAGAGCCTTGGTGGCCCAGGCCCAGGTCTCACTGAGGAAGTAAAGTGAATCCACACCCAGCAGTAACTGGCAGTTCCTTTTACTTCCTCAATGAGACCACGTAAGCTCCTTGTGAACAGAGTTTGAACTCATCCCTCCTGTGGCCTCAGAGAGTGGGCAAAGGGCGGGGCACTGGGCAGGGAATCCATGAGACCAATCCATAGATACTGGTATAACTAAGGGCACAGCACCAGTCCTCTAGCTGATGGCCTTGAGACAATCTTATAATTCAAAGGCCACAGCTGTGCCCATGCAGATCTCACGTCACCTACATCACACCTGCAGCCCCGGGAGCACCATCTTTCCACCAGAGAGTGAGACTGACGGCACCCAAGTGATGACAGTAATGTACATGCATGTGTGGGATGAGGAATGTCACTGCCGTGCTGGCCTGGGCCTAGGCCTGCTCTGTGCCTGCTGGCTCCTGTCATGCTGATGGTGGGCTCTGTCTACTGCTAATTGAGTCTAGGAAGCCCTGCTGTCAGCAGCGGTCTCTGGCTGTGGTTGATGCTGAACTCCTAAGGGCAGATTTTATCAGCCCTAAGCAGTTGTTGGTATGTAGTTTGCATGTTAAAAGAGGCGTAGCATCCTGACAGGTGCTACTGGAATTGCAGAATACATATTCACAGGTGCCAGCCACCTGTGCTAGACGTCTGTGCAGCCTGGCTGAGGAAGGCAGTGCTCTAGACACTTGAGTGCTCTCCTCAGCTATTCCCAGACAGCTTCCCAAGTTTTGAAAACAAATAACACTTAGCATGAAGCTAAATTGAATATGACTGAATGTTTCTTTGGGTTCAGAAGACACACTAAGCTCTAGAAGAAACTTAGGACTAGCATTAACAATGTCTAGTTTTGGGCTGGGCATGGTGGCTCACGTCAGTAATCCCAGCACTTTGGGAGGCCAAGGCGGGTGGCTCATGAGGTCAAGAGACCGAGACCATCCTGGCCAACATGGTGAAACCCCATCTCTACTAAAAATACAAAAATTAGCTGGGTGTGGTGGCGCATGCCTATAGTCCCAGCTACTCAGGAGGCTGAGGCAGGAGAATTGCTTGAACCTGGGAGGCGGAGGTTGTGGTGAGTCGAGATCGTGCCACTGCACTCCAGCCTGGGCGACAGAGAGAGACTCTGTCTCAAAAACAAACAAACAAAAGCAAAAAGAACAAACAACAACACAACAATGCCTAGTTTTGTTTTAAAAGAAAGTAGGAAACAAATCTTCTAGTGATTTAGGTTTTAATGGCCAAGAAGGGGTTTCTAATCCTTTATTTCAGACTCAGAATTCTGTTTTTGTGCTGGTCCGTGCTCCCCTTCACACTCCTGAGAAACTCCTTGAAACCAACACCCATGGCTGTGCCCTGGTCCCATGGGAAGATGGATCAAGAACTGTCTGACTCTTAGTGAGGACCGATGTCCAGGCATCTCAGGAAATCCTCGCATGGCTGGTGTTTTATCTTTTAAGGGGAAGAGGCTCAAGGCCTCTTACAGAGGCATGGGGGCCTGGGTCCCAGGGGGCCTTCTGGGTCCTGGAGGCCAGTTATAACTGCTGCCCAAACCTCCCCCACAGCCAAGGGCTAAGGGGGCTGTGCTGTAAGAAGTCCTGATCATGAAAACATAGTCTTTTCATGCAGACAGCTATGTACACTACAAAATAATTCTTATTTGCCATAGATTCAATCACAAACACATACTGTGTGCCCACTGTGTGCTAAGCCCTGGGGACACCACCGTCATCACCAATCATCCCTTTCATTCATGGACTCATGGCTTGTGGGCGCCAAGACAAATTTGGGCATGCCCAGGTAGTCCACTGATCTCTACCTGGATATGCCACTGAACCTGGATTTAGAGATGAAGTCTGGGAGGGCCTCTAGGAGGAGGTACTGGGAGGGGGAATTTGAGAGGAAGAAGTATGTCATGGAGAGTTTTGATGGCCAGGGCCAAGTTTTAGACCCGAGGTCCAGCCACCTCCCCTGGGGAGAGGCCAGGCTGAGAAGGACAGGTAGACGCCCCTGCAGCATGTTTCAGGAAACCTCTCAGCTTTCTTCAGATGGGACTGCTTACCAGAGAGGCCCCAGGAGCCCGTTGATGAGTAAGTATATGGTAGTGACAAGTGAGCAGAAACCACTTTGTAAGTGTCAACTGCAGGGTTGCCACAAGATTAGAAACATAAAGGGAAAAAAAGCATGAAAGACCCACCTGTGTGGTGTGAAGCATGGCTGCCTCCTGGCCTGCCTCGCAGGGATCCCTCAGGCCCACGCAGTCTTTTTGGCAGGGGACCCCTTACAGCTTCCTGCAGGACTTTTATGGGGACAATGCTGGGCATGCAAACGAGGCCCTAGGCCACATCACACAGCCCCTTCTCTGCCCATCAGGAAGAGCCTGTGCTGGAGGCTGAGCTGGTAAAGGGCCATGCCACCCCCTTTTCCATTCCAGGTTGGTTTTACAGTCCAGGGCCAGAGTGGGGCCCAGCACCCAACTAAAGGTTGCAGTAACTCTGGAGTCTGAGAAGTCCATTGGGCACAAGTGTGGAGCTCGGGCGGACTGCAAAGCCCCGGACAGACCCCGGGCAGGGATCAATATAGCCTGCTGGTCAGTGTGGCTAGATCAGATCCCTGGCAAGTGGGACAGGAAGGACAGCATGTTTGAGATTTGGTGTGATTCACCTCAGCTGGCCTTGGAAGAGCAACTCTGATCCTTTGGCAGAGTCTCAGTCCCCCTCCTGTTTGTGCTGTCCCCGTGCCCTGCCCTGCCCCTAGGAGAACTCCCCGTTGGCCTCTCTGTCTCCTCCTCCAGACTGGAAGCACTTCCTTCACTTTCTTCCCTCTCTTCTGCCCCCAAGGCAGAAGCTCCTCTCTCTAGCTGCATCTTCAGCCTGGCTCACAGGAGATGCTGATAGATATTCATACAAACAACAAACTGGCAGTAAGGAAAAAAGGGACAGGGATTGGGAGCCAGGGAACCAATTTCTAGTTGTGTTTGGCCTATCAATGTCTGTTTACAGTTTAGAAGGGGCTGATTTCAGCTAAGGCTTAAAGCTGACATCATCCCTTGTAAAGCAAAATGGAATTCTTCCCAAGTAACTTAACCGCGAGAACGGCCATTTGCTTCCAAACCTACAGGGCCCTTTCATTGCTTCATTGGCTTCTGCAGGCTCTGCAGACCCAGGTTTCTTGCCTACCTCATTTCTTAAGATTTACTCCTTCTGGCCTCTCTCCCTAGCACCCCCCACACCCCCTAAAATGAGGCCAAAGCAGTTGACTTGGGCTCGGAGACACCCATGCTGAGGTCCCCAAAGGAGAAGTGTGCTAGGGCCACAAAACACCTGGGGCCTTCCGGAGGCCTCTGCCGCCCCCAGCTTCTCAGCCCACTCCTGTTCTAGCTGAGTCTGGGCAGAGGCAGCACAGTCAGTGCTGGTGCCCACTCAGGAGGACCAGTTGGCTTGGGCTGGGCATAGAACTCCAGCCATGCTAGCCAGTCTGTGGTCAGCTCAGCCTGGCAAAGTGTGCAGTGGACCCAGGGCCACCTGCTATCTGCTCAGCTTGTCCTTGCCTGCTGTAGGATGCCACCTGGCCTGACTCATTTCAGCGCAGCATCCTCAAATTTCCTCTGACTGACCCCCATTCACATAGCAGGAACCGTATGATTACATGGAGCCCTCTCGGATAATCCAGGATAAACTCCCCTGGGTCTAGAGCCTTAACTTCACCTGCAAAGTCCCTGTGCCATGTAAGGGGACATACTCACAGTTTCAGGAAATTGGCTATAACTATCTTTGGGGAGGGGGAAGCAGCATCCTGATGAACACACTGGCCAATTCAGCCCGTCAGCTCCCAGCATCAACCTGGGAAGGCTGATTAGAGGAATGACGGCTTTACGTGTTGTTCTCCCAGTGAATCAAGCAGCAGGGGCAGGACTCTGAGAGCAAAGGCAGCCCCCAACAGGGAGGGCGAGGGGTCCTGGGCTGGCTATGCCAAGTGCTGTCCTCCCCAGGCCCTGAAGCCCGTGCTGCTGATACCTTGTGTTCACTTGCACGATGGGGCCCATCCCAGCCAGGGTTCTATTTCTTTTTTTCTTTTTTTTTTTTTGAGGCGGAGTCTCACTCTGTCGCCCAGGCTGGATGGAGTGCAGTGGCGCGATCTCAGTTCACTGCAACCTCTGCCTCCCGGATTCAAGCGATTCTCATGCCTCAGCCTCCTGAGTAGCTGGGATTACAGGCGCCCGCCACCACGCCCAGCTAATTTCTGTATTTTTACTAGAGACGGGGTTTCAAGGTTGGCCAGGCTGGTCTCAAACAAGTGATCCACCCGCCTCAGCCTCCCACTTCTTTTAAATAAAATGCTATTTCCCGATTGCAAAACAGCACATACTCCCTGAAGACAAACTGGAATATAAAGGAAAGAACTAAAAAGGAAATAAGTCTCCGATGATCCCAACATGCAGAGTGAGCATTCAGGTCTGGTTACCCATGTGGAAATTCTCACACGGTGGGGTCTTTCTGTACACCCTAACTTTTGTGCTCTTAACCTGTTGGCATTTCTTTTGCCATTGGCCGCTCTTCTAGCTAGAGCGTGATGTGTAACAATGCATAGGATTTGGTCCTTCCCTTCTCGTATAAATGACATAATCTTTGGTGGCCATTCTGTATGCCTTTCTCACTAATATTGGTAATGCTGCCACCTACATCTTTTTGTATCATTGTGATAGTTTCCTTGGGACAGATTCCTGGCAGTAGAGAAGCTGCGTCAAAAGGCGCATAGTAAACTCCAAGAAGGCAGGGACTGTATCTATCATTTTCCTGGTTTATTCGCAGTGTGAATTCCTGTGGATATGTGAAGACTGACTGACTATGGGAGACTGATGAATAAAGGTGATGAATTTCAAAAATATTCAGCCAAGGAAATGAGGCCAGACACAAAAGAGTACATACTATACGATTATGCTTACAAGAAGTTTTAGAATAGGCAAACGAACTTATCATATTAGAAATCAGATCAGCAATGGCCCTTGGCAGGGCAGTGATGGGGGGACTGACTAGGAAAGCACCAGGAGGAAAGTTCTGGGGATGACAGCAATGGTCTGTATCTTAATTGGCATAGTAGTTACATGGGTGTGATGCCTTTGTCAAAATTCACTGAATTTAGCCACTTATTGTTGGCAGTAATATTAGTGTCTTGCTTCTTACAGATTTAGAGTACACTTGAATTAATGAAAGGCCCCACATCTGCCCCACCCTTATTCAGCTTTTAAAAGCATTTCCTTTACTCTTCTCTTCGGCTTAATTGAAACTCTTCTCTGAGCCCCTTTTCCTACCCGTTCTGCTGCTGGTGATGGCCTCAGTTGTCCCTCATGGGAGCTTTCCTGGGGAGCCAAGGAGGCCAGGGCAGGTGTGGAAAGGCCTCTACCTGACTCCCCGTGCTGCTGAGACTGCCCTGGCAGACTGGGGAGCCAGTATTCTGAGCTCCAGCCTGCCTCAAGGCTCTCTGCTTTGTAAACCCCATAAGTGGGTTCCAAGAGAACAGATTTCCTGAAGTGCTGCCCAGGAATCAGACAGCCCTAACAGTGGACCCTCAGCGTGGCCTCCCTTCCCTGCAGGGCTGGGGCCTTCATGGGAACACACCCTGTCCCTCTCCTCTTCGTCCCCAATCGGGTACCTATAAAGTACACTCCAAGTACAATCTTCTCAACGTTTACTCAAAATAGGAAAGAGAAATTCTGGCGATTTTCCTCCCACCAGCACCTCGCTGTTCCTTGACCTTTTAAAGCCCATTTGATGATGAGAAAGAAAGAAACCACTGTTGAATTCAAAGCTGGCTCTAAGATCTGACCTTAACACATGAAAATGTGTTCTGGTCCAATGATCATTTTGCAGAATCTAAGTCTGAAAATATTCTTGCTCCAAATCTTAAGTTAAAAAACATAAACATCACTATAGTGTCTCTTAGAGTTTGTTTTCAGGCAATAATTTTCTTTCTTTTTTTTTTTTTTTTTGCAACAAGTCAGCTTTCATTATTTGTGAACAATCTTTAAATTTACCAAGTTTGATAGGCTGGAAAAGGAACCTAGACAAAGCAATAAAATCTCAACAGCAAAGTTCCTATTGATGTGATTACAGTTTTAAAGAAACAAGAGATGACACATTTAAAAAGTAAACTTTTTATATTGTCCAATTATGCTCAGTAAAAATAAAAATAAGCTCATAGAAGGGCTATGTTTTCAATGTCCACTTTAATTTCAGACAGTTAAGAGCGGCAATGCATTACCCTTCAAAAATAATAAATAAAGTTCCAGAGTAATTGAAAAGCCTCTTCATCTCTTCTGAGACGGCGCGTCCCATTCTCTGTCATGTTTCCCAATTATCACCGTGAGTGATACTCCCTAACGCAGGGAGCTTAATTGCCATCTTACCGTGTGTTGCATTTACCGTGTATTCCTAAAGCAAAATTTGGGAAATTAAATCTTTGAGAATAAAACTGTTCAATCACAATAACACAATTGTGTAGGACCTTTTTTTCTCTTCTTGGAGTTTACAAACCTCGAAATTCTGCTCTGAGCAAGAAACCCATTTTAGAAATGAGTTAAATGACCCAGAGTCAGGAGAACATCAGATTAACTTTTTCTGAGCCCTTGAAGCCGAGAGCAAGACTGAAACATGATTCCCGACCTCTTCTCGCTCTAATAAACTTTTCAAGGAGGGGTCGCATTCCGACCCTGCAGTGCTGGCTTCTTTCCAGAGCTTTCTAATGACTTGGTATTGTCTCTGGATGAAAGCCATCCTGGGAGTAGGAGACCCTTACCTCTGCCCCTTTGTATGTCATCTTGAGATTTCGCGGTTGACTGCGATAATCCTTTATAGTTATTTACTATCTAATTGAGAAGCACCCTTTCTGTCATCTGCAGATTCTTCTACAACAGCAGCAGGCCCTCTCTTGCTCTGCCTGAGCTCCAATCTTTCCTCTTTTCATCCTTATCTGCCCAAGGATCTCAGGGCTCCCTGGAGCATCAGACCAGCACATCTTGGCCAAAACGCATAGGTATCTCTTTCAGAGTCTTCTGCTCTTGCTTCCAAATGTCCCTTTTTACCCCAAAAATTTCCCTAAAAATTTTGAGACTGGGAATGTATAGCCATGAGGAAACCCAAAGGAGGTATCAAATGCCTTCTAGTCCTGACAAGTTTCTCCCTCTAAGACAGTGGTTCTAAGTGGGGCAGAACTGCCTTGTAGTGGTTTTTTTGGCAATCACTGGGGCATTTTCAGCAGTCTCAATGATTGAGGTGGGGATGAGGTTGCTGTTAGTATTGAGTGAGCAAGGACCAGGGATACCAGACATTTTGCATTGTATAAGACAGTCCTTCACAACAATACATTGTCACATGCCCCCATTTTTTGGATATCCCATTGGATATTCACGTAGTTGAAAACATATTTATAATTATTTGAGCCTAGAACCTAACTCTAGTTATTCATGAATACAAAGTATTTTGTGCATGGCTTAATATACTTGGAATTTCTCTGGGATACAACTACTATAAAAACCAAGGAATGAGTACACATTATTTTGTTCAGAACTTTATCAACAGTTGTTCATCATTATCTCGTTGCCAATGGCAACACAGTGTTGTGGTATATGAGTTGCCAATTCCATAAACCTGTATCAGTTGTATTTGTAGAGGCTGTCTTCATGCCAGCATCTGGCTATATCATTATGAATTCCACTGTGGTCTTGCATATTGAAATATGTAATATTTTACTACAAATTACTTTCTTTGTATTTCTCATTTATATTTTAATTAGGACACCATATTGTGAAATTAAGTGTGGAAGTGGATTACATTGTCTATAATTTTCGTTTCAGGGCAATACATGGGGTGTTATTAAATATTTGTTCTAAAAAGTCGGCACTGGATCTGAAAGAGTTGAGAACCAGTGTTTGAAGATTGGGCAGTGGAACCCAGTCACTCCTCCCAAAAGAGGGCAGGAGGAGCCTTTGTTCACTTGCTTGTGTTTTTTGATAAGTTTTCACTCACCCAGCACGTAGCCTGAGCGCTTTCTCAGTGCGTCTGTGGGGCTCCCTGTCTATGCGTTCAGGACTTCTCTGATAGGTCTGGGGGCTGAGGCCTCTGGGCCTGCTGTGTGCCTGTGCACATGGGAAGGCAGCCCTTGCCCATGGAGACTGGAAAATGCTCCCTGTCCAGAGCAGGCGAAAGAACACAAGGGCGAGGCTGAGCACAGGAGGTGCTTCCAGGCCTGGCCCCTGCTCTCCGGGAACTCCTTCCCATAGTCTCAGCAGCCATTTCTAGATCCTAGTTAATTTCTATTTTAAAAGCATCATCTCATACTTTTATTTTAACTCATCAATTACTATGCCTTTAACCTATCTCCTTTTAAAATCACTCATTTTAAAATTCATTTTTTTCTTTCTTTCTTTTCTATTTCATCTTAAGTTTAATATCTGAGATTTAAATTCCAGGCTAATTCCTCCTCTCCTGTCTCCTATAGCTGTCAGCCTTTTAGAGCTCTTATTTTAAACCTCTTCTGTTTTATTGATTTCTCTCTCTTCTAACTTCTTCCCTTTTTACCTCCATTTGGGGTTTTATGACTGCTCTGTCATTCTTAAAGAAAAATAATTACCCTTCTTTATTTTCTCTTTTTGAATAATCTGCATACTTCACAGAGAAAAAAAAACATACAAACAAAACCAGGTGTACAAATTACCTCATGGTTAAGCATGTGGTGGGGGGCAGCAGCGACAGGTACCAAGTGCCCACAGAAGCTGCCCACATTTCCATGAGTGGGGGTGTTCCAGGAGGCCCTCAGCTCTAGTACTGCTTTTCCTTTGGGGGATATCAGGTTATGGGGGAGTCATTTACGGTAGCCCCCTCAATCCTTGTTTTCCCCCAGCAACTCTGGAAATTCCCACCCTTAATGACTTTTCTTCTTCTACTTGTCACAATCACGCCTTCCCCCAAGCTTGGCCACTAACAGGAAGGTCTTCCCTGACCACCGCAGCCTGAAGTACTCCGTCCAGCCCTGAATTTGAATGGCCAGCCGCAATGTAGGTCTAACTATATTAAGTGCCTTTTCATTTCACTTTCCTTGCTCTTGCCTTAAAAATAACATTTAGCATCCACGTGGGAGGCCAACAAGGCTGCTCCTGAACCTCCAGCCAGTGTACTTGGCGATACAGCCAGGATGAAACCTGGGCTGAGGGCATCTCAGAGCTGGCAGGCTGTGGACCACAGGGACCAAGCTCCTGCTTACTACCTTGGTAGAGCTGCAATTTCACATCCCAAGGGTTGTCTAAAATGAGGGCTGCCCACACCCTGCCCACCCCTGTCTTTCCATCAGCCTTAACAGCTTTGTGCAGGCCCTCTCACCGCTGAGCTGGCCTCACACTGAGCTAACTCTAGTGTGCTAATGGCTGGTTTAATTCATAGACGGCAGCTCAGAGGGCACTGAATTAACACTTGCCACTTTGCAATAACTCACCAGCCTTCCCGTAGATGCTTTAGCCCACCTCTGGGCCATGAATGTGCTGCTGGGGACAGATCTTTAAATAATTCCCTTCTCACTGAACAGGGCAGCCTGGCTAAGGGAGGACACGCCTGACATTCCAGCATCAGCAGGCGATTGACAACTCAGAAATATGGAACCAAGAGTGCCCATGGGGTCAACAGTTTCCAACACTGCTCAGCAAGGGACATGTTCAAAGTGCATCTTGAGCAAGGCTCTGTTTCTGAAAGTCCAGGTCTCCAGACTGCTTGTAACAACTAAAGCCCGGTTCTGTTGGGGGTGTGGGGGTGGGTGGTGGTGGTCACAAGTAAAGCCTGCTGTCTCAAGGCCTGAAACTTCAGAGGGGACTCTGAGTGTACTCCCAGTGGGCACCTAACCTCCTGATCGAGGTGGCAGCAGGCCACCGCAAAGGAGGAATTGGCAGGGGCTGCCCCATGCCAGGGGCCTCTTACACCTGCTGAGCCCTGATTCAAGGTCCTATGATGAAGACTCCCTGCTCCTCCCGCAGGAATCATCCCTCCTGACACAATAGCAAGCAACGTTTGGGAAATTGTGCAGTTATGAGGCAGGCACCTAAATGAATCCTGAAGGAGATGGTACATTTTTTAAGCCACTTAATTGAATCTGTGGCAGTAAATCTTTTAGTCTTCTCTTAGCATGTAGAATTTCAATTTAGTCCATGGATTTTTGTGCTCAGCCCCCAGTGAAAATGAACATTTGTGCTGAAAAGCTTTTAATCAACCGTTCTCAAAATGTCAGTCCCCCTTATCTCCAAAGCCCACTGAAATCTTTGTGCCCGTGGTTTAAAAAATATATTCTGTGTATGCTGTTTCTCCCTTTCAGATTCTAGCATTCTTTATCTTGGCTTAATCAGAGTCATTTTTGATGTTCATCCCTCTCTTAATCTCCTTAGATTTCTTTTTAAGGTGAGCTTTCCACTTCAATCCAGCTTCACTGATCTATTAAGATTCTCTGAGGCCGCTGCCTCACAGATGAAGACACGCTTCTGTGGAAAGCCCTCAGAAAGCCCTCTATTTTAGCGCACAGAAGGTTAATTGCCCAGTTTTTAATTAAATCAGTCATTTTTCTTTAATGTTGTTTGTGGAACTCTGTAGTAAATTAAGCCATAAACCTGTCCTCCTTTTACGAGGAGTTTGAGTTTTGACTGTTCTTGCTTGCAGTCAAAACTCAAAAAGGCTGGTCATGGCAAAAGTTAATTTCTAAAATAATAATAATAATAATAATAAACCTTAATGGAAAAAGAACACAAGATATCCTGAAAGAGATCAAATTTTAGGGATTTTAATGGTAAATGTTTTATTTGGGGAAAGCTGCTTTTTAATAGTTTTCTGGTAAAATGGTAACAATCTCCAGCCAAGTTGCTGAGCCAGGGGGACCACCCAGGCAGGTCCAGATGGGACCTCCCCTCTGGGGTCTTTCAAATGCGGCTGTCATTTGAGCGGCCACCAGGGGACAGCATGCCCCCACCTGCTGATTTGCTAATCAGCACCCCTGCTGCCCTGACCCCCTGCACGAGGCAGGATGTTCTATCGATTTCTCCCTGGCCCTCTGGTTTCCCATGAGCCTAATCAGCGGTGCAGTCTTCAGTCCTTGCTCCTTGATTTGTCAGGAGAATGAGTTATCCGAGCTGACGCTCCCTGTGATTTGTAGGTTGGAGAACTCAGCCGTACTGCTGTGACCTTTTCAACATTCTGTTATTAGATGGGCTGGCCATTTCAACTTCCTCCTGAACAAAGTATCTTCAACATGTGCTGAAGAGGGAGAATGGCCAGTTAATCAGAACACCGAATGCTGAAAAGGTCGGACCAGGGCCACAGGTATTAACATTCACCATCTGCGTCAGCCTCCTGCAGCCTGCAAGCCTCACGACTGGCAGGGGCTGGTGGTACCCGACAAAGGGATGAGGGCTAGCCCTCAGCCCTTCTTCCACCCCTTGCAGACAGGGACTGCTTCTCCCAGTATTACCCTCCTCTAATGGGCAACCCAGACTCTTGTCATCCACAAGGCCCCACCTGCCTGGGCTTCTGGATCCTTCTCCAACATCATCTCCTACCACCCTCTCACTTTTGATGCTGCAACCACAGTGGCCTTTGTGTGCCACCTTGAACGTGCCAAGCTCCTTTCAGGTTCAGGGCCTTTGCACTTGCTGAGCCTTAGTGTGGGTCTCTCTTTCCCCTGATTTTTGGATGGCTGACTCCATCTCAAAATGCAGCTCTCATCTCAAATGTCATTGCACAGAGGCCTTCCGAGGATACCCCAGCCATTGAAACTCCGCATTGAAACATCTCCCTCAATGCTTTTCTTTATGGTCTTTACCACCTGTCATCCTTGTCTGTTCATGTGTTTATTCTCTGTCTCTATTCAAATGTGAGCAGCTTGAGGGCAAGGATACCGTCTGACATGGTCACTGTTGTATCGCCGGTGCTTGACACAGCACAAGTCCACAGCAGGTCCTCAATCCATGTTTACTGACAGAGTGACAGTGACATGCAATTTATTTTTTTAAAAATCCATAACTCTGACTCCTCTCTGGTCACTGAAAACTTTCTTCTGCCTGCTTCCCCATGTCCCTTTCCTCACTTTCTTCTTGGAGGAAACCCTCTGGTGACTCAAGCACACCCTCTGGTGACTCAAGAAGTCAGGTGAAACCCAGCACTCAGAATCTGAACTCACTGCAGCTCTTCAGTCCAAGGAACATCAAAGGACCAATCCAAGATGGAAGCGTCTCACACAAGCACAAGGCGGCATCCTAATTTAGAGTAACGGGACCATTTTCAAGACTCCAATTTTGAACTGAGGTCTACTTAAAATACTAATAGCTTGAAAATGCCAAAAAAGTTCCTATAATTCCCTTTGCTTAATTTTTTGGTGCAGAGCATTCTAATGCTGTTAAATGATATATTTAAATGTTGAAGTATTTTAAATGAATATTTAAATGTATTGAAATGTTGAGCCAAACAACAGCAGGATGAGAAGGCATCCCCAGCCATTCAGGGTCCTCCCCTTGAAGGTCTCTCCTGAAACAGTGACTCTGTTAGCTGCTTGGGGGCAGACTTTGGTGGAAGACAGCTGTTCTTTCCCGGAAGAGCTCAGCTGGGGACTAGGAAAGGATGAGACAGAGCCAACTGATCTGCTTAGGCAGCAATGAGAAGAATGGACACCAAGATGTCCATAGGCCCTACAGGGAATAAAGACTCAAGTCAGCCAGTAATCCCTGTTCCAAAGGCCTGAGATTCATGTCTATATCCCCACAAAGTGGAACAAGACTGGTTTTTAGCACCACAAAAATGTGTGAGGTTGGATGTGTTGTCTCTGAAACAATGTGGAAGATTTCAGTCCAGAATGTCTCTCTTTAGCCCCAAGGTAAACAAGAAAACAGCCATATGGCAATGCTTTATTCTCAGAAGTTTTCTAGGAATCCAACCAAAGCATCCCAGAAAGGCCTGCGTTTTTAATTCCTTTCCAATTAGACCCTGGGATTTTAGGACAGCAACATGGGGAGGCTTCACTGCCACAACATGTGACAAATTTCTCCTTTCGCTCCAGATCTTGGTCGGCAGCAGGCAGAACCATTTGAACAGCTGCAGCTTGGCCACGCTCTCTCTCCTTGGCTCTCCCGCACCTCAAGGATGAAAGATGTTAAGAAGTGCAAGGAAGCGGGTTTCCCTGCTACTGAGGGGTTTCTGCAGTAGGCCACATCAGGAGTTGGAAACAAAGATCAGGAGAGTAGAAAAGGAAATTTAAGCTAATGGTTTTAAAGAGCCTGCCAGCTATGATCCTTGGGAGAGAACAAATCGAACACAGTTCCACAGGTGACACAGGATGTACCCGAATAGAAACCTAACACAGTTTCACATTTCATTTGGCTGGAACTTTGTTCTCCATGTTCTGCTGTGAATAAACCCAGATCCAACAGGCAGGATCAAGATCCCAGAGTCTAAGACTTTGGTGGAACCAGGAGACCATCTCGTCTAGCCTCTGCATAAGAAAGATACCCTTGTCCAAGGGGAGTTCTGGCCTTTGCCCCCTGCCCCTGGGAGGGGATTGCTAAGCCCTTGGACTGTGCTGCCTGATAAGAGCATCTTTGTTTAGCTGGGGGCTTTGGGCCATGACACAGTCTATGCTAACAATGTGATTTATGGTGGGAGGCCACGGACCACGTGGTGTCAGCTCAACCTCTGAAAGGCCAGACACTACGGTCAGCCATGCAGCCAGCCAGCCATATCCATGTGACTGAGTCCCAGTAACATCCTTGGATGCCAAGGCTCAGGCAAGCTTCCCTGGTTGGCGGTGCTCTGAGTGTATTGTCACACACCAGTGCTGTCTGCACAACTCCACTGGGAGGGGACACTGGGGAGTTATGTGCTTGGAACTCTTCTGGGCCCCATGCCCCTCTTCCCTCTGTTGATCTTAATGTCTCCTTGTGCTGTAATAAACCCTAACCATGAGCATAAAGGTTTTTGTGAGCTCTGTGAATCCTTTTGGTGAATTATTGAGCAGCTGATGTCAGAAGTGAGGGTACCTTAGGGGACTGCCAACCTCTGTAGAAACTAAGGTCCAAAGAGCAACAGGAAGAGCCTGGGAGAACTCAGGTCTCTTGATGCCCAGTTGAGTTCCCTAGCACGGGAGGTGCATCACACACAGATTCCTGAGCCAGGAAACAAACGTGCACCAGAACAGAACCGGTGGATAGTCATTCCTGTAGTCTAGCCCCATGGGCAGCTGTGCCCTTGGCCTTGCTGTCAGATGTACTTGGACCCTCCAAGCCAAAGTCTACTTGGTCCCCTCTTTGTCCCCCAACTGTGGACATGTTGGTTTGTCATCTAGCCCATTCTAATAATTCTATTTCACTGAATAAAGATCAGCTGGCAGGCCAGGACTTTTCCTAGTGCCAACTGGCTTTTTCTGCATAAAGGGGATTTTCCAGCAGACGGTGCTTCAGGGATTCAGTTTGTCTTATGCTGGGAAAAGTCAGTCTTGAGCCAAATGTAGGTACCCATCCCAATACACGAAGAAGCCTCAGGGACTGACTTCCAAGGCTGGCTTGGTCTCCATGCAGGGTTCTGGCAGGCACACCCACACATGGCCTGCTGAATACCACCAGCCTCCAAAGCTACCCAAGTTTGTCCTTTTCTTGTTAATGTTAATCTCTGTATCTTCCAAAGTTTAATGCCCATCTGGCATTTGAGGCTTGGCTAAAGAGAATCATGCCTCTTAATAAAACAAAAAGCCAATTACACAAGTTGTTACATTTGGCAGCTGGTATCTTGCTAATTTGCAGCATGGGCCGTCCCTCTGTTAATCCCCTCCCTGGGCTCATTGCTCCTGTGTCTCCTCAGCAGGACCTGGGTGGAGAGCCACACCGAGACATCTCATGCCACTCACAGCAGAGTCTCAGAATATCATGATGAGAAGAGGACTGAGAAAACAGTAAGGCCAATCCCCTCTGTTGCACAGAGGGAGAAACTGAGGCCACCTGGCAGGGGGTTGGGTGGGAGGACCAGGCTTGTTCCGTCACAACCTGGTGAGGTTAGAACACCAAGTCCTGGCACCCAGCCTGACACAGCCCCTCCCACTGCCCAGGCACCTACTTTCTTATTCTCCACAAAATGCTCAGCTTAGGTGGGCCCCATTCTGACAGGTGGGCGCCTCCAACACAGTGTGATTTTAGAGACTCTAGCAGGCTCATTTGGCCTCAAACGACACCATTAAGAGCAACACACTTGTGCCATTTGATTTACTGGGTGGGTTCTGTCACATGGCATCAGCAGGGCTTAGTTAACCCATTAGGCACCCCACTCCAGATAGTCTCAGAGCTGAGGAATCCCTGGTGGCAGAGGACACAGGGCAGCTAGCTATGACACAGGTAGAAGAGCACCTCCCTCCCTCCCTCCCCAGGTGCCAGCAAGGCGCTGCTGATTTGATCCCTTTGTTGGGGTTGGTCCTATCTAGCAGGGCTGCCCTCCACCCAACCAAGCCAAGAGCATCCTACTGGATTCCAATCCCCCTCCTCCAGGAAGCTTCCTGGCCACCCAGCTCTTACTGTTCTAGTTCCTTTGAACTGTCACCGTGCATGTGGTCATAGCCCCACAACCTTCATCTTCAATCATGCCCTAATATTTTCTGTCTGCCCTGATGAGACTCAGAGTTCTCCAGGGCGGAAGAGGAACATGATTTCTGCCCAGAGTTCTCTGCTTGTCGCTGAGGAAATGACAAGGTCGCTTGGAATATGGCAGCTGTGGTTGGCAGGCTGGGCTGTGGGCAGGGAGACAGGCTGAGACTGAGATGGCCCCTCACTTGGTATCTGCCTGCAGGCCAGCCTCTCTAAAGTGAAGCATCTGGATCCTATTTAAGGAGCCTCTCCCTGTGGGAGAGTCCTAATTTTTTTTTAAACATTAGCCATGGCTGGGCAGGAAGCCTGCTGGAGGATACCCAAAGTAAGACAGGGGTCCCAGGCCTGAAGGGAAACAGGACAGTAGTTCTCCCAGGCAAGCCAGCATGCTCAGGGTCCTGTGTGGTCTGGCTTCCTAGGCAGAGTTGTGTGAGGACAGGCTCGGGGAAGGGCAGCATGGGCCCTCAAGCATGGTCTTTGGGCAGTCTTGGGGTTTGGACTCCTGTCCCGCCAGCTGGTGAGAAGGAATGAGGGATGAGGCGGTGCTGTGGGAAGTGGGGAGAAGGGGTAGGCAGGTGTGAGGCAGCAGTGAGTCAGAGGCTCAGGCAGCCTCGCCCTCAGAGCAGAGGGGGTGGTTTCAGGAATAAGAAGAAGGAAAGAAAGCCAGAGTTCAAAGACCCATTAGGGTCTAAGGCAACTGGCCCCATGGAGCAACAGGGAAGGGCAGGTTGGGGTCATCGAGTGGGTGCTGGGGCGCTGAGTCAACCCAGGGTAAGAGATTGCTCTCCCCTGCCATGACTGGCTGCAAACTGGGTTCCCAGCACAGACGTGAGCTTGGACATCAGGCCTGTGATGACAGAGGCCCTGGCTGCCTCCCTGGCCAGTACCAGCCTGGTTCTCTGAATGCCTGGGTAGTTCTGGGCAATGCTGGCAAGCAGGGCCCATGCAGGGATGGGGCATGGAGGGACAGCGCACAGAGGGCCAAGGGTCCCGAGGACTCAGAGGGTCACCAACCCCAGGCCATCAAGACCGGCCAGCTCCGGGACTTAATGGAATGAGCCACACAACCTACAAAGGGTGTCCACTCCGAGACTCTGACCACGTAAGCTCTGCCCATGTTTTAGGGCTGCCCAGAAGCCAGCACTGCTTTCCCAAGGCCCTCACCACAAGAGACATTCCTGACATTTAACATATCTACTCCTGAGGGTTTATCCCATGTAGGTCTCATGAAATTTAAAATCATGGCTAGTGTCCCTAAAACTCCCAGGATGGGAAAAAGCAAGCATGAGGGAAGAGGGTCTACGGAAAGTGTGGGCCTGACTCCTGGTGGCAGGACGGACCTGTCTAGGGTGTGAGAGCCGCTGAGTGTCCCTACAGGGCCTCCACTTGTCTGGCACAACACAAGAGCTCCCAGGGGAAAAGCCTCCATTTGAAGTGCCTGTAAAGTAATGCGGAATGTGTCAGATGATTCATGTGCGTAAATATCAGTTGGAAGACAAGGAAATGTCATTTTCACCTTTGTTCTCAGATTCTTTTGAAGTGTGAAAAAAGATGGTTTCAGCGATCACTGGGCATTGTTTGTTACAGGAGCATCATTAAAGAAACTGATTTGGGGCTTGAAAAACACTGAGGTATGAACACTGTCTATTAGAGCTGGAAGGATTCCTCATCGTCAGACCTCGCTCCCGGGGCAGAAATTCCTCCGCCTCTTCCCCAACAGCCTCGGCTGCTGCTTGTCCACTCCCAGGGACGGGAAGCCCACTTCATCACCGGGAGGCCCATTGCAAAGACAGCCCCAGCTGTCGGAAGGCTCACCATTTTATGGTGGAAACTGCTTCCAGGAGAGAGGAATTGAAATCCATGACACTGACAAGCAGGGCATTTGAAATTGGCCTCCCTGTCACCCACCCACAGGCCGAACATCTGCCTGCTGGGGCTGCCAAACACACCTCATCAAACTTCCAGGTAAAGGGCCATCAGCTTTGGAGACAGTTTTCATGTTTCTCCCACCAAGGAGATAATGCTTCATGCTGAGATTTGAGGACTGGCAGGGGAATTATCTATCTATGTATCTATGTATCTATCTATCTATTTTTTAAAATTTATTGTCCTGTGGAATAAAGTTTTTAGACTGTGTGTGATCCTAGTCTTTGCCCCCTGGAGGTCACCTGTGTGTCAGAATCCCCCTAAGCATGTGACACCAAGGAGAGAACACATAACTGAGCTCAGTGTTTACCTTGGTATTAGGACTGGGTCATGGCCCAAGGCTCCTAGTCGCCAACCTTCCAGGCCTTTCCACAATGAGCCCTGGAGTCAGCAGGAAGCCAGCCAACAGGCTTCTGCAAAGGAACTTTTAAAGGTAGTAAAAAGCCAATGAGGCCAACTGCAATTCCAAGCAACACTTGGAGTGGGAGCCATAAAACCAGCCGGATGAAAGAGAGGTGTTGTGTTTTAGTGTTAACATCACTTATGGGGGAATGGATCCAGACACATTCTCAACAGCCTTTGTTTCCCCTTGGGTAGCCAGCTCCTCTCTGGAGAGTTCGGGGAATCTGCATATCAAATGTGGCATTTTGTGGTGTGAACTGAGCCTCCAGTGGGGAGGAACTGAAATTTCTGGCATATACAGGCCGGGCACTCTGCTTTAATTGTGCCCAGAGGGAGGGTGGCTCCTTGTAACAGGCTTCTTCATGTTCTTTGTCACAGCTGCCTTCTCAGCAGCTCCCCGCTGTGAGAACATCATGGCTGGCTGCTATGGACTGAATGTGTCTCCCCAGAATTCATACATTAAAGCCTAAATCCCCAACGTGAAGGTATTAGGAGGTGGGGGGAGCCTCATGAATGGGATTAGTGCCTTTCTCAGAAGAGACATGAGAGAGGATCTCTCTCTGCCATGTGAGCATGCAACAAAAAGGTGGCTAAAAAGCCACCCCAAAAAGGGGGAATAAAATTTTCATAGTTGTTTAAATCACCTATTTGGTGCTATTCTGTTAAGGAAGCCCAAATGGACTATTCTAACCCCTGCCAGGAAGGCCTGCGGCTATTACGAAGAGCCCCCAGGGCTCTGCAGCCAACAAGAGCTGACACGACACCACCAGCCCACTGCCTTTTGGGGTGATGCAGGAGGTGGGCGGTCAGCACCTTGAATCTTGGACTGTGGGAACTATAGGGATTGGAAGAGTTTGTTCCGAGGGTAACTTCCTTGAAACACATCCTGAGAGTAAGAATGTGAAATCCATGAGTAACACCACCATGTGGGAGGGTTGCACAATGAGCTATATGTAGAAGCAGAGATCCACTGGATGCACATACAAGAAGGAACCAGTGTGAACAGGTGGCAGCACCAATGTGAAAATGAGTGAGCTGGAATATACTGCTTCATGGCCAAGCAGATCCATAACTTAACACCAGGTTGGGTGTGTGGGATGCTGGCCCCACACTGAACAACTGTTTGGGCAGACCCCACCAAACCTACCCTCCCTTCTTGGGAAGCCTTGATCATAACCTAGTCCATGTAGACTGGGTTGGGGCCACAGTGCACCCTCCATCTCCCTGGGTGGGGCACTAAGGTGGGTGACCAGCACAAGCACCTGAGCAGCAATGGTCCCCAAAATCTCAGGATGAAGCATCACTTGCCTCTACCTTCAGCAGCATGATGCCCTTCTCTATATTGGCTTAAATAGAACTGGTCACAGAGCTTCAGAGTTATCCCCACCCTTCAGGAAGCATGGGAAGTTTCCTCCTTTAGACTCCAGCTCTCTCCTGCAGTAACCACACTCAGCAGCACAGATGTGAGGGCTAAGCTGCTTGCCTCTGCCTGACCTGAAATGAAGTCCCTTGGGCAGGGAAACCCTGAGCCCCACATTAATCTAGCTAGCCATGCCCTGAGTGGTAACTTAGAAGGGTGATTTCACAGGATCTGGGAAGGTCCTCCTGCCCCCTCCCCTGGCTTCCCTATCCTCCTCCAACTGCCCACACTCAGACTTACTGACCTGGGCACAAAGGATTTTATTTGATAATTACAGGTGGTTAGATGTGCAACTTTCTCCTATTCGGTCATTATGGAGGCAAATTTATTCATGAGAAGTCCCTTTCTGGACAAGGGTCCATTGTACTGGTGGAGCTGAAGGGAGGAAAGGGGTCCACACAGGGGTTCTGGGCCCAGGGCACACAGTGATTTTACCAGAGACAAGCCTGAGTTCACCATCTCTTCTCTGTGGAATTGAGCTGTGCAGATGAAATGGTCTTTTAATATTATCTCTTCTAGATAGAAATTGTGACAGTACTACCATCTTGGTTAAATATGAACTTTCCAATCATATTCTTGGTGGGCAGTTAAACAAGCAAACCAAAAACCCCTAACTATGGACTGAATGTTTGTGTCTCCCCAAATTCATATGCTGAAGCATAAATCTCCAATGTGATGATACTTGGAGGTGAGGTGTCTGTTAGGTAATTAGTTCACAAGGATGGAGTCCTCATGAATGGGATTAATACCCTTTTAAAAAAAAGACAGGAAGAGATGATCTCTCTCTCTCTCTCTCTACCATGTGAGGTCACAGCAAGAAGATGGTCATCTGCAAACCAGGAAGAGGACCCTCACCAGACACAGATCTGCTACCACCTTGATCTTGGATTTCCCAGCCCCCAGAACTGTGAGAAATAAATTTCTTTAAGCCACTTAGACTATGATAATCTGTTATAGCACCAGACTGACTAAGCACCCCTCATTTCAACAACTCAGGCCTATGACAGTGTCAGGTGACATGGGACCACAGATCAGACAGAAATCTTGGAGTCCCAAAACTTTAGAGTTGGATGGAACCTTGAGAGGCAATCAAATTCACGTCAGCCATCTAGAAATCAGTAGGTGGTATTCGAGGAGTGAGCTGGTGCATAACCTGGTTGGCAGTCTCAACTTAAACACCTCTGTGTCTCCTGAAGGGATTCTCTGCACTTTCCCTGCAGCACTCTTGAGCACCCATTACCTGCTGTTTTCCAAAGAAAACAATGGTTTGACTTACTGTTGAGTAAAGAGATCCATCTATAAAGAGCTATTTTGAAAAAAACCCAAAACATAGGGTGTGCATGGCATATATATATATATATATAAAAGACTCTAAAGTTACATACCAAAATATTATCCCTGGTTCTCTCTGATGGTAAATCACTTTTATTTTTCTCTTTTGTGCTTTTCTGTATGTCCTAAATTCTCTGGAAATAATACATAATACCTTTGTAATCAGAAAAACAACAATAAAAGGAAAGCAACAGCAGTTACTTTTAAAGACCCCTAATCAATATTTTCCTGCCTTGATTGAAATAGCCAAGCCTCATGCTAGTTCCCCATTGTCAGAAAACAGCTGGAGTGTTGGTGAAAGCATGAAAGGAAATAAACTGGTTAGTAAAAAGCAGTGGAGGAGCTTTAAAGTAGGTGCTACTTTGTGATAAAAATGTACCTTATTCTACTCTCACTCCTGTTGGGTATAGTTGATTCATTAGAGGCAACTACCAAAAATATCTACTTGTCTAGAAATCTGGCTTTCTGTCACATTGGGATCAGTAATAGCCTCTAAAGTTAATTTGTTCTTCCCACATTGACATGATTTAAAGTGATATGAACCCTTGTGAGATGAGTGGAGATAGTAGAAAATATTACAAGTTTCTGGACGATCCATGGCCTTAGAGAGCACACATACTGCTTGCATCAGTTGATATTTATACTTAAGTAATGGAGAGATATACTATGTTTACGGATGGAAAGCCACAGTCTTGTAAAGATGTTGATTCTTCCTGAATTTACCCATAGACTCAATGCAATACAAATCAAATTCCCAGCAGGTTGTGTGTATACACACATGTGTGCACTTGACAAGCTGAATCTACAATTTATAAACATATACAAAGTCCTGAAGACAGCTTCAGTGCTCTCAAAGAAGAAGGACAAGGGCTTGCCCTATGAGATATCAGAACTTACTATATAAAGCTTTTATAATTAAGACATTGTGGTATTGGTGCAGGAATAGATCAACTGAACAGAAGAAAGAACTCTGCAATATGCTCCTGCAGAAACAGACATTTGCTACAAGACAGAGGCAGTATTGTAGATCTCTGGGGGAACAGATAGACTTTTCAATAAATGGCGTTAGGGCAAATTGGAATTGGAATTCATGTGAAAAATAATAAAACTAGGCCTTTGCATTATACCATTCACAAAACATTAAATCCAGGTAGACTAAAAAAATAAACATTGGGTCCCGCTTTTAGAATTATGGCATAATGAACTCTGTAGACATGCTCTTCAGAGAAATAAATATAAATGGTGAAATGATGATTTTGATTAAAAAAAAAACACACACACTCCAAACCCAACCAGTTAAAGTATCTGGAAATTTTCCTAAGTACCTATAGCACATGAAGAAACATTTATTCAAGAAAATCTACTTTTGGGAGGCCAAGGTGGGTGGATCACCTGAGGTCAGGAGTTTGAGACCAACCTGACCAACATGGTGAAACTCCGTCTCTACTAAAAATACAAAAATTAGCCAGGTGTGGTGGTGGGCACCTGTAATCCCAGCTACTTGGGAGGCTGAGACATGAGAATAGCTTGAAACTAGGAGGCGGAGGTTGCAGTGAGTTGAGATTGTGCCATTGCACTCCAGCCTGAGAAACAGAGCAAGAGTCTGTCTCAAAAAAAAAAAAAAAAAAAAAAGAAAGAAAATCTACTAAATTCAGTAAAAACAGCAAGAGTCTTACTTGAGCCATGACCTGCTTGCTCCCTCTCTCTTTGCCAGCTAAATGTGAAGGAAGCTTCATTCTGGATGGAAGTGCCAAGGAGACAGGGTTCCCTCTTCCCCAGCTTCCAGTCAAGGTATATAATATTTCCCTGGGAGGTCAGGATGCCAGCACAACTAATCCCCGCCAGCTCCAGGCTGTGGAGACTAAATTCCAGGCAAATGCAACTGAGCAGTCTGGGGCTCTCATCTTCCACTCAGCTCTGACTCATAAGATGGAGACTCTACTGCTGGTGTGACAGGGCAGTAACACTGGGACCCGAATTTCCCTCACCCCAGTTTACTCATAGGACAGAGATTTCATGCTGGGAGAAGTGAACTGAGAGACCAGAGTCTACCATGACAACCAGGCTAGAATTACAACTAAGGGTGTCATTCTAAGAGAACTGGGCCATTATGCCCACACCAAACTCTGGAGCAGTGGCTTGGAGATTTTGGCCATGGGGTGAGACAGGCCATTAAAATGGAGAGCTCTGACGGAGAGGAATTTGGAACAGAGTATGAGGAAGTTTGAGCCTAAAAGTACTCTTAAAACAATGAACATTTTGGTGGTAAATAATTAAGAAGAGGCTGGTAGCTCCATGAGAGCAACAAGCTAGACTGTAGGCCAGCTAGTTTACTAGGGAAGAAAATGAACCAAAAAAAAAAAATGAACAAAGCCTCAGAGAAATGTGTGACACCATTAAGCACACCACCATATGTGCAGTAGAAGCACCAGAAAAAGAAAAGAGAAAGGAACAGAAAATTATTTGAAGGATTAATGGCTAAAAACTTCCTAAATTTGATTAAAAAATTAATCAGTACATCCAAGAAATTCAACAATCTTCAAGGAAGATATACACAGAGATCCAGGTGCACTCTACTAAAAATATAGAAAACAAAGACAAAGAGAAAAATTTGAAAGCAGCAACAGATTTTTTTTTTACTCGTGTACAAAGGAACTTCAATATGATTAACAGCTGACTTTTTGTCAGAAGCTAAAGAAGCCAGCAGACAGTGGAATGACATATTCAATGTGCTAAAAAACAAAACTGTAAACAAAGAATCGTATATCCAACAAAACCACTTTTCAAAAACGAAGGCAAAATAAGGACATTCTCAGATAAACAAAAACAGATAATTCATTGCTACATACTCACTCTACAAAAGGTGAAAGAAGCTTTTTAGGCTGAAAGCAAGTGACCCCAGATGGTAATCACATCTACACCAAAAAAAAAGAGCACTGGCAAAGATAACTATGTAATTATACAAGACAGTATAAATATATATTTATTCTCCTTTCTTGTTAGCTGATTTTAAAAGCAATTGTATAAAATAATATGTTTATAACTGTACAATTGTGCCTATAACATACAGAAATATAACATACTTGAAAATAATAGCACAAAGGGTGTAGGTGGGTGCAAAACTGTATTGGAGTAAGGAAGTGATATCAAATGATAACTTGAATCTACAAAAACATTGAAGAAAACCAGCAATGGTAAATAAGAAGGTTAACATACAAATTATATAACTATATACTTGCTCTCATTTATTCCCTCAGCTTCAAGTGACAAAATTATTTAAATCAGTAAATTTAAAACATGTATTATTGGGTTTGTAACATATATAGTTTTATTTTGTGTAACAGTAATAGCAGAAAAATGTAAAGTGTAAAAAACATATAGGAATAACATTTCTATATCTCACAGAAATTAAAAGTTTTAGTACGAATTTGAAGTAAATTCTGATAAGTTAAGATGTATATGGTAAACCCTAGAAAAATCACTAAAAACACCCTCCAAAAATGTAGGAAAAGTATCATTAAATGACTTAAAATGCTACAACAGAAAATGTTCAGTTAATGCAAAACAAAGCACTAAGGGAGAAACAGAGGAATAAATAAAATGAGACATATAAGAAGCAAAGTAAAATTTCAAATGTAAATCCAACTATATCAATAAACATATTAAATGCTAATGAATTAAGCAATCCAATCAAAAGGCAGAGATTTTCAGACTGGATAAAAAAATAATATTCAAATATATGCTGGCTGTAGAACACATACTTTAGAATTAAAGATATAAATAGATTGCAAGTAAAAGCATGGAAAAAGAAACTATAAGAAAGCTGAAAGAGTTATACTAATATCAGACAAAATTAACTTTAATACAAAACAATGCTACTGGAGATAACCAGGTGTTATATAAACAGATAATAATAAAAGGGCTAATCAATTTGAAAGATTTAATAGTTTTAAACATATACACATCTAACAAGAAACCCCAAAATACACGAAGCAAAAGCGACAGAACTAAAGAAAGAAATAGATGACAATAATAGATGGAGGCTTTAATATCTCACTTTTAATAATGAATAGAACAACTAGGAAGATCAACAAGAAAATAAAAGACTGACAAAACTATAATACAACTAAACCTACTAGATCCCGCTGGAACACCCTATTTAACAAAAGCAGAATGCACATTTTTCTCAAGTGTACATAGAACATTTTCCAGGATAGACCATTTACTAGACCAGAATAGAAAGTTCAATAAATTTAAAAGAACTGAAGTCACACAAAATATGTTCATCTACCACAAGACTGAAATTAAAACCAGTATCCAAATGAAATCTGGGAAATTCACAGATACGTGGAAATTAAACAACACACACCTACATAACCAATGGGTCAAATAAGAAATTACAAGAGAAAATACACTTTGATATGAATGAAAATAAGGACACAACATAACAAAACTTATGAGATGTAGCTAAAGGAGTGCTTAGAGAGAAACTTGTAGCTATTAATGCTTACATTAAAAAAGAAACAGGCCAGGCACAGTGGCTCATGCCTGTAATCTCAGCATTTTGGGAGGCTGAGGCAGGCGGATCACAAAGTCAAGAGATCGAGACCATCCTGGCCAACACAGTGAAACCTCATCTCTACTAAATATACAAAAATTAGCTGGGTGTGGTGGCGTGCGCCTGTAGTCTCAGCTACTCGGGAGGCTGAGGCAGGAGAATGGTGTGAACCTGAGAGACAGAGTTTGCAGTGAGCCACTGCACTCCAGCCTGGTGACAGAGTGAGACTCTATCTCAAAAAAAATAAAATAAAATAAAATAAATTTCAAATCAATAACCTAATCTTTCACCATAACACACTGTAAAAAGAAGAGCGAACTAAACCCAAAACAAGCAGGGCAAGCAAGTAGTAAAGATTAAAGTGAAAATTAATGAAAAGAGAATAGAAAAGCAATAGAGTAACTCAACAAACCCAAAAATTGGTTCTTTCAAAAAAAAAATCAACGAAATTGACAAAACCTTTAGCTAGACTAACAAAAAAATTTTTTAGAAGTCTCGAATTACTAAAAATAGTAAGGAGGATGATATTACTACTGACTTTACAAAATAAAAAGGATTATAAGTGAAAAGTATGAACAAGTATATGCCAATAAATTAGACAACTTTGATGAATTGGACAAATTTGTAGAAAGACACAAACTATTGAAAGTAACTCACGAAGAAATAAAAAAACTATATAAGTAAAGAGATTTAGTTATTTAAAAATTTCACACAAAGAAAAGCAAGGGACCAAATTAATTCACTGGTAAATTCTATCAAACATTTAAATAAGAATTAATAACAATTCTTCATAAACTCTTCCACAAAATAAAAGAGAAGGGAATATGTTCCAACACATTCTATGACTTCAATATCAACCTTATATGAAAACCAGGCAAGACAACACAAGAAAACTACTGACCAATATCCGTTATGATTACAGATATAAAAAAATCCTCAACAAAATACTAGCAAACCATATCCAGCAATATATAAAATATATATCATATATATATAACTTATAAAATAAATTTATACCTAATATCAAATCCAGGGTATAAAAAGGATTATACATCATTACCAAGTGGGATTTATCCCAGGAATGTAAGATTGGTTTAACATATGAAAATCAATTACCGTAATAAACAATAGGAAAAAGGGCAAAACCCTCAGTAGTTGCAGAAAAAGCATTTTGTCAAAAAGGGGTTTTATAGTCACAAGTGTTAGTAAGAATATGAATTATGGGAACTCACACACTGTTGTTTCCAAGGAAAGCTGGTCAACAATTTTGGGAAAGAGTATGGTGATATCTAGAAAGGAGAGTGAAGTACAGTGCCTAGAGTACACGCTAGAGGAACACTTTCACAGGTGCACAGGAAGACATATCCAAGAGTGATTCCAGTTGCACAGCTTGGAATATCTCCAAATGGGAATTAACCCAAATGCTGGCTGTCAACAGTAGAATGGATACATCGTGGCATAGTTATACAAGGGGATATCCAGGAATGAAAAGAACAAGGTACGACTATACCCCATATGAACTAGTCTTACAAATCAGATACTGAGTGTAAGAAATAAATCTGAAAAGAACACCCACAGCATGGTTCCATTTATATGGAGTTCAAAAACAAGAGAAAGTAAACCATGTTGAGACACATTTATGAATATAAATTTAGATAACTATAAAGAAAGCTGGAAGATGATTATCACAGAACGGACAGTGGTCACCTCCAGGCAGGGAGGAGGACGTTGAGTAGGGAGGGGCACGAGAGAGGGAGCATTTCTAAAGCACAGCCTAATTCCTAAAACATGGCTCTTGTCTTCATGATCATTCTTTCAACTGCATGTACACATTTTCATCCCATTGTCTGTATGCCATACGTCATAATAGAAAATGAAGAAAAACATTTCCTTTTCACCAAGTGGCTTCCCTTCCAATTCTATGAATATGCCAGTAGGTCAGCCTTGCACGTGGACACAGCTATGTGCAGGGTTGTGTGTTCAAGCGTTCCTATGAGCACTCAGCTCTCACTCTAGTTAAACACGCTGGCCGGGATGCCGTGGACTGAGGAAGAACATGAGGAAGCACGGCCTCTGTCCTCCACGGAGAAAGTTAGCCAAGTTAGCTGTGGCTGTGTGACTTACTTTTCCAAGGAAATGGGGGTTTAAGTGAATGTGTGTCAATTCCAGGCTCTACGTTGGGGTTTTACTCCCTCTTCACATCCCCTTCCCCATCCTGCACTTCCTCCTGGTCATCTCAGAGCCCAGACCATGGTGGGCTCAGCAGGGTCTGCCCAGATACCCCCTGAAGGGGTGGGGAGAGACACCCTCTCACGGAGGAGGTTTGCTCAGCCTCTCCTGCCAAACCCTCCTGCCAAAATCCTCCTGGTTCTCAGATGCCTGGCCTTCCCTACATCACTGACTGCAGAAGGCCATGTGGGCCTGGGTCTGTGAGCTGAGCCCCTGCGGACCCATGCTGGATGTACTGCGTGAGTGAGCAACTTTTACTGGGGTGCCGAGGTTTTGCAGTTGTTTGTTACTGTGGCATAACCTAACACTCCTCTGAAACCTCCATTTCTTTACGTGGGTAATAATTTCCACCTACTTGTGATGATTGTTAGTTCTCATCATTCCCTCCTCCTCCTCCTCCTCTCACTTTAAACTGGATGCAAGAATACTGAGCAATAACTCGTTTGTTGAATTAGTCATTTACTTATAATCCAGACTGTGATTGTTTGGAAAATTGGACAGAGGGATTTCTCCAATAAAAGACAAACTTGCTGGCTCATGTGGGGTTGACAGCATTCACAGGACCATGAACGGTCAGATGGCATGCTTCATCCCCTGATGCTGGGGAGCATGGGTGATCATCTACTTCAGACTGTCTCAACTCTGCTAGGGAAACTGCTTAATTCCCTCAACATAGAACTAGTAGCTTGCACCATGTAATACATACTCCCAGTTAACTGAGAAACACATTATTTCAGTCACTTGTTTTAGATATGTGTAGGCACACTCAAGTCAGACCTCACAGGGAGGGCATGGAAAGGGAAAATGAAATAGGAGGTGAGAAGATGAGGAGGAGTACAGGGAAAGAAAGAGGGCACAGAGAGAGACAGGGAGAGAGAGAGAAGGGGGGTGGGAGAAGGAGGAACAGAGCGTGCAACTGCCTGGTGGATATTCAGGTGGCTGGAGCAGGCTCTGTGTGCCCACATGGACTTTACTGACATGTTACTCCTTGGCCCATTTTGAAATGACCTCTCCATTGGCATGACCAGCTACTCCCCAGCTGGCCAAGCCCGGCCCACCCTGATTTTGTCCTACCCTGAGTTTCAAATGTCTCCCAGTCACAGCTCTTCCTGTGGCCCACATCCTGCACTTCCTCCTGGCCATTCCAGAGCCCAGACCCTGGTGGGCTCAGCAGGTGCTGCCCAGGTACCATCTGAAGGGGTGGGGAGAGCCACTCTCTCAGGAAGGAGGTTCGCCTTCTCCTGCCAAAATTCTCTTGGTTCTCAGATGTGCAGCTGTGCTCTTTGGCTTTGAGATTCCTGGGGCTAGAAACTCCCAACCAGAGAGTCTCAGTGGTGGTGCCAGGGTCGGGGGAGAGGAGAGCCTTTCTGAAGGACGTGTCCTTTCCTGGGTCAGGCAAAGGTACTTGTCAAAACCAGATCTCTGTCCCATTGAATGACAAACCAGTGCCCACTTCCCTGGAAGGAGTTTTTCTCCAATTAACTTAAGTCATGTACCTGCCTGTCTGACTGACAGGCCCCAGGGCCCTGGGAGAAGACAAGACATCCCATCACTCGGCGGGGACACCGCAAACATTTGTTCTGTTAATTGGCTGCTGCCTTATTAAGAGGCGGGTCTCCTGCCGCAGCCTTCATTACCGATTTCCAGGAGTAACTAGGCTCCCCCATCCTCCAGTCACCAAGGCGGTTGATTAAATACCCAGATTCCCATGTCTTTGAACTCAGCAGCTTGCTGGTCGAGGCGTGCATTTCCCAGACAAAGGTATCCTTAGAAAGGAGGCACACTTGGATCTAATCAGCAGCCTCTGCGCTCTGCCACTCCTCTCCCTCCAATTGTGGACTGTTCTTTTGTTCTGAGAAATCCGACACCTACATTCCCCTTTGGTCTTTCTCCCCTTAAGTTTGCATCTTACATTGTTTAAGTGTTTAAATATAATTTCAAATGGATATTGTTTAAATTATTAAGCTTCTGGAAGAAAAGAAGACTGCTGGGAAAAATGTGATTGGCAGAAAGCACCTCTGAGGCTGGTGGATGAGGAGAGGTAAAGACTTCTGGAATCAAGCTGCTTCCCCACCCTCCCGCGGAACCCCTGCGTCCTGGAGGTGGAGGTTGCAACTCAGGAAAGGAAGGTGCAATGACCCTAGAGTGCAACACTCCATCCATCTATAGTCCAGGACAGGGACTGAGCCACAGGGTAGGAGAATCACACTCTGACTTCGGCATCCAAGCCACATTTCCTTTCTGAGTCAGTGGCCCGCTTTCCAGACGGGGTGGTGACAGGGTGCGCCCTGATGAAGGGCTGACACTTCCACAGGACTGTTCAGGGCCCAGCCCAAATGGGAAACTTGGCTCGTGTCAGTTGAAGGATTTCACTCAGGCCTCGCTGAGATGACTTGTACTTCTGCTTAGACGAGGACTGGCTAAGGATGGAGGAAGGCAGTTAGAACCATCCTGGGGTGGGCAGGTGTGATGGTTAATTTTCACAATCAGTGCCTGGTCCTGCTGACTGTATTTTTCCTAAGTGATTCTCCGGTCTGCCCACTCCCCCGATTCAGGCCTCTGTGTGGCTTTGTTGAACGTCCTCGATGCCTCCTGCTGGGCCCCTGCCTCCAGGGTCACTCTGTCCCAAGGGCAACACAGGTGATCTTTCTGAACACCAGGCCTATGGTTTAAAACCCTAGAATGCTGCCTCCCCTTGCATCCAGGAGAAAGTCCACACTCCTTAACCTGATGGTCCAGGTCTGGCCCCAGCTTGGCCAAAGCTCCTTTCCAGGCTTGCCCTTGCTGCTTTCTCTCTGCCCTAAACTCTATATTTGGAGAAACACCAATTGGCTTGTGGCTCCCCATGCTGGCTTCATATCCTAACCCTTGGCCTAGAAGACTCCCCTCCTCTTTCTCTAACCCATTTCTCATCATTTAGTACTCAGTCCAGATGGCACCCCCTCTTGGAGGCCTCCCTGTTCCTTCCATAACAGACTGGACGTGCTCCGTTTTCGCGCTCCCCACCCTGGTTTACAATAGGCAGGGGGTGTGTGTCCCCTCTCAGCTCCCCATGGGAAGGGCCCTCTCACACTCCTCTTGGACCCCCGCCACCGGGCCCTCGACTAGGCCTGGTACACAGCAGGCACTCAGCACTGTTTATTGAAGCAATGAAATGCGGAATTGCAGAAGCCTGCCAAGGTATGAATGGCCCAGATACAAGAATCACAGATCTTTCTATGAAATCGTGAAACACAAGAATGAAACTTGATCGGTGCAGTGTTGAAAACAGGGACCACTACTTTACTATCCTCAGGAGTGTGAACAAACAGGCAGGATGAGGTTTAGAGCACATGCTGGTACCACTCATGGGTTCCTGTGTGATGTACACTAGAGAAGCTCTATCCCTGATCACACCCACCCTGAATTCCTTTTCCAAGGCTGCCATCTCGGGCTGCCCCACAGGCTCCTGGTCCCCCTGGAACCCAACATGGGCTGCACAGAGACTGAGTCCACTGGCAGCAAATCTAGTTAGCAGCTTGGTCCCGAGCCCACCCTGTCCACTGGCTCCTCTGAGGTGAGCCATACACAGTCCCCGGCTTTTTGCTAATTTTGAAAAAGGGAGAGACTGCGCAGGTGCTCACTGCAAGGCCTCCTTCCTTTTTTAATTACAGAAATCATTATATACATAGACAGTGTGGCATAGTAGAAGGAACAAAAACAACAAAGAAACAAAGATTTTCAAAAACCATCACAATTTCTTTGTCGAGTCAAGAGTGGCTAACAACACGGGCACATGTCAGCTACACGTGCAGAAAGTTGCCTTCAGAACACAAGTGACAGTGCAGGCACAATCTGCCCAGTTGCTGAATGATAATCACTATGTGTGTGTGTGTGTTTTTTAATTATACATGTAAGAGATGTGGCAGAGCAGACAGAGCAAAGACAACATTTAACATTTCAAATCAGTCTTTATTGCAGCTCTCCTCCTCACTGGTTGAGTGATGTTGGGCAAGTCATTAAACCTCTGTGAGCCTCAGTTTCCTCACCTGCCAAGTTAGGGGTAATAACACTCCTTACCCTGAAGGGCTGTCACAGGATTAAAGAACAGAAAGTGCACAGAATGCTCAGCCTTGGACCTGGCATGTCACATGGGCTCTTTGAGTTAGTTGTTACCCTGCCCTCCATTCTCATCCCATCTCTGGTTTTTTAAAAAGGGTAGGCTGTGTAAAATCACAATCATTTGCTGCAAAGCTTGATGATTATAATCACAGCCAGCAGAGTCTCCGTGGGGCTATAGCCACAGGAATCCTGGTGGTGCCTTCACTCCAAGTTCTTTCCTTCCCAGCCTTCTAGACAGGCACACTCAACTGTGCATCTTGTTTTGTGCCAACTGTTTCTCTAAATTAGTATATGGGCTTCTGTCAGCATGTTTTACAGAGAGAAACCACATTTCTCAGCAGTGGACTTTGCCTTCCTTTTGTATAGATTCCCCATTTCTTCAGGTCTTCCTGATACCCACAGTTGTTTACCCTGAGAACCACAAAAGTTTTTAATATGGAAAGTTTGTTCCTTTAAAATTGCTAGGAGAATGTTTATTGAGACAAGCCTGGCACATAAACAAGATCTTCATGTCACTGAAATTTGGCAGGGGGCAGAGGTGGGGACACTGGCGAGAAGGAACCCAGGCAGAAGTGGAGAGACAGAAAGGTGTGATCGAGAAATATGGACGTTTTTCTTCCTGTGCAACGAAGCCCTCACCCTGTGTTTCACATGGCATTGGTGGGGACTTTCTTCCTTTGTAATGTGCTCACTGGGGTTGTCACGTCACATAGCCACGTGGAGACAGCCACTGAAGTTCAAAGACAAGATGGGTGTAAATGTGATTCATTTCATTAAAACAACTGGATATACAATATTTGATGTCTGCGGTAACTCTAACTTCTCCTCATTTCCCTTTACGGAAGTGAGAGTTTTTAGGCACCTGCTGTCTGATCAGTTGCAAGTGCCAAGTCTGGTGGAGGAGGAAGGAATGCAGCCATAACATCAGCAAAGCTGCATGAAGTCTTTCCCTCTGCTGCTGCCCCTGCCCTGTACCTGGTTGTTCATGTCCCACCCACCCACCCTTCCAGGTTCAGGTCAAGCCCCACTCCCTGACAAATATCTCTCCTAATCATGGGAGTGGCCACTGACAGAAACTGAAACGGGATGGGCAGGTGCCAGTACTGGTGCCGTCATTTACAAGTTCAGTAACTGGGAAAGTTATTTGGCTTCTCTTTGCCTCTCAGTAAACACCAACTAGGAAAAGGAGTGCATGAGATGACGTCCATACAGCCCCTGGCGGTGGGCTGGCAGCCTGGCACATTCTCCGTGAATGAGAATGTGTATTTCCCATGATCCTATCCACCCCACCCTGATGGCCATTCCTTCTTTTCTGCAAGGCTGTGTCCCATGGTGGCCCTTTATTGCCTTGGGGGTTGAACTTCTACCTCTATCTCTTAACAGGGCAGCTCTTCTACCTTCTTTGCCTTTTCTTGGCAACAGAATTTGGCTCTTATGCATTTCTCTCTAATTCGTTAATCACATTGTATTGACTGCAACATTAGAACCAATAGTTCAGGCCTTCCCAATTGTCCTGACCATGTCACTGGCATACTGACACACGCCCATGAACAAAGGCTTCATCACACTAGGAAGACACACTATGACCCGCTGCGGTTTTCTTCCACTTCAGTTGCAGCCCTGCATGCTTTCTGGGGAGCACACTCTAGCCACCGAGATGAAGGCACGGGGAGGCCTGACCGTAGGTCGAACACGTCAGTCAGTGGCTGATCCTTCCCATGGTCTCTGGATACACCAGTGAAGGCAGGAGGTGAAGTCTCCCAGGTCACCTGGGAACAACCATGGACACTTGTCTGGGGCTGCGTGAGGTTCGTTCTGGGCTCTGATGGAATATTGCGCTCATGTATGCTTTTTAACATACTGAGTCAAGGATTATGCATGATCTGTTGAAATTCCAATAAGTCAGTCAAGAAAATTAAGTGCACTTAACCTCATCATTTACCCTTTGCAATTTTTGGTAACTATATTTGAAAAAGTTATTTAGACACCTTCTCATTTCAAGAGCCTCTGTGCTCACCTAAGCCTTGAGTTCCTCTTTGTCAGATTCTCTGATTTCTCTGTAGAATGTGAAGGGTTCATCTTTCACTTTTTTTCCCAGCCAAGAGTACACGGATGGTGTATTATTTGAACCCTTGCCCAGCAGAAAATACTTTTTATTGTTTCCATACATGGATCACCATTTGATAAGTGTAGAATTCTTGCATCATGGTCTTACCACCCCAAAACTCTACCAATGTTCTTCATTGCCTTCTTGCTTCTTAATATCGCAGAAAAGTCCAAGGACAGAACGTTTTTTTCCTTCATACCAGACAGTGTCTGAGACTCACCTTTGACACAAATGTAACTGAAGGGGAGAAGCTGCCCCTGGGCAAGCCGGTCAGCTGAAACCACTCAAGAGCCCCCAGTGCAACACCAGGTAGGATTTTTTTTTTTGTCTGCTTTGTTTTTCTCTTTCTGGATACTTCAGATCACTTTAATTTTTTTTTCAAAACCTAAAATGTTAGCAATTATATTTTGACTTATTTGATAGATCTTTCAGCATAGGGCACTTATTTTTTTGGATCTCTCTTTGCTTATTGTGTCCATTTGAATTGCTCTGAGGTCTTTAAGATAACCAATCACTATTATTTTAAATCTTTTATCTCTGTCTTACATAACTATCATCCTCTCCTACATTATTTTTTAAATCTTCTTCTCATTCTCAGTGTATTGGGGAGCGGTTTTCAAGTTTGTTCCCTGTATTGGAACAACTATGATTTCTGTATGGTTAATCTTTCCTTTGACTGCTTGAAGTAGAGAAGGAACTTCTGCAATTGTATTTCAGGTTCTTTATATTCTTTCCTTACCTCCCCCAGCTTCCATTTTATTTTTGACTGTGGCTCAGCCAATTTACAATCCCATTTTTTATCTCATTTCAGAGTTCATGTTTTCTTGCATTGGGAGTAGAACACAGTTGCTGTCTAAAATGTGCTTCTGTTTCTTGTAATAATTTTTCCCCAAAGCATGCTCTTTTGCTGCATCTTAAGTGTGTGCTCTCCTCCTCCTCTGTTGCAGAAGCCAGCTTCCCTTTCATTCGTGTTCAGACAGGTCTGTTCAGGCTTCACCTCTGTTTACTCTCACTGCAGCCCAGTGAGATTGACCAGACTGGAATTACAGCTAAATCCATGGTCACTGCCACGACATATTGCATCTGGAGAGGGGTCTTAACTTCCCTGTAACCAGCATTCATGGCTAAACAGTTGAGAGACACCCTTGAAAATCTGGAGTTCTGCAGGTGGGTGGGAAGGAGAACAAGCAAGCTCACTCTCTATGGAATTAGGATGATGTGTCACTGACCCTTTCTGACACCCCTGCCCCTACCCTGGTGTCCCCTTCTGAAACCTCCTCCTTTGTCTAGGGTATTTCTTCTTTTGTAGCTTTATAAGAGACATCTTCCTCGCCCCTGCTTTCTTGTCCGTCACCCACCTATCCAGAAAGGTTCTGCCCTTCATATCCTCTGACGTCTCTAATCTTGGGTTCCCCAAATCATTGGACAAGCTTGCACGGGGAAAAGACTAAAGTCTCAGCTATGAGGACTCATGCAGACCTGGGTCTGTACAAGCTCCATCTGACTGGATATAAGTAAAGATCTCTGAAAATCCCTATAAAAATACCTTGGGTTTATTATATTTTGATGGAAATATGGATCACTGGATGAGCATCTGAGAAATAGACACAAAGATGGGGTGGAGGAAGGCAGAAAGAGACAGAGATGTACAGGTGTATTGGAGGAAAAGTCAGAGAGCTAGCCAGGCCGAATGAGTGAGGGAGGCAAAGGCTCAAAGAGGCATTTGCTGGACCACTGTAGACCAGGCCTTTGGGCATACCTTAGCCAACTGAAGGGGGCATGGAGTGCACTGAACACAAGCAGTGGAAGAGAAAGCACAAGTTCCCTAAGGAAGACAAGAAAAGAGAGATGGCTGCTAAGTCCCTGGATGAGCCCTTTTTTCCAGCTACAAAGAAAAGTGCACAACTCAGATCACCCTGCTTATAATAAGTGGACGGAGTTCACTGCATCTGGCTATTTTAATTACCTGCAAGCAAAGTGATTTTGCTACTTTCCTTTAGAAGAGCTTTTTGAAAGTAGTTTTCACTCCGATTACTTTCATTAACAAGTGATCAAAATGCATCAAAGCAGAAATGAGCACAAGAAGAAGAAAAGCAGAGGGAAGAACTCTCTAGGAGATGTCCAAACTCAGTAGTCACTGTTAAGCTCTGTCTTCCCTCATTAGCCTGGAGAATACATGTGTTCCGGATCTGGCCCTCATGAGGCACCCAGGTGCAGGACTGGGCACAAGCTCACCTACAATCAGGAAGCATGGGTGGTTCCCGGAGACCCAGGATGCTGTACAGGGCTGGGCCCCAGCTTTCTGTAGTTCTGTCCCTCAGTTCTCCTGGCTGAGGACTCAACTCCACAGACCTTACATTCAGCTGTTTGGTGTGGTCTTGTTCCTCCTTCATCCAATGAGCCTGCTCTGCTGGGAAGTGTTTACTCCTGAAGACACTCTCTGCTGATGGAGATGATCAGTCATTTACTCTCCCCTGGATCACTGCCTCCTGATCCCCCTCATTTATTTCAGTTAACTTGACACAGTGGCAAGTGCTCCTCCCTCTCTTTGGAGAAGATGGCCCAAACTGGGTCACTGCTTCCCTGTCCAGAAAAGCAGGCAGAGAGGCTGAGTGACCATGCGAGGCACAAGGGCTGGGGCGAGGGAGGGAACAGCCCAGCCCCCAGGCCTCTGCTCAATTCTTGTACCCACTGTCCTCCCAGCCACTGGCCCCTTCAATGCCTTATATCACCAGGCAGCAGAGGAACCTGAAAGGGATCCCACATCTAGAAAAGAGCATGAAAGTCCTGTCCTCGAGCTTGCTAGTGGGCATAAAACACTTTGAGGCAGGCGTACAGAGACCACGTATTTGAGTTGTGGCTGGTCTGACAGCTGCTGAGTCTATCACACAGATAATTAGATAAACTGCTTGAGCACAGAGATTCAATACATGGTGTCATTTAGCGGCTGCTACACGGGGGCCTTGATCTTAATTGAAGGCACGAAAGGGGAGAACCTTAAAGGAGTCCCAAACCAACTTCTTCTTGCTCCAGTAATTAAACATCTGGCTCCTGGTGATCATCTGAAACCTCTCGAGTGTTGGGCATAGGGTCCACTCACATGGATCTAAGCACCTGAGCCACTGGCACCCCTCCTGTCCACATAGGGCCTTCCTCAAACAGCCTCCTGTGGAGAAGCCTGGGGAGGAGGCTCCATGTCACTCCCTCCCCTCATCAAGGCCACTTTTGGGTGGGCCTCATGGAGTAATGAGAAGGGCAATATAGCCAAGTGGCAAAGAACCTGGGCTTCCAATGGCCAACAGAGCCCTATGGGGAGATCAACCCCATCAGCCCTCCGACTTGCTCAGTTTCTCTCTGCTTACTTACCCTGGTCCAGCAACTCTGGCCCCCTTGTGAGCCCCCAAACACGCTAGGCAAGCTCCTACCTTAGGATCTTTGCAAACTTTGTATTGCCACTGCCTGGGATACTCTTCCCCCAGATATTCAAATGCCTCACTACCTAACCCCCCGGCCTGCTGCAGGCCTTTGCCCAAATGTCACTTCTCATATCAGAGGCTCTGGCTAACTGCCCTCCTGGCTTTATTCTGCTCCATGGCACTTGTCACCATCACATAGACTTCATCTCTTGTTTACTGTTTGTTTCTCCCACAAGACTGTACCTGCCATGGGGACTGGGCTCTGTTTTGCTCCCTGCTGTGTCCCCACATCTCCAAATAGTATCTGACACATAGTACATGAATATTGCTGAACAACTGGACAGAAGGGTTCGAGCAGGACAGCACCATGGTCAAAGTTCCATCTTGGAAAGCTTACTCTAAATGCCATATGGAAAGTGGAATTGAAGAAGCATCTGACCCGGGGCTCAGAAAATAGCTAGGAGGCCATAGAGGTCATCCAGCCAGGAGATGATGGTGGGATGGACCATCCCAGGTGGAATGAGAGGTAGATTGAAATGTGAGGAGAGGTCAGGGATGAAGATATGGTTGGGTCTTTGCTCGTGGGACAGTCTGGGTCTTTGAGGCATGGCTGGAACTGTGAGAAGAGAGCCCCAGGGGAAAGACCTGGAAGCAGCTGCAAGAGAAGGAGGGGTCTACAGAGAGTCAGAGGGATGGGGGCTGGTCCCTAGAAGACAGTGGAACAGGGTTGCAGGGAGGATGACAGAGCTCACTGCAGGAAGGATGAAGCAAGACCAGGCCTGGAAAGTGCCTTCTTGGCATTTAGAAGGGTAAGGTGATCTTAGCAAAGTCAGTGGCAGGGGTAACAGGACAGGAGCTAGGTGCAGACCCTAGAGGGCAGAATTCAGGGAAGTTGCAGAAGTGGAGACAGCCAGTGCAGGAAATGCTCTGCGGCCTGACAGGGAAGAGATGAAAGGCTACCTAGGAGGATGCTGGGACAACAGCCTGCTCCTCTGGGCTTTAGGATGAGAGAGACTAGGCCGCCAGCAACCAATGGGACTGAGGAGTGCACAGCAAAGGAGGGGTTGGAGAAAGAAGGACAGGATGCCAGAAAACAGCAGGAAACAATGTGGGGGACTCGGAGGCTGTAGCTTGTTTCCATAAGTGAAATCAATGCACCACGAGACTTACTCAGCTCGTAACTTCTTAGCAATTTTTAATTATGGAATGTAATTAATTCATTCAAAGTGCAGCAGTTCTGTGGAGCACACCACACATGCTGAACTGATAATATTCTTGCACATTTGTGGGGTGCTCACACCAAGACAGTTCCTTGCATAAAACCTGGAGGAAATATCCAAAGAACACACATATTTGTTTTAGGTCACCTTTCTTGATCCTGGAAGCAGATACTGTAAATGGGACAACTGAGCTCCCAGGGATGCTGGACTACGGGGCTATGAGTGAACTGTCAGTTCAGTGAAGTCCTAGTTGTTTTCACAGATGCTGACAGAATCCGCGGAGGAGTGAGGAGAGGGTATCCAACATGAGAGACAGTCCGTAAAGATTCCCGTTTGTCCTTGAGGTCTTGGAGGCATCTCTGGCTAAAGCAGCTCCCAAAGGATAACCCAGAGGGTGGAGATGTGTGGCGTTTCTTTTGGCTATAAATTCCTTGAGGTCAGGCCCAGTGTTCTGATCATAGTGGTATCCTCAGGTCCTGGCACAGCCTTAGCACCAAGTGGGCATTCAACAGATGTCTGTGAAGGTGAGTGGCTTGGCAGAAAATAGCCAAACCCTCTTCTGTGGAGCTTAAAGTGAAGGGCAGGAAGAGGGCTGGGGACAGAGAGATCCCTTTGCAAAGACTGAAAGAACAACAGCGGCTACTGGACAGAAATGTGGGTAGGCCCAGAAGTGGAAGGGCAACTGGAGGGACAGGAAAGGGAGTCTGGAGAGAAAGTGGAGGCCAGCTTCCAAGGCCAGACCAGGCTGAAGGTATGCTTGTCCCCAGAGGCTCTGCCTGCTTTTGACCCCAGGTTCCCCTGGTAACCTTCTGGGTATCCCTGAGTTTCCTACTCTTTCCTTAGAAAGGAGACAAGGGTCTGGTTTCCTGATGTCCAGAAGCTCTGTGAGTTTGGGATGATTGAGCCAGCTTTCCCTGGAGAAGGTGTAGCTGGCTTCTTAATGACCTGCGGAGCAGGGAAGCCCTACCCAGCAGTGGCACGCAAGGCCCTTTCCACTGCCCATGGCTCCTGAGCCTTCCTTCTGCACCAGGAGGTCTCCTGGGGAAGAAGCATAAAGCAATTGCATCTGTTGGGGACATGCCTTGCTGAGCCCTAACTAAAAACAGCCACAAAGCTATGGGTGCCTTTGAAGGGCCTGCCACAGCAGCAAAGGCTGGGCCCTGGCTTGGCTCTGCCTGTGTGACTTGGGACAGGTACTAGCCCTCTCTGGGCTTCACGGTCCCTCTTTGGGAAATGAGAATGTTGCAGTAGCTTATCTGACACTGAGAGGTGACAGCATGCTGGCAGCCCTCGCTCACTCTTGGCGCCTCCTCAGGCTCGGCGCCCACTCTGGCCATGCTTGAGGAGCCCTTCAGCCCGCCACTGCACTGTGGGAACCCCTCTCTGGGCTGGCCAAGGCTGGAGCCAGATCCCTCTGCTTGCGGGGAGGTGTGGAGGGAGAGGCACCGGCGGGAACTGGGGCTGTGTGCGACGCTCGTGGGCCAGCCTGAGTTCCAGGTGGGCATGGGCTTGGTGGGCCCTGCACTCACAGCAGCCAGCTGGCACCACTGGCCCCGGACAGCGAGGGGCTTAGCACCCGGGCCAGCAGCTGCGGAGGGTGCGCCGGGTCCCCCAGCAGTGCCGGCCCACTGGGCTGTGCTCGAATTCTCGCTGGGCCTCAGCTGCCTCCCTGCAGGGCAGGGCTTAGGACCTGCAGCCTGCCATGCCTGAGCCTCCCCACCACTGTGGGCTCCTGCGTGGCCCGAGCCTCCCCAACAAGCGCTGCCACCTGCTCCATGGCACCAGGTCCCATTGACCACCCAAGGGCTGAGGAGTGCGGGTGCACTGCACGGGACTGGCAGGCAGCTCCACCTGCAGCCCGGTGCGGGATCCACTAGGTGAAGCCAGCTGGGCTCCTGAGTCTAGTAGGGACTTGGAGAACTTTTAGGTCTAGCTAAGGGATTGTAGATACACCAATCAGCACTCTGTATCTAGCTCAAGGTTTGTAAATACACCAATCAGCACCCTGTGTCTAGCTCAAGGTTTGTAAATGCACCAATCAGTGCTCTGTGTCTAGCTAATCTAGTGGGGACTTGGAGAACTTTTCTGTCTAGCTCAGGGATTGTAAACACACCAATCAGCACCCTGTCAAAATGGACCAATCAGCGCTCTGTAAAACAGACCAATCAGCTCTCTGTAAAATGGACCAATCAGCAGGATGTGGGTGGGGCCAGATAAAGGAATAAAAGCAGGCTGCCCCAGTGAGCAGTGGCAACCTGGGTCCCCTTCCACCCTGTGGAAGCTTTGTTCTTTCGCTCTTTGCAATAAATCTTGCTGCTGCTCACTCTTTGGGTCCGCACTGCCTTTATGAGCTGTAACACTCACCCCAAAGGTCTGCAGCTTCACTTCTGAGGCCAGCGAGACAACGAACCCACGGGGAGGAATTAACAACTCCAGACGCGCCGCCTTAAGAGCTGTAACACTCACCGCGAAGGTCCGCAGCTTCACTCCTGAAGCCAGCGAGGCCATGAACCCACCAGAAGGAAGAAACTCTGAACACGGCCAAACATCAGAAAGAACAAATTCCGGACACACCATCTTTAAGAACTTGTAACACTCACCGCGAGGGTCCGCGGCTTCATTCTTGAAGTCAGAGAGACCAAGAACCCACCAATTCTGGACACAACACTGGTCAGCCTGAGTTCAGACTTCCCTGCTTGGCACACAAGGCCTTTCCCCAGCTTGCTGTGATCCACTTGCCTGCCTTTATCCCCAACTATGCTCTCCCCTACACCCAGGATCCCATAATCACTTGCTCTTCCCGGAGACTGGAGGTACTTCATGCCTGTACCCCTAGAAAGCCTTCCCAACACTCTCAACCTAGCAAACCCCTTGCTCTTCAAAATCCACCTTGAAGGTCCCTTCTCCTCCAGCACCTTCTCTAAACATTCTCATCCTCAGGCAGATGAATTCTTACCCCAGGCTCCACTGGCATTTCCTGAGAGCCCGGAGGTACATTCTAGGAGCTTTGTCCAGACTGGGGATCAGAGATACCTGATTCTCCCCTTGCTTTTCTACTAACCTGCTAGATGAACTTGGGTGGCTCCTTACATCTCTTAGCAAGACAGAGAAAGTGATCATTAACTTTGATCAACTGGAGGTCAAATTCTAGTCATTCATTAAATAAATATGGAGGGCCAATGTTCTTCTCTCCCCTCATTCACAGGAGGACCCACCACCCCTGACCTCTTAGCTCATTACAGAGTTGTCACATAAATGGGCAAGGGTCTTATAGCTTGTTGCATCTGCTCCTTGAACAAGCCGTGATGTTACAACGGCAACAGCATCATCCCTAGTGCTGTTGACACTGCTTAGAGAAGAATGCTCACTGCATGCCAGGTGCTGCTCCTGTCATACTCACAACACTCTACGAGGTAAGTGCTGTTATTATCCCCATTTTACAGATGAGGTAAATGAGGCACAGAAAGCTCACGTGCCAAAGCAGTGCCCTTGAGCACGTGCCACATTGTCCCATCAGCCTGGGCCTCCCTGATGCTTCCACAGGCCCCAGCACCTCTTGCTATAGGGACTGCTCTAGCAGAGTTACACCAAATCCCCTATCAACGCCTGACAGCATCACAGCCCTGCAGCTGAATCTCACACATCCCAGGAAGTGAGTCTCCCGCTGAGAGCTGGACTGGGCTGACAAAGCTGGGGATGTAAGAAGCTTTCCCTGGCAGGACAGAGAACACTTGTGGAAGTATAGAAATGCCCCTGGAGGTGTGGGGCCCAATTTAAATTCCTAAAGTAACAAGACTCAGAGTAACAACAACAGCAACAAAATAACAAGAAGAAGAAGAAAAAAATGGCTCTTTGGCAGGAAGCTCTATTTGCTCTGCTAACTTGCAACAAAATACTGAGTTTTTATTCTGTTTAGTAACAAGTAAGAAAAAAAGATTTCTTAGTGAGCCTGTAGTATGTTTAACTTGTTTCCAAAAATGGAAATGATTTCCTGTCTTTCATTAGGTTGGGAACTCCCCTCTGAAGCACCCAAATCCACCTGCAACCGCCAGCAGGCTGAGGAAGCTGAAGGGGCCCCTTAAAACCGAACCTCTAACAGTCCCCTTTCTTCCATAATTTCATGGTTTGTTTGGAAAACTGCCCAACTATGACATTGTATCATCTGGTATAATACAACGCTGGCTTGGTGAATGATTGCTGAAAGGGAAGCTCATCTTCGTGAACAGCGTAGGAGATAAAGCGTGAATTCAAAACCAAGAAAAATGAGTTTAAAAGTGCCAACTAATACACAAATAGGAATGTGATGTCACAAGATAACTTTGAAAACACAAACTCTATAAGAAGTTAAACAGTGAAATCCACCCAATATCTTGGCATTCTCTTGGTAGGATTTGGTGCTGAGGAAAAATGTGACTCTAATTTTGCTACAAGAAGAGATACATCTTTCCCACACCCCCTTTTGTCCCAGACTTTCAGTGAGACCCTGCTTGTGACTCAGGAGATCTGGGATCAAAGCTGTAAACTCTAGCTGCAGCAATCCTTTTGAGTCTGGTTGATTTCCCGTACATGCTAATGATCCCTAAATGATATATTTCATTTTATATTCACAAGGAATCCCATTGCCATAGCAACTGGAATGTGATACCAGAAGTTTTCTTGTAAATGGGATTTAGAATGCTGCCTCTTCTCCCTTGCAGGGTGGTGAAGGCTATGTGTCCCCCCACCAGTCCTCAGGAGAACCCCCTCCCTGACAGGAAATCAGGGCCTCTGGCCACAGACGGGAGCTCTGAACTGTAGCAGCTTAGCCCAGCACAACCCATCACTTCTCTGCTCTTGCTCCACACACTCCAGCTGCACAAGGACTTGTCCGAATATTGACTTCTGGGGACAGATAAAGTCCCAGAGAATGAAGTCACAACTTCTTCTTGTAAAGTCTGATAGAAATAGAGAATGAAAGATGGATGATTTTAGAATTTTTGCTTGCATGAAAAACAAGGTTTTTTTTTGTTTCCTGTATTAATAACTCCCTGGAAAATTGGGACAAATGACAAACTGTCATTCGTGGACCTCAAGCTGTTATTAAATATTCTGCTGCCATTGTGGGGTGGGGACTGTAGGAACTTGTTCTTTATATCCTCCTTTGTTCCAGGACCCTCTGTCCCCACAGAGGTTCCCGACAGAGCCTCTGTCATCTATTTCGTTCTACTCCCCCCTGGAGCCATGGTTCTGGTGAAGGTGACGTGCTCACCCCAAGGCACTCACCTCAGGGCTGGCCTGCCTTCCATCCGTCAGGCTCCTGTGAATCAGTGCCCAGGTCTTTCCTGTTTGCTGGGCACTCCCTATGGGAATGATTGAGGAGAGGCAGCCCAGCTCTTCTGCCCTCCCACCAGGACTACAGCTGACCCTGAGGGTGAGGCACTGAAGGCCTTCCACTGGAGTCTAGACCCAAGAGGCCATCTGCAGAAAGAGAAGCCCTGGCTCTAGGTGGACATTGCTGGGAGAGGCCCCAGCAATGAGTGTCTGCCTGACACTCATGTCTTCCTTACCCACTCTCCAGCTACCATTAAATAATCTGGGCCCAGAAATCTCTCCCCAAACCTCCCAGACAGAACCCTTGCTCCTGCCTCTGCGTTCTTCACAGTTTGTGCATCTCTCTACTCTCGGCCGGTGGCCACGCTGGATTAGAATAAATAATGATGGCAGGTCTCATGAACACCAAATCCATGCAATGCACCAGGCAGTGTGCTAAGTGGTGCTTGTGCAGCCCCTCCTTTACTTCTCTCCATGGCTGCAGCAGATGGGTACTGCCATTAGTCCCATTTTACAGTCGAGGAAAAGGCCCAGAGAAGCAGAGTGATGCAACCAACACCACACAGCTGGGAAGTACCAGAGCTGGGATGCCACCCTTGGTCTTTCTGGGAGCTCACAGGCACCACTCTCCACCAAAAAGGGGTCCTTAAGAGAGGAGTTCTGCTATACCAAGTGGGTGGCAACTCACAATCTGTGAAAACCTCAATGAGTCAGAAGGATTCGGTGGATAAATTCAATCAGCATGAAGCAGAACTGAGCCCTGATCTGCTCAAGGCTGCCTGCCCCCCGCTCCACGCCAGCTTGTCCCCATCACTCCTCACCTCGGTGGGTTTTGTGGTGGCTGGTTTTTCCCTCCCATTAAATGAGAAATGTTGTTTGAATAACCAATGGTGAGGGAGGCTGTGCACACTCTGATGCAGAAATAGAAACCTTTAGGAAGATGCAATTTGAAGTATATTGGAAACCAGAGAATGGAACATCAGTCTATAAAATTCAACACGGCCAATAAAGCTGGAGCAACTGGTCAAGTGTTTTAGTTTGCACGGTTGCAGAGGAACTGGCGGCACGTGGCTGGGCAGTGCTTCCAGACTGGGGACATTTTTCCTAGGCTCATTTTGGCCTCATTTCCATAATGTGTCTCATGATCTCTGAAGCACCTTGGCATTAGCATCATAAGCACAGCTGTGAAAGTGTCCAAGACTATTGTCATCACTGGGTAAAGGCGCATTTCCCAAGCCCTGCCCTGCCTAGCACTCCATGCTGCCACGACTGCTGAGTGGAGTGGCCCATTAGGTGGGTGCAGGTGACACAGATGGATGTAACAGAGGCCAACACACCTTTGCTCCACCACCTCAGCCATGAATCCGCCTCTGCTCACGTGTGTCAGCATCATACCATCCTCAGTGGGGTTCTGTGAGGGTGAGGCAGGAGCTCTGCCCCTTCCCACTTGGTGCCCAGGCCTTTACAGCCTGGACTGCTCTCACGCCTTTGTCTTCTAGTATTGCAGGCACTTGGCAGGTGTCTAGTCCAAGCCTCCTCTTCTCCTCCCTGTGCAACCTAAAGCACATTCCTGACCTCACATAACTCCAAGTGGGCTCTCCTAGCTCAGGCTATGTGGGCCTGTTCCCATCTGCCTGCAAGCTGCTTCTGTCTTCTACACACTTCCTAATTCATGTATACCCATGTTGTACACAAATATTTGTATACAATAAATACTTCCACAGGCCATGGCATGTACTATTTACCAGGGCCACATCAATCAACCCAGGATGTGCATTCTGACTCTTGTATCTTCAAGCATCTGGGAGCCATTGAGCATTTTCTTGGTGCAGGGCACAGTGCTAGGTGCTAATACATAAGCGCATAAGACAGCCATAGCCACTGCCCTAATGGCTCTTACCGTCTAGTGGGAGCTGGTACTTCCCTTCTTTTCTGACTCAATCTCAGCCTAAAGCATGAATCCTTGGCCCCAGCTCCACAGACATGTTCTGATGTCCATGCAGGGGCTTCCTTGTCTTGCTCAGAGGTGTTCTGGACAGGCAAGACATGGGATGCCTTCCCATCAACAACTGCCCCAGGCCAGAGTTTGTGTCCTTGTCATGCTGGAAGACATTGCGCTGGTGTCTGCCTGACCACATTCTATGCACAGCACAGCCTCCTGATTCATGGAACTCTGTGCAGAAGGGTAAACATGGTCCTTGTCACAACCTTGCAAAGGCCCGTCCTATGTGGAGACCTGGGTAGTGCCCTGTTGCCTGGTCCCTAGTGAACCTGTACCAGCCAGGGTTTAATTTGACCTGCCTGGATTCTACTCCCCAAGGAGCTTCCTCTAAGGGCAGGGGTCTCTGGAGGTGGGACACAGAGTATGCATCACTAAAATGCCACTGCTGCTATTTTGTTACACACCAGTCTTTGTCTTTATTTCCTAAACATATGTAACTTGTAGACTCAGCACCCAGGTCACTTGTCAAAAAGGCATTGGAAGATCCATCACAAAACCCAAAACCACAGGGCAAGGGCCCTGTTCCTACCTTTGAGGAAACAGTCCTTGCTGTGGATGACGGTGATCCTCTTTCCCAGGAGGCAAGCAGCACGGTGGAGCTTACAGTGGTTTTCATAAAACCTCCCATCAGAGCCGCACACAGGCACGTAGCTGGGCCTGCATGCCTCCAGGCACTGGCATTCGGGCTCCCCTGTCTTCCTGCTGAGCACGCACCGGCTCCCTCGGCTGCAGAACTTCTTCCCGCAGGAGGCCAGCAGCTCGTTGTGGCTGGAAAGCCCTGCCAGACACACAAACACAGAGGGTCAGCTATAAACACCCAGAGGGTCTGGGGTCAAGGGCTTCCTTTGTAGCTCACAAGCACAGACTCCATTTGCCTGTGCAGCCAAGCTACTCAAGGTGGGGCCTGGGGGCTCGGGGTCTCCTAGGGAGTCCCTGTCCCTCCATGAGGTGGTCATTGGTGCCAAGAAGGGTGTCCTGCCTTGCAGAGCTCAGGTTTCATGGCTGACTCACTCTGAACATCTGAAACACAACACCTTTCCAACCTAGGACCCAGCTGGGGGCTTTTGATCAACTCTTGGTTCTTTCTTAGGCTTATTTTTCCTGCTTCCAGTTGAAAAATGAAAACACCCAGCTATTCCGTGCTCACAAAGAAGCACCTTACATAGAAGGACAAAGCCTGCCACTACTGCTCCCAGGCTCACAGTCAGCCTCCTGGACTAGAGGCCTATTAAAATCAATGACTTTTTAAAAAAGTGGTCCCCTCCACCCCCTGCCTGCAATACGTTTTCCTTCCTTCCTTCTTTTCCTTTACTATGTCATGACTTTGGACCAGGCTGTGTCCTAGGCACCTTAGGGGTCTCAAAGATGAACAAGTCATACCTTTCCCTCTTTCTGACTTTGTCATTCTGTAAGGTGGTGACATGTATGCAGATCAGGCAAAGGGCATGGGAGCCAGGGAGCTAAGTTTGGAAGAAGTAACTGGGAGTGGCAGAGATCATGGAGCGGGTGATGTGCCAGTGGGCCCTGCAAAGGAGAGAAAGGTTTTCCCAGAAACACAGCAGGCTTGAGCCAAGACTCCCCCAGCCGCCCTGTGGGTGGCATTTGCAGGTCTCAGGTAGAAGACTAGATGTGAGTAGGAGTTTTGTACAGTGGTGGGGTTGGGGGTCAAGGTGTGATTTCTGGGAGACTTGGAGAGCCAAGCAGAGAAATTTAGGTACACTACTGTAGGCACTGGGGAGTCACTGCAGGGAGGAAACGTGGCATAAGAAGAAAGTCATGCTCCAAGTGTTCAGGATGGGGGTGGGGGTAGCCGAGGTAGGGAGACCAGAGGCTGGCCATTTCCTTGGGGGAGAATGTGGTTCTCCATGACACACGTCATCAGGGGAGACACCAGCAGCCTTTCCCCACAGCCCAGTCCTTTCTAGCACAATGTTGCAGTTATGAGCAAGAAGGCTGAGCCCCTGGAAATGGGAGCTGCCACATTGCTTGAGTGTCCCCTGCACCCTACAACACCCACAGTGATCTCAGGCAGCAGCACCCAGAGCTCACACACCAAAGAGGTCAGGGCAGCTGGAAAGGGCACGTTTAAGTGAAAGGCGAAACAGGCGTCCATCACCAACATCACACTGCATTCTGGGAGTCTGGAAATGAGATAATCAGCACATGTCACTAAAGGTACAGATGGAAAGTTGAGAATTACACGGGGACACCAAAAGACAACTGAAATGTGAATACAGATTTTTACAGCCTCAGAAGACTTTGCTTTAAGTGTTAATTAAATCTCCATCAAAATACTCAGCAAGACAGAATGGCCCTAGTAATCATGACTAAACTTTTAGCCCCGGCTCCTACCCATGGGATTAAAATGTCTAAGCAAAAAAGAAGAAAAAAAAAAGAAAAAAATATCTTTTTCTTGTTTTTGGTTAAGTCTGCTTTTCATCATTACAGATTTGAAAGGAAAAAAAAATCAGTTATCGGCAGATTAACCACTTGATTCAATAATTCATTTAAATTCCTCCAGCCTTGGCAAACTAAGAAGTATTGACTTTTTCTTGAATCATAATAAACTAGAAGGTCAAATACCTCTGAGCAGTATAAAAGTGCAGATCCTAAGGAGGCGGGAATCTCTTTTATCCACTTTGCTAATTGTTCGCATGTCACCATGAAGGCCCAGTGGCATTCAGCGGCCCCTCTGCACGCCTTCCTGTCAAGGTTGATGGTGGCGGGGAGGGAAGGAGGCGGAAGGCAGGCAGGCACCTGGCAGGGAGGCTCTGGGCTGGAGGCCCCCCACTCACGGTGTTTATGGCTGCTTTGCCATGGAGCATATTTGATTAGCGTGATTCTCCTGGGTTGTTGGAAAATGGGTTACCCTAGAAAGTGCTGGCGCCTACTAGAAGAAACTAACAGCTCTGAAAATATCAGCCTTTGTTTCTCTCCCAAGACAGGGCCAGGACGCAAAGCATTGCCATGGGATCACTGTTTTAATAACCTTCCCATGCAGATAGGATGCAACCCACTAATTGCCCATTTTGAAGAAACAAGAGGCAAAGTCTCTGTGCCCTGGCCTCTCCGAGCCTGCTTCAGAGCGTGTGCCCTGGCCCCCATTGCTTTCTCCCTCTGGCTAAACCAGCTCCAAGTCACTGTTGTAGGCATTTTCTCTATGAAGTGCTTGCTACCAGCCCAAGTGCAAGTGTCCCTCTCTGAATCCTCCTACTCCAAAGTGCCTGCCCTGCTCTGGCCTCAGGAGGTCTCACAGGTGCTAGGCCTTGCTCCTCGTGTGGCCCCAGTATACTCAGGTTTTAAGAAATGCAGAAATTTTCAGAAGTGATCTCCTGAAGGCTAATTCAGTGCAGTTAAGAAGCCAGGCTAGGGGCTCGGATGGGGAGGGTGGTGAAGCCTCACATGTGTTGACCTGGTAGGGGTACATTTTCCCTTGCCTTCTCCAAAGTGGGCAGGAAGGAAGTGGAAGGATGGAGGTATGAGGGGAAGATGGATGTCCGTGGAGGTGGGTCTTCTGGAGTAAAGAGAACTAGAATCCTGGAGAAGCAGAGTTGGAAGGGGCTTCAGAGACCACCTACTCCATCCCAGGCAGGCAAACCAAAGCCAGTTCATGGGGGGCTGGGGGGAGAAGCTACTTTCCCTGACCCCCTCCTTTGAAAGCTGTGTGTCCAGATGGTAGTGAGCACCTCTGAGGCCCAGCGTCACACAGGGCAGCAGGCACCTACGTTTGCTTAACTTGCTGGGGAGGCTCCCATGGCCTTCCCTGCAGGCTGCACTCTGAGGGGTCAGTGTTAAGGAAACACTGGTGCCAACCTGTGGCTGCTGAAGTTGTCAAGAACACTCAGGTTCTCCCTGACATGGAAATTGGCTGTCGGCAAATATTTGATTCCTGATTACTTGCAATTAAGACAAAAGTAGCATGAAGGCCCTGCATATGCGCTTCACAATGGCCCCACAGAGGGCTGAGGATACCCCGGGCGGGGTAAGGCCCAGAATCTGATCCACAGCTACACAGATGCTGACCCAGGGGTGGGCTCCTCATTAAACAAGCCCCTTGTTACCACTTCCTCCTTGTCATTAAAACAGAATGAATTCCCCACTCCTACCACAATGATGATAAAACAGTAATGGGAAAGGTAACCAAGTGAGACTACCAGCAACTGCCTATAGTATTTATGAGGACAACCACAATGCATGAAAAGTACAATGTGCTTAATTTATAGTCATCAAGAAAGCCATTTACTCAGGTTAAAAACTGATCATCTTGCCAAATAAGCTGCTTTCCAACACAAATTAAATTTACTGAACATGGTCAGAAATGGGAACAGTTACATTAACATTATGGCGGCAGGAGAAACGAGTCTATTGGTACCAGTTGGTGCTGAAGACTCCCTCTGTGATCTGAATAAGGATTTTCAATAAGAATGTCACAGACCCAGGACTGCCATGAACTGGGAGCATAGATAGGTACAGGTGGTGTAATTGAGCGGTTGTGGAAGGCAAGCCCGTCTGACCCCGGTGGAAGGCATAAAAGGAGGCTGAGTCCTGAGATGGGCCCCAGAGAGAGTGAGTCTACATCCACATGGAGCAGGAAGCCCCTCCGTTGTTCTCCCACAGCCAGCCACAACCAAGAGCACAGACAGTTGGGTAATTTTGCTTCCAAATACTGACTCAGCCTCTGTAACCGCTTCCTGGGCCCAAAGAAAACTAACGAGTGCTCCCTTCTCAGGGACAGTGCCCCAAGTGGCAGTGAGGGAAAACCCATGAGCTCTTCCACTCTTGGATGCCAGCGGCCTGCTGGCACGTTCTTCCCAACACAGCTTTTCTGTGTCTCAGACCTCATCTCCAGCTTGACTATTGATGACAGCCCTGTCTCTCCTGACCAGGCCTTGGGAGCTCCCTGCTCCCATCTCAGCCAGATGTTCTGCCTAGGCCTGCTCCTGAAGGCTGTCAGTGCCCCCAGCACACGACCTAGCACTGAATTCCACAACCTCACCCCAACTCACTATGAGGCCTCAATGAGGTGATGGCTTGGCTCTGAGGAGGCAGTCACTGGAAAGCCCAAAACTGGCTGAAAAGAGCAAGGCGTGAATGCAGAAGACCAGAGGCAGTGTGTGCAGCATCAAGAACCTCAAGAACCTCATCTGCCACCTGCCACGAACCCTGGCCCAGTACAGCAGCTGTCTCCACCTTCTGCAGACAGAGGTACTTGTCCAGCCAAGTGCCTGCCCATGGGCAGATACAGCCCTTACACATGGCCTTATATACTTTATCTTCCAGGTACTGACACACCAACACACAGGGGAGCGGCAGCCCTCGCCTGGGGTCATGGTTGGGTTTCTCAATGACCCAGAGCGAGGCTTTGCCTGTGGAAGAGCCATGTACATGTAGCCATGTGCAGATATGTGGGGTGCGCATCCAGGGATTGGACGTAATGGTCCCAGTATTCTTCCCCGCTTTAAGATAACTTATACCCTCACACGTGGCAAGGTGGTCCAGGGACAGAGGGTGCCTGTCAGTGTTGACTCTCTCATTGCAGAAACCACCCAAGTGCCTGGTATGCAGCTGCAGAGTTCAGGTTTGTGTGAGAGCCAGGCAGAGGCCCGACGCTCCAGTCCCATGCCATGTCTACCCTAAGATGGGGTGGGTGGTAACAACGGGGCACTTCCGGAGTTCCTGCCTGCCAGCTCCCCCCCATCTATGCACCCAACAAATATTTACTGAGCACCTGCTATGTGCCAGTCCCGATTCCAGGTGCTGAGGATTCAGACAGAATAGGCTCCTATCCTCAGGGCACTAACATGACAGTGTAGGAAGACACACAAGAGGGTGAACTGGCAAACAAAAAAACAAGACAAGTGTAGATGGTGTTAAATGCGAGGAAGGAAATAACCAGGGTGCTGCAGCGGGCACACTTTACTCTGGTCAGGGAAGCCTCTTTGAGGAGGTGAGATTAGACCTGAGACCTGACGGTGAAGATGGCAGAGACCTGGGGGAAGGAGAGAGTGGAGCACCCTTGGGTGCCCTGGAACCTGGCATGCAGGGAGAGGAGGCCTGGTATAAGAAGAGGCCTGGCTCCTAAAGCCCTGCTCCAAGGTAAACATCACCAGGCAGACTCAGTCTGCAGGGAGCTGTGAGGCAGATGCAAAGTTTCACCCTGCCCAACTGTCCCACCTGGGAAGTGGGGTGAGGCCCTGCCATCCCACCACTCAGCCCTCCCAGCTGAAAGAGGTCTATCCTCTTAGAGGCCAGAAAACTCTCGGCACCCCTCAGGGCTGCTGGTGGGAAGACAGCAGCCCTCTCTGAGCTCTGACTACAGGCTACCTTGGTGAGGGCCTCCACACTCCTAGATGCCCTGGATGCTGGGGCTGCGTCAGGTCCACCTCCACCCTGTAACGCCTCATTTATATTCAAGGGTTGGGATGAGAATCTGTAATTCCTCCCAAGGACATGTGTGTGTTAACAACCAGCCAGAGAAGGCCATGTGTAAAGTGACTATTATTTACTGAGGCAGGCCCACCAGGCACCATGCTAAACTCTTAGAATCTATGAGCTCATCTGATGCTCATTTAATCCTCCTTAAAGCTCTATTAAGTAGACACAGAGGCCCTACTCAGCACATATTTGTGGCATGAATATATGCCCATTTTACAGATTAGGAAACATGAGTCAAGTGACTTGCGTATGGTTAGACAGCAAGTAGGTGGTAGAGCCTAGCTTTGAATCAGTCTCACTCCAAACCCCTTGAACTTGGGATAATCTGCTCAGCTGGTGATATGGTCTCTGCTTCAAGTTCAAGGAACTCATGCCTGGAAGATCTAGATGTCCATAGTGTGAGCTTCTCCAACATCAGGATACATCCACACATCAGCAACCCTGGCCTGCAGGATGGCTGCTGCTCATCCACCTCATGGACACATAGCTTAGAGGCCTAAGTAGCAACTTCTCTAAAGGCTGGAGGTTTACAGGGCTGCAGAAGGAAGCCCTGCTTGGATCTGTGAACATCACAGGCCCAAACCCACTCCTTGTCATGCATGGACACCTGGCCATTAAGCCCCTTACCTCCCACTATGATGTTTCCATCTTCATCACCTCCCTGTCTCCTCTCCTGCTATTTTGCCTGAAACTGGACAGGTGACTGCTGGGCAGATGTGATGTATTCTCAATGACCACAGGTGATTTCAAACTCAACCGGTGAGCACAGCCTGTATGATGAGGTTCTTGTGCACTTGATGAAAGCAGTTTGACCAGTTCTGAAAGACTTGACCACATTCTCCAATCCCAAAGCTCAACAGAAACACATGGTTATCCATTGCTGGAAGGTAATGCAACCTGACATGCATAATGTTTACAGATCCTAACCTGAGGTCTGACAAATTGACTTCAAAGTGAGAAATGCCTGGAACAAGAAGAGAGAAGGAACACCTTTCATCTGTCAGGAGGCCTGTCAATTCTGCCAAAAGAGTTTCTATGTAACCAATTTGTATCAAACCAAAGCACAAATAGGTTTCTACATATTGTCTAATGTCCCTGGGCACGGCTTCTGGAGGTGGTTATTTCTGGTCACAGCTGAAGATCAAACACCAAACACAAGTGCCAAAGCATACTTTTCAAAAACTTAAAAATGTGACTGTCACGATAATCTAAAGTGAGCATATGTTAAAGCTGTGTTTGCTTTCTTAATGAGAGAGCCCACAGTGCAGACGCTGATTCAGAGGAGGACTTGAGGAGCCACATGGGCACTGGAGAAAGAAGGTTGGGATGAGATGCCTAGGCTAGGCACACAGTAGGTGAGTGATCTGTGGGTAAGAAAACCACAAACTTTCGGGTTCTCTTTTCCACCAAAAAGAACCATGTGCATTTTTACTGGGAACAAATGTGCAAGTTAACATGTCACTGCACAGTCTGGGCCTTTAATCAGCGGCAAATTGTGCGTTGAACAAAGACGTAACCCTCTAGCCTGGATCAGTAAATAATCCTTGGGCAGATCTAGTAAACAAGGTCCCAGAGGGAGGACTTGCCACCCTCTTTTTCCCTTATTCCCAAGTTTTGGATAATTTTCTCAATACCACCCAAATCCCTACAGTAACCAACGTCACCTGAGGGAGCTGCCAAGGACTCTCATCTCTTTCTTCTGCCTGGGGCATCTTCCTTCAGAGCCCCCAGCCTCACAAAAAGACCCCAGAAAGGCAGGAACGTGAGGCTCCAAGCCACTTAGCTGAGACTTACTGAGACAGAGAGAACTTTCTCCTGGGAAAGGCCCCTGGTGGAGCAGAGGGAGAAGGGGCTGGAGCCAGAGGCCATGCTGCTGTGGGGGAGCTGACGGAGCTGAGGATGCAGCTCCTCTTCACTGAGGCGGGGATGGGGCGGGGATGGGGTGGGGTTGGGGGAGTGCTGCAACAGAACTTCCTACAGTGCTTGTGTTGATCCCGCTGGGTCTCAAGTAACATAGTAACACAGTAAAACCTTGGCCTCCACCCAGTCCTGTGCTCCTTCACAGTTGATAGCTGTGTGAGCCCAGGCAAGGTTCCACCTTCTTTTCCCTATTTAAAAGTGAGGATAACAATGGTCCTTATGGGATTGCCCCTTACAGGATTGCTTTGAGGATTACATGAGATAATTCATGTAGAGAGCTAGGCATTTAGTAAGTGCTCAATTCGGACACTCTGAATTGGTGAAAGGTTGAATAAATAGGACTGGAAAAGAAGTAGCCATTTGGTTTTACTGATTCAAGTGCATGAACATGTGGGGTAGTTGCTGTCTTCGGGAGGCCAGCCTTAATGGGAAGGTGAACATATTTATACTGAAAGTATTGAATGGTTTTTAAAAAGGCAGATGCAAAATAGCATGCTTCGAAATACCCAAAGGAAATGCTTCCCTTGCAATTTCCCTTGCGCCAGGGCTTCACTGGACCCTTACAAACTCTGCCCGGCTTCCAAGGTAGGGGAGTCTGAAATTATACATTCTTAGGGCAAAGTGACTGGAACTAACTCACAGCACAAACTGCAGGCTCTACTCAACACCTAAGGGCAGTGTCAGGTAGTCACCAGGGCCGCTGGCCTGCCAGAGGAACCCTGGTGACAGTTTCAAAGGCATCCCCTGACCTGGGCCCAATGCCAGCATATCTTGCAAACCTCTCAGGCTCACCTGCTACAGACAGGTCCTATGGTCTCTCTTCCTTCTGGGAGCCCTTTGCACTGTGTGTCATCTCCCCATCTGCTGTCTGTGACAACAGTGAAGCTACCTGACTCACCATTTCTAGAGCTTTCCCCCCAGCCCTCCCAGGTCTCCTCCACCTAAAGGAGGCTGCCAACCTGCTGGCCTGAGGACCCCGCTCCTGTGGTTCCTTAGACAGAACAGCAGGCCCTGAGGCAGGGCCCCAGCAGCGCCTTCACAGCTGCTCAGAACTCCAGGCTGGGCGTCAGGCAGTGTCTGTGGTGTCAGGGTTGGGACCAGGCTCCACTTCATTCAGAGCTCAGCACCAGGCCTGGCACAGATTGGGCTGGGTGGAGGACTGAATCTGATGAAGATGCTACAGAGACCCAAGATTGGCTGGATAGAGAGCTGAGTAATCAATCAATGGTTTTACAGAAACAGACATGGTCACAGATTGAGTGGAAAGAGTGGAGACTGTAGAAAGCCCTCGGTGGGAGAATAGCGACCTGGGATCTACAAGGTGTGTCTCTTTCACATGCAAGCCTCAGTTTCCTCATGGGTACGTGAGAGGGCTGTATAGAGATCCCTGAGATGGAAAAAATTATCCCACATCTGTGAATTGAGGATGTACATCAGAGCCAGTGTTTTAACTTGGATGTCTTTTGGCTACAATAAAACTGCACAAACCTTTTTCTTTTCCCTCTATTTGTCCTATCAAGTTATCTCAACCGGCTTTTGAAGGGTTATTTTGGAGACCTTCTTGGGAAGAAAAGCTGCATAAAAATGTCAAGTACAATAGGATTTCTGCCCTTGGGAGAGTTTCTTTTACAAAACGGCTTTGTTTTAGACACTTTCTCCAAATATATTCCTACCCCCGAGTTCCTTTTCTTTGCCTAAAGCCTCTTCAGCTCGCATCTGTCTTATTCCCTGTCACCAGCCCTCATTTTTCCTTCAGGTACTTAGCTCCTTTGTCACTTTCCCCAGCTCCTCTGGGCTCCCTCCGTCTTGGAGCCAAGGGGACCAGATGTTGCTGCTCTCCACGGTCTGCACCGTCTCGCTGATGCGCCACTACGCGGGTTCCTTCCTGCTTTTCCACCAACTAATGATTTAAGGCCGTGACACCCCAGGCTGCCTCCAATTATTTCAAGAATCACTGTGGAGTTACTCTGTGAGCCGCTGTGATGCTCCTTGTCACTTTATCCTTGGAGAATTGCCAGCACAGATGGGGAGCTAAATTCTTCCAGGACCCTTTACCTGCCATACAAGGGCCGCCCCGGTCTGCACCTTGCCTTGGTTGGATCACTTGTCATAGATGTGTCTCACAATAACAACATGCTTTTCTCCTTCATTCTACTTTTAAAGAAAAAAATGGGGGCTCAGTTAAAATATCTAATATTAGCACAGAAAACTACCATTTTCTAATCAGGAGCATTTCAATTTCACCTCTCAAGGATCTGCCCTTGTCTCTCAATGGGATTATCAGCCATAAAAACATGCACTGGATAATATCAAGACAAAGCTTAGTAACAATATCGGACAATTTGATTTCATCTATTCTCAACTTCAATCCCCTGGCTCAACCGAGCCAAGCAGTGGCTGAGGCCTCTGACAGGTGGGCCTGAGGGTTCTGGGAGGCTGGCTTTCCTGAATGCATGGGTGGGCTGGTCTGCTCTACCCCTGAGTACAGAAGAGCATGTGGAGACCAGGGGTCTCCACTGGGGCCTGACAACCTGTCTACTTCTATGAGAAGCTCACAGGGTCAGCAATTGCCCTATCAGGTACTCTCTGTGAGACCACCACCGCCTTAAGGTACTTCAGTGTTGCCTTCAAACAAGCTATGGAAAAGAACCATATACACTGGGAGCTCCAGCCTCTGAAAAAATGACTAGAATTACAGCTACTGCAGGGGAGGAGTGACACCTTAAATAGTGACAACAAAATACCAAAATGCCATGAGAATCAAGCACAGCACAAAGAAGGTTTTTGGGGGAACTATGATTTTTGAGCCAACAAGAAAATCAGGAGAATTTCAGGAAAGAATTTAAGGAGATAATGGTCACTATTAAGACGTCAAGTCTTCCAAGGTCAAGAAGAAGACATATCTCAAAACCTAGAGTGAAAATAGAAATAAAGAAAGTCTTAAAATACAGTAATAATTCCATTTAAAACTCTAAGGACAAAGAAATAGAAGAAAACTCCTTAAATAGCCAATCACTAACTGTTTCCAATTAAAATCAGGAGCCAGACAGGGATATTTGTTATCATCATTCTTATTCATAAAGGAAGTATAATAAGACAAGACAATGAAATAATCATTAACATTTGGAAAAGAAAGACAGCTAACAACGATCTCTTTTTGATGATTATGTATCTGTATACTTAGAAATCCAAGAGACTCCAGTGAAAAAATATTAAAATTATAAGAGAATTATGAAACCAGTTGGACAGATGATAAATATGCCAAAATTAATCATTCCTCTCAACAGTAGCAATAAATAATTAGAGGTGAAAAACGGAAAAACCATCTACTCATAATCATGGTAAAAACCATAAAATATTAGTAAACAAATTTGACAAGAAAGCCACAGGACCTATATAAAAAAAGGCTGTAAAACCCTACTGAAGGTCATAAAATAAGATTGGAACATTTCTTATTCGTGGGTAGGAAGACATTCTCATAAATACACAAATTTAATCCAATCATTTTAGACTTAGATGAAATGATCTTAAAAAGTTCATTTGAAGTAATAAGTGCCCCCAGATAACCAAGGAAAATAAGAGAAAGAATACTGTAGGGGGATGTGCCTTCCCAGATACTAGAACATTCAACCCAGAAAGCTGCTGTGATAAAATCAATATGAGATCAACCTAGGAAAAGGCAAATCAGTGACTGCAGATTTGGCAATAAAATAGAAAACAGGATCCAAAAATAAATGCCAATGTATATGAAAATTAGATGTATAATAAGAGTTACCACTCCAATGGGAAAATGATAGCTCTCTGATAGATGATGCTGGGGCAACCTGCTATCTACCTAGAATGAAACAACATTGGAAACCTATTTCACACCACACAAAAAATCAAATTTGAATAACTATAAATGTTTAAATTATTTCTATTAAATAATGAGTAGACAGAAAAGAACACTTATCCACTCTATGGATGGCTTAAGCATTATCGTACAACAAACGGATGAATCCATTCATTTAAAGAAAAAGAACGGTGTCTTTCATTTTGAATTTTCCCATGTGTCCCTCTCCAGTTCTATTCCCTCATTGCCACTCAGAGACCGTCATTAGCCTGAATTTTGTGTTTATCATTCTTTTGGTTTATCTCACCTTTGTATTTCTATGCAGTATGTTGTTTTCCATGTTTTCGAACTTTATATAAATGAATCACACTCTATGTACTCATCAGAGACTTTCTTCTTTTGCTCTCCCACGATATTTAGTTACACCCATGTCTGCATATAGTGGTGATTCATTCATTTTCCTTATAGTATCCCCACATAAACATGTTATTTATTTAGTTTATATTAGATTGTTTATTTGCCTTTTTCTGTGGTCCTCTTTCTCTCTTTTGTTTCCTTATTTTGAATCAAATACTTCACCCTGATTTTCTTCTTCTACTCATACAAAAATTAAATATCTCTTTTATTCTTCTACTGTTTATCTCAAATTTTAAAATGTATAATTAAGCCAAAGTCTATAATCAACACTTTAACCCTCCCCATGAAGAACCTTAGAACACCTTAGAACCTTTCCTGACCTAACTATATGACAATACTGTATATTGTGAGTCTATCTTTATTCCTCATAATTCCTTCTTATACCTCAAATTCTCTTTATGTTTGTCTAAAATGTCTATTTTATCCTAATTTTAAAGAGTTTTTTATGCTGTGTAATTATTCTTATGTTCGTGTATTTTTTTTCTTTCAACTTGATAAACATTTTGTTCCCCTGCCCTCTGGCTTCGTTGAGATGTTACCTGATAGCCTTTTCATTCCCTTATAGGTAATCCATTTTTGATGTCTGGATAATTTTAACATCTTCTCTGGTTTTCTGCAATTTCTCTGTGATGCAAACACACATATTTCTTTGCATTTACTCTGCTTCTAATTCATCAGGTTTCCTGAAAGTGAGGATTTCTATCTTTCATCAATTCTCGAACATCCTTACCTATCTTCCATTAAATGGTATCTCTATTCCATTATTTTTCTCCCTCTTTTCCAGGTATTCTAATTAGAAATATGCTACAAATTTTCATTCTATTTAAGTATCTCTTATCTCTTTCACATTTCCCATCTTTGGTTTTTCTATGTTGCATTCTGTATAATTTTTCAAATCCATCTTCCAGCTCTTAAATTAACTCTTCAGCTATTTCTAACCTACTGTTACACTCTTCCACTGAGTTCTGAATTTTGAATTTTCAGAAGTTCTTTTTAGCCATTCATAAAGATGATTGGCCATTTGTATAATCTCTTGATTTTCAATCATATTTTTAATTTTTTAAAAATATTAAATATACATATTTTATATTCGGTATCATTTTGTTATTCACAGATTTTGTTGGTTCTTACATGGCACTCTCCTTTTGGTGTTTTGATTTCTTTTTAAAAGAGCTCACATTTTCTGGAATATACTCTGTGAAAATTTTTTGAGATATAGTTTGGATATAGGCTCTTATTGATTGTGCCGGGCACCCAAGGACTCCACCATTCTGGGTTAAACTAAATTTTATGTTTGAGATTTTTCAGGTTACTCAGGTAGTTTGCATATGAGCTACAATTCCTTCTGGTGATCAGTCTATGGTTATAAATTTTCAAGGAAATTTCTCTCTGTCTACTCAGTGCCAAGATTTGAGACAGGAACATTTTCTTGCCAGTCCTTGGGACTGGGTGGATTTCTTTCTTTCTTGTTCACCCTTACACTGCAGATATAGCACTTGAGGGGCCCAGGTGTATATATATAGGGGACTGGGAGTGGGAACCTTCCACATATGCCTACCTCGGAAGGACCCTGGGATTTGTCCTTGGTATCCTGAGCCACGGAGGGTATGTAAACCAAAACCAACGTTCACCTAGTTTGGCAAAAGCCCTCAAGGTAAAGTCAGTCTCACAGCTATCTTACCTCTCTGGATTCCTGATTTCACTTGTATTTTTAGCCTCTAGGTAGTCCTTATTTTCTTACCAAGCACATCAGTGTTTAAAAGGATTTAAAAAAATATTTATCTGCTATATTGCCAGAGGCAAAAGTCAGATTATGACTTTTAAAAACAGAATCCAACAATTAAAGAAACACTTCGAGGTAAATACAGGGGTATTATTTTCAACACGGCACCATTTAGCCCTTTGGAGAAGAGACAAGAACAATTCCTGTTGCAGAAGAACCCTAGGAGCCTGGGTTATTGCCAGACAGCCTATTTTCATTTTCCTGAGCCCACCTGCATGTTAAAAGCAAGTTTAAACTCTCCTGCCACCAGGAATTTAAACAATAAAGAGAAGCCTATTAATGGGATACAATGGAGGAAAAAAATGGACACATTTGTTACCAATAACCTATGCACCTCTCTTCCACCTCCAAACCCAACTTAGAAGCCCTTAGCATCAGTACTTTCTTTCTTCAATATGTAGATGTGGCTGGCTACAAATACAAGGTCAGTGACTAGTTCCTTTTGAGCCACTTCTGATAGAAGAAATCAAAAGACTGAGTTGAGTTTGAAGTATCTTCTGAGCAGGCAATGCCTTGCTTTAGGCAGGCCCACCACAGTGTGGGTCTCGACCTACAATGTCATCTGATCTCTCATCTATGTTGGTCAGGACAAGCCTGTTTGACTGTCCTGCTCTCCTGAGATGGTAGCATCCGAAAGTGAAGGCTTTACCCTCCACTGTCGTTGATGTATTTCCACCTAAAGCTTGGACAAAAGTCATTCTAAGTACTGGCTCAGTCTTACTTATGGTGGCAAAATTAGACAATCTTAAAAATCAAAATATTCTTCTGAGCAGGTCACATTAACCAAAACTAAATTATTTTTGATTCTTGTTAATATACTTAGATCTCAACTCTAAACACATAAGAATGACTTTCACCTTTTTTTAATTCCAAGGAGAGGAGATTCTAACTATGTTTTATCTTCAAAAAGTCATAGTAAAGAGGAGGTGGCAGAGCATGGTGGTGGCCAAGTGGGGGTCAAAGCCATCACAAGGAAAGGGACATCACAAGTGGGAGGGTGGCTTTGTCGGTCTCCGGTAGCAGCTGAGGCAGGTGGTGGCAAGGTGGGATTAGGTGCAGGAAGGTGGCTGAGTGGCGCGGCAGCTTGGCAGGGGCAGGAGCTTATTTTATATGCAGGAGAATCTAACAGTATATAAATATATTGAGGACAGTGGGAACTAGGTTTTTCATGGAAGAAGAGAATTACAAATATGAAAAGAGGGAACACTAGAATGAACTCTGTGGTTGGACTGGCATTGGAGGTATTGAAGTGAACTCACAGTTTATAGCTCAAGATACAAGTGTATGTGTCTATGTATACATAGGTCCTTACCCCGCTTTCAGAGAGAATCTGCAAGCAGCAAAACCCCAATAGCAAGGAGCACGTTTAACGCTCACATCTTTGCTTCTCAAAATAGCTCACCACTAAAAAGAACCAAGGCTCTTTGAAAAAATGGTTTGTTCCAGGGAAGGGGCAGGGAAAAAATAAGAATAGCCTAGAACATCTTGTACCAGAAAGTAAGGAATCACTTAAAGAATCATGAGATGCATCAAAAAGGACATAAAAGGCAGTCTGAAGAAGCTCCTACTGGCCAAGTCTGGGACATTTTAAGCATGAAAATCGTAAGGTCGTAATGGATAATAGCTTTCTGTTAATTTGGTGGAACTGATTTTTTAAAGGTGAACAAATAAATGGGGACAAGAGAAACTCTTCTTTACAGTAAATTTTAACTTGTAAATGTAGAAGAAATGATGGAACTAGAACATTTTCATTTGTCAATCACAGTACTAGTTAATTCTGGTTACAGAATTGAGACATGTTAATATTAGCGGGTGAAAGAGAAACAACAGGATATTTACATAGTCTCAAAGTATCTCATCTGAAAACATTTATTACTTTTATACATCTTATTAATTTTAAAGAAAAACAGGACAAGTTTATAGTGGAGAAAGCTGGCAGATATCATTTTACTCAAGTGATCAAAATTAACATTACCAATGGTGTCACCAGTTGACATAAATTCCTACTTGATGGGATGTGGGGAGAAGAGCTCGGCATACTTTCAGTAATATTCTTGCCAAAACTTCATGAAGAAACATCAGACAAACTCTAATAGAAATAAGTGGCCTGTAATTTTAAAAACTGCTAAGGACATAAAGATCAAGGAATGACTCAAGCACTGTTCTGAATTGAAGTAGGCTGAGGACAGATGACAGCTAAGTGCAATGAGTGCTCTGGTTTGAATCTTCTTTCTATCGAGGACATATTAGGACAGCTGGCAACATTTGAATGAGGTCTTTGGGTAAAGGATGTGGGGAAGTTCTGTGTACTGTACTTGCAGTTTTCCAATAATATTCAACATACTTGAAAAAAATAGGGCATCCAAAATTGCGTACACAGAATTCTACTTCTAACTAGGATACAGAAGTTTGAAAAAGATTGTTGTTCTCATAACAAAAAATGCCAAATAAACTAAAATTCATATCTTTTTAAAAGCCATGGGGCAGTAATGAAGGAATATATGTCTAAGTCAATCATATTCCAGAGAAGAACAAGCCTTTAGTAGAACTGATATATACAACATCTGAAATAAAGGATTAATGGGCTTCGATAAGATTAAGAGCTGACTGGACATAGCAGAAAAAGGGATCAATGAATTCAAAGACAGGTCAATAATAAAAAAGGCCTGTACTGAAGCACAGAGATAAAAAAGAATGAAAAAAAAATTAAACAGATCATTAGAGAACTGTGGGACAATAAGAATAGGACCAACATACATGTAATTGGAATTTCAGAAGGAGAGGAGATAATGAATAGGGCAGAAGGAATATTTGAAAATATATTGGCTAAAAATTTACAAAACTGAAGAAAGACAACTCAATATCTGAAGCAAGGAATCCTCAAGCAAAATAAATACAAAGGAAACCACAAAGGCAAATTATTATCTAACAACTGAAAACCAAAGATAATGAGAAAACATAAGAAGCAGCCAGAGGAATAAAAGACACATTATTTTCAGGGGAACAATAAGAATGAGGTTTCAGCTAGGTGTGGTGGCTCACACCTGTAATCCCAGCACTTTGGGAGGCTGAGGCAGGTGGATCACTTGAGGTCAGGAGTTTGAGACCAGCTGGGCCAACAAGGTGAAACCCCCATCTCTATTAAAAATACAAAAATTAGCCAGGCGTGGTGGTGCACAACTGTAATCCCAGCTACTAGGGTGGCTGAGGCAGAAGAATCTCTTGAACCCGGGAGGCAGAGGTTGCAGTGAGCTGAGATTGCACCACTGCACTCCAGCCTGGGTGACAGAGTAAGACTCCATCTTAAAAAAAAAAAAGAAAAAGAGGTTTCACTTATGATCATAAACAACGGGAGTCAGTAGACAGTGAACTAACTTTCCACCTCAAGAATAAAGAAAAAGGAAAGAGTGTACCAAAAGGAAGCACAAACAACAAAAGTAAGGAAAAGACATCACTAAACTAGAAAATGAGTAATAGAGAAAAATCAGCAAAGCTAAAATGTGGTTCTTTAAAAAAACTATGAATTTATAAATTCTTAACAAGTCTGATCAAGGAGAAAAAAGATGGATATTATAAATTACTGATATCAGGAGTGAAAGAAAGAGTATTTCTATAGATATTACAGACATTAGAAATTATTAGGTGATATTAGAAATTTTACACCAATAATTTGACAAATTAGATAAAATGAAAAATTCTGTAAAAAGCATAATTCATGAAACAGGTCAATATGCTCACGGATTAGAAGACTCAATATATCTAAGATGTGGATTCTTCCTAAATTTACCTACAGATTTGACACAATTTCATTCATAATACCACCAGACTTCTTGAAAAAAATCGACAAGCTATTCTAAAAATTATATGGAAATGGTTATAGAAATAAGGAAATAAACTTTATATAGAATATGCAAAACAATCTTGAAAAAGAACAAGTTTGGAGAACAAATGCTACCTTAGCTCATGAATTACTATACAGCTACAAAAAATAAGACCATGTGGTACTTGAATAAGGAGAGCGACTGAGAGGCCGGAAATAGCATTATACTATACAGTCATTTGACTTTTAAGGACACACCTTCATTGAAGTATAATTGACAATTAACTACACCTATATACAGCATACAATTTGAAAGGTTTCGACATATATGTACACCCATGAAACCATATCACAACCAAGACAACAAACACATCACCCAAGATTCCTCATGCCGCTTTGTAACCCTCCCTTTGCCCCTCCCTGTCCCTCCAACCCAAGTCTGATCTGGCTTTTGTCATCAGACATTAGTTTGGATTTCCTATAATTTTATATAAATGGGATCACGTAGTAGATGCTCTTGTTTTGTGTGGCTTGTTTTACTCAGCATAATTATGTTGAGATTCATTCATGTTATAGAATACATCGATAGGTTTTAGCTTCATTAAAGTTTGCCATGTGTCAATATTTCATTCCTTTTTTTATTTTTTATTTTTATTTTTTGAGATGGAGTCTCACTCTGTTACCAGGCTGGAGTGCAGTGGCACAATCTTGGCTCACTGCAACCTCCCAGTTTAAGTGATTCTCCTGCCTCAGCCTCCCGAGTAGCTGGGACTACAGGCACGTGCCACCATGCCCAGCTAATTTTTGTATTTTTAGTAGAGACGGGGTTTCACCACATTGGCCAGGATGGTCTCAATATCTTGACCTCATGATCCGCCTGCCTCGGCCTCCCAAAATGCTGGGACTACAGGCGTGAGCCACCATACCCAGCCAGTTCATTCCTTTTTATTGCTGAGTAGCATTCTACTATATGGATATACCACAGTTTGTCTATTCATTCAACTGTTAATGGACATTTGGGTTGATTCTAATATTTTACAATTTCGAATAAGGCTGCTATGAACATCTATGTACAAGTATTTTTATGGACATATGCTTTAATTTCTTTTGGGTAAGTAGGTAAGAGTAGAATGGCTGGATCATACGGTAGATGTAGGTTTACTTTTTAAAGAAACTGCCAAACCATCTTCCAAAGTGGTTGTACCATTTTACATTCCCATCAGCAGATTATGAATGTTCTGGTTCCCCCAGATCCTTGCCAACACTGGCTATGGTCAGTCTGTTAACTTTTAACCTGTTTAAATTTAGTGGCATATTACTAAATGCGTAGTGGTATATCACTGTGATTTCAATCTGTATTTCCTAATGACTGATGATCTTGAACATCTTTTTATGTGCTTATTTGCCACTCATAGGTATATATCCAAGAGAAATGAAAGACTATGCTCACAAAAGGACACATACAAAAATATTTATAGAAGTTTTATTCATAGTAGTTCCCAAATGGAAACGAACCTAATGTACATTAACAGGAACCACAAAACAAACTGTGATATAGTCATACAATAAAATACTACTTAGCAATAACAGGAACGAGCAATGGATTTTCCCAGCGACATGGATAAAACTCAGTGTTATATTGAGTCTGAGTCAAAGAAGCCACAAAGTTTCCTTACTGTATGGTTCCACTTACATAAAATTCAAAAATAGCTAAAACTAATCTATGATGCTAGAAATCAGAACAGTGCTTGCCTCTGTGAATGGGAGGGTTGACTAGAAAGATCATTTTCTAGGTTGATAGCAATGTTTTATATCTTGATTGAGTGATGGTGTATACATTTGCTGAATATCATTGACAAAAATCTATGCATTTAATTGAATGTAAATTATACCTCAATTTTAAAATAATTCATATTCAGGTTTTACTTTTTGTTCAAACCACACTTGTGATTAAATAATCTCAAGTGGAAATTTAAGAAATCTTTTATTCCTCCCAAATCTTAACAAGCAATCCAGGGCTTCACACCTGTGCAGGCTGGCTGGCAGGGGCTCTGACCCACTCTAGGCTCTGAAGATGAAGGGGGCTCTCAGGCAGGGACTGCTGTGCAAATTCCCTGACCTCAAATGATGGTGCCACCATAGCAGCAGGAGCAAGAAGACAACAGGGACCTGGTGTGGTCTGGAGCTGCTCAAACTGCAGAGATGCTTCTAACACAGGAGAGGGTCACAGACCCATGCTGGTGGGCCCTCTGTTCGTGGCTGCAGCCAGGGCTGGCCCACGGGTGCATGGCTGTAGAGTAATACAGAGTCCCACATTCAGAAGGGCCTTGATCTTGGGGCTTACTGCTGGGGTTCTTGTCTTGAAATGCTTGCTGATCCTCTTTGACTTTGTGTTCTATATGAGAAGGGTGACGGGACAGTGGAGAATGTGCCAGGGCTTGCAGCCTCGGCTCATGTGTGGCCCTGACTCTCACCTCCTCCTCAGCATCCCAGGATGGCTCTCTGCTGCCTGCTTCTCACCCCTATCCGCTGGGTGGCATCCCCCACTCACCCCTGCTGCTGCCTTCAACCTTGAACAGTGACCTGGTCACACTGGGGGAGGGAATATTCTGCCATTGCCCTCCACCCCTGGCAGGGGCCTGGGTGTGGGTATGGGTGAGGCAATGGTTGGGCCCACACCACCAGGCATCTCATGGCGGGGCAAAGGTATGGCTGTCGCTGCCCAGGCTGATAGCACCATGGTGCATACAGTGGGCCTCTTGTTCACCTTCAAGTCAGGTTTTGAACACATCCTGGTACAGGGGTTGCAAGCTGTTGGACGTTGTCTGTCTGTAGGGGGTTGGGCAGTGGGCCCAAAGGAAACCCCTAGCTGAGGCTCTATATTTGCCTTCTGCAGTGGGTCCTACAAATTATGTGGCCAGTTCTGGCTACAGCCACTGTCGGGGGACTCCCCTGCCTGCTGTCTGTATACTTTCCCTTGCATGATCCCAGGCCCGACAGCTAAGCATATGGGATAAGAGTTTCCCCATTCGCTGAGCTCTTTGCTTGCCCTTGTGGTGTGCATTCCACGGGGTGGCCATTGCCCTAACGGTGGGTAACACTGGCAAGCTGGTCCAGGAGGGGGAGCCATTTCCAACGCCTTATGTGCCGTCTTCAGAAATGATCTCTAAGTGCTGCTCTTGGGAGGATAACAAGTGAGCCCATCCCGCCACCTTGAATGACAGCCCATAGGACACAAAGATTGGCAGCAATCTGCTTTGGGTGGGCATCATGCTCACTCATTCATTCATTCATTCAGATACCTATTGAGTGTGTGCCAGGCCATATTCTAAGTGCTAGAGATATAGCAGTGAACAAAACATACAAAAATCCCTGCCTTTATGGAGCTTATATTTGAGTGGAGGAGACAGGCGGGAAGTGATAAGTACCATGAAGAAAAAGAAAACTAAAAAAGGAGATGAGGAGTGAAGGGACAAGGGATATTTAGATAAGGTGGTCAGGGAGGGCTTCTTGGAGGAGGCAGCCTTTCAGCATGGAGTGAGGGAACAAGCTGAAGAGGATCAGAGTCCAGACCAAGTGCCAAGTCCCTCGGGTGGGAGTGAATTTGATGTTTTCAAGGAAGAGCAAGAAGGATGATTGCGATGAAGGAGAGAAGAAGGACGTGGGCGAAGATGGGGTTAGAGGCGAGTTGGGGACAGAGCAGCAGGGCTGGGTGGGAAGCTCTGGCTGTGTCCTAAGTGTAGTAACAAGCCACTGGTGGATTTTAAGCAGGAGAGTGGTACAATATGATCTATGTTCTTACAAATGCATGCTGGCTGCTGGGTGGAGGATTGACAGAAATGTGGCAAAAGGAGAAGCAGGGAGGCAGCCTAGGTCTGAGCAAGAGAGCCGAGCCTGGACTGGGGGGCACTGAGGAAGAGCGGAGGGCTTGGTGAGACAGTGGAGGGTAGTGTGAGTGAAGGAGGCGGGGTAAGAAGGACTGTGTAGGTTTGCAGCTGAACAATGAGGAGGATGCTGTTCACCATTTACTAAAAGGGGGAAAATGTGTCAAGACCAGGTTTGGAAGGAAAAAAAAAATCAAAGAATTTGTTCTAACTACTTTAAGAATGGGATGGCTATTACGTGTCTAAGTGGGGAAAATCAAGGGGTAGTTGCCCATGTGAACCTGGAGCTCAGGAGGGAGGTGTCCCTGGAGATGCAGAAATGGAAGATTTTAAAGTCATGGGACTAGAAGACATCACCTAGGGAATGAGAGTAAATAGAAAACAGCGTCATCCTACACAAATTACTCTTAGACAATTATCGAGCATGGTAATTTGTGAAATTTAACAATTCTATCTCTACATTAGGAAAGGTGTGTTTGACTTGAAAATATGTGTTTAATTGGGTCATTCAGATCACTTCAAAACTCTTGCCACGTTTATTTCATTTTTCCTTTATGGCTGCAAGTTGTAATGTCTTAGAAACAACACCCAAGACCCTCTGGGCTGAAGTGATTGTTCTGATGAATGAGGCTTTCTGTCTTCTGAGAGAATGAGGCTAAATGAACAAGAAACAGGTCAGTGCTGTGCAGGCTCTGAACGGCCGAGCTCTAGGTTTGAAGTTTCATTTGTACAGTTGCTGTCTGGGGGAAATGGAAAGAAAAAGAAAAGATCCCCTGGTATTTCTGTCACAACAGGTTGGAGCTGGCCCGCTGGCTTTGTTCTTGGACTGCACGAATGAATGGGCGGCTTGTTTCCTGGCCCCTTTTGACTGCTCTGCACTGCTCACCTGGATGAGGCGCAGTCCTGAACTGGGGTCTTGGGACATTTCCAGCATTCGTTGACATCAGCAGAAACTTCAGTCCTAAATGCATCCAGGCGGTACCTCATGCTGTCCTGTCTGCCAGCTAGGAGCTGGAGAAGGCCCATCCTCCCTCTGCCTTGCTCTCTTGGGTCCTTCCTGCCCTCCTTCCAAGAGCCTTTCACAGCACTGTCTGTGGAAGAGGCCCTCAGCCTCCTTCCTGGAACCTCAGCGGGCAGGGCTGCCCAATTCTGCTGCTATGTGAGGAGTTAGCCCCTGCTACAGGAGTGACGGAGTGCATGGGGTGACAGTAGTAAAGGCAAAGGTGGCTGTGGTCATCGAGGGGTGGTGGGGATGATGGCGGTGAGGCGGTGGTGATGGCTAATGGTGGTGGAGGCAATGGTAGTGGTGACGGCCAGGATGGTGGTGGTTGATGGCAGTAAGGATGGCGATCGGGGTGGTGACGATAGACGTGGTTAGAAACAGCTCATTTTCTTCCCCTCTGAGAATGAGTACAGACAAATGACTCATGACTGAGGCCACGGGACTGCTCTCTGCACAGAGCAGGAAGAAGACATACATAACTGAGTATAACTTTGTCACAACGGAGTACTCGGTGTGTGCACAAGACTGGGTGTGCACGTGCCAGGACAAGTCCCTCGGCGCACACAGCGCACGTGAGCTGGAGCCCAGCATGGAGCTGAGGAACAGCGCTGGGGTCCCGGCGGTTCACCAGCTTACCACCAGGTGTCGCTGTGTGCACGAGGGCAAAGGGCACCCGCAGACCAGGAGGGCCGAGCCGGGCTCTGCAGAATCGGACTGGCTCCCTGTGGGGAGACCACATTCTGTCTGACGCCAGCAGAAGGAGTGCCTGTCCCCAAGATTTCAGGGGACACCTCAGACCCGAGTCATGCAGCAGCTCCGAGGCAGGTGGTGCCCCTGAACTTTCTAGCCGTTCAAAGTTAGTGCACATCCAAGCATTTGCTGAGTGATTCTGCTGCGTGGGTAACCAGCCAGACCCGTGAACAGTGCAGGAGGCCAGTTCGGAAGTTATCATGAGATGATCACCCAGCGTGATGGAAGCATCTCCTGGGACCGGCTGACAATTTGGGAAGTTTACAGAGCACTTGAGAGAGACACAACCCGAGGGGACTGTTTTGGAGATGGGAGATAAAAGGAGATGATATTTGTATTCAATACCTTAGAGACAGGAAATGACATGTTTTGTGAGCTTTGCATTTCCGAGCAGTCTCTCAGATGATGGTCTTTAGAATGTCCAGGGGCACCTGGGTTCTCTACAACGTCCCTGGTTGTGCTGTCCCACGGCGTCTCCGGGTTGGTGACACTCAAGCACTACAGGAATACATGATGGTGTCCTCTGAGAGGCACTATGGCACATCTCAGGCCAAGGGAAGGCTGGTCTGGACAGGGAAGCTGGCAGTGACCATGTGGTCACTAGGGAGCATTCCCATAGCTGGGCTCACTTCTAAATAACACGTAAAGGAGAGAGTACTGGCTTTGGAGTCTGAGAGAGTACTGGCTTTGGAGTCTAACGATCTTGAGATCTTGAGTCTAATTCTCCCATCTGGAAAATGGGAGAATAAGCCTTTCCCTGAAGCCCGTAGAGAGAAGCACATGCCATAGTGAAATGTAAGGCACTTAGCATGGTTCCTGGTGCACAGTGGGTGCAGAAAATGCTAGGCCTTTCTTCCCTTCCCATCAAATAGATAACCTAATCAAAAGAAAATCTGTAAAAACAAAACAAAAGATATAGCAACATTTCTTATGCGCATCAGACTGGGTCTAACTATTAGACTGTGGATTAATCTATTTCAAGTGAGTATTGATAGAAAAGATCTACGGGCTCACATGTATTGCACATTTATTATGTTCCAGACACTATAAGGACTTGACGTAGATTTTGTTACAGATTTTTGACAACACTTTATTATAAAGTTTTTAGTTTGTAAATCTTTTTAACATTAAGATTTCTTCAAAGTGACCTAAAAAAAAAGGTACCTTAGCTAAGTCCGAGGTTTGTCTTAAGAGCTGCTCTCAAGCTGTTTGAATGGCCTGTCCCAGCCTGGTCTTGTCTCCCAGCAGGAGACCCAGAGCAAGTCAGCCAGAGGCTGGCAGAGATAAGGCCATCCCCAGGTGGCAAAGCTGTTAACCGCACATCGCCAAACCCTCCAGGCCTGAGGTTTAACAATGCCCCACAGCAGGAGTTGTGCTGAGATATTAAGAAAGAGACAAAAGGGAAAGCTATGTCGAATGTGAGTTCAAATTGTTCAGCAGAAAACCTGGAAAAGTAATTAGCAGACTCTTGTGAGGAAAGAATTAATGCCCAACTGACCTCCCAAGACTCTGTAATATCTGAATTTCCACTGTTGGATATTCATTTCTTTGAATAGCCCTTCTGGGTTCCTCTCTGAAACTCTACATTTGAACTTTAAAGTTAAAGCATTAATTAATTAATTCACTCATTGAATAATTCTGTGTTCCTACTGTGGGTGAGATGCTAGGTCCTGGGACACAGCAGAGAATAAGGGAGATATGGATCCTGCCCTCAAAGCTTATGATCCAGTTTCTGGCTGTCAAGTGTAGCCGTGTGGTTTGTCCACTGCACGATAAGCCAAGTGGCGGAAGAAATCCAGAAGCTGGTTGGGTCCAAAGGGAGAACAGGGACATAGGATAAAGAGCCTGCATTTGAAGTTAGGGTGAGGAGAAGGGAAGCAGGAATGACGTGGGGGGCTCTAGTCTTCCTGTCTAAGTGCTGAGGACCCCCCCTGAGCAAGACCCTTCTCTCTTGGCCTTGGTCTTCTCTTCTTCCACATATGGGGAGCTGGAAGTGGACCAGTCTTGACTTCCTCTGTAGCTTTCACCTTCCTCATTGCCCCAACATCCCTGAGAGTGTGCCTTTGATCTCAAAAGAAGTCATCTTTCCCAGTTAGGAATTTTTAAAGCACAGATTGTGCTAGCAGAAGACAGAGTGTTGTCCTTCAAGCCTGACCAAAGGAAAGTCTTTGCCATGAAGGGAGGACACAGGGAGCAAAGGATACCGGGAGTCTGGGGATGTGAGAGGGGGAGACCTGCCTCCGTGGCTCTCCTGGGCTGTGCTGACCCGCAGGACCAGTGGCTTGGGTCTCCTGCATAATGAGCCCATGTCACTTCATGGGGATTCTGGGCGGATGAACAGCGCTGCCCTGCCCCCTCTGCACTCCCTAATTGGAGAATGTCATGAAGTTGGTCTCCAGACAGAGATCATTAGGAAGAGACTAACAATTCTGATCACTCATAACGGAGCTCTCATGGCCAATTAGCAGCAGAGGAAACTGAACTGTACCATGGGTTGGGAAATGATCAATGCCGGCATTGTGCATTCTGGCAGGGTGGATCACTGGGTGGCTGGGGAGTGGAGGCAAAAGTAGTAGAAGTGGTGGCAATGGGGGCTATGGAGGAGCAATCTCTGGCTGGAGGCACAAGCCTCAGTCCTGTTATTTCCCAGGGAGACAGTCAGCCAGTTCTGCTTTAATAATGCACTGATAGAAGCTCCAGTTCCCTTCTTTAGTTTAGCAAACACCACTGCTACTGCAATCCAGAACCCAAACCAGACTAAAATGTTTCCTTTTTCCGAAAGTCAGTACAAGTTCTGGGAGGAGTAAGCTGAGATTTCAGGTTCTAAAACAACCTAAATCTCAGCATGTCTTATGTTCTCAGTGTTCCGTCTCTCAAATGCCCAACGGCCCAGAGGAATTTTGGTTTATCAAACCTTGAAATACCCCAACATTCCTCACAGTACTCTTCCATCCTATGAACTAGCTCACACTGCCCCCCAAGACTACCCCAGCAATGTCACCACTGGAGAACACACAGGCTCTGGAGTCAGGCAGCCCTGGGTTACAATCTCACTTCAGCTGTGATCAGCTGTGTGACCTTGGACCAGCCACATAACCTCTCTGGGCCTCAGTTTCCACACCTATAGCGCATGGATAACAACTACTATCTTCCCCAAGGACGAGAGACGGCTCATGTGCAATGCCCAGCACAGTGTGGGCCACTAGAAGGTGCTCAGTAACTGGAAGGGTGCCTTGTTTTATCAGCTCCCACAGCTGAGCCCTGTTCTCAAGGAATGAACCCAGGGGCCTGAGAGGATGTAGCCCCTTTTGGCAGTAGAGATATAAGAGTCCACTTCCGAGGCTTGCCTTTCTCAATTTGCAGGGCTACTGCCTTCTCCAGACCTCCCAAGCCCAGGAAACTGTTGGTAAGTGAAAGGGTGAGTGAGTGTGTGTTGCGGGGGTGGGAGTTCTACACAACACAGGCGGCTCTCCTCATGAGTGCTTCCAGCAATTAGTGCACACAGTGGCAGGGGGAAGGGCGGGAATGGCGGGGGCGACAGGGGTAAAAATGCAGATTCCTGGACTCCACACCCAGTGACTCTGTTCAGTAGTTCTGAGGCAGGGTCTAGGAATGTGCCTTTTTAACTAGGACCGTGGCTGAGTTAGGTTACAAAGCTGTGGTCTTAGATCACATGTTGAGAAGCCCTACAGGGTTCCAACTTCTGCCATCAGGACAGACAAGGCTTCGGTTTACATCCTTCTCAGAGGTTTCATCTGGCCATGTGGCTCCAGAGAAGTGTGAGGGTTTGGGTTTCTCTGTGGAGGTGCACACAGGACCTTTGCTGTCTATGGTTGCGCCTTCTGGAAACGTTGGGCAGGCACAAGGGGTGAGAGATGGAGCTGGGGAGGCAGCTATTTCAAGAACTCTTATGAAGTCCCTAATGGGAGAAAAATCACACTCTATACCCAGATATCAACTTCTGTGAGTTGGGAGGTCACAAGTAATGTGTGAATAACAATACCTCAGGTGTGCTGAGTTGGAAATGAGTTGCTTTTATGATAATGAATTTCAAGTGGATTTAAATTTATCCCTGTAATAATATCATTGCCATACACTTACACGATGAAAAACTGTGTGTGTATAAAAGGGATTGCAGCCAATGTGTGGAACTGGGCAGGACTCTTGATCTATTGTACCTGGGTATGCCAGACAGATGACGTAATCTGTCATACGCATCATGGCAGAAGGAGGGCCTGCTGCACCATCTGGGCTGTGATCTCTGACTCTCTGGCTTGCCCTAGCTGCCCTAAGCTGGTGCCTTACTAAGCTCACCTTGCTGTCACCTCCAACTGGACCATGGGTAGGGGCTGCCCAGGGCCTTGCTTGACATGCTTGTGGAGGGTACCCTGTCCAGAGCCAACAGGACACGAACAACAGAAGGGTCAGGTCCATTCTGGGTTCCAGCTATCCACTGTGAGGCATCTGCTAAGGACATCCTGGGCATGAGACCTGTGTGAACTGGCACCTGTGCTGTTCTCAGCATGGCAGCAGCTGCAGAGACCGAGGCCCTGAGCACCAAGTGGTCACACAGCACAAGTGACTGCCCAGGTGCAGAGGTGCTGCATATAGGGGCTACTGTCCTCACTCTCTGCAGAAGCAACCTCGACTCCAGATATTGAGGGCTCTCTCATCCTGGATGCTCCTTGCTCTATGGCCACTAAACTTAACATGACTCTTCCAAAGGGTTTTTCTGTTAATTGTCAATGCCAGCACAGGGCTGGCATGTAGTGGGCATGCAATGCTTCATTGTTAAGAGTAAGCTACGACACACAGAGGCACCATTTCCGTTATGGTGTGAAATGCAAATGTCATCATCCTAAGCAGCTTCCCCAAGTCTCAGTTGTAGTTTCCAGAAATAAGTGACTGCCTTCTTATCCACATGCAGGAACTTCAGTTATTTCTTCCTGGCCCTAGTGGTGGGATCCTAAGGATAGCATAAATCAGGGGAAGAAACCCAACACTAAAGTTTCCATAGAGCATTACCCTGTGAAAGCCTCTTCTCCGGAGGGCCCTAACCTGGGTCCCGGATGTGGTTAAACTGATTTGCCCCTCGTTGGCTCACATCAGCAGATATCTGCTCGTAGGACGCCCACAGCCCATGGAATCATGAATGCCAAGGAGCTGCCCCCTTCATCTTTAACTCAAACGAGCCTGAGGATGACGATGGCAATGGCACTGATGTGGGCTGAGCTCTTACCACATGCCACGTTCTGCGCAAAGTGCCCTCTGGAAATGATCATCTCCACAACAATCTCACAAGGGAGGTAGAAATAATACAACCTATTTCCATTTTCTAGGTGGGAACACAGGCTGAATGAGGATTCTACCCCAGGACTGCCTGGTACCAGGTCTATGCTCATGACTCCCCCACCCCAGGGATGAAGGGAAGAAACCGCATAAGCTGGAACAACAGTCAAGCCAAGAGAAGATATCAGGAATGGGGGCTGACTTTAAGCTCACTCTCCCTCCAGAACCTGCCTTCTCCAAAAGTAGGCCTGTCCTCTTGATTGTGAATCTCCAGGCTCCTAAAGACTTATCAGGTCATTTGGATTCCCTGTACTATGGGTTTCTGGACTCTTGGATGCACCGTACTATGGGTTGCTGGACTCCCTGGGTTGTCTACAAGAAGAACAGAGCACAGTAAGTTTAGGAATCCATTCCCCGTGAGGCATCCACCCTCAGCATGAGGCCACCATCCCTCAGTGACCTCCCAGAATCCATCAGCTCACTCCACCTCAAGATGTAACTCCATTAGAGGATAAAGTCCCTTCTCTCCTATTTCAGGTTAATTGGGTCTGTGCCAGAGTTCACATATTCTTGTTTTCGCATCTCTATTGATTAATGGGCAAATCATTGGTAATAGACACACACTGCATACTATGAGTATTTGAGACATGAGCTGTAAATAAATGCTCATAATTACTACTTGAGAAAGACTGGACAGCCGTAAGATATACAAAGCACTTGGAAAATGTGAGGTGCAATTTTTCCTTGTCCAAGCAATTTTCAAACTCTAGATAGAAAGCTGCTTGGGTGTGGAATGTAAGTTGAAAGTGAGACTTTCACACTAGGGGCAAACTTTGCAACAGAGGAAACAATTGTAGAAAAACCAATTTAGTTAATTGTCTTTGTTTCACCTGCTGTTCATGTGTACCTGGAGCTTGCTGCTCTCCTGAAGCCTAGTCTTGCTCCAGTTTGAGTGGCCCTGTGGGGTAGGTCTTGCTGCTTCTGCATGTATTTCCACATGTCTCAGAGGTTAGGGTTAATGAAAAAGTGGTATTTGCAAAGGGTTTGAGGAGTGGCTCTAGGACAGTGATGTTTGTTGCCATGGAAATGAATACAGTCTCCAATTCATCACTATCATCTCAGCAGGAATTGGGAGAGGAATAGCCAAGCCAGAGACCTTACAAGTTTGGTCACAGATGCACCCATGAACTAGCAAGAGAAGTGGAGGAAAAACTGTTCAGGCATGCCTCGGCACCACCTGTGTCTTTTTAGCCAAATTAATACCAAAATCTTACTCCACAGAACAAAAGGGTAAAATATGACTTTCCAAAATAACAGATTGGCTTGCTCTTCCCTCCCTCTTTCCCTTCCTCAAATTCCTGATGTACCTTTCAACATGATTCCACTGGTGGAATTAGACACAAAACATTGGTGATATTCACTGTTTTTTGAAGAATGCACCCATAACTGGATATTGAGATGCTTAGCTGGCTGTGCTTAACTCTAACTTGGCAAAACTATACAGGAGGGTCAGCAGTCTTCAGTAAAGGCCCTGCAGAGGAGGCTTAGAGGAAAAGGACACCTTATACAAACAAGAGTTTCCCCTTCATTCCTGCAAAGTGGTGGTGAACAATAAAGCGTTCTATTAAACTTCCTGGTGGACAATGATTAAATGCAACCAGAATGGACTTTTGATGGAAAAAACAGCACATATATGTTGATAGGAAGAAAATAGGAGAGACCTAGAGGGGTGCATCATGAGGGAGAAATTTCTAAGTCAAAGGTTGCAAATATAGGGCCCCCAGGTCCCCATTCCCCCAGCAGACAGTGGTAAACATCTGGCACTTTCCCACTGAGCCCAGGTGTGGCCTTCTTATTTACCTCTCACATCACTCCAGGCAGCCACTACCAAGAGAACTGTGTTACCACCTGTGGTAGATTAAAGATGGCAACACATTCTCTGATGCTCCTTCCTCTGAGACGTAGAGTACAATTTTTCTCCTCTCAAATTAGGTGTGGCCTTAGTAACTTGCTTGAACAATAGAATGGGACAGCCAAGACTTGACTTCTGAAGCTAAGAAGGCTTGCAGCTTCCACATGAATGTCCTGGAACACTCACTCTTAGACCCCTGAGCCACCATGTAGGAGATCTGACTACCCTGCAGGAGAGACCGGGAAGAGATACTCTGAGACTACAAGGGGTGGAGGAGTACAGCTAAGCCCAGCCTTCCAGCTGACCCTGCTGGAAGATGCTAGATGTGTGGGTAACACTGGATAAGGCCCTCAATTATAGCCCAGCCAGCAGCTGAATGCTACTGACACTACTGAGTAACCCCAGTCAATGCCACCTGAAGCAGAAAAATCACCCAGCTGAGCCCTGTCTTAATTCCTTATTCACACAATCATGAACTAAAATACAATGGTAGTTGTTTTAAGCTGCTAGGGTTTGGGGGTAATTTGTTACACATCAGTAAATAACCTGAATACCACACAAAGCAAAACGCATTGGTCACCTGGCTCTAGATAAAAATTGTATTCAGGGTCCAGAATGAATCCTTGGGGTTTTTTTCATTAATAATTACAATAGTGATACTAGCATTTATTAAGTGCAAGATACATTGGAACCATTTTATATAGAAGAACTCATTTACATGCAAAATCCAAGTACCCAAGGGTAGACACAAATCCCCATGAACTGAGCCAAACACTGATGGACCTACCTCAGTTGAGAGTTAAATAACAATTCAGTAAGACAGAGGGTGTAAGTATAAGTTGTCAATCACATCTGTTCTGTCATTGCACTTCACTATACCTCCATTCAAGCAGGGCAAGACTGGTTTCATTATCTTTAAAAAAAATAGATTAGAAAACTGAGGCTCAGAGAGGTTGTGATTTGTTGAAGTTCACACAGGTTAGTGAAGGAGGTAAATTTGGAATCCAGATGTGACCAAGTCCAGGACCAATGGTCTTTTTGTATGTCACAATGCCTCTCTAAACATTAGCTAATAGAGAGAAATTCTCTTCATAATGACATTTCTGCCTCTCCCACAATATCTACCCAATGCCATGAACATCAGACAATACCCTGCAAAGGAAATAAACTTTCAAATAGACATGCACTACACGAGAGATTTGTAGTACCTAATTTCTCAGGCTCCCTTCTGCCAAACCTACCTTGTGGGGGTGGTGTGAGAGTTAAGAGTTCGAGTTGCCATGAGACTTAAGCCAGGTGAGAAATAGTGAGTGCTCAGTAAATGGGGAAAATATTACTTCTCCTTTAACTTATTCAACAATTATTTATTGGGCATCTGCTATCTGCATGTGCTGTTCTAGGCACCAGGGATTTGGTGGTAAACCAAATAGGCAGAAATCTGCTCCTTACAAATCTTACATTCCAGTGTCAAGTGGAAACCTATGGAAGATAGGATGCTGGGTGGGTGGGTGGCTGGCGAGGCCCACTCACTTGGTAACTGACTGATTTTCACACAGCAGCATTGGATTACACTTGATTCAAATTTATCCACAGCAACATAACAAATCTCCATCTTTAGAGATCCTTGCAGTACACCCCAAGCCACAAGCACTAAATCTGGCAATTTTTCATATGCTTCTGTGCCTTGCTATGTGTGGTCATGGCCCAGATCTTTTAAGCAGTACTAAGAAATGGCTTACAAAGAGAGTGCAGAAGGCTTCTTGGGTTCTCTCTCATTAAAAGGCATCTGGCTCCTCTATTCTCTCTGCCCCTGACTCCTCAGGCTGTCAGAGAAGGAAAGAGAAATTTCAGGAGTTGCAAGGCAAAGAAAATCTAAGCTGTTCTCTTTTTCAGTGAACTAAAAGCCAGAGCTGAAATCCTGCATGTTTAAAACTGGAGCTCATTGGAATTCACCAAAACCTGGACAAGTTCCCCAGAGACCTGCAAAAGCTTAATAGTCCTATTTGTTTTTGAAGTAAGAGACACTGTGCAAATCCATTCCACCTGCCTGTCCATATTAGTGTCATTTTCTGGTCTGGTGGGTTAGACGGGGGAAGGATTACCCACTAACTGGCAACGGGGTACCCACGCAAGGGTAGGGCACCCCTTCAAGCCTGGAGATTTTCCAAAGTATTTGATTTTTTTGAGCACTGTTAGTAAGTCAAGCTGTTTGGCATGATTTACCTTTTTCAGTTTCAATGAAATGTTTTTGGTTTGATTTCTATTTCATTCATGTGGCAAGCATTTATTGCCTACTAAGTGCCAGGCAGTGTTCTAAGTGAATATAGCAGCCTGCAATGGAATTTATATTCTCATGGGCAAAGCTTAGACAATACAGAAAGGAGTCAGTTAAGAAAAAAAATCAGATGGCCGTGAGTGCAGACAATTAAAATACATTGATTCGATAGGTAAAGTCAGGGTGGCAACTCTAGGTGATCAGGAGGCCTCTTGGAGGAGGTGGATTTAAGCTGAGATCTCAGGAGAAGTCAGCTCTGTAAAGAGCTTGGGGAAGCACGGCAGGCAGAGGGAAGAGCTGGTGTCAAGGCCAGTGCAGGTGTCTGGGCCAAGAGGGGAGGCTAGAAAGGCTGAAGCAAGGCGGGAAGGGAGCGTGGCAGGAGATGAGGTCAGATAAGGAGGCAGCAGTGGGATTCCAGGGGCCTCCGAGCCATGGCAAAGGGAAAAGCTAAGGATTTTTTTTCAAGGTGTGATGGGAAAGCCCTGGAGGGTTTTAAGCAGGAGGTAATACAATCTGATTTACATTGAAAACAGATTACTCTGGCTATTGCATGAAGATTGGTCTGCAACGGGGCAAAAGGGGAGGGAGGGAGACCAATGGGAGGCTTCTAAGTTTCTAAAGATGAAAGATGATGGTGGCTTTGACTAGGGCATAGTAGTGGTGATGAGAGAAGCAGACGAGACTTAAGGTGCGCTTTGGAAGTAGAGTTGATAAGACTTGGTTTGATGGATTAGATGAGGAGCTGTGGGGGAATGTTATAAAATAAATGGAATGTTTTTCAGAGAGAATAACTCCACATTTTACTATATTTCACCTTAGTCTTTTCCAGTTACATAAATATACATATGTACTTTATAAAATTGGAATCTGGAAGTAGTTTTATATCATGCTTTTAAACTTAACATTCTTTTTGTGACTATTTCCACAAGTCATAATTTTTAATGACTGAATAATATCTCATCATATGGGGCACACCATATTTCCTTTAACCAGTCACTGCTTGACATCTGGGCTGCTTCCAAAACTTCTGCTTTGACAAACAAGGCTACAGTAAACATCCCTGAACATAAATCTTTAGGCAGTCTCTGATTTTTTTCCTTGTGATAAATTGCCTGAAGTGGAATTACTGAATCAAAAGCATGTTTAAAAAGAGACTTAATAAATAAGTACTGCCAAATTACTGGCCACAGAGTTGGTGCCACTTTATATTTTCATTGGCTGCATTTGAGAGTCCCCTTTCACTCTATCCTTGCTAAAACTGAATTTTATCATTAAAAATTGCTTATTTCATAGCCAAAAATATATTATGTTACTGTTTTAATTTGCCTTATTTTGATTATTAGGAAGGTTCAGAATCTAATATTTAATAATGATGTGTATTTGGTGGATGGACGTGAATGTCTGTGTGTGTGTGTGCCCTCTGTTCATGTTCTTCACAAACTTTTCTATGTGGATGGTCATCTTTTTTATTGATTACTAAGAGCTCTTTCTATAGTAAAGTCATTCATAACTCCAACTATTTTTCCCAAGTTTTTCATTTGCCTTATGATATACAGAAGCTTAAAGATTTTATGTCATCAAATATATCAACCATGTCTCTAATTGTATCTTCCTTTTTTATTTGGTTTAGGAAAGCCCCACTCACCTTAGTAAAAGTACAAAAATATCTGCTCATATTTATTTGAGGTCTTTTATGATTTTATGTGTTTTATTTAACTTTTTAAGCCACCATTTCCCAAGTGATTTCTGCAGAACATGAAACACCAGTCTCACAAAATACTCAAGTCATTCTGGGAATAGCATGTGCTATAGTTCCCTCTTGGGATTGTAGCATGCACAGTAGCACCAAAGATGGTTAAAAGTCCTGCAATAAAAATATCTGCTTAACTTTGCTTACCATGGTGTTTTGCAGATGTATTTGACTCCAGAATCCTTTTCTTGTTATGTTTATTAATGTCCTGTAAGAGCATTTTGGGACAAGTGCTTTAGAAGAGCTGCCATATCCAACTGCAATGTGAAGTCATCCACCTTATTAAAACAAACACTTAATCATTTGGCCCAGTACCATTTGAAAATAACTGATGATCCTTTTTCTCACAGTTTTGAAATGCTGTGTTAGGTTAGCACTGTGTTCTAAGGTTTGCTCCTGGCCTTTCTGTTCAGTTCTACTGGTATGTTAAACTCTCACACTATGATTGTGCTCCTATTTTTCCTTTTATTCCTAACAGTAATCACTGATATTGTGTTATTTGGTACATAAAGCTCCATGACCACAGCATCTTCTTCATGGATTTTATCACCATAAAATGGCATCCCTTTTTCTCATTTAGTGTGGTTGCCTTGAATTCTACTTCCCCTCTAAATTGCTACCCTTGCTTTCTGTTTTTGTTTTTGACTAACAGAACTTCGCCCACTCTTTTTCCTTTAATCTCCTTATGCCATTTGGCTTTAAGTGTGTGTCTTTTCATTCTCTCATGCATCAGAAATGTATTAATACTTCCCACATGCCAAGTGTTAGGCACTAGAGAATACAGTGGTAATCACAAAAAAATACAATGCTTACCCTCTTCTGAGGGTATTCTAAGTATAGTATTTATTCTAAGTATAGTATAAAAGACAGACATCAGCCAATAGTTTCATAAGTATATGTAAAATTACAATGGTGGCCTATGTTTTATGGTATATGGCATTATGAGCTAAGTGCTACAAAAGTTTACAACGGAATGACAATTTAGTTTGGTGGAATTGGCTCAGGAAAGACTTTCCTAAGGAGGGGACATTTGGGCTCAGCTCCAAAAGATGTGTTTGTTAACTAAACTGGGTAAGGGGGAGGCACTGGGAGTGCTCCAGATGGAGGATGACCTGTGGCAGGAAGGAGTGTGTTGTCAGGTAGTGGGGTTAGGCACGGAGAACAAAGAGAACATGGTGTGAGTTGAGGCTAGAAAGGTTAATAGGGTCAGACCATGCAGCATCTTTTGGATCCTGCTGAGAATTTGAGCCTTTATTCTAGAAGCATTGAGAAGTTATTAAACGGTTTTAAGCAGAAGTTTTACAAGCAATGATATGCTGGAGACTACTATTTATAAGGGCAGATGATTCGTATCTCTTCCCAACTCTGCGTTCCATGACATCACTGGACTGGTCAACTGAAGTCATCCACGGTAGTAGTATTTACACTATGGAAATTGGCAAATGCTATAAATTAGGACTTTTCCCACCGAGAGCCAGTTGTTAAACATTTATCAGCACACCACTGATTGACATAATCACCAATTGTGTTTTGAAAAGAAATCACTCTGGTATTTGGGTGGAAAACAGATTCCAGGGGAGCAAGAAAGAATACAGGGAGACTGGTTAGGATGTGATTATGAGAGTCTTGTTGAGAAAAAACTGTATTTTGAATTAGAGTGGTGGTATTGGAGATAGAGAGAAGTGAATGGATTTGAGATGTGTGTAATATTTAGAGCCAAAAATATTAATGATGGATTGGATTGAGTTGCTACAGGAGAAAGAGGTGACAAAGATGGCTCAAAGATCTATGGCTTATGAAGATGGATGAAGGGTGGTACCATTTACTGAGACAGATGCACTGGTTGGAGAATGGTGCTTTTTTGGGTTGTTGTTTATTTGTTTTTCTGGCAGGAAGGTTAGTGATGGGGAAAGACCATGAGTTTAGATTTGGACATTCTGAGTTTTAGTTGCCGGAGAGGCACTCAAGTGCCTTTGTCAAGTAGGCAGTTGGACATATTGGCCTGGAAATCAGAGCAGAGGTCTAAGTAGGAGCCATCGGTGAGAGTCACCACACTTGGGCACTATTTCAACCTTTGGGCATGGTTGAGGGAGCTTGAGAAGGGAATATGGAATCAGAACACAGGATTGCTCATTTAATCTCTAAGATTTGAGCTTGAAGAAAGAATATTTAGTAGCCAACATTTAATGCAAACTGTATATAGTATATAGTAAATAGGTGTTTTGTTTTTTGTTGTTGTTGTTGTTGTTGTTGTTGTTTTTGAGATAGAGTCTCACCCTGTTGCCCAGGCTGGAGTGCAATAGTGCAATCTTGGCTCACTGCAACCTCCACCTACTGGGCTCAAGTGATTCTCCTGCCTCAACCTCCCGAGCAGCTGGGATTACAGTTGCTCGCCACCACACCCGGCTAATTTTTTGTATTTTTAGTAGAGACGGGGTTTCGCCATGTTGGCCAGGCTGGTCTTGAACTCCTGACCTCAGGTGATCCACTCACCTCAGCCTCCCAAAGTGCTAGGATTACAGGCATGAGCCACTGCACTTGGCCAGTAAATGGTTTTTTTTTTAGTCAATTTGGAGTCTTTGCATTATCATTGAGAAGTTGTTCTCTTCACTTTCTTTTAAACATTTTTTCATTATTTATGTTATTGAGCTTTCTCCTTTTGTCCTTTTCCTTTTATTATTATTATTGTCTTCAGCTTTGTGGGCCAACTTTTCTTTCTTTGGTTGGAATTTATAGCTACTGAATTGTAACGTATTACTCTAATTATATATACTTAATTCTATAATTGACTTGTTTGGAATCTCATGGCTCATTCTTTTATGGTACAATATTTTGATTCATTTATCAGTTAGGTGGAGCATGACTTGAAGTACTTCTTTTAAAAAATAAGAAAAAGCAGGAAGATGGTGTATATCTGAACTCTTGCATATCTGACAATGCCTTTCTTTTGCCTTCGACATGAACAACATCTAGGCAGAGGACAAATTCTTGGATCGTAATCTTTTGTCCTTGAAACATTCCAAATACTGCTCCATTATCTTCTGGCATTCAGTGCTTACGGGCAAGAAGTCATGAATTGATTTAATTTGTTCTTCCAGAATGCTAGTAGAGTTTTTTGGTGTGGGTATTTCAAAACCCTTTCCAGGATATATCCATGCAGCAGATGGTATTGATTGGAAGGAGAATATATGATATTGGTGGTAGGAATTATATTAGGGGTTGTTAATAGAAAAGAATATATGAAGTCCCTGAATTTAGGGACACATGTACATGTCGTTAAGATGTAGAGAAATAGATACAGGGTGTGGAGGAAGGAGGTGGATCTGGTGGAAACTGCAGAACCTTTACATTCACATGATCACAAGTGTGGGACGAGTGAGGAACACAGTGGGAGTTTGACTAAGTAAAGATTTCAGTGAAGGCTGAAGTGCAAATTCATCATCCGGATTGCCCTGACAATGGGGCTCACACCTCATGGAAATGACATTATAATGAGGAAAACCCACATGCAAGATATAAATTTGATTTCGAGGATGAGCAGAACTGATCTAGTTAGCTCTGCCTTTGGGGAAGGTCTGAGGAGGAGTTAGGGAGGTATCTGGCTGCAGGCTAAGAATGGGGTTATGTGAGAAACAACTTACATTATATAAAAAAGGGCTGGGATGAGCGCGGATGCTCAAGATCTTCTGGAACCTCACGCGCCTTTGATTCCTCCTGCCCACTTTGGTGGAAGTCAGTGTAGGTAATAAAGCATGTACCTGTGAAGTCACATTGTCTTGCTCTTATTCTACTTATTGTAACACTGTCTAGAAGGAAACTTGGACAGAGAAATGGCCAAGTGTGCTCCCTAATAGCTTGGGATGAAGTGATGGGCTGTAGGGATTTTCTCCCAGCCCTTGCTAACATCTAAGCAGTTTGGGCCACCTGAGGATGGGGTGGGGTAGACAGGGTGGACAACGGGAATAGAACAAGAGTGTCTAGGCATATCTTCCTTTTTATGTTTCTAGAACTCTATGAGACCTTTGAATCTATTATTTATTGACTTTAAATAAAACATTCTTTTTAGAAGCCTTTTGACATGACCGGGCCCAAACTTGCCAATATTTGGTTACTCCTGGAGCCATGAATTTCTACCTTCAATCAGGACAAAAGCTATTTGAGGCCTCTGGGTGGGACTGCGATTGATACCACACATTAAATTTTTCACTCTGTTGTTGTCAGGTGGGAGGCTGGCTGTCCTTTCTACCGCTAAAAAGAAACAGCTCTGGAGGACCAGGTTGCTAGCTAACTTAAGAAAATGCCTTGCCTTCATCCCTCCTGCTTCAGAGGTCTTCAAGTGCCAGCTCGTGGGGGTAACTGGGAGAGTCCCTTCCCTCTTGGGGCTGATCTCTCCCTTCGTCTAAAACAGGGCTTAGAATAAGAGGTGCTGCAAGCTCTGGTACCCATATCTATGAGGGCAAAGAGAGGGTCATTCTCCAAAGACGGCTGTGCCTGACAGCGTGCAGGCTCCAGATGTACATGGGAGAGCAGGCCACGCCACTGGGAAGGCTTTGCCGAAGGGGGCAAGTACAGGGTTTTCATGTACTTAGCCCACCCCCACCCTCTTCCCCACACCTGGCACCATCAGTACTAGAAATGCCTTCATTAGGAATTCACTTCCTCAGTAGTAGGCATTGTTTTATTCAGGGCGTGGACACCCTGGGAGGGGTCAGACGTTGATCTGTGTTAGCTATAAGCATAGAGGATCTGTTCAGTCATGCTGCAGACCCACAGTTCTTAGTGAGCAGAGCCCTGGGGGTGGGGGACATGTCGGTGTCGGGAGGAAGGAAAGGAAGAGTCACCCTGGAGCACAAGCCCTGGCTGTGGAAGAATGGCAGGTCCAGCTGGGCGAGTAGTACAGGAGAGAGCTCTGGAACCTGGGGCTACACCCATTCACTGAATAATTTCTGGGCGCTGTGGAGGGAGAGGGCCTCAGCAGGCAAGGTGGGCCGCTGACAAGCTGTCTTGACAGGAACAAGACACATCATTTGGGTGGCTGTGGGCAGCTCAGGGGTGCCCGTAAGATGTCTCACCAAGCCTGTTTTTGGCAAGGGTTTGGACTTCAAGGCCCTTTCTTGTGGAAGGCTCAGCATCTGTCAGCTTCTGCTCCACAGGCCCATGGGGAGCTCTCAGCAGCCAGCCTAATGTGGGGCTGCACTGAGCCCTTACATCTGGCTGGCCGACCAAGCTGCTTATGGCAATGTCAGGCTTGAGCTGAGACTTTAAATTCAACTTCCTGGGAGAAGCAGTCGGTACTGGACTTAGCTTATCGCCTCCCCAGGATGGATGTGCCAAGGAGTGCTAATAGTTTTCCATGGAGCTGGGTCACCTCCCTGGAGGCACAGGGTAGTGGCCTGAGTCATTCCACTGGCAGAACACAACCTCTGAGAGGCCTGGGAATGTCCAAGAAGGGGGAAGAGAAGACAGTGGAGGCTGCAAGGGGCCTAGCCCAGACACAGCGTGGAAGACACGTTTCAGGCAGGACATGAGAACCACGCCCCCAACCCTCACCCACCACTTCTCCACACCTCCACTGGGCCCACCTCAGCACCACACAGAGGAGGAATGTGTCCTAGAGGCTCGGATACAGTGGACTACTGCCTCCTGCACTTGGCCTCCTGGGTCTGGGTCAGGGCCAGCCCTGCTCCTGAGGACAGTCAGAAAAAGGAAGAAAACACTCCCGGTGTCAGGGCCTGCACAGCACAGGGCCTGGCTTGGGGCAGTCTTGATATGGTTCCTCTGAAATCAGACTCTGAGTAGGACTTGAATGCAAATATATTGGGAAGTGATATCCTAGGAAGCACTGGTAGGGAGATGGGGAAATGAAAGAAGGGAGAGAAAGAAGCCAAGACGGGGCAAATTAATGAGCAGGTTATCACTGTGGGCAGCTGGGATTAAGCCTGCCAGGAAGGCACCTGGGAGATGGGGCAGGATGCCTTCCTGCACCTGAGGGGTGCAGAGCTGGTACTTATCCAGCAACTCTTGCTCATTGTTGGTTGAAGGCTACTCCTGGACACATGGACTCCCAGCACTCCTGGCTTGCCCTGTGCACTGACCAGACATGCCCCTGCATCCTGGTAGCACCCCGAAGGGAGACAGAGAGTTGCAAAAGATGCTTTCAGTGTGTAGGAAACAATGAGAGCACTGCCAGTATCTGCTACAGTGGCCGAGAAACGTTTAGTGCAGATAGGCAAACTGTGCCTCCAGCCCTCACCCATCACAGTGACAGAGGGATGCAAGTGGAAAATCCACCAACACGGAGCACGGGACAAGGGAGGGCCACCTGCTTGGAGGCCTGAGGCAAGCAAGTGATAGACAGGGCTACTGAACCCCGGAAAAGTCCAGGGAAATTGAGTCACTTCCATGAGGCCCTAGAGATGGCTGGTGGCAAAGTCAGGACTAGAGAACTCAGATTTCCCCACTCCAGCAATGTTGCCACCAGAGCCCACTCCCTCCCACAGGCATGCTCCAGTGCAGCAGGGTCGGCTGACACTGCTCCGCACATGGTAGCTTCACACAGTAAGTGACTGGCTACCTGGCAAGCCCAGCTTCTCTCTTGCATGGATTTTAGTCCAGGCTGGCAGGGCCTGGGACAAGTGGATGTTTACTGGTGGAGCTCTTTTCATGCCTCTGAATGGGTATGGGTGGCCATGCTGCCAATCAACCAGTGAGTTGCTGGCATTGTACCCACAATGGTGAGAAGCTGGGCTGGTAGGGACAGCCCCTGTCACATGGAGAAATCCCATTCTGTGGATTTGAGCTGTCAATAAATTCTCGGACGTGCAGGTCAGAGGCAGGGCCACACAGCATCCTTCAGGAGGAGTGAGGATGAGTCTCCATGCAAAGGTCTCAACTGATTATTTGAGGTGGCAATCACCTTCCAATGGCTAATTGGCTAGGGATAAACTACTCAGTGGTTAAATCCTACATGTCCGTGCCATGAGATAACAAGATCCTAGCTATCAATCTCCTTCTATTTGGTTATAAGAAGAGACAACAGGACTGAAAATTGATGACACAGGCATCCCTTTCAGCTCCCAATAACTTCTCTTTGTTGCTAATTGTACAGTTGTGGTATCTGGCCATTAAGTCATTAGAATGAAAGATGCTAAAGAGAGCTATGCTTGCATGGAGTCAGATCCATTTTTATTGAGCCTTCTCTTCTGCAGCTTTTCTTGAGATGTGATGTTGATGCTTTTTATGTACTATTCATCAAGGTTAAGGAAAAAAAAATCCTCATCCATTTTTGACCAGAGTCAATAAAAGCATGTTCAGCAAAACCAATATAATATAGCATGGTGTCATTCTTTTATTTAGTTGTTAAAAAATGCTCACGCAGTGGTACATAATCTTGAGCCCTGGTAGAAGTGAGAATTAAAAACATGGAGGCATCTGTGGTATGACCCCTTGAGTCACGGAACCCCTAAATTTCATGTCCTCCCTTCTCCTGAGTCATAGAGGCTCAATCAGGCTTTTGGAGTCAGCAAAACAAAAACCACTCAGTGGCAAAGCCTGCATTATACAACTGACCCAACACCATTAGCATCTCTAGACTTTATACCTGATCTATCTGTTTCATTTTCATCGTATCCAAGTACACACACCATACCTTCTTCAAAGCAACAACAGGTAGGTATCCTGTGTATCTTAATAAGTTTAATAAACGTCAGCAAAGCACAATAAGTCAAATCTGGTGATTTTTAAAGAATACTCTTGAAGATTCCATTTATCAGAAAATTGTTACCTCTAAATACGCCTGCAGAAATATCATTCTTGTTCCATATGGACCACCTTTATTTCTGCGCATCCTCAACCTCCTTTGGAGAATGTCTTCTGCACGACACCTTGTGTTCATAAGGTAAGTGTCACATTCTAATTAGAAATCAAACATGGGTGGTGGAGTCTAAATGTGGAATTTAAATTCACTCAAGGTCCAAAAATAGCCAATCATTCCTATCTGAGATTTCTTCCAGGTGCAAGAAAGTGATAAGCGGAGCTCGATTCCTCTAATTTGCCTTAAAGAAGAAATTGCAACATTTAAGGATTCCCATCTGGGAAAGCAAAAACTCCAGTGTTCTAAACATCCAAGCTTGAACTGAAATTGTCACACTCTCTAGTGTTGGGGCAACTCATTCATGGTGTTGGGAGGTCCCCAGACCCTTCTGCTAGGACATCTGTTTCTTAAAACCAGGGCAAATGGTTAACCCTTCAGGCCCATCCCTCTGGAAAAGGGGAAATACTGAGCTTTTACCTAACGTGGCTGCTTTTTAGATGATGTTCTCCACTCTGAGCCTGGGTGTGTCTGGACCTGGAGTGCTTTGGTGGTGCTCTGACTCCTCCTAGTCAAGAAATCCAGCACCTCTCAGGCCAGCCCGTCTGTGGGTTCAGCCCGATATTCTGAGGAGGGCACAGACTCACTCACTCACTAGTGGGTCAATTACTGCCCATAGGGACCCTCTAGCCTCATAGGAGGCCCCATCCCATCTCTGCCCCTTGCACCATATTCCAGCCACACTTCACTGTCTGCGGAAACCCACTACCCCATATGGGGCTCTGTCTGGCCTGGGCTTTCACCTACGCAATTAGTTCAGAATACTCCCCCTCACTCTCTTGCTTAAGACCGTGGTGTGCTTTCAGTTTAGACATCGCTTGGTCCTAGGCACCCATCCTATCTCTCCATTTTGGGACTTGGGGTTCCTCCTATATGCTCCTACACACCCCCTTCTTTTCCTCCTGGGCACTTGTGCTGGGCTGCAGTTGCTCACCCACCATGGCACATGGAGGGTAGGAGCCACGTCTGGATTGGTGACTGCTGTATTTCCAGTCCTTACAGTGTCTGGCTCAAAGCAGGCACTCAACCAATGTTTGTTAAATGACTAAACAACTGAAAGGAAGGAAGAAAAGAAAAATAAAAACATAAAGACAGACAGATAGGTAGGCACCTTCTTGCCCACAGTCCCCATGGGAGGATTTGCCCTCCAGACCGTTCATGATTTCATGATGGTTAGAAGCACTGAGCACAGTTGGGCCACCTGGCTTCTCCAGGGCCCATCACCAGTGAAGGCCAGTCCTGGGAGCTCCAGCACCCTCCTCACCTACAGCCACCCTGCCTGGCAGTGCCCGGCCCTCTTTGGGGACCATACTGGCCCTCTGTTCCCTCTCTTGCCCAGACATGTTGTGCTCAGACTCAGTTCCCTCTGTTCCATGCAGGGTGATCAAAAAAGGTCTGTTATGTCTTTTCATTTTTTCTCTCTTGCTAGACCAACGTGTGCCCCCAGTGCTACTCTATCCAGGCCCTGGCCAGCTTTGAATCAGAGGCCTTGAGCTGCTGGGCCCTGGCTTCCCCTCTCTGAGCCTAGCTATAGCCTGTGGGCTCTCAGGGACCAGGCAGGAATGAAAGTGAAGTAGGGGCTTCTGCAGGGAGCTGGATGGGCCTGTCCTTGGGGTAACTCACTCTTTCCCCAGATACGTGGTGCTTATTAGCTGTGGGCCCATGGCACGGGGAATGAGATGAGCACACACGAGGGCTCAAGCAGCCCCTCACCCACTCCACTAAGCCCATGGCATCTCTCCTTCCAGCTTCCATTTCTGGGGCCAAGGGAGGAGGGCGAGATGCCAGATTGCTCCTAGTCCCTGTTTAACCCCCACTGTCTCCTACTGCTGCCACTGACCTTGGTGCATAGCCTGTGGAAAGGTGGAGGCAGCCTCCAAGCTGGGTGCAGATGGAAACACACACCTTGTAGCCAGCATGTGTGAAAATACATTAAGCCCTGCACCTAGCGCATAGCACCTCTTGAAGGGTAAGGACTGAAGACCCAGCAATCCAGACCTGCTTCTGCTCCCAGTGTTTTCACATTCAAGCGAAAGAGCAAGTCTGCCTTCTTTTGGCATGGGAGGTGCCGTTTACTTTCAAAAATCGAGAAGCAGAGGGGCAGCTTCCAGCTAAAAAAGCCTTACTAGTGAGGGTCCATCTATGGGGATTTCCAGGTGAGGGACTGGCCTGGCTGCAGGAGTGCTCCCTCAGATCACTGCTGCGGGGCAGCACGGGCCGGGGAGTGCTCCCTCAGATCACTGCTGCGGGGCAGCACGGGCCGGGGAGTGCTCCCTCAGATCACTGTTGCGGGGCAGCACGGGCCGGGGAGTGCTCCCTCAGATCACTGCTGCGGGGCAGCACGGGCCGGGGAGTGCTCCCTCAGATCACTGCTGTGGGGCAGCACAGGCCGGGGAGTGCTCCCTCAGATCACTGCTGCGGGGCAGCACAGGCCAGGGAGTGTGGGTCTGGCCTCGTCTGGGTCACCTATGGGCCAGCTGCCACCCCATTGGCCCTGCCTGCCCTGACACCTGGCTGCAGTGCTGGGGTATGCTGTCTCACCCAGGCCCTCTGTTCAAGGACTCCCAAGGATCCTTGTGGAACCTGGGGATGAAGTGCCACTCTTGGGAGCCAGTTGGCCCCACCTGGGAGTCTCTAAGATACCAAGCTGAGAGCAGACTGGGATGGGTAGCTAGGAGTATGCCAGCAGGGGCTTCAAGCGGGGGCCTTCTTCCCCAAAACGTGCACAGGCCCTCCCGGATCCCCAGGCCTGTGTATTTGCCTGTCAGAGCTGCAGCAATATTTAACAGAGAGAAATTCTTGGGGATTATTTAAGTGAGTTTTGAATTTATACTTGAGTTTTAAAGGAGAAAAAAAAAGACAATCTTCTTTAAACAACTTCCATGAAAGGTTATAAAACACAGATAATTTACATACAGGAGCAGATGGCAGGCTGGGTGCCATTCTAGGCAAACCACGTGTCCCCTGGCAGTTCTTTTTAATGGATACTACAAGTTTATATGTGGTTTATAAATTCAAGGGCTAGCCATTTCCCCAAGTGATTGACTGTAGGGTATAAAAATGATGGCAGTCATGACCTTCATTTCATCTGAGGAGACTTCTCCACCCCACCCCTATTTGGGGGCAGCCAGAGCTATTTGAGCCCCACCAAAACCTGCAGGCTCTCGGGCCAGGCTCAGTGGCTCCCGCCTGTAATCCTAGCACTTTGGGAGGCCGAGGCAGGCAGATCACTTGAGGTCAGGAGTTGGAGACCAGCCTGGCCAACATGGCGAAACCCTGTCTCTACTAAAAACACAAAAATTAGCCGGGCGTGCTGGCAGGCACCTGTAATCCCAGCTACTTGGGAGGCTGAGGCAGGAGAATCGCCTGAATCCAGGAGGTGGAGGCTGCAGTGAGCCGAGATCGAACCATGCCACTGTGCTGCAACAGAGCGAGACTCTGTCTTAACAACAACAACAACCCCTCACGCTCTCGTCCACTAGTGGGTTCTGCTGGCTACCTGTTCCACACTGTGGGGCTCTCTTCTGCTCCCAACATGCTGACACTGGCATTCCCCCCACTCCCCCAAGTGTTCTCTTTCGAGTGGTTCCTAACCAACTATCAGGAGAGCCTGCCTGGAACACACTGGGGCTCCTCCCTCCCGGGGCCCTCCGCAGGTGGGAATCAGGAGCTGGTCCTCTTTCAGGCAGCCGTATTCCCACAGCCCAGCCCCCTCCCAAAGTCTACAGCAAAGGTTCCTGTTTCAGCACAGGCCCCTAAGAGGACATGTCTGCACACCGCTGCTCCCTCTTCTGATGGTGGATCCAGGTTCCAGGCCTCTCCCCGGTCCTCTCCAGCTCTGTGGCTCCACTCATCCTGTCCCCTCTGTGGACCTCAGTCTCAGGCACTCTGACCATCCATGACTGGGCTGGTGGCTGAGGGGGTTCTGGAGGCAGAGGCAGAGAGCACAGGTCTAGGGTATTCAGACCACAAGTGGCTCCTGTAGGCTGAAGAGAAAAGACAGCTCCTACAAAGTACATCTTTCAGCTCTTCAGGACCCAGGAGACTGTTCACTGTGGGCTCCCCTGCCGATGCTCTGAGGCCACCCATGTGCTGTGATGTCAGGGCAGCAGAAGAGGCAGTAGGAAGAGCAGTGATGCTGATATCCAGGAAGACTTGTGTGCCAAGCCCTGGGACAAGCCTCTTGGTGAGGTGTCACCATCAGCCTGTGTGACAGCCGGGGAAGTCAAGGCACAGAGTGTGGGCACCACCTGTCCAAGACTCTATATGGCCAAGTGTCCAGCCCAGGTCACCTGATGCCCAAGTCCACCCTTTAAACCACTCCACTATTCTATCTTTTCTGAAGCCCAAACTTTTATCTGATGAATCAGAATAAGTACCTGATGCATCTCCCAGAAATTTCCAAATCCTGTGCTTTTGAGAAGCACCTGGCTGGCAGATCAGAAAGAATGACCCACTTCATAAGATGGTAGGTCTGGTTCCTGCAGCTCGAATTCCATAAATTTCACAGAAACACATGATAAGCAACCATGTATGTGGGATTATAATTTCTTTTTCTTCTCTTTTTTTTTTTTTTTTTTTTTTGAGACTGAGTCTCACTCTGTCACCCAGGCTGGAATGCAGTGGCGCAATCTCAGCTCACTGCAACCTCCATCTCCTGGGTTCAAGTGATTCTCCTGCCTCAGCCTCCCAAGTAGCTGGGACTACAGGTGCCCGCCACCACATTCAACTAATTTTTGTATTTTTAGTAGAGACAGGGTTTCGCCATGTTGGCCAGGCTGGTCTTGAACTCCTGACCTCAAGTGATCTGTCCGCCTTGGCCTCCCAAAGTGCTGGGATTACAGGTGTGAACCACTGCACCCAGCCTAGGATTATAATTTTCTAAGATGTCATTTTAGTGCAAGCTACATAATCCCACCATTCTGATGGAAATTTCCTAATTTTTCAGCAGAACTCTCCTTTTTTTTTTTCTTTCTTGGAACAGATGGCAAGATTTTTTAATTTCAGGTACCTTCAAGGAGGAAATTGTCATCTCTCCTCTTTGTTTGCATGTGTGAGTACACCATGTTTCACATTTAGCATGAAAGTAGCCGTGGTTTAGTCTTTGCTCACACTTGAGATGCTGAGAACACACTTTAAATTAAGCACTATCAGTAAACAGTGATCATAAAGTAGCAGGAAGATAACATTCCGTTAATTTGCCCCTGCTGAAACCATATGCTGCTTCCCTCCCCAGGGCTGCCCTGCCGAATGGTTTCTGTTCACTCTGTAGTCACAGTCATGGCTTCTAGACTTCTCCCTGCACCTCTATTTTCCACAGGCCCAGGGACCGTCCTCAGTGGCTCAGGAGATCACCAGGCCCAGCACCCACACCGTCTGAAGGAGAGAAACAGGGGGGCCCCCGTATGCTGCCAGTGGCACAGCCCAGAGTGCAGGTGTGTGGATGGCTCTTTGTAACCCATCCCCTCCAGGTGCCACCCTTGGCTTTTCAATGTGTTCCCTCAGAGCACATGATGTCAGGTGTTCCCTGCTCCCGGGGCTCACAGTAGGGAGCACACAGAAGTTAAAGGGCGGTAACAACAAAGTGAACGGCAGCAGTGGGCACTTGCCTCTGTCAGAGCTCAGCTCACTGTCACTGTCCTTACCACGACACCATTGGGAACACACTAACGTCCCCACTCTCGAGACAGAAGACTGAGGTTGAGAGGTCGCTGACAGCTCCCAAGGTCAGACAGTGCGGCTTCAGAATCCCCAGGGGTGCGGGGGCGGGGGGGGGGCCTCAGAATTTTCCGCCTTTTGCGCAAACTCCCCAGATGCTTCTTAAACACAATGAAGTTTGACACCCAAAGGTGATAAGATGGGGTTTTAAATTCAGGTCCCCAAATCTAGTTCTCTTTTTAAGCCACAGCTGCCACCAATGTTTAGGTAATCAGCTGACTAATTCTCACCCAGATGTTTAATGGCGATTGACTAATTTATACTGGGGAGGTAATTCTGACAACTCCCAGATAACATTTCCATTTTAGTGGTAGCCTTCAGGCATATATATATATATATTATATAGACAGGGGTTGAAAGGGAAGGGAGCATCTCTGCAAACAGCCCCACTCCTCTGATCCCCTGAAGATGACCCCAAACAAGCGCTGAGTGTTCTACAGAACGATCCACCCCACGTGCCCCTGTGCCCCTGCGTCTGTGCACACCATAGGCCTGGGGGGTAGGGTGGCCTCGCCCTGCACTGCCCCTTCGCGCCTCACTTTGAACCTGCTTGCCAGGTGGATTCCTAGCACTGAGATGACCCTGACACCCCTCTTCAGAACGCTGGGCCTGGTGCCTTGTTTGGGGGACATCTCAACCCCATCATGTGGAGTTCCGTGGCATCAGGCACCACACAGAACCCTTTGGGGTTGTGAGAGGGAGGCTGGCATGACACTGTCAGCTGAAAGCTAGCAAGGCCAAGGTAAACCATGGCCAAATAGTCTAACACACGCGGGCCTCTGAAAGGCAGGAGCTGTGGCTGGGGTTGGGGCCTGGAGACAAGCCCGTGGTTTGGGACCCAATAAAGCAACCAGGAGTGATCTCCATGTGGAGAAAACCTGGAAAACAGACAGTGACTGAAAGGGCGGATTACAGGGAGAGCCTTCCTCAAGCAACCACCCCAGGCGGGGTCCGAGGTGAGGGGTGAGGTCTGCGTCCCTCCCGTGTTTCAAGGTCCATCACAGCAGTTCCCAGACTTCTGTCTGAGATGGCGGGTGTTCCCTGTGGGGTGCGCTCTTTTCCTCTCCCTTCCAACACCACTGTGCAATTCATTTTCCCTGCGGGTCTTTTAAGTATTGGCAAATGCAGGAAATTTTTTTTAAAAAATGAAATGGAGGGCAAATTGGATTTCATCCTGAGCGAAAGGAATCTATAGAATTGATCCCCAGGACCTCTGCTCTTGGGGTCCCACTAGGCCTTTACTGGGGACACACTGTGGTCAGTTGTCTAGCAGAAGTTACAATCCAGGCTTCTCTTTCTGGGTTTAGGTCAAGTTTGCTTCAGAAATGTGAAAGGGCTTTTGTGTTGGCAGCCCCTGTACAAGTGGCTTTGGAATAGCCACTTACCAGCTGGCTTTGAAAGAATTCTTTTTGCTAAGAGCTTTACCTAGGTTTCTCACCAAACACAAATACTAGTCTTTCCTCCATCTCCATGCCCAAGGAAAAAACAGCCCATGATGCAAACCCACAGCAAGCAAGATGATTTCTATCAGGGGAGACTTTTACAGGCAGACCAGCTGTAGGGTCCATTCTCTTTATGACATGCATTATGGATCTCCCCAAGAGAAGAAGGCAGAGGAGGTCACCTGAGGGTGAACCTACTGAGCCCAGAGTGATGGGCCCCTCAGGAGCTGGGAGGCTCAGCCAGGACTGTGCCCTAATGGCTGGGGGAGGCTATGGGCTCCGGCCCTGCTGCTTCCTTTTAGCCATCTGCACACACACCGAGCACTCACGGCCCACAGGGCCCAGGGGAGCTCTGAGAACCACCACTGGTCTTGTCCGTCTTTCATAATTCAGGAGAATCAGGGTTAAAAAAGGTGCATGAGCAATCGACATAATTTATATGTTGCAAGTGGACGAGCTGGCATCCTCTCACATCATAAAGTTTAAATAACGGTGGTTTAACACCAGATGTAAGTGCAGCTGTCCTGAGCGGAACGCCATTAACTCCATTACAACAGGAGATGGTACTTTTCCCAGTTCGGCATCCCCAGGAAAACATCACACCTGTCATCTTGGTGCCACAAGCAGCTGACCTAATGTAGAGTCTACCGGCACCTTTTCAGATCAGATCCATCAGGGAACTGGAGCATTCACAGAGGAGGGGAGATCAGGGCTGCAGACCAATGGAGGAGAGCCAAGTGATGCCAGCACTTAGTACATGCTGGACAAGACCCAGACCCCAGGTGTTCCCAGGTAGCCAGACTCTTCACCCTGGAGGGGGAATGGGGTGAGTGGAGGGAGACAGGGACAGAGGGAGGGAGAGGCATGATGGGAGGGAGGAAAGAAGGGGAACTGGGAGAGGAAGAATGGAGGGAGAGGAAACCAAAAGGATGGGAGTTAGATCTGGGCCTAAGTAACTCGGAGAAGGAAGCTCTTTCCCAGTTATGGCAAAGTCCCTAGAGGGCAGGTTGAATTGATTTAGGCAGGCAGGGTCTGCACACATTGATTTGTTCCACCTGCATTGGCTGAGGGTCAATGTTTCCCTTCCAACCAGGAAGCCTTCTGAGGGCCTGCTGTTTACGAAAGGAAAGTTTGAGAATGTTGGCCAGGCACGGTGGCTCATGCCTGTAATCCCAGCACTTTGGGAGGCAGAGGCGTGCAGATTACCTGAGGTCAGGAGTTCAAGACCAGCCTGGCCAACATGGCAAAACTCTGTCTCTACTAAAAAAAAAAAATTAGCTGGGCATGGTGGCAGGCACCTGTAATGCCAGCTACTTGGCAGGCTGAGGCAGAAGAATCGCTTGAACCCAGGAGGGGGAGGTTGCAGTGAGCTGAGATCATGCCACTTCACTCTAGCCTGGGCAACAAAAGCAAAAGTCTGTCTCAAAAAAGAAAAAAAAGAGAATGTTAACATCAGGAAAAGGCCAACAGGACCAAAATACAGCAGAAACACATGTGTGGAGCAGAGCCACCGCCTCTGTCTGTACTTGGGCTAAGCCAGGGTCCGTGGAACACTTTGCTGGGTACAGAGCAGCCTCATCTCAGAGATGAGAAACTGAGGCCTGGGGGGAGGGACAGGAACTTCTCCAAGGTTCCTGAGGCATTTGAGAAGGAAACAGAATTGTTCAAGCTGGGCGGAAGAATTGAATATTTCTGTTTGTCTGGCAATGGATTTGCTGTACCTCTCCACCAAGGGAAGAGAGCATCGAGATTGCCCATGAGCTATAGGCACCAAGGCGGCCACAGCCAAAGAGAGAAGGAGCCATTTGTCCTGCTGTCTGCCTGCCTCCTAATGCTTCCCTGTCAGGCACTGTAGATGCAGATATAAAAAGTATGGTCCCTCTTCCCCCAGGAGCCCACACCTGGCTGGGGAGATAGACCTACAGAGTATCTGGGGCTGCCGTGGAGTTCCACACAGCAGGCTGTTGGGGCACAGAGGATGGAGCCCTCCCAACTTGGCAGAAGAGCCTTGCCAGGAGAAGGAGAAGCTAGCTGCCTGGCCTTACTCTCATTGGAAATATAAAAACTCTAGCTGCATGGCAGTGTCACTCTTGCCTATCTGATTACCTGGGGAGAAGCATGTCTAAGAAGATACAGACTATTCTTGTTGTATCATCCTTTGCTCATATCTCTCAAGTACCAAACCAAACAACTGAATTTTTTAAAGGCGACAAAGGTATTTGTGTTTCACTGAGCAATGAGAGGAAAACAATGCAGGAATACTTAGAGAGATCTGCGGCCAGAGAAATTTTCCTGAGCTAAGAGATTTCTGTGCAGGCAATTTCCATAGGCACTTCTCATTTAAATGGAAATTCCTCCGGAAACACCACCACCACCAACAGCTAACATCTGGTGCTTCACTAAGTGCTAGGCTCTGAGAGGTGCACATGTATTAACTCATTTAATCCTCACAACTTCCTTATGAGGTAAGTGCTCGTATTAAATGTACTGTGCAGATGAAGAAATTGAGGCTCAAAGAGGTTAAGCAATCAGTCCAAGATCACTCAGGTTGTAAGTAGTAGAGCCAGGATTTGAATCCAGGAAAGCAGGAGCTGTGCTTGGGTAGCCCCAGTGGATGCTCTTCCAGGGACCCCAGGCAGCTGAGTGGAGTGTCCTGTTGCTATTCCTGCCAGAGAGAACACACATGGCACAGCTCTGCTGTTCTCAGACCACATCTAAAAGACAGGATGATGACAGTTCTTTATTGCAGGTGCACTCTGTGCAGTGTCCCATTTAGTCAGAGCCCTACCAACAACTCTATGAAGCAACTGAGGCACAGCAGTGAAGTCACTTGCTGGAGGTTATACAAATGATGCATTATGAACTTGAATTCAATATCAGTGCCTAGAACAATGCCTGTGCACATACAGGATCAAAAATGAATGAATGAATGAATGAATGAATGAACAGATGAGTGACTCCAGATCCAAGCCCAGGCCACCCCTCAGTGTGCCATACTGTATCTTCTATGTCACTCTTCTACATCCAACGACAACACAGGCAGTGAGAAGGCAGTAACAGAACATGGAATTTTTTCTCCTTCCTGAAGGGCCCCATTCATGCCACCTTCTCTTGAAGTCTGTAGTTCTTCATCATCATCATCATCATCATCATAATTCCCACGGTCTTCATATGACATCTGAGTGGACACAGACTGCATAATATCTTTTCCAAGATCTTGTATTCAGACTAGATGAACTTCTGAGTGGATGCTCCCACCCCCAGGCAATGGAACCTGTCCCTGGGAGTAGCACTTCACTACACCTGGGCAGAGGGGCCTCACATAGGGACCTATGCTGTCTTATCTTGGGCTATCTCAAGGCAAGTCCCTCCTGGACCCAGGCCAAGGAGCTGGGGACCAATATCTGCCTGAGCTTAGACCTTGGGGCCAGCCCTGACTCTTGCCCACCCAAGGCTGTCAACTTGGAGAAGGAAATGGAAGAGAAGGAACAAGCCACCTTCTTAGAAACCTCCTAGTGAGTCTGTGGCTGGGAGCCACAGCACGCCCCAAGCAAGGGCACTGATCCCCATGAAGGGCCACCATGTCCAGCACAGAGTTGGTGTCCAATAAGGACTCTTAGGTCATCTCATGACTAATCAGGAAGAGGGGGCCAGGTTGAGGGGATGGAGGCTTTGGAGGAACAGTGGCTGCCCAGCCTCTAAGGCAGTGTTTTCACAGTCCTGAAAACATTACAGTATTTTAATATTTCCTAAGAAGTGGAAACAACTAAGTTGGGTTGGGATGAGGCATCCCAGCAACACAGCAGCTGTCAGAAGAGAAGCACAAACCATTCTCAGCAATATAAATATCACATTTCCTCCTCAATCAGCGAGTTTTAATTTATTTATCTAGCTGAGCCATGATGGATACAGTCTGCCCAAATATATTACATGAGGATAATGCAATCTCTTATCCAGAAAACCACCATATTATAGATACTATCACGCCACTTTCTCAAAAGCATTTGGTACCCTAGCAACCAAAAAAGAAAAAAAAACAACAACAACTAGGACATAAAAATTACATTGCATCTGCAATACTTTGTTGAAATTGGTTTTGCAATAAAGCATGTATTGTAAAAACAAAGGTTTAATGATATATCAGTTTGGTGAAAATCTGATTACAAAGCAAAAATACGTACATCTGAGTAAAGTTGCAGAGCTTTTAAAAATGAAACTTGGCAAGGAAATCCTGGACAAGCTTCAGCTGGAAGGGTGCTGGATTTTAATTTTTTCTGAATGGCGGGTTTGCACCAGCGATACCCCTTCCTCCACACACAACTTCAGCATCAATCCTGAATCCAAACCTTCAGCAGCAGCCGCTGGATCTCATAAGCTCACAGAGGTGGCAGATGGCTGCCTGGACATAGAAACTATTTGTCAAGAAAGGAAAATATCTCTGCCCTCAAAGGCGGCATTTCTCTCACCATGGAATCACACGTTAGCTGGGAACATTTGAAGGGAATTCATGAGGCAGCCGAGCGCGAGTCACGATGGCTGCCCCACTCTGTGATAAGCCACCACCCACATTCTGTTGACCTAGAATTTGTCTGTTCTGAATACCACACAAAGTTTGCCAGTCACCCTCTGGGGCTTGAAGGCTCTTTTTCTTTTCTGTGGGGGGTGGTCCCTCAGCAACCAGACCAGGCCTGCAATTTCTGAGACCCCAAGATGTGTGGGCTCCTAAACCATTCTCTCCTATCACAGGGGTCTCCTCATGGCATTTCATTTTAGAGTTTTCTCTGTTGACAATCTCCTTCACAAACTGAGATCGCCTTGAGGGCAGGGCCTTGTCTTGTTGACTCGGTGCCCCACTCCCAGCCCAGTACTTGGTGCAGAGTAGGCCTCACTCAACATGGGTTGGTTAAATGAAGGCATGAGTGCCAGGCTCCATACTAGAGGAGGAGGGTAGAGAGATGAGGGAGACGTGGCCCCTGCCTTGGGAGGTTTGTGGTTGAGTTGAGGAAGAGTGGAGAGGGAGAGGTGCACATGGCACATTCAGTAATCTCCCCATGTTTAGATTTCCTCCTCTTTATTCCTTCATCTACCCAGGCTCCTCTTCTTGGTACTTCCTAGCCTTCCTGCTTTAGAAAAAGGACAAACTCATCCTATGAAAATGCTGGGCAATTATCTTGAGAGGTATTTTTATTTCCCAAGAAAATAATAGGCAAGGAAACGCTGAACCCAAAAGAATGAATGAGAGCATTTCTGGCATAGTAACTTCTGGGCGAAGGTAAAACATTGCAACTGCTACCGATAACACAGCAAAAGATAAAAGAAATTTGTTTTTTAAGCATATATATATGTGTGTACCTCATTGATTACATTTCTTAACATATATTGATTGCGTTTTCAAATACCTGCTAGAAAGGCCTAGGCATGCAGACTTAGCCAGCTGAAGCTGACAGGAGAGGGTCTTTGAAAGAGGCCTGCAAAAGAGAAATGTCTAGACGGAGAGAAAAGAAGGAAAATCCCAAGGGAAGTTTTATGTCAGCTCAAGACCAGATTCAAGGAGGCTTCAAGAGCAAAATGATACTTAAGGTCTTAGAAGAGAAGTGAATGGTCAAAAGGCAAAGGGTTGGTGACATGGAATTATGAACAAGACTCCTGGCCTGGTGCCCACACTCCACCAGCGTGAGGACATGGACTTCTGCAAACCTGTGCTGGCTTCCTGCTCCCTTGCCAGGAAGGGAATGCCTCCAGCCTGGGCTAGCACCCAGAAGCTCATGTGCATGCTCCCTCTGAAACCACAGGGAGGCTCCTGGAGGTCTGACAGTCGCCGAATACTTCTAGGGTCCCAGCCCTCGTAGTGTCTTGCCATCAGCAAGTTCTACTTGCTACATGTAAGGCAGGGGAGGGCGTTCTGGGGATAGTAAGTTAGCAATGCAGGTATTTCCTGTAAAGAGCCTCAGCCATGTGGATTAACCTTTTGGGCATAATGTCCTGGTTACATCAGGACCCCAGGGACTCTCGGAGGAGCTCCTCAGGGTCCTTCTGTATCTCTGATTTCTGCAGCACGTCATTCACTGACTCACACGTGCACATACACACACCCTAGCCCAAACCTCCTGGTGGGTGGAGATGAAGCCCGCTGGCTGTGAAGCTGGCCATCCTGAGACAACAAGTGGGCCATGCTCGGACTGGACGCCAACTTAGGCCTTGTGATAGCTTTGGCTTCTACTTTTTGCTTTAGCTTTGATGTGCTCTGGGTTACACACTTGACTAGTGAGCCCTGCTTTTGGGGGATGGTCACCCTCCCCTTTCTTCAGTGTAGCTTACGCATTAGTCCAGCTTAGGGAGGGGGAAAACCAGCTGATTCTCTGCCTCCTGCCTACACTGCCTTCAAGACCCAGACACAGGCTTTCCCTGCTCAGGCCAACAGCCCCTGGTGGTCACTGGAACTTTGGGTTAGGACCCAATAGTATGAAGCTTTCTTTCTTTCCTTTTTTTCTGAAGACTTGTCAATGGTCAAGGCACATCATACAAAGTTGTACTTAAGAAAACAAAACAAAACAAAACAAAAAACCCTGAAGCACAAGTAACACACCACATAAGCATGCAATTTTCTTCACTATGGTTTTGCCCCAGCATAGGAACAAGCCCCCAACTATCTGTGACATGAATGGTTCTGAGTTGAGAAGAGCTGGGAGCACACACAGCCTGGCTGCACCCAGAGGATGCCCCAGGACACCTGTCTGCTTCCTACCTCTGGTCCATTTGTGCCCTGCTGACTTTTTGAATTTTTGCCCTTCAGATCTCTACACAGTACAAGAACTTGCTGAAAGACCTCATGAAATATGACTGGTGAGATTCCATTCCACTGACCCTCAGCAAGGATGGAGCTAAATGCACTGGGTGGAATTTACAACCTATAATTTTCTGTAACATTTTTCCTGGAGTGGGGAGATAGAGAAAGAAAAAAAAAAGAAGAAGAAAAAAAGAAAGCTAAGAGAAGGAAATATAATTTCAATTCATTCATGATTTATCTATTCCCTCCCTGTGGCTGCAGGGGAATTTTAACTCGGTTGCAAAATGGCCTGGTTGTGCAAGATGCCACATTCCATGGAACTGCAAACAGCATGGGCACGTTAACCTTTCCTTTGCTGGCTGCTTCCAGCCTTTCACCCTGCTGCTACCTGGCCTGACATTTTATAGATTTCAGCAACTGGGCAGGACATTACGGGCCTTCTGGAGCACACAGGTGGGTGGTACCTGGTATGCATAGACTCACCCCTTTCCCCGCACAAACAAAACTCTGTAGCCAATGTGAAACAGAGAATGTTTGAAATCTGTGTCCTTTCCACTTCTGCTGCTTTCTCCTTTATCCAATGCCTTTCCTTTGAAATGCTGTGAAGCCCTGAAGGGATGCGAGTGAGCTGTGAAGAGGAGCCTCTTAGAATTGTCAGTTTCATGTTAGCCAGCCAAGGCAGCGGGGCCAATCAAATGCTTCTCAGCTGCCTGTGTCATTTGCACCGATGGGCTCCATCTACAAAGGAGTCGTCAGCATCTCAAGTCTGCATTGCCCCACTTGGTGCAACAAAGCCCTTCCCCATACATTTCCCCATTCAATCTGCTTCTGCTGTTTAATCAAGCATTCTTTAACTTCCAGAAGAAAAGAGAACACAGTGACCTTGGAAGGAGTGGATGAGGCCATTAATCAATGGTCTCTGCATGTAAGTGAGGAGCAGCCAATTCCTACAGCTGAGCATCAGATTCCAATTAGTGCACAAGACTGAGTCCAGGAGGAAGGGGTTAATGTCAATGTCACCAGGCAGAAGAAATACAGGAAAATTCATTCCCATAGCCTGGCCTCCGACAAGCATCTATCTATGTATATGTTCAGCTGAACTTTCCTTTCCCATTCTGCGCAGTGAACAGTCATTGTTTTAAAATGTCATGATAATAATCAGCTTTTGTGGCAAAGATATGAAAAATGTATTTTAAGATCAAAAGGATGATATTGTCTTCCAGCAGATTACACATTCCGCCCACAGAAAAGGCTAATCTGATGTCCTCAGAGAGGAAATAGGTAAACATTTTCAACATTATCACCATCTGTGTTTCATTTCTTTGGGCCTGCTCAAGAAAAAAGTTATTTATGTATTAATAAAAAAGAATGATTTTGTCCTTAAGAAAATGGTAATGGCAGCCTTGAAATATCTGCCTTGGGTTTTACAATCCCAGCTGTGTACACCCAGGAAGAAACAGGGATGCCATCACCTCACCTCCTTGGGTAGTGAGCCTCCTTCCTCCCCGTTCTCTGTCTTCATCCCAAATTGAAGTTAGGTCTGGCATTGGCCAAGGCAGCATCTCATCCCATGTATTTCATGAGGAGAGAATAGGCTTCCTTAACAGGAATGCCAGAGAGGTGCCCTGGGGTTGGAATCCCCGTCCTTCTGCATCTGGCAAGCCACATGTCCTCTCTGGGCCTGGGTCCCATCTGTGGACTGGGGATGGCCTGGCCTCATGGGAATGCCCCCAGATGATGGGCAACTGTTTTCCAGTTACCAGGGCCTCACAGACACAAGCACTGGCATCACTGTTGTCTGTGGGAGTATTATCACCAAACACAAGGTGGGAGAGGAGGAGGGAAGGACTGAGTGCTGTAAAACCTGCAACCTTTTAGATTGTTTCAAGCGTTGGCTTGGACAGCCTCCTGTGAAGGCCCCATCACATCCCCCAGGAGCTCTGGAGCAGCAGGGGGTAGGGTGCACACACGCCTGTTGTAGAAGGGGACAGAGGAGAGGCACAGCGGACATTAGACACCCCAGCTCCCATGGCCTCTGAAAGTCAGGCTGGTGCTGATGGATGGCTCAGACCTCTGCCTTAGAGGTGTGGTGTCACTGCCCCCACCTCCAACAGACCCCACCTGCCTCTGGAAGCAGGGGGGCATGTGTGGGGCTGAAGGCTCTCGGGAAGCTTTCAGCCAGCAGTCTTCCAGAAACTGCAGAGATTCTACTGTTTTTCCCCATTTCCTTGGGCCTGAGAGGCTGAAGCAAAGGGCACATATGTTTATTCTGAGGCTAAAAACAAAGAGCAAAGCAAACCCACCGACAGTCCCCGAGAGTGCTTTCCCTTTCCACCACCCTGGGGTCCGTGCAGGGCAGCCCTTCCTCCAAAGCAGTGGAGAGGGAAGCCCCCATCAGCCACCACCCATGAAGAGTCTGCATGTGGAATTAATACCATACCAAGAGTCACTCAGTATTTAGGACAATTAAATATGACGAGGATTAGAATTTTTTAATTCCAGGTTAAAAAAACCCCACTTATTTAGAACTTCAAGTGTCAATATAAAATAATGTTTTTTTAAAAATTGTTTTGCTCTCAAAAATCTACCTTAGAGTTGAGTAAATTAAAAATTCAATTAGCAGATATTATCAAACATCTGCAGAGGAGACTGTGGAGAATTAACAACAAAGCAAAACCAAACAGACAGTCCTTGTCCTCCAGCAGTTTGTAGTCTGAGGCAATGGGGTCACACAGGAGAGGAAAGAGGCTGTGGGGGCCAAGGCTACCTCTCTCATGGGAGAACAGGAGACCATAAGCGTCAACTCAGGCTTTGGGAAGTGAAATGCTGTGGCGTTGAGTTTTGGGTTATCTTTGATGAACTCTGGCTTATCCACACTGGACTAGTGAGCTGTGTGTCTCACCACCCTCCCCTTTCCCTAGGCAAAGAATCATGCCACACTCTCCCCCTGCCCCTGTCATGGACACAGGGTCCACCTTTGAGGTAGGAAAACAGGATCTGGAGGCAGGAAACACATGAGGCTGATTCACACTTCAGGTACGAAAGGAAATATCCTCCCCATAGGGTGTACGCCGAGTAAATCACTTTGTAACTTTACTTCATCCTCTTCATTTAAATAGGGTGTAAACCAAGTAACCAATGGAATCCTCTAGAGGGTATTTAAGCCCCCATAAATTCTGTAACGGGGCCCTTCAGGCCCTATGCTCAGGCCCGCTCCCACACTGTGGAGCGTACTTTCATTTTCAGTACATCTCTGCTTATGTTACTTCATTCTTGCTTTGTGCGTTTTGTCCAATTCTTTGTTCAAGACACCGAGAACCTGGACACCCTCCACCGGTAACACCTTCCCCAATGCTCTTTCCAAGGGCAGCAACCAAGCCACCGGGGGGATGACAGCGCCACCTAGTGTGCAGCTGTCTGTCCGCCATCTGATTTTGGGGTCCCAGCTCCTCCTTGCAGGGACCAGACATTTTCTGCTCCTGGTCTTTTGCAGTTTCCAGCTCAGTTAGTTTCACCTTATCATTGCTTCTCGCATGAACACACATTTCTTTTCTTTCTGTCTATGAGCTCCAGGGCTCTATTCCTAGAGAAGCCTAATAGTCGCAAGCCTCATCAACGTTTTAAGAAGTAACAGGGCATGTTTTATAGTGAAACTGAAAAAAAGTCGACTTTCCAGTGGGGCCCAACGCTACCTAGGGGATCTGATTGTCTCTTTGGAAACTTTCTACAGGGAGTATTCACTGGGTCAGGGCAGGCCTGAATGCTAGTCACACTGCTGGCTGTGTGACTTTGGGCCAAACACCAAATTTCTCTGAGTCTCAGTTTCCTCGTTTGATAAATAAGGGCTTGAATTGAGCTCTGGCTCAAACGCCTTCCAACTCTTGCATGTTATGAGGCTAGCTTCTCATTCTCTTTCAGTTAAATCTGTTTCCTTCAGGTTACGCCAAGCAAGAGAAAATAAAGGAACAATTTCCCTTTCAGTGCTACTATTTTTCTTATAACACTGGGTTCCATGATATTAATTGTATGTATAAAGTAGTTTTTAGCAACATTGAAGGTTAAATAAAGTTTTGGACACTTGTCCAGAAGTCAAACCACATTCAGGAGAATACTCCTGTGGAAAAAAATGCATTTTTGTTTTCAAAGGTCTAGATGACTGCCTAATGCTAAACTGCTGGGAGCAAAACTCTCTTGTGAGTTGTGGACTGCTTGCACAAATCACTTACTCAAATTCCATCTGTCAATGTGGCTCTGATATTAAAATTTCCAATCTAAAGGGACAATACCCTAACTAGCATGGGTTTCAATCCACGACACAATATTGGGGCCTCCATCCATCCTCCACTGTCATAACAGACTGATTACCTCCAGAAGTGGTTCTTCAAGAACAGGGTGACTGTCACATTTTTGGCATTTTGGCCTCTTGCAAGGGACTTAATTACATTTCTAGGTAGTTTACTGGAGCTTTAAACATTTTTCTGTTCCATATCCTAACTCTACAGTGCAATCTCCCAGTTTTAGTTCACCAATGTTTGTTGCTGTAAATCTGTCCTTGAAACATCCTGGGATGAATGCAAATTTGATTTTTACCCCCTAAACAAACAAACAAACAAACAAACCCTCCAAATTAGCAAAGAAATTCTACGGAAGTTACAAGCTAGGCTCTGTTGCTGACTGACTGGACATATCTGGGGCGCCCAATAAGATATTTTTCACTCCAGTGACCTTGGAGAAGGGTTGGATGCTTCATCCTTATTCACTATTCTGCTATTCATATCAAAGCATTTTATACCATTTATATGATTTATCATGCCATTTGATCAGCCTGCATAATAAATCTCATAAGTTGTCTTCATTTGAGAACTTTACTCCCCCAACACATTTAAAAAGAAAAGACCGAGACCTAGGATGTTTAAATAAGAAAATAACTACACATTCTCACAACCACACCTCAGAACCTCCTGGCTCTCAGCAAGGATGAGACAAGCTCTAGGCCTATGCAGGTTTAGAGGAAGAGTCCTGCCAAGCACAGGCCCTGCTGCCAGCCATGATATGAGAAGTAAACAATGGTCTCAGGCAGCAAGTGGGGGCCATCTGCTTTCAAAAATCATCTGACCTCACCTGAGTCCATCACAGACACTGTCCAAAGAAGGGGCATTGGGGAGAGAAAGGTAGACACAGATCTCAAGACCACATCCTCACTGGGGCAAGAGAGCCACGACAACTGCTTCTGTGACATGTCCCGATGTCCCCTCTGGCCCCCCAGATGATGTCTTCTCAAAGAGAAAGCTGGCCAGGTGCTCACACACAGGCTTGGCACTCATAGCCCTTGAGGGGCAGGGCCTGGGAGCTTGGTCCTCCCTCTTCCCACACCCTGGAGAATTCCTAGGAAATATGCCAAGCTCTGTGTCCCTTTGGTGTCAGGGCACATGCGTGCTCTTGTTCTCACTCCAAGATGTAGAAAACACCTTAATTATCTTTCAGCCCATTAACACTCAACTCTGTGGCCCAGAATTCAATTCAACTCAAGTGGACTCAAAGTAGCACATGTGGAGGATGCAGGGGTTGACTCTGGAGCCTCCACTTCACTCCTAATGATTAATCAAAGACACTCCTGAAATCCCACTTCCATGACAACGACTGGTTCGGGAAGGAGCCGGTAGACTACCCTGGCCAATGAAATGTGAGGAGTGCTAAGAAGGATTCTGAAGAGTTAGTCTTTTTCCTTGGATGTGGGTCTGTGAGTGGCTCTGCAGGGTCCAGCTGGAAGGCTAAGCTGGCCCACGAAGGATGACAGAGTGGAAGGAAGCCGGCGCTTGATACTGATGATGGTTCTGAGCCTGGGGCCTGCCCTATTCATGGACTTGGCAATGTGTAAAAATAATTTTCCCTACTATTTAAGCCAGTTTGGGGCTTTCTGTAACCTAGAGAGCAGGTGACCTGACAGCACACTCAGTTTCTGAGCTGCCCCTGGGCCAAGGTCTCAGAGATGGGAGACTTTGTGCTCCTGGAGTTCGCAAGCAACCAGAGTCTGGCTTCATCTTCCTTCCAAAGCCTGGCTGAGGAATGCCGTGCGAGGCAGGAAGTCTCTTCTAGGTCTCAGGGATTTGACCATCTTTACTATGCATGAAGCACCAGCAAGCAATCACGGCAGGCCCAAGGCCACGCCAGCATCCTTAGTGACTGTGTGTTAGGCCTCACAGACACTCCCTGTCCTATGAGTACCTGGTGACAGAGATTTGAACAAATTTTAGTCAGGCTTTTTTGAGCCCTCTGCTTTGCAGGGCCTAATCCTTGGTCTACTGGGCCCAGTTTTAGCAAAGAATCCCGAGAAGCCAATTTATCCAGGATCCTCCACTCTTGATATCCAATCAAGTGTCTCTTCCTCCACCTAGATGTCTAATCAAGTTCCCCACCCCCTACACCAAACTAAGCCCTCTTGGTAATTTTCCAACCTTTCCCTTACTCCACCGGCTATAAATCCCTACCTGTCCCTATCGTATTTGGACTTGAGTTCAACCAAGTGTTAGAGCAATTTCTCTTCACCACTGGCCATCCATTTTCCCCTTGTACCTGTGCTTTGTGTTTCTTCTCTGGGGTGCAAACCCAGACAGCAAGGCAGGGGAAATGGTCTGTTCCCTAAAGCACACTCTCCTCCCTCATCTTGTCCTGGCTTCTCAACCTCCTAGGACATATTTTTTACATAATCAGAGGACTGGCTTTTTCATACAGCTATGAAGATTAAAGTACAATATCCTGTGTCAGGAGCTTGACTTTAATATATCCTGGCATAGATGACTGATAGCCTTTCCTGAGAGCAAATGAGGAGAGAGAACGAATACAAGTGACTGCATGAATGAATCAATTACTAAATGAAGGTGCTGAGCACCTGAAGGCAGGCTGGAGAATAGGAAGAACCAGCAAAGTTAGGTGGAGGCTGGGGAAGCCAAGGACTGGCTTCTTCACTGGCATTACAAATTTGGTGCAGAGCAGATCCAAGCCTTCTTGCCAAACTATTCTTCCATGTCAGTATCGATTCATTGTTTTGAATTCAGTCTCAATCACCTCCCAAGGTGACAGTCCCTGAACCTGGAGTGTGTACTCACTGACATATCACAACTGTGATGGATCAACCGTCTCACGTCTCAAGGTGCCCTCGGATGTTCCACCTAGAAGCTCTGCTTCTGAGATGACACTTACACTAAGCAGTGTTGGGGCCACCCCTCCCCGTCTGCACAAGACGTCTGTAGCCCAGCCCTGCCTCTGCTCTATCTGAGCGCAAATCCACCAGGCCAGGTGTGGCAGTGGAGGTGCCCAGAAGAGCCTAAGTTACTAACTTGAAGGCTGCTACATTTTCCCAATAACAAAATCACTCTTCATTGCTGAGTCCATATGCAGGTTTTTCTGGTTTAATAATGAGAAAGACAGTCCCACCCCCCCACCACCAAATACCCCAAACAAAACCATAGCCCAGTCTTAAAAGGTTCCAGTTGTTCAAGGGATATTTCTCTCTCTCTTTCACAAAAGGAAAACCTTTACTGGTTTTACAAACACAGCATCAGCAGAGGGGCCGGCCTCGTGGGGAAAAGTTCATTTGACTCCTGTGGCACAAGCAACTCTCCCAGAACAGCAGCTTCCAGCACTGAGCTCATACTCCTACCTTCCCCCCATGGAGGGAGAGGTGCAGGTCAGCCATGAAGGAGGGAGAAAGCTGCTGCAAGGAAGCCTTGGGAAAACTTGGTCCCTGGACCTGGAGGCCACACAGAGTCGAGCCAGGGAGTTGCTCACCCAGCTGCAGGATTTGATCGGGGAAATTCTCAAAGGTTATGCAAAAGAAGAGGCTGTTTTCATACTTTTTATGTATGTATTTCATACAAAATATAGCAGAGTCAACTAGTAATTTAAGTGGGACCTTTCTGTGACCTTCCCTGATAGGAGCAGTCTCTACTCAACCACATCTATAATACATCCCCAAGAAGTCAGTGCTTGGCTTCCCCAACCCCCACCTACCTTTGCTGGTCCTTCCTATTTTCCAATCTGCCTTCAGGTGCTCGACACCTTCGTTTATTAATTGATTCATGCATGCAGTCACTTTGTATTTACTCTCTCTCTCTCCTCATTTGTTCTCAGTAAAGGGTATCAGTCATTTATGTGAATGGTAATTTGCACATAGGGCAGTCTGGCCTGCTATCTTTGCTAGTCCCTGAAAGGCGTTGCCACATTGGTCTCCCCTGGCCTCTGCCCATGCCATGCTCACTCCTTTCTTTGCCTGGTGTTCCCTCCATTGGGAGTACCCATTCTATTTCTTACCCACCCTTCAAAGTCAGGCTCAAGTTCTTATGGCCTCTCAAAGTCTTTCCTACCTGATTTAACCCATATTAGTCTCCTCTGAGCTCCTCTCATCCGTAAGACCGTGCCATAGAAATATGAACAGGATTCTGTGCTGTCTTGTATTATCCTGTTACTTTCCCCCCAGATAGAGAATAAGCTTCCTGAGGCCAGGTCCCATGCCACATATTCCACGAAGCCCCAAGCAGGGTGCTGAGCCCAGCCCATGGTGGGAGCGGTGGCGATTCAGGAGTGAGGCAGACTAGCTCTGGGTTCTAGTCCTGGGTGGGTGACCCAGAACCAGTTCTTGCTCTGGGCAGGGGGTGGGGAGGCCACTCCCCACAGACATGGAGGAGCACAGTGGGGTCGGGCCAGTGCTCACTGTCCTGGCAAGGGAGCAGTTCCTCTCAGACTTTGGTGAGTGGCAGCACAGCTGCAGGTGGGCCTGGGTGACAGCGACTGTGTGAGCCTGAACAGAGGGTCAGTGCTGTCTAAGGTGGGAGGAAGAAAGTCTTAATGAGGACCCTGACAAAGCAGCATGCAACATGGGCACTGAAACCAACTCTAACAGGGATACTGGATTTCCAAGTGATTTTATCGACGGTTGAAGGCTCAACATCGTGGCTAGCTTATCGTAGAGACCAGACCTCTAACCCCTATGCCAACAAGCTTCCGGTGCTTAAGGGAGAGATTAAGTTAGGATTTGTACATTTTCCTGCAGTGGGGCAAGGGGAAGGAATAATTTGTGCCCCTCACTTGGTTGTGAGTGAAAGGAAACGGGACATGGCCTCTGCCATCAAAGTGTTTACCCACTTCTTGAGAAAGTTTCTCACCACATCCTGCTCCCCATATGGGAAAGGAGGGGGCAGGGTGGGGACAGAGTCCCTGATGAGCCAATCCATCAATCTCTGTCTTCCCCAGGGTTCTCATTTTGAGTGGAGTTGAGGTAGAAGAATTCCTTGGGACAAGAACACTTACCGGCCAGGTGTGGTGGCTCACGCCTGTAATCCCAGCACTTTGGGGGGCCGAGGCGGGCAGATCATGAGGTCAGGAGATCGAGACCATTCTGACTAACATGGTGAAACCCCGTCTCTACTAAAAATACAAAAAATTAGCCGGGTGTGGTGGCGGGCGCCTGTAGTCCCAGCTACTCAGGAGGCTGAGGCAGGAGAATGGCGTGAACCCAGGAGGCGGAGCTTGCAGTGAGCCGAGATAGCGCCACTGCAGTCTGGCCTGGGCGAAAGAGCGAGACTCTGTCTCAAAAAAAAAAAAAAAGAACATTTACCAATCCTCAGGGTTACTCATTCATTCAAAGTTCATCCATCCACCCATCTACTATGTATCCGGTCAACATTTATTGAATTCCCTCTGAGTAATAAATAGACCCTTTGCCACATGACAGGAGTACAAAGTGAACAGGGCAAGGCCCTGCCTCTCTCAGGCTGCTCACAATCTGGCAAGGGCAACAGAGAGACAAATGGATGCAAGACAGTGTGAAATTGAGATAAGTCCTAAGCCCAGCACGCTGGGGAAGGCTTCACAGGGAAGGATGCCTGGCCTGAAGAATGAGGAGCAGTCTAGGGTCAGAGTGTGAGTGTGTGTGTCAGTGTGAGTGTGTGTGTGTATAAGTGTGAGAGTGTGTGAGAATATGAGTGTGTGAGTACAAATGAGTGTATGTGTGTGTATGTGTATGTATGAGTGTGAATGTATATGTGACAGTGTGTGTGTGAGCATGTGTGAGTGTATGTGAGAGTATGATTGTATGAGTATGTGTATGTATGTGTGCATGTGTATGTGTGAGTGTAAGAGTGTGTGTGTATATATAAGTCTGTGAATATGTATGTGGGTGTGTGTGTGTGTATATGTGTATTGTGTGAGAGTGAGTGTATGAGTGTGGGAGTATGCGTGTATGTGAGTATATGAGTGTGTGTGAGTATATGAGGGTGTATATGAGTATGTGTGAGAATGAGTATATGTGAGTGTGTGTGTGTGAGTGTGTATGTGTACACCACTGCGTTCCCTGGGACAGAGGCTCAGTGGCATGACAGAGTGAAGGTGTGAGAAGCCAGGTTTCCCACGGCTGGGCCTGCAGGAGGAGGCTGGCTCTCCCCTCCCTGATGCCAAGGGTTGTCTGATACGTTGTCTCCTAGCTTACAGGAAGCCACAAAGCCGTTAAGAAGTGGCAAATTATGATCTGATTGTGTTGTGTCTTGGGCCGCCCCTACTGTGACTGAGAGGAGGGCAGCTGGGAGGAAGACAGTGAGCTCAGCAGGGGCTGCTGTAGAAATCCGGGTCACAGAGGGTGGGCCTGAGTCAAGGCTGTGACGGAGGGGATGGGCAGAAGACAGAATCCATAGGTCTTGCAGGCAAGGGGGAGAGAAGGGCAGGAGTTCCCTCAGAGAAGCCAGGAGTAGAGGCTTGCACCCCCACCCCGATGGAGCACGCGGCTCACCTCATAAAGGCCTCAACCTCCTGAGCAGCCTGTGCTCCCTGGTGACTGCTTTCTGGCTGTTTGCTCAGACACTGCTGGCTGTGAACTAAACACTCCTAAAATGTTTCTTATACATTGCAGACGTTTTTCTACCTTGAAACACTCGGGGGGTTTAATTTGTTTTCTGAAATAACAAAAGCAATTAGAGTAATTGCCTTCAGAATGGGGCACTCATAGGGAACAACCTCAACCCCACACAGGAGGTGCCTGGCAGATTCCTTCCAGGTTCATAATTTATGGAGCAATTTGCCTGTCCTGTCACAGGCAGGAGCCTCTCAGCAAGGGGAAGGTGTACCAGGCACCAGGTGCCTTACTTGGTAGCCTGTTTGTAGCTCCTCTTGCTGGGAAGATGAAAATAAGAGATAGTTACTTCCCACCATGGGGAAGGCTGGGGGAGGCAGGCAGGGGGAGGCTTGCCCACCCAGCACAGGACCTCTGGGCACCAACAAGGGCTCTGTGGGTCTTGTCTTAGTGCCCTGTGGGTGTCCCTGCCCCAGGGCATCGCTCTCCTGGTTTGCAGATGACTCCATCCCACTAAGCTAGAACCAGACCCTGGGTCCCACAGTCCAGGATGGGTGGGAATGATAAGCTGGATGTGGTCCGTGGCTGTCTGTATTTTGGTTCATTTCCAAGACAGGTGATCAGCAGTATTAGGGTGAGTTAAGAATGGAAGAAGGTGACTGTGGCTTCATCTCTTCCTCTGTTTTCTTATGAAGGCTGACTCGAAGTTTCTCTGAGAGAATTACTAGACCTGCCCACTAAGGCAGAGGAGCCCAAGCCATGGAACCACTGCCTTTTCTCCCTCTAGCCATGTCAGCATTGTATCAGCAGCACCACCATTCAGGCCGCAGGTCAGCTGCTCAGCAAGCCACACCCCAGCCTAAGGTCCAGGTCCCAGACCTGAGACTCAGTGTGGCAGCACTGGGCAAACTCCCCCAGTTGCTCCTGTGCTGCAACCTCTGCCAAGGGACTTCTGACAGGCAGGCCAGCTATGACCAAGCTCACCTCCAGGACTTTCCAGCTCAGTGCGGGAAACAGATGGCTACCCAACCAACATGCATGTACAGGGCAGAATGACCTATACGTTACACAATAATACACATGAGGGAAGAGCTGAGAGGGTGGAGGGGGTGAGAGATTCCCTACAAGTGCAGGAATCATGAAACTTTCTTGAGGAAATAGCATTTAATCCAGGCCCTAAAGGAAGGGCAGTATTTGAAAGGCAGGTATAATTACTTTTAATTGCAAAAACCACAATACTTTTGCACTGACCTCACAGAAGTCAGTGCATCTCAAGCCGAACAAATGCACAGATATGTGAAGGCAGAAGATGTGTCTGAGAGGGGACTGCTGGTCTCACTTGGCCAGAGGGCAGGAGCCAGAGGAAAGCAGAGGGAGGTAAGGTTAGAAAGACCCTTCAGGACCGGATTGCGAAGAGGCCGAATGGCGATCAAGGTGATAGATTCTCCTCTGTGTGCTGGGAGAGCCAATGCCACCAGTTCTGAAGACCGTGGGCTGCATTGGCCAGGGATGCAATGGAGCCAGGAACTCTGTTGGAAAGATCTGCCCAAGGAGAAGAGAACAGTCCAAGAGCTCATAACCAGAGCTGCATTGAGATGTGGATATGGGAAAGGGATGAATGACAGATGACCCAGTTTTCCACTTTAAGCAAGTGGGTGAATTTTGGTGCTGTTCCCTGCAGCCAGCCTGACTGGAGGAGATGCAGATAGTGTTGGACCTGGCAGAGGGGATGGAACAGCTTTGCTTTGGGCATGTTAAACTGGGAATGCCACATACTAATATTAGAAAGCCAGATGTTTCAAACATTTTAAAAACAAAAGGAGAGGGTTCAAAATGACAGGGTAGGTACATGCATTTCTTTCGCCTGCTGAGACTCAATTACAATGTCTTTAAAAGAGTAAATTACAACAGTAAAGATAGTGGAAGAGGCACCCTTGGTGAGCAAGGGATTTAAATACATTTCCAGAACATTCACTGGCGCACAGGACAGAGGACACCTCAGTCCACAGCCCACAGCCCAGAACATATGCAGAAGAGGCAGCCGCCGTACAGGGAGCCCACCTCCAAATAACACCTCCCTCAGAGGCACAGTCAAGATAAGGATGGGGAAAAATTGAAGCGCTATATGTGGAAAACTCTCTTATGCAGAAAAAAAAAAAAGAAGAATTTTTTGCCTAAAGAAATGGAATCCACAGCCTGCGGAGAACCACGGTGGTTCCTGTGGGTGTTAGCACCTTCCTTACTCTGGAAGGGCATTGCGTAGGGGCTGCTCACGTGACATCCAGCTCCCAGCCTGCTCATCCTAAAGTGGAAACTGCCAGCTGAGAGGCCCTGCCCTGGAATAAGAGCTTCCAGTCAACCTTTGTGCTGTCCTTACTCCATATTGGAGTGGACAACCAAGAATTGCCAGACCTGCAACAGAAAACACACAGAGCAGTACCACAGATGAGCTGAAAACAAACAGATGAACAAACAATGACAGCTGACTAAAAATAAAACCCAAACAGAGATAATCCATGTGACAGAAGAAAACTAAAAGTAAAAGCATAATTCCCAAAGAAAGCCAAACACGGCAAACTAGTATCCTCAGTCGGTTTCAACAAGATGCCACTTCTAGGAATCAGAAAGCAAGAAAGTGTGCTTGAAAATTAAAAGCATGAGTCTTAGGCTGGGCGCAGTGGCTCACGCCTGTAATCGAGCATTTTGGGACGCTGAGGCAGGCGGATCACCTGAGGTCAGGAGTTTGAGACCAGCCTGGCCAACATGGTGAAACCCCATCTCTACTAAAAATACAAAACTTAGCCAAGAGTAGCGGCGCGTGCCTGTAATCCCAGCTACTCAGGAGGCTGAGGCAGGAGAATCGCTTGAACCCAGGAGGTGGAGGTTGCAGTGAGCCAAGATTGCACCACTGCACTCCAGCCTGGGGAACAAGAGTGAAACTCTGCCTCAAAAATAACATAACATAACATAACATAACATAACATAACATAACATAACATAACATAACATAAAAATAAATAAATAAAAGCATGAGTCTTGAAACAAAAAGTTCAATACTCAGATCAGATGATAAAGCCAAGAGAATTTTCCAGAATATAGAATAAAATATATAGAACAGACACTTTAAGAGAAAAGTAACAGAAAATATTGATACAGGAGGTCTCACATGCAATTAAGATTTTTAGAAAGACAGAAACCTGAGAAGAGGAAGTTGTTTAAGAAAATTATAATTGCTTTTATTTGAGGAAGGATATATGTCTTTAGGCTGAAGGACCCACAAAAGGAACCACAAAGTCAGACACATCATTGCAAAATTTTATAACATCAAGGACATTAATGTTATTTTGTTCATCATGGATTTTTTTGCATTAATTTTGATTTATAAAATATTGCATTAAAATATTATTTGTTTTAACTACTGAGTCTTTGTGTTGGAGGCACGCACCTCAATTGCCTCACTCTGATCCTCGCCCTGTTTTGTGCCAGGCATAGAAACTGGAGATAAGTGAGTGAATCAGCTTCTACTCTCATGAACCTTAAAGGGTTCATGAAGGGATTGCTCTGGTCCCAATGCTGTGTCCCCCTCAACTCATATGTTGAAATCTTAACCCCCAAGGTGATGGTATTAGGATGTGGGGCCTTTGGGAGGTGATTAGGTCAGAAGAGTGGAATTCTCATGGATGGGATTGGTGGCCTTATAAAAGAGACCCCAGAGAGGCCTCTGCCCCTTCTGCCATGTGAGGACACAGCTGAAAGGTGCCATCTATGAACCAGAAAGTGGGCCCTCACCAGACTCTGACTTGGCCAGTGCTTTGATCTCAGACTTCTCAGCCTCTGAAATTTTAAATTTCTGTTGTTTATCAGCTACCCAGGCTATGCGATTTTGTTATAGTAGCCTCAGTGGACTAACACAGGGATGATCCTAATAGCTTCCAGATAGATTAAATGGGTCACCCACAAGGAATAAGGATCAGTCAGCATTGGACTTTTTACCAACGACACTGCTTGCTTAAAGATGATGCTTTTAAAAGTATGACGGTGTGGTTTTTCTCTCCTGGATACACAGTTACACTACACTTTTCATCCCCCTTGCTCTAGAGGGGGCCATTCCACTAGGTCTCACATACAGGGTGTGAGTAGAATGATACGTCACCTCTGGGCTGGATCAGTTAAGAGCTGCTGGGCCTCTTCCATGTTCTTTCAAATCTCCCTCTCATCCTTGTCCATAGTGACCTTGGGGGCCACATTATAGAAGGAGTCTGGTTTCAGAATTACTGTGTGGAGCAGAGAACTCCTGCACTCCAACAGGGGAATGAGCAGGCTGTGCTGTGAGTATACAATAAACTGTATTATACTACTGATATTTGGGGGTTATATAGCAGTTATACTACCTTGACTATTAGAAGAAAAATTTTCAACCTGGAATTCTATATCCAGCCGATCTGTCAATCAAGTACAAGTACAGAATGAAAGCATTTTCAAATATTTGAGTAATAGAAAGTGGAACTCCTGTGCACACTTTCTCAGGAAATAACATAAAGGTGTACCCCAGAAAAAAGAAAGTGCAAGCCAAGAAAGGAAATTCAGGATATCTTGGGAAGAAGAGTGCAAGTAAAAAGAACATTCTAGATTAGAATAAGAAAAAGAGACTCCAGAAGAAAGGACTCCATAAAAAACACAACTGATGATAAAAGAAATCGTATTAGTGAATGCCTAGAAAATGTGAGGATATGTGGAAGGCAATTGATGGAGGGTAAAAAAGGAGAATTTATTTCAGCCTGATACCAGAAAAGAGTCTTCACTGAATGGCTCAGAGTTGGTATGCTGGATGCATAGAGAACTAAATGAAATACTAGGACATGATTTGACTCTCCAACAATGGCATCTCATAGTCATACTAATGTAAATGCAATTTCTTTGTCTTCAACTTTCAGAATCAGCTTATAGACAAATGATAGAAGACCATCCAAATGCTGACATGGCAAGGACATCTTGGTCATCAAGTCTAACCCCAGCCTTGAAAGATGAATACACCAGGGTTTGAACAGGGATGTGATTTTCCCAAGGTCCCTGAGTGTGTAGCAGGGGTTGGAGGGCAATGGCCTTGGTGCCTGTACTCCCAGTCCCACTGTGCCCTGACTCTTGTGCTGTTCACCTTGCCTGGACTCACACTCACAAGCCATGGCAGGGGGAGCTCCTGCCCATGACCTTGCTTTCTTAGCAAAGGCTATTGTGACTCCTGCAGGGTTTATCATCTAGTTCCAGTTCTGACACGCCTTCCCCTCCCTGTTTCTTTAGATACTTTTCCTCCCAGTAGGGGCAGCTGTCGATTTCTTCTCTAGAGAAGATAACCTTACCTGTCCAATGTGCTCTAATCTAGTGCTCTGTTTCTACAGTTTTCAGATGCTATTGGAGACACTCTGATTTGAAAAGAAAAGAAAAAAAAATCAATGGTGTGCTTTGTAGAGGTGACACGTCAAAGCATGTCAGCTGCTTGGCAGTTTGACTCCTAACCACCCAGTCTGCAGTATCAGCGACAGGGTAGAATGCTTGGCCCTTTGGTCGTGACTGGACAAAGTGGCTCCTAGCTGCATGCAGTGTGTCCCTCCCATGGTCTGAGATCAGCACCGACCAGTCATGCTTGGCCCCGTAACCACTCGGACAGCCATCAGCACACGCGGCAGCACCACACATGCAGTGTGTGGTGAGGGCTGCCCAACTGTTTAGGGGGTCAAGAGGTTATTAGGCCAGACCTCTGCCTCCGCATCAACACATTACCTACATATGCTTGAATAGAGGAGTCTTCCACATTTGGAATCTCTAAGAAAGGTGTAATAACAGAGATAGAATCTCTAGAGAAATCTTAGGTATTAGTCTGTTCTCATGCTGCTATGAAGAAATACCTGAGACTGGGTAATTTACAGAGGAAAGAGGTTTAACTGACTCACAATTTCCCATGGCTAGGGAAGCCTCAGGAAACTTACAATCATGGTAGAAGGCACCTCTTCACAGGGTGGCAGGAGAGACAATGAGTGCAGAGTGAAGAGGAGAAAAGCTCCTTATAAAACCATCAGATCTTGTGAGAACTCACTCACTATCATAAGAACAGCATGGGGGAACTGCCCCTATAATCTAATCACCTCCCACGAGGTCCCTCCCCCAACACATGGGGATTGCAATTTGAATTACAACTCAAGATGAGATTTTGAGTGGGGACACAGCCAAACCATGTCATCTTGCTACAGGGATGGTACGATCTAACCCAGAGTAAAGAAAACAGATTCTAAATCTCACCTCAACTCCGCCTGCTGTATTTTCTTTCCACCTTAGGCTCATCTTCAGGGGCAGCTGAGACATGGGGAGTGCAGCACCTGGGGTGGCCTCTTGCATACAGGTGGTGCCTAATAACCAGGGAATGGGACATTCACACAATCCCTCCATGCCCCAGTTTTTGACCCCTGCATCACCCTCTCTCATCATGTCCTCCACCCATGCTGCACAAGAATGAACAAACGGGAGACGGGGCCAGGCTCTTGCTGAGAACTAGCAAGTGCCAGTGCCCAGCTAGAGAGCACAGCACCCTCCGGAACACAGGTTCAGGCTGGGCATTTTCATCTGTAGCCCCCGTGAAGGAGTGTCCCTAGCTCCATCAGTGCACTGAGAAATGCACAGGCCAGTGGAAAATGACAGGATTTGCTCATTTCTGTTAATGATTCTATTCTGTAGCTGTCATTAAAGGCATTCTGTGCTCAAGAATGGGCAAAACTCCATGGCTTTCGTGACTTACAGGCAGGCACTGCAACATTAAGCAGCTATTTGCGAGGAAGAGCCTTCATTTTCTGCTTCCCTACCCTGGCATTAATAAGGAAAGCACATCTAATTGCCAAAAATGGTTGATGCAATGAGAGAAAACTCCGAGCACCAGGGTCAGTGGAAAGGACTGGCGCACCAACGATTACTCTTAAATTATCTTTCCTCTGTCTTAGCAGCTTCCTTTAAACGCAGTAAACAAACAGCAACTGCTTTGCAGTTTTGACTGATAAGTATCTCATGAACGAGGCCCGTAATTTTAATTGATGGCACCCACTTCCTCCCAGTGCTCCCAACACCCATGGGGGAACTCAGCCTCACAGTGTTCGCGGGGAAACCCAAGTCATTCCGTGGCCCTGAAGTCATCCTAATGTTAGGTTCCCAAAGGCTGTCCTCAGCAGAGAGAGAATAAAAAGGAATGCCTCAGCTCATGTGTCACAAGCAGGCTGTGAGCCTCGTGTGCAGCCCAGGCTGGCCCCAGGACATGGCCCGCGCAGGCATTTAAGTATGGGAAGCAGGGGAGCTGGACGTCCGTCACATGTCTCAGTTAAGAACTAAAACTAAGCTTCAGGCTCCCGTTCCCGAGAATTTGCTCTGTCCTGACAAAAACCGCATCAATTTTCCCAGTTAACTACCAACAGCTGGGAGAGAAGGGCACACACCAAAATGTCATTTATAATTTAAAATTCATTATTGAAAAGGGCTCTGCAGTAATAGTTCAACCTCAATCATTTCAAAGATGCTTTCACAAAGGCGGCGTCCGACCGTGGGAACGGGGAGGCCAGGAAGGTTTTCCAGGGCTGCCTTCCCTGTTCCCTGTACTGTGCCTCCCCCTCCCCTGCCACAACCCTCCTGTCAGAAAGCTATTTTATCTCTGGAGAAGTTTTATGCCAGGGATATATGACCAGAATACACGAAGGTCTTTTGAATTTATTTTCAATAGCCCTGCTACTCTCTTCTCTATGAAATATTTAGCATTTAACTCGTTATTTCTGCTGCTGGCAAAGTCTCAGGTGCAGGTGGCTTTGTAGAGATGGCAGAATGTCACACCAAGGTAATTGTTTCTCTTTATTTCCTCTAGATAAAGAATAAGTAATAGGCAAGTCGGAATTATCGGGTGGTGCTTCCATCATGGGCTCCTGTGATAACATAAACTGGGAGATTGAATTTGGAGTGGTCTGCATAATCAGCCCTCCCCTCTACTTCAACAATTTGCCTGTGAGTGAATCTGCATTCGTGAGCCACCTCTGCTACCCTGCTTTCACGCGTGTGTGAGAGTTCCTGCCTTCTAGGAGCTCTGAGTGGTGGAACTGGCTTTTAATGTCCACCCTCCAGAAGAGTCCGGGCGAATAAGGCTTATCTTGTGGGGCTCTCTGAGAAGGTGGCAGGAGGGTAAGGTGGGTGAGGGGTGCACAGCAGAAGCAAAGTTCAGGAAAGGAGGAGGACGAGAGAAAAGAAAGTAGCAGAGGCAAAGAAAGGTGCTGAGGCCAGCAGAAAGGTGTGAAGAGAGAGGCTGCTGGGGCAAAAACAGGCAAAAACGAGATCATCACTCCCAGACAAGAGGCTTGCTGAACAGCTAAACCAAATAGAATCAGTCTCCAAACCTTTGGAAGTTCTGTCATTCAGCTTGAGGCAAATTCCATTAAGCTCAGTTACAAAAAGATGAAGGAATTGGGTGGCCAGTGAGTGCTACATCTTGGGCAACGAGCTTATGGCCCCTCGACCACCTTGTCTTGTGTATACCTTATTGCAGTTTGGTTTTGATGCATGGCTGACGTGGGCTTGACATGAACACTGGTCAAGGCCTGCAGTTTAGCAGCACATTGTTATACCAATGCTTTCATAGCTCTCAGGAAAATTTAAGACTGAGAACAAAGTTTGTTCCTCCAATCCCCAGCATTTTAAGCAGGTGTAAATATTCATGCATGATGGGAAAGCTAGTTAGAGAGAAGTTGTTGTGGAGAAAATGGTTCTGTGAATCTTTTATAGCCTAGCCACTTACCTCCTTGGTAAACTCACACAGAAAAAAAGTGCACAGATGTCAAATTTCCACCTTCACTGACATATGTCCATTCTCTCAGGATAGAGGAGAAATCTCTGTCCATGTCCAACATGTCCCTCTGAGACCTCTTTACCCAACTACAATTCCCCTATTCAAGGGTCAGAGCTTGTCCTTTCTCTGTAGAGTGGACCTCACTGACCCCGAGTCAGTGAGACACTCATTGAGCCATCTTTATATATATATAAATATCTTTATATATATATAGAGCCATCTTTATATATATATATATATATGGTGGTCATGGGATCCTTCTTCACCTGAAGATCAAGCCAATTAGAATGAATCTAACTGACCCACCTAAAGGTTACACCCATGACCTTGGCCTCTTAGGCAAAGTGCCTCAACATCTGGGGGTGGGGCTGCATCTGGCACACAGTATGTCCTCAGTAAATCATTTTCTTTTTGAAGACTTTTGTGCCCCTGCAGCCTTATTCTGCTGTCAGCATTTTGCTTAAGGAGCAAGCAAACTAATACTATTGACATGAAGACGTTTACCCACTATTTAGGTTTAAAATTTGGTTTAAAATATGTTTAAATGATTCAATAATTATTAGTGAGTAAAAATCTAGAAAGAAAGAAAAAAGAAAAAGAAAAAGCTTAAAATATATTCTTCAAATCTGCAGATAGCTTAGTTGGCTTATACAAATACTACTCTGATTTCTAAAGGAAAGGAGTCAAATTTCTCACAGATAACCAATAAGTAGTTCAGCCATTTTCTCTCTCATTTGCTCTACTATTCTAACAAATTCCATTCTTTTTAGGTCTTTTCAATAGACTACCATTATGTTGGGCATTTACTTTAGGCCTGCTAGTCTGTGTTCAATGATTTTCATACAACTCATTTAATCCTCCTAGCAAACCTATGGAGACAGGGTTTAACTATGTTCCCAATTTACAAATAAGGAAACTGAGGCTGGAGAGCACATGTGGCTTGCCCCAGGCCACCAGAGTTGCATATCAAACAGTGCTGTGTGATTCCCAAAACCCCGCTCTTAATGGACTCAAGTTATTCTCTTCTCAGGAAGACACGGGGGGAAAATGACCCTTTAATGTTTTGTCTGCTTCTCTTCTCTTAGAGAACAACCTGCTGATATTTTATTTGGTTTGGGCGGCAACTTTTCTGAAAGCATCTTCTTCAAACTTTATCTTCAAAACTCTGCAAAAATTGTTTTTTTTTCTTTTCCTGAGAAGTGCCAATTTTCCAGAGAATTCAGACAGAAATTTGCCCAAATACTTAATAACTCTGTCTTAGGTACTGAGGCATACCTCTTGTTGGAGACATTTCATGTCACTTTATGCTTCAATTACTGGAAAGTTCCCATTGTCTGGCCAGTGTGGCTTTGACAGCGATGACATCTGAGGGAGACGCCAATCATTAATGCCAGCCATACAAGTATCTCTTCCTGATTTTCACTGTGGTACATATCGTTGTGTGAGTGAGTTTCATTAGGAGGCAAATTATGTTCTTCTACTGAAGGTCCCCATTGAACCAAGAACCACTTTTGATGTTCTTCCAAGATATTACTAATGAAAAATGTGTGGGAATGAGCCACATAACCAATTCCCTGATTTTTTTCTCTTAATAAAATGTATGCTGCATAAAGCCCACATTGTGGCCCCATTTGGATTTAGGCTCACTCAGCTACCTTCATCTTCACGATTTATGGTGTGACTATACACACAAACAGTCTAAAAATATCTTGACTGCTCATCTGAAATTCTAACTGTATTGGTGAGCAAGTCGTCTGTCTCTGGACTGCTTCCATAACCCACTCGGGTTCAGACCACAGGAAGGAGCATCCGTAGCTGTGGTAACAGGCGGGGATAAATAATGCATTTTCAGGAGAGAGCCTTATTTTGCTGCAGTTGTTAGAATGCATTCCCCATATTACAGGCTTGCAAATTTAATCTTAATTTCTTCTGTGAGTTTCTCTCTAAGATTCTCCATTGATCCCCTGAGTCAAGAAAATGTGTAGTTTATCATCTGCCTGATCAACAATAGCTGAGTTCCTCCAAGTTGCCTCATCCTTTTCCTTACATCAGATCAGGACAAGATTTTAATTTTTCATGAAGAGTAAAACTGTAGCTTTCTACATGGCCAGATAACTGGGGTAATTTGCTCACACACATGAGTGCAGTTTCAGCTTGGGGCTATTGAGGCCTCTGCGATGACCCGGATTGCTGAATGGAAAGGAGGGTGCCTTGTTAGGCAGGGGTGGCAGAGGGAAGCGGGGAGTCCTTCACTGACCCCACAAAGTATGGAGAGAAGCCGCCCCATCCACAGGAGTGTCTCAGTCCCTAAAGCATACAGATAAAAATGATTTCTCACCTCTCAAATCTTTGCACATTTTCCATGTAAAGTGAAATGTATTTGGATAATTCTTTAAGTAAAATAGAAATGTCTATTGCTGGGGAGAAATTGAGAGAAGTTTAACTAAAATTAAAAAGCAGAAAAATTCTAAAGTCCTTATTATATGTCTCCACATTATCTTATTTGATTTCCTTCCCAGCACTCATCACTACCTAACACTCACCTGCCTTGATTTGCTCACTTACTGCTTGCCTGCATGACAATCCCATGAAGGCGGGGACCATGTGCGTCTTACTTGCTGCAGGGCTCCCAGGGCTGAGCCCAGTGCTGGGCACAAAAAAGGAGTAAATAGGTGTCAGTTTCGATGAGTGAATCAACCAGAAGGCACCGGCCTGGGCCAGCCAGACTCCACTGATGATGTCTATACCGAGGCCGTAAGACTTCTCTAGGATGCAGTTCTTTTTCCATCTAAAGAGGGTAATACAATAGCCAAAGAGTGGAAGCAAACAAGATGTTCATCAGCCAATGAACGGATGCACAAAATGTGGCACATGTGATGGAATATGATTCAGCAACCAAAAGACATGCAACAACATGGAAGAACCTCAAGAACACTGTGCCCAGTGGAGAAAGTCAGAAACAAAGTGACACATTGTGTATGAGTCCATGTGAGACATGCCCAGAGGAGGCAAGAGTACAGTGACAAAAAGTGAGTTAGGGGTTGCCTAGGGCTGGGGTAGGCATGGGGGTGCCTGGATATCGGCATCAAGTTTCTTTTGCAGTGATGAAAATGTTCTAAAATTAGATTGTAGTGACAAACTAATTTTAGAAAATTCTGCAAACAGACCAAAAATCATTGACTTGTACATAAAATGGATCAGTTTTCTGGCATGTAAATTATATCCCAATAAAGCTGTTAGAAAATGAAATACTATGTTAATGCCATGAGTTTTTGAGTTTTTTTCCTGTGGTCTTTGGGAAATGCCCAGCAGTGTGGCTAATGTGTCTTTTATCTGCTTAAACAAAATAAATTGAATAAAAACTCCAAAAAATTAGAAAAGACGGGGACACTCTACCCTCCCTATAAGGATCCAATGGGACAATGTTTGTGACAGGACCTAACACCGAATGCAAGGGAGAAAGGCAGATGTGGACCCCAGGCGAAGTTGACCCTGCTGGTCATAGCACCCCCGCATGCAGTAGGCAGATGGGGAGGGACTCACAGGCTGGAGCCAGACTGCCTGAGTTCAAATCTCAGCTCTACCACTAACTGGCCTGATGCCCTTGGGCAAATTACTTCACCTCTGTAAGCCTCAGTTTCCTCATCTGCAAAATCGGGACCATAATATTAACCCTTTCACCATGAGACCTGTACCTGGTGCAGAATAAGCCATATGTAAATATTTGCCATTACTACTATTTGAGTTTCTCGCAGAAACCGAGGCGCTTAAAATGCCACCAAAGTGCTTCACGGTCATCCTGCGGCACTGAAGGTGAGAGGTGTGGGTATAAGTGACCTCTGGAATAGCACACTTGGCTTTCAAAGTCACCAAGGTTTTGCCTAAGGGGACATTCTCTGATTCAACCCCAGCCACTCCTTGTCCTGGTTATACCTGGCTTGGATCAACGTGAAGCCAGTTCTACTTGTGGGCCCAGCTCCTGGAGAGAGGGTGACAGAGCCCTGTTACGGACGCGGTGGGAGCCAGGATCTCCTCTGCCTCAATGTTTTCCACTGTATTCTCCCCAGCGAGGCCTCTGGGCAGTCCCTTTGCAATCTAACATCTAGACCTTGAATCTCTGCTCCGGATGCTGCCACCCCAGCTGAATAACCTTCTTCATGATCCTGAAGAAATGCTTTAGTGGATGATAGTTCTTCTGTTTCTCTGGGAAGTGGAAACTTGATTTTTAAATGAGATTTCTCCCCAAGGCTTCACCTACCTTTCAGCAAAACTTCCAAGAAAAGAGCAGCTCCCGACACCAAACAGCAGGTGCCGCACATCACATTTACGGCCCCGTGTGTGGAGGAAGGCAGGCCAGCCCATGACATAGCAGCGGTCCGAGTAACCCGCTGGGTTCCAGTGGAACCCAGGCTGGAAGGGACCGTGGCTGTTGGCCTAATAAGCCCTAACAAGCTAGCCTGCCAGGGGCTGTGCACTGTGCTGTTGACCAAGGATGTCCTGAGGTCAGTACATGTGACTCCATGAGCAGTGAGCATGTTGCTCTCCGGCCTTGAGATGTTTAACTCTTGGTTGGCGTTAATCTGGATTGCAAGTTTTATTTCTGAGACTGATCATTCAAGAGCTATCAAGCATTGGTCAGGCACGGTGGTTCACATCTGTAATCCCAGCACTTGGGGAGGCTGAGGTGGGTGGATCACTTGAGGCCAGGAGTTTGAGACCAGCCTGGCCAACATGGCAAAACACCTATCTCTACTAAAAATACAAAAATTAGGTGGGCATGGTGGCACACACCTATAGTTCCAGATACTTGAGAGGCTGAGGCAGGAGAATCACTTGAGCCTGGGAAGCAGAGGTTTCAGTGAGCCAAGATTGCGCCCCTGCACTCCAGCCCGGGTGACAGAGTGAGACTGTCTCAAAAAAAAAAAAAAAAGCTATTAAGCTTTTTTAAGGGAACTCATCACAGGTAGTCAGCTGCTCAGCTTGAAAGAACATTCTATTTATTTGTACATTCAATAAATATTTATTGAGTGGTCACTATGTGCCAGGCTCTGGGCACACTGTCTGGGTTCACAAGGGTGAACAAGTCAGACATAGACCCTACCTACATGGAGCTTACAGTCTGATGAAGAAGCCAACAGAGCAACCCGGAATTGACCAATTGACCTGTCATCAAAAGGAAGAGGTCTGCTGCTGGGACAGCAGCTCAAGTGCAGTCATAATAAAAAGGGCTGTAAATCTCCAATGCCTCTCTGTGCCATCTAAGAAGGCATTCATACCCCAACAAAAACCATGAGAATAGGCAGAAAGTGCTGGGTCCAAGCTTTGGGGAATTTATCTTGAGAAGGAGGGAAGGAGCAAGGGAAGCTGCCACCAACATGGAAAAGGAAAACATCTGAAGATGAACTGGGCTGTGGTCTGGCGATGTCTGCCTGCAGATGCAGTGCCAGTTTCACTAACAGCTAATGCAAACTGATGCAAAAACGTCCATATTGCAAAGGAAAAGTGGAATCCCAAGACTGTTGATGAAATCTGCTCAGTATGGAAGGAAATGCCATGCAAATGTGTGTTTGAAAGATAATCAGGAAGCCAGACTGCAATGCCAAGAAAAATAAACCCAGTCTGATAATCCAGACTATCCTGGGCCAAAGAGCCAGATCTGAGCATTGCACAGGTTTCTGGCTGGCACTACCCTAGCATCAATGCTGCAGAGCAACATTTACTACAAGCAACTGAAACAATAGGAGAATCTGTTAAAAATAATCAGGCTCCCATGAAACATGACTGGCAAGGGTAGGGGCTGCCCAGAGGTTAGTCTGGGCTCAGCCATGGTTGTTGCAGGCCCTCAAGAGTTCACAGAAATGGACTACTTCCAGAGAATGCTGTAGGGCTAACAGAGGCTGACCCCTCACCTTGCCCATGGTGCACTTCTCCCTGCCAGAGAACTAGCCAGGCCACCCACAGCACAGCCTCACAGCTCCACAGCAGAAACAGACGCCAGGGGCCCCAGCTATGGTGAGAGTGAGCAGGTGGCAGGGGCTGTCTCACCACAGCACATGGCTTGCAGGGTGTGCAGGTAAGGAGAAGGTGTTGGTATGCACGAGAGTGGGGATCCCAAGGCCTCCCAGGGAGGGCAGGGGCTCTGAGATCCCTCAGCTGTACAAATTGGCAGGAGGGAACTTCAGAGCAAGCCTACAGGGAAGCTCTGCATTTCCTGGGAATGATGACTCTTGGGCCCCTTGCTGATAATCCAGACTACCCTGGGCCAAAGAGTCAGGCCTGAGCATTGAAAAGGAACTTGCAGGCTGTCATGGACCAAAGCCACCTATGGAGAATGATATGGTTTGGCTGTGTCCCCACCCAAATCTCATCTTGAATTGTAGCTCCCATCATCCTATGTGTCGTGGGAGGGACCCAGTGGGAGGTAACTGAATCATGGGGGCAGGTTTTTCCCATGCTGTTCTCATGATAGTGAGTAAGACTCATATGAGATCTGATGGTTTTATAAAGGGCAGTTCCCCTGTATAAACTCTTGCCTGCCGCCATGTAAGATGTGCCTTTGCTCCTCCTTCACCTCCCACCATGACTGTGAGCCCTCCCCAGCCATGTGGAACTGAGAGTCCATTAAATCTCTTTTTCTTTGTAAATTGCCCAGTCTTGGGTATTTCTTCATAGCAATAAGAAAATGAACTAATACAGAGATAGCACAAATGCCCAGAAAAGGGCATGTGACAGAAGGCCGGCCTTGTTCAGGGATGCAAGTGTACATGCCCCTACATGTGTGTGGACTGCAGAAGCCCATTCCTAGCACCTATCCCAATAAAAGGGCTAGGATAAGCTGGCTGGGGCTCTGACTGGACCCTCTTTAAAGCCTGACCATTTAAGCCCACTCCAGTCCCCCATAGATGGGCTAGTTATCATCTATTCTTTCATCACAGTTTACCCTCTGACACTGGTTTCAGAGTTGCCTCATTATTTAGCCTGGAGGCCAAGGCCAGGTCATGATCCAGCCTTTTCCTTTTGGTGCTTTGGAGCTTCTCATGATCAGTCTTTGTGTTTCAGTAAGGCACAGGTGGGACATGGTAGTGGGAGACATCAGTAGGTCTCCAGGGCAGGTAGGGGCCTCTGGGCAGGGGCAGAACATGCTCAGCAGGAAATAAAATCCTTTCCTGCTGCCAGTTCTGTTATACAGCTCCCAGGCTGCCTCCTTGGCTCTCACCCAGGGCAAGGCCTTGCCCAGCATTCTGCACTACAGAGGTGCTGGCTATAAAGGCTTTCCTGTCTGTGGCTCCTCCCTGCAGCCTGCCAGGCCTCCAAGCGAGAATGTCCACTCCTGCTGTCTTTCTCTGGACTCTTCTCTCCCTACCCCCACCTCAAATCTCCAGCTCTCCTCATCCTGGCTCCAGCCACCTGGCTGCCTTTCACTTCCTTCTACCTTCCTCCACATACACCTCTGCCTAAGTAGGAGGTCCATATAGATTCTCTCTCCCTGGGTGTGGCACCTTCTCTGCTGTACAGCAAATTGGGCAATGTCCTCCTCTCCCAGGCATGGACTCCTGAAGCAAATGGAAGGCCCTGCACAAGTGGCACCATCATCATCTCTGAGCCCTCTCTTTGCAGAACATTGAAATGGAGGAAGAAAAAAGCTTTAAGCAGCATTTCATTGAAAGGCTTCTCACACAGAACTTTGACGATGACACTGGGAGAGGCTACTTATAAAAATAAAACTTTTTAAGAAATAGAGTTTTTCTTCACTCGGTTTTCTTAAACCAAGATTTAAGAAATCTCGGTTTTCTTCAGTAGCCCAGGAGGAAGGAAGAATAGAAGATATCTACTAGCCCACATGAGAGAAAAGCTTTATTCTCTTACATTTATAAGAATCATCATGTGTCAAAGAAAAATATGCTATTCCATAAGGTTTAAAACAGGTCATCTTAGAATTCTCATTCTGCCTTTGCCAAAACATAAAGAGAATTTCTCCTGCTTTCTAGACCTCCACTGCTTTATCTGCACTTGGTGGAAGCCCTTTCTACACGCTGCTCAGCAACATGGTCTCTACCATCTCTTAAGTAACAACATAACACAGTGAAAAGAGCCTAGTGTCAGCGGTCAGGGTCAGGACACTTGAAATGTAGCCACACTTCTGCAACCGGTGTCAGTGTGAGGGCTTCATATTCCCCTTCTGTAAAATGGGGATTCCTTCCTTCTTACTTTGCATGGGTGACATAGAATTAGTTGAGATCGTGAATGTGACAGCTCAGAGCTTTCTAAATGTAAGCACCTTGTATTTATTAGGTAACAGTTCTTATTATTGCTGCAGGGAAAGGTGCCATGCAGCTCAGAATCAAGCTCAATTCAGGCATGGTTTGAAGGGTAACTTCACCCAAAGAACTTTCTAGCTCTTCTCTTTTTTCTTTGTCAAGGATTTTAAAACATTAATATTACCCTTGACAGTAACCATAAATTTTGGTTTAAAAATGAAATGTGTCTGCCCCAGGTAGTGCCATTTCTCTGTCCAGAAAATAATTTCATGAGACATTCCAAGAGTTTCTTTCAATGGCCACAAAGAGGACCCTTCAGCAGCCGCTGCTGTAGGAAAATTTGTTCTCTTAAGCATGTGCTTCTGAACAACCAAGGAGGCAGAGTTCACATTCACAGCCAGCTCTTGGGAGCAGATGCTGAAGAATATCTGCCTGGAGACTCACAGAGAAAGCAGGAGGGAACCCTTTATGGGCAGGTAATGGCGCAGCTTCCCATGCAGGCAGACCTGCTGGTTCAGGCTAATTGGGAGGACAGCCAGCCTGTGTTGGCAACAGCTGAATTTGGGAACATTGAAAGTGAAAAGTAATTTAATTTCAGTATATGCAGCAACTCAAATTAGGCTAAGGAAGCATGGCCAGGACTTGCTGCTCAGCAGAGATCCTTTAAACCCACTTTAAGAGAGGTAAATGATTTATAATCAGCACATTCCAAGCAAATATGCAAATAGCAGGAGCCATTGCAGCTGCAAACAAGCTGTGGTCCTAAGTGGGCTGGCAGGGCAGGCAGGGCAGGCAGGAGGCACTCCTTCAGGCTGCAGCAATGTTCGGGTCCTCGGCAAGCACTCTGGCCCTGGAAAACTCAGCCCAGCTGCTGGCTAAAGAGTCAAATACTGTGCAGGACCAGGGCTGAGTTGCTGAGGTTTGCCTCGAGTGCCTGGGAGCATCTTACCCACTGTACATGGACACGTTTTGTTCCTGATCCACAGTTATCTGACACATTACTTGTCACAATGGGCTTCTTCCAGAAGACAAACTCTCCTTCAAGTGGCAAATCCCAATTTTCTCCAGTTCTGGACTGTGGAACCTGTCTTCCCATTGGTAAATGGGCATATTCCCAAGGGAGCAGGAAGTACAAAGGCCCAGCTCCTGGGGGAATGGCACTCACGGCGAGAATGGCTCACACTCATGAACATGTGGCCTTCATGCGACCATCGGTAAAAACACAGGCTCATGGAGGAGAATGAGCAAGGTGTGGGCAGAGGGGCCTGAGAGACAGAGACAGGATTGGGGGAAGGAAGGAGAGAGAGATCGGGAGCAAGAGACTGACACACACAGACACACTACGAGAGTATCAGAGAGAGACGTAAAGAGGAGGACAGGGTACGAGGGGCGGGGAGAAACAGAGACCAAGAGAGGGCAAGGAAGAGAGATACACAGAGACAGTGAGAGACTGAAGGAGAGTGATGAAGAGCGGGAGGGAGAGGAGGGGAGAGACAGGTTGGGGGAGAGGAAGAAAGAAAGAGAGACGGCAGAGGAGGGGGGATTGATTTCTCTGAGGAACAGGAGAAAGGGACATAATTGCAGCAGGCGTTCCCTCTCCTGTTCTGTCCTTCATTTTCTTTAAAACTAGCTTAATCATCAACCACATCTGAAAGCACATTTGAGGAGATAAGTTGAAGAAAAACGTGTTTCCCTATGAAAAATCCATCACCCGACACAAGCTACTCTCATCTCTTGTGCTAAGAAAGCCAAAACAACCCTGGTGACCCTTTACAGTTGTGTTACTGCAAAAACCTAGAAACGGCCCCCTCTTCACCCTGCCAAACCCCAGCTCCTGGTCTGAAGTGATGGTCTCACAGGGGCCAGTGATCCCAGAGCAGGAGCTGGCGGTGGGTGGGCGGAGCAGGAGGAACTTTGAACCACACCTTCTTAGGCACAAACATACATATTGAAGCGCCACAAAACAGAGCAAAGTAGTGTTATCCCTGTTTGACCTATGAGGAAATTGAGGCCCAGAGAGGATAACTTGCTCAAAGTTATGCAGCCAGTAGGGGAGAATCTGGGGCTCCCACCTGACATGTGACACTGGCAGGAGGCCCCTGACCCTGGCTTCTGAGAACTGCACACCCTTACAGCACACAGCTTTGCCATGGAGTGCCACTTACTTATATTACCCTTGCCAGCAGCTGTATCTGGGGGTAGTGGGTCTGATTCTGGAATCCCATACACCAATGAACTGCATAGAAGGACCCTGTGAGCACATTGCTCCAGAGGATGCTCTGATGTAGGCATTTTCCTCTCTGAGCACGTGGAAGGCCTGACACAGAGCTCCTGGTCTCACTGCCCAAGTCATGGCCTTACATCTCCCTGCACTTGGCACGTGGCTCTGCACTCCTCCCAGGGTGACTGGGTTCAGGATGATCACACACAGCAAAGAGAAGGTGCCTGTGATGTATGTTGCTGCTTGATATTCACTTCCTTCTGCAATCTGAGCTGTCACCATCTTTCCTTGCAGATGATGGAGCATGAGCCACTCCGAGGTTCAGCATCACTCACAAAGTCCCTGCATGTGCAATGGCAGAGTCCTTGTCTTGGTGAACTGTTCTGCTGTTCATCAATCTCTGTGACCTCAGGTGAGCTCCTGCCTCTGAGCCTCAGGCTTTCATTTATTAAATGTAGAAGCTGTACCCCATAGGGTTGTTGCCAGTGTTTCCTGAGTTGATGTACATTTCAGCACGGTGCCTAGCTGATGACGAGTCCTCTCTCAGTAAAGGAGGGTTGGCCATGGAAAGCTTCTCCCTATGCAGGTGCTTCTCCCTGTACAGGTGTGGCCAGGGACTGTGTTCACCTCACCATCTCAGGATGGTGCTGACCACCCCCAGCAACTGCCCCACTGAGCTCATTCCCAGCCCTCCACTGAGCCACAGCTAAGGACTAGCATGAGCACTTCGTGACTGTCTCTGAGCTACTTAAAATCCTGCAGACACCGGGTCTGGCTCTAACTCTGCTGCTGAGGACACTTGGGCAAGTCTCCCCACTGGTGTGGGCCTCAGTTTTGCCATCTTTAGAACCAAGCATAGATCATCAGGTCTGAAAGAGACCAACCAGTCAAACACCAGCCTTTTGCAGATGGGAAAACTGGCATTCAAAGAGGGAAGTGCTCACTACTAATACAAAGATAGTGAAGGAAATAGAATTCAGACCTCTTCCTGAGCAGCTGATGCTTTAAAGGACTGGAGCTAATTTGAATATCTGCTACCATATACACATATGGTTTTTAACTGGCATTTTATAATTTTGATTTTTGCTGATATAATTATCCTGCATTGTTTAGGATTATTTTAAAAAAGAAAAGCCAAGATAGCTAAGATAATCTTTGCGATGAGCTCTCTTTTTTTGAGATGGAGTCTCACCCTGTTGCCCAGGCTGGAGTGCAGTGGCACAATCTCTGCTCACCGCAACCTCTGCCTGCTGGATTCAAGTGATTCTCATGTCTCAGCCTCCTGAGTAGCTGGAATTACGGGTACCCACCACCACATCCAGCTAATTTTTATATTTTTGTAGAGATGTGGTTTCACCATGTTGGCCAGGCTGGTTTCTAACTCCTGACCTCAAGTGATCTGCCCACCATGGCCTCCCAAAGTGCTGAGATTACAGGCGTGAGCCACTGCACCCAGCCAAGCTGTCTTTTTATGGTAAGAAATCTACACAGATTGATGACGGGACATGTCCTTTCATGTGTAGGGTAGAAATCATGTTTATCTCTAGATGAGAAATATGCTATTAAAAATGTAGATTTGGAAGTAAATTCCCAAACCATTGTCAATTTTTATTCTTGAGGAAAATGAAAACATAGTAGTAAGAGCTTCTGTGGGATGGGAGTGGGTATGGGGGTGTTGGCTACAAATGAGCCATGAGTGCTTCAGAGGGCCACCCTCACCCCAATCTCATAGGCCCCATGATGCCCCTCACCCCTCCCACTGCCTCTAGATAACTAATCCTACTCTCTGGCATCTGGAGACTGCCCGTGAGAGATTCACAGAGCCTGAAAACTCCAAAGCTCCTGCTGTAGGACCTATCCAAAAGGCCATCTTGTCAACCCCCCATTGGACAGAGGGTAGGGGTACTGAGAGGGGCCAGGTAGCAGGGGTTAAATGAGCACAATCAATGCTATTAGATGGTTGACTCCTCCTTCCTCTGGGTCCTATCCTGGCCCGGGGTGCCACTACTAATCAGGCCCAGAAGCATCCAAAATTCTTAAGATAAATACCAAACTCTGGACCTCTGAAGTGATAGGGCAGACCCTCTGGAGAACCCATTTCTCGGCTAACCTTCTGTGGGGCATCTGCCTGGCCTAGTCCACTGCAGAAACCTGGTTCCTGTTCAGAGATGTTCATTGCACTGAGTGTTGGGATGGGGCCAAGTGTCATGAGAGGCGAGGAAGAACTCAGTCAGCTAAATAATGTGATAATCCTACACATGTGGCAGTTTATGCAAGTGACTTCCATTGCCACCACCTAAAGTAGCACAGAGGGCCTCCATTTCTCTTTTCTTTTTTTTCTGTCACATGTCTATCCCAGAGGCTTCCATTTTTCAAGTGAGAAATGCTAGAATGCCTTTGAGGTACTATCTAGAAGGTTCTGCTAGCAGATATCGCCTGTAACATTCAGGAGAACTTGGGGCTAAGACTCTCAAAATATTCTTAAGAAGACATGCAAAGAGCCAGGCTCAGGGACCAATGCCAGTTCTGGTGGAGGAAAGTTCCCTTTTAGCACACAGACAGCACACTGCCTCTGAGCAATGGATACATAATATGTCACCCCCAAAATAGCCCCAGCTTCTCCACTCCATGTTGACCAAGAGAGCTCCTTGGCTCTACCTGTAGGGCCCTGATGCCCTCCCTAGGTGGTGACAAAGGACAAGGAGACACTTATCACTGACATTTGAATAGATGCCCATGAACATTAGTGAGATCAAAGGCTTATCTCTAGCCCTGAAAGCCAGCCTCTAGCCTGAAACCAGTGACATCATCTCCTACAACTGCAACCAGTGACATCATCTCCTACAACTCGTTCCTTTTGCCAGGAAATACCTGTTTCTATGCTAACCTTGACTGCCAGGAAACATCTCATTCCAGGTTCTCAGTACAGGACATTCTCCTCTTTGTCAAATCAGTTTCTTGCCTTTATAAACTTAATTTTACCTGCCCTGGTTTATGTGTATTTTCCTCATAAGTCTCCCATCTTTGCCTCATTGTTTTTTTTTTTTTAAATCTGCAGGGTGCCATGAAAAATGCAGGAATGTCCTACAATAGAAGTGTTTTGTTCAGGTGTCACAGAGTACTAGTAGCTGTGTGGTGAAATTAATAACAAACTGATCTACTTCTTAGGTCATTTTGACCTTTGAGTGAATTAAAACATAGTTCACATACAACAGTCTCTGGCACATAAGCATTTACTGCCAGTCTTGTCAGAGTTTGACAATTTTAAAAGTTTTTTTTATTTTCCAGGGGGCCAGATTTGATTTTATTGATCCTCACTATTGCTTCTTTATTTTCTATTAAGGCACGCTCTTTTCTTTACTATTTTTAAAGTTTGAGATGAACTACTGGCTCTAATTTTCTAAAATTATACTGAAGGCTATAACTTTTCCTCCAAGTATTGCTTTAGCAGCATCCTATATACTTTAATATGTAGTGAATTGATTATTGCTTGCTTCTAAACTTTCAGCGATTTCAGTTAGGACCTATTCTCTGACCCTTGAGTTATTTCAAAATATGTTTTTAAGTTTCCAAGTGTATGGGTTTGTAGTGGGCTTTTTATTAATTTATGATTTTGGTGCAAATTAGTTAAGGAATATGGCCTATCAATTAGTTGGTATTTGTTAAAACTTGTTTTGTGGCCAAGAATGTGGCTAATTTTTGTATTGTGCATGCAAAGAATGTGTATTAGGTGTGGAGTTTTACATATAATGAATGGATTAATCTTATTAGTTATCATTTTCAAATATCCAGTTTTTATTGAGTATACACGGACACAAAGAAAGGAACAATAGACACCAGAGCCTACTTGAGAGTGGAGTTCAGGTGAAAGGAGTGTAAGGACTGAAAAACAACTATCTTTACTATGCTGTTTACCTGGGTGACAAAATTATCTGTACACCAAAACCCTGCAACATGCAATTTACCCACATAACAAATCTGCACATGTACCTCTGAACCTAAAATAAAAATTGGAAAGAAAAAAATTGTTTTTAATAAATTTTTGTTTGCTTGACATCATTTTATAAAAATATGTGTCACAATATCCTATTATTGTAGATTGTAAATTTGTCAATGTTATTGTATAAGTTCCTAGGCTTTGCATTATGTCTGTTTAGGAGCTGTGTTAAGTGCATATAGGTTCATGATTATTATGTGTTCCCAGTGAATTGTTTCTTTTGTCACTGTGCAGTAAACCCAATAATGCTTTTGTGCCTTAAACAATACTTTGATATTAATGTTACTACAAATAATTTTTTCTTTTTTTTTTTTGAGACGGAGTCTCACTCTGCTGCCCAGGCTGGAGTGCAGTGGAACTATCTCGACTCACTGCAAGCTCCACCTCCCAGGTTCATGCCATTCTCCTGCTTTAGCCTCCAGAGTAGCTGGGACTACAGGCGCCCGCCACCACGCCTGGCTAATTTTTTTGTATTTTTTTTAGTAGAGACAGGGTTTCACCATGTTAACCAGGATGGTCTCAATCTCCTGACCTCGTGATCCACCCACCTCGGCCTCCCAAAGTGCTGGGATTACAGGCGTGAGCCACTGCGCCTGGCCTAATTTTTTCTTTTAGTATTTGTTAGCATATATTTTCAATTAATTTCATTTCAAATTTTGTGCCATTATATTTAGACATGATCTTTGTAAATAGCACATCTGTGTATTTTAAAAATTCAATCTGAAAATTGCTGTTGACTAACAGATAAATCCAATCCACTAAAACATATTACTGATATATTCAGTTTTTGCCAACTTAATTTGAGTATTTATTTAATATTATTTTTATTTCTATATATTATTACCACTTATGATGCCTTTACTTTGCTTCATTTTGTCTACTTCTCTGCTGTCTACTGAACTGCAATCTACTGAGCTGTCTGAATGTTATTTATCCAACTCTTCTTTTCCAGACTCTTCTGTTAGAGGTTATATTCTATTTCTTTTCTTTCACAGGTTACCCTTAAATTTTCAATATGCATTCTGACTTAATGCCTAAACTTTTTTAAGGCCTAGTATCTTCTCAAATAACACAAGAAGCATAAAATTCTTTAGTACTGACCATCATCACCATCTCTTGTCTCATATTTTAAATGCCCCCAAATTAGTCATTTTATTATCAATGCTTTTCTTCAGTCAACACTTACTTATAATTATGCCTATGTTTTTGCCTATTCCCTTTCTCACTAGCAATTATTGTATTACATTATTTTCTTCTGGGGTCAATTGCCTTCCTCCTAAAGTATATATACCTTTAGTTCTTTCAGTAAGAGTTTATGTAACCTCTTCAGTAACCTCTTAAATCTTTATCAGAGAGTATCTTTGCCCTTCACTCTCAAACAGAATTCTAAGTTGACTATTTTACCTCCTTGTTTGGAAGATATTATTCAATTGCCTTCTGGCTTCCATTGTCGCTAATGAAGTTTGCAATTAGTAATTGTTCCTTTGCAGAGAATCTTTTTTTCTTCTTTGGTCACTTTTTATCTTTGGTATTCTGCAGATCATTGTAACATAATTTGTATTTATACTGTTCATGATTTGGAGTGCTGCTTTTATCTAGGCATTTATATCTTTAAAAAAATTTTGGAAAAGGTCTAGCTATTATCATTTCCAGTGTTTCTTCTCCCTCACCTCCTCTACACTTTTCTTATAGACTACCCTACTTGTTCTTCAAAACTCTTAATAATATCTTTTAACAATATTTCTTAATATTTCAATATCTTAATATTTTCTCTTAATATCTGTTTTATATTTTCTATCTTTGTGTCTCTCTGAGCTCTTTCCTGAGTAATTTCAGAGCTATCTTCCTGTTCAACAATTCTCTCTTCAGCTGTACCTAATATGTTTTTAAATCATTTATTGTATTATTAATTTAAATAATGTTAATTTCTAGAAATTCTACTTTTCCAAATTTGCTTTTTTTTCCCCTACAATTCCTTCTTTATAATTCTCTTCTTTTTATTATTCTAATAATTTCAAACATAGATTTTTAAATAGTTATTTTTACATTGTGTTTTATTACGTGAAGATTCTGAAGGAGCTAACCCCAGTGTGTGAGTCTGGGGTTAACTCTTCCTGATGGCAAATTAGTTCCTTATGATCTGCAATTTTATGTTGTAGGTTGAGATTTTCTTTTTCCCATCGGCATCCTGTACATTCTGGTGTGGAGATTGTCCTTTAGAATGGGTTTGCATGTGTTTCTCTAGGAGCTCTAGTGGTTTTACTGATCTGGGACCTATCTTTAACTTTATTTCTAGGTTTAGAATTTCTGTAACATGTAAGTAGTGTAAATTCAATGTGGTTCAAAGTCTAGGCAGACCACAAGCTACTTGCCACATTCCTTGACCATTAGGTAAAATTTTCTTAGTCCCCATTTTCACAGAGAGGGCAGTCCTCCCAGGTCTCAGCCTTAAGTAGAATCCTTTCTGTATTGTGCAGGCCCAAAGTACACTTGCTGTCCTGGGATGGAGATAAAAGCCTTTGCTACTAGCCCTGAGGTGGCCCGTACTGGGTCTGACGCTGCCCCCTCAAACCTCAGGGTGCCATGACATTGGCTTGCTCACTCATCACTGCCTTTGAGAGTGGTTTGTTCATTTTTGTACCTAGAAATTTCTCTAACCTTCAAGTCCAGTCATATATTTATAAAAATAAACATTTTCCCCAGTAATATTTTATTTTCTATATGTTTGGATTGAGGAGAATGGAGGGGTCCAGGGTCAACTCAGATCGTCCTTCTGCCGGATGTTGAACCTTCTAGCCCCTTTCTTCAATATTTATTTTCTTCTGAGACAGAAACCAGCCCCCAGCCAATCACTGCTTCAGACTACACAAGGTTATGAGAAAGAAATCCCAATAGTGAATTACAGAGCTTCAGCATGTGTAAAAACAATAGCATATTTACTATGTGCCAGACACTGTTTTAAGCACTTTAGCCATACTAAGATATCTGGTTCCTACGACAGCCCTGTGAGGTAGGTATTATTATCCATTTTACAGTTATGGATACTGAGGAACAGAGAAGTTAAACACACTTACTGTGTGCTTAATAACATGTAAACCACAGCAGAAAGAAAAAAGAAAAGGAAGAGATTTCCACTTCCCCTGAAATCTGGGATGATAGAGGACTTCATGTGTGATGGTTTTGCAACTTTTACCTGCCACTGGGGCCTTAACACTATGTTATCCTGCCTAAGATGATACTTGTGATATCTTTTTTTTTTTTTTACAACACTGTGTTGTATGAATGTGTAATTTAATTTCCTTAAAAGCTTTCCAAGTCTAGCATCACACAGGAGTGAGCTCACTGAATCACTGGTGGTGTTACTAATGTCCCCAGCAGACATTAACACAAACGGAATCCTGCGCTGAAAGCACATTTTCAGGCATTTTTGGATATCCTGCCAGCACCGAATACACTGAGAGGCAGTAATTTTTGAAGATAAAATGTTCAACAACTGCGTCTTTTGACCTTCTGGGATTCCTATCATACGTTTTGATCAACTTAGTCTGAATTCCATGGGGCTAAACTGTATGTGAGAAAATGTGAAATCCTGATATCCCTTTGAAGAGTATGACCTGGTTTATGTGCACATTTATTTCAATATGACATTTAACAGAAGAGGGCCTGTGGCCCGGGTGTGCTGAGGAAACCCCGCTCCTGAGACTCTCACCTTGAGCACATCCCTCTGGCACACAGAGGGGCACCGGTTTGCATTTTAAGGCATCTTATGCAAATGTTTTTATCAACATGGAAAGTGAACTATGTGTTTTCCTTCCTCTCAATCCTGGAACTGTAGGTTACGTTTAGTAAATATTTTGACTGGTGAGGCTGTAAACAACTGTCTCCATTCTGAGGCAGAAAAGCAAACATATCCATGTTGAATCAACAAAGCGGATGGGATGTCTCATGTCTTGTCCCATAGCATCCTGACAGGAATCCATCCGGGGAAACGAGCAGCCAGAAACATTTGTGAGAAGGATCCACACACATGCTAGCCCACTTACACACCGGTTGGGAATGAGGAATTGTAGCCAGTATGAGAGATGGGAAAATCGTGCTATTAATGAGCAAGGCCAAAACTTGACCAGGCCTCTGCGGGGAAGGGCTGGGTGGATAAGTGGGTAACTCTGAGCTCAGAGAAACTCTGCAACTCATCTCCAGGCCACTCACTGTGATTGCTGGAGAAAGGAGCAAGGATCCCACGATGTGGCAGGCACACCCAGGAGGCAGCTGTTCTAACAGTGGAAGAAGTAAGTGCCACAAATCATTCTCTAAAATTGGTTCATTTGCGGACATCTCTAAGGGGATGAGCGATAATCCAAATAACTGAGCTTAAGGCCTTTACATGACAAAATATGTTTTATTCTAAGTGTAAATATTTTCGATGGAGTTCCTGCTCTGGGGTATAACACACTTCCACACCTTCTACAAAGAGAGAACTGAAAAGTCTCTGGAGCTTGATGGGGAAGTTAGGATCATCACAGTGAACAGCAATGATGAGCCCATGCTCTGCTCCGGGGACCACTCCAGGGCCTAACGAGAAATTAGAGGGAGGTTTGAGGCAACCTTGTGTAAACTAGTGGCCTTCTGTCCACTTTTGCAATTTGCATTTGGGTGGCCACCTGTCCCCTGCACTGTGACCAAAATCTGTCTCTGAGAGCTCCTTTCCTGCATCTAAATGTCCATAGGCCATGAAATCAGATGATCAAGGTGGTTAGAATTATGTTTAAAGCAGGAGACACTAGGCTGTGAGGACACCAAGTGGGGTTCCTCCACTGAAGTAAGTAAGAGCATAAATGCAGGGACAGTGGCCTCAGCATGGGTAGCTTAGGGGTCTTTGGGGCTCCTGCTGGGTTTGACGATGTTCAGAGGCAGAGGAGGGCAGATGTGTTGTGCTGCAGCTCTGCCGCTGGGAGCAGAAGGACCAATGCCACCTGCAGCACATAACCTGAGATTCCATCCTCCGATCGTTCACTTCTGTCTATGCCACTACACTCCACAGCATGTGCTCTGACATCCAAGCCCACCTACACCCAATTCCTTTAAGTAGAATGTATGCAACTCTGCAAAATAAAGCAGGGAGATGTAGCAAATGCTCTGTAGGTATGGAAACAGTTCAAACAAACAAAGAAAGCAATCTTGTAGACAAAAATGCAGGGTGCTTTCCAAGATGTTAACTTGGAAGAGAAGAAACTGCCCAATTCTGTGGTCTGACACTCAGCTCTCTCTCTCTCATGCTAACCCCCTTCAGAGGGCAGGTGTACAGACATCTAAGATTTGAGACAAAAAAACCACAGTTGACTTAGCCTCTCCACTAAACCTGGTCACATGGCCCTCCCACCAAAGGAATCAGGGAGCCCTGGGACCTGTGTTGTAGGCAAAGATCTAAATTCATGGCATGAAGCTTTGAATCAACCCAGGACCAGGAGAGGAGGCTCCTGCATTCCCTGACGTGGTATCTCTGGCCACAATACCCTCGCAGATGCCCCATGATGAATGTCATGGGAGGCTCCATAGGAAATGCGGACACGAGGACAATGAGGGAGGTGATCCTGGCCTGCTCTTCCCCTGCCTTTGCCCCACTCTGAGACTGGGGCTGTCCCAGGAGGGAGGTTCTAAGGGACGCTCAAACCACTTGCAACCAGGCTGCACTGCTAGTCTTTCCCCACCAAGCCATCGTAAGCCACTGTCCCGCCCTCTCCCACTCAGCAGCTAGTCTTGCTCTTGTCCTCCCTGTACGTCCAGTTGGACTGCCCAAAGCCCTGACTCCCCCTTACTGCCTCCTGCCCATCTTCTGGTTTTAGCCAGCCCCACCCCAATCCTTTTCCCTCACTTGTCCCCTCGGGGTACCTGGGCTCCCCACGAGCCTCTGCCCACCTCAGCCCAGGGTCTGCTGTTCCTTCATGGGTGCCGTGCTATAAACATACTTATACTGACAAACCAGAAATCTCTTCCCCTGGGCCCATCCTCACTGGCACTGCCCACGGTGCCCAGCTCTGAAGCAATGGGTCTACCACAGCATTAGCTGAGACCCCCACTTCCACATGAAGAAGGAGCCTTCCCTGGAGGGAGCAGGTCACTGAGCTCTTGGCTCAGGCACATCTGAGTTCCAATCCTGGTTCTGTCACTCAGGTGGCTGTGTGACCTTGAGATGGTCACCTTCCTTGAGTTTCCGCTCCCGATGGAAGAAGATGGATAATAAAGCCTACCTCATAGAGGGGTTGGGGAAATCAGAATAATATACATAGAGCACTGCTGAACACATAGTGCATGCTCAGTAAGTGGTAGCCATAGCTGCTGAGAGTATTTTTGCAGTTGTTTGCCTGAGGGGCAGAAGAAGCCTCTGCATCCCCTTCAGCCCAAGCTCAGGCAGCTCCTGAGGCTTGTTCCTTATCCTCACTCATCAGGCCTCTTTCTCGGACATCAGATCCTGAATCTGTGGGGATCATGCAGGCAGACAGGGGTACTGGGGCTGAAACCCTCTGACCTGGCACTGGGGGACTGGAGTCTATGATGCACAGACATCCATCTCTGATAAACTTAGAATATGATTCAGACCCAGATGCATGAACTTGCTGCTTCCAGAGAAGTCCTGCCTACATTTTCCCCCTTGCTCTTTAAATGGCAAGCATAATAGAACATGGTTATACAACTAAAAAGAAAAATGTTTTCTAAGTAGGAGATGCTCTCAAGAAAGACCAGATTTAGGTGAAGGTTTACAGAAAGGAAATTCGCATGAAAGATTTTATCTAGAAGGTGCTTCTGCTGAACGCACACTAAGTGGTCAGAAGGGTTTCTGAAGGCCCAGCTCTATGCACTGGGCTTGTCTGTGACTTGCGGGGTCTGTCTCTATGCATGGCACCCAGCCTACACACTGGTGGCACTGAGGGGCAGCTGGAGAGAGGGAAGCCTCTGCTATCCCATAATATTCTTTAGCACCCCCCAATAAATACATACGGGGAGTTGGAGCAGTGGGTGTACTGTGCAAATGAGACTTCCAGATAAATCCTCAGGTGCCTCACCGCACGGTGACTGCCTCTCCAAGCTCTTCTCCTTAGAGCTTCCAGAGCTGCTGTTGGGGCTAATCCCACATTCTCTCATCTCTGTCTTCAGTGAAATAATGTTTGAGAAAGTTTCCTCTCCCCAAGACTCATTATTCATGGTCTTGCTTACTAAGAATTGCAACACAGAGGTGGATAGAAGCCAGGATTATTACAGAGTCTATACATCTATACATTATCGATACATCTATACATTTAAAGTTATCCTTTAAAAAATAATAGATCAGCCAGGCATGATGTCTCACACCTGTAATCCCAGCATTTTGGGAGGCTGAGGCAGGCAGATCACCAGAGGCTGGGAGTTCGAGATCAGCCTGGCTAACATGGTGAAACCCAGTCTCTACTAAATATACAAAATTAACTGGGCATGGTGGCACACACCTGCAATCTCAGCTATTCGGGAGGCTGAGGCGGGAGAATCACCTGAACCCGGGAGGTGGAGGTTGCAGTGAGCCAGGATTGCACCACCACACTCCAGCCTAGGTGACAGAGTGAGACTCAGTCTCCAAAAAAAAAAAAAAAAAAGGATCATGTCTTTTAAGCCCTTTCCAACTTTCCAGAGTACTTTTCAGTTCTCATAAGTGACCATATTCTCCCCTCCCTACATATTCAATCCACACCAACTCACTCACTTTTTATTGAGCACCTGCTGGGGCCTGTCTTTGGTGAGGTCTGTTTTAGCAGAACTAGAGATGGGAGTAGGAACAGACACAGACCCTTGTCCTCAGGGAGGCTCTTGGGAATCAATGCCTGGAATCCCAAAGGCCACCATGTTTTCAGCAGCAACAAATTACACAGACACACGCACACACACACACACACACATTGCACTCGCAGGTAATTTTCTAAATATGTAACAACGGATATAGCATGAGCAGTGACCAATCAGAATGAACCCAAGTCATATATGCCCAGTTCGACCACACAGTTGCAGACTGAGTGAATAACAATTCTTCTCATGACCATGTTTCAAAAACTACACACAGGAGATCTGCAAAGCAGCTTTCACGCCATCCCTGTCTAATGTCCTGGGATGGCTGGTTTAGCTCAAATCTCTGGAGGGATCTGACCATTTGAACAGAGCCCTCTCATGGCTACACACATCACTGGGTCCTGGAAGTGCCTGCGAGATGTGGTAGGATTCCCCTAGTAAGTAATACAAGGGGAATACACACACACACACACACACACACACACACACACAGAGTGTGTGAGTGTGGATCTAAGAAAAAGTCAGACATCTATGAATCTGTGATCCGGGCTCTGAGGGTGGCGCGTCTAGTATCAGCCTGCACAAATTGGAATTACCAACTGCTTCCCCAAATCCAAACCCAAGAATCAACCTCCTAGGTTGCAGTTCAGCTGAAATGTGCTGTTCATAACAGTGACAACTCATATTTGCTTCAGTGAAGCACACTCTTACATGATTTTCAATTCCTTCTGTGACTGAGCACAGGCTCAACTGATTAATCCTGTGCTGGGGATTTGGGTCCTCTGACATGCTGCCAAGGCCATGCCACCCAAGCCTCTCTCTCATCCCTTTGAAGTCCTTGAGGCAGCAATGATCTCTACCCATCTCTACCTCCGACAGTACACATTTTAGCTTTATTATGAGATCCTGGAAAGGCAGAGCCTAAATCCTGCCATGTCATATTTTGCTTGACATTCATTTATTCGATCAACCAATATGTATTTAATGGCCCGCTCTGAGCACTCTCATCTTTACCACTAGACCAGACGGGCTGCAAACCATGCCGCATATTTCCTTTTTATCACCTCTCATGGGCCAGGAAAAGGCTGGGGATGTATAGGGCGCTTCATAAACACTTAGAGCATTGAATCAATATTTGCTCTGCTACAGGAGTAGAGCAGGAGTTCTAAGAGCATGTCCTGGGCCCCATTTCAAGTTGAAGGCTTACGTTGAGTCTTTTTATTGCCTGGGCCTGGCTCACCATCCTCCTCTTCCCTGAAGTCTTTATACTTTCATTTCTGTGAACTCATCTGATCCTTGAGTGTCCCTGGAAGAGAAACTGAGCTTTCATTTTGCAGACAAAGAAAGTAGTTAGCTGACTTGTCCCTGGTTTTGTATGCCAACGAGCCTTAGCATTGAGACTGGAGCTCATGCTTACTGAACTCTGAACTTGGGCCTGTCACCCTGCCTGACTCTGCCTTTGAACAAAAGGTAATGAGATCTAAGGTATCGGTTCAATTCCTTCCTCAGAAGGAATGCCTCATCATCCTTTCTTCACAGAATGCCCCACAACACAAAGCTTTGGTTTCCATGGGTCCAGTTAGACCAGATATGCCTGGAACTTTACCTCGGCAACAATAAGACCCAGCCTCCTGACTCTAGGGGTGTCATGTCATCTTGGGGGTACAAAAATCAACACACATACCCACAAAATAATGAAGGTGTTAATTTTCCAAGCTTGCACTCTCAGGCTATTTTACAAAATAGTCATGTCAAAAAAAATTAAACTGATTAACATATTAACCTTTGAGAATGTAAAAGCTGATAAAATAGCCAAACCTATTTCCAAAAAAGATTTCCTAATGACTAATTCTACCTCTAACCTTTCTGGATAGAGTAGATGATCATATAATAATTTAGCACAATTAAATTCTCCAAAGGAAATTGCCCAGAAGAGAACAAACTGGACACACAGTGGGAAGCCATTCAGTTTTCAACACTCTTGTAAAGCACAGAAACTGACAAGACTCCTGTTTGCTTCATGAAAAAAAAAAAAGTCATCTGCTTTAACTTTTGAATTTGCTTGACATCTGGAGGAAGGGGAGATAAAAGGGAGACTCTAAGTGCCGTGTAATTTTAGCCAGTTGCAGATGGAACATGGCTATCACTCATGGTGGGAAATGCGCTTCTGGGGAAGATGAAAAGAGAGGGCAGATCACAAGGTGGCCATAGAGACGACTCCAGCCTGAGCCTGAGTGTGCTAAAGAGTGAGGTACAGCAGACGGCTGGGGAAAGGAAGACATCTTCCAACCAAAACCATGTGAGAGAAAATGCAGAGCAATTTGTTATATGCCTTACAATTTTAAGAAAAAAAAATAAAAAGCAAAAGCAAACTTTCCTTTGCTGGGGATTGGAGCACAAAATTGGTCATGTTTGAAGGATGGAAGAGTTCTTCATTTTCACTGTGTCTTGTACCAAATATCGTAATCAACTCAGGCACTGAGTTTCTAGGAGTCTGCCCCTCTGGAAGGAGAACAGTGCAGTCCATGAGAAAGTCCTGTTTGTTAGGCAGACGATACTCAAAACTGGAGGAAGGAGGAACAGGTATAAACTGAGGTCATCCAAGGAGGCAACATGGATGACATGGGATCTATTTTTAGGTAAGTCAGCAGATGAGACAATTATTTAAAGGGCACCTTTGAAGACTATGGTAGGCAGAATTCTAAAAATGCCTCCTCACCACCCAATATTCCATGCCGTAACCCCTGGGACCAATGAATATGATGAAGTACCATTCATGTGATTATGTTCTATTTTGTTACATGGCACTGTTATGGGTTGAATTGGGTCCTTCAAAAAGGTATGTTGAAGTCCTAACTTCCAGTACCTGTGAATAGGACTTTATTTGGAAATAAGGTCTTTGCAGATATAATCAAGTAAAGATGAGGCCATTGGTGTGGGCCCTAATCCAATATGATTACTGTCCTTATAAGAAGTGATAAGTTTGGACACAGACACCACAGAGAGGAGAATGCAGACACACAGGGAAGAGACCATGTGAAGACAGAGGCAGAGATTGGAATGATGCTGCCATAAGGCAAGGGACACCTGGGGCTTCCAGAAGCTGGAAGGGGCAGGAAGGCCTCCTTTCTTAGAGGCTTTGGAGGGAGCACAGCCCTGAGGACACTTGATTTTAGACCACTAGCCTCCAGAACTGTGAGAGAATAAGTCATTCCCAATGCTTTAAGCCACCCATTTTGTGGTACTTTGTTACAGCAGCCCTAGGAGACTAACACAGGCACGGGTGATGCAAAGACAGAAAGGTTATCCAGGTAGGACTGATAGAATGACATAAGCCCTTCAAGCAGAGAGCTTTGTCTGGCTGGTGGCAGAGAAGAAGTCAAAGGGAATCAAATCCTGACAGGGATCTAACATGCCACTGCCAATTTGAAGATGGAGAGCCACACGGGAAGGGAAGAATGCAGGTGACTTTTAGGAGCAGAGAGCATCCCCTAGCTAATAGTCAGCAAAGAAAGCAGGTGATATGGTTTGGATCTGTGTCCCCAAGAAATCTCCTGTGGAATTGCAGTCCCCAGTGTTGGAGGTGGGGCCTGGTGGGAGGCAATTGGATCGTGGGGGCAGAGTTCTCATGAATGGGTTAGCACCAACCCCTCAGTGCTGTTCATGTGAAATGAGTGAGTTATCATGAGGTCCAGTTGTTTTAAAAGCGTGTAGCACCTTCTCCCTCCCTCTCTTCCTCCCGCTCTGGCCATGTGAGACGTGCCTGCTTTTCCTATGCCTTCTGCCATGACTGCAGGTTTCCTTCTCCTCAGAAGCAGAAGCCACTATGCTTCCTGTAGAGCCCGCAGAACCGTGAGCCAATTAAACCTCTTTTCTTTATAAATTACTCAGTCTCAGGTATTTCTTTATAGCACTGTGAGAGTAGCCTAATAGAGCAAGGATCTCAGTTGTACTCTCACACAGCACTAGCACTGAATTCTTTCGATTGATTTTAACTTTGTGAGTCCCTAAGCAGAGAACCTCATTAAGCCCTCATGAGGACTCCTAATCTACAGAAACTTTAAGACAATAAATTTGTGTTAAGTTGCTATGTTTGTGGTAATTTGTTACAGCAGCAATAGAAAACTTATACAGAGACTGAGGAGGTTCACTGTATCAATGTAAAGTCATTTGCTTACTCACTCATTAGCAGAAAGGGCTGGTAATTTATGACAAAATTAGAGACTTTCCAGAGAGATACAGAAATGATCACAGATCATGCTTACTCGCAGATTCCAAGGGAAAGAACCCACAAAGTTGCACTAGAAGCAAAGATGAGTTGGTTAGAAACAGAGATATGCTGGTAAATGTTAAACAACCTGCACTCCAGGAAGAGGGAAAAATAAATTTAAAACCTTGATTAGTAGAATTTGACAATTTCCATGTGTGATTGCTCCTAACATGGCCAGTATCAAACAACCGGCTCACAAAATTCCTGCAAATTTAACAATAAGCTCGCATAAGCCAGTGTGCACTGGCTCCGGCACACCACCGGGATCATAAAGCAAATGGAGGGAAGTTGTCTTGAGGGAATTCAGACAGGCTTGGTGTGAAAGAGACAAGGAGACTCAGCCTCAAATGCATCCACCTTCCCATGAAAGAGGTCAGTGGCTCTGGCTCTCCAGGCCCTGTGGTAGACCTTCTTTTCTTCAGACTCTACCTTCTTGCCCCAGACAATTTCAGCCACTTATGGCTTCTTTTGCCATCCACATGCTGATGACTCCCAAATCTCCATATTCAGCCCAGTTCCCTGTGATGCATTCCAGCCCAACATAGCCAACAGCCTATGTGCTCTCTCCTCTCCCATTGGCACATCTAACTTAACACGTCTAAACCAGAGTCCATCATTGTATTAGTCCATTCTCACACTGCTATGAAGAACTGCCAGAGACTGGATAAATTATAAAGGAAAGAGGTTTAATTGACTCATAGTTTCCCAGGGCTGGGGAGGCCTCAGGTAACTTACGATCACGGCAGAAGGGGAAGAAAACATGTCCTTCTTCACAATGGTGGGAGGAAGGAGAAGAATGAGAGCCGAGCAAAGGGTGAAACCCCTTATAAAACCATTGGATCTCGTGAGAACTTACTATCACAAGAATATCATGGGGGAAACTGCCCCCATGATTCAATTACTTCCCATCGGGTCCCTCCTACCACACGTGGGGATTATGGGAACTACAATCCAAGATGAGATTTGGGTGGGAACACAGCCAAACCGTATCGATCATTTACCCCCAAAAGACCCGGTCCTCCCCCCGAAACTCCCTGTATTAGTGTTTAGTGCCTCTGTCCAGGTGAAAAAGGCAGGAATCTAGGAAGTATCCCTGAAGCTCCTTTTTCACTTTCCATATCCAGTAAGTCACCATATCTGATCAAAACGCTCCTCAAACATAGGGAAAAATAGGTAGAATCCATCTATTTCTCCTATGCCTACCATTGTACTATTCCAAACCACAAGTGTTGCTCTTCTAGGTTATTATAGTAGTTTCCTAACTCAGCCTCCATAATCCCCATTTTTTACAACAGAATAATCCTTTAAAACTATAAACCTCATCAAGTCAGAACCCTGATTACAACCTATTGATGCTTACCACTGCTTTTAGGATAAAGTCAACATCCTTCACTGGGACTCTGAGTGACCTAGTCACTGCCTACCTCTACTGCATTACCTTGTCACATGTATCCCCTCACTCCCTAACCCATGCTGGCTCTTCTCAGCTCCCGGAGCTCTCGTCTTCCTCCCACTCCTATCCTGGGCTCTCTTTTTCTAGATAACCTTTACTCAGCTACCAGCTCTTGGTCTTCATGCCACTTCCTCAGGGAAGCCTTCCTGATTTCCCCAGACTAGTCAGGTGCCCACAGCCCTCTGTTCTTTTCCTTCATAGCTCTTATCACAATTGCAATCAAATAATTACTGGTACAATTATTTGTTTAATGCCTGCTCTCCCCCTGTGAATATGAACTCGAGTAGGGTCAGGACCCCTGTAAGAGACTGGTCATTGCTGTATTTTCACAGTTCAGATGTTGTCTTTATGCAGATGCAGAATATATTTTTTAAGTAACAATAAAGAACAAATATAGTGCTAAGTGAAAAACCTCAGGTCATAGAATAGATTGTACAGGAAGATTTCAATTTGTACAAACAACATAAATGCATTAACAGAGAATAGGCTGGATATAAATCAGAATAATAACAAAGACTATTTCTAGGTGGTGGTATTACAAGTAATTTTTGCCTTCCTCTCTCTCTCTATTTATATATTCAATTTTTTCTAAAAAGGACAAGTTTTGTTTTTATAACCAGAAAAAAACTATAAAAGGTATTATTTTTAAACATAGCAGAACGGGCATTGTGTCTGAGGTTAAAGAACAGAGGAGGTTCCTGTCCTTCTCCATTCTCCAGTCATCAGCAAGTCACTGAATAAATGAGCACCCTCAAAGCACATCTGTGGCAGCAGCAGGTTTCACAGGCAGATGTCTGTGTCCCAGAAGGTGCCTGCCCCAGTAGGTGCCGAAGACAAGATTCTCTTCCTAAAGTCTGATTAGCCCAGAAGACAAACAGTAAGAGAAGAAAAGCCCATCCTTACAAGCCCTTCTTAATCAAAGCCCAGGAGATATTCTGAGCCATTAGACAGGATTTTTATTTCCACTGGGATGAAGATATTTTGGAATAAATTCTCTGTCTTATTCCTTAGAATGAATTCTTTAAAAGAAGGGATGCATTCCCTACAGCTGCCCATTTTTTTCACAAGTGGATGAGAAACTGCAACTCTATCACCTACGTGATAAATTAAGGTTCCTACTAGCAGATGAAGCAACGGAAGGTTGTTTATAACGTTACTGCTCCTGAGGCCTGAAATCACAGCATCAGGGTTACATATCAACATCTGGCAGAAACAAATCAGTTGCAAGATAAAATCCAATAAACTACACTTCTTCTCAATCCCCATCAAAAATACCCATCCTACTTGCTTCTGAATATATTCTTCAAGTAGGTTTATTTAAGGAAAGACAACTACAGAATCCCAGACAGCAGGCAAGTAGGCTGCCTGCCAATGCTGGCAAGGTGGGAGTCTCTTTTGGAGCTGGGGAAGGACCTTCACCTTCAGGAAGTCTTCATTGAATGGAAAATCATCAGAGCTGTCACCCAAACCCACCTCTTACAGAAAATGCTGGTAATTGTTTTGTAAAAAAATAACGACTGCCAATTCATTTGATTGTCCAGGGATTTGTGACATGGCAGAGATATGCTCTTACCTCGTTAGGAAGTTTTAGTCCATGTGTTTCCCTAACTCTAGCTAACACAGGATCCGTTGGAGCCAAAGGCAGGGGACTTGTTTGACAAGCTGATGACCTTGTGCCAGGATAGCAGCAAATGCACAGCAGGATAATATTAGGCCATTATTAGCTTCCCAACCATTCACACAGATGAGTTGATTCTATCAACTGGTCACTCTGAAAAGTCAACAGCTCCACTCTAGAGGAAGGAGAAAGGGGACAGATTTGGTCTGATGAGCAGGGAGGAAACAGAAGAAAGATTGGAAGCTCAAGTGGGTAGACAAGACAAGCAGGACGAATAAAAATTCTGGGTTTTTTCACTTATTCATATGGTTCATATAACCGCTACACAGTCTTGGGCTCCATTTGCTCACTTCTGTAATGGGGGAATAATTTGCCCAGCATTGTTATGAGAGCAGATGTGACACAAAGTATTTCATGAATTTGAGGGTTAAGGCAGGGCACAAACAAAGGTGAGAATTAGGTTGAAAACAAAGTTGTCTAAGCATCCATCTTGGCTCTCAGTGCTCAGATCAGTGCCTGGCGAAAGTGAGGTCATTCAATAAATATTTGTTGGATAAATATTTGTTGGAGGAATGACTGGCTGGCTGAATGAATTAATAAATAGCACGTATTTCTGAAAGATTCACCTGAAATAAATTAGACTGGGCCTTTAAAAAGCAGGCAATAGGCCAGGCGCGGTGGCTCAGGCCTGTAATCCTACCACTTTGGGAGGCCGAGGTGGATTACCTGAGGTCAGGAGTTCCAGACCAGCCTGGCCAACATGGCAAAACCCCATCTCTACTAAAACTACAAAAATTCGCTGGGCATGGTGGCACATGCCTGTAATCCCAGCTGCTTGGGAGGCTGAGGCAGGAGAATCGCTTGAACCCAGGAGGCAGAGATTGCAGTGAGCCGAGATCACGCCACTGCCCTCCAGCCTGGGTGACAGTGAGACTCTGTCTCAAAAAATAAAATAAATAAAATAAAATAAAAAGCAGGCAATATAAATATTAGTTTAGTTTAACTTTTTAAATAAAAATGAACAGAACAATGCAGCATGCTGTACCAGCTCTTGATAATCTCCCCAAGCAGGCTGAAAGTGTTTGAGCCCCTTGGGTCCTTTCTGCAGATGGATCAGAAAGATGCTTTGGAACTAGCTCAGAAACTACCTTCGCCATTTCCAGAGTCTACTGCTCTTTTTTGAAAGTAACTACGTACAGTCGGCCCTCTGGATCTGCGGGTTCCACATCTACAGATTCAAACAACGGAGACTTGAAAGCATTTCTTTTTTTTTTTTGATACGGAGTCTCGCTCTGTCGCCAGGCTGGAGTGCAGTGGCGTGATCTCAGCTCACTGCAACCTCCACCTCCTGGGTTCAAGAGACTCTCCTGCCTCAGCCTCCCAGGTAGCTGGGATTACAGGCGCCTGACACCATGCCCGGCTAATTTTTGTATTTTTAGTAGAGACGGGGTTTCGCTATGTTGGCCAGGATGGTCTCAATATCCTGACCTCGTGATTCGCCCTCCTTGGCCTCCTAAAGTGCTGGGGTTACAGGCATGAGCCACTGCGCCTGGCTGAAAGCATTAAAAAAACAATAATAATAAAATAAAAAATAACATAACCATAAAAAGTAGAATTTTTTAAAAATACAGTATAACAACTATTTATACAGCACATTGTGTGAGGTATTACAGTCACAGATTGCTTAATGATGGGATCGGTTCTGAGAAATGCATCATTGGGTATTTTGCCTGATGTCATCATTGTGCAAAATTGTATTATGAAAGGGAACAGCAATGAATTTTTCTTTTAGCTACACTGGTCCCTGGTTGCATGAGTGTGGGCCCTCTAATTATGTTACTAAGTCTCTTTGCACCTCACTTTCCTCATCTGTTAAATGGGGATTAGAATAACACCAGCCCCTCAAAGTGATGAAAATTAAATTGCAGGTAGGATTGGTGCCTGGCACTCAGCAAGCATGCAGCGAATGTTAGCTAACTGTTATTAACTATTATTCTGCCATGGGGATGGGTGGGAATCACCTTAAATTGCAAGGATTCTAAAATAGCCCTTTCCTTTGAGGTCAGGTCTCATGTGTCAAATGCTTGGCTTTCTATCTTGAAGGTCTGAGCTACCTTTAGGAGGGTCACCTATGGATAAGCTAAGTACTCCCCAGCATATTTTGCAGTAGGTTTGTTTACACCAGCATTGCCACAAACACGTGAATAAGGATTATGCTGTGATGTGATGACAGCTATGACATCACTAGGTGACAGGAATTTTTCAGGTTCAGTGTAATCGTACAGGACTTCCACTGTATATGCGGTCTGTTGTCAACTGAAACATCATTATGCAGCACATGACTAAGTAATCCAGAGATCATTTAAAGTGTATGGAAGAACGTGTGTAGGTTATATGCAAAAACGACACCACTTTGTAGAAGGGACTTGAGCATCTGAGGATTTTAGTATCTGTGGAAGTCCTGAAACCACATGAGTGAGAAGCAAATAGCTTTAAAATAGCATTAACAGTATAATCTGTTTAATGCAAACTGCTAGGATGTATTTTGCCCAGATCCTGTTTAAGCAAGGCTTGATATTTTACATGCTCCTTAGAGTCAGTCTTGTTGGGCCTTTCATCTTACTCTTATATAAGGTAAGTGTTGATCTTGTTAATCATCTTACTCATATATAAGGTAAGTGTTAATCTTGTAATCCTTCCTTGTTTCTCAAGGAAGGAAAGCATACCTCTAGAAGCACATTAAAGGACTTGCTATTGGTTTACTCTGTAAACCAGGAACCTGACATAGTTGCTGGTTTCTGAGTAACCACAGCAGTACAACAAATGAAAGGAAATAAATCTAGTTTTGATTTTCAAAATGCAGGCCTATTCCAGCCACCCCATCACTTTCCCATCCCTGTGTTTAAGCCTCCTTCAGACCACAGCAGAGCTGCCCTGCTACACTGGGTGAGCCCTTCTCCTGCAGTTTTGCCCTGGCTACAGAGCTGCAACCCTCACACCTCATCTCCTCTGGGCTCTGGATTCTCAAGAGACAGAAACCTCCTCTTTTTTACAACACAGCAAAGACCTGGCCAACCTTCTCCGTCTCCTCTTTTTCATAGCCTGTCCAGATTTTTGCTTTTCTAATTTCCTCTTCTGATTCTTTATCAGAGAGGAGCCTTTGTGGTCCAGGGCCTGCCTCCTCCTTGCTTATTTCAGCCAGCACCCAGAATACCCTCACAGAGAAGCAAATCACTCAGCAAGCACCAATTTATCCCAAGAAAACCTTTTAAGGGCTTGAGACCAATGAGTGTTCACTCTCGCTATTTAAACGGTTATTGCTCTCAGCCCAGGAGTATGGCTGTTGGAGCTTTCACTTGTTTTCTCCTGGAAATGATTCATTTCATAACAACAGAGTCCTTCAGCGAAGGACTGCAATAGCTTCTGGGTTGCTAAACACTCTGAATGTTTCATTATGGATAATGGGCCTAACACGATAACATATGTAAGCAACCAGGAAAGGAGAACAGATACAAAGACAGCCACGAAGCTGGGCAGGCAGTGTGACAGCTCTGTCTCTCCTGCTGCCCTGGGCAGTGCCCACTGGCCCAGAGCCTTGACCCTGAAATGCTTGCTCTGAACCTTGGCAGGAACCTCAGAAGTCATGCACATGTTCACTGACCACAGAGCTCTAGGGACAAACATCTGGTTTCAGATATGGAGTGCAGGCAAAAGATCTGGTCCACTCACTCATACTTCATAATCATAACCAATGATTTAGTGCCCACTGTATGCTAGGCCCTGTGCCAAGGTATTCAGTACGTTGTATCCTTTAATCCTCAGAATAACCCTATGAGGAAGGCACCAGCATTATCCCCATTTTACAGTTGAAAGAACTGAGGCATAGTGTGATTAACTAATTTGTCTAAGGTCACAGAGTTAAGTGGCATGGCCAGACAATGGAACCTCGTTGCCTTACCCTCAATGCTGTGAAACAATAGACAACAGCCCACAGCAACACCCTCTACACAGTGGTTCTGGGCAAAACACCTTGTTGGCATCATATATTAACAAATCCACTGACCCCCAAAAGACCATGTGGTAAGTTAAATGAGCTCCTGCTTATTTCTATATAAAAAATTACCTTTCAAACCCCAAGGACTGTGCATGGATATTCCCAGGTTGGGCTAAAGCTCATGTTGTCCAGGTGGTACCTTCCTGTCAGCTCTCCACGATTCATTTATGAGTCTGGAGTTTGCTACTGGACCTACCCAACAATGTTCCCAGCCTTCCCTGACAACAGACCATGCAAGCTTTCAGGAAGATCAATTTTTCCAGCAGAAGGAGAAACCACAAACTCAGCTCCCTACCCAGATTTTATCTCCCACTCCAAGAGAACTGGGGGAAAACAAAACATTTTAAAGGCAAACAGGAACAAAATGTAGTGTAAATGTTACTGAGAGCGCTGTCTTCATGGAGCCCCAGGGAGTCCTTTCTGGAATACAAGAGCTTTGCGATCCTGTCCTCTGCCTCTACTGGTGAGTCAGCAAAATGGATCTGAGCGCAAGGTTAGAGCCACAGCCGTGTCCCACTCGATAAGGTTTCCGCTGGTTCTCTCCTCTGACGTCAAAACCCATCTGTGAGATGGGGACATGAAAGCCAGCTCTCGCTCAAAAAGGGTTTCTGTATAGCTCTCGGGCTGGCCCCTGTTTAAGAAGCCATTCTTACAGTGATTTTGTAGCAACTGATGTTTCTCTTGCTTGGTCATCTCTCACCTCCAGCTCAAGGAGTTTTTGCGAGCTCAGTTTCTGGGCCTGAGATGAGATGTATCCCCTCTGAGTTCCATCAAGGCCACAGGCCATGCCTTCAAGGGCACCCCAAGCACAGCCAGACCAGCTGTGGGCCAGGCTCCTCTGGGTCCCTCAACCTAAGCTGGCATCTCTCTGTGGCACAAGTGGTCTGCCATGGGCCTGGGTCCCTGGTTAGGACATGATCAGCACCCTGAGATACTCAGGATCATTCAGCGATGGAGTTGCATGTGCTCTTCTTCTTTCCAGCCAGACCTTAAGGACAAAGAACCAGGCTTCTGGATTTGCGCTGTTCCCTCTTCTCCTCCCCAGTAGCCAGCAACATCATACCAATCCCGTCAACCATGATCCTTACCATACCCACAGCCTCTTCTAAGGAAAACTGTCTTGACCGCAGACCCAGCTGAATAAGTAGCTCCAGGCAGCCATATTTTGTACCCCACAACTTGCTGTGACCACGTCTAACTGGAGCAAGGGGCACACGTGACCCAAGGGCTGCAACTCCAAAGACTCTCTCGTGACACATCCTAAGAGGTGAGCAGAGCCAGCTGGACAGAACTTTTTGAGAATTTACACTGAAAAAATGATTACTTTTTCAAGTGATTAATCAGTTTGCCCCAATAAAAGTGAGACTTGGAGGAAGCTTCAAAAGGAGGTATGCCAGGAACCAGAGGGATCCAAGCCAAGCTGAGTTAGGAGGAGGCAGAAGCCCAGAGTATTCAGAGGCTGAGAGGCAGAGGAAAGAGACAGGGCAGCAGGGATGCAGCCAGCTGACATGGCCATGGTGGGTGGAGCAGGCAGAAGGGGGCCAGAAGTGAAGACAGGGCTGAGCGTCATTCAAGGTGGAGTGATGGAGTGGCGGGTGAGCAACCACAGCTGCATGGTGGGAGCCAAATGCTGTGGACCAATTCCAGTTTCATGGCTCCACCATGTTGGTAGTGTTCAGCATTCTGCAAGGTCCTTGCTCCCTTATTGCCCCTCATGTAACCCACAGTACCCTCCTTCTACATCCTTCACTGAGGAAGATTCTACAGGACATGCATGCAGGCCCACACTGGGCAAGGCCATTCCTCCCTCCTCCAAAGCCCAAAGCCCACGCATCACCCTGCCTCGCCACAGCATCACTCTTTCCTGGGGCTGTAGGCGGCAGACCGTGCTTCTCACCTGTGTCCTACCCACCTCTCTCTCTGCCACATGTAGTCTAACACAGAGTTCAGACTCGATACTGACCATACAAATCTCCCCACAGCTCACTGGATTCTCTTCAAGACCCTCAATAGGTGCTGCAGATTCCCAAATGACACAGTGAGCAAACAACTATGATCTGTGATCTTACTTAGAGGGCTTGGATCTCAAATAGATTGGAGATTTGGAGTTGAAAATCAGCTACTGTCCAGTGAATTTTTCCAGTTTGTTTTTTTAACAGAGATTTGACATAGAATAATGTGGGTAATTCTTTAAAGAATTTTACACATTAGACTTTTATAGTACATGTCCTTCAATTATACTGCTACATATCCCAAGCAGTATTTTAGGTACTTGAATGTGTTTTTCAATCTCTTTTCACTCTGCATCATAAATTATGTAGTATATTCTGTAATAAGATAAATGTGTACCTTCACACATATGTATATACCCAGATACCTGTACACTCAGAAGGAAGAACAATGGCTTATGCATATGATGCTGCAGTAGCCTTAGTTGCCAACAGGGAGGTAGGACTGGGTGGAAAGGTGATGCCCAGAGACTGGATAAGATTTTCTTCCTTTTTTTTTTGAGACAGTTTTGCTCTCTCTCGCCCAGGCTGGAGTGCAGTGGCGTGATCTTGGCTCACTGCAACCTCTACTTTCCAGGTTCAAGCGATTCTCATGCCTCAGCCTCTTGAGTAGCTGGGACTACAGGCATAAGCTACCATGCCTGGCTAATTTTTATATTACTTTTAGTAGAGATGGGGTTTCCCCATGTTGGCCAGGCTGGTCGTGAACTCCTGACCTCAAATGATCAGCCCGCCTCAGCCTCCCAGTGTGCTGGGATTACAGGCATGAGCCACTGTGCCCGGCCTGGATAAGATTTTCTAGTATCTCACAGACCTCCTCCAGAGAGCTGCGCCTTTGCTAATCCTCTTCTGTAACAGGCATTTTGCTTTGATGACGCCTAACTCCAAACTATAAGCATGGAATATCTTGGTATACTTATATTCACATCATATATGTTCCAATAGGGCAGAATTGTTTCTTTTTACAATGCATATTATTAATTGCTATATGAGGAGAAACGTTGAATTGTATTCTTTGGTCACAGAGAAGAATGGTTACCACTAGGACAAGCAGGAATACATGAAATTCACACCGACACAGTGGGTAAGAGCAGAGACCCCAGCAGCCGTATACACTATGAACTGCAGTGTGTCCTGTGCCCATCCATGTGTTCAGCAGGGCAGAGCAGCAGCCAGTGGGGCTGGAAGAGGAACTGCATGAAGTGGATTCTTCCTATAGAATTCTTCCAATTCCAATTCTATGGAATTGGATGCTATTAAACCTGTCTTCAGCCATCCACATGGACAGACGGCAAGGACAAAAGCTTCTAAACATCCCGACTATTGGTCAGCAGTGACTGGGAATGGATCACTTCTTTTTCAGTGGTAAGTAAATGAGATTTACACCCAACATGAGGCCTGGTACAAAGGAGTGGGGATAGAGGTGGGAGTAGAATCTGTATATTGCGACAAACAGAACATTATCCTGAAGGGTCCTCTCTGAAAATGATCTACTTTAGAATTCAGAAGAAAACGTAAGAGAACTTCGGCACCTCAAGAGAATTAAATAAACCGTCGGGGCCGGGCGCGGTGGCTCATGCCTGTAATCCCAGCACTTTGGGAGGCCGAGGCCGGTGGATCACGAGGTCGGGAGATCGAGACCATCCTGGCTAACACGGTGAAACCCCGTCTCTACTAAAAATACAAAAAAATTAGCCAGGCGTAGTGGTGGGCGCCTGTAGTCCCAGCTACTAGAGAGGCTGAGGCAGGAGAATGGCGTGAACCCAGGAGGCGGAGCTTGCAGTGAGCCGAGATCGCGCCACTGCGTTCCAGCCTGAGCTAAAGAGCAAGACTCCGTCTCAATAATAATAATAATAATAATAATAATAATGATAATAATAAAAATAAAATAAAATAAAAACCTTCGGTTCAGGGAGAACAGGAGGAATCCCTAGAGAAGAGGAACAGATGAAGAAACAAGAGGGTGAATCAAAAGCTCGAGAGAAGAGGATAAAGGAAAAACATGAGGAAATGAGAAGTGAGGTGACTTAGAAAGAGGAGTGCAAGAGGTGGAAAATGCATTTGCATAATTAGCATCCACATAGGAGCCAGTAAAGAGCAGAACTGAAATGATACAAAACTCAGTCAATGACATGTTGGACAAACTTTAGAAGCTTTCCCAGAGTGCAGAGAAGAAAAGGAGCAGATGTGCAGGGCAGGCAATAGAGTTTCCACTACACACAGACAATTTCAGAAGACAAGGCTAGAACAAATAATCAAGACAAAGACATAGTTGTGGGAAATGTTCCTAAAGACGGAAGCATAGATTAAAAGCATTCATCATGTTCCAGAAGAAAAAATGGTAAGAAATCGATACTATACTTACCCAAATAAACATTTGGATAATGAAGACAAAGGACAAGTGGTTCTAGCATTTTAGCCAGAAAACCACAAAACAATTTATTTTTTAAACAAAGGAAACAAACCAGGCCTCCCTTAGACTTTTATTCTGGAATACAAAATACTGGAAGATAATGGACCAATGTCTACATAGTTGTAAGGGAAAGTAATTTTATTTAGGAAGTATAATAAGGAAGGTCATCTTTACTATATAAAAGTAATACTTTGTATTCTTGGACATGCAGTATTCAAGACAATATAACACTCATGCATTCTTCATTCAAAAACATCGCTTGAAAATGTAATATTAGTATAATTAACCTAAGAAAAGAAAATTAACATCTGAAACTATAATATAGAAGAATCCCCGATAAGCCATGCAACCAAATAAATAAGAGATAAATCTAAATAAATGCTATAATGTTGGTTAATAAGTTGAATAAATTGTCAGCATGTTTTAGAAAGAAAAGACTGACAAAAAGTTTTTCATTGGTTGGCTCCAAATTCCTAATAATAATAGAAACTAAGAAGTGGTACAGGGCTAGGCATGGTGGCTCACACCGGTAATGCCAGCACTTTGAGAGGCTGAGGTGGGAGGATCACTTGAGGTCAGGAGGTCAGGGCTGGAATGAGCCATGATCACACCACTGCACTCCAGCCTGAGCAACAAAGTGAGACCCCCAACTCTTAAAAGGAAAGGAAAAAAAAAAAACTTCCAAAATTTTTAAAGGTAACCTATGGGAGATTTAAGATTAGGGAAAATATGAGGCACTGAGAGATGATAATAAAATAACAACAGTTTATAGAGTACAATACAGGAAACAAAGGAAAAGAAAGCATAAATTCAGAAAACAAAATAAGCTGCAAGAAGCAATTCTGATCATAACACATACTATAATAACTATAAATAGGTGAAATCTTCCTGTGATAACATAAATAATTCTCAGATTGGCTCAACAAATATCACCTTTTTTTTAAAAAAAAGCAAAACATACAAAAAATATAGATTAAATGATAAACCAGTAAAAATTAGTATTTAGAACATAGTATGCACTCAAGAAATATTTGTTGGCAAAGTGAATATCAGAAAAACCAAATAACAAAAAAGCAAGGTTGGTAATAACATCAAAGTACTTAGGAGGGCAAACAATATTCAACAATTCTGTATATTGAAAAAATTGAGTTTCTTAACTCATTTTCAAAGTGCATCAACCACCATATGAGAAATAAAATGTAAAAACTAAAATCTACAGCTCATGAAAAGTAATGCAAAAATAAATAAATAAAAACCTTAAGTAAAGAATACCAAATCAAACCTAGCGCTATTTTTTTTTGAAAGAGTAACGTGCCATGACCAAGGAGGACTTATTCTAAGAGTTCAGTGATAATTTACCAATATCATTTTAATGAACCACTTAGGAGCAATCCTTTTACTTTTAGAATTAAAACAAAGAAGCTCATGTACTATGTACTAAGACTTTGTTTCCTGGAAGATCTAGACCCTGCAGTTAGACAAGAATACAAGATAATAGTCAAAAAACATTGAAAAGAAGAGGAGAAAATTATCATATTTTCTGGAAAAAAAATCTACAGTTCACAAAATTACTATTAGAATTTGTAAGAGATTTAGTAAGGCACTGTTTACAATATAAATTAATACAAACACATACACAAAACCAGAAAATTATAATGACAAAAAATCCAAAAGCAACCAAAAATATAAAATGTCTACAAAATGTGCAAAACACCTATGAAGAAAATGACAGAAATTTATTGAGAAAAATAGGAGGGTTGAGTAAACGGAGAGACTCTGTGTCCCTGAATAGGAAAATTTAGGATGGTAAAGATTTTAATTTTCTCCATATTCCCCTATAACAGTAACACAATTCCAATAAATTGTGAATGGGATTTCTTTTGGGAACATAACAAAAATTATTCAAATTCACTCATGTGGAAAACATTTCTAAAAAAAGATTCAGAAAAGGCAGTCTGAGGTGTTGACTTCTCTAACATTAAAGTGCATTGTAAAACTAAGGTTACCAAAACAACGGGGTATGGCAGCAGGAACAGGCAGATCAAAACAACAGACTAAAAATCTAGGAAGATACATGTAAATAGGGTGTCATTTCAAGGAAAAAAAGAAAGGATATGTCATTCAATTTATGGTGTTGGAACAATTAGTTAACCACATGGAAGATAATTAAATCAAATCTCTGCCTCTCTGCCTTGAGGCTGGACTCCTATAATCCCAGCACTTTGGGAGACTGAGGCAAGAGGATCTTTGGTCCCAGGAATGTGAGGCTACAGTAAGCCATGATTGCACCACTGCAGTCCAGCCTGGGAGATAGAGTGAGACCCTGTCTCAAAAAAAAAAAATCTGCCTTATAGCAAACATTGAACTCTCAACCGACTAAAAAATGTACAAACTGGCCAGGGTCAGTGGCACATGTCTGTAATCCCAGCACTTTGGGAGGCCAAGGTGGGTGGATCACCTGAGGTCAGGAGTTCGAGACCGGCCTGGCCAACATGGTGAAATCTGTTCTCTACTAAAAATACAAAAATTAGCTGAGCATAGTGGCAGGTGCCTATATTCCCAGCTACTCAGGAGGCTGAGGCAGAAGAATTGCTTGAGCCTGGGAGGTGGAGGTTGCAGTAAGCCGAGATCATACCCATGCATTCCAGCCTGGGTGACAGAGTGAGACTCCATCTCAAAAAAAAAAAAAAAAAAAAAAAAATATATATATATATATATATATATATATATACACACACACGCGCACACACACACACACACACACACTGAAAGCATAATAATACTAAAAGAAAATATAAATAAACATTTACATAATTTTTGGCTGTATATTATTAGAGTTCTATAGAGAAATAGAACTAATTGTGTATGTGTGTGTGTGTGTGTGTGTGTAGGGTGATTGAGAGAGAGGGAGAAATAGATCTTTTTTAAGGAATTGGCTCATGTGATTACAGGGGCTGGCAAGTCCAAAATCTGCAAGGTAGGCTGGCAGGCTGAAGTCCCAGAAAAGAGCTGATGTTACCATTCAAGTCCAAAGCAGTCTACTGGCAGAATTATCTCTTCTTTGCGGGAGCTAAGTCTTTTTTCTACTTAGACCTTCCACTGGCTGGGTGAGGTCCACCCACATTATGGAGGGTAATCTGCTTTACTCAAAGTCTAGTAATTTAAACGTCAATCTCATCTGAAAAGTATCTTCACAGAAATATCCAGAATAATGTCTGACCAAATATTTAGGCACTATGGCCTAGCCAAGCGGACATACAAAATTAACCATGCCAAATTGGAAAGCACTTTATACGCATATAAACGAATGCTGATACCATAAAGGAAAAAAGTTAAACATTTTTGACTAAATAAACATTACAAACCTTCTGTTTGTCAAGCCTACCATAAACAAAGGACAAACGACAAATTGGGGAAATACTTGCAAAATGTTTGCTGAAAAGTCAATGTCTTTAACATATAAAAGTGTTATTTTACAAATCAATAATAAGAAGAAATACATCAATAGAAAAAAGACAAGGAGTAGTCAAACTACAGAGAAATCAATACAACTGGTGAATAAACACATGAAAAAAATGTTCATCATCACCAATAATCAAAGAAAGGCTAATTAAAACAATGAAGTACCATTTTTATACTATCAAATTAGTAAAGATGTTTAGAAATGTTAGCACCCAGCAAAGGATAGGTGGGGCAGGGGGCAGCATTATCTTCAATTTCTGGGATGTGAATTGAATAACCTTTCAAAATGGCAGTTTGACACTATAGTTCTAAAGATCTGAAACTCTGCATATATTCTGCTCTACACTCCAACAATTTTACTACTAGACTCTATGTTAAGGACAAAATTAGGAGTATATGGACAAGGATATAAGAACAGAGATGCTGAATGCTTGTTTTTCTTAACCCATGCATAGGAAAAAGCTTGGTTGGGAGATACATGCCAATGGTAATGGTTTTTAATGTCTGGATGATAATTTAAAAATATTTTTATGTGCTTTGCTATATTTCCAAATTGGCTACAATGCAAATTTATCCATTTTGTAATTGGGGGAAAAATTTAAAATCGTTCTTAAAACCAAATTACAAAGGATATTTATTCCCTGACCCCCCATGGAATGCATTAAATTAACAATAATCTTTGTATGTGGTTAGTACTTGAGTCTTTCATCAATCCAGTGAAAGAAGAAAGACTATTATTAGCACCACTTTACAAATAAAAGTATGAGACCTGGAGGGAAGAAAAAACTTGTAAAACCAAGCTCTCTGTTTTGAGGCTCACTTGTCAGGCAGAGTACAAGGTGCTCCATGCAAGGAGGGGGTCCCCTCCTGCCTCTGACCCTTAACATTCCATTGCTTGTCCTTATAATCTAATATTGCTCATGGTACTTTCCAAAGGCCACCATTTGTTCTGATTGTTGTAAAAACACACAACACATTTCCACCCCAGGGCTTCTCTTCTATAAGCTGGAATGCGCCCCTGCTTTCTGGATGTACACTGACTAATCGGGCACTAGAAGTCACACATATGGCTGGCTTCCTCCCAGATAAACACCTCTCAGACAGGGATCAAGTCCCTTCTGTTCCTAACCCAGCACCTGGCACCTTGTGAGGTGCTGAGCTGGCCTCAGGAAGCAGGTGCTGGGTTAGTGCCTTGAGGCTGTCATGCCGCCAATCACCAACGTGCACGCTTCTTTCTGTCTGCTCGCTCCAAAGCAGCAACATAAGGGAAAGCCAGGATGGCCACAGTTGATTTCAACACGTCAGCCTTTCCGAGAAGGGCAATAGCAGTAATGATGGTGCCTGGGCCCCTTTGGTATTTTTCATGCAATAACTACCTGTACTTTTCCAACCAGACATTATCCCTCCTTCCCCAGCAAGATGCCTTTTATAGAGAATTTTGTTGTTTAGCAAGAACCATTTCTGCCCTAAGAGGCACAATCAGGAACAAGAAATCAAAATAAGTCATCCTAAGATCTTCTAATCGGAGAGCGAGGGCACTGAGCCTTTGACCCTGCAAGTCACATGCATTTCATTTTGGGTCTAATGACAATACTTAGGCAGGAGATGTAGGTGTCACCCTAGCAAGGTGAGCTACGGAAGATTGAGGGTAAATTTTTTACATGAAATTACTTGGGATAAACAAGTAGCTAGAGTAGACTGTGGGCAACTCTGTATTGAAAGAGTAACAACATAAAACAGATGCACATGAAAAGAACCTGCAGGTGGCAATTGCAGGTGGGTTTCCGTATTTCTTTTCTCAATTTTTCTTCTGCTTTTTTCCCTCTTTTCTTCTCCTTTCTCAGGACCCTCCCTTCTCCTTCCCTCATTTTCTTTCTTTGCAATGTGACTGCATTATGTACTTAAAACCACAGGTTTGGGGAAGAAGGTGTGGAGTGGATGGGTGGAGAGCTCTCAGAAGGTGTCACAGGACACTGGAGGAGATGCAGTGAGCAGTAGAGATGGCCCTGTGCCCACTCCTTCCCTTCCATGCTGCAGGCCTCTTCTCTTCATCTCGAGAAAGCCATTCCACTCAACCATCCAGAGCACACCACGGAGGGCTGTGGGGAGCACCAAGATGGGAACCCCAGGGCTGCCCTCAGAGATATTTGGCGTTGGGGTGGGGGTGGGAGGGGCCAGAGGAGAAGCAGCCAATGATGGACAGCACTTTCATAGGACACAAAGGACCTGCCCTGGAGTGTAGCACTTCAGGAAGAAAAAATAGTGCATTCTTCCAATGGCAAGGTGCTAAGTGTGAAATTAGGGGGCTGGTGGGTTCCTGCTGTCAGAAAGTGTAATCTTTGCCTCAGATCTGTCAGAAGGCAGGGGAGGGTGGAGAGTGTTCACAGAAGGGGTTTTTAAGAGCAGGGTTGCTTTTATGAAAAGTCACATATATCATCCAGACACAGGTATGTGTGTGTATTCTGCATACATATATTTCTCACTGTGCATAATATAGAATGATGTAGCATTTGGGGCAGCACAAAGCTAGGCACTGAGAAGGAGGTGTGGGCTAGATGGGTTCTGATGGGATGGAGGGGTGGGTATGAATCACTGGAAAAGCTGATGTGGAGGAAGAAGGTGGTTCTGGCAGCGGGGACTAGGCAAATATTTCTCCTGCTGCTTCCTGAAGAAGCACCACGTAAGGAAAGATGTGGGTTCGAAGTCCCTGTGTGGATTAAACTTTCTGAAGTTTGTTTAAAACCTTTAAAAAGTAACTACCTTAAAGAAATTTTTTTTTTTCATCAAGCATTCACTGTTCCTTCCTAGGGCAAGCATGTCCTGAGCTTGCTTTAGCAAAATGACCCCAGCCCCACTCTTAGGGTGAAGCTGACCCCCCATCCCCAGCAGCAGGGGGAAAACATGTCTCCACTTAACCTTAGGTACAGCAGTCTTTCCTTCTCTATATAACTGGTGTTCAGGGATGGTCCCAGGACCCAAGCTGGTCCAGCAAGAGGAAACCTCAGAGATTCAGCTGAGCAGTCAGGCAGGCTGTCACTTGCTTCCCTGCTGAGCCCTGAATCCAATCCAGCAATAATATGGAACCAGTTATCACTAGTCTTCCCACTTACAGATCCTTTTCTCCTGGCTTAAAGCACTTTGGGTTGCATTTTTGTCACTTGCAGTTGGAAATCCTAATTCATGAGGACTTGCAAGCTCACCAAGGCAGGAGCTTTGTACTGCCTGCCACCCTATCTTCAGCACTGGGGAGAGTGCCTGGCATCTAGTTGGCTCTCAGAAATCTTTGAGGAATCATCAAATGAATGATTCCAAAATAGCAACTCCTTTGTGAACCTAATACATTTTAACAGAAGAAATGATTCTCAATAAACATTATTTCCTTTTCTATTTTATTGCCCATTATCCTATCAACTCTTTCTAAATTAACTCCCAGAGACGAACCCTATTAACTCTTTATTTGGCTATTAATGTCTTGTGAGAATTTTTATTTAATTTCCTCTCATGGAGAGGCAGAGTGAGCAGCCATGACATTGCACCCATCTTTAATTTCTAAGTAAGAAAGCCGCTAGATGTTTTCACCACAAAGGGGCTTCACAGGTCATCTGATTTGATCTCCTGCCTCCAGGTAGATGGATTTATAAACTGCAGGGTTGTCCCAAGAGCACTGTGATGCAATTGAGAAGAGATGCCAGAAGGCAGAATTAGATGATGTAAAGCTCTCTAAGTGCCAAAGATGTGGAAACTTCAGGAGACACTGTGCAAAGCAGAATAAGGGTATAGATCCCCAGGTCCTCAGAGTTCCCCACAGTGACATATAGCTGTGGGGAAAATTATCTATGAGGAGCAAGAATTCTACCAGGTGGGAGAGGCTTGAGTCTATGCACATGAACCATTCCAGACAAATAGCTGTCAAGACAGGACCACCGATAGTGCAATTCCCTTGCTGGGAATTAATTCAGCATTTAATCACACTAAAAATCAAAATGATTGCTTCTTTGCCTCCTCCACTTCTCTTATGCTGGACTTGAGCCCATGACTCCTATTAAATTTCCCAAGAAAATGTTAAACAGTTGGTCAGCATTCTTCCTTTAATGACCCTAGAAGATAGTAATTACCTATGTGCCACAATCTCTTGGGCATTGGGATTTAAAAAATAAAAAACGCAACTCTTATCACCTTTTCTCATAGCATTATTTTCTCTCCCTTAATTCATCCTGTTGTTTATTTCTGGACCTTCTCCAGCTTTCTCACATTCTGCCTAAATTCTGGAGGCCAAATCATGACATAATGCTGATGCAGACATCTCTCTGATGTGACTTGCAGACTAAACAATTTTCAGTAGCATCTTTCACATTTCCTATTTCAGTGGCTGCCACTTTTTAAATTAAGCTAATTGATTATCCAATTGACACGTTCTTAGCATGTGTCTGCCCCAGTGGCCCTTCAGGGCTGAGGGGCTTCAACAGGGGCATCCAGCATTCATTCTAAAAGCCCCAATTATCATTAATAAAGCACACAACTCAATGAGTCCGAGATTTGAAACGCTGAGTGCCTCGGGGGCAGGGATCACATATTTCAATGTTTTCTAGCCCTCAAGCACTGATTGGGAACTGTTAATATTACTTTTGTATTTTAATCAGTTGGGTATAATTAAGGCATCGGAAAAAGTGTTTTCACAGAATGTGTAAGGGACTGAATTGTGCCCCTGCCCCGCCCCCAGTCCCCCCTACCCCACATTCATGTTAAAATCCTAACCCCAGTGTTACTATATTTGGAGTTAGAATTCTCAAGGTGGTAATTAACGTAAAATGAGGTCAGGAGGGCGGGGGTCAAATCTGATAGGACTGGTGTCCTTATAAGAAGAGACGCCAGCCGTCTCTCTCCCGGCATGCGTGCAGAGGAAAGGCCATGTGAGGACACAGCAAGAAGGGAGCTGTGTGCAAGCCCAGGAGAGAGGCCTCACCAATCCTCCCGGTACCTTGGCTCAGACTTCCAGCCTCCAGGACCGTGAGAAAATAAACTTCCGGTGTTGAAGCCACCCAGTCTGCAATACTTTGTCATGGCAGCCCAAGTAGACTAACACAGGACAGACATAGGAGAAATCTGAATGGACTGGCATCCATGCCTGGAGCTGCGTGGGTGCAGAGTGGGTGGGAAAGGGAAAACCAGCCAGCAGGGAAAACCACCAGATAGTGGATGACATAGCAAGTTACCTACTTCTTCTTTAGAGAAAGGGCATGGGTTTCTGAACCAGTCAGACCTGGGCTTGAATCCAGGCTGTTACGCCTATTACAAAAGTAAAAATCAATGTAACATTTGTGAATCTTGGTTTTTTTAAATATGTTTTTATATGTAAAGTGAGGTTGACAGCACTGGTCACTTGGGTTTGGTGTGATGATTAAATGTGGAGACTGACACATAACAGGTACTCAATAAACAGCAACTACTCCTATCATTGCCATTCATTCATTCAACAGCATTCCAGGGACCTAATATACAATTTATTATTTATTATGTTACCCATTTATTACAATTGTAAATTTGAAACACATTTTAAAATACCAAGTCTGAGAGGACATTTTTGTCTTAGAGCCAACATCCTAGTCCACTGTACAGACATTAAACAATAAATACGACAATTTCCCATAATAACAATTGCTGTGAAGAAGCTAAAACAAAGTCACAGGTGGGGAGGGAAGAGGGGCGTCCTTGTGACAGGAATGTCAGTGGTGGTCTCTCTGGGAAGTTAACATCTGGGAGACACCAGATGAGACAGCAGCAGTCACAAAAGATCCGAGGGGAGCCGCTCAGGGAGAGGGGACAGCACAGCATGTGCACAGGCCCAGGGTGGGAGCAGGTGTGTCCTGCTTGAGGGGCAGAAGGAGGACAGGTCAGCATGTCTGGGGCATGGGAAGCTGGAGAGAGAGATGGACGGGCTTGAACGAAGACAGGCAGGCAGAGGTGAGATCACACAAGCCCTTGGAGGCCTGGGAAGAAATTGGATTTTATCCTAAGCCTAATGGGAGATCACTGACAATTTAGGAAGATAAATCATTTTCATGACTGTGGGTTTTCCAAGGTCTGACATGATAAAGGGAAAAGGCTTTGTGATGACTGAAGAGTGAAGAGCCAGAGTCACAGCCTCTGGCAATGCAAGAAGAAAGGCGAGAGCAGTGTCAACCCTGAGGAGTTTGTAGGGAATACACACCATTTGCCCGTGTGTCACTTTGCCTCATTCAAGATGCTGTAACTTGCAGAACACAGGGCAACTTCGCGCAGAGAAGCCTGCTGTAGACAGGGGCACCACAGAATGTGTGCTTCCTCCAAGCTGCGTCTCTTTGGACCCGTACTTGCAATACTAACAGGTGCATAGAGGGCCCTCCAGAAATGCACCCCCCACCCCGCCCCTGGGTGGGTTGTACAATACTGCAGTGATTCAAACGTATAGCGCTAAAGCCAGGAAAATCACAACCAACACACAGCCCCCATGGGCCTCTGCACACAAAAGGCAGCCATCCCGCTGCCTGGCCCAGCTAGTGAGTGAGGCCACCCACTGGGCACCCACTGAGATGCACTGGCGGATGTTAGGTTTCAGGACTGAATTTGGCCTCACTGTACTCAGTCCTCCTCACAGCCCTTTGGAGTCACCTAATCTTGCTAATTTGTCTGTAAATGCTTTAGATGAGGAGTCCCTGAACAGACACATGCACCACTAACTTCATGGATCAGAAAGTCCTCTGAAACTTTACCTTTTTAACCCTGTTACATGGAGTCTTCCCAGCAGACGGGTGCCCCAGCCTTTCCGCTGTTCTGGCAAAACAGGCCCACAGTTGATATGTCAGTTTGATGTCTCAAGGGCTACCATTAATTATGTATCCCTTTGGTTAGAAATGCAAATGACCCTTGGCAGTCATTTAGATCTCCATGTGAATTCGCTTATCACGCACATTCCACCCCAAACAGAGCTGGCCAAGCCAAGCGTGATGCTTGATGAGGGCTGGGTTGTTTCTCCCTGCACTGCCCAAGTCCATGTCTGGTTAGCCTGTGCCTGACTTCTGCCTCACAAGGATACACAGAGTTCTCACTCAAAGGCAGCTTCTTTGTTTCCCACTGAGAAAGAGCTGCTTAGGGAGAATTAGAGCAAGCTAAATTAGGGGCATTGAAACCATCCAGCAGTGGTGTTCCCCAGCTCTGGATCCATAGCTTTCTCATTTGATGGTGAGTGGGGGGAGTTTCTTATTCATCTTAAGCAGTCTCCTCACGGTCTCTGTTCTCCTGAGACTGGAAAATGATCATCAGAAACCGTCCTGGCCTTGGCAATGATGCCGGCCTCACTAACAAGCTATATCTCAGCAGTGTAATTGCCAGTTAAAGAGCACTTCGTCCTAATTAACCTCTTCAGGGAATGAGTAAAAGCATCAAGAATTCCAGAGTTCACAGAACCTGTGCACAAGCCCTTGTCATGCAAATGAAGAAATTGAGTCTTGGGGTGAGCAGGACCCGAGGTCCCTCAGCTGACCAGTGCAGGACTCGGACCAGAATCTGGACTTCTAGACTGACTCCTGAAGCCCTGGTTTACTCCATCAGCCAGTGGGAACTGTCAATATTCTCCTAGCTCTTTATGCCTTCAAACATGTCTGTCAAAGACATATTAGTTGAGCATGTATTACATGCTCAGCACTGTGCTGGGTGCTAGGGTCATGGGGGAGACGGAGCAGCTTGTTATTCTCTCAACTGTCTACTGAGCACCTCTCACAGGACACACACACTGAGGGCCCTGAGGAAAGCACTACTTTAACAGATGAACAACTTTGATACCTAGCACTGTGATTTTCTAACTACAATGAGACATTGATACTTATCACACACAGTTATTGGACATACTAAATGCCATGATATTTATGAGGCCTATGGTAAGTGATCAATACACTGTGGCTATTTTTATTCTCTTCACTATATAGCTGGGGAGATGAAGCAATTCATGAAACCAAGGGGGTAGCCTCATTATCAAGCACTGGACAATGAGGGGTGGGTTTTGAGTGTTGAGGGAAAGAAGGTGAACAGGAGGGAACTGAGAAGTCTTTGCAGAGATGAGATCTCAGCTGGGTCTTGGAGAAAGAGGAGAATCCATTCGCAAATAGGGAAAGCCCAAATGTACAGCCAGAACGAAGGGGACTTGCTGGGTTAGGGTGCGACTCCTGTTGGAGAGGTAGGGTAAGGATCCCCCACGGATGGTCTTGAAATTTGGGCAGAAAAAAAGTGAGGGTTCCTAATGACCCCTGGAGGCCATTTAGATCTCCACGTGGATTAGCTTATCACACACACTCCAACCCCAACTGAGCTGGCCAGTGGTGAGAAGATAACATTTGCGGACGAGTTGTGAAGTGGCGCTAGGCAGACAGGGTCAGGGAGGCTCATGGGGAGGCCTTTGCAGGGAGCTGGGGATGAGGACTTTGACCACATGGGAGTAGCAGGAGGAGGTGGGATGAATGCGAAACAGGAGAAGGAGCAGAACTTGTCGGCCAACCTGGACAATACAGACTTGGACCAACAGGAGCTGGTGAACGGGCTGAAGTTTTGAGCTTGAGTGGACAGAGTTGCCAGCCAACTTCCTTCACCTCCAAAAGGCTCTCCGGAGGCAGTTTCCAAGTCCTCCTTTTTCCCACCCCAACAGAGCAGCAACTGGCAGCAAGCTGCCAGTTGTGTAAGTCCACACAGCCACAATTACTGTGGATGAGGATGAATCCTGAGTGCAGCCCTCTGTCCTGAGAAGCTCATCAGGTCTGTGTGGGTATCTCCAAAAGACTGCTAATGCACTCATTCTCAGTCCCCACATGTCCTCTCATCTCTTGTTTTGTTTCTACATTGCTGGAAAATGAGAGGTTTCAGCAGAAGATGGAAAATTATCCTTTATTTTGATTCTGTGTTTGAACACCTTCCACTTCTCTGCAAATTGAGGGGTATATTTTAGTATAATGCTTGGCTAACGGAACCAGAGAATCAAAAATTAGTCAAGGCTCCAAGAAGACTGGTGAAGCTTTATGCCTCAAAGAGACATGCTACTTTCACTAGAAACTGCTTCTGACTCCTCATGAAGACCAGGGTTCACCCCCAAATCAGGCAGGGCTAGCCAGTGTCTGTTCTCTCATCCTCTCAGTTGTGATCTCTTTTGCTCTGAGATGTGCACATGTACACACACACACACACACACACCCATAAGTGCATTCACTGCATAACTGACCGATGTTACAAGCATTCCAGACATAAAATGCTGTTAAACAACCAAGCATCATTCCTGGAAATGCAGGCCTGAACTGATCCTATAAGAATTATAAACTGAACAGCTGAGGGAACTCAGAGTAGCAAGAGTCATTCACATTATAGAAATATTCTCCCCTTCCCTCCATTGCACTTTTCCTTATTTGGAAACGTGAAGGTGAAGGTGCAAAAGAAACATCACACACAGACTGAACTATGGAGTGATAACCAGCAGGGTGCCTGGCCCAGACAGCTATGTCAATTCTGGGCCCAGACAAAAGAGTCCAAGTAACCCCCCTGATATCCAGGGGTCAGCCACCCCACATGGCAGCCTTGGCCTTGCTTGGCTTCCCACCCCCAAGGAACACTGGGCACTCACCTGCAAGTTATTAAGACACTAATCTTATTAATTTAGCTCCTCCAAGCCAGATGCCTATGTTGGGAAGGAGGGTGAACCTGGTCATCAGGGTTAGCCCAAGCACCACAGAATAACATTGATAAGTGTTATCATTTCAGGGATTTGGTTCAGGTGTACACGGTGGAACAGGTGGAATGTGGTTGCAGGTAAAATGCCATGTCCCCTCTTGCTGTTTCAGTAACAATTTCAAAGACACACTATTATGGCTCTAAGAAATAAGTCACCTTTAACAAAGGGGGGATTTCCCACAGAAAGGTGAGCTGCCCATTAGGCCTCACTATGGCCTACAAGCTCTGCCAACCTTTCTGGTAACTCTTGCCTTCTTCTCCTCCATTTAACATCTGCTCATATTGAGTTTTTGTTCCTAACTCAAGCCATGCTCTCTTGCTCTCAGGACCACTGCTCATGGAATTTTCTCTGCTTTAAACACCCTCCCTCCACCTGGCCCCTGCCCCACCCTGCCCCTGCTGGGCCATCTCCTTCTGTTCTCTGGTTAGATGCCCTGTCCTTGGGAAGGGTGTCCTGACCACCGCGTCTGGATTCGACACCACATGCAAGCTCTCATGCTACATGTCACGCTGAACTGTGATTCCTCCTCCCTGAGCTTGTCATGGGATGACTACATCTCTAGCACCCAGGGCAGAGCCTGGCACGCTCCTCTGTGAACACTTTTTGAATTGAGTTGTGCTGCTGAGACACCAGCAGAACCCCTGCCCCACTCTTCTGCAGGCCAAGGCCACTGTTCCCAGCCAACAACTCCCTTGTCCACACAGCTCCTTCCATCCCAGGTGACTTGATATCCATTATAGTGCATGGTTCCCCCAACAACCCGTGTAAGTCAGCATGGCAGGGATACCACCTCATATTTTAGAAATAAACAAATTGAGATGTCTAGTAAAACCTGTTCTCCTTGTTTGGACACAGAGCTGTTCGCTATCTCCAGCCTCTCTTGCCATTAGATGTGGCCATGTGATTAAGTCTCCTCTATGAGAATGTGCATGGCAGTGAGCAGTGCCACCTCCAGGTCTGGCCCATGAGAATGTCCCACAGGCATGGGGGAGCCTCCATGCTCTTTCTCCGGCTGCCTGGGATGCTGATTCCCAGGGTAATCTTGGAAGCCATTGTCAGCCTGGATCCACGAATGACCATGTGGAAGACAGCTGCCTTGACAATCTGAACACCTGCTCAGAATTGTTCCTGGAGCAAGAAGTAAATGTCCATTGTGTGAAGCCACTGAAATCATGGAGACTATTTGTTATTGGAACCTAGCATTCCCTGTGAATACCCAAAGGCTCAGAAAAGATAAATGACTTGCCCAAAATATTAACAACAAATGCCAGCACCAGAATCCATGTTTTAATTAAGAATCCTCACATGACTCTGTGGGGAACTAGCATTCATCACAAGGTAATTTATTCAGGTGTCTCCTTCTCTGTCTTCCCTATGAGACAAAAACCAACCCAGACACAAACAGTCGGCCCAGGAACCTACCGAGCTAGCACCAGGCCTGGTACATTGCAGGCTCCCAGTGCTTTCTTGAGCACACACTGACATCATGCTTACTATGCAACAATCTCTGTTTTAAGATTTTCATAAATTTTAATTTATTGAATTCTCCTAACTTTATGAGGTATGATTCTTATCATCCCCATTTTATAGATGAGGATAATTAGACAACACTGCCTCCCTGGTGCCTGATCAAGGAGCTAAAAAATCCCCAACCCAGACAGGGCATTTCTGGTTCTAAACCCTCTCCTAAACAGAGGCTCAGCAAATGGTAAAGTTCTGCTTCGTTGAAGACTCACCCTTCAGAGTTGCTGGTTCAGAACTCTGTTGAATGGTTTTTTTGTATATTGCTATTCATCTGTGTAATATTTATTTTCTATGGGAAAGGAAAATAAAGCAATAAAATGTTTTGGGGTTTTTTTTTTTTTTAAAGCGTCCTGTCTGATTGGATTTGTGCTGCAGTCCTCAGAACACGGATCCAAACCAGTACATGAAGACGTGACTTTGTGTAACCATTTCTCTTTTCTAAGGCAGCGAGTCCAGCTTTTTGGAGTGTGACACCCAATTTGCTTGTTTGGATTTTGTTAGACTTTTTTTCTTTCCTGCCTCCAAATTCAGCTAAAACTGCTGTATTCTGTGTATTTGTTTTTTGTTTGAAGCAAATGGTTTTGAGACTTCTGTGCCAGCCCTTGAGACAGCTGGAGACACCCTGGGGTGCTGTAAAACTGAGGGTGGGAATCACTGATCTCAGAGAGAAGAAAAAACAGTTCAGGGAAAACTAGCAAATCAGCATCTTCTGAAGCTGCAGCATGAGCCAAGAGCACTGCGGCCCTGGATAGCACCGTTAGGAGCCGCACAAATGCCTCCCCACTCATGCTGGAATTCAAGGTTACAGCAGGTTAAAAACACCTTGCTGGACTCCAGGTGCCCACCTCAGCACCTTCGCTGCCTGCTCAGGGACATTCACAATGGAGCAGTTCTCAGGGCCCACGTGTAATCCTCAGTCATGTGACATGCATTGTGTGCTCAACACTAGCCTAGGCGCCTTGAAAACAAAGACAAGTAAATAAGCTTAAATGAAGCAAATCTAGTTTCTGCCTTCAAGGAGATTGTGGTGAGGAAGAAGATAAGACACAGGCATAATATCTTGCATGTGTCCTGGAGAACATATGAGTTTAGCTAGAAAGAGAACCTCATCTCCTCCAGCTAGAAATTGCTGTGTGGCTGTGCCACTTTTAGGTGGACCTACGGCCAGGGACCCTGCCCCGACAACAGGGACCCTTCACCATGGAGCCCCAAGATAAACAAGGCACATTGGCAGAGGAGGGCCAAGAAACCCCTAACTAAGGGCTATACCCAGGCCCCACACCCCAGTGCAGAGACCTGGCAGGCTGAGCTGGGCCAGAGACTCAGACTCACACAGGCCCTGAGTGGGCTCTCCGTGGTCTTTCCCTCTAACACCCACAGACTCTGATACGGGATCTTGCCCCAGTGCCCAATGCTGCGCAAGCCTGGACCACAGTAGGCTGTGCCCAGACTGGACATGGGCCAGACTCACATCTAGAAGGTGGGACTGAAGATGAGGCTGGGCCCTGGATGGGGCCGATATTCTTCTTTGCCAGGAGAGCGAATGCAGAAAAGGATGGGCTCAGACACACGGACTGACCCCTCCTTGTGTCTCACTGGCTGACCATTGATGGGACGCTCTTTTCACACGGTTTCTTTCAACATCTTTCCATCGAAATCTTAGCAACCTTCTTGTCAACATGTTCCTTTAAAGCAATTGTTACAAGGCACCTCTTCGGAAGAATGTGCTGCCCCAGTCCCCCAGTGCTATGAGTGAGGCATGAAAGGGGAGGAGGTGAGATGTCTGGGGCCCTGACTTTGGCCCTAATCTCTGTGGTCACCTTGTCAGAGAGGGACCCACATCATGAGTTTCAGGATTATTCTTACCCATGACTCATGAGGCCTTGAGAGTCCTACTTCTGCCATGGAAGATCCCCTGGAAAGACTGAAGGCCAGAGCTGAGTGTGGAGTGTGGATCCCTCCACACTGGCAGCAGCCAAGCCCCTCCACACTGCATTTGTTCCCTAAAAGAACATTTTTCTAAGCAGGCCTCTCAGCTCTGGGGAATGAACAGCGATGGAGTGAGCAACAAATTGTTTCATTTGCTAAGACTGTGAGCTACAACTTGCAATAAATCAGTGTGAAATGAGAAAATAGAAAGGGAAAGATGATCCTTCTCCAATCGCCAGTCAAGCTTTAGTTTACAGCACCACAGGTTTGGTGATAGGGCGGAAATCATCAGACTCCTCGCTCACAGTCATATTCTCAAAGGAACCATACTGAAAGCATTCCAGTGAGCTCATTCCTGGCATCCATCCCCGTAGGACACAACCCTTCAATAATCTGCATGCCTTTACTGTGGGAAGGAAAACCAAGTATACTCCAGGTCAGGGATGGAACAGGGCATGCCTCACAATAGATGGAATAACGGCCCCACAGATATCTACATCCTAGGCCTAGTACCTATACATATGTTCTCTTACACTGCAAAACGGACTTTACAGAAGTGAGTGAGGTAAGGATCTTGGATGGAAAAATTATCCTGCAAGATCCAGGAGGGCTCAATACAATCACAGGTCCTTCTAAAAGAGAGGCAGGAGGGTCACAGTCGGAGAAGCAGACATGATGACAGAAGTAGACAAGTAGACGTCAGAGTGATGTGGGGCCACAAGCCAAGAAGGCAGGTAGCCTCCAGAAACTAGAAAGTGCAAGGAAATAGATTCTCCCTTAGAGCATGTAGAAAGAAGAACTGCCTCTGCACTTGTTGGCAGCCCCATAGGCCAACTATTACAAATAACTTCCAGGAATCTACAGTCACCACAAAATGCCCCACATTATCCCCTTCATGCTGTGTATTTTCTACATTCCTAACATAGAGAATTATGTTCAATATCATCTCCAGGTCTGATTGGGAATAGAAACAGCTTCCTTTTTGGTTGTGTAGGCACATGGCAAAGCCTCTATTGTAGAACAAGGCCAGGGAGGGAGGTACTCCGGTTAACCCAGGACACTGGTTACTTAAGAGCTCCCAAGGAAGACCCTGCTAGACAGAACAGAGGCCCCTCTCATGAGCCACTCATAAACAGGACTCTGGGCATCAGAACCAGGCCTTATCTACCCCATAAGGACTTCTGATTCTCTGAACACAACAGGACAAAAATGTACATTGCATGGTAAACATACGCTGGATTTGCTCTGATAACCAAGATCAGAGCCTCCTTTAACAACATCAGTAGGGGCAATGTCACCTGTGGCCATCCTGGCTCAGAAAGGCCAGTCACAGATGGGCTGGCCAGCCAGAGTCCTAGAGTACCAATCCTGAGTCTCCCCTTTGGTCAAGGGCCCTGGAGTCTCCCCTTTGGTCAAGGGAGTACCTGGAGAAAAACCATTCAGAGGACAAAACACAGCCAGGGCAGGTGATCTCCAAACCCCAAGCATCCAACCAGAAATGAACCCCAGAGACCCTGTCTCAGCTGTGAAACTTCTAGGGCACAGTTCCAGGGATTCCTGCTCAGCAACAAACAGCACTTCGTGGATTCTACGAGTTTATGCAAGAAACAGAGGGGACTTGTGGGCTTTATCATGGAATTAGAGCTACCAAAAATAATCCTCATGGTCATGATGTAGCTTTCACAATCTACATGATGTAGATTTCAGCTTAGTGAAACTGATCTTAACTTCTGACTTCCAGAAGTGAGATAATAAGTTTATGGGTATTTGTTGGGTTTTGTTTGTTTGCTTGTTTGAGACAGGGCCTCCCTCTGCTGTCCGGGCTGGAGTAAAGTGATGTGATCTCTGCTCACTATAGCCTCAAACTCCCTGGAATCAGGTGATTCTCCCATCTCAGTCTTCTAAGTAGCTAGGACTACAGGCTTGTACCAACATGCCCAGCTATTTTTTTGTATTTTTAGTAGAGGCAGGGTTTTGCCATGTTGGCCAGGCTGGTCTTGAACTCCTGGCCTCAAGCAATCCGCCCACCTCAGCCTCCCAAAGTGCTGGGATTACAGGCGTGAGCCACCATGCCTGGCCAGTAAGTTTATACTTAAGCCACCCAGTCCGTGGTAATTTGTTACAGCAGCAATAGGAAAACTAAGCCAGGCTCTCCATGTTCACAGTTATCTCCACCCTGCTTTGGGCAGGACAGACCTTCAGCAAAACCTAGTGAGGAGCGGAACAAACATTCGCTTCATCAGCAACCTCATCCCACATTGGAAAGGAGTCATCCTGAGTGCCCACCCCAGAGCAGATGGACTGTGAGCCTCAATAAGGAAAAGTGGGTGGTGGATCTAAGTGCCCCTGAGGAGTCTTCATCCTGCCCCATCACCCTTTCCTGCCCCAACTTCTCTCTCCAGGTGCTCCCACAGCTCTGGCTCCCCCGAGTCCTTGCTCCTGCTGCAGTGCTCCTCCTGCAGTGCTCCTCATCTACATCTCCTCCTGAAACCTCAGGCCTAATACTGTACATTGGGCCTAACATTCTCCTGCAGCACCTACTTGTCTTCATCTGTTTTGTGCTACTATAACAGAATTATCTGAGACTAATTTATAATAAACAGAAAGTTATTGGCTTATAGTTCTGGAGGCAAGGAAGTCAAAGAACCCATCACCTGGAAAATAAACTGGTTGTATTAAAAAAAACCTGATCGTAAAAAAAAAAAACCAAATAAGTAAATTGAGTCTCCTATGAAATAGTGGAGACTCCATGTTAAAGCTAACAAATCATCCTAAACTATCAGATGCAAATTATTTTTCTGTCACTTGAGTTTAAGAAAAGGTCAGTAAGAAATTCCCTCTGCTGTTTTCCAGTGAGTCAAGGCCTTCTCTGCCTTCTAGAATTTGGTTCCAACTCTGGGACAAGTCCAGGCACGGGGGCAAACTGAGCTCCAGGATAAAAAGTGGATCTTTTCTAATACATTTAACTACAGTAATGAATTCCTTATATTCTGATGTATTTCTTCACACTATTCCTGTTACTTTTATGCCTAGTGATGAAGTTTCAGATAGCTCTGCCCTCCATGTGCCCATGACTATTATTGTGGAACCATTAAATTCAGAACTCATAAGGTCCAGCCTCAGAAGAATAATGTGGTTGAAGGAACATAGCCCCAAGGTCAAAAATAAATTTAACAACACAAATTCTTTCCTTGCTTTTTTCAAAAATGGTTACTAGGATACAAATACCTAATTCATGGAGACATTTGATAACATCCCTTCTTTTCTCCCCCAGTTCCCTCACACGCCCAGCTGTCCTCAGCATCACATCCCCAGCTGTCCCCAGCATCTCTCCCAAAATTGTCTTAATCTCTTCACTCCCAGCTTCTCTGCAACTCCCTTCCTTTTTTCCATGCAACCTCCTTTTCATCCTTTTAATATGTGAGCCAACCTGCCTCTCAATGAGAAAAGAAGGAAAAAGGGGTGCTATGAACTGAATTGTGCCCCCCCTAAAATTCGTATGTTGAAATTCTAATCCCCAATGTGACTGTATTTGGCATTAAGACTTTCAAGAAGGTAATTAAGGTTAACTGTGGTCGTAAGGAGGGGGGGTTATCTGACAGGTTGGTTGGCCTCATAAGAAGAGGCACAGAGAACTCTCTCCCTCTCTCTACCATGTGAAGACAGAGCAAGCAGACAGCTATCTACAAGCCAGGTAGAGCACCCTCACCAGAAATCAAGCTGGTCAGCATCCTGATCTCGGACTTTGCAGCCTTCAAAACTGTGAGAACTGTTGGGAGCAAGCCCCCCAAAATCTGGCCATAAACTGGCCCCAAAACTGGCCATTAAAAAAATCTCTGCAGCAATGTAACATGTCCATAATGGCCATAACGCCCAAGCTGGAAGGTTGTGGGTTTAAGGGAATGAGGGCAAGAAACACCTGGCCCGTCCAGGGTGGAAAACCGCTTAAAGGCATTCTTAAGCCACAAACAAAAGCCTGAGCCATCTGTGTCTTAAGGGCATGTTCCTGCTGCAATTAATTCTGCCCGTCCCTTCGTTTTCCTTAAGGGATACTTTTAGTTAATTTAACATCTATAGAAACCATGCTAATGACTGGTTTGCTGTTAATAAATACGTGGGTAAATCTCTGTTCAGGGCTCTCAGCTCTGAAGGCTGTGAGACCCCTGATTTCCCACTTCACACCTCTATATTTCTGTGTGTGTGTCTTTAATTCTTCTAGCACTGCTAGGTTAGGGTCTCCCCGACCGAGCTGTTCTCGGCAGAGAACAAATGTCTGTTGCTTAAGCCACCCAGTCTATGACATTTTGTTATAGCAGTCCAAGTAGATTAGGACAAGGGGGATAGAAATTGGGTTAGAAATTATGGGATTTTCTTTGGTGGACTGAAGGAAGTGAAGAGGAAGTAAACATTCTCATACTAATGAGTGTCGTTGTTTTGTGTCATAATAGTGCATATGGCACTAGGTTATTATTTACACAGAGACTGAGAGACTGAACTACTCCAGAGTAGGGACAATGCCTTGTTCATCTTTCTTTCGCTATCACCAAGCAGAGGGCCTCTCACACACAGTAGATCCTCTGCAAATACACACGGAATGGTGAATAAGCAAGTGAATGAATGAATGAACTGAGCACATGACGGAAAGGCATGCGCTGGTCTCTGGTTAGCATCAGATTTTACCCCCATTATAAAAGTAGTATCTGTTTATTGTGGGAAAATATTAGAAAATACAGATAATAATGAAGGAAAGAAAAATTATTCCAACTGACTAGTCAGAAATAAACCTCAATTTTTAGTCTATATTCTTCCATATTTATCTCATTTATTTATTTATTCAGATTAGAAACTGGAAACCTACAGTACATTCTATTTTTAGAACTTGCTTTTCTCCTCCCTTAACAGCATATTGTGAACAACTTTCTATTTCAACAAAATATTTGTAAAGGTGTAACATTGTTTTAAATATTTGTTTAGTATGCTATGGCATGATTGTATTGTCATTATTTCAGTCAATTACTTTTGGGGGACATTTAAAGGTACTTTATTATTATAATCAATGCCATAATAAATATTTAAAATTTCTTTAAAATTATTTAAAATTAACTTATGAATAGAAGCAAAGTAGTTATAAAGTATATGTGGCATATAAAATAACAATACAGTGATTATCCATGTATAATTTATGTATAATAATTTTACTTGTTTTTGTCATTGCTTCTTTTTGCCAAATATTATGTGCCTGAGACTCATCAATTTTATTACATGTAACTGTAATTCATTCATTTTCACTCTGGGTATAGTATTCTAGATCTATCTCTTTATATTCTGTATATTATTATAGGATAATTGCTATATTCTTTATCACTGTAGACTATATCACAATTTAGAATTTATACATTCCTCTGTTGCTAGATCTTAAAATTGTTTATAATTTTAAATTATGAACAGAGGTGCTAGAACTTTCTTGTTCATGTCTCCCAGTACAAATATGGAAAAGATTCTATGAGAGGTTGCTCCTGGGAGTGGGGTGTCTGGTTCCTAGAGTACGGCATTTTCAGCTGTATTAAATAAAGCCAAACTGTTTCCCAAAAGAGTTGCACAAGCTTCTGCTCTCACCAGCAGTGTCTTGTGCTATTTCTTTAGGGTGGCCATCATTATTTCTGGTCCTTTGGTTTCCACATAAATTATAGAACCTGCTTGTCAAATTACACACACTCATTAATATACTTTTTATAACAAGTTAATATACTGTTCATTTTGGGGGAACATAAACTGTTTTACAATACTGACCTTCTTATTAATTAATTAGCCCCTTCAACAAAGTTTCATAATTTTTTCTCCATGAGGACCTTACACATTTTAGTTATATTCATTCTTGCTTTATATTTTTGATGCCAGTAGTGGTATCAATTTTAAATTACCTTTTCTCTTTGTTACTGTTACATAGATAAGCAATTACATTTTGCAAGTTGATTTTGTATTTAACAACCTTATTAAAAGATATTAGTTATCCTAGTAATGTATTCACAGAGCATTTGGCTTTTCTACACAACCATATCATTTGTGAATAATCACAGTTTTGTTTCTCTCTTTCAAATTTTCATATTGTTTATTTCTTTCTCTTGCCTTACTGCACTAGCTAGGACCTCCAGTGCAATATTAAATAGAAGTGAGATAGCAGGTGCTCTCATCCTGCTCATGTTTATTTTGATATCATTTCAAACTCACAGAAAAATAGCAAGAATAGTATAAGGATCCCCTATACTTTATCTCAGATTTAGCATTTTGCCCCATTTGCTTATCATTTCTCTCTCACATACACACACACACACACACACACACACACACAGATACACACACATATATAGTGTGTGTGTATCTATATGTACACACATATATATATAAATATATAGGCATACATGTATATATTTATACATATATAAACACAGTACATACATGTATTTTGGGGGGAACCATTTGAGAACAAGCTAAAGCCCCATGTGCCTTTAATCCTAAAGCGTATATTTCCTGAGGTCAACACAGCCTCCTACAGTATAACTGTAGAAATCAGCATTGTTATGATGCTTTTACCTAATCCACAGTCCATATTCAATTTTTGTCAATTATCCCAATAATGTCTTTATATCTATTTTTTTTTCCTAGTCCAGGTTCGAACCCAGGATCACAGATTGCATTTAGTTGTTATGTCTCTTTAGTCTCATTTTATCTAGAACAGTTCCTCAGCCTTTCTGTCTCTTGACCTTAATATTTTTGAAGGGTACAGGCAAGTTATTCTGTAGAACGTCCCTCAACATGGATTTGTTTGATGTTTCCTCCTAAGATTCAAGTTATAAATTTTTCACAGGAATACCAAAGAATTGACACTTTGTCCTTCTTAGTATATCACATCAAGAGGCATATGATGTTGATTCATCCCAGTATTGGTGATGCTAGCTTTAATTGCTTGGTTAAGGTTATATCCACCAAGCATCCCTAAAGTAGAGTTACTCTTTGTCCTTTTGTAATTAAAAAGTAATGTGTGGAGAAACACTTGCAGAATATGTAAATATTCTGTTCCTCATCAAATTTTGACTGTTGGGTTTCCGTATCTGCTGAGACTTTTTTTTTTAACTCCATCTTTCCTTCTATATTTCTTATCTGGCATTCTACCAGGAAGAGCTTTCCTTTATGTCCATCTACTTATTTATTCATTTATGTATGTAGGGACTCATGCACTCCTATTTTATTCAGTGTGTTATAATTATTTTCCAGTTATGTTTTGTTGTGTAACCATTCAAAAGCCTGGGAGTTTGACACAACACTTATTTTATTATCTTTCACGGTTTCTGTGGGTTGGGAATTTGGGATGGACTCAGCTAAGTGATTCTGGCTCTGGGTCCCTCATGTGGTTAGAGTCAGACAGCAGCCAGAGCTGGGAGAGCGGGGGAGGGGGCTAACCAGCTGGGGGCCTGTTGAGCGTCTCTCTTTCTCTTCGTGTGGCCTCAGAGCATCTCCACGTGGTCTCTACATGTTGGCTCACTTGGGCTCCTTCACAAGATGGTAACCTCAGGGCACTGTTTATATGGTAGTTCGGGGATCCACCATGAGCAATCTAGCCAGCAAGGTGATAATTTGTCATTTGTATGACAAAGCTTTAGAAGTCATATAGAAGAATCACATCTGCCACAGTTACAACCTGCCCAGATTCAAGAGGGGAAATAGATCCCATCACTACATGGAAGAAAGGTCAAATTCATGTTATAAGGATATGCATGATGAGAGATATTGTTGCTGCCATCTTTGGAAAATCAATCTGCTATGATCCACCCTCTGGCCACAATTCACATCCCTCCCATATGCAATAATCCTCTCTCTAATATCCCCAAATCTATTAGTGCAGCAGCACAAAATCCAGGATCGAAATCAGGTTATCTGTTATCTAAATCAGGTCCAGGTTCAGACAAGACTTCTCAGGTGAGGTTCCTAGGATTCAGCTCCTCGCACACCGTTCCTCTGAATCTGAAGACCTGTAAACACTCACTCCACAGGCCCATGCATAACAGTGGGGCGGCACAGGACAACTTCTACAGATATTTTCATTTAAAAAGGGAGAAAATGTGAGGCACACATCAGGTGCTGATCCATAGCTGTTCTGCAATTTAGCCAGTACTTGTTTCTAGTCCCTTGATTAGGGCTCCAGTCGACTCCAGGAATAATTCTCCAGGGCTCTTGGCTCCACCCTTTTGAGTCTTTCTTCCTTTCCATACGAAGTAACCCATGTTAAGTAGTTTTCTCAGCCTGCTTCCTTCTTGTAGAAGTTAGGACATTCAGGGGCCTCTTCATTTTGCACTGTCTCTATCACTTACAGTTTAAGCTTGTATAATTTTTGAAAAAACAAACTTGCATTCTTTTAGTGTATCAGTTTACAATGTACTCTGTGGTGATTAGTGTGCCATCTTGGCTGGGTCATAGAGCCCAAATATTTCATCAAACATTTTACTGGATGTTTCTGTGAAGGTTTTTTTTTTTTCTTTGATGAGGTAAACATTTTAATAGCAACACTTTGAGTAAAGCAGATTATCTTCCATAGTGTGGGTGGGTCTCATCCAATCAGTTGAAGGCCTTAATAGAACAAAAATGGACCTCCCCCAAGCAAGAAGGAATTCTGCTCGCAGACATGGCCTTTAGATTCAAACTGCAACCCTTCCCTGGGTCTCCAGCCTGCTAGCTTACCCCATCAGATTCTGGATTTGCCAAGCCTCCACAATTGCAAGAGACAATTCCTTAAAATAAACACATTTTTAAACAAACACACACACACACACACACACACACACACTCATTCATTCTCTCTCTCTCTCTGTTGATTCTGTTTCTGCAGAGAACCCTAATACATACTCTTTCCAAGAAAAGCCAAACTCACAAATCTCTTCAAGATAAACCCTACCATTTCCTGGGCTCCCTATGGGACAATGCTCTTAAGATGCTAGAAGCCCTGTTGTTCAGCAGCAAGGCACACCTTAAGATCTGTAAAAGTCCTCCTTTTTTTCCTGGATGGAAGGGTCTATGATACCTTGAATATTTCTGAGGTTTTTAACAAAGAACCTTATAGGTACCCCTCATGGATTTTCTTTTTGACCTGAAATCTTTTCTTAATTTGACAACTTTTCACCACCTTTGAGAGGCTGGAAATGGAACAAGTTTGACTTTCAAGCCTGGTGAGTCTTGGCTCCTTTATATTTAACAGTTTGTTCTCCAGCTCACCTCTCCCTCTCACGTTTTAACATAGGCAAAAAAAAAAAAAAAAAAAAAAAAGAAAGAAAAAAACAAACAAAAAACCGAATCTGGTGGTACTTTCTAAGTTCTGTCTGATAACTTCTTTAGTGGAATCATCAAGTTTATTTAGCATATTTCCTATCTTATTGCATTACCAGAGGTGACAATATTATTAAACCACCCACTACCCCACATCCAGGGTTCTTCCATCCAACTTCTTGGAACATTTTCCTCCCTTGACTTTAAGTGCCCACTGAGAGCCTCCTCGGGACTCTGCCAGCCCGCTCACACAGCCCCTGCAAGCTTTCACCAGCAGTCTCAATGCCTCCTGCCACCAAAACCAAAGTCAGGTGTTTTGAGGTTTTGTCATGGTGTCATCTCATATTTTTGTCCCCAATCTATTATGATTACCTATTGCTATGCAAAGAATTGCCACAAAACGTAGTGACTTAAAACAACAACAAGTGTTGCATTATTTCTCGATATTTCTGTAGGTCAGATATCTGGGGAGGGTTCAGCCAAGTGGATTCAGCTCAGGAGCCTCTCACACAGTTGTTGTCAGATGGTAGCTGAAGCTGTTGGGGGCTGATGTGGCATTCTTCTCTTTTCAGGCTGTCTCAGGCTCTTTCCATGTGGTTCTTCCACATGGACTAGTTTGCACAGGGACCTCAGGACAGTCAGACAGTTGACATGGTGGCTTAGGCTCCAGCATGAGTGTTCCAGCCAGCATGGTGGAAGCTACCCTGTCATCTATGATTTGGCCTCGAAGTCCTATAGCATCACTTCCACAAAAGTCCCCAGGTTCAAGGCGAGGGGACATAGACCCTGCCTCTCAACAAGAGGAGGGTCAAAGACACATTGTAAGAAGAATATGTGAAATGGAAGATACTGTTGTGGCCAGCTTTGAAACATACAATATGCCACAAATCCATTAACATGTTTTTTTCTTTTTAAAGCTCAAATTGTCCAGATGTGGCCAGCATGAGTCCTTCAAGTTGACTATTGTATCGTTTTGACAAGTCCCCATGATGCTTTGAGCGCTGCTTTATTTTTCTGACACCAAACAACCTTCCAGATTCATTGTATACTTTTTCTGCTCCATTTCCCCACTTCTCCAGGAAGCTTAGTTCCCTTCAGTGGAAAACCTGGCTGCTAGGGGTGTACATTGCTACTGGAGTATCACTGCTTCTGTGCCTTCTCAGCACACAGAGCTAGAGAATGTTACAGACACACACACACACACACACACACACTCTCTTAACTTTAAGCAATACTTAACTGATACTTCCAACTCCCATCTGAAAACAAATGTACCATTCTAGACTTCCCACTTTCCATATCTGTAAAACCCTTTCCTAACAGTGAAAAACCTTGCTCGCATTATATACTAAATACATTTATTATTTGCTACTGGTTTTAAAAAAAATGGTGTTTGAAGTTAAAGAAGTTCCCTTCTATTTGGGTCTCCTAGTGTAAGAATTTTTTCTTACACTAATAAATGAATGGATATTAGATTTTTAAAATACTTTTCTTACATCTATTGAGATGATTATATGGCTTATCCACTTAAAATTGTTCTGTGGTGAAATACATCAAGAGACTTCTAGTGGCAAACAAATATAGTTTGAGATAAATCCAAATTGTTATGGTTTATCTTTTATTAATAGACTGCTAAATATAGTTTGCTAATTTTTGCTTAGGATTTTTGTATTTATGTACAAACTGGCATTTAAAAAAACATTCTTGCCAGGTTTTGGTGTCAAGTTTATGTTATTCTCATCAATATACCCACTTTTTCTGGACTCTGGAATAGTTCATATGAGATGAAAATTGCTGTTGTTGGAAAATTTGTTAGTACCCACTGGTAAAATATCTGGATCTGACATATTCTTTGTGGGAAGATTTCCAGTTAGAAATCTGATTATATTCCTTGAATGATGCTAAGACTGATTAGGTTTTTTATTTCTACTGAAGTGAGTTTGGACAAATTTTTTTTATCAGGAAATTTGACCAGCAGAGCTTTCAAATATATTGGTGAAATAAGATTCTATTATTGTTTTGATTTCTGCAGCTTTAATTATTACATCTTCTTTTCATTTCTGATATGTGTATTTATTCCTTCCTCCTCCCTCTCTCCTCTTTCCTTTATTACTCTTGACATAGTTTTGTTAGTTTTATTGGTTCTTTCAAAAATCAGCCTTTGGCTTTGTTGAACCTTTCTGTTGTACTTTTTTTTTTCAATTTTATCCATTCCTTTTTATTATTGTTCTTTATTACTTCCTTCCTTCAACTTTATTTGGGTTTACTCTGCTACTCTTTTCCTAACATTGTGAGGTGGAGATGTTTAACTCATCAACTTTGGTCCTGTCTTGTTTTTTCTTTTCCTTGCTCTGCCACCAGGCTGGAGTGCAGTGGTGCCATCAGAGTTCACTGCAGCTTCAAACTCCTTGGCTCAAGTGATCCTCCCACCTCAGCCTCCTGAATAGCTGGGACTTCAGGTGTGTGCTATCGTGCCTGGTTAATTTTTTTATCTTTTTGTAGAGACAGGCTCCCACTGTGTTGCTCAGGCTTGTCTCCAACTCCTGGCCTCAAGCAATCATCCCACCTCAGCCTCCCAAAGAGTTGGGATTACAGGCATGAGCCACCATGCCTAGCCTCTTTCTTCTCTTCTAATGGAATTATTTAAGATTATGTAATAGCTCCCATTGTGATCATGAGCTTGTCTATTTCTCCTTATAAGCCTGTCAATTTTTACTTTACATGTTAATCTGATCTTACTCGGTAAATACATACTTGGAATAGTTATTATCTTCCTGGTGAATTTAATCTATTATTACTTAGTGGTCCTCTTACTCTCTAGTTATGCTTTATGCCTCTATTATATTGTGTTTCACTTTATTATACCTATACCAGGCTCTTTCTGCTATTTTTCTGGAATACTGTTTTTCATCTTTTATTTTCAGCCTTTATCCTTGTATTTTAGATATGTTTGTTTGTTTGTCAAATAGCTGGGCCTTTTTTTTCTATTCTGATAACTATTATCTTTCAATTGGAACATTTGGTTTGTTTACATTTATTGTAATTACTAATATACTTGAATTTAAAGCTAATATTTTGTATTTTCTATTTTTTCTGCCTTTTCTATTTTTCATTTTCTCCCTTGAATTCTTCCTAGATTTTTTGAATATTTTTCTCACTTCATTTATTGTCTACTACTAAACTTGAAAGTTATGCTTTGTTAGTGGTTTCCTTAGACATTTTTACCCTCTATACTTATCAAAATTAAGTTTATAGGTATCTCTTTTTTCTCAACCATACAAGGATTTCAGTACAAAAATTTGAAGTTGTCCTTTTTTGACTGATCTGCTATATTTTCACATATTTTCTGCCAAACTTTTAAAGTTATGAGACATTATTATTTCAAGCAATTAATACTTAGATTAACACAAATATTCCCACTTTTAATTAATTAATTAAAATTAAATTAATTCCCAAATATTAACCCAAATATTGCCACTTTCTTTACTCATTATTGCTTCTTATATCTTAGACTTTCCATTCTTCCTGTTGGAAAACATCCATTAAAATTGCCACAAATGAAGGTGGGTTAAAAATCTTTTATTTTTTTTTCAGAAATGTCTCCATTTTAAAATTTTATTCAAAGATATTTGATGGTATAAAGTTCTATACTGAGGAAACATTGGCAACTTATGGTTCTGGCTTCGATAAAATAGCTGTTGTTTGACTTAAAAATCACTGTACAGCTGGACTAGAACAGTAAAACAATTGTTTCTAGGCCCTGGAGGCAGGCATCATGTGCTGCTATTCTTGAAAGAAAGAAAACACACGAGATGAGCACCACACTCACCCCCGTTTTCTTCCTGAGGGTAGTTTTTAATGGGTTCACGGCCCAAACCTTGTCACAGGGAAATGGAGCTCAAGTAGAGAGCAGCAGTCTTACTAGGCAGAAGAAAAAGATGTCAAAGTCTGAGATTTCTGAGGCTGGAATTGAGCTCAGGATAAGAGCAAGTTACAGAAAAGGAGCCCCAAAAGCCTGAATAGGGTTTCTCTTTGGTCCCGGACTAAATCCTAAGCTGTATGAACAGCAGCAAGATTTCAGGGGCCTGGAAATATTTGGGGAGCTAAGAGCTCAACAGAGATTTTACAGGTTGTATAGCACTGAGTAGGTGAAATTCTGGCCCAGTCAAAGTATAGAGAACTTGGTAAATACTCTGAGCTTTTGGGCAGTGGAGAGCCGGTGGTATAATAAAGAATTTGACTGGTATTTGTCCCTGGTTTCTGAGAGGGAGAAAATCCTTGGAGTAATAGGAGTGTCTTTATTATTTATCACACCTTATATCACACCCTTATATCACACCTGAGTTTACATTAAGAGATGAGATGGCTCAGGACAGGGGCTGGTCACCAGAAATATCAACCATGTGAGTAGAGGGTTAGGTCTTAGAGCTAGCCTGACTTCTGGACAAAAAGAGCTCCCATATATGGTTTGAGAGCGCTCCCCAAGATTCCAGTGTGAGATCTGGTCCCTGGTGTGGCAGTGTTGGGAGGTAGAGTCTTTAAGAGGCGATTAGGTCACTAAGAGGGATTCATGCCACTCTCGCAGGACTGGATTAATTCTCGAGGAAGTGAGTGAGTCCTTGCTCTCACAGGACTGAATTAGTTACAAGAGTGTGTTATTATAAAGCAAGGCTTCTCCCTGAGTTTTCCCCTTTTCACACCCACCCACTTCCCTGCTATATTATGACATGATGCAGCATGAAGCCCTCACCAGAAGTCACCCAGATGTGGCTGCCTGATCTTGGACTTCTCAACCTCCAGAATTGTGAGCCAAAACAAACCTCTTTTCTTTATACATTACCCACTATCAGGTATTTAGTTATAGTAACAGAAAATGGACTAAGAGAAAATTGACACAAAAAGTGGGGCTACTGCTATACAAATACCTGAAAATGTTGAAGCAGCTTTTGGAACTAGACAATGGAACAATTTTGTGAATTGTTCCAAAAAAGTGAATGCTAGAAAAAGCCTATATTGCCATGAATGGAGGATTTAGGGTAATTCTGGTGAAGGTGCAGAAGAGAAAACTAGGGATAGTCTAGAACTTCTCAGAGATTATCTAAATGGTCATGATCAGAATGTTCACAGATATGTGGACAGTAAAGGCCATTCTGACAAGGTCTCAAATGGAACTGAAGAACAAGGTATTGGAAACTGGAGTAAAGACTATAAAGTTGTAAAGAACTTGGCTACATTGTGTTCATGCCCTAGGGCTCTATGGACTGTAGAACTTAAGAGCAATGAATTAGAATATACGGTAGAAGAAATATCTAAGTGCCAGCAAAGTATTCAGGCTATTATATGGCTACTTTTAACCACTTACATTAAGTAGTGAGAGAGGAAAAAATGACTTACAGATGAAACTCATAATCAAAAGGGTAGCAAAGTGGAAAGACCTGGAAAATTCTCAGGCTGGCCACATAAAGAGTGAAAAAGTGGCTGGATGCAGTGGTTCATGCCTGTAATCCCAACATTTTGGGAGGCCAAGGTGGGTGGATTACCTGAGGTCAGGAGTTCGAGACCAGCCTGGCCACATGGTGAAACCCCGTCTCTACTAAAAATACAAAAATTAGCCAGGCGTGGTGGCACGTGCCTGTAATCCCAGCTACTTGAGAGGCTGAGGTAGGAGAATTGCTTGAGCCCAGGAGACGGAGGTTGCAGTGAGCTGAGATCATGCCACTGCACTCCAGCCTGGCTGACAGAGCGAGACTTTGTCTCAAAAAAAAAAAAAAAAAGAGTGAAAAAGTGTGTTCAGGGGAGGAAACCAAAGATGTGGTCCAGCAATCTTTTGCTCAGGAGATTAGTATAGACAGAAGGGATAAGCAAGACAATAGAAGACAGATCTTGAAGGTATTTCAGAGAGCTTCAAGGCTGCTCCTTGCATCATACACCCACAGGCATAGGAGAGCAGAATGGTTTCAGGAAATGAGCCCAGGGCACCCTCCACAGGCTTGCTTCCCAGGGCCTCCTGAGGTCTCTGTTCCCCACATTCCAGCGTAGCACTCCTCTGCCAACCCAGCCACGGCTTCAGGTATAGCTGGTGCCACTGCTCTAGAAAGTACAAGTTGACCTTTGTGACATTCATGTGACATCAATTTTGCAGGCATGAAGAATACAAGAGATATGGGGGCATGGCTTCCTCCCCCCAGATTTCAAAGGATATTGTGAACACCCTGGGGGCCCAGGAAGAGACTTGTCAGAAGGATTGAGCCACTGCAGAGAGCCCCCATTAAGCAATGCCTAGTAGAGCCATGGGAATGGAATCGCCATGGAGACTTCAGAATCATGGAGCTACAGCATGCAACACCATTCTGGGAGAGCTGAAGTGTGAGACATGGAGTCAAAGAAGATTATTCTGGAGTCTCAAAACTTAATGTTGTTCCCTGTAGGGCTTTGGACTTACTTGGGGCCTGATACTCCTTTCTTCTTGCCTGTCTGTCTGTCTGTCTCTCTCTCTCTCTTAGAATGGAAATGTCTATCTTATACCTGTCCATTCATTGTATCTTGGACATAGATAACTCATTTTGATTCCACAGGCTGCTCATAGGTAAGACTTTGGATTTTTGAGTTTGTGCTGGAACAAGTTAAGACCTTTGGGACTATTAGAATGGAATAATTGTATTTTGCATTGTGAGAAGAACATGAAATTCTGGGGGGCAGGTGTGAAATGCTATGGTTTCAGTGTGTCCCCCAGAATTCATGTGTTAGAAATTTGGTCCCCAGTGTGGTGGTGTTGGGAGATGGGGGCTTTAAGAGGTGATTGGGTTGTTAAGATGGATTAACATTGCTCTTACAGGACTGGGTTAATTCTTATGAATGTGGGAGTCCTCCCCTTCATGGGACTGGATTAATTACCACAAAAGCGAGTTGCTATAAAGTGAGGCTGTCCTTGCATTTGCCCTTTTGGCAAGCACTCAGCTCACCCTCATGTTATGATGAAGCATGAGACCCTCACCAGAAGATGATCAGATTTGGCAACCTGAGCCTCTAGAATCATGACCCAAAATAAACCTCTTTTTTTAAAAAAAATAGATAAATTAACCAGTCTCAGGTATTCCCTTATAGCAGCAGAAAATTAACTAAGACAAGAGGGGAAGCTGGATTACATGTCCAATCACTAAAGTTACCTGGCCAATCATTAAAGTGATAATACCTACAAAATAAAATCCCAATAAAAGCCCTGGACACCCAAGCTCAGAAGAGCTTCCTGGTTGGTGAACACACTGATGTGCCAGGAGAACAATGTAGCCTGATTTCATGGGAAGTGGGCATAGAAGCTCTGCATTTAGGACCATCCCAGACCTTGCTCTATGTATTTCTTCATTTGGCTTCATCTGTGTCATTTACAATAAAATGGTAGTCAAAAATATAGAACTTTTCTGAGTTCTGTGAGTCACTCTATGAATTATCAAACCTAAGGGTGTCATGGAAAGGATTTATGGTCAGTGTTTATAGTCAAGAATTTATAGTCAGTAGGTCAGAAATGCAGGTGGCTTGGGGGAACCCTGAACCTATGGTTAGCGTTTGAAGTGAGAGCAGTCTTATAGAGGACTGAGTCCTTAACTTAGGGTGTCTGCTAACTCCAGGTGGTTAGTGGCAGAAATGAATTGCAGCATACTAGTTGATATTCAGACTACACAAAAAGGCTTTGTCCTATGGGTAAGAATCATATCCTAGGAATAAGGCCTATACATTACAACTGAGGGAGAAACCAAAAAAAAATCTCCTAACAAAGTCTAAACATGAACAGCAAAAAATGGTAACCCGTAATCATGAGATAAAATCATCAGTTGAGGTAGACCTAGAGATACTAACACTATTGGCATTAGCAGACAGAGGACTTCAAAATTACTATCATCTGTGTGGCAAAGAAAAGAAAGAGTAGCTCAACAGAGAACTGGAACCCATAAGACAGAATCAAAAGGATCTAGAACTGTAAAATATTATATTGAATTTTAAGAATTCACTGGCTAGAATTAACATAAAAAAAACTCTGAAGAAAAGGTTAATGAACTCAAAGGTAGACTGAAGCTTGAAGGGGAAAAAAAGAAGGGAAAAAACAGAAAATAGAGTAAGAGTGTTGTGGAACATGGTTAATAGGTCTAAAATTCTAGATTGACCAATGTTTTCTCTCAGCATATTAAAGATATTCCAATGCTTTCTGATTTCTACTGGGAAATAAACTGTAAGTCTCTCATAAGTAATCTGTTTTTTCTCTCTAGCTACTTTGAGGGTTATCATTTTGTCCTTAGTATTCTGCAAGTTTATGCTGTAGATAGCCTTATGTTTCTTTTTGTTTATCCTATTTGGGACTTACTGGGCTTCCTGTATCTGAGGATAGCTGTCTTCCTTTAGTTTTGCAAACTTTTTTCAACCATTATCCCTTCCAATATTACTCTTCCTGTTTTCTCTCTTTAACCCCAATTACAAATGACTGAGTCCTCCTCATCCTAGTCTCTTTGCCTCCTAACCTTGATAGCTTTGTCTCCTCCTTGCATTCTGGTTACATTTTCAGATGTATCTTCCAGTTCTCTTCAGTTATGCCCTGTTTGCTCTGAAGTCTATCCTTTGATTTTTAAAATTTCAATTACCTTTTTTTATTTCTAGAAATTCTATTTGGTTATTTTTCAAATAATCAAGATAGTTTATATAGGCTTATTCTTTGTTTATATTTTCAGCTCCCTTTTTATTGCTTATAACACAGCATGCACAGTTTTTTAAATGTTAATTCTATTATCTGGTCTTCATAGTTCCTTTCTGCTGGCTCTTCTTTTGGTGTTTTGCATCCTTTCATTTTTACAAATTTTAACTGGGAGCTCATATTCCTTGGATGGAAAACTGTCAAAATTATTTGAGGCCAATACTGAAGAAGAGTTCTTTTACATAGGATTTGTGTTTGCTCTACCATGTACCTAGGAACACTATCAACCAGGACTGTTTCAAGCAAAATTCTTGGCTGAGGCTTTCTCAGACTAGTCTGTTACATGAATTCTACTGAAAGCTTAGCTTGTGGTTCCTGTTCTCAGAGGAAACATTTTGGCTCCCACTCAGCATCAAGGTTTAAGGCAGGCAATTTTCTTCACACATCCTTGAGAGAAGACAGGGCATGTTTATTTTTATTTCATCCTTACACTAGAGAGGTAGCCTACTGGGGTCTGTTGGGGTCTCAGCTTTTATGTAGAGGAGGTTTTCTAACAGACTGATCTGCCCTAGGCTTGACTCCTGTCCCCATATCTCTTGAGGTCATAACAATCAGAGCTCAAGGTCACCTGCATTGGGCAAATACTCTCAAAGCAAAAGTCTGCTTTAGAACCCAACTTTCTCTGAGTTTTTGGCCTCTTACGAATCTTTAGTTCCTGCTTTCTCACTGAGGTATTTAAAAGATTGTTTAAATGTTTTATCCATTATTTAAAATTATTTTAAGTGGGAGAGTCAGCTAAGTTATCTAGCCTCCCATATAGCCAGAAACAATAAGCTGCATAAATAGTTCTAAAATTTTCATGTTATTAGTATCTACTCTTTCTGAAATGGTGGATAAATGTGATTACTCAGTTTTGAGGAAAGAAAATAAATTGGTCCAGTTAAATCCAAGGCTTTCTAACCCAATGCATTTCAGTAAGTATTCACCAAAGACATCCTAGTCCCCCATACTACAGGCCCACTTAGAATTAGAAGTCACAACCCCAGGCAATCCCAGCCCCAACTGTGGGTGAATAATAGCTAACAATGACGGCTAATATAGAGCCTACTCAGAAGGTGGGCCAGTGCTATGCTAAGCTTTTTAATATGCATTTAATCCATACAACTGCCATAGGAGGTAGATAGAACTATCACCACTATTTTAGATGTGAGAAAACCAAAGCACAGAAGTTTAAATAACTTGTTCAAAGTAATATAACCAGTACATTGGATCATACTCAGAATGTCTGGCTGTATAATTTTGAAAAACTACACTGAATAATTAGAGAACACAGAAGGAGACAACTCTCAACTCAATGAGATCATATGAGTAATAAGAGTAGGATAAAGTCCCAATGTAATGGTGGCTGGAAATGTTATAGAAAGCCAACTTTTAGGTAGAATGGAGTTTGGCTTCTTTTCACTGTATGAGCGATGATTTTCTTGTCCTTTTATATAGTGTGCCATATTATGTGGTCATTGTACACTTACGATGCCTGCCCCAAGCTGGAAAGACTCATCTTGCTCCTCTCCTCCTTTAGGCAGGGAGGTTACAGTTTCCATGCAGACCCTGTTAATCCAACTTTCTTACTATTACTTAGAACATGTTTCTAATAAACCTCCTGGGATTCATATAAGTTCTTTCATAGCAGTCAAGCAATTGGGAATGAACCATCCTAAAGACAACGGGCGAGCCACCCAAAGCAACCAACAATACTACCAGCTTTGTTTGCCTGGGTCTTGCCTCTGTTTACGATACTTGGGGAACAGCAAGTGTGGGAGGGAGGATAAATCACAAGATAGCTTTTATAAAATGACTAATAAAGAAATAATGGGAACCCAATAACGACCAATTACAGAGGCAAGAGAAATAATAAAAATAATAAAGCAGAAAATGTACAAAGCAAACAATTAAGACTGTTTTATCAAAACAATACTGTGACTCAGAAAGCATTAATTCTCACTGCACAAGGGCAGTAACTGTTTATCATCTGAATTTTGTACATTAAGAAAATGACACCAAGGGAGTTAATAAGTTCCTCCAAGCTCTAGGACACTTTGGAGCCCGGATTAAAAGTTAGCCATGCTCATGCTCCGCTGAGATGTCATCTCTCATTAAAGTCTAAATCAGCTCAGAGAACACACCACATTTATTATTTTTTATAAAATCGTGTGATTCTGGAGGAGCCAACAGTATCTTTGGGATAAACACACTGATTAAAAACATACTTTTAAAATGTCTCTTTTTCTAACCCAGTGGACCAAATATATAAATTAGAGCTATTCTGGTCTACTGAGTACTGTAAATGTATATTTAGATGTAACAAAATATCAGTTGGAAATATCTTTGGAAAGTAATTACTCTGCAATATACGCGGAATGTCTTAAATGCTTAAAGCAATTGCCTCATTTTAAAGACATAACTTACATAGACAGGCACAAATATTAATTACCAAGCTTGAACCTTGCTTGTAAATTTACTGCCTAGAGTGAATATTTATAGATTAAGGCACAAATATCAAAAAATAAGATAGAATGATGGAAGATTTAACTGCCTAAAGCAAGGACCCACTTCTAGACACCAGCATCATTAGAGACATTCAAGGAGGGCTGAGGAGGTAAAGGGTTGCTTCAGCCTTTACTCTAATTTTCCCCACCTTCCCTCCTGCCCTCCACTTTCCTCTCTCCCCCATCTCCTTACTGACATCTGACTCTACTGGTCCATAATTAACAAGTTCTATACCTTAGTACAAAACAGGGATTGAAAACTCAAATGTCTATGGAGGCCACACAAGTAATTTAAGGAGCATGGGTCTTCTGGAATTTCTACTTGGTCATATTTATTCTACAGAACTGTATCTAACACACTTAGTCTCACTATGAGGAATGCACTAGGGAGTGGTGAGGACTGTGGAAAAGCAGGAGAGCATGTATTCCCTTCAGAGACATGGCTGCTCTCACCCAAGCCTGTTGCTGCCATGAGGTCATGTGGGCCCAGGGTTATCAAAGCATTTTGCTTTCCAAGATCATCTGTATATTTGGATATTTGAATCTGTTGGTAAAATGCCCTTATTTTCAAACGATGGCAACTCATTCATATTGAAATATTTTTATGTTTACAAAAAACCTCTGCAGGCCAAGATGGTATAAATCAAAATATGGCTGCAGGCTGAATCTGGCCCACGAGCCACCAGTTTGAGACCTGTCATATGAAACAAATATGGAACAGAAATCGGGCTCAAGGGTCTTAGGAGAAACCTGTCTTAGGTTTTCTTATGAAGAGGCAGACAGGCTTGGTGAGTTTCCAGGTAGGAGATGATGTGGCTTAACGAAAGTTCAGCTGTTCCTTCAGGACCCAAAGTGACTTTGGGGGTATTCATAAGGAAACAGGGGATGAAGCCCTAACAGTGGGTGTTCTAGGAATTAGCAGCAGATAGGAGAGATATATGTGTGCAGGTCTTTTCTGGACACTTGCACATGGTAGAAGAGCCACAGAATTCTCAACTGTAGGGTTCAGGGCAAGCGACCTCTGGGTAAAGTTTCCTGGTCCTGCCATTCCCTGTGCTCCAACTGCAGTGGCTACTTAGTCTCTTGCCATCAGGTCTCTGGGCCTGGAAAACGTAACTCTCCCTCTGACCTCCAGGGGGCGCGGGAGAGAGGGTGAGTCCCGCGGTACCCGGAACCCACAGTCTGTATCAAGAGGGAGGAAGCCTAGGCTTGTCCAAGACTAATAGCCTGGACCAGCATCTTCCCCTCTTTTCCGAGGCATGGCAGCATCTTCTCAGTGTCTTGCCTCAGACGTTTCTTTTCCATTTCCCTCTGTCCTCCACATGTTCCCCTCCCATCAAGCACAGCTATGGATGCGCCTGCTCTTCCTAAGCTTTTCAAGGACTGTCCATTTAGAAGTGACCTTGCAGACTTGCCTTAGAGCTGAGAGTCCTCAGGACAAGGGTCCTAGCAAAGCTACAGTAGCAAGACACAGGGACATCCCACCACAAAGGACTGAATATTTAGGTACAGTGAGGTCAATAAATAAGTCACCAACTTACTGAAACGCCCAGCAAACCAAATCACAAATCCTTTCAAAGCTGTGTCTTCTCATTTCTAAAACAGAATATCTAACTATCTGGCTACATTGGACTATTGTGAGTGTTAAAATAAGTGAACTTAGCATAGCATATGGCATATGATGGAGGCTTTAATAACAACAGTTGTCATCATGTGCCCCCTCCCATATAATCTCCGATCCCCTAAGGCAGGAAAACAAAACACTTAGAAATAACTTAAACGAAAGTCAAAACATAGAACTTAACTAGAAAACTCAGTTAGCCAGGACCCCCATCACTAGGATATGGCGGCTAAGTCTCTGGGATATGTTGGACACTGTGCCACCCTACAGAGAAGGGAAAACCTGGACTCAAGGGTGGGAAGCAAGGAAAGGAAGCAAGAAAAACAACCCAGAGAGCCCTGAGAACTAAGAGCACTGGCTTAGAGCCCCAAATCCCTCCTCTGCTACTCACTAGCCCTGGGACCTCAGGCACGTCACTGTACCTGTTCAAGCCTACCTCATCTATACAAATAAGGGGTGACCCTGTGGGGCCTTTGATCTGGAGTTGGATCATTTGGATGATTCCATGAATGGTAGAGACTAGAAGCAAGCCCGACCTTGCAAGGAGGGAACGGTCACCGCCATGCCCAGCATTCAGGCAGGCTGCTTGGTGGACAGAGTGCAGTCGTGAAGACTGGCTACGCAGCTGACCTTTGGGAAATCCAGACAGAGAGCCTGGGGAGATGGGGGGGAGGTGCCTGGACCACAGTGGTGGGCACATCTAGTGCTCTCTCAAGTCATCTACATGGGCCTCTGCTGCGGGTAGCATGTTTCTCGCTATATTTCAAATGTCTCTGATCCATGACACTCACGTCCTAATGGATCCTGCTGTCAGCAATGGATGAGCATTGAGCTAATAGATGTCAAACAGCATTTACATTTCTGAAATGGCTTCATCTGCTCCCTCTCCCAGGACTCTCCAAAGTGAAATTTGAAATGTGGACAGACGGGTCAGCTCTGGACAGCTCCACTTCCAGAATTCTCATGGGCAAGAAACAATTATTTATTTTTTTCCTAAACAGACAGACAGTGCTGAGCTTATTCAACAACAACAAGCTGCTTTTCAACCTTGTCTTCTTGGAAAGGCGTGCAATTTCCTAAGAGGCACATGGAAATATCTGTCACCTTGTAGTTTAAATAGCATTCATTCATTCATTCAAAGCACACTCACAATGAATTATCTTGTTCATTAGAAATTCTGCAGAAGACCAGTGAGAGGTTTGGATTGGAGAGAGCATGGGGGAGTTTAGCATCTGCGATGAGGTACGAGAATCAAATCGCGCTGCTAGATTCACCCAAGCACCCTCTGCATATTGACGGCAGGGTCAGAATGGTATTCTCAGTCTGGGTTTCAGTAGCAGGGACATCTGTAGCTATCAGAAAATGCTGCAGAATCATCTGTCTAGGGACCATCTGTATTTGGGGGTTATTCCAATGTAGCACCTGACACATGATAATAAATGGATTTTTCTGGCTCTCTCTGGCTCTATTTTAAACTGTCATCATTTTAAACCACGAAATATGTCAAGTGATAATTAAACCTCACCACAGACAGGTACTGTGAAAATGATTAACTTTTACCATTTCCTCCATACACATTTTGAATATTTTGAATACCCCAGGTATGGGATCATTACATTGACAGATGAGAGAAGTCATCTTTACAATAATTTATTTTTAAAAGAACCAAAACAGGACTGAAAATTCTGTGTTTTCCCATTGGGTCTTAATTTGAAAACTTCTGCCATAAACTCTTATTTTCAGAGGAAGCCTTGGTGGGAGTAATACAGAACTGGACACCATAATCTCCAACTCTGCCTCAATTAGCTGTGTGACCCGGGGCAAGTCCCTTGCCATCTCTGAGTATCAGTCTCCTCCTCTGTCAAATACCAATGACCATATCTTCACTCTTCCCAACTCACAGGCTTTCTTGAACATATTAAATGAGAGAACAAATGGGAAAGCTCTTTGAGAGCAAAAGGCACACTGGTTACACTATTTGAATGTAAGGTATTATTTTAAATTCTGTATAAAGGGGAAAAAAGTAATATGCCAGCACAGCTTTACAGGCCTACTGTTTTTAAAAAATAAACACACACACACAAAACAGAAACCTCAACTCATTTTATTTTCAGCTGAAGTTTCTGAGCAGGAGATTAGATCTGACCCTATCAAATCAACGTCCCCTCTGAGCCACAGGACTCCCATTTTGTGTCCAAACATGCAGGGGCTCACACAAATGATAAAAATTCAAATGAAGCAGCCAAGCAGCTGGATGGGAATGTTGCTTCCAGCAAAAAGGGAGAGCAAATAACTGCTAAAATTAGTAAAGCGAACAGACTGAAATATATTTTTACCCCCCACAACTCATTGCCCAGACCCGTGGGTTTTTTTACAGGCCTATTTCTTCTGAACTTGGGGTTCTCTACTCCCCTTTGGTAGCAGCAGCAAGACACAGCTCCCCGAGATGGGAGGTTGGGGGAGGTCCCAGGACCTCTGACTCTGCAGGCATGCTGACTGTAGAACAATGAATCCACATTTTTGAATACGAATATTTCAATCAGAATTACACAAACATTATCAGATTCCCATAGAATGTATCTTCCTGAATGACCTCAGTGAAGCCCATTTTAATTCTTTGATCAATTTCCTACAGAGTACAAAAGGTCCTCATTTTTTAAATTTACAAAATAAGATTGCAATGCCTATCTCAGAGGTTGTTTATGAAGATTAAATAAGAAGTTGAATGTGAAAATGTTTCCATTTCCAATCTACAGAATTTATAGTAAAGGACTAAAACTTTTGCCTCTAAATTGTCTTGAATGTGTGGACACACAGGAAATTACTTACTAAAAAGTGGCTCCTGGCAGGGTGCGGTGGCTCACGCCTGTAATCCCAACACTTTGGGAGGCTGAGGCAGGTGGATCACCAGAGGTCAGGAGTTCAAGACCAGCCTGGCCAACTTGGTGAAACCCCGTCTCTACCAAAAAATACAAAAATTATCTGGCCGTGGTGGTGCATGCCTGTAATCTCAGTTACTCTGGAGGCTGAGGAAAGAGAATCACTTGAACCCAGGAGGCAGAGGTTGCAAAAAGTTCAGGGCTCCTGAACAGCAGCCCTGGTTATAGGTGAGGTCCATCCCCCATCCTGTGTTCCTGTCTGCCACCTCATGCCCATTTAGAAGCAGCCAGCCCAGCGAGCCTCCACCAACCCCTTCCCAAGAAAGAAGGTGATCTCTTAGGAAAAATGGAAAATAAAAGCTTCTGACAAACATCATCAAGGAAAGGACTGAAGCCACTGCCAGGTGAGGAGCTTGCTCATTCACTTTTCTCTCTATTTTGGGTGATTTCATCATTTGATGTTCATTTGCTTTTCATCCTTATGTGCTTTGGCTAAAGGGCTAAAGAAAGGATGTCATGTTTGGGGTAAAACCCCTCTCAAGTTTCGGCTAGTGAATGCTTGATGCACCTCCCCAGGTACCTCCTGCAGCTACCCTAGGGGACAGGGCAAAAGAACAAGGTGAAAGAACCCAATCGCTGGAGGCAGCTGTGATTTGAAACAACAAAAACGTGCCCTTTATTTGTCATCAGGGACCTGAGTTCAAACTCACACTCTGTTAGAAGCTCCTGTGACCTTGGGTCAACTGCTTAATCTCTTAGCCTTGGATTCCTTCTGAAGATAGAAGAGAGCACCTCCCCCCTGAAACGCTAGGTGAATGTTTGCTGATTCTTAGCCTGCTTTTCAGGCACTCAGAATCCTTTTAGGGGTGGAGGGTGTGAGAGACACCCAGATGTGAAATCATTGAGTAGACGTTAATATGCTTAGGGAATTTCCTTTTACCTTCCTGCTTCTGTGTCCCTTATTCAGACCCAATTGCCATTTGGGGATCCACCTTCCTCCAACTCTCACTTCATGATATCCTGACCAGGGGTATGGCTGGTGACTGTCAGGAAACCCAACAGCACACAGCATTAGTTAAGTGCACGAATCACATGACCTGAGTCTGTCCAATCCCAGTGAGCTTTAGCACTTTTGTGGGATACACTGGACTAGAGGCCATCTGTCTTCCACTGGACCTGGAGCTGTGAGGAGGGGAGGCTGGCACTCACCATGAAGGGGAACCCCCAGAGAGGGGCAAAATGGAGGGAGAAGCCAGGTCCTCACACTCCATATCAAGTATATCTGAAGCCCAGCACTCCTCACCTTCCACCCTCACTGGACTATCCAATTACATAAGCCATAAGTCCTCTTTTTGTTTGAGCTAGTTGGGTTGGGGTTTGTTATTTGCAACAAAAACGTCACCACTGGTACAGTGTGCCCTTAAAAGTCAAAGGGGACCCTCTGCTGAGAGAGCCATGCTTTGGAAAAAAGATCCTGAAACTTCACCTCCACCAGAACATTCAGAGAGTTGTTCTCCCAGATTCCAACATCAATTACACTGAACAAATGCTCTCTCTATGTTGCGGACCCAACTGAGAGGTGGCTGGCCATGGTGCAGGTACACCAGGTAGACATCTGTCTGCAGGACGCTTGGGCATCTTCTCAACTGACTCATCTATAAGGGCAGGGACTATGCCGGGTCATCTCTGCACACCAAACTCCAATCAGCCCAAGGAAACTTCTATAAGCAACCAATAAAACCTCAACAAACTCTGAGAATCGTATTCACCTTTCCAGAGGAGTCATTTCTCCATTGCAAGTAGTAGTTATCAAACTAGAGTCCCAGATATTGTTTTTGAGGCACTGATGAGGTGAGAGAGCCATTGAGGGGCAGAGAATGGAGCTGAGAAGCTGGAGCCCCAAAGAACAGGGTAGGGGCAATCACTGGCTTGCAGTACATGGGAGAACCAGCTCTGTGCACCAACCAACTGCACTGACTGCACTCAGACCCCGGCCCAGGTCTCCCCACTATTGGCTGCACTCTTATCCCGGAAGGCTGTGGGTCACTGTCTCCATGGAGCCAGTGCCCATCCCACCTGCTCATTTCTGGGACACACACTCCCTGACTTCCTGGAGAGTTCAAAGCAACATTCAACATTTTGTGAAAAGGTTTGTTTTTTTTTTTCTTTTTAATGCAGGCCCTGACGCATTTCTTGGAACCCAATGGCAACCTTGGCCAAGAAATATAACCCAAATAAGAGCATGTAGAGACCAGTGGGGTGCGTTAGAATGCACAGGATTTTCCAACCCTGGTTGCCTGATCTGCCAAGACGCCGTGGCTTATTCACCAAGCCCAACTTGTACACCTTGGAAGCCCTCACCACAGCCACAGGAGAGAAATGGGCCAAATGCAGAGTCAGTGAGGCCAATCAGGAGAGAGAGTGTTGGCAGGTCTTGCTGATTTAGAGGAGAGGTCTCCCCTTACAGATTATTTCCAGTCCTGGCTCTGCTCCTGCTGAAGCAGAGAGATTAAAGATTTGTTAAAAAACAACACAATCTTAAAATAATGAAAAGACAGGTTTGTTGTTTTTTACAAAAGAGCTTTAAAAGATGAACTCATTTTGATGAAAAGAATAGAATTAGAACATAATGGTCAGTTGCATCCCGTACTTCGTTTCCTAATAAAGAAAGATTGCCAAGCAGCAATGAGATAAAAGAGACAGAAACAAATGATTTTAACTCACAGATAATTAACCCCAGAGGCTTGTGGATAGCACATTAATATGCTGGGGCAAATAGCTTAATGAGGTTTGAAAAGGGCTTCAGTGTTTATATGAAGAAGATAATTTCAAGGGTTCCTGAAAAGCAAAGAAATGCCTCTGGCTTGGGGAGCGGTCAAGTAACGAAGATGACAAATGTCAAGCTTAACTTCTGCTGGGATCTGAGAGATGAGGGTGAGTCTCCTGGGTAGGGTGGGGACCTCAGCAGGTATACAGGGAGCACCATCATCTCTCTCCACTGGTCCTTGAGGGGCAGGATCAGCGTGCTTCAGGCAGGCTGACACCATCCTGTCTTTTGGTCCTTAGGAATGTGCAGTGGTTCATACCCTTTAGGGGTCATGACCTCTTTGACAATGTAACTCTTCCCCACAAATTCCAGATAGTGACCTATGCCCAAATATTGCAATGCAACCTCTAAGGAGACCGCTAGGCAAGCACGAGTGATTAGGGGTTCATTATCCTGCCCACACCGACCTATAGCTTGCCTGTCATAACCACAGAGGTTTAGCTCATGTGCATGAACACAGTTTAAGCTCCTTCTAGCAGAGGGACCCACAAGTTGTTAGAAAGGGCAGAGGAGCTCTCTGAGGATGGTAGTTAAGGAAAGTGAGCATTCCCAGGGACTGGTGGGAAGAGCAAGCTCAGCAAATAGGACCAGGTATCCTGGAGCTATGGGGTTCACAGTCAAACAACCTGGAAGGCCCTGTACCTGTGATCTGACCTTTGTGAGAAACGGAGAGATGACATAAAGCCAAGTCAGCCCTGGGACATGCCAGGCATCTAACACTTTTTCAGTGCCCACTCTGTGTCAGGGACAGGGGACCCTGGGAGGAAGACATCTGACTCCTGCGTTTCCAAAACTTGTGCCTGCACAGCAGCATGAGAGCTGTCCCAGGGCAAAGGCTACAGGTACCAGGTGAGTGGCGCTGTGGCTCTTGGGGAGGATTTACATACCTCAGGTTCAGATAGCATCACTGGCAGATCCATCATGAGCCCTGAGCTATCCACCACAAGGTCCTGCTGCCTCCAATCCCTGGAGAGAGCTGAGCTCAGCCAGAGGATGCGATGGTTTATATCTGTAATGCTTAAGGATGATTTCTGACCCCAGTGCTCAGAAAGCCCCTGATCTTGGGAGAGAAGTTTATGTTTGTCTTTAAGTCTCACTCTGTCTCCCAGGTTGGAGTGCAGTGGTGTGATCTCGGCTCACTGCAACCTCTGCCTCCTGGGTTCAAGTGATTCTCCTGCCTCCTGAGTAGCTGGGACTACAGGCATGCACCACCATGCTTGGCTAATTTTTTGTATTTTTAGTAGAGACGGGGTTTTCACCATGCTGGCCAGGTTGGTCTTGAACTCCTGACCTTGCAATCTGGCCACCTCGGCCTCCCAAAGTGCTGGGATTACAGGCGTGAGCCACCGTGCCCGGTCGTTTGTCTTTAAGTTCTTAAAGGCACCATCTTAAAGGCTTAGTTCTTCTGATTGTAGAATGAGAGAATTAGAGCATAAAGTTAAAGAAAGACTCTGACAGAGGAAAGGGACCAGAATAGGCTAAGTTTAAGATAATTCTTCGGCCAGGAGTGGTGGCTCACACCTGTAATCCCAGCACTTTGGGAGGCTGAGGCGGGCAGATCATGAGGTCAGGAGATAGAGACCATCCTGGCTAACACAGTGAAACTGTCTCTACCAAAAAAATACAAAAACTTTAGCCGGGCATGGTGGTGGGCACATGTAGTCCCAGCTACTCGGGAGGCTGAGGCAGGAGAATGGCATGAACCCGGGAGGCTGAGCTTGCAGTGAGCCGAGATCGCACCACTGCACTCCAGCCTGGGTGACTGAGTGAGACTCGGACTCAAAATAATAATAATAATAATAATAATAATAATAATAATAATAATTCTTCATGGAAAAGTCAATAGGCCACAACATCGAGGGTCTCATGAACACATCTTGGAGACAGAAGAATGAACTGGCTTACTTGAGAAAGGCCTCTATGTCTATGGCCAGGCCTGTTAAGAGCTCTAGTAAAAATTACCCATGCACTGAGCACTGCCAACATTGCCCGTCCTGTGCCAAGGGGTCTGCACACACAGTCACCCCTCCCAATATGTCCACGAGGCTGTGTGGACACCGAACACATCCCTGCACAGAATCTTCCTTTGAGGACCAAACCATTGCCTGTGGTCTGGATGAGGATGATTTTGCAAACCCTGAGGGGATTTTTCTGGTGTCATTCTGGGGGAAAAGTTTCACCCTCTGAGATGGTGAGCAGGCAGGACTCTGAGCTGCAGCTGCTTGTGGCCATCCTGGAAGGCTACCTGGAAGAGGCCAATGTGCCAGGAGAAGGAAGGACAGGAAGAGTGTGAGAATCCTTTTATCAGCTGTTCTTGAAGCCATATCCACCCTTAGATTCTGTAGCTTCATAAGCCTTTCAGGCTTCAGCCAGCACAAGTTGGGTTTCTACAACTCAGAATTGGGACTGATGGTTTGTACTATTACTATCCGCATCCTTTTTCAGGTAAGGTTGAGTAACTTACCTGAAGTCACGCTGTGAGTAAGCTGCCTACCAATTGGTCATGATCAAAACTGGGCACCAAATCACTACTTAAGCAGGACACATCAGCTAGGTGCGCCATGCACTTCCCGTTCAACTTCAGGCAACTAGGCACAATATAGTTTCCCCGCAGCTGAAAAAAGGCAACGCAACCCAGAAAGAGCCAATTTCTGTGAGGTTGGGAGACAGGAGATAGATGTCACTCTCAACTTCGAGCCCAGTGACTGTAGAAGAACAATCAGTGCCCCACTGTATGTGAGAGAGGGTGGAATGGGGGAAGGAAAAGCCATCTCTTTCCCCAGATGGCAGTCTTGAATTGAAAAAGACCCACGGCTCCAGGCACTGTCAAATCTGGATGGCTCCCTTTTAAATTCCCTACATCTGCAGCTATTAAAGAAGTTACCTCAAAATAACCTAGGAGTTTATTAATCTGTTTCATTGAAGACAGTCAGCCACTTCACATTATACCAAGATAGATTAGGCAGGGAACTGAGAGATCCAGAAAACATCTGCTACACAAAATCAAAATTAATGGTAAACAGAATGCAGTTCTTGACAGCTGAAGTTCACCCAGATGCAGAGAACTATAAAGGGGCTATTGGAGGCAGCTGCCAATTAGGGACCGATTCCACGGGTTTTCAGAAAGTTAGGCTCTAGTTTCACACTCGGGACTGGCAGGTCATGTATGCTTAGGAGATCTGCACTGCAAAGGAGCCAGAGCCATGCTGAGTGTGCATGTGATGGTCACCCCCTTTTTTCCTTTTCCCTGAAGACAGCAGCAGCCCTCCTCTCCCGGGCTCCCTCACAGCCTTGCTAGGCCAGGCTGGACAGGGCTGGAACATGTGCGGGAGCCAGCGCTGGGAGGTGGGCAATGCAACATGACATTGGTGCTCATCCCCAAACTCGCAGCCCCTAATCACAGCACAATCACAGACATCTGGAATAGCTTACAGATCGCCCTATGCTCCTCAGAGATGGCTGACAAGGGCTGAATTATCCCAGCCATTTGCTCAGCTTACTCAAGTGTTCACTCATGGCTGTAATTCAACGTGATGGGATCAGTCAGAGAAAAGTACCAGTTTGAGTAGATGAATTTTGGCAGTCACAATCAGCACTGGCCCTCACAGTGGACATGGGAGTATCTTAGAGAGGTAAGGGTGGCACCTTTTGCTGAAGCTTCAGAAAAGGGTGAAATTAAATTTTAGGTGTCTGGAGGGAGTTATAAAAATACCTGCACTGGAAAGCACAGAGAGATGCAGCCGTCACTCTTTCCCATGCAGCTCGTATAGGGAGGTCCCAGGCATGAATATCCAGGGTCATACGGAACTATCCTGAAGGAGGAATGGCTCTGTCTCCCTTGGGGAGGCATGCACCCTTCCCAGAGGTCACCCTATCAGTCTCGTAGTCCTGCCACAATCTTTGCTACTGTGTCTACCTTCAAGTCCCACAAATCTAACTTGGAAACAAAGCACCCCCAGCAAGTCCCTCTCAGCTCTCTGGGCTTGGCAGCCAACATAAGGTACAGACACCCTTGGATATGATGAAGCAAGATCAAGTCACTTAAGCAATCACCACCCATTAAAGAGAGGTTCAGGGCATCAGAGAGGCACCAGCCCAGAAGCATTCCTCATCCCTACTAAAAATTAACATGAAAAGGAAGGAGTCTCATGTGTGCAGTGCTATCTGCTCTGTGTCACAAGTTACTCAAGGGAAAGGGAGGTAAAGAACGTGAACATTCTCTGAAAACATCAGAACAACCAAGAAGATATTCTTATTATTGCTGCCACACTGTTCTGTACATGCACAGGCCATGGAGCACAGTCTGGTGCCTGGGCACTCTGAGGAAGTTCTGCCTCTTCCTGGGCTCTCTAGGGCAGGGTTTGCAAAAGGCACTGCATGGAATGCCTGCCCTGAGATGGTCAAAAACAAAACAATTAATTTTGTTAAATCCCACAGAAAACCAAGTTTGGAAAATGCTGCATATTACATTCCCTGTTGAGAGTGACATTTTGTCTATGAAAAATCCTGAGAGATTCTCCAGTCAAAATATCATCATCATCAACAACAATGAAAACTAAAGTTTACTGAGTCCAACATTTTCCAAGTGTATTACTGTCCTAGGGCCACCATAATAAACCACAAACTAAGTGACTTAAAACCAGAGAAATGGATTTTCTCCCAGTTCTGGAGGCTGGGAGTACAAAATTAAGGGGCTGGCAGGGCCATGCTCTCTCTGAAGGTTCTAGGGATGGAGGGTCCCTTGCAACTTGCCAGCTCATGGTGGTTGCCAGCAATTCTCTGCTTCCATCATCACACGATGTTCTCCTTGTGTGTCTGTGTCCAATTCTCCCTTTTCTTGTAAGGACCTCACTATTGGATTAGGGCCCACCCTAATCCATTATGACTTCATCTTTATATCTGCCAAAACCCTATTTCCAAATAAGGTTCCATTCACAGGTTCTGGTTTAGGACTTTGACATGTCTTTTTGGGGAACACAATTCAACCCATAATACTAAGCTTACTTGAATTTTCTTCAGTGCATCAGCCAGGAAAATCTAATGATAGCCATAGAACATTTCTTTAAAAGTGCCTTTCTAGAACCAAAGGGCCCAGTGCCTCACTTGTATATTACTGGGAAGGGCCAGAATGAAAAGGCAACACACACAAAGCAAATGTGTAGCTTGCACTTAATTTAAGAAACAATTGTTGATTAACTACTGGCCCTGGGCTAGAGCTGTGAGGAATTTGGGGATGAAGAAGGCAGGAGGGTCTCTGATCTCAGGAAATTAACCTGATAGGAGCCCTTCCCTCTCCAATTAGATAGGGTAAGCTAAACACTTCAAGAAAGAGAGTTGGAAAGGATGAAGGGGAGGTGGATTTGACAAGGATGAGGGACAAGGCATGCAGGAACAGTGTAAGGCCAGAGGCAAGAAAGCTAGACAGCATGACATCTACGGCTGGAGGGGAAGAGGGGGAAATAGGGCAGAGGACAGGTTTAAGGCACACAATGCATTCACTTTGCCCCTACTGTCGCTAGTTCCCACTATGATTTGGCTTGGACTCGATTTCCACTGGTAACATTAGCCCCTCTCACTTCTCAACACACATACTTAGTCAAGAGTTTCCAAAAGTCACATAATGTGAAGTTGCAGTTGGTTAGCCATTTGTGGCCCTAAACCTTCAATGGAGGGATGCTCCTGAGTCAGGTACAGTATTGAAATAAGGCAAACCAAAACAGGAAACCTCCTCCAGTTCTGTGACTGGGAGCTTCCTCTCTAGACCTGAAGACTTTCTAGACTCTCCTGGGCCTTGTAAGCTGTGCAGAAAAATCAGCTATTACTCATCTGTTCCTCTTTCAGTCCAGGGTCGAGTCAGAGCTGGGAACCAACCCAGGTGTTCATTGCTAGACAATATCTTACTTTTCTTTGAAAGAAAAATAGTTTACTGAAGCACCATAGTGGTTCTATTCTTTTTATACTTGTACACTGTTCTGGAGAAGATTAACAACCCCACAACCCAAGTCAGTGAGTCAGTGAATTCCCAGACCTAAAAATACTTAGAACCAGCCGGCAAGGTCCCACTCCTTTTCTTCCTGCCAGGTTGTAAGCATTGACGTTACAGCACTGGGCTATTTCAGGAACTCTCAAACATCCAACTTTGACAGAAACAAGCAAGAAAGACATCAGTGCACAATAGGAAGAAAAAAGTTTCTGTGATGTTAGAACAAATTTGCTAGTACAAACCCACAGTGTATGTTCCTAAGTCAACCATTTGCGAAGGCTGACACTTCCAGCGGTGGAGAGGTTACAGATGAATGGAGTGCAGCCTGACTACACCTTCACTCCTCCTCTGGACACTCTCATTCTTCTGGGAGTTTGAAGTCATAAGTTCAGTCAGACCTTTTTCATGCATTTGAATAGAAATACATGGCTCTTTTATAACCCCAGCCTTATTAGAGACATTTTCAACACAAGGACAGTAAGATTCCAAAAAGGTTAAGTTTATATGTGATGTTACAATGCAAATCAATTCCAAACATTCACAGTCGGGATTCCAAACAGAATATTATTCAAAGCCAAAGTTCATGTCAAATTCTCCTCTCCTTATGGCTATTTCTTTCCAACTTACATGGTCACAGTACCCATTGTGAACACTACTTTCCATAAGAAACATCCTTCCCAGCTCCATCAACCTTCATCCATTTGGTTTTGATATTCAAACAATGCAGTTTGCTTTACATATTGTCCTACAGTTCAGAGGACATCGAGTCCGAAGCCAAAGATAATGGCAAAGGGGAATGTAAGCCAGAAAGTTCATCTTAGAGTCAGATTATCCAGATCCTATGACCCTAGGGATCCAGCACCATGGACAGCAGCACACTACCAGCTGGACTCAATATAGTGTGAAAAGTTTGTGTTACCAAGGTCCCAGGCATGAATATCCATGTATCAACGCATGTTGATAACATAGCCATTCTATGTCTTTTGCTGTGTTGCATAACACAAGAACTAATCAGGAGGCAAAGCAATGTTAGATTTAGTAGTCAATATAGAATTTGCTAATTTCTTTTAGATTGTCTCCCTCTTTGGAGACAGTACCACAGAGAAGGATGTGGTGAAGGGTAAAACCAAAGCCACATTCTAGACCAGGAACTCATTTTCGTTTCTGATCTCATCATTCTATCCATGTAATAAAAAGATGATTGTTAATGATTCCACAAATCATACAAAAGGCATCCCTTATTAGAGACTAGGTATTACTGAAAATGAATAAGGGAAACTTCAATTTCCACTAAAAGATTTCTGAAAGTAACACCCATATATGTTTACCTCAGAGACCATAAAACAAATGTGCTACAGGAACTCTGGCAGGGGAAACAGAACATCATGGAACTGTTTTCAAAAGGAAATTAATTAGTTATTTCTATTTCAGCTTAGCTGAAGCTGTAAGAAATCTATTCAGAAATATTTTTCACAGTGGCATCTCTTCCCAGATATTGAAATACCACAAACCATAAGCCATTTTTTGTGTTGTTCACGTTGCTTTGCTGGGTAAAACTAATAATTATTCCAAACTTCACTCAAGAATGAGGCTTCTCTTAAGAGACCAAAAACATGATTGTGAATGAGCCAGTTCTTCAAGTATCCCACCTCTGGTACTTGAAGGTAGAAGTCATAGTTTTCACAAGCAAACCTGGCCTTCAGTCCATCCAGTCCCTACAGACAAGTGCTAAGCAGTCAGCACCCAGAAAAGGCCGCATGAAATTTCAAAGAATGAGCTGCCCACAGTCTGAAGTTCATCTTAGTTTCAGCAAACTACTTCAAAAATGTCAACACTGAAAATAAAAAGGGTATGAGTGCATTTTTCCTACCTTCTCTTCTTGTGACTTCAAAGCTTCTGGGCTCCTGCAAGAAAAGAAAGACTTTGTGTTTTTTGAAGAATAATTCATATGTACAGATACTTGCAAATATCTCCTCTCTTGTTAGTCACATATTTATGAAAAGGTGAACAATCTACGAAGAACATGACACTGAGCAATGTTGGTCTACTAAACTCTCAACATGTACATCTATAAATGTAAACAACTTGTTGCTTTGAGGGCTTAGGCAAAAAAAATCCTGTTAATCACAAAGTTTTTAATGAGCACAGCTCATTCTCAGGGCCTTCCTTATTTGGAGTATGGGCTGGTACCAAGTGTTAAGGAAGACCCTCTTCCAGGTTGATGACCCACCCTCTGCCTGAACTGTAGGTGCTTTTAGGGACTGAAGAAAACATAAGCAGATGGGCTAAAATTATCTGGCCAGCAGCAGGTTCTGTTTTGTGGTGCTATGGTGAAGACCACCACTGCTACTGGATACTGACATCACCTGATAATAGATTAAACACAATTTATAGTTTCCAAAGGGTGAGATCCTATGAACAATTTGGATAGCCAGTTCATGCCACTGGACTAAATTAAGCCCTTGGGTTTTCTTAATTCAATCCTATCTTTATTGATGCTTACTATGTGCAGGGCAATAAGCAAAGTGTTTCAGAAGTTACCCAGGTAAAACTGAGTACCTGCATTGATATTCACAGTTGATTAGGGGGCTACAGAACAAACACAAATTACTGAGAAATGAAAGGGTGATTTGTCTTGTAAATACCAGCATTTCACATTCCAGTTGGAAACATAAGGAAAAGTGTTTTTAAAAGAACCTTTGAAAATAGCACTGAAGAACAGGCAGATTTTCAGACAAAAATGGGGGAGGGAGGGTGGACCAGGAAGACAGAATGGCATAGGAAAATGTTGGGTGGTATGAAAATTCAGGGTAGCTCTAGAAGAATGAAAAGTCCTGGTGAGAAGTAATGGGGGGAAAGACTAGAAATGCATATTGCAGTTTCATAACTAATATAAAGTATCTCCAATTCATCATAAATGACATGTTTTGGATAAAAAGCCTAAGGTTAAAAATAAGCTGAAAGTCCATACTAGCAACTAAAGAAGAGAAGAGAAAATACCAAACTGGGACTACCACCTCAACACCGCAGCCAAGAAGGTAATTCAGCACCAGTGCTTTTTAAGGTAATAGCATTGTCTTTCACACCTTAGCATTCTTGTCTAGCATCCTCTTGTCAGAAGGGGGAGGCAATATTAGAGATGAAACTAAGAGGGCACTGGGAAGGTTGTCCTACCCAAATTACATTCCCTGACTGCTACCTTTCTACTGAGCAAAAAGCCCTGGTGGAGATCAGTGGAAGATCCATGTCACATGCCAACAGCCCATCACACAAACCAAACTCTGGTTCCTGAAGGAGTACTCATGAGGTAAGGGTTCAGAGGAGGAGGCATAGAGATGACAGGTTAAATGCAGGAAACATAAGCCACAGAGCGTATTTTGCACAAAGCAAACCCAGCTCCTCCCAAACTGTTCCTCAGTAACCTGCTCCAAGGCCTGGCACCTCTGTTTCTTGAAACAACTAGTATTCATGGAACAGGAGATATTCATAATCAGCTCCAGAAAAAAACTAAGAAATTTTTGTTGTGGTTACATAAAATTTATAAATTAATTTAGGGAAAGCTGACATCTATATAATGTTGCATGTTCTTATCTAATAACACAGGATTTTAATAATTGTTTGAGTCTACTTTTGCTTCTTTCAAGAGTATTTTATAGTTTTCCTTGTGCATATTTTGAATATTTCTTTTTTGTATGCCTTTTGTTATCATAAATGGGATGTTCTCTTATTATTTCTTCTAGCTGATTTTTGTTTGTATATTTGATGGCAATTTAAAAATAATTTTTATATTTATTTTATAACCAGCTTCTTGGTTAAATTTTACTGTTTGTAATAGTTTTTCCATTGATTCTTTTGGGGTTTCCATTTGAGTATTTATGTAATTTGCAAACAGCAATTATCTTATCTCTTCTTTCCAATTCCTATACTTCCAGGTGTTTTCTCTTGCCTTAGGGCTTTAACCAATTCTCAACCCATGTTAGGCGTTGTGTTCATACTGGGCACCCTTGTCTTGGCTTTTGCTTTCAGAAGAAAACCTTTAGCATTTCCCCATTAAGTGACAGGCTGGTTTTAGCCTGAGATATGTTTATTATATTGATGAAACCAATATACATTTCACTGAGTTTTAAAAATAAATGTATGTGCTAGCGAAAAACAGCTTGTTCCTTTACTCATTTGTTTATTGACTGTTTCCCTCTAGTGGAATGTGGGTTGGGATGGTGCCAGTATCTTTTTCACTCTTGCATCATCAGTGCTGTAGCAGAACAGATGCTCAATACATATTTGTTGAATAAAAAATAAAATAAAATAAATGTGTTGGATTTTATCAAGTACTTTTCTCTGGCATTTAAGGAGATAATCATATGATTTTTCTCCTTAGTTCTATTAATAGGATGACTTACATAGTAGATCTCATAATATTCCACTACCCCTGTATTTCTAAAACAAGCTTTTCTTAGTCATAATATACTTTTTAAAATATGCTGCTGGATTCTGTTTATTATTTTAAATATGTTTTACATTTATTGGTCTATAATTTTTTGTACTGATATTCATAAATGAGATTGGTCTACCAATCTCATATTTTTCTTATCAGATTTAGAAATTGCCCAGGCGCGGTGGCTCTCACCTGTAATCCCAGCACTTTGGGAGGCTGAGGCAGGTGGATCATGAGGTCAGGAGATTGAGACCATCCTGGCTAACACGGTGAAACCCCATCTCTACTAAAAATACAAAAAATTAGCCGGGCGTGGTGGTGGGCGCCTGTAGTACCAGCTACTCGGGAGTCTGAGGCTGGAGAATGGACTGAACCCGGGAGGTGGAGCTTGCAGTGAGCCGAGATCGCGCCACTGCACTCCAGCCTGGGAGACAGCGAGACTCCATCTCAAAAAAAAAAAAAAAAAAAAAAAAAAGAAATCAAAATGAAACCAACTTTATGTAATGAATTTGGAAGTTTTCCTTTTATTATACTCTGAAATAATTTAAATAAAAATAGGATTATCTTATTTTAAAATTTGTTTATTTTTGAGACAGAGTCTCACACTGTGGCCCCGGCTGGAGTGCAGTGGCACGATCTCGACTCACTGCAACCTCTGCCTCCCAGGTTCAAGTGATTCTCCTGCCTCAGCCTCCCAGTTCTTCCACTTCATTTCTCAGAGACTGACTGAAAGGGAGGAGAGGTTAAACTTGTCCAAGGTCTCATATTTTGGTCAGTGGCCAGCTAAGATTTAAATCCCAAAGTCTGATTCCAATGCCTATGCACACAGCATTCCAACTTTAAAAATAGTCATGATAGTTAATTCCTAGGGACATTGTGAAAATTTTATGAGATAGACTTCTTCTTTGTGCCATAAAAAAGTAGCTTGTATGAGACTAATCCTTCTGCTATCAACAACTATAAAAGTGGAATTAAAAAATGTTTTTGAAGGCATCCAACAGCAACAAAAGCAGCCAGAATTTAAAGGAAAGTTATGAGAGAAAAGTCCATTGAGATGAGCCCCATATTCACTGCCACATTTCCCCTTTGCAACATTTGCTGTTTTGCATAGAAGCCAAACAGAATATAATATTCTAGAACTTAGAGAAGTCTCTCTGAGATGGGAAATAAACATCAGAGTGCAAGGCTACCAAAGAAGCCAGAAATTGAGGGTCAGAAACCCTGGAAAAGGAAACCAGAAAGAAGTGAGCTCAACATTTTCGGCTTCCCCTTGAGTTATATGATTATGCCTGAGCTACACACATAAAGGGCAAAAGGCTGAGAAACAAGTTAAAAAGTAGCCTTGAACAAGAAAAAAAAAGCCTCAAATAATAAAATCTAAGTATAGATTTTGAAAGTACATGGTACTAAAGAGACAAAAATTAGGCTTTCCAAGAAATAATCGCCCTGACAAATGCAGCAGACTTACTGCTAAGACCACATATTCTCAAATTATTCCTATTCTTGAGTAGATAAAGATGATATTCCAGGACTCTATCTGTCTAACAAAGAAAAATAAATCCTCTGTGGAAATCAATAAAGTGATCCACAGGCTTTACAATTTTTCATATATAATCTCCAGCATCCAGTCTAAAATTACCAGGCATAGCACGAAATGGGATCGAATGGCTAAAATCCAAGAAAACAGACCACAGAAACAGAGCCACATGTTATCCAGATCTTAGAATTCTTAGGCACACGCTTTAGAATAATTATGGCTAATATGTTTAGGAAAATAGGAGAAAAGATGCTGAATTTCATTATAAAACTAGAATCGATTAAAAGACTACACATTGGGTACACTGTAAAATGCTCAGGTGATGGATGCACCAAAATCTCCGAAATCACCACTAAAAACCTGTAACCAAACACCACCTGTTCTCCAAAAACCTATTGAAACAAAAATAAACAAAAAATAATCAAACAAAAATTTCATAACTGAAAATGAAATAACTGAAAAATTCAATAGGTGGATTTAACAACAGATTAAACACAACTGAAGAAAGGAATAGTAAGATGGAAGCTAGATCAGTAAAAAATAACCACACAGAAGATCTGAAAGGAAAAAAGATAAAGAATGAAAAATACAGAAAAAGTATGAGACACTGTAACATCGTGAAGAGTTCTAACAAGCATGTAATTAAATTTTCAGAGTGAAAATTCAGAGGAAATGGGCAGAATCAATACTGAAAGAGATGCTGGTTGATACTTTTCCAAAACTAATGAAAGACATCAAGCCAGAAATTTGGGAATCTCCACAAGCCCCAGGCAAGATAAATACAAACACAACCATATCTAAGTACTCAGTAAAATAGTTGAATATTCAAAGACAAATAGAAAATCTTTAAAACAGCCAAAGGGTGGGTGGTAGAGATGGGGAGAACATTGCCTAAAAAGGAGCAACAGTAAGTGGGATAGCTGATTTTTCAGTAGGAAATAATGGAACCAGAAGACAATGGAATGCCATCTTTAGTTTTTAATTTTTTAAACTTTTATTTGAAGTTCAGGGGTATATGTGCACATTTGCTATACAGGTAAACTGCATGTCTTGGGGATTTGGTGTAAAGCTCACCCAGGTAATAAGCATAGTACCCACCATCTTTAAAATTTGAAAAAAACATTAGAATCCAATGAAAATATGGGTATTCATAAAGTAAAATAAATGAAGGTAAAATACAGATATTTAGACAAAAAAAACCCTGAGAGAATACATTGCCAACAAATTAACACTAAGAGCAATACTTTATAGCGAACTTTTAAGGCAAAAACGCAAAAAATTATTCAGATGAATGTATAGCTATGCAAGAAGAAATAATGAGCACCAAAAAGCATAAAAAAACATAAAAATACATTTCAGCTACTTAACACAACAATAATGCACTGTAAGATAAAAATATTTGTAGAACTAAAATACATAGTAATATGATTTTTTTAAAAAAGATCAGGAGGTCAAATGAGATTAAAGTGTTATAATGTCCTAGTACTGTCCCAAAAATGGCAAAATCAGTGCTATGACACCAAAGGAATGAAGTAACCAAAACTGTCTCATCCAAAAGAAGACAAGAAAGGCAGAAGAGAAAAGGAATATAGAACAGAGAAAACATGGGTTTATATTTAAACCTATTTAACTATAAATTGGCTAAATAATCCCATTAAAACACAAGGATTGGGCTGGGCGAGGTGGCTCATGCATGTAATCCCAGCACTTTGGGAGGCTGAGGCAGGTGGATCACGAGGTCAGGAGATCGAGCCCATCCTGGCTAACACAGTGTAACCCTATCTCTACTAAAAATACAAAAAATTAGACAGGCATGGTGGTGGGCACCTGCAGTCCTAGCTACTTGGGAGGCTGAGGCAGAAAAATGGCGTGAACCCGGGAGGCAGAGCTTGTAGTGAGCCCAGATTGCGCCACTGCACTCCAGCCTGGGAGACAGAGTAAGGTTCCGTCTCAAAAAAAACAAAAACAAACAAACAAACAAAAAAACACAAAAAAAACAAAATAAAAAAACACATAAGGATTGGCATAATAGAGAAAACAATATCCAACTATATGCTGCCTACAAGAGACATATCATAAATATATGTTTACAAAAAGGCTGAATGTAAAGATTTAAACGATAAACCATATTAACTTCAACCAAGAAAACATGGCTATAGATAAAGTAGGCAAGAATTATTATCAGTGATAAAAGGGGATGGTTCATAATTAGAAAAAGAACAACTTAACAGGAATATATAGCAATTCTAAACTTGTACATACCTAGTAGCATAGTCTAAACATATGCAAAGCCAGAACTCAAAGAACTAAGAGGAGAATTTTTTTAACCCACAATAATGGTTGGAAAATTAAAAAAATCTCTGTCTTTAACTGATAGAACAAGTAGAGGAAAAAAGCATCAGTAAGGATACAGAAGAGTTGAACACTATAATTTTAAAACTTGACCTAATTGACAGACATCAAACACTGTACCAAATAGCATTTCATTTCAAGTGTCCATTCAAGATTTATAAAAATTGGCCGTATGCTGAGCCATAAGCAAGTTTAAACACATCATGGCAACCTCATGGAAAAAATGTTGGATGTATCTTAGAACATACATAAAAATCATTTCCTGATGGATTGTAGATCTACATGTGAAAAGTAATGCAACTAAGTCTCTATAAGATATCAAGAGTATCTTCATGACTTTAAATACATAGGTGAAAATTTCTTAAAGAGGATGTGAAAAGCAAACCAAAAGAATATCTCAGACTTTATTAAAATTAGGACTTCTGTTTATTAAAAGATAGGATCAAGACAATGAAAAGGGAAGCCATTAAGGAAATATATTTGCAATCCATATATCTTACGAATGACTTATTGAGAATATATAAAATACTTTTGCAAATCAATAAGAAAAATACAAATAACCTAATTGAAGAATGAGTAAAAGATTTGAATAGGCACTTCACAAGTTGAAACCACAGTGGGATACTGCTATAAACCACATATAATAGATGACATAAAAAAAACTGTTAATAGTAAATGTTTACAAGGATATGAAGGAACTATAATTTTTATACCCTCAGAGGAACCAGCACCAGCAAAACTTTCCTTATTGGTCTGAGTCCCAGTATGGAGAGGCTCCTCCCCTGGAGACAGTAGTGATAAAGGTATTCCTTCCTGCAGGTACTGCTCTTAACTATTGCAGTGTTTCCTTTTCCACCTTCTTAATCCTTTAATATCTGTTTAACCAATTTCCTGTAATTAAATTATGTTAAAATAACTATTGTGACATCTACGTTCCTGACCCAACAATTTAACTCCTAAGTAAACGTCCAACAGAAGCACATTCATGTGAGCACCAAAATGCATGTATAAGAAGGCTGAATGCAGCATGATATGTAATGCAAATGTCCACCAATGGTAGAACAGATAAACTGTGGCATATCCACACAATGGAAAACTTCACTGCAGTGCAAAAGAAAAAACTCTGCAACATGTGATAATGTAGCTGAATCTCATTGTCATAGCGCTGAGGGAAAGAAAGCAGAAACAAATGGTACAGTTTATAAGATTTTATTTTTATATATCTCAGAAACAAGCAAAACCAATCTCTGATGATAGATGAGTAGTAACCTTTGCGAGGATAATGACCGGGGGGACACAGAATGGTTTGTGGGATGCTGGAAATGTTCTATATTATCATCTTGGTGGTGGTCACATAGATGTGTTCACTTACAAAATATTAACCAAGTACTACACTTAGGATATGTGTCTTTACTATATATTTGATATGCTCCAGTAAAAATTTTTAAAATAAGACAAATTACCCAGGAGTAATCAGAAGTTTGTTAAATAGAGGGAACAAACCCCACTTTTCATTTACAGATGAAGAAAGATGTACTGAGGGAAAGACTGCAACTTGCTGAATTTCACATGAGAAGTGGCCACATCAGGACTAGACTCAGACCTCTGAGGTCCTACCACTATACTCTACTTCCTCCAAGGAAATGCTCAACACACATTCGTGAAAAATATGACAGGGATTAAGAGTGGGGGCCAGCTGTGCCTCTGTCACCTTTGTTGAATTATTTAACATTTCCTTAGTCTCTCTTTGTTGATCTGTAAAGGCAGAAATAGCACATTCCTCATAGAGTAGTTGTGGTGATCAAATGAAATAATAATAAGCTTGTCCCATGCTTAGCATGGTGTCCAGCACACAGGCAGTCCTCCAACATGTGCCACCATCATCATCAACATTACCATTCATGAAAAGAGCTAAGAGAGGGAGATGATCAGATTATTTTTGGGAGGTAAATGAGTTCAACAGCTTCCTCAATTGTTGAGGCTAAATAAGAATCCATCTTTCCAGTGCTTAAAAAAGCAACCCCTCAAAAGCTGTAGCAGAAATGTAAGGAGTGAAATTCATTGACATAATGACACCAAGGCCCTGGATGCATTGTCTAAGGAAGAAATTATTTTCTGCAGAAGCTTCAAACCAGATGGTTATAAATGAGACTTAGTGCATGGGCATTACTTAATGACTAAATTTTTTTAACTAAAAATCTAATTTTATTATAGTATAAATCACACTTTCTTGAAGCAGGGAATTAATTTTAGATTTTTCATTCACTGCTCATAACCTTTCTACGAGTTTGACAGCCAAATCATTTAAAATGTCATTTAACCAATACAGTACAACAGCTTTATTCCTCATTGTGCCCTTCCTGAATCCGTTATCTCTCGCTATAATGTAGAAGAACTTAAATAAAAAATTACCATTCTATAAAGCTGTATTTTACTATGCAGTTAAACTACACAATCTTTATTTTTGAATCAATATAATATGAGTGCTGAGCAATATTTTTCATAATCCAAAAGCCGATTACAGATTCTCAGCTACCAAAAAACAGTTTGAAGGCTGCTGAAAGAGTATAAATGAGCACTCTCAAATTCTACCCCTAGGTCCATCCCATGTCCATCTTGGGCACAGGGGGTGAGGCTCTGGAAAAGGATGGTGAGGCCCTGCCCCAGATCATAGTCACGCCTCTGCATCCGTGCTCTCAGAGGTCTTTGGTTAGGGAGTAAGCCTCAGTGTGTCACCCAGAATATTATGGGATTCACTGGGAAAATATTGTCTATGTGGGTTACAAAAGTGGGGGATCAAAAGCATCCACATTGAGAAGAGAATGAAATGAAAAAGTAAATGGAGTGGAGCTCCATGTGACCAGATCTCCGTAGACAAAGCAGAATGGAGTGGAGCTCAACGTGGCCAGATCTTCATAGACAAAGCAGAAAGGGGTCTGCTGTACAAGGGGCCCGGCCTGAGGAGGTCCCTGTGCCAGTGTCCTGAAGATGGGCCCCTGACTGGCAGCACCTCCATCCAGCAGCAGAGGGGCTGAGGAAGCTCCTGGCTTCAGAGTTCCTCAGGCCTCAACTTCGTGAAGACACACAAAAGGAAGCCCATGTGTCCAATTTATGAACCAATTAGTACAGATGAGATGGAAGCTTTGCCATCGGACTCATTGCTACTGAAATTCTGACATCTAAGTTCTAAGTTTTTCATATCTGAGATGCTCTTAAAATGAATGCTTCTTTAACAATCTTTCTTACAATTTTTCATTTATTCACTTGAATTTTAAAAACTTGACTCTAAGCAGGTTCATTTTTGCTAGCAAGACACTATTCTGCAATTAAAATCTTCACTTGGACTGACAAAATACAGCTAAATAAAGTGGCGCCTTATGTAGCACGTATTCCACCGCTGGCTCCCACTTTCTGTGCACACAGTAAGAGTTTTGCACACTTTATCTCATTTATATGGCTGAGTTAAAGGCAGAAGGAAAACTATTGAGTTGTTAGATTTCTCAGCACACCATGTCTGGGTCTTCAAAGCCAGAGAAGGTTAGAGAATTAACCCTAAACCCGGGGCTAGTTTGAAAGCCAAGCTGAATAATCCAGCAAAGAACAGGATATTCTGGGGGAGGGTCTAAACACCCCCTGCTTCCTCCAGTTATGCAGAGCTTGCTGCAAGTGCTCATGAAAAACACCGAAGGGGTGCTGGCTCTTGAGAAATGCCACTTAATCGAGGGGTCAGTGTTCCCCTCCTGCACCACAGAGAACAGTGTCAGATGGCTCTGGGGTTAGGGAGAGGTGTGTGTAGCCCTGGTAGACGGGCTTACTGCCTTAAAGGACAGTCAAAGGTGGGGGAGGCACAGCTGCCAACACTAAACCTTTAGGGGCTTAGATAGCTGAGGGAGTCTGATAAAGGCCAGGGGTCCCTGCACCTTTCAGCTAGCCCTGCCTAGGAGTTGCCCAATCAGCAGAGGCTGAGCTTGCCTTTCTCATCTTCCCAGAAGACCAGATGTGAAGGGGAGAGGGCTGGGCATGGCCATATAGGCAAAGAATGTGCAAGTCTCCTTTGAGCCCGGGAGTTCGAGACCAGCCTGGGCAACATAGTGAAACCCCCATCTCTACAAAAAAAATATGAAAATTAGCTGGGCATGGTGGTGCCTACCTGTAGTCCCAGCTACTTGTGAGGCTGAGGTGGGAGGATCAACTGAGCCCAGGGAGGTAGAGGCTGCAATGGAGCGCCACTGCACTCCAACCTGGGTGATAGCGTAAGACTCTGTCTCAAAACAAACAAACAAACAAAACAGTGCAAGTCTCCAGCACTTTGGGGCTGAAACAGAGATAGCACAGCAAGCAAGCTCTATGTCCCCTCTATTGCCTATCTTACAATAAATGACAATAAATGGATCAATGTAAGGAAACCAGTATTACATGGGGCTGGGAAGTCTCAAATAACTAAGCCAGAGAGTTTAAAGGGAGGTTTATCAAGACAAAAGGAAGAGATCATGTCACATGACTTTTTAAAAATACCAAGGAAATGTCTTTACTATTAAGGTACTCTTTTACTTTACTAATTTAAAAAAGAATCACCATGATAAACCCATCAATAGCTTCTTGTGGGCAGACCTGGGAATACCAACTTTATTATGCCCATGAGGGCAAAGCCTCCAGTAGGTCTGAATCACCTGATTGTTTCAGTAGCTGCTCCACCAGCTGCAGGCCTGAGGAAGCCACCCGGATACTTCCCACTCCAGTTTGCCCATCTGTAAAATGGGCAGACCCGACAGCCCAGCCAGGACAATTGAGGCGATATCTCAGAAACATGGGCAGAGTCCCACAGAGAGTTCTGTCCAGGGCTTTCTGACAGGAAGCAAAGGGTGGTCAGTGAAGGAGAAAGCTGTGATACTCTAAAAAGAAATGGAATTAATGGTGATTACCAGACACTAGACAGAAAAGAAAGCAAAAGGATAGGTGCCCATCTTCAGAAATTAAGATGATTTGGAAATATCATATGAGGATTTAGTGATTTTAAATTCTAGATATCATTTAAAGCTTTATGCTAAAGGTTATTCATTTACAATTTAAAACGAAAAGTTAGCCCTGAATTTAAGACAGTCTTTGGTAGCAAATCCACCAATATGAGTAAACACTCAGTTACATGTGATGAAATAAATGTCAATAACTGATTGATCACTGCTCCTTGTTAAACATAATCGCCTGCACACAGCCAGATTAAGGGACCAAGAAGGCAAGAGGGGAATTTTCCAGTTGTATCTCTCAGACAACCCAACAAATTAAAAACTAATTAACTTTTTGATTTGGAAAGTAATCCACATCTCTCAGAATGAGCAATCACCACGTCCAAGACCATCACAACAGTTAGCAGCATGGGGCTCTAACTCAGCACCCCGAGGAACAACCTCATTAACATGTCATTGCTATTTCCACTGACACTAGCAGGGCTCAGCCTAACACAGGCATTATCTGCAGAGCTGCTTAACCCCAAAAGCAACGGTCATACTGGACTGTAACTACAAGAGGGGTGTCCATCTCCCCCAGGGTCCACGTCTCCTTCATGTCTTACTGCAGCACAGCGCCTGGCATAGCGTAGGCCCTAAACACATTCTATTGCTAGAATGAAATCAGATTATCCCAAGATCTCCTGGTAAGAATATGGAGGTGAGTGCAGTTTCCCAGCTGGCTCACGGAACATACTGACTGTCACTGAAGCCTGACATTCTCTATTTTTCCTTTTGTAGGTAAAGTTTCTACAGAAACACAGGGACAGCCTGTGATGTGTTCCTCATTCTGAGACGCTTCGTGTCTACCAGCTGTCGATCGAACAAGCTTCTTTCCTGCACTGACTTCATTCCAGCAGTCCATGATCCATAAGAAAATCATGACAGTCTTGTAGGTGTCTGGGGGAGGAGAGAGGACAGCAAGGACAAGTGGCTCTTGAGAGGAAAGGGGGCAGGAGTTCATGTTGAAATTATTTATTACACCCTCCAGGAACCATCCAATAAATGATACAACTTAACATCCACCTGTTTAACATGATATTCCAATCTGCTACTTTTCTTTCTGCCAAGTGCAAGCCCAAGATGAGGTTTAGAATAACCTGTGCCTAGAAAATTAAAAGACAAAAAAGGAAGAAAGTGTGCCCTCCAGTACAGTCCTCATGTCTGCGTCTATTTTTCATTCTTTGTTTTGCACAGAGTTAGGGAGTCACAGATACAGACGGTCTGACATAAAGATGCAAAATGTGCCAGAGTCATGGTGGGGCCAGCGGTGATTGATCGGGCTGGAGCCTCTGAGAAGGTGAGGAAGCTGGGAAAGGGCCGGCTGGGGGCAGGACTGGGTGCAAGTGGTGTCTGATTGGGATAAGCTGAAAACACCCAAAATGGCCAGTGCTTAAGGTCAGGCAAATCCTCTTCTCCAAAGGGACACTTGAAGATCCCTTAATCCAAGACTTCCAACCAGAAACTGTCATCTGACACAGCAATAGGTCCCCTCCCCTTGGATCTTCCTGCTAGCTAGTGTTCCCTCTGTCCTCCTGAGCATCTCCTCTGGCCCCTCTTCACTTCCACTCCCATCCCTCACAGCCTCTGTGGCTCAGCTTTGTGGATGCCTTCCCATCAGGTCCTAGCTTGCAATTCCCACCTCCTTGACCCTCCCCAAGACCCTCAGCCCCATCACCCAGGTCTCTCAGCAGAGCTCTTAACGGGCCTCCTGCGCAATTCATTTCATCATCCCTTCGTTTGTTCATGTGTTCACTCATTCAGTAGATATTTATTGTCCTGGAGATGTAGCAGTGCCAAGGCAGCCCCAGCCCCAGTCCTTATGAAGCTTAGGATCTCACTGGAAGAAACAGGCAACAAACAAACAAACAAACAAACAAAGGAAATGTAGAGAATATCTCATGCTAAGAAGTGCCATGGTGCAAAATGAAACAAGGAAGGGGGATAGACTGCCACAGGGGAAAGGATTTGCTGTGTGAGTTCAGGCGGTCAGGCCGTGCCCCTCCTGGGGGCTGGTACTGGAGTAGGTCTCTACTTCAATACCCAATCTGAGCACATTTGTCTGTTCAGGACTGTTCAATCCCTCCTGCCCACTAGGTGAGCCTCTCTCTTCACTGTCATCTCCCTACGTTGTAGCTGTGGCACCAGCAGTAAGAACTAGCAGGGGAAGCAGCGGAGGTCCTAGGGATGGCAGTAGCATCCCAGTAGCAGTTTCCATTTGCTAAGCAATTACCCACACCAGGCTCCATGCTGAGCCCTCTCCACACCCGCCTCCTTCAATCTGCACAGCCCCCAGAGGAACTTCTGACTCCTACCCACACTCATGAACCTCTACCATGTGTGCCTTACTCAGGGTCTGGTGATTTTGGATTGCTGTCTGAATAAATCATTGGTTTGGGCTCCCACAGGCTTTTTGTACAGGGAGATAAATCCCCATACACACCTTGATTAGAAGGCACTTTCATTGTACCACTATAACACTTATATTAAAAATGGAACTTAAAGTAGTTTAAATTAAATGAGTTATATTTAATTAAAAAGCCTTTAAGGCACAATAAGACTGTTTTTCAATTTTCTTTTACAACAGCGTCAAAAGGAAGAAAGGCCCCCAGTGGTCGGCAGAGCTAGACTGGTGTTTACTTAGGACCTGGCCCATCTGAGAATCCCAAGGAAAATCCAGTTTTATTCCCTGTCCTCTTTCTGCTCCTTAGATAGGATGCACCATGAACTTCAGTTTCCTCGTCTGAAGAGGAGATTGAAAGGTGCTACCTATAAGATTGTTGTGAGAAAGGAATGAGGGAGCATGCAGACAGCATGCAATGTCACTCCTCAAGTAGAGAAATACCTGCCCCACACGTGCCACATCAGGAATCACGCCAGCCTTAGCCACCCACACCTCCCAGGAGGGGCCTTGTGCCTGGGCAAAGGCACAGGGAAGCTTTGTCCCCTGCAGCCTGAATCAGTTATTTCCCTTGAGGAGTAGGTGCTGAGAAAGACAATGAGGACAGAAGTGGGCATTTTGCCCGCACTTCTCTCATAGGCTAACCCAGCAGTTCTCAAATGGGGACATTTAAATAATCCAGAGTATAGGCCATACCCTAAACCAATTAAATCACAATCTCTGGGGGTGGGACACAGGCATCAGTATTTTTTGAAGCCACCCCAGTGGTTCTAATGTATGGACAAGTTTGGGAACCACTGGGTTAATCATGCATCTTAACACCTTACAAACTCTTGCCCCAGTGGGCCTGGCCAGTGCTCTGCACCATGGTGCCCAGCTGCCTCAGACAAACCTCTGCAGGTGCCAGTGGGCTGGCAGGGTTCTCCAATGAGGGTGCCCTGCTACTCCCACATATGGGGAAGGGTGTCCCTTCGTAACAGAGGGTATCAGCTGGGTGTCACAGGCACAGAAACTACTGTAAACAGTGGTGCCAGTTTCTCTTCCCAGCAAGTCAGTGGAGCCAGAGGATGGCTTAGGCAGGCCCACACTCGCCTTCCATGAGGACCGATGCCAGCTCAGTATCCAGAACTCACTGGATGCAGGTGGGAAGAGTAGGCTCAAGCAGCCAGGACTGAGAAGCCTCCTGGTGACATGGAGAATGGGGCCACTGGGCTTGCAGTGCACGAGACACAAAGGGGCTCACCTGCACCCCAGACCCCCGGCACTGGGTCACCATATACATGGCATTAACCTCCAGGAGCTTCAGTTTCCTCATCTGCAAAATGAGGTAGGGTAGTGTCTATGAGACTGCGGTGAGAGCTGAGAGAGGAGGGCAAAGAGCACTCAGTATCTGGTAGCTGCTGTCCACTTGCCAATTTCCACCCACAAACGGCATCCTGGCTGCGCCCCCAGCAATCAGCGTAGCACCCAGCCTGAAAGAAGTGCTCATCATTGTTTCTGAGACTCTGGAGTGGGGAGGGGTCCACTAGTTCTACTGTGGTCAGTAAGCAACAGCTGGGAGACACAGGTTGGGGGAAAGGCATCTGTTGGTACAGTGTCAACCCATGGGCCATGGCCAACCCCTGTCAACACTGCTCCCTCACACCTCTTCTTCCTTCCATGCTAGGCTCTTACCCATGACTTTCTCTCAGCCTTTGGGGCTGCCCATTGGCTCATTTGTTCCAACCCACTTGAATGTCAGGATGCCTTCCACTTGGTCTTCTGCAGGTGTAGATACCTCATGTGTCCTGGGCCCTGTATGTGCCTGGGGTATCCCTGTCCTGCCCTTCGAGATGCCCTCCTCTCCTCACTCATGGGCAGCTCTGACCACTCACTAGCCATGGCCATCCCATAGCGCAGGGGTGCTCATCCACCTAGATGAAAGGGGCATACTCTGAAGGAGCCACCACAGCTCAACCAATCTTTAGTACTCAGTGTGCCTGGGGGTGCCTGACACTCCCACCTCTGAGGAGGAGGCTGTCCCTCCATGGCAGCACCTCCAGCAGAAGTACATGAGCTTGCCTCTGGCCTCATCTCAGCAGCAGCCCTGCTGCTGTCTCCAGCGGCCAGTGGAAGAGTCAGCAAACACCAGCACATTCCCACTGGGTTTCCTGAGCCTCCAAAAGCCCTTCACAGTAACCACAGTTGGTATCACAGTAACCAACTTGGCTGCCAATGCTGGGAATCTTACCTCCTCCTTAAGATCAAGGCCCCAGAACCTTGCTTCTGAAAGGGAGACTGCTGTGGTCAACCCTTAGGAACTTCCCAAGGCCAATTCTTAAAAGCAGAAACAGAGACCACCAAATATCACACACTTAGTCCTCCACCCACAGACACTGCCCTCACTCACCCATGTGAGGGCAGTAGCTGCCAAGTCCCCACTGGAATCCTGGAAGAAGTGCAAGGAAATAGCCAAAGGAATGTTAATATGTTAATTCTCAGAGGTTCAGTGGCTGCCTGATGGTGAAAGAAGAGAAATTGTTGGGGAGGAGGGTGAATAGGGGCAGAACTCATCTCTCCCCACAGAAGGTCAAGAGGCCACCCACAGCCCAGCCCCAGGAGACCACCTCAAACTCTGCTGCCCTCCAGGAGGAGGGGATGCCTCCTCTGATGTGACGTTGTCTGCTTTGGCCTTCCAAAGCTCAATGTCATCAAATGTCCTTTCCCTAGATTCAAAAATATGTCCTTGGGGATAAGAGCACAATACTGTGGTTAGGAATACATGCTAGATAGTCAGAAAGCCAGATGCAAACCCTGGCTCCACCACTTACTATATGGGAGATCTCAAACAGCTCACTTATCTTGAAGCCTCAATTTCTACATGTGTAAAATAAACAAATTAATAATACCTCATAGACTCTCTTTGAGAAGTCAATGAATTAATCCACTTAGTGCTTTGGCAAAATGAAAGCTGTTTATTAATTCTATCATATCAATAGCTATGGAATTAAGAAATTCATATTAGGAATGAGAATTCCTATTGGGAATCTCCTCTTTATTTATTTATTTATTTATTTATTTATTTGAGACACAGTCTTGCTCTGTCACTCTGTCACCAGGCTGGAGTGCAGTGGCGCGATCTTCCTCTTTATTCTTATAAGAGAAGGATAAGAGGAGCCATTCAGACTTCCAGCCCAGAGCTCCAGATGACACTGCCCCCTTTCATCCTCACCCTAGAGATGTCCCTGGTTCCCTAGCCCTCTCTAACTCTTGGCTACACAGAAAGAGACATCACAACAAAAACCAAATTTTTAATGCAATAAGACTTTGTATCTAGCTGGGAGCAAAGCTGAGATTCAGAACTGGGGAGGTGGGGAGTGCATCTATCTCATCTTGTCTTCCATGATGACAGGTCAAATTATCCCACAGCAGCTCAACTATTTTGCTTGCTGGATTTGGCAGGGTGGTGGACCTTCTAAGAAGAGGCATCTGGTCAAGCCATGACTCCCCTCCCATGTAACCCCTCTTTCTTCCCAAGAATGATTCCAGCTAAACCTCAAAGCAGCTGCACTAAGGAGCTCTCTACAGCCACAGGATATGTATCTCTGGAGTCACAGGGCCACAACTGAGCACCAAAGCCTGCTCCCCTTTAGTGAGTTTGATGGGTCAGGCGTGGACACAGGCTGCCTTAGTCCATTTTGTGCTGCTATAACAGAATACCTGAGACTGGGTACTTTTTAATGAACAGAAATTTATTGGCTCACAGTTCTGGAGTCTGGGAAGTCCAACATTGAGGGGCTGGCATTTTGCAAAGGCCTCCTTGCTGCATACTCCCATGGTGAAAGGTCAAAGACAGAGAGCAAGAGATCCAATTCCCAGTCTCAAGCCCTTCTATAATCGGCATTCCTGAGGATGGAGCATGGAGCCTTCGTGACCTAAACACCCCCATTAGGCACCATCACCCAACTTGTGGCACTGGGGATTAAGTTTCCAACACATGCTTTTTGGGGAACACATTCCAACCATAGTACCCCAGGGGCCAAGGGCACTGGCACCAGGATGGAGGGGAGGGCCAGGGTAGTGACTGGCAAAATGCAAGTCGGCCTGTGGAGGCCAAGCCTGTTTTACATCCTGTCTGCAGGGACATCCTAGGAATGGATAAGTTGGGCTTCTGAGCTGCCCAGCCACAGACAGGCCGGGTTGGTGAGGTAGGATATGGCGAGGGTGCTGACAAGACAGGGAGAGGAAGGCAGGCAAGCAAAGCAGGGGAGCAAAGATTTAACAGCACAAGGCAGGCCTTACTGCCAGGGCCAACCCCTGCTCTGAAGATCCAAAAATGCAACTCCATAAAATGCCCCATGTTTAAACAAACTTGGCTCACATTTCTCTGTGTGCTTGCTGAGAGGTTTGAGGCTGGCTCTGCAGCCTCACCAACTGTCCTCCACCCACAAGAACCTCCTGCCACTCCTTCGCAAGAGCCACCCAGCGCTGCACCCACATCCTCCCCTCAGAGCCCCTGGAGGCCCCCTCACCCACTGGGACCTGCCTCCTGGCCACAGGCAAATGGATCTGGGAAGATATTTCCCCAAGCTGAGCCAATAAGGCTCTGCCCCTTGAGAACCTGAGGATACAGACAGAACTCAAATGAGACAGTCTGGGGCCCAGAGCTCTCTGGAAAGACCAGTCTCTGGAGAGAACAGGCAGAGGAGGGAGAAATGGAGAAGGGAGACAGTGTGGCTCAGAAGGGAGTTGGGAGACAGACTGCCAATGCCTCTAAGCCTGAGCCCATGAAGGCATCCTGCCATTGGCTTTGGGAGAAGGTCTGGGGCCTCATGACAACCCTTCTTTGTACATGAGCATGTTAGCAGGTGATTCTGCTCCTGGCCACCAAAGGGTCCCTGATGAATCCCCTGGTTCACAGACCCAGACACCCACCTTAACCAATGTCTTCCGTTTTCCCCTCCTGACAGATATGGCCCTATTCCACCCTACATCTAGACTCAGAGGGTTACTCCTCCTTAAATACTCTAATACTCTGCCCACCCAGATCCTGGTCTTCCTCTCCAAGTACCTCTGCCTCCAAGAGGTCCTTCCCAATCCCACCTTCCACCCAGCGCATTTCTGTGCTAAATTCTCATGTCACCCACGGTTTGGCCTGTGCTGCTAACTAAATATGCTTTGTGCTGCATTCACCGCTCACCATTGTGCTCACCACATTCTTAAAGCTGTTTGTGATTATTCTTTCTTCTTTCTCATAATCCCATGGTGAGATATCAGATAAGAATTTCTTGTACAGTGCAGTTCATGATCATCCTTACTTGTAACACAAGAACAGTCATTTTGAATACATTCAGATTTAAATTATATATACCATTCTCATCTGGAATGGATAATGAATCACAGATAATTTTGTTCTAGTCAGCATGGTCATAAAAGTGTTTCTGTTCCTAAGAATTACTGGACAACTGGTGCTATGGTTTGGATGTTTGTCCCCCGCCAAACCTAATGCCAAAATTTGACCCTCAATGTTGGGGGTGAGGCCTAATGGAGGTGTCTGAGTCATGGAGTTGGATCCCTTAGGAGTGGCTTGGTGCCATCCTTGCAGCAATGAGTGAGTCCTACCCTACTAGTTCCCAAGAGAGCTGGCTTTTAAATAGAGCCTGGAACCTCTCACTCCCACCTTGCTTGCTTTGTTACTGTGTGATCTCAACACACACCCATTCCCTTTCACCTTCTACCAGGAGTGGAAGCTTCCTGAGGTCTCACCAGAAGCAGATTCTGGGGCCATGCTTCTTGTACAGCCTGCAGAGCCATGAGTCAAATAAACTTACTTTCTTTATAAATTACCAGACTCAGCTATTCCTTTATAGCAACACTAAATGGGCTAAGACAACTGGCCACAATCAACTGGACCAGGAAGGATACCTGGACCAAGGTGCAACTCTACAGCAAGGAATAAGACCTCCAATAGGACAGTTTTGGCCACCGGGGTGGTAGTGTCACATGCTGCAGTACCCTAAGCAAGATGAAGGACGACAGAGGAAGCTGGGAGTCTCTAAGTGTCACCCACATAGGATAGACACAGTGCTGAATGTGGCAGCCCTGTGGGTGTCCAGAACCTCAACAGCCCCTTTCTTCACCCTCTTTCAACACCACCCCTGGCCCTGAAATTTGTCCACCAGTAATAATGAGCACCCACATCCTCTACACTGCCAGCCCAAGTCCTCTGAGGGGAGCTTAGGCGTCACTGAGCCAACAAGAACACAGCCATATCAGGTGGAACCACTTCAGGGGAGAGGTCCCAGAGCAGTACAGGCTCTGGTGGATAAGTTTCGGGAGGGAGTGTTGAAGGACCGTAAAGGAGGGGGCTGGTGGAGGTTCTGGACACCAGAGGGCTGCTGCATTCAGCACTATGTCCATCCTATGCAGGTGACACCTAGAGACTTCCGGCTTCCTCCAGCCCCCAACCCGCACTCTTAAGGACTTTAGAACAGCTGAGCCAGGGGCCAGGACAAACCTGTGATACCAGATCTGCTATCAGCCACATGCACCTGGGCAGGGAATGTCTGGACTATGAGCACAAGTGTCCAGCCCTGGGACCAGGCATGGGGAATCCGGGAGGCAGATGGACTTCTTTCTTTATTAAGATGTACTTCTTTCTAATAAAGATGTACTTCCTTCTTTATTACTCAATAAATATGCCCACTTTTCTTTAGGCTAAAGTTGAGAACTTAATTTCGACATTATATACAGACTAGAAAAAGATCATTAACTAATGTAGGTGATTCCTTCTGCTAACTTGGAATCCATTCTGAAGCAGCTGATTGCTCCTACCTCCCATCCCCACCCCAATGGCCCTCAAGCCTCAAGGATAGAATCACAAATCCCATTTCTCTTCAACCACTTAGCCAGCCTTAGTACAGGGCCAGGCACACAGCTAGGTGCTCAGTGGATGTCTGTTGATTACTAAGATTTAAGTCAACCAGATGTCCCGATTGGCCAAGCCAGCCCAGGGCTCAGAGACCCTCTAGGTAGGGATAAGAGAAAGTCAAATGGGAATTTCTGCTTCAGGACACAAAGATATGATCCTAAGCCATACTGCCAGGCATGAACACTCAAGCATGAAGCAGAGAAGCCTACTTTGTTTTTATTGAGACAGTCTCACTCTGTTGCCCAGGCTGGAGTGCAGTGGTATGATCTTGGCTCACTGCAACCTCCGCCTCCCGGGTATAAGTGATTCTCCTGCCTCAGCCTCCCAAGTAGCTGGGATTACAGGTGTGTGCCACCATGCCCAGCTAATTTTTTTGTATTTTTGGTAGAGACTGGGTTTTGCCATGTTGGCCAGGCTGGTCTCAGACTCCTGACCTCTGGTGATCTGACCGCCTTGGCCTCCCAAAGTGTTGGGATTACAGGCATGAGCTACTGCACCCGGCCAGAAGCCTGCTCTTCACTCTTCAAATGCTAATATGAGAACAGCAGTAACAACCAAACAGAAAATAGCAGAGGAAGAAGAGGAGGCACCATGGGGCATATTTTAGAGCCACTCTAACTAGAGTATCTGCCTGGCAGTCCTCTCCCGTTTGACACCTCCCAGCATCCCCACATGAAAGCCTACTTACCTGGAATGGACACTGAAAATGTGGCATCAGCAGAACCAACAGAAACTTGACGTCTTTTCTATAGAGACCGAAGTTTTCAAGGACGTTTAAATGCAAGGCCAGAAAGAGAAATAAATGGAAAAAGAGTTCTGTTCTCTTTACTTAGAGAGCAAGCTTTAAATGATAGCAGAGCTCAAACAAGCTTTCAGTTCAATTGTCCTAAGACTGGCATTAAGGAAAGCCATCAAGAGTCTTCTACCTACTTAATGACATTTTAAAAGAGTAGTTCTGCTCCTTTCTGCCCTCTGTGAGGATGGCTGGCAACCACCTACCCCGGAGCCACAGACTATTTCTACTGACCCTGAAAATTCTAAGCACAAACAAAGCATCCTGCATTTGTTTGACTTTACATTTCACTCTCTGGATTCATGGTTTTGGCAAGGGTCTGGCTGCCTGCCAGTGACGCTGGCCTCTGCAGAGGAAACAGTCAGAGCCAAGCAGGCCCTCAAAGCCATTCTAGGAAGGGGATGGCAACTGAGTCAGGGTCCCACCTGTTCCTACACACATCCCATACGACTCTCTGAAGCCTCTCCTGGTTCAAGAAGAAAGTTAAGAAGATTTAAAACTGATGGGATTCTATCAGATGTGGAAGCCAAAGGCAGTCCAGTGACTATCTCCTGGGATTTCTTATGTAAGGAGTCCCAAAACTCAAGACACCTTGTCCAAACCCCATACGATGACAAAAGGATAGTAAAAGATGGCTGACTCGTTCACTTATTCAACAAATATCTGAACATCCTGCTGTGTGCCAGGCTTTCTGGACACTGAGGATATGGGGCCCGGTCCCAAGATATTTACCACTCCACTGGAAAGAGGACCCTCCCACTCTGAGGGCTGACTTGCTACATGATATGTGGCCATGGCCAGCAGTGACAAGAACTGCAGCAGCTGAAGTTGACACATCAGACTGTGGCTCAGGAAGGGCGCACAGTCTTCTTGACAGCCACTGACTGAGGTTCTGGGATGACAAACACAAAACCACAGCTCTGTCTGCTGTGTTCTGTGGAGGCAATCTGTGCCGGGTACCTCATGTACCATCTTAGTGCTCATGACAACCCTGAAAATGGTATTGTTATATTGCCTGTATTTCACTCGTGGCAAACCTAAAGGGTGGAGAGGGCGATTCCCTTAGCTCCAAAGCTGGCTAGGGAACAAACAGATTTTAGCCCTCGGGGCCCTCTGAGTTGAGGGTGCACTTGAAGCAAAGGCAGGGCCGGGGATGCCTTAGGCGGCAGCACAGGCAACAGGCAAAGTTATTCAGCCCCAACAGGAAAAACCAATTATGGGGTTTTAAAACAACAAACATCCTGGAGGAGAAAGTGGCAACATGAAACACACAAGGTGAGAGTTAACAGGGTTCTATGGTGGGGGAGGAGGACAGCAGCCATTTCTCCCAGGAGCCTAGAGAGCTGTGCACATCAGCCTGCCTATACCAGCAGCTAGCCCTGCCACCAGCCAAGCAGGCCACCAGAAGCACTGAGGACTTTCAGCCTGAGCAGGGGAAGAGACGTCCTCTGAAAAAGCAGGCCATGCTTCAGGGGCCCAGGCCCCTGGCTGGGGCTGAAGCGTGGGTTGTGCTGGAGGCGTCTGTCACCTCTGAGGCTAGGCCAACTCCCTCACAGGTGGGGAGGCGCTTCTGTCAGCTGCATCACAGACTCACTGGTGGTCTCACTGATTCTCTGGAAAGGGCTTTTGCAAGAAATAGAATATGACTTCCATTCTCAACTCTTAAAAAGAAAAATACACACAGTTTTCAATCTAGATCCCAAATAACACAAAACCTTAACCTTCAAAGTATTTTAACAAAAGCAACAATGGCAGCTTCCGTCTCCAGCTAAGCCCTCCAGAAGGGTTTCGATTTGCACCCGAGGCCCTCTTGGAACAAAGGAAGAAAAGCCAAGGGCTCAGTGTCTAGACACAACATCAAGCAGGTAGACAGGTGCTACCTTAGCCCGGTCCCACCGACCAAGGGAAGACAATGCTCTCAGAGTCTCCTAACCAAAGCAAGCACCAGCACCAGCTCTCCCAACCCCAACCCCTGTGCAAGATCAAACTGAAACTCACCCTGTGATTGAGGGAAGACCTCAGCCCCGCAGGCCACTCACACTCATTCTTCACCTCTGCCAAGAGCACACACTCCTGGCAGGAGTAAAACAAGGCTGATTTTTATTAGGAGGAAAGAAATTGGGTTTCTGTTGTTCCAGACCTTCCTGACTGAAGAGAATGCCCCAAAGGATGGCTACCCATCAAGAGAGAGGCGAGGCTGGTGGACAGATGGCTTCTCAGCCACCTGGCCACACTTCCTCCCCCCAACACCAACGTGCCAGCACCCACCACAGTGTCCTCGGTGTCGCCTGCTCAGAGCACTGGGCCCATATCCTCCCACATCCTCCATGTCTAGTTCCAGTATGCTCCACCTCCCAGGTGGCTGGTGACAAGACAAAGCCCGGGAGCCAGTGGCAGAGACCACAGCCATGGAGGCAGAAGGACAATGGCTCTGGCTTGGCAGGCCCGAAGAGTAAAGCCCACTCATTGGGCCTTGTTAGAGCCTGCCTGACACAAGGACGACATTTACTTCCATCCAAATGGGAAGCAAAAGCAATAACCCACAGGGTGTAGGGGATAAATCAAGCAGATGATTGGGACTTGGCAGATCTGTGCTGCCAACTCCCCGAAAAATAGAAATTGGAGCCCCATTTACAATGCACAGCCTGATGTCCTCATTACAAGGGTGGGAAGTTTCCTACAGGAGTATAGATAATTTAGCAACAGAGGAATAAATAAAGTAGTTAGACAAGTAAATGCTAAATTAAGAGGAAGAAAAATAATGGGTTTCTGTGAACTCATAAATGCTCATTTTCCTGGGTCACACAACTTTTCAGGGCGAATTAAAATTGTCAACTATGATCTCAAAATACCAAAGAGGCACACAGTACACTAACTGGTACAGTGTGGAAGGGCTGGCTGGGAGCAGTGGAGAGGACACAAAGAACAAAGACAGTGACTTTCCCTGTTCAAGGATAAAGAGAAAAACAAGACTCCAAAACAGCTCACCAACGCAGCAATGCTCATCCCCAAAACAGGCTGGCTGGCCCTAGGGACAGAGATGGGATAGGACACCAGAAGGGGAGCCACGGTGGTAGCGAGAAGTGAGTGCGCTGTTGGTCCTTGGAGCAGGGGGTGTGGGCTAAGCCTCAGCATTTAAAATCACCTCTCTCAGAATTTAAAACCACCTACAGACAAGCCAGGGAGGAACCATGGGTTCCAAGAGCGAGAGTTACCTGTCCAGCTGCTTGAAAACAGGTGCAAATGACCCTAGAACCAAGGTTGTTTAAGTTCATCTTTCCCATCACCTACCTGCCCACTAAGCTAGTCTCATCAAGCTATTTTCCAGCATGACTGCAGCCTGCGCATTTCTCTCCTTTCCCTGACTGCAGTCAGCATCATGTCAGCAAGAACTAAAAAAAGGCCAGAGTCAATCCAACTGGGATTCTCCTTGTGTGTGTGCATGGGAGGAGGCAGGGGGCTCCTCTAAGGCTTTTCTGCCCAGTGTCCCCCAGGATCTGAAGTATCAGCATCACCTGGAGCTCAGAATCTTGGGACCCACCTCAGATTTGCTGCATTAGAATCTGCATTTTAACAAGATCCCAGACCGTTCACAAGCACATTGCATCTCAAGAGGTGCTGGCGCAGGTTACAGCACACCCCATTCTGTAATTGGGAATGGGTTCATCCCAATGCCCCTGAGACCTTGGGAGGTTCTGCCACCATCATTTGCCTTGAAAATTATAAATGTACTGATAACGTCTATAGGTGGGAGGTTGTGCCCTCCCAGTTGTACCTGAAAAATGAATATCCACATCCTCTGACTCAGAATAATCAGCAGAAAGCCCTGGCTAAGTGTTAGGGACCCAGAGAAGTGGCCCCCACGTCAACCAGCACCGCACCTGCAGAGGAAGTTCTGGATCCTTTTGAAAGGGGTACGTGGTTCGGTTATCCCAGGGCTCCACGGCCCTGGGGAGAAGACCATTCTCGCCTCTTGCTGAGAGACCTTGCCCAGGGTCTCATCTTCTTTGAAAGCAAGTCAAGTACTAGAATTTGCAATGGTGAGTATCACAAGGGTGATGCGGCAGAAAAGCCATGAGAGATGCACACGTACTGCAGGTGAGGCTTAAGAAAATGTGAACGTCCAGCTTGGACCCCCGTTGGTTCACCGGGCAGAGGGAGTTTCTTTTATTTATGCCCACAAACCAGCTGAGGGCCAGGGTGAGTACAAACACCAACGGGCAGATCTCAAGCCCTATAGACGACCAGCTGTTCTTCCCCAGTAATCAATCAAAGAGCACAGTCAGGGTTATGGGTGGTGGGGAGAATTTTATCAGAAAGGGTGGTTGGGGGTGAGGGACACTAGCGTTAAGACAATGAATACATAAGAACAGTGAAAGTGTTTTTGTAAAAATCAGTGCTCAGTCTTGGCAGCCCAAGTACTACTGAATGCCCAGCCAAGGCAGAACGAAGCCACGGAGCATCTAAGGGACTCTGCAATTTGAGGTTGCCATGCCTCGCGGGGACAGGAGTGTCATGCCTGCCATCAACACTTGTAGCAAGGGGAAGGGGCCGGTCAGTCAGGGTAGGATCAATGCTGTCTTAGGCTGACCCCTGAGGTTAGGTAGGCGGGGAATCATGTTTAAGTTAGTTGACACCACTCCACATATTTCTTCTGCAAAGACTTTACTTTGAGAGAATTTGCAAATACTGAAAACCCATGGTGTCTGAGCTCAAAACCTATCTCTGGTCTATAAGCACTGAGGCATATGAGGTGACAATTTAAGAAAGAATCAATATTAACATGTACAGGTATGTAGTACGTGACTATGTATATGCCATGGGTAAGAGTTGTTTAGAAAAAGTTCAGTAAAATGCATGAAAGACGTATAAGACAGTGTAACGCCCACCATTCAATCTCAGAGCCCAGCAAATGGGTGAGATGCTGGTGCTGGAACACTACACCCAGGCCCCAAAAGTGGGAGGCTCCCACCATAGCACCCAGGCCCCAAAAATGGGGTGGCTCCAATGGCAGCACCCTCGCCCCAAAAGGGGAGGCTCCCGCCACAGCACCCAGGCTGCAAAAGTCGGGGGGCTGCCACTGCAGCACCCAGGCCCCAAAAGTGGGGGGCTCCCACAAATGCCTATTTCTCAAAAGCAGGTATGCTCTCTGGAGGCTGCTACCATATCACTTCTCACCCCTTCCTGGTTCCTTGGTTCCCCCTCAAATACAAAATTCTATCAATATTGATTTTACTACTATATTTATCTTGACCAGTGTACAGACAGTCCCTGACTTAGGTTTGGTTTGACTTAGGATTTTTCAACATGAGCATAGTATGAAAATGATACACATTCAGTAGAAATCGTACTTTTAAGTGCCCATACATCCCTTCTGTTTGTCACTTTCAGTACAGTATTCAATAAATTACATAAGATATTCAACATTTTATTATAAAATAGGCTTTGTGTTAGATGATTTTGCCCTAAGTGTAGGCTAATGTCAGTGTTCTGAGCATGCTGAAGGCAGGTCAGACTAGGCTACGATGTTTGGTAGGATAGGTGTATGAAATACATTTTCGACCTATGATATTTTCAACTTACAGTGGGTTTATTTGGATGTAACCCCGTCGTAAGTCAAAATGCATCTGTGTAGGATAAAGGGGGGGGGGATATAACAACATTTCATTATTTCAATAAATTGTACCTCTCAGAATTGTTTCCTCTGAATTCAGAATTCCATTAGTATTCTAGGGCACGTTCTGCCACTCCACTCTTATGAAAGAGGCACTCCACCCATCTGTATTTCTTTTTATCTATGTCTGTAAAATGGTAAACTCCTTGAAGCTATTTCCACTGCAGTCTTTGTAAATAAAACAATAATTTAACACTTGCTACAATTGCTTTAAAAATATGTGCACACACACGCGTTGGTCATTTAATTCTTATTTACCCTTAGGTCAATCAAGTAATTGGTATAATAACTTTAAAGGTAAATCAAATCTTATTAACGCTTTCTAAGTACTTTAAAAATCTTAAGTCAATGAGTATTTGTGTGAAGTACTACTACTGGGAAGAAATGCAGAAACATTTTAATATCTGGTTCCTGAAAAAGGTTTTTCACTTGTTTAGAGTCTCAGGAAACTGCTGGTTTTGATTCTTCCAGGAAATAAGACTGTCTGCGGAAACTGCTAGAGGAGTTTAATATGGTTTGGACTGTGAGTTATCGATACATTAATAGCTACAGTTCAAATAATAAACTACCCAGAAACTATAACACGCAAGGACTATTTTGGATATTAGGATGCAAGCCTGCCCGGCCTGCAGGCTGCTCACAGATTTGCTGGGGAAAACCATCCACGTCCCCACTGGGAATGAACCTGCTGTGCAGGGAGGTATGCCCTGCACTGAAATACCTGATGGTCTGGTCTGAATTTTGGAAGCACCAGAGTGACTTTATGACCAGGACCAAAGGTCACATAAATATCGATTGGCTTAAAAATGCATCGAACCTCTATTTTGCTTATACAATTATTAGACACTGTAAGGAAGAAAAGGTAAATAAGACAGGCTCCATCCATATGCTAACGTAAAAATAAAAGAGTAAGAAAACAAAAAGAGAGAGGAAGGACTAAGAATTCAGAAAAAGAGACCAGGTGTGACCAAGAGTGGTCAAAGAAGGTTCTAAAGAAAAAGTAAGAACCAGAGCTGGGCCCAGAAGGAGGAGGAGAGTCAGGTGTAGAAAGCAAAGACATAGAAAGGAGAGACATCACGCCCTGCAGGAGGCCCCTGGTGGGCAGGGGCATGGGAGTGCATGGAGGGATGCAGAGAGTGTGAGCAAGGGCTGCAAACAAACCGATTAAAATAAATGTTCTGCTCTCTGTTTTCTTTTTTTTCTTCGAGTTTTTTCTTTTTCTTTCTTTCTTTCTTTTTTTTTTTTTTGTCTCAGACATGGTCTCACTCTGTCACCCAGGCTAGAGAGCAGTGGCACAATCATGGCTTGTTGCAGCCTTGACTTCCCCAGGCTCAGGTGGTACTGCCACCTCAGCCTCTCGAGTAGCTGGGACTACAGGAGTGCACCACCACACCCAGCTCACTTTTGTATTTTTAGTGGAGACAGGGTTTTGCTATGTTGCCCAGGCTGGTCTTGAACTCCTGGGCTCAAGTGATCTGCCCACCTCGGCCTCTCAAACTGCTTGGATTATTAGGTGTGAGCCACCATACCTGGAAGTGTTCTGTTCTCTGCAGCTAAACCTTTAACCTAGGCCATCCTAAGCCCTAGGCCCATTCCCATTATTATCATCTCATTTAATCACTGATAGAAACAGTTTCAATGATTAGAAGTTATAATACTGCAAAAACAAAAGCTATAGCAAAAAACTATATATATGATCAATAGGGCAATAGTTCTTGTGGTGCAGAATCTACACAGTCATCACTTCCCTTTCCTGAAGCAGCAACATTCCTGGACTTGGCAGACAAAAGCTACCCTGGAGCAGGGGTTGCAGGGGAGCAAAATAACAACCCCCAAGAAGCGTTACTTCCTCCCAATGACCAGCATCTGCTCCTTCTTGTTGGCACACAAAGAATTAGGGTGTTAACAGCTAAGATAAAGAGGCCCTGGGTTGATATTAACTTACCTTCAATTTACCTCCAGCTAAATCCCACCTTAATTGACTTGATACTTTTATTTGAAATAAGTGGTTTAAAACAGTGGGCCGATGAGCCCCAATAGTAAGAAGACTAAGCTTACCTGTGTGTTTGTCTGTTTGCTTTGCTATTAAATATTCAACAATATATGTGTAGGATTTAAGTGATCATTTTCTCTTCGTATGGATATGAGTGTACTGATAAAGCTGTTCCCATAAGGGAAATGCTGTTCTCACCAGCAAGCCAGCCTCCACATTCTTTCAAAAGAGCATTAAATTGCGTCCTTCATGGATTTAGATGGCAGAGAAAGCGTTTCTGTTTAATCATCTGCTCACCACAAAAGGAAGGCACACTAACTTCAGCAGGAAAAGTGTACATTAAATTACTTCTGAGGCTCCCCAAAGATTAAGGCTGGTAGGTTTGGGATTGCATTACAATTAAGTAATAATGAAAGAGAAATCATGTCTTTTGATCAAATAATGCATTAATCCTACCCTACACTGAGTAACCTTATTCACTCTCTGGGAATGTTGACTTTTTTAGGTAATTTTTATTTCTCATTCTGCAGGACAGGAAACAGGGACAAAGAAAAAGAGAACGGCAGGCATCAAGGAAGACAATGGGAGGAAAAGTGCCCTGGAAAGCTGCCTGTTAGGAATTAGTATTCATCACAGCATAGAGAAAATCCCAGGTGGTTTTAATGGAAGGGTGAAGTCATTCCTTAAGAGTCAGTACACACAAAGCATTTTTTGCAGAAAAATACATTTTGCCCATGAACCCCAAATTCATGGGACCTACTACCTTGGAGAGGGCCAGGTTGCAGTTTATGGATCCTCTTTACTACATAAGACCAGGGTTCACTAAGCAATTAGCAGAACATCCAGACTCTCCAGGGAGGTATTTGAGAACAAGTTTTTCAAGCCCTTTAGAAGCATTTATATATACCTAACATGCCATTAATCATTCTTATCTGTTCATTAAAGCACTCTCCCTTAGGACCTCCACTTGCCAGTTCTTTCTCAGCCTGGAGCTTTTTATCTACATACCTGAAAAGTAGTCCATTTCTTTTCAAATATATTTTATAATTAAAATACTTCACTAATTCACATGGGTGTGCTCCACCAATTACTCTGCATTTTCAGAGTTTTATTAAATATACAGAAAGGCCATTCTCCTGAGGGTCTTTGTAGAGACTAACCAGGCAACTCAAGCTTGGTTTCGGAATACACTTTCAGCATCTGAGAGGTTTTAGAGCCATTACTCACGTCGTGTTATCAACCTCTTGTCTGTATCCACACAGGTTGCCTTCTTCTGTCCCCACCAAAAAGGAAGCGCAATTTTAATTCACTTTGTGATCTAATTGATCTAAACTAAAGGTGGAGGGGAAATCAGATACTGTAACATCGGAAAGCAATCAGTTTGAAATGTTATGTCCGCAGGGATTTGACTATACCTCTGCCTGTGACTCCCCCACACCCACATCCGGGCCTCTGCTGGTTCCTGGGTCCATCCATCCCAGCGCGGCCGGCAGGGAGGCTCCGAGCAGTGTGAGATGCAGCCAAAAGCCTCCTGGTTTCATTTTGATGAGTCTGTTGAAGAAATGACAAATGCTGAGAATAAAACATTGTGAGATGGATATAGTAAGTCACAGTGAGTTAGTATGTGTTCCCCGGAATCAGATAAGCCTGGGTTTAAATCCTGGCACCAAACTTCTGTTCTACCTTGGAGAAGTTATATTACTTCTGAGCCTTAGTTTACTTATTTCTAAAATGGCAATAATATGTACCTCGAAAGGCTTTTGTGAGGATTGAAGGAGTTAGTGTCAGGCATAGAGTAAGAACTCTATAAATGCTGTTACGTGGAAACCCATTTGAAATGCCACCTACCGTTACATCTATAAGAACAAACCAGGGTGAGGCAGGTGGGTCACCTCTATTACGCTGCCATATAGCCACGCCTCAGTTTCCTGAGAAAGCATTTGGGGCTAGGCACACAATTAGTGCTCGAGAAACTATGATTATGGCTGGGCGCAGTGGCTCACAACCTGTAATCCCAGCACTTTGGTAGGCGGAGGCAGATGGATCACTTGAGGTCAGGAGTTTGAGACCAGTCTGGCCAACATGGTGAAACCCGGTCTCTACTAAACATACAAAAATTAGCTGGGCGTGGTAGCGGGCACCTGTAATTCCAGCTACTCAGGAGGCTGGGGCAGGAGAATCGCTTGAATTCGGGAGGCGGAGGTTGCAGTGAGCCGAGATCATACCTCTGCACTTTAACCTGGGCGACAGAGTGAGACTCTGTCTCAAAAAAAAGAAATGATGATTAAGAATTATGTTACATCTCTGGCACCTCATTTGCAGCCGACACCTCAGTTTATAAGACAGTGAGCTTCAAAATGGCATCATAAGGTCTAATATCTTAGTTTCAAGACCAACCATTTTTTGTGGCAGAATCCAAGCATCCAATGATAACAGAATTTCAATAACCTTTGAGGTGTTTCCTGAGGCTCACTTGATAACATTACTGTATACAGTCCTAAAAGACAAGAAGTGAGCAATTCAAGGTAATCAAATAATCACATGGATGAAAAAACTAAGGATCAGCTACAACAAGTATTCAAGTCCAAATCATGTGCTAAGCATTGTGCTGAGGAAATGAGGACACAGACTATCTTACTTGTTCAATAAGCTGTACTTTTTTGGAAAAAGTTTTCCACTGTGAACACAGTCCAACCATAATTTCAGTATTCTGATTATGAAACATAACCAGATACAACTCATTATGCAGTATTTAGAATGCCTACTCAAGGAAACTTTAGGGGTTATTGATTTCTGCTTGTACCACACAATTTAGTGCTTAATCACATATGGTCCACACTGCATCCTGATCTAGGCTGGTGAGTTAAAGACACCGGAGCTCCTTGGAGGCCAGCACCCAGCATGAACTGGCCTAGGGCTGGTCCAGAACAGACATCCAATTCAGAAAGAAGTGGGTGCTTGAGGGTCCTGGCAGTCCATCCCTGCTCACTGCCATAGGCAACAGCTTTGGAGCATCCCTACTTTAGACAATGGGGTGGAAGTTGTCACATAGTCACTAGTGCTGAGTCCAGGGCTGGCAAACAATTACACTCCTGCCACATTCCAGGTTTTGTTTGGCTGCTATCCACATCCAAATAGAGCTGCCTCTCCACATTTGCTTTATGTCTCCAGCTGGAGACAGAAATGCCCACAGGGAGGAGAAGTCAGACTCAAAATTGTGGGCCTATAGCACTGGCCTATGAAAAGGCAAGGTTATAAGGCATGACTGTCTTTTAAGAGAAGGTGTCTGCTTGTTTTAAAAAGAGTCCATAAGCTCCCACTCTTATATCTGTTTCTTCGGTCACTCATCTTTGACATCTGTTGACAAAGCTGAGCTACCAGGAAAAGAGTCTGGGTGGTCAGTAAATATAATCTGAAGGTCACAGTCTCACCATCAGCACCTGCCCCACACTCTGAAGAAGGCAGAGTTGAGTGGAATAGTGCCGCTTCGGCTGCCACCCGGGAGAGGACTGTGAGGACTGTGGCAGTCACGGCACTCCCTCCCCTGCCCCCCAATGGCTTCTGCACTCTTGATCCAGTGATCTAGCTAGGGTGTGTGAAATCTTACAGGGAGAAGGAGCAGGAAAAGAAAATCATATTCGGGACTAAGAATAAAAATGTGTTCCCCTAACTGCAACCTGTTTTTCTTGTTTTCTCGAGATGGAGTTTCACTCTTGTAGCCTGCGCTGGAGTTCAATGGTGCGATCTCGGCTCACTGCAACCTCCGCCTCCTGGGTTCAAGTGATTCTCCTGCCTCAGCCTCCCGAGTAGCTGGGATGACAGGCATGCGCCACCATGCCCAGCTAATTTTGTATTTTTAATAGAGACAGGGTTTCTCCATGTTGGTCAGGCTGGTCTCGAACTCCCAACCTCAGGTGATCCACCTGCTTCAGCCTCCCAAAGTGCTGGTATTATAGGAATGAGCCACCATGCCCAGCTGCAACCCATTTTTCTAAAAATAAACAAGGTAACTCCCTATTCTCCATAAGTGATCCTCTTCTGAATGCAGAGCCACTTTCCAGAGACTGCAGAAAACAGCGAGTGGATTTTTGGAATTTTTAAAAACCAGCCATAGAAATTTAAGCTAGAAATAGAAAGACATTGCTTCTTATTCTCATTAATTTTGTCCTACTTATCTACTATCAAACATTGCTCACAGAGTAAACACACAGAGCAAGGTCTACTTTTCTCCCTTTCCATGTCTCCTAGCTCACATAAACGAAAAACAGCAAGATAATCCAAATCTATTCTAGTTAATGTACAGATGTCAACTCCTGGAGTTATGAAATACATAAGCCACAAAATCTGGTATTTAACTTTTAATCTGCTTTGTAATCTAAGATCAATTATGTTTTATGTTTTGGTACTAATGGGTAGCATTAAAATAAAATATATTCATTTCAACTGTGATTTTGGCAAGCGCCAAATCAGTTCATAAGAGGATGCACCAAGACTGCTGGTTTCTGGGTTGTGTTTCAGGAGGCCCAAGATCCAAGCCTGGAGCTTGGCCTGGAGTTGCCACTGGTTTTATCTGGTTTGTGTTTATATTTCCTGTAAGATTGTATCTGGAAACAGGAAAACACATGAACCAGGCCAACTACTGAAATACTCCTGGGCAGCTTGTTTGTAAAGTTTAGCTCAGTCTGTCTACCACTAGCTGTGATTTCATTTGCACTGTGGATGTGTTTTAGATGTCATTTTATACTTAACGGTGATTGACAATTCATTATATCTACAGCACCAACAGCCTGGAAATTTACAGCTCAAGTTTTATGACAGTTCAGTTCATAAAAAGGAATTAATATTAGGTCTAAATCAATTTTGATTATCTGTCTAATAATCAAATAGAGACTATCTATTTGGTTAACACTTATATAGCAATTACGATGTGTCAGGCACTGTTCTAAGCACTTCACAGGTATTAACTCATAACCCTCCTTTTTCTACTCCATGATGGGGGCAATGATTATCCTTCAATCAGATGACAGAGGAGATGGGGTCACAGAGAGGTTAAGGACTCTGCCAAGGCCATGTGGCAAACAAGTGGCAAAACTGAAATTCCAAGTCAGGCACGTAGACCCACGACATCTATTCTTTTAACTCCCACCTGCTGCTGCCTGTCTGTTTTGTTTTGTCCTGCCTGTTTTGTTTTGATAAACAGTTGTTTTTAGTATAATGGGGAAAATCTAGAGACAGTAAGATAGGAGGCCCTGGCCCCGAGACTCTCCTTTCCTCTGAAAGCTGCCACGAGCTGCTCTCCTCCTCATGGCTCCAACCAAGGGCAGAGAGCCAAGCTGCTCACCCTTAATTCCCACATTCTACCCCGGGATGGGGGCCCCTGGGCAGACTCTCCTCAGTCCTCACTGCTGCTCTATTTATGGGCTAAGAAAAAATATGCTAGAAGGAAAGAAGGGAGGGAGGGAGGGAGGGGAACCATAAAAAGATGCACAGAATCCCAGGCCGATGCCCCTCAGCTCACGGACAGCAACAGCATCATAAGGCTAGTCACTCTGGAGAAGTAAATGTGTTAACAAATTAATTACTCCTCAAATTCAAATAGTCCTACTGGCCTTCAGATAGAGGCAAATGCAAGAATCTCCCCATTATAGAATTGGGAAGGTGCCACCCATAAGGTCACAAATCCCCTTTTAAAGCTAGAGCTCCTTTTGAGATCAATTTAGATTAATAAGTTTCATTCAATCCTTGCTAAGCCCTAAGTATTAATTATAAATCTACCTAGGACTGTCCACATATAAAGAGCTGAGACTACCTTTTGTTCCAAACAAGTCATAAAGTACACTGACTTGATGCTTTAACCATCTTGTTTGGAAGGGAGGTGTTTCATTGCTTCCCCTGTGGTTTCCTACCAGAGCTTCAACAGACATTCCCCCAGTCAGGAGAACCTGGTGCTAACCTGGCTGCCGCATAGACAGCCACCAGAAGACCAGAAGGTGGACGAATCCACCCAGGTTCAAGGACAAATCAGTGGCTAGGCCTAAACTGGAACCCAGGCATCCTGCCCCCAGGGCAACTGTTTGGTTCCTTATATTATGGCACACTTACATCTAGAGTGGGAGTTTGGATTCTTTGTTTAGATAGGCAGATTTTGCTTTTCTCAATGCTGAAGGACCTCCACTAGATTGTCTACCTCCTTGTGAAAACCACAGGATTTTCAGGTGTTCTAAAATAAGCTAATATCTGTGCTATTATTTATCTGTATTTAGAATTACAGAGGTATTACAGGTTAGTATGATGTAACATTCCAAATACTGACTTGCTTTTTGAAGAAATCTGAAAAAGCATGAAATAGGAATGCAAATTGTTAGGGAGAAATAGGTATTCATACGAAAATACCAAAATCTGCCCCACCCAGAGAACGCACACAGGCATGTAAGCTGTCTTTATTGACCAAGTTCACAGGCCAGAGAGAAGCAATCCCATTAAACTGGCAATGGCTTTAATACAAACTTCTCTTTCTATTCCAGGAAACAGCCCTGTTGGGAAGAATGGGAATTCTGGCCCTCAGAGTTTCGGTGGCATTGTTCATCCATTCTCTCTCTCAGCCTCTCTCCCAGAACTTGGTAACTTTACCAGACTAGCCATTAAGGATTAGCCATACAGAAATGGCTTCTTTTTGTAATCAACAGGACCAGAAATTACAAAGATGATTTGGCAGAACCAAGCAATGCCACCCAGCCTTGAAGAGAACAGTCAGATTTGTGACCCTGAAGCATCTGCATTCTCAACCTTTCCAAATGAAAAAGTGTCTGCCCTACACACACTGCAGGTGTGTAGCATTTCATACATGGCATGTTGGCAATCAACATATAAAAATCAACTGGGATTCTGGAATTCCAAATACTGACTGAATACAACGTGGAATTCTCTTCTGCATGTCTGCTCAAATTTAAAGGGGGAAAAAAAAGCCACATCAACCCCAACGTGAAACCAGGAGGCTGTATGGGAACCTCTCAAAGGCTTACGACCCTAGTTTTGATATGTGAGTGTTTTAGAAAAAAAGAAAGTCGTACAGATTTCCTAAGACAGTCCCTAAAATACCAACCCAGGGAAATTAGGCATGGAAATATAGCAAGCTAACCTTGCAGCAAGCCCTAATGAAGTTAAATTGCATTTCCTATTAATTATCTACTCTATATCATTAGTTAATTCTTCCCCAACACTTGATAAATTAGATGCCTAAATTATTCTATGTGCCATGTATAAATCTCTATTCCTATTTACTCTGAAGTTTAACACAGACACACATGTGACTTCCAATAACCTTTATCCTTACAACCTTCAGGTTATACCTCTTAAGAACCACATTCTCTTGATTGCAGTTCTATTTTATTGGAAATTCCATGCCTTATGTTATGCATTGAGACAGAAAATGTAAAGAAAGATGTGCTCTTGAAATATCTAATTGCATTAAGCTAGGAAGCACACAACTAACCGCACATAAGCAACTCAAGAAGGTTGAGTTTGCAGAGAAACACTCAAACAAGGCAAGGTAGGAGTTAAGGTAGTTTTATGAAACAATGACTATTCAATGCTAGTCTCTGAATATAGTGTTAAGTCAAACAAAACATCATAACGTGAAGGTCACATTTAAAAAGTCCTACGGCCCTTAGTAAAATGAAAAAAAGTCCTCAGTGACTGACTGGTCATGGTGGAAAAATCCAACCTCCTCTTCCCTCACCCACCTCCAGGGCACAGCCGAAAGGATAAAAGTTCTCCTAATACCCAGAAAAACAAGCTGGCCTTTTCCAGAAGAAAAAGAGCTTTCCTAGAATCAACAAAAATTGAGGATGATCATAAAAGTCTAAGAGAGAAAAAAGCACTAGGACAACTCTAACGAGCAATTTTAATACATTACATCAAAGTGGACTATTTTCTTATGTGAACTTTGGCTCAGTCTGAAGTCTTTGGAGAGGGTGGTGCCTTTTTTTCCTAGGATGGGAGGGAAAAAGCGAACATTCAGCAGAGTATGGCAGAAATGGTCTAGTGATGCTGCAGTGCCTCCTTCTCACAACGCTAAGATGGGAAGCAGACACGTGCCCTGTAGGGCATCTGCTCCTATGTCCGGCTTGAGCTCCTGCCTGAGAGTTGCTGTGGCTCTGGAGTCTCAGAAGCTGCATCACTCACACCTCTGACCATTCCCTTCCCAGGTGGACCCCCCCCCCCCCCACCACCAGACCCAGAGTCTGTCCTGGGGGCCAGAGGGGCAGGCACAGAAACTGGCGCCTGGCCCCCAGGATTAAGAAGACACTATTAAAAAGCATCGCTGGTTTCCCCTAAATTTGGCAGTAGGAAAATAACTTAGGATTTTCAAGAAGAGTCCTAGTCGCTCACTGATCCGTCTTTTCCCCTCACAGATTGTGACACAGGCCCATTCCCGGTGAACATTTTGGCTGGCAGTTACTTCACCACCTATTGAAATTCTGTTTACGTTTGGCCCAGAGAACCTGGACGGATGTTTGTATCTCGGGGGCCCCATCTAGTACAGTTCCTGGTGCACAGGCTTGCAACAAATTTACGAAGGTAACAGACCAAGCTGCCGGCGCTGTTTTTCACTGGAGGAAAGCTCGGCGGAAGCGACACCTAGAGGGGAGCGGCGGGCTGTGGCCGCGCCATTCATCAGTGTCGGCGGCCCGCGGCCCGCGGCCGCGAGCGAGGGCTGCTGGACAGCGCCCCGGCACCCGCTCTCGGGCCGCGACACCGACCTTGCCGGGCCCGCCCCGCTGACCCGCGCACTCCTAGTGCACTTGCCGCGCCGCCCGGAGGCTCGCCGCGCTCTGGAAACCAAGAAACCCCACTGCCTCGGCGGCTTTCCGCTCCCCCAAGAGTTGCGGGCACAAAGTCCTCAGGTGGCAGGCCTGGGGTTGGCGCCGCTTTGTCGGCTGCAGGGAGCCCCAAAGACTAGCGTCAGCTCGTCCCCAAACTCGAGGCGACACGCGCCGAAAGCAGAGTGCTGTGCCTGCCTCGTCCAGGTCCCTCCTGAAACTCAGAACTCGTCTTTGTTTTGCGGGCGCAAAGAGGGCGGAGATCATCCACAGTGCAAGCTCTCTTAGGACCAAGCCCCCAGCCCGAACGCTGAACGCCCCCAACACACTGCTCCCTAGACACCTTCAAGCGGGTACCCCGGGCCGCTCACTCTGGACCGCGGCCGGCTACGCACAAGCAGCGCCGCAGGCTGCCTGGAGTCGGGTCGTGCCCTGATTCCTTCCTCCCCAGCCTCACACGCGGCGGACCCCGGGGAAGCCAGGGCCAGACGAAGCGCAGCGGGCCCTTTGGGCTGCAGCGAGGAGACGCAAGTTTCCCCGCAAAGCCGCGGGGAGGAGGTGCTGAGAATGCCTGCCCGGCGCCCCAACCCGGAGCCAAGGGCACCGGGTCCGGGCCGAGGGGCCGCGCTCGCCTGGCTCCGCCGGGGCCGCTCGGGGTCCTGAACCCAAGAACGGCGCCTGCAGGATTTCGGAGCCGGGCGCGAGCTGCGGGCTCGGCCCGAGCGCTTCTGCGTGGCGCCCCGCGTGCCAACCGGGTCACTCCGGTCCCCACCGTAGACCCCGGCCACGAGCCTCGGCGTCCCAGCCTCTCCTCGAGTCCTGGCCTTGGCCGGGGTAGCCCTGCCGAGCCCTGGCCCAGCCGTCCCTTCCCCGCGGGCAAACTTGGCTTTCCCGGCGCGGGCAGTAAGGACAAGCAAGCGCCCGCGCCCGGCCCTGCAGCAAGATGCGGGGCCGCGGGCGCCAGGACCCCAGTGGGGTGCAGCGGGACCGGCTGGTGGCGGCGCCAGCGACATGGCACCCTCCCCGCGCCCGCTCCGGAGCTGCGCCCGCGTACCTGAGACGGCCGGGGCCGAGGGGAAGACCAGGTGGCCGGACTTGGGCGGGAGGGAGGGAGCGCCCCGTGGCGGCGGCGGCGACCCCGCCCCGCGTCCTTCGGCTGGTTTCTCGGGCTGTCGGCGGGTCCCGGGCTCGCTGGAGGCTGTTGAGGCTCCAGCTCCCTGAGCTGCCGCTGCCCGCTGCTGTGCCACCGCCGCCGCGGCTGCCCTATTTCTGCCGCCGGGACCGGAGCCCGTGACGTCACCCTCTGGGCCCCGCCTGCCCAATCGCCGCCACCTGTGCGCGCCGCCCGCCCGCCAGCCGGTCAGACCCGCGCGGCGGCCACGGCAGGTGCGCGGAGCAGGCGGGCGCGCACGCGGGGCGCGATGACTCGGGAGCGCTGGGGCCATCTAGGGCCCGGAGGGAGGAGGGCCAGCGTAGCGCTCCTGCCTCTGGCTAGCGTGGAGCTCGGCAAGTGACAGCCCCTCTTCACCTCTGCTCTCCTCCAGGCTCCTTTCCGGGCCAGGTTCCCCAAAGCTGTGCTCTCCAGGCGCACAGGGGGTCTCTGAATCCGTGGCCATTGCTCGTGGAGTCCAGGCGGGCCGGTACACCACAGCAGGAGAGCTGTGCCTGGGGACAAAGTGGGTGAAATCCCCCGCCGTTGAGACCCAACAACCTGGGAAACAGCAAAGGTTTTCTCTTTTCTGAATCTTCCCTCTTCCAACTACAGAATCTTAAGACATTCTGGGCATACAGGGGCAATCCCAAGTGACATTTGCCTACCTGACCTGGCTGGGCCCAGAGGGTCCCTTCTCCCTTAGAACAGGATATTTCCCCATCCTGATCCCATCCCCAAGCCTGGGGCTCCCAAACTTTTCTGGATCCCTCTTTAACATCAGTAGCTTTTGAGATCAGTCTTCCTTCCCGAATGAACTGGAAACACCTTTGTAACAACTAGGGGCCCATAAATGGTCATACCGTAGCCTCAGTCTGGCAGGAAACTTAGGAGGGAGCTCCTACCCAGGCCAGGCTGATGGCCAGGAGACTTTCTGAGGGCCTGCCTCCTGCTCTGGCTGCGTGGGCACCAGGGGCCTTCCTGGCTTAGGTGAACAGTGTTCTGTCCATGCCTCTGTAATCTCTCCTGGCCTGGGGGAGGTGACAGAGGGGATTTTTCTGAGGATGAAGTTAGTTAAATATAAGGAAAAGGGGAAGAATAATGGAAGGCTGACCTGAAGAAAGAGATATTACGTTTGTTTCTTCCTTCCACAGATTTTCCTGCCGCTGAACCCCTCCAATGCAGCAGGCACTGTGCTATTAATAGTTGCTAGAGATACAGCAGTGAATGGGCCAGCGCGGTCTTGGCATCACACAGTTTTGGTCTGGGGTCCAGCTCTCCCTCTATCACTGCCAAGCTATGTAATGCAGAGCCAATCGTATCTCTACTGTAGGTATCAGTTTCCCCACTTGTAAAATGAGGGGTTGGACAAAACCTGGTTGACTTCCCATGTGGATACCATGATTTTTACTCAGAAGGATAAAGGCTACTACATCCTCAGTGACCCTGGGCCCTAGCCAGTGTGATCCTCTCTCAGATTTGACTATGAATCTTTGCCAAGGCCACCATGACTGAACTTCTGGGGCTGGCTAGGGGCCAGATTCTCCATGGCAGGACTGGGGAAGGGACGGCACTTTTCATCTTGGGAAACAGAAAAGAGAAAATGAGTATAAAAGGAAGCAGGGAAGTTTGGAAATGTGCTGTGCCTCCCTCTGAAATGTAATTCTAAGTCTGTGGTCAGGAACGTACACCATGGCTTAGAGGCTGGATTCGGCTCTCCTCTCAGACATGAGGTATTTGGAAAAGCAGATTTCTATTCTCAGCTCTGATCACAAAGTCCCTGAGTCAGCCTAGTGGCCTTATTACATAATCAAAGCAGGACTTTGTGTATTTGTTGTTTTTTAATAACTCAAGGTCATATGTAAATCAGGGTCTATAGGTTGACCAAGATCAGAAATAGCTCTGTCTAATGCAGTGAACAGGCACTGAACTTCTACACGCTTCCCAAAGAAGTAGAAGAAGGTAGTTGCTGCAAACCAGATGTATGGAATATTCCTTAGAGAGAACACTAACATCTGAAGTGAGCTGTTTAACTACTGTGCATAAAATAAGAGTGAAATTAAAAGTCACCTTGGAATGAGAAAGGTGAAGTGTGAATGACAAAATAAAACAAGGCTCCAGGGAAGCAGCATCAGATGCCAGTAACCTTGACACCTCTTTGAATTGCTCTGTGCTTTTACCTCTCAGTGTAAGTTTTTGTTTAATAGTACACCCCAAATTGGAAAATAGGCTAGATTTCACACTGAGAATTTCAAAATTTGCCTGAAACCCTGTTTCAGAACTTGCAAGCATACTGATTCTCAATAGCCAACTAGGATTCTTAGGGGAAATAATGGTTAAGTTTTGAATTTCATGTAATTCAATAAGCTTGGAATAGGGGAGCTAAAAGGAAACATAAATTCCAGTTACTGCCCCCCAGCCCCACTCTGTTTTTGGTGAGTAGTTCAGCCAGAGACACACATAAAAACATTATTAATATACTTTTACAAGATCAAAAAGTTTAAGCAACCCAAATATTTTTTTACGTTGCTGGTTTAAAATCTTTTTTCTATTTCTAATCCTTACCAAAAACACAACAATATAATGAAAAACTACTGCCAAACGATGTGTGTCTCTTAGGACATTTCAGATTACACCTGCATATCAGGATACTCAGAGATGACACATAGCCATGGGAATCAGGAGGAAGCAAGGCACTTTCTCCAGATCCAACCAAAAGTATCTGCATCACTAACTGTGGGTCAGCTTACCCTTGGGAGTCCCCACTAGGCTGGTCAAACAGTGCCTAGAAATACCCATTAGAAGCCAGACTGGGAAGTCATGTGAGAAGGTGGGAAAAGGCAGGAAACAGTCTTCCTTGTCTTGCATAATTTAACGTTCTGCTGCCTGTTCAAAAAATGTTTTTGTAAATCTTCAAACCAAACCATGCAGTTTACTGAAGAGCCAGCCCTGTGCTTAGGAGAGCCCTGGATGGGAGGCACAAGGATGGGGTCTCTCTCCTGCCTCAGCCTCTAGGGCTCAGTGAGCCTGGGAGAGTCACACCTTTCCCAGAACTTGTTTTCTCTTAAGTGGGAATTGGGGATGGGTACATGGGAGGCAGTCATACTAAACGACATGTCTAAGGCCATTTTCAGTTCTAAAGGTCTATGCCTTTATTTTGCCTGTATTTATAGAAGTTCAGTTATTCTGATCTAAACAGAGCTATGATGTTGAAGTTTTCCTCTAAGTCTAATATTAATGCTTACTTTTAAGATGATAATTCATTAATCATCTAGAAATTAAGGGAATGTAGGCAGTAAGTTCAAGATCCTAGACTTAAGATTACACATACATAATTGTTTTTAACTTTATTTCAGGGAGAAAAGTAGCTAGCATGGAGATAAGGTATTCATTCAAGGGACAACTGTGATTGGGGAAATTTTTCGAGACAAAGAAGAAGTGGTATAGAGTAGGAATTTTAATGAAGAAGTTGGGATAAATGAGAAGATGCAGTGATGGAAAGGGAATTGTGAATGGTAAAAATGGAGGGAGATGAACATAAAACCCTCACCATGGCATTGTTACCAAGGCAAATTCCCAGCAAACTCACAGGGGCTGGATTGATGGCACAAGGGGACCAAGAAAGGTGCTGATAACAGGAGGAAACTGCAGTCTGCTACTCTTAAGAATGTATTGTTTACAAGGGATAATTGGGGATGAGATGGCCAGTCCTACAGCCACAAACTATCATACCCTACTGAGTATAGGCAAAAGGGATGAAAGAGGGAACATATTAAGAGGAGAGTGAAAAGAGGGGCCAATTTCCTTTCTTCGAAAGGGACAACATAAATTTTTATCATGACCCTGTTTTCCAACTCACCAGTATAGAATCATAAATAATGTGAAAATCTAAATCTATCTATCTATCTAATTTTAAAGGTGAACTGCTACCTTAGGGAGCTTCCATTCTTTTTTTTCCTCTTCTTTTCTTTTTGAGACAGGGTCTTACTCTGTCACCCAGGCTGGAGTCCAGTGGTGGGATCACAGCTCACTGTAGCCTCAACCTCCCTGGGCTCAGGTAATCCTCCCACCTTAGCCTCCCAATAGCTGGGACTACAGACATGCACTACCATACCCAGGTAATTTTTGTACTTTTTGTAGAGACGGGGTCTCCCTGTGTTGCCCAGGCTGGTCTTGAACTCCTGGGCTCAAGTAATTTGCCCCACCTCGGCCTCCCAAAGAGCTGGGATTACAGGCATGAGCTACCTGGCTGGCTGAAGCTTCCATTCTTCTAAATAAACGTTCCTTTCAAATGAATATGCAGTATTATGATGGGTCACCTCAAGGGCTATGAAGACAACTATCCAATCTTCAGGGGTATAAGATGGTACTGGACTTAGTTGATAGGCCACCCTAGATCTGAGCAGCCATTCTGACCTCTTTGACCCTAACCTGGACCAGGGCTTTGGACACTTACTTGTCTTGCTTCCTAGCAAGAGTGGCCCTATTAACTGTTCCATGCCATCTCCACAGTCTTAGAGCCAGTTCCCCTCTGCTGTTACTGCCACTACTTCAGATCAAGAAGTCCTGTCTGGCTGGGCATGTTGGCTCATGCCTGTAATCCCAGCTCTTTGGGAGGCTGAGGCAGGCGGATCATGAGATCAAGGGGTCGAGACCATCCTGGCCAACATGGTGAAACTCCGTTTCTACTAAAAATACAAAAATTAGCTGGGCATGGTGGCATGCACCTGTAGTCTCAGCTACTCAGGAGGCTGAGGCAGGAGAATCACTTAAACCTGGGAGGCAGAGGTTGCAGTGAGCCGAGGTCGTGCCACTGCACTCCAGCCTGAGCAACAGAGCGAGACTCCATCTCAAAAAAAAAAAAAAAAAAAAAGTCCTGCCTGAGGCACCAAATGACAGCGAGAAACTGGCCTCCATGCCTATGCATTTGTCAGACTCAAGACCTGGGGCTCTGGCTTCCCCAGAGACCTCCTGAAGAGGCTACTCAATACAGCACAGTTAATGCCCTGAGGGCTGGACTTTGACCAGTGGGAGACTGGGCACAGGAGGAAGCCAGCAGACAAATTCCCCCTTGTTTCCCTGGATGGTCTCTACGGAGATGCAGTGCCCCAAGTCTTCTTTGAAGATACTGTGGAGGCCCAGCACACACACAGCTGCACTTGTTACAAGGCTGTGGCCTGCTCAGCATTTGAGCTTTCTCCTTCCCTGCACCTGCTTCCCTAGGATTTTCCTTCTCCTTGATAAAGTGTTAGCTTATAAACTTTGCCTCCAGTTCTGTATTCTAGAGACCCCAGACTGATAGAAGTAACTGGAAGTAAGAGTGGCGACTTTTCAAGAGGGCAGAGGACAAAGTTCTTTCACAGGGGTGCTTAGGCAGAGATATGATTAGATGAGGGCATGACATACGAGAAGATCTAGCTGGGAGGGCATTTAAGCAGAAGGCCTAGCAGGCATAAAGAAGGAACTGGCTGATGTAGCTAAGCAGAGGGATCCAGGCAAAGAGTTGCAGAAGAAGGAGAGGGCTAGGCAAGGACCAGATCACACAGGGTCCTGACAAATGCAGTAGCCCTTCGTTATCCACGGGGATATGTTCCAAGACACTTAGTGGATGCCTGAAATCATGGATAGTACTGCACCTGTATATACTGGTTTTTCCCATACATACATACCTATGATAGTTTAATTTATAAATTAGATACAGTAAGAGATTAACAACAACAATAATTCATAACATATAACATATTATAATAAAAGTTATGTGAATATGATTATATATATCTTCCTCTCAAAATACCTTATTATATGTAATGTTTCAGACTGCGATTGACTGCAGGTAACTAAACCTGTGGAAAGTGAAAGTGAAACCTCAAATAAGGGGGAACCACTGAAAAGACTCTAGATCTGATGTTAGGTGTAAGGAAAGCCATGGAGGGGAGGAGGGTGAGCAAGGATCTATAGTATGTTTTTAACAGATGTCTCTGGCTGCTGTATGAAGAACAAACTGGATAGAGAGGATAGTGCAAGAGTGAAAGCAGGAAAGACCAGATGCTCAGTTGTCAAGAGGTGCAAAGTGATGTCTAACCCATTATCGTCATCACTACCATCCAACCAGCACCTAAGGTTTATTGATTGCTAACTATGCCTTGGACACCAGTCCTAGCCCTTTATATGTATTGTTTTTCCTAATCCTCATGACAACTCTGTAAGATCCTTATTGTATAAATTAAGCTCAAAGAAGTTACCCAGTTTATCTAAGGCAATTTGGCTGGCAAATGGCAGAGCTAGGATTTGACTCAGAGCCTGTCCTCATAATCACTACACAATTCTGTATCAGTTACACACTGTGTGTGTATATGGCAGCTATCACATATCTCAGGATTTACGTACTACAAATAGGTGCCTAGAGAACCTTCTCTTCTGAATCTATGGGTATATTTAATTAGTTGTCCTCATCATGAACCCTTGTCATATAAAATCAAAACCAAACATGTAGTCTAAGAAATTATGGTAGACATTGTTGATTGGATACTCAAAGTATATTTCTCTCTTCTTTTCTGCATATAGAATGTCAATTCCATTCAGGTGTCTCACCTTCAGCATGGTCTAAGCCAATCATGAAGCTCTTTTCCAGTGGTGATCAGGGAGCCCAGTTCTGGCTGAGGAGAGGTGACAGAGTGTCAGCTGAGGAGACAAAGAGGTACGCAGGAAGAGGTGGTACCTCTTTTCCCTCTTGATACTTTCATTAAGTATAAGACACCCCTAGACCCACAGCCACCAACTTGTGACCCTGTAAATGGCTAAGTTGGCTCATGGAGGATGGTGGAACAGGGAGAGAAAAAGAACCTAGGTCCTTAATGAGCTGTGGAAATAACCCATTCTAAAGCTGTCCTACCTCAGGATTTATTTTCCTTCCTACTTAAATCAATTGAGTTGGATTTTTCTGTTACTCAAAGTAGAAAACACATCAAATGAAAAAGAAGTCAAAATGTAAATAAAAACCCAATGCATTATTTGAATGGCTTCAGGCACACAGCATGGGAGGCAAATGCTATTAATATGGGCATCATCCCCACTTTCCATGTCGAGATGCGTTTTGTACATTATTTGCCAAGAACCCCAAGTTGGTCAGCGGTTGAAGTCTCCTGACTCCAACCCAGTGCTGAGACATATGGTAATTTTCAGTTATGGAGAACATTTAATTAACTAAGACCCTCCATTTCCTAATTGCAGTAAATAAAAACAGTGGGCATATAACAACTGACATGAACAGGATGCTTTAAAGCTGACAAATGCATGCACATACGTCAGCATTGCCTAGCCATATGTGACCTGCAAGCCTTTCACTACAACCCTCTTCAAAACATTTTAAAATAGTCTTACCATTTTGGTGTAGTATATAACAAAGAAGTGATTTGAAGTTTAAACAAATTATTTCAGAGTATCATATTAAATGTTATCTTCTAAAATTGGCTTTAATGCATTCATTAATAACATTCATGAAATAGTCATTACAGATAAGTTCCATTTTGTATCATTTAACAAGTATATAATATTTAATTTTTATTTAATTAAATGAAATAAAGCATCATTGTCTGACACATATGCTAAAAAATGATGTCACATCTAGTTAGGGGATAGAATGTATACAAAAAAGTGTTTTAGGACTAAAATCCTTGACAGTGCCTCAAGTATAGGCAAAAAACTGTCTTTCAAGAATTGGTGCCTAAAATTCTGGAATTTCATGCTTTAAAACACTACCATTTTATTTATATATTTTCTATGTTTTGTTTATAAATGGCAGGAGGGGAAAGATTTCAGGCCACTATTTCCAAGCACTCTGCAAATAACATATTGTGGGTGTGGATACAGCCTTTATTCTCAACACATGAAAAACCAAACTGAATATAATTGTCACTCTATTTTTCTCTTTTTAACACTGTTTTTGAAGTATGAAAGACAGCTTGATAGTCTATATATAAGGATTTTTATCAGATGAATGCAATTTACAGATTGGTGAAGGTAATTTTGAAGCAAAATTGTAGACTTAACATTTTTTGCTCTTAATTAGCTTGTATTTCATCATCAGGTTCCTTATGTTTCTAGTCTTTAAACACAGCCTATTATGGGCACAAATCAAAATATATGACTAAGAAAAACACCAATTTAAAATTATAACAGTCTCAAGCATCCCAGCAGTCAGTGATGTTCAACCAAGAGATAAACTGAGTAAAGGAATCATCAGTGTCCTCATCTGCCTTCCTCCACCTAACCACTGTGTGTGCTTGCTTGCTACATACCAACAGGCTTTCAGTCTTTTATTACAAATGGAAAAAACTGTGGTGATCAGGGAACACTTCTACACTGCCGGTGGGAATGTAAACTAGTACAGCCACTATGGAAAACAGTGCAGAGATTCCTTAAAGAACTAAAAGTAGAACTACCATTTGATCCAGCTACTGGTTATCTACCCAGAGGAAAATAAGTCATTATTCGAAAAAGATACTTGCACATGCATGTTTATAGCAGCACAATTCATAATTGCAAAATCGTGGAACCAACCCAAATGCTCATCAATCAAAGAGTGGATAAAGAAACTGTCGTATATATACACGACAGAATACTACTAAGCCATAAAAACGAATGAATTAAGAGCATTTGGCCGGGCTTAGTGGCTCATGCCTGTAATCCCAGCACTTTGGGAGGCCGAGGCGGGCGGATCACAAGGTCAGGAGATTGAGACCATCCTGGCTAATACGGTGAAACCCCGTCTCTACTAAAAATACAAAAAATGAGCTGGGCGTGTTGGCATGCGCCTGTAGTCCCAGCTACTCGGGAGGCTGAGGCAGGAGAATGGTGTGAACCCGGGAGGTGGAGCTTGCAGTGAGCCGAGATCATGCCCCTACACTCCAGCCTAGGCAACAGAGCGAGACTCCGTCTCAAAAAAAAACAAAAAACAAAAAACAAAAACAACAAAAAAAGAGCATTTGCAGTGACCTGGATGAGATTAGAGACTGTTATTCTAAGTGAAGTAACTCAGGAATGGAAAACCAAACATCGTATGTTCTCACTGATATGTGGGAGCTAAGCTATAAGGACACAAAGGCATAAGAATGATACAATGGACTTTGGGGACTTGGGGGAAAGAGTTGGGAGGGGGTGAGGGATAAAAGACTACAAATATGGTGCAATGTATACTGCTCGGGTGAAGGGTACACCAAAACCTCACAAATCACCACTAAAGAACTTACTTATGTAACCAAATACCACCTGTATCCCAATAACTTACGGAAAAATAAAATAATAAAAATAAAAATAAAAACAAATGGAAGAAAACCAATATATCACTTAGTGATTTTTTGATTTTTTAAATTTTGAAATAATTCTAGATTCACATACATTTGTAAGAAATAATACAGAGAGATCTTGTGTACTCTTTACCCAGTTTCCTCCAATGGTAACAACTTGAAAAACCATAGTACAATATCACAACCAGGTAATTGACATGTATAAAATGAAGATAAATGGCAGTCCCATCACAAGAATCCTTTCTGTGGCTTTTTTATGCCCATCCCACCTCCCTTCTCTCTCTCCCTCCCCCCTTATCCCTAATCTCTAGCAACCTCCATTTTTTTTCTCATTTTTATAATTGTGTCATTTTAAGAATGCTGTGTAAAGGGAATCATACAACATGTAACCTTTGGTAGATTGGCTTTCTTTGCTCAGCATAACTACCTTGAGAATCATACAAGTTGTTGCATGTGTCAATAGTTTTGCTCCTTTGTATGACTGAGTAGTATTCCATGGTATGGAAGTGCCACATTTGTTTAACCACCTGGCTTTTTCTATTTTTTGGTGATTACAAATAAAGTTGCTATAAATATTTGTGTACAGGTTTTTGTGTGAACATAAATTTTCATTTTTCTGGGATCTATGCCCATGAGTACAATTGTTGGCTTGTATGATAGTTACATGTTTACTTCTTTAAAAAAGTGGCCAATTTCGAATAAAAATGTTACACGAAAAAGCCAAAAAATAAAAGAACCAGCAAAATTATTTTTCAGAATAGCTAAACGATTTTACCTTCCTACTGGTAATGTATGAGTGATTCCATTTCTCTGCATCCTTGCCTGCATTTGGTGTTGTGACTATTTTTTATTTTAGCCATTCTGACAGGTGTGTGGTTTTAACTTACATTTCTCTAATGGCTCATGATGTTGAACATCTTTTCATGTGCTTATTTGTCATCTGTATATACTCTTTGGTGAAATATCTCTTCATTCTAATTGCATCGTTTGGTTCTTTTACTGTTGAGTGTTGAGAGTTTTTTGTACATTCAAGATGCTAGTTCTTTGTTGGTGTGGTTTAGAAATGTTTTCCTCCAGTCTCTAGCTTGTTTTTCCAATCTCTTAACGGGTCTTCTGCAGAGCAAAAGTTTTTAATTTTGATGCAGTCAGACTTATCATTTTTTCCCTTTTGTGGGTCTTGCTTTTGGTGTCAAGTCTAAATACAAAATCCCAAAATTTTCTCCACTTTTTAAATAAAAGTTTAACAGTTTTATGTTTTACAATTAAATCTTTCCCCATTTTGAGGGAATTTTTATACAAGGTCTGAGACTTAGGATGAGGTTCTTTTTTTTTTCCTACAAATGTCCAGCACCATTTGTTGAAAAGCCTATCCATTGACTTATTTTACATCTTTGCCAAAAATCAACTGGGTAGAAATTGCAAGGGTCCCTGAATAGCCAAAACAATCTTTTAATAGAAGAACAAAGTCAAAGGGCTCACACTTCAATGCTTACTACAAAGCTGCAGAAATTAAAGTATGGTACTGGTATAAGGACAGACATATAGACCAATGGAATAGAATTGAGAGTTCAGAAATACACATCTATGGCCAACTGATTTTCAACAAGGGTTCTAAGACTATACAATGGAGAAAGAACTATCCCTATGACAATTGGCCCTGGGATAACTCGATATCCACATGCAAAAGAATGTGTTTAGACCCCTACCTCACACCAAATTTAAAAACTGACTTAAAATTGAATTATGACCTAAATATAAGAGCTAAAAACATAAACTCTTGGGGGGAAATCATAGGAGTAAATCTTCATGACCTTGGATTTGGCAGTGTATGCTTAGATATAACACAAAAAGCATGAGTAACAAATATAAATAAATTTGAGTTTATCAAAATTTAAAAACTTTTGTGTATCAAATAACCTTATCAAGAGAATAAAAAGACAACCCACAGACTAAGAGAAAATATTTGCATATATATCTGATAAGGAATAAGAACTTGCATGACTCAACAACAAAAAGATGAACAACTCAATTAAAAGCTAGGCAGAGGACTTGAACAAACATTTCTTCAGAGAAGATATACAAATGGCTGAATATTTGCATTAAGGAAATACAAATCAAACCACAATGATATACCGCTTCATACCCACTACAAGGAAGGCTATAATAATATATATTTTAAAGGAAAATAACAAGTGTTGGTGAGGATATGAATCACTGGAAGCCTCATACTTTGCTGATAGAAATGTAAAATTGTTCAGTCGTGGAAGACAGTGTGGTGGGTCCTTAAAAGTTAAACATAAAATGGTCATATGACCCAGCAATTCCACCCCTAAGTATATGCCCAAAAGAATTGAAAATAAGTGCTCAAAAATTTGCACATGAATGTTCGCAGCAGCAATACTGACAACAGCTAAAAGGTAAAAATGACTCAAATGTTCATCAATGGAAGAACTGATAAATGAATTGTGGTATATGCATACAATGGAATATTATTTAGCCACAAAAGGAACAAAGTACTGATACATGCTACAACATAGCTGAATCTCAGAAACATGTTAAGTGAAAGAAGGCATACACAAAATGTCACATATTATATGATTCTTTTAATATGAAATATTCAGAATCGGTAAATCCATAGAAACAAAGCAGATTGGTGGTTGAAAGAAGGAATAGAGAGTAATTACTTCCCATAAGGTATGGGGTATTATTTTGGGGTAATGAAAATGTTTTGAAACTAGCTAGAGGTGATGGTTGCGCAACATCGTGAATATGCTAAATGTCACTGATTGGTTCATTTTAAAATGGTTAATTGTATATGAATTTCACTTCCAAACAAAAAAATACTCAAGCACATTTTGTGGGTTTATTTCTGGGTTCTCTATTCTGTTCCATTGATCTATGTATCTGTTTCTCTAACAATATCACATAGTTTTGATTTCTATAGTTCTGTCTTGAAATCAGTGATTCCTTACCATTTTTCTTTTTTTCAAAATTATGTTAGCTATTCTTGGTCTTTTATCTTTCTGTATAAATTTTATAATCATCTTGTCTATATATACAGAAAATCTTATTTTAATTTTGGTGGGAATTTTGTTAAACCTGTGTATCATTTTGGGGAGAATTGACATTTTACTATGTTGAGTATGTCTCTTCATTTATTTAGAGCTTCTCTCATTTCTTTCATTACTTTTAGTAGTTTTCTCTTTATTTCTCTTGGTATATATTTCTTTTTATATTTTGTTGTATTCTCTGCTAATATTTCCGTTAAGAATGTTTGTGTCTACATTCATGAGAGATATGGGTCTTTAGTGGTTTTTTTTGTAGTGTTTTTGTCTGGTTTTGGTATTAGGGTAATACTAGCTTCATAATATGAACTGAGACATATTCCTTCCTCCTCTGTTTTCTGGAAAAGATAAGTGTAGAATTGGTGTTAGGTCTTCAAACATTTTGTAGAATCCTCCAGTGAAACCATCTGAGCTGAAGATTTTCTTTTGGGGAATTTTTAGTTGTTAATTCAATTTTCCTAATAGTTATAGGACTATTTAAATTACCTTAATATTGGAGGAGTTGTGGAAGTTTATACATTTTGAAGAATTATTTCATTTAATTTTAGTTGTCAAATTTGTGTGTATAGAGTGGTTAATACTACCTTATTCTTTGTTTGATGTCTATAGAGTCTGTAATAATAGTCCTTGTTTAATTCCTGGTATTGGTAATCTATGCCTTCTCCCTTTTTTATTTTTGTCAGACTTTCTTAAGGTTTGGTGTCGATTTTATTGATCTTTAAAAATAACTCTTTGTTTCATTGATTTTTCTCCATGGGGTTTTTGTTTTCAATGTCATCAATTTCTTTTCTTATTTTTATTATTTCCTTAGTTCTGCTTGCTTTGGGTCTATTTTAGTCTTCATTTTCTAAGCTCTTGAGGTGTGAGCTTAGATTATTTGAGACAGTTCCATATATATATATATATAATTTGTGCGTGTGTGTGTGACAGAGACAGGTTTCTCCCTGTTGCCCAGGCTAGTCTTGAATCCTGAGCTCAAGCAATTCACCTGCCTCAGTCTCCCAAAGTACTTGGATTACAGGTGCGAACCACTGCACTTGGCCCTCTTTTCTAAGGTATGCATTTAGTGCTATAACTTTCCCTCTCAGAACTGCTTTATGTCCCATAAATTTTGATATGATGTGTTCTCATTTTCATTCAGTTTAATATATTTTTTTATTTCCTTTGAGACTTCCTCTTTGACCCATGGATTATTTAGAAGTGTGTTGTTATGTTTCCAATTGTTTGGAAATTTTCCTGTACCTTTCTATATGGATTTCTAGTTTTGTTCCTTTGTGGATGGAGAATGCACCCCACGTGATATAAATTCTTTCAAAGTTAGTGAGGTTTGTTTTATGGCCCAGTATATGGTCTATTTTGTTACATGTTCTGTGCACACTTTTAAAAATGTGTATTCTGCTGTTGTTGGGTGGAGTATTCTGCAACTATTGATTGGATCCTGTTTGTTGATGGTGTTCTTGAATTCTTCTTTACCTTTGCTGATTTTCTATCTAGTTGTTCTAACAGTTGTTGAGAGAGCAGGTATTGAAGTCTCCAACTATAACTGAATGTGTCTGTCCCTCCTTTCATTTCGTTCAGTAACTGCTTCACATATTTTGCAGCTCTATTTATGCTGCATACACATTTAGTATTGTTATATCTCCTTGGTAGACTAATCCTTTTACCATTATATGATGTTCCTCTCTGTCTCTTTTTTTTTTTTTTTTTTTGCTATGAAGTCTACTGTATTAGGCTGTCCTCACACTGCCAATAAAGACATTCCCAAGACTGTGTAATTTATAAAGAAAAGGGGTTTAATTGACTCATAGTTCCACGTGGCTGAGGAGGACTCACAATCATGGCAGAAGAGCAAGGGATGTCTTACATAGCAGCAGACAAGAGAATGAGAGCCAAGAAAAAAGGGGTTTCCCCTTATAAAACCATCAGCTCTCATGAGACTTACTCACTACCATAAGAACAGTATGGGGGAGATCACTTTCATGATTCAATTATCTCTCACTGGGTCCTCCTATGACACATGGGAATTATGAGAGCTACAATTCAAGATGAGATTTGTGTGGGGACACAGCCAAACCATATCATCTATATTATCTGCTGTTAATATAGGTACTTTGAATTCTTTTGATTAATCTTTGCATACTTTTACATTCAACCTGCCTATAATGTTATATTTGAAGTGAATTTCTTACAGACAGCATATAGCAGGATTATGTTTTTTAATCCATTCTAAAAATCTCTTTTAATAGCCTATTTAGACCATTTACATTTAATTGACATGTCAATGCTTAAGCCTACCATTTTATTTTTTGTTCTGTGTATGTTTTCTCTTTTTCATTTCTGTTTTCTTTTTCCTGCCTTCTTTCACGTTAAACTTCTAAGATATATTTATATATAATATTTTTGCATTATTTATATTTATTTTTATTCAATTTGTATTTATCTGTAGTGTTTTTGAGTATATCTCTTTGTATTACTTTTACCTGGCTGCTTTAAGAATTACATCATATAAAACTCACTCAAAACCACACAACTACATGGAAACTGAACAACCTGGGTAAATAAGGAAATTAAGGCAGAAATAAATAAGTTATTTGATACCAATAAGAACAAAGACACAACCTACCAGAATCTCTGGGACACAACTAAAGCAGTGTTTAGAGGGAAATTTATAGCACTAAATGCCCACAGGAGAAAACAGGAAAGATCTAAAACTGACACCCTAACATCACAATTAAAAGAATTAGAGAAGCAAGAGCAAACAAATTCAAAATCTAACAGAAGACAAGAAATAGCTAAGATCAGAGCAGAACTGAAAGAGATAGAGACACAAAAAACCCTTCAAAAAAATCAATGAATCAGGAGCTGATTTTTTGTTTGTTTGTTTCTTTTCTTTTCTTTCTTTTTTTTTTTTTTTGAGACAGAGTTTTGCTCCTGTTGCCCAGGCTGGAGTGCAATGGCATGATCTCGGCTCACTGCAACCTCCACCTCCTAGGTTCAAGTGATTCTCCTGCCTCAGCCTCCCGAGTAGCTGGAATTACTGGCATGCACCACCACACTTGGCTAATTTTGTATTTTTTTAGTAGAGACAGGGTTTCTCCATTTTGGTCAGGCTGGTCTCGAACTCCCAACCTCAGGTGATCCACCCACCTCGGCCTCCCAAAGTGCTGGGGTTATAGGCGTGAGCCACCGTGCCCAGCCACAAGGAGCTATTTTTTTGAAAAGATTAGCTAAATAGATAGACCGCTAGGCCAGACTAATAAAGAAGAAAAGAGAGAAGAATCCAATAGACACAATTAAAAAAATGAATAAAAAAAGAATAAAAAATTAAAAAATAGGAATTCGTGTGATTTTTGCACGTTGATTTTGTATCCTGAGACTTTGCTGAAGTTGCTTATCAGCTTAAGGAGATTTTGGGCTGAGACAATGGGGTTTTCTAAATATACAATCATGTCATCTGCAAACAGAGACAACTTGACTTCCTCTCTTCCTATTTGAATACTCTTTATTTCTTTCTCTTGCCTGATTGCCCTGGCCAGAACTTCCAATACTATGTTGAATAGAAGTGGTGAGAGAGGTCATCCTTGTCTTCTGCCAGTTTTCAAAGGGAATGCTTCCAGCTTTTGCCCATTCAGTATGATATTGGCTGTGGGTTTTTCATAAATAGTTCTTATTATTTTGAAATACATTGCATCAATACCTAGCTTATTGAGAGTTTTTAGCATAAAGAGGTGTTGAATTTTATCAAAGGCCTTTTCTGCATCTATTGAGATAATCATGTGGTTTTTGTCATTGGTTCTGTTCATGTGATGGATTACATTTATTGATTTGCATATATTGAACCAGCCTTGCATGGGGATATCACCACTATTCCCACAGAAATACAAACTACCATCAGAGAATACTATAAACACCTCTGTGTAAATAAGCTAGAAAATCTAGAAGAAATGGATAAATTTCTGGACACATACACCCTTCCAAGACTAAACCAGGAAGAAGTTGAATCCCTGAATAGACCAAAAACAAGTTCTGAAATTGAGGCAGTAATTAACAGCCTACCAACCAAAAAAAAGCCCAGGACCAGACAGGTTCACAACCAAATTCTACCAGAGGTACAAAGAGGAGCTGGTACCATTCCTTCTGAAAGTATTCCAAACAATAGAAATAGAGGGACTCTTCCCTAACTCATTTTATGAGGCCAGCATCAAGCTGATACTAAAACATGGCAGAGACATAACAAAAAAAGAAAATTTCAGGCCAATATCCCTGACGAACATCAACGCAAAAATCCTCAATAAAATACTGGCAATCCAAATCCAGCAGCACATCAAAAAGCTTATCCACCACAATCAAGTTAGCTTCATCCCTGGGATGCAAGGCTGGTTCAATATATGCAAATCAACAAATGTAATCCATCACATGAACAGAACCAATGACAAAAACCACATGATTATCTCAATAGATGCAGAAAAGGCCTTTGATAAAATTCAACACCTCTTTATGCTAAAAACTCTCAATAAGCTAGGTATTGATGCAACGTATTTCAAAATAATAAGAACTATTTATGAAAAACCCACAGCCAATATCATACTGAATGGGCAAAAGCTGGAAGCATTCCCTTTGAAAACTGGCAGAAGACAAGGATGCCCTCTCTCACCACTTCTACTCAACATAGTATCAGAAGTTCTGGCCAGGGCAATCAGGCAAGAGAAAGAAATAAAGAGTATTCAAATAGGAAGAGAGGAAGTCAAGTTGTCTCTGTTTGCAGATGACATGATTGTATATTTAGAAAACCCCATTGTCTCAGCCCAAAATCTCCTTAAGCTGATAAGCAACTTCAGCAAAGTCTCAGGATACAAAATCAACGTGCAAAAATCACAAGAATTCCTATACACCAATAATAGACAGACAGCCAAATCATGAGTGAACTCCCATTCACCGTTGCTACAAAGAGAATAAAATACCTAGGAATCCAACTTACAAGGGATGTGAAGGACTTCTTCAAGGAGAACAACAAACCACTGCTCAAGGAAATAAGAGAGGATGCAAACAAATGGAAAAACATTGCATGCTCATGGATAGGAAGAATCAATATCGTGAAAATGGCCATATTGCCCAAAGTAATTTATAGATTCAATGCTATTCCCATCAAGCTACCACTGACTTTCTTTACAGAATTAGAAAAACAACTTTAAATTTCATATGGAAGCAAAAAAGAGCCCGTATAGTCAAGACAATCCTAAACAAAAAGAACAAAGCTGGAGGCATCACGCTACCTGACTTCAATCTATACTACAAGGCTACAGTAACCAAAATAGCATTGTACTGGTACCAAAACTGATATAGACCAATGTAACAGAACAGAGACCTTGGAAATAATGCCACATATCTACAACCATCTGATCTTTGACAAACCTGACAAAAACAAGCAATGGGGAAAGAATTCCCTATTTAATAAATGGTGTTGGGAAAACTGGCTAGCCATATACATATACAGGGAAAACTGACACTGGACCCCTTCCTTACAACTTATACAAAAATTAACTCAAGATGGATTAAAGACTTAAACGTAAAACCTAAAACCATTAAAAACCCTAGAAGCAAACCTAGGCAATACCATTCAGGACACAGGCATGGGCAAAGACTTCATGACTAAAACACCAAAAACAATGGCAACAAAAGCCAAAATTGGCAAATGGGATCTAATTAAACTAAAGAGCTTCTGCACAGCAAAAGAAACTATCATGAGAGTGAACAGGCAACCTACAGAATGGGAGAATATTTTTGCAATCTATCCATCTGATAAAGGGCTAATATCCAGAATCTACAAGGAACTTAAACACATTTACAAGAGAAAAAAACAAATAACCCCATCAAAAAGTGGGCAAAGGATATGAATGGACACTTCTCAAAAGAGGACATTTATGCAGCCAACAAACTATGAAAAAAGCTCATCATCACTCGTCATTAGAGAAATGCAAATCAAAACCACAATGAGATACCATCTCACGCCAGTTAGAATGGCGATCATTAAAAAGTCAGGAAACAACAGATGCTGGAGAGGATGTGGAGAAACAGGAACACTTTTACACTGTTGGTAGGAGTGTAAATTAGTTCACACATCCTGCAAGACAGTGTGGCAATTCCTCAAGGATCTAGAACCAGAAACACCATTTGACCCAGCAATCCCATTATTGGGTATATACCCAAAGGATTATAAATCATTCTACTATAAAGACACATGCACATGTATGTTTATTGCAGCACTATTCACAATAGCAAATACTTGAAACCAACCCAAATGCCCATCAATGATGGACTGGATAAATAAAATGTGGCACCTATACACCATGGATTACTATGCAGCCATAAAAAAGGATGAGTTCATGTCCTTTGCAGGGATGTGGATGAAGCTGGAAACAATCATTCTCAGCAAACTAACAGAGGAACAGAAAACCAAACACCGCATGTTCTCACTCATAAGTGGGAGTTGAACAATGAGAACACATGGACACAGAGAGGGGAACAGCACACACCGGGGTCTGTTGTGGGGTGGGGGTTAGGGGAGGGATACCATTAGGAGAAATACCTAATGTAGATGACGGTTTGATGGGTGCAGCAAACCACCATGGCACATGTATACCTATGTAACAAACCTGTATGTTCTGCACATGTATCCCAGAACTTAAAGTATAATAATAAAAAAGAATTATATCATATATACATAACACTACACAGTCTTACTAGTTTTATAATTTCACCAGTTCAAGTAAAGTATAAGAATATTACCTCCCTTTACCCTCCCCTGTTTATAATATAAGGGTCTTAAATATTTTCTCTACATACATTTATAACCACAACAGATGGTGTTATAATTTTTGCTTCAAATATCAAACATAATTTAGAAAACTCAGGAGGAAAAGGAAAATCTGTTGCATTTACCCATATTTCTGCTTACCATGATTTTTCTTCTTTCTCAATGTTCCAAAATTCCATTTTTATTTTTTTTCTTTTTAGAAAACTTCCTTTAGACATTCTTTCAGGGTAGTTCTGCTGGAGACAAATTATCTTAGTTTTCCTTTTCCTAAGAATTGTCTTAATTATCATTTTATTCCTGAAGAATATTTTCTCTAGATGTGGGATTCTGGGTTGACAGTTGTTATTCTTTCATCAGTTGAAAAAGGTTGTGCCACTTCCTTCTGGCCTCCATAGTTTTGTGTTTTTTGTTTGTTTTTTTGTTGTTGTTTTCTTTTGAAACAGGGTCTTGCTCTGTTGCCCAGCCTGGGGTGCAGTGGCATGATAATGGCTCATGGCAGTCTCAACCTCCTGGGGCTTAAGCAATCCTCCCAATGCAGCCTCCCAAGTAGCTGGGACTGGAGGTACATGTCACCACATTCAGCTAATTTTTTTTGTATTTTTGTAGAGATGGGCTTTCACTATGTTGCCCAGGCTGGGCTTGAAATTCTGGGCTCAATGATCCGCACAACCTGACCTCCCAAAGTGCTGGAATTACAGATGTGTACCACTGTGCCTGCCCAGCCTCCATAGTTTTTAATAACTCCTCTGTCATTCACATTATTTTTGCCATATAGATAAAGTCTCATTTCTCTCTTGTTGCTTTCAATATTTTTTTATTTGTCCTTAATTTTCAGAAATTTTAGAAATTATCTTGGTGTGGATTTATCCTGCTTGGAGTTTGCTAACCTCCTTGAATGTGTAGATTGAGTCTTTTGTTACATTTGGGAAGTTTTCAACCATTATTTCTTTGAGTGCTTTTTGAGCCCTGCCTTCTTTCTCCCTTCCTTCCAGAACTCTAATAACATAGGTCCCACAGGTTCCTGAGACTCTGTTAATTTCAGTCTATTTTCTCTACTATTTTCAGATTGGGCAATATATTGTTCTATCTTCAAACTCACTAATTATTTCCTCTGTCCCCTCCAATCTGCTATTGAACCCATTCATTAAATTTTTTATTTCAGTTACTGTATCTTTCAGCTTTTACATTTTTATTTGGTCCTTCTTTATATCTTTTATTTCTTTGTTGAGACTTTCTCTTGAAAGAGAAATCTTTCTCTTGAAATCTCATTGATTTCAAGTGTGTTTCTAATTGCTTACTGAAGCATTGTCATGATGCCTGCTTTAAAATCTTATCAAATAATTCCAACATCTCTGCCATTTCAGTGTTGGCATCTGTTGATTGTATTTTTCATTGTTTGATATCTTCCTGGTTGGTTGTATGATGATGAGTTTTGAATGAAACCTGGCCAATTTGAATATTATGTTCTGAAACTCTGGATCTTATTTAAACTTTCTGGTTTAACCAGCATTCTCTGACATCACTCTAGTAGGAGAAGGGACAAAGGTGTCATCTGTTAATCCCCAGTGGGTATAGAAGCCCAAGTTCAATACTTAGTGTCTGTTGAACCGAGAAGAGGGAGAGGCTCCTTCTTGGTGGTTGGCAAGGGTAGGAATTCAGTCTTCCTATTAGGCCTTCACTGAACCCTCCCTGGCAGGGAATGATAGGAGTGGCTCATTATGGCTCACCACATGGCTTCCACTGACATCATGGGGTGGAGAGAGGTGGTGGGAGAGTGGCCTTGTTACCAAGGGACAAGCAGTGGTGGTAAAGGTCCTGACTCTCCACTAGGCCTCCTCCAATGCTACCTCAGTGGCAAAGAGAAAGGGTGCCTTCTTCCTGCTGGTGGGGTCAAAACCAAACTCCCTATTTGGCCATCTCTGACACCATTGTGGTGATGGTACTGGGGCACATTGTTGCAGCCTGGCAAGTATGGTAGTCTAGGATCCCTACTTGGCCTTTGTTGGTGTGTGTAGGGATGGGGTCACAGGTCTTTCTGGGATGGTTGGGTGAAGTAGACTGGTTAATGTCTAAAAGTTTTCTGTCTTGCTAGGCTGCCTCTTTCCTGGTCCTTTGGCTAGAGAAAACAGGCTTTTCTCTCTCTCTTTTTTTTTTTTCCTCTGTACCTGTTGGCATTTCCAGATTGCTGCCTCTTCAGCTCCAAGTCTGGAACATATGAGGCAAAGAGAAAACCCAGAGAACTCATCTCTGTGACAATCTTTGGGTCCTAAATTCCCTAATGAGTCTGACTTCTTCTCCTCACCTTATGTCTCTTTATAATGTCCAGAGATTTTAGCTGTATTTAACAGGAAGAATGGGGTGGGGGTGAGGAGAAATGTCTACTCCATCATCCTAGAAGTGAAAATTCATTTGTTTATTGTAAAAATAGCAATCTGTACTCTCTAGAATATCTCCAGTTATGAGGTACTTACACAGATGACATCAACTGAGATTTGTGATATGTCAGACATGTTACTAATTGAGAAAATAACTACATGATAAGGTTCTCATGCCTGTTCCCCCACTGTTCTTTGTCTAATCTTCTCCAGAGAGTACCCTCATACTCTACAGCAAATAGCATGGCAATTAATTTCCCCCAGGATTCAGACACAATATGGATTGGAGAGTACTGCCTTGTTCATCCAGAGCTTAGTTATAAATATATTGTTTTTAAAACAATAGACTCCAGACAATAGGATCTCTTATTTATTGCATCCTTGGTGGAAGGTAAAGGAATAAATAGTTCCTCTACTTGGCACTTTATTGATCTCTTGCCTATTTTATTCTTTAAAAAAAAAAAACATAGACGCTATAATGTCACCCCATCTGTTCTTTATGTCTAAGTTGGAGTGGAAAGCAGGCCCCTGCTAGTTTACATATGAAGGCAGTTAGGAAGAGAGGATACATTGGTTTCAGGAGGCTTCGGTGATGAGTCATATGCACGATGTACTCTGAGGATCAGACTCCACAGGGAGTGAATGATTAAAACTCAACATGACTACTGTGGTCAGAGAAGACAAGGTAGCCTCCAGAGAGCACTGCACTTACATGCTTAATAACAGTAGGTCTTGATGTGAAGTAATCCAATTGCTTCCACAATAAATGTGGAAAAGGATGACAGCTACATCCCTGATATATGTATATGGGAAAGTATGTGGACCAGAAGTCTTACCAGTTCCTTAAAACTGCCTTGGTGGCTGGGCACAGTGGCTCATGCCAGTAATCCCAGCACGTTGGGAGGCCAAGGTGGGCAGATCACCTGAGGTCAGGAGTTCGAGACAAGCCTGACCAACATGGAGAAACCCCATCTCTACTAAAAATACAAAATTAGCTGGGCGTGGTGGCACATGCCTGTAATCCCAGCTATTTGGGAGGCTGAGACAGGAGAACTGTTTGAACCCAGGAGATGGAGGTTGCGTTGAGCTGAGATCACACCATTGCACACCAGCCTGGGTGACAGAGCGAGACTCCATCTCCAAAAAACAAACAAACAAACAAACAAAACTGCCTTGGCTCCTACTTTCTGTGTTTGCAAAAACAAAGAGTGAAAATATCATCACTCCTTTCTCTTCCCCTAGAAAAATCCAACCCAGTTCAACTGAAGCCCAGTGGTGAGAGGAGAGGTCCTGCCGTGGGCACAAATGACCATGGGTATGAGAAGGAGGCAGTAAAATCACTATAGTACAGTGTCACCTCATAGTGCATGGCATCACGTGAGCAGGGACTCTGTGCTGTCATCATTATATCCCAGGGCCCAGGTCGGCACCTGGCCTATAATAGTCCCTCAATAAATGCATGTTGAATGAAAGAATAAACAACCTTGAGGGGCTGTTAGGACAAATGGCTGTTTCGTAGAAGATATTTACTGGCTTCTGGTTATATTCAAGGCAAGACCAAGAATCAAAGACCCAGAGGTCCCAGAACAGAAGCCTGATATTCACTGGGGAGTTTATAGTCTGGCAGGGAGAGAGGCTGGGCTCATCTGCCACAGTGAAACTCAGCAGCCTGAGAGCTCCACTCTTTGAGTGGGATAGAAAGGAAGGGCTGTGGGAATTCCAAAGTTGTGTTTTAGGACTCAGCGATCAGGAAGCCCAGCCTGTGGGCTCTTTGAGGACATAGGCAGGGTCTTTTACATGTCTAAACCCCTTGGTGTCCAGTGCTGGGTCTGATTCACAGTAAACACTCAACAAAGGTTTACTGAATAGTGAATGAATAAAATGACTTGGCTCTTCCACCTATGAGCTGTGCAACCTGAGACAAGGCATCTAACCTCTCTGTGCCTCAGTTTTCTCTTCTATAAAATTGGAACAATAATAGAACCTACCACTTAGGGGTTACTATGAGGATTAAATGAGTTAATATATGTAAATTACTCATTTAGTTGAGAGTAAGCACTATGTAAATATTTGCTGTTATGATTATTATTGTTGTTATGTCTAAATGAATGGATAGTATTTAACAGGATCCTAGAGATGATTTTAATAGATGGACTATGGTGCGGGGTGGTAGAACTAGTAAAATCAAACATGAAAAAACAGGAATAAAAATTATTGCTATGTTTTGAACAACAACTGAACATTGGTGCTTAACAGCCCAATGAGGAAAACATAATTATCCATACTATACAGATGAGGAAACTGAGGCTCAGAGAGGTTAGGCAACTTATTCATGGTTACACAGCTGGTAAGGAACATAGCTGGAATCTGCACTGTTTGGCTGGAATGGAAGCATAAGTAGAGGGATAGTAAAAGGCAAGGTCAAAGGATAGACGGCAGCTGGATTATGGCAGGAGAGTTTGGAGTTTATTCTGTAGTGGTGTAACATGACAACATGAAACCCAGGCTCTTGAAAGATTACCCTATTTACGATGTGACAGGACAGACTGGACTTGATGTCATAATTCTTCCACCTAGAAGCTCACTTCTCTCTTTTCTGTCTTGTGCTTGCCCTTTCTTCTCCCTGAAACCTACTCCAAACAGGCTTTCATTGTCACCACTCCACTGAAACTCATCTTGTAACGTCATCTACGACCTCCCCATTGCTATTAATACATCCAATGGCAAATTTTCAGTCCTCATCTTATTTGGCTCCCTTATTCACTCAATAAAAATTTTGGTTGAGCATCTACTATATTCTAAGTCCTAGTTTAGGGGCTGGAGACTATGCATAGAATAAAATAGAAAAATGTCCCTGTGCTCATGGAAGTTGCAGTCCAGTAATGAGTAGAACTAGACACAGCTGTTCACTCACTTGTCTTAGAAACACTTTCTCCACTTGCTTTCTGGGACATTGCACTCCTGGTTTTCTTTCTATCTCCTTGGCCACTTCTTCTCAGTCTGCTATGCTGGTTTCTCCTTATGTCTCTTCCATCTAAAAGTTGGGATGCTCTGGGTCCTAGTCCTTGAATCTCTTCTCTGTCTCACTTGTATGGAAGAGCTCTTCCTCTTCATGGGTTTTGTCACCTTGTATAAGATGGCAACTCTGAAACTTACATCTCCAACCTGGACCTCTCTCTTGAACCCTAGACTCCTACATCCCATCACCTGAGCACTTCCACTTGAATGGCAAATGGGCTGTTAGCTGACTTAATGGGCTCCAATCGCCGAGATTGTGCCACTGCACTCCAGCCTGGGCGACAGAGTAAGACTCCGTCTCAAAAATAATAATAATTAATAATAATAATAAATTAATTAATGGGCTCAAATCTGAATTTCTGATCTTACTCTCTGCAAAACTGTTCCACCCAAACTTTCTCAAATCACATCACAGCAGCTCCATCCCTTCAGTTAATCAGTCTGAAAGCCTTGGAGTTATCCTTGGCTCTTCTCTTTCTCTCACATTCCAATCCAATTTATCAGCAAATCTTAGCTCCACTTTCCCAATATAGCCTAAATCTGACAGCTTGTCACTGCCTTTACAGTCACCACTCCCTTACAGGCCACCATCAACTCTCAGCTGCATCCGGAGCTCCCTTCTTCCCCTCCCCACTCCCCAGGACTATTCTCAAAGCAGAAGCAGAGCTATCCTGTGAAATAGCTGTTGGATCACAGCACCCGTGTCTTGACTCCCTCCTTCAGGACTTCTCATCTCACTCCAAGGAAAAGCCCAAGTCTTCACAGGCCCCACGCAACGAGGCCCCTGTCATCTCTCCAACTGGGGTCCTACTTCTCTCCCTCTGCTGCAGCTCCACTGGCCTCCTTGCTATTCCCAGGATACTCCAGGCATGCTCCTGTCTAAGGACGTCCCTCCCCAGGTACCCAGTGGGCTCACTCCCTCCTCTTCCAGACCCTACTTCTCAATGAAGCCTTTTCTGACCAGCCTCCTTAAAATTTCAGTTCCTCCCACCCTAGTATTACCTGTCGCCTTTCCCTGCTTTTTCTCCCATAGCACTTACTGTCTTTCAGCATACTCTATATTTTGCTTATTTCTTTTGTTTTTTTCTGTATCTTCCCACTGACATAGACGCTCCACAAGGGCTGGACTTTTTTAAATATACATACACTGCATACAATTTGTAAATTGCTTTTTTTTTTTTCACTTAAAAGTATATTGTGAACACTTTCTCATGCCCCTACATACTCATAGCTTAGCTCCTGTCATTAAGTATTTCTCTATTGACATGTATTTTAGGTTTTTTTTAACCTTTTAAAGTGTGCTTTATTGGAACTTTTATTATTTATTTTATGGGATACATGTGCAGAATGTGTAGGTTTGTTACATTGGTATACATATGCCATGGTGGTTTGCTGCACTTATCAACTCGTCATCTAGGTTTTAAGCCCCATATGCATTAGGTATTTGTAGCTCTCCTTCCCCTTGGTCCCCGCTCCCTGACAGGCCCCAGTGTGTGTTGTTCCCCTCCCTGTGTCCATCATTCTCAGCAAACTAACACAGGAACAGAAAACCAAACACCATATTTTCTCACTCATAAGTCAGAGTTAAACAATGAGAACACAGGGCTACACTTTTATCTGTTGGGTTCATTACTATGTCCTCAACACGTAGACTCATATGTGGCAGTAGTCTGTGCTCTATAAATATTCACAAGTGGGATGCTGAGATTCAGAAAAGGGGGGTTTGTGGACAGCCCTCAGGTTTTTCCCAACCTCAAGTGAACAAAGAAACTGTGTGAGGCCCACGGGGTGAGCTTGGCGAGACACAGGATTTCCCAAGCAGATGAGAAAGCCTTTGCTCCTTCCCTGAGAAGGGCCCTTGCCCTATTCTCAGAGCTTGCCTTGCTTCCAAAGCAAACCCAGAGCTTTGAGTCAAGTCAGAAGGTTCCAGGCAGGGCAGAATCCCCGGAGGAGGAAGAGAAGGATCTCCTACTCTCGGGCCGTCTGTGGAAGCCCCATGGTGGGCAGGGAAGGGCAATAGGCACAGAGGAACCTTGGGGGAAATGCCTTCTCTCTCTACCATGTTACCTCTGCTCATGTTCAGGAGGTCCCATAACAAGTGGGACAAGCAAGCTTTTATCCACATCTAATGTGCTACCAGCTGGGGGTTGAGCTTGCATGCAAGACAAATGTCTTCACCCCACCCAGAGTGATCTTTCCCACAAACTCCGAAGGGTCAGCACCTGAGACAGGGACAATCTCCAGGCCCACACTCTGTGAGCCAAGAACAAAAAAAGAGTCAGAACTGACTTCTTAGAAAGAAAAGAAAGACTCTGCACTGGTTTTGATTAACATTGAAATACAGCCCCCATTCACACCCACCACAGTTATGTTAAGCAAACACAAAAGTAACAATAGGCATGGTGCAATGACAGAGGAGCCTACAGTTATCACAGTGACAGGGTGTGCCTTGCCCACAGGCCATTCTTTAAGGCTTTTCACTCTGATGATGCATGAAATTACCCACCCTGATGGAGCTGTGCCTACATTCATGCCAACTAGCAAGATGGCATCTCCTCATTAGCCCCTTGGTCACAAATCCACCCGGAGAGATGTGATTAATGAGAATCTCATAAAACCTGGGGGAATGGGCCATCTTAGCTGCCTTGGAAGGGAGACATTGTCATTCACAGCCACATAAATCACCATGTGTCAACAATCCCTGCTTTCTCACTGTCACACCTTGGTGAGCTGCCCTACCGCCTCCAAGATGTGACATGGTTTCTAGGACAGCAGAACCTCCTGCTCTGTGGGACACCTTGTACCTAGCTTCAAAGCAAGGTCAGAGTTGAGCTCTAATTATCCCAGTACACTCCTGGCTCTGAGACCTGCTAACAGGGTGAAGGAAAGGAGCAGGATGTTAACATCAGGAGAAATACCAAATGTGGAGTGCTGGCCTGATTCATTTCACAGCTGTAGTCTTTTTTGATTTGTTTGTAATTTTCTACACTACTGCTTCCAATTTGATACTGTCTGGGCCTGGGATGAAAATAAGAATGGGATAACAGATGATGAGTTCAAAATACTGAACACAATAATACTCACCCTGCATGTATGTACAGCCAATATGTCATTTGGAAGAAGGGACCATTGGCCGCTGGGCAAAGTTGAGAATGTAAAATGTCACAGAATTTAAGATGCATTTCTTATGTACTTAGGAGCTGTCACCAGAGCTGCCTCGCTGCTCTGGAGAGGAAACTAGGCTTCATGTTTCATAATCAGTTACCTTACACAAATGAATTAAAAGTCCAAAAGGAGTATTGGAAGAATTTCCATATGACTGCTCTTGCTTTCCTCGGCAGGGGTACCATGTACTGTTGTGCAGGTTGTGTACTGCACTATTCAATGGGGCACAATTCCCATAGACTACATCTTCAAATAGCACCTCCTAGAGTCATGAAGTCATTACCCTACAACCATATGCAGCAGCCCTGCTGCTGATTGAGTAACTTGGAGTATTCCTAAGGGCTCATGGGAATGTCACAAATAGATCACAAAGACCCAACCATATAGTGCCCACACTGATAGCCTAAAAAACAAAACAAAACAAAACAAAACAAAACAAAACACACACACACACAAAAACAAAAAACAAAAAAAACCACGTACTGATTCATGAATTACTAATACAGTTGGGTTACTGTTCTCAGGCTCAATAGGACAAGGGGCCATTCCATTTATTCTAGATATTCTGGAATAATACATTTTTTGTATACTTGAATATTTTTAAAACTCCCTAAACTTAACAACTGTTTTAAAAATGATCTTTCTTTGCTGAGAGGCACTTCTGCAAACTTTTGGGAAGACAACGTTGTAATAAGTATAAATATGTTAGATTTCAAATACTCTGGGACCAACACTTCTACTCCAAAGAATTAATCCTATAAATAAAAGTGTATGAATATATTTGCATGTTTGTGTATATATGTGTATGTGTATATACACATACATAGGCAAAAATGTTCACTATAGTATGGCTTTTAGTAGCAAAAAATAAAGGAAATTGTTTGAATTTGTACTAATAAGGGATTTGCTAATTACAATATATGCATACAATGAAATACAATGCAGTCTTTAAAAGAATCCACAAAGCTACTTGTACTTGTAGAAGGCTATTCTTCTTTTCCTCCTCCTCTTCCTCCTCCTCCTTCTTCTTTCCTCTTTCTTTTCTTCTTCTTACCTTTCTTTCTTCTTCTCCTTCTTCCCCCCTCCTCTTCTTCTTCCTCCTCCTCCTCCTCCTTTCTTCTTCTTCTTCTTTCCTCTTTCTTCTTTCTTCTTCTTTTCTGGATTCCTAACAGCTCTTGAACACTCTTCTAATGTTTGAGAAATTAACTGTCTCTCAATACCTTCTTCCCAAGGTAGAAGGCAGACATCACACTTCCGGGCTTCCTTTGCCACTAGGTCCCAGCTATGTAACCTGATTTCACCAGTGAAATACACCGCATAAGACTTCAAAAGGGAAGTGAGGAAATGGGATCAGAGAGGGGTAGGGTTTTTCTGGCAAGAATAGTGCTTGAAACAACCTCTTTTGGCACTTACAAGGCTAGCTTCTGAGATAGAAGTGCTACCAGCGTTAGTGGCAGGGGCAGTTTCAGCAAAGATGAGTCCCCAACAGAGCCAAGCACTTTATCTAAACGGCTTACTGGTGGCAGCACTGAGGTTTTCTCATCAGTACAGTTCTGCAGTGTGGGTTTGGCCACTGTTCCTCAAAGCAGAGCTCCAAACCTACTTCTTTGTCCCTCTAACACTTCTGTGAGCTGTCTGATCTTCTTTTAGTAAGCTTCTTTCTTTTTAATGAGCTGAGTCAACTGCCTGCAAAGACATCCATGATACATGATCCTTAACTTTTGTTAATCCACACTTCTGTACACCGCCCATGGAGACCCTCCAAGCCAACATTCAGATGCCAGATTTAGACCTTCAGAACTCAGCAGAAGAATGCATATGCAAATTTTGCAGGGTGGAACTGCCAGCCTGTCCCCAACCTAGGTTAAGGAGCATGGCCATCTCTGTCTGCACAGCAGGACAGAGTTGTACAATTATGCTCAAATATTTTATTGCATTATGCTCTTGTTAGCTTAGAAAAATAATAAGAAATTTAAATGTTGACATGTACAACAAGAAGACAAGGTCTAGTATATGCTTAATAAAATTGAAACAAAGAAATCACAGGGGTATTACAAGGAGGAAGTCTTTGGCCTTGATTTGCTACTCGTCGAACTTGAGCTGGTGGACTTGATGTTCAACCATAAAGCACAAGAACAAATTGCAAGAATGTGAATGAGATGCCAAGATAATTTAGATCTCTGAGACTGCCGTAACCTTAGAAAATGTATGTCTATTATTCACTTTTGCATATTTAACTTCCAAACATCTTTTCAGAAGTGTATTATGTGTGAAAGTCGGAGACTGCCTATATATTCTAAAGTAAAATAAGTAGGTTGCAGAAGAGTATGCATAGGTTTGAACTCAGCTTTAAAGCATACGTATATGTATATGTATGTATTTTATATAGGCATTGAACAAATCTGGATGTATACCCTGCAAACTCTGAAAAGTTGTTAACTCTGTGGGTTGAGATGGTAAAGAAATTTCCTGTGCTATTTCACACAGCCTTGAATTATTTGAAATTTTGCAATAAGCAAGTTTTTCACGCTGTTATAATCATCAAAAACCCTATAAGGCATATCCATTGGGAAGAAAAGGCACAGTGGCTCTTCAGAGCTTCCTGAGGCCTGAGGCTATTGTGTAGGGATGGGCCTCAGACCTTAGGTCTCAGGAGGCCTTTGTCCTCCTCCAAACTTCCTTCAGGCTGATGTGTGGTCGGGTGCCTGCCACGCCACCCCTCTAGGCCTTATGTCTAATCCCTAATATTAGCGGGTTGGCACACACTATCACGGTGGTCCTCTGGAGTTCTTCACAACAAACACAGGACTCAATCCACCAAGCAGGTCATCCACCCCAGACAGATGCTCCTTGCATAAGCAGACAATAAACACAAGAACTATGTCCTGTCTTAACAGACGGTGCCCCGATGATGTAGTGTGTTGTGAGCAAGACTGATTGACTATCCTGCCTAATAAAGTGAGATCCTGCCCTGAAGGGGGCATAGGCCACAGAGCTCACAATGATCAGAGAGAAAATCGAATGAAGCCAGTATTACCCCGTACATACAAGGAGGAAGGTGAGAGCCTCGCAGCAATTCGGGAGAGGATGAAACAGCATGCAAAGAAGACATAAGGATGGGATGAAACTGTTCTTATGTTAGTGCTTTGCAGGGAGGCCATTTACACTTTCTAACACTTCTAATACTTATTCTATTCTTCTAGTAAATAAAATTAAAAGATTTCCTAAATTCAAGTGGTTATCAAAGTAAAATGGTGGTGGGAAAAGGGTAAAGGTATTTTACTTGGTAAAATGTGTCCTTCCAAGGGCCACAGGGATGCACTGTGCTAGGAGAAATGAAGGTTCACTGGACACACAGAGGAGATGCATAATCTGTGCTTTCAGCTGGAACAGCCCTTCTGGTCGCTAGAGTCCGAGCTTGCAGCTGTGTTAAAAAAGACCATTCCATTGCTCATCCTTTTCTTTGTTCCAACTTCTGAGTAAAAAACTAAAGTCTTTTTTGTGTGTTTTTTTTTTCTTTTTAACCCTGTGGCAGGGGCAGGAACTGAACCGTGAAACCCACAGTGGAATTAACTTGCTGAGATTCCTCTGCCTGGTCCTTGTTAATGTCATGGTGGCCTTTAGCCCCTGCTCTCTGCAAGTCTCTCCCTCTGCTGTTGGTTCAGCATCTTCATTCACAGTGGCTGGGCCCCAGAGTGACAACAGTAGTGTAATTGTTTGGATGAGGATACAGGGAAACCACCGTGATGGTCCTGCCTGCTGACCCGGGAGGACAGCTTTGGTGGAGAAGACATGGAAGGAAAGACCAACTGGAAGTTTCCTACTCATTGTTCACTTACATCAGACCAAGTGACAGCCCGATTATTTGAACAAAGGCATTGCTGGGAACCTGTTCTGCTGGTTACTTTCCATTCGCCTCTCCCCCAGACCCATACCCTGCCCTCTACCTGGCTCTGTGCTTTAAGAGGCTGACCTCTATGGATTGTGGTCAACATCCACAAGCTCCCTTTTCCTCTGGCTCTAGCTGGGTTCTGCCAACTGCTTACACCAGTAGATCAGAGGCTGGAAGAACAGATTGGGTATTACTTCATTGGCCCCTCCCTGATTTGGCCCATCTCTCGGTGACTATAGCTCCCGACAGGCAGCTCCCCTCCACAGCCTCAGTTCTCATAGGGCTCTGTGAATGTTATTTCCTCCCCTGTCCCTTTGGTCCTAATGGTGGTAATAACTTCCCACCGGAGACCTCATGACGCTTTGGTTTTTTTCTTCACCTCTCCACTATAGAGTATTGTAGCTCTCTTATTGAAATCTCTTCATTTGACCCATCTGCATCAATTCTGTGTCCTTTCGAAATGCCGATACATCTGCCATTCTTTTGCTTCAGGGTTCTGCTTTTTCCTCCCCAGTGGGTGATGCAGAGGGTCTCTGAAACTGGGGTATACCTATATGAAACTATACTATGAAACTGAAACCTTATCTGTAGCTCTGAAGTAAGAGAAGCCCCAAGAGGTGTGCATGGTTCTAGGATGGTGAGTGAAGCAAGTGCCTCGAGTGCGTGGGCAAGTGTTGATGCAGGATGGCAAGCACCTCTTGGAAAGGACACCCAAGGACAGGCATTTCTAATCAAGGGTAAGGGCCTCTGAGGAAAGCTGGCTGGTTTCTCTGGTACTACCTTTTTTCATTCATTCGACAAATGTTCTTTGAGAACTGACTAGGTGCCTGGCACTTCACTAAGTATAGTAGGCTGACTGGTAACCTCCCAGAAGGATACATCCTTGTCCTCATCCCCAGAACCTGGGGATGCTGCTTTTATGGACAAAGATGTGATTAACGAGTTGGAGAGGAAGAGTTTGTCCTGAATTACCTAGGCAGACCCTAAATCCAATGACAAGTATCCTCATGAGAGTGAGGAAGAGGGAGATTTGACAGGCAGCAGAGGAGGAAGCAATGCGACCATGGGGACAGAGATTGGAGTTATGCAACCCATCAACTAAGGAACACCTGGAACACCAGAAGCCAGAAAAGGCAAGAAAGTTTCCTCCCCTAGAGCCTTTGGAGGGAGCATGGCCCTCCGAACACCTTGAACTGGGACTAACTGGGTGGCTGCAAACAGCAGACAGAACTGTGCAAGAATAAATGTCTGCTGCTTCAAGCCACCCAGTTAGTGCATTGTGTTATGGCAAGCCCAGGAGATGAATATACCAAGTACTGGGGATCCAGTCATGATCAAGAAAGACATGGTCCTACCCTCCTAGAGCATGCAGTCCAGGAAAGCAAACAGATAATGATCAGGTGGACAAAAATACACAATTACAAACTAATAAGTGCAATGATGTGCTTAGATAGAGAAAAATGCAAGAGACCTTATTTAAACTGGGGGTCAGGGAAAGCATCTTTGAGGAGGTGACCTCTGAGCTTGGACCTAAAGGATGAGAGAGAACCAGCCATAGAAATCTCTCAGGGAAAAGTGTCAAGGCAAAGGAGAAAATAAGTCAAGGGCTCTGAGTGAGGGAACAGACTAACATGTTCAAGAAACTCAAAGAAGTCTAGTATAGTTGGAATGAGGTCAGAGAGGTAAGCAGGGCCAGGATGCACAGAGATTATGGGCCATGGTAGGGTCTTGGGATTTTATTCTGTGATGAGAAGACTTCGGATGGTTGAGAGCAATGGAATGCTGTGAGCTAATTTAAGGTTTTACATCAACCTGTCTGGTTACTGGTATGGAACAGGTTGGAGGGAAATTGAGAGAGAGCAGGGAGACAAGTTAGTAGACTGTCACAGCTTTCCAGGGAAGCGGTAAAGATGAACTAAGGTGGTTCCTTCAAGGTGCAGAGGAGATGGATTGAGGACATAGTTTGGAGATAGAACTGTCAGGAATTGATGGATATGGGATATAAGAGAAAGACATGAGTTAAGGATGGCACCAAGATTTTAGGCTAGAGTAACTGGGTGTATGTGGTGCCATTTATTGAGTTGAGAAGATAAGAAGGGGTGAGGAAGACCCAAGAGAACGACATAACTGGGAAATGTCCCCACAATCCCTTTACATTTGTTATCAAAGTCTTCTGAGTTAGAAAAAGCTGTACCATTTTCGTTGTTTTAGAGGCCCAAGAGAAAGTATCCTGGCTCCTGCAAAGGTGTTACTGGAACCATTGGTCACCTAGATTTAATCACTCTAGCACCACAAAAACAACATAACAAGGAGCAGAGAAAAACCACAGAAGTACAAAGCTGGGTCTTCTAAAGGCAATGTTTGCTTTGTCTCCTATGCTGCATGAAGAGCGGCCCAATGTAAATTGTGGGTTCCATGGATTGGGATCTAATCTAATAAGCACCACACCCCACCCAGCTCTATCCACTCACTGTGGTCTTGACTCCATTGGTGGCATCAGGAGAAGATACAGCAGAGGGAGTAGTTGAGAGATATATCCTGAATATCTGAACAACCCACCCCTTACCAAACACTCCACTAAAATCACTGATGTTTTAGCCAAGTGTTACCTCAGTATATTGAGTTCCGTAAATTGACTACCCTTCTCCCTCAAACATAGGATTATTAGAAAGTGGCCCTGAGAAGTAATAAAATATCCACATTATCTAAACCTTCCTCAACTACTATTCTGCCTTCCAGGGAGCAGAGACAAAGCAACCTGCAATGATAGAGCCTGCACAGGGCCTACCAGCAAACTCTGCAGTCTTATATTGAAGTCCTAGATAAGACCCTTTCTGGGGAAGTCATCTGAAGAATAATCTCCCAAATCCATAGGTTATTTCTTCATCCCTTTCCAGGAGATAGCACACAGCCAAGAACCAGGAAGAAGGAAAGATGCACACACAGCCTCAAGCCATAAGCTAAAGGCTTATGCATATTTCTCATCGGAAATCCAGAAATCCATTCACTCTAGTCTCTTTACCCTTCTTAGGGTTTACTTAATTTCTTATTTTAAGGTCATGCCCAACTCTAACATTCTTGATGATCTGATTACTCAAGTTAGATCTTAGCAGTAATAACTCTGAAGGGAAGTGATATGGTTTGGCTGTGTCCCCATCCAAATCCCATCTTAAATTCCCACGTGTTGTGGGAGGGACCCAGTGGGAGGTAATTGAATCATGGATGCAGGTCTTTCCCGTGCTGTTCTCATGACAGTCAATAAGTCTCTTGGGATCTGATGGTTCTATAAAGAGGAGTTTCCCTGCACAAGCTCTCTTTGCCTGCTGCCATCCATGGAACATGTGACTTGCTCCTTCTTGCCTTCCACCATGATTGTGAGGCCTCCCTAACCATGTAGAACTGTAAGTCCACTAAACCTCTTTTTCTTCCCAGTCTCAGGTATGTCTTTTTCAGCAGCATGGAAATGGACTAATACAGGAAGAAAAATAAAGTACAAACCAGTGAGTGACACCTAAAAGCATGAGAAAAAAGGAGGTGATAGAAAATACAAATTAAAAGCCAGAAACAAGAATTGGAAAAGCTTAGAGCTAAATAGTGCCAGAGCAAATGTTCCAAATCAGTTTAGTAGCCCAAGGGGGCAGCTTTGAATTGCTGCATGGTTTAATAATTGATTCCAAGCACAGCAACTGGACAAGGAGGGTATCCCTTGACTACACTTGTCAGGCCCAACCTTTCCAGGGCTGGGCTCAGGGTAAACTGCCTCTCTCTGGGCTACCCCATACCTGACCCTCAGCAAGAGGGGGTCACATAGCCCATAAAAGTAGGCATTCATCAACCCCCTATGGTACATCCAACACAATTCTAAGCCTGGGAAGAAGCTTAATGCAGCTTCCTCCAGAGTCATGGGATGCTTATCAACCACAGTTCCCCTGGCTTCAAAGGGTCTGTTGAGCACTGACACTCTGCAGGGCAAAGAAAGGGACCCAGTGCTGACTTTTAAAAAATGGACTATTTTTTAGAGCAGTTTTTAGGTTCCCAACAAAATTGAACACACAACACAGAGATTTTCTACATACCCCCACCTCCCACATGCATAACCTCTCCTACAATCAGCATCCCCTACCAGAGTGGGACATTGGTTACAATCAATGACCCTACATTGACTCATCCTCATGTATGTGTGTCTATAGTTCGCATTAGGGTTCACTCTTGGTGTCGTACATTCTATGTGTTCAGACAAATGTAAAATGACATGTATCCACTATTATAGTATCATACAAAGTAGTTTCACTGCCCCAAAAATCCTCTTTGCTCCACCCATTTGTCCCTCCCTTCCCCAACTCCAGGCTACCACTGATCTTTTCCTGTCTCTATAGTTTTGCCTTTTCCAGAATGTCATATGGTTGGATCATGTAGTACATAGCCTTTTCAGGTTAGCTTCTTTCACTGGGTAATATGCATTTAAGTTTCTTCCGTGTCTTTTCATGGCTTGATAGCTCATTTGTTTATAGTGCTGAATAATATTCCATTGTCTGATGTGCCACAATCTATCCATTTACCTACTGAAGGACATCTTGGTTGCTTCCAAGTTTTGCCAATTATGAATAAAGCTGCTATAAATATCCATGTGTAGGTTCTTGTGTATAGAGTTTTCAGCTCTCTTGAGTAAATACCAAGGAGTGTGATTACTGAATCTTATGGTAAAAGTTTTTTTAAAAAAGATATGTTTAGTTTTGTAAGAAACTGCTAAACTGTTTGCCAAAGTGGCTGTACCATTTTACACTCCCACTAGCAGTAAATGAGCATTTCTGTTGCTCTACAACATCAGCGTACTGGGTTTTGACCATTCTAATAAGTGTGTAGTGATATCTCATTGTTGTTTTAATTTGTATTTTCCTGGTGACACATGATATGGAGCTTGTTTTCATTTGCTTATTGCTATCTACATCTTCTTTGGTGAGATGCCTGTTAAGGTCTTTGGCCCATTTTTAAATTATAATGTGTGTTTTCTTATTGTTGAGTTTTTAAGAGTTCTTTGTGTATTTTGAATAAGGGTCCTTTATCAGATGTTTCTTTTGTAAATATTTCCTCCCAGTCTGTAGTCTGCCTTTTCACTCTCTTGAGAGTGTTGTTTCCAGAGCAAAAAAGTTTCATTTCAATGAAGTTCAGTATTTTAGTCCATTTTGTGTTGCTATAAAGAAATAGCTGAGGCCAAGTAATTTATCACAAAAAAAAAAAAAGGTTTATTTGGCTCACAGTTCTGCCAGCTGTATAAGAAGCATGGTGCTGAACTCTGCTTGGCTTCTGGTGAGGGCCTCAGGTTCCTTCCATTCAGGGTGAGGGCAAAGGGGAACCAATGTGTGCAAAGATCCCATGGCGAGAGAGGAAGCAAGAGAGAGTGGGGAAGTGCCAGGCTCTTTCTACCAGTCAGCTTTCATAGGAACTTACAGAATGAGAACTCACTTACCTCAAGAGAGGGCATTAATCTATTCATGAAGGATTCACCCCCATGACCCAAACACCTCCCATGGGCCCCATCCCCAACATCAGGAACCAAACTTCAACATGAAGTTTGAGGGGACAAATATCCAAACCATAGCATGTACTTAATCAATTATTTCTTTTATGGGTTGTGCCTTTGATGTTATATCTAGAAAGTTATCACCATTATCACCAAACCCAAGGTCATCTAGATTTTTTCATATGTTATCTTCTAGGAATTTTATAAATTTGCATTTTAAATGTATGTCAGTGACACATTTTCAGTTAATTTTTGTGAAGAGTGAAAAGTCTATGTCTACATTCATGTTTTTACACATGGATGACCAGTTGTCCTAGCATCATTTATTGAAGAGGTTGTCTTTACTCCATTGTATTGCCTCTGCTCTTTTGTCATATTTATATGGGTCTATTTCTTGGCTCTTCATTCTGTTCCATTGATCTATCTGTCTGTTCTTTCACCAGTAAAACACTGTCTTGATTACTATGGCTTTATAGTAAGTCTTGAAGTTGGGCAATGTCAGTCTTCTGACTTTGCTCTTGTCCTTCAACATTGTTCTGGCTATTCTGGGTCTTTTGCCTCTCCATATAAACTTTGAGATCAGTTTGTCAATATCCACAATCCATATATCAAGTTGGAAAAAACTAACGTCTTGACTATGTTGAGTCTTTCTATCCAGGAACATGAAATATCTCTTCATTTAGTTTTTTGATTTCTTTCATCAGAATTTTGTAGTTTTCCTCATACAGATCTTATATATACTTTGTTTTATATGAAAATCATTTTATTTTTTGAGTGCTAATGTAAAAGATATTCTGTTTTTAATTTCAAATTCACATGTTGCTGGCATACAGAAAAGCAATCGACACTTGTGTTTTAACCATGTAACTTGCAGCTGTGATATAATTGCATATTAGTTCCAGGAATTTTTTTTTGTCAGTTCATTTGGATTTTCTACATAGACAATCATGTCATCTGCACACAAAAATAGTTTCATTTCTTTCTTTCCAATTTATATAACTTTTATTTCCCTTTCTTGTCTTATTGCACTAGCTAGAGTTTCAGTACGATGTAGAAAAGCAGTGGTGAGAGGGGACATCCTTGCCTTGTTTATAATCTTAGAAGGAAAGTTTCAAGTTTCTTGCTAAGTATGATGTTAGCTATAGGGTTTTTTTGTGGATATTCTTTATCAAGTTGAGGAAGTTCCCCTCTGTTCCTAGTTTACTAAGAGGTCTTTTTATTATTATGAATGGGTGTTGGATTTTGTCAAATGCTTTTTCTGCATCTACTGATATGATCATGTGATTTTTCTCCTTAGCCTGTTGATGTGATGGATTACATTAATTGATTTTTGAATTTTGAACCAGTCTGGTATACCTGGGATAAACCTCACTTGGTCATAGTGTATAACTCCTTTTAAACATTGTTGGATTTGATTTGCTTATTTTTTTTTTGAGGCGGAGTCTTGCTCTGTCGACTGATTTGCTTATATTTTGTCAAGAATGTTCGCATCTATGTTTATGAAAGATATTGGTCTGATTTTCCTTTTCTTGTAATGTCTTTCTTTGGCTTTGGTATTGGAGTAATGCTGACCTCATAGAATGACTTAGAAAGTATTTCCTCTGTTTCTATCTTCTGAAAGAGATTGTAGAAACTTTATATAATTTTTTCCTTAAATGTTTGATAGAATTCACCTGTCATCCATCTGGGCCTAGCGTTTTCTGTTTTCTTTAATAGATACAGGCCCTTTCAGATTGTCTATTTTGTGTGTGTGAGTTTTGGCAAATTGTATTTTTCAAGGAATTGGTTCACTTCATCTAGGTTATCAAATTTGTGAGCTTAGAGTTGTTCATAGTATTCCTTGATTATCCTTTTAATGTCCATGGGATCTATAGTAATGTCCCCTCTTTCATTTCTGATATTAATAATTTGTGTCTTCTGCCTTTTTTCTTAGCCTGGCTAGAGGCTTATCACTTTCATTAGTTTTTTCAAAGAAGCAGCTTTTAGTTTTATTGATTTTCCCCATTGATTTTCTTTTAATTTTATTGATTTCTGCTCTAATTTTTTATTTTTTCTTTTCTTCTGATTACTTTGGATTTAGTTTGCTCTTCATTTTCTAGTTTCCCAAGGTGGAAATTTAGCTGAATGACTTCAGATCTTTCTTCTTTCTAATATATGCATTCAGTGCTATACATTTTTCTCTTAAGTGCTGCTTTCATTGCATCTCACAAATTTTGATAAGTTGTGTTTTCATTTTCATTTAGTTCAAAATATTTTAAATTTTCTTTTGAGATTTCTTCTTTGACCCATATGTTATTTAGAAATGTGTTGCTTAATTTCACAGTATTTGGGGATTTCCTAGCTATGTTTTTATTTACTTTTACTTTTTGCTTGCTTTAATTCCATTGTGGTCTGAGAGCAGACATTGTATGATTCCCATTCTCATAAGCATGTTAAGGTGTGTTTTATGGCCCAGAAAGTAGTCTATCTTCATGAACATTCCACATGAACTTGAGAAGACTGCGTATTCTTCAGCACTGACTTTTTAAAATCAGAAACAAGGACCACACTTATTCTGGTTAACATTGATATCCAGACAGTATTGTAATCAAGCTATAGATGTATTAAATAAACAAAAATGTGACAAAGAGATGATCAATTAAGAGAAGTAACTGTACCCATCATGGTAACAATGGGTGTCTTGCCCACATTCCATCTCTTGGGGGTTTAATTTTCATTATAAAATTATCCACAGACTGAGATCCTATGTCCCTGCCAGGACTAGATTCATATACCCAGAAAATAGTCTATATAGAAGTGTTCATTCCTTGTGAGTGTCAGCCAAATGCTGCATTAGGCTTTAGACAAAACAAGACATAACACATACACCTACATGCACATACACATTCACACCACAGAGCACAGGCATGCTGAGTCAGGCTGTAGACTGTTAATGCTAGAAGGAAGGGCCTTTAACGATGATGTACCTCTGCCTCCTCCTGAGGGAAAACTCAGGTGAAGGAAGGAGAAATTCTAAAATCCCCTCAGTTCAAACATGTCACCATCCTGACTCACAGATGTATGTAGTTCACATAGCGTTTGTCCCTGGGGCCTCATCTCCTCAGCAGATGATGAACTTTCTGAGGTGAAGTACAACCCACAAGGCACCCCAGCCAATTGGAGGCCTCCATAGAATCCTAACCACTCTGGGTCACAAAGAGGCGCCCCGTGTGAACGCTAGCTCTGGGTATCTCCCTCGGGACTGCATCCCTCCCTGCTCCAACTCAGGCCCCTGCCTAGCATCTTCTTCCTCCCGCTGAGGATTAACTGTTCTGCATCTTCGGCAGGAAATGAGTTCTTTGCTGTTTATTGTGGTCAAATCCTAAAATGAAGTCAATCCAGCAGTAAAGGCTGGATAAGCTGATGTCTCTTTATTAATGCACAAGGCACTTTGCAGTCCACCACTGTCCATGCTGAGATTGATGGAAGCTGAAAAGGAAGTGTAAGTTAAATTATGTCTTTGATAACTTCTGCTTAACTTGCCTGTCAGGGTCCAAGAAGATTAGATATCTGTGATTTATTCCCATGTTAATCTGAATAAACACATGCACACACTCACACACTCACGCACATGCACACGTGGCTGCTCATGAGAGACTGCACCGGGCTGCATTGTTAAAGGCAGTCTGCAGTGGTCTGCACTGACAGGACAGAACAGAAGGTTCATTATTCCTTTCTTTATTCCTTCATTCCTTCGTTCATTTGCTCATGCAAGCTTTCCTCATCGGCTTCTGTTCTTGCTATGAAGGGCCTTGTGCTGGGCAGGAAGAAAACTCTAGGGGCCCTAAAGTTTGCCAGTTTCTAGGCAAATGGTCTGGCAGTAATTAATCTAGAGGCTTATTTGAAGCAATTCCTAGCAGCTCCAGCCCTTCTCTCACAGGTGAGGCTGTCTGCAACCAGCTCCCTTTCCCCAGTCATTCTTTCCTCATGAGCAAACGGTGAAACCAGAGTGCTTCATAATCATCGCAGCCACCATTTACTGATGCTCATTATGCATGGGGTCCTTTACATGAATTATTTTAGTTAATCCTCCCCACAGTCCTCTGAAGGAAGCACAGTTGTTTTGCTCTTTTTACTATCTGAGGCTCAGAGAAGTTACACAACCTGTCCAAAGCCACCAAGGCATGAAACAGGGATTCTAAGCGCAGAAGGTAAGACTTCAGAGTCCATGTCCTTAACCCCCACATCAGACTCTTGAGTACAGTCCTCACACACTAGCATCAAGGCCAGGTGGGTGATCTTACAGGTCTTTGGACTGCTCTGGACCACAAGTGCTCATTGCCTGCATTCTCTATGGTTTTCCAGGGATCAGCTTGCTACTGTCTTTGAGTGATGCCTTCATGCTACCTTTTCTTTTCAGACTTCTGCTGACGATGCTGGTCATGTGGAAGGGACTTGTCCTAGCTTGGCCTTCAAGGACTCCCAGGGCTGAGTTCAGAGCCATTGGGATACCAGGAAAGGGTGGAGAAAGAGGACAAAGTGATCAGCATCCTTGATGGAGAGCGCCTGACACAAGTGCAAAGGGACCCACAGGGATCCACGAGTTCAGGTCCTTCCCAGAGGTAACAAAAGCCTCAGGGCTGCCCTGGCCACCTCGAAATCTCAGGAGAGCCCTCTGGTATTGCTTGAGATTCTCCTTGGACATAAGTTGGTGATCACATCTCCTTCCACTGCTTCAAACTTCCCTATGCTACAACACATCCATGAGTTGATGTCTCCAGTCCCCATCTTACTCCTAAGCTGCAGACCAGAATATCCAACTGGATACCAACATCTGTCTCCACCAGGTGCCCCCAGAGACTTTTCCAACCCAATATAGCTCAAGCTAGATTCAATGTCTTTCCCCTACACCTATTTCCTCCTGTGCTTCTTTTAACTCTCCATCTAGTCTGGAACCAGGCTCTAGACCTCAGGTTCTTCCTTCTTTTCACCTTCTCCTATCAGCCTTTCTCTTCTTCCCCATAATTACTATCCGTGTTCAGAATCTCTGCATTTCTTATCTCTTCACCTTAGATTAAGCCAGAGCCTCTGGCCCCACCAGCCTCTAGCTATCCCAGTCCATCTGCACACATACTGCCAGAATGGGCTTCTGGAAACATAACCCTGAATCAAGTCACTTCTCTGCTCTAAGCCCAGCAATGCTCACCCCTGCCCCATACCTTCACAGCAATTTTCAAATTGCCATCTTATTGGGCAATGACAGGTACACAGAGAGGAGAATCTTTAAGAAGCTTTTAAGAATGGTGTTCATTAAGAGTCATTTACTAAACAAATGTCTCTTGAGTATCTCCTATCATCCAGGCCTTGTACTAGGAACTGGGGATGCATTGGTGAACTATACATTGAATACTTGTGTTCATGGACCCAGAGGCCCATGAAGGGAAACGGAAAACATAAAATGAACAAACAGCCTTGAATATAATATCAGATAGTAATATTTTCAGTGGGAAAAAAAAGACAAGGTAAGGGAAGAGAGAGGAACAAAGCCAAGACTTATTTTAGTTGGGGTGTTCAGGAATTGCAAAAGATGTTTATGGAGTGCTTACCTCATGTCAGGCTGTATTCTAAGTGCATCATATTTATTAATGCAGTTACTAATCATGGTAAACCAGTGAGATAGGCTGTTATTATTACTCCTCGTTTTGCAGATGAGAAAACCGAGCATAAAAGCTCAAGTTCACAAAGCTAGTGACTAGTGGAATCACGCTTTTACTCCAGGCAATTTGTTCCCAGAGCCCGCCCTCCTGGTCACTATACTGTGCTGATTCTCTTAAGACATGATGTTTAAGTTGAGGACTGACAGGGTAGGGGCTACCTTAGTCTGCACTCTCCTAGAAGCAAACCTGAGACAAGGATTCATGGGCAGGTAGTTTATTTAAGAGGTACATCTCAGGAAGCCCTGGTAGGGGAGTGAGAAAGTGAGACAGGGAAGAGAAAGAAGCCAACAAGGACTGTGTTGTCAAGCAAGTTACCACTGTGGGCAAATGGAGCTTAATCCCACTGGGAACTCTGGGATCTAGTATAAAACACATGTCTCTAAGTCTCCTTCCCACCCAAAGGGTTGAGGGAGCTGGAGTGTTTATACAACAATTCCCATTTCATTGTTTGAGGGCTGCTGTCAAGGGCAGTAATTTTCTGGACTTATGACCTGCCATTTGCACAGGCAGTGGCAGTTCTCATCTGAGAAAGCCCTTGGGCAAGGAGGCACAGGTGCTGGCAGGTGGGAGTCTGGCTGAACACATAGAAATGTTGAGACTCAGGGGGAATACAGCCAAGGCACCAACAGCTTCTGCTTGAGCGTTCTGGGTGGAAGGGACATCACACGTCAAGTCTCACAGGAGAGAACAGGCTTGGTGTGCTCAAGGAGCAAAGAGAAGGCTCTGGCTACTGGATTGATGAAGGCAGTGTGTTGAGAATGGCGTTAGAGGCCCAGCCAAGTAAGGATGTGTGTGCCTTGATAAGGAATTGGCATTTTACTCTAGGTGTGATGGGGATGCAGGAGAGTGACTTTGATTTGTGTCTTTAAAAGATCACTTTGGTTGTTGGATGGAGAATAGACTGCAGGGTGCAAGAATAGAAGAAAGAAAACCAGGAAGGAGACTGACAATAGTCTAGGTGACGGATACATTGACTTGCACTAGAGCGGTGTTTTAGTTGTGGTTGGATTCTGGCTATTGTTTAAGTTTACTGTTGGTAAGAATTAATGATGGAATGGTCAGGGGTTATAAGTGAAAGACAAGAGTCATTGACTAAGATGGAGAAGATGAGAGGAGATTCAAGTTCAGAGCAGCAGGTGGGGAAATTCAGAAGTCAGGTTTGGACATTTGGTAAGTCTGAGATGCCTATTAGTAAGTAGATTGTTAAATACAAGAGTCTGGGGTTGAAAAGAGAGTGATGAAGTCCGCTACGCTGTGCTGTAACCCCTCCCACCTTTCCTTGCCACTCAAGGAAAGCCCCCGCTAGACACACAGGGCAGTCTGTAGCACGTGTGGCATTGAGTGGCACATAGTTTGCAAGAAGGATGGTGGACTTAGAAACACGGTGGAGAGCTGTGATGTAGGAAGACCAATAACTCTAAGATGACCAGGAGAAGAGTTAGCCCCAAGAGATAGCAGTTACCATAGCATCCAAGTGACCATGTTATATGAGGTGGACAGGGACTTCTTTTCTTCTTTTGGTCCTCAGGTGCACAGAGTTGAGTACATCACATTGCTCACTTCAGTGCACACAATGTCCATTGGTTCATGAAGGGCTCTTCTCTAGTTTTGTTATTTTATTATTTCTCCTAGTTCCGTTTCCATATCTATTCTTTTCTGCCCATAGGCACCTTCTCTAATGTATGTATTAATGTTACTAGATATCTGGGTATCCTTGAAAAATATGTAGTGTTGTTTTACATGTTTATATAATTCAAAATGTTATACATTTCATATTCTTTTTTACTCAACACTATTTTAAGATCTATTTGCATTACTAAATGTAAATCTAGCTTACTGTTTTTTGGGGGGTTTTTTGTTTGTTTGTTTGTTTGTTTTTACCAATTTCTGTGTAGTTTTTTTCTAAAACAGATGTATAGACTACATTTTCTCCTAGGGACACCTGGGCTCCCTTAAAGTCCTCCTTCATAAATAATGCTACAAGAAATAACATTTAAAAAAATTAGATTTTAGTAAATAGCCTTTGTTAAGATTGGAAATTTTCCATTTATTCTGGTTTTCTCAGAGTATATTTTAAAATAATGAATATAAATAGGTGTTGAACTTTCTCAGATATTTCATTTGCATCTCCTAAAATGATCATGAGATTTTTCTTTTATTCCATTAATAGACTGAATCACAGTTATAGATTTTTTAATGCTTACACTTTCTTAAATTCTAACTTGATTGCATGTTTTAAAAGATAAACTGTTACATTTGATTAGCTAATATCATATTTAGGATTTTCACATCTATGTTCATAGGAAATTGACCTAAAATATTCTTTCACTGTATTGTTTTTATTCATTTTTAGGATCAGGTTTATACTAACCTGACAAAGTTATGTGAACAGTGTGCTCTTGATTTCAGATTTTTTGTAGCAGCATTTTCAGATTGGGATCATCTATCCCTTGAATGTGTTGCTGAACATAGCTGTAAAACTATATGGAGCTGGAAATTTTTTGGAAAAAATGTGAATGATTTCATTTCAGTTTAAGAGTTATAGTTATACTAAGATCTTTTCCAGAACTTTATCTAGTTCCTCTTTTTATCTCACATTTTAAAAAATTTACATTTCCTCTTTTATTGGTGTCACCACAGGCTTATCTATTTTACTAGTCTTTCTGAAGAACACTTCCAGTTCATTTCCCATTGTTGTTTTTTTCTCTGCATTTATTAATTTCTGCCTATCTTCTTATTTACATTTTTCTTGTTTATTTGGGTTTACTCTGTTTCCCCTTTGAATTTTTTAAGGATAAAGCTTAACTGTCTTACTTGCATTCTTTCTTAATTTCTAGTAAATTTATTTAAAGCCATAAATTTACCTGAGTGCTGCTTTGAACATGACTCACATAATTTAGCATGTGCTGCTTTCAAATGGTGAATTTTCATTCACCTCTAAGTATTTAACAATTTCTCTTTGGTTTATTGTATAGCCCAATGCTATTTGGGAGTATTTTTTAAATTTCCAGACATATAGGGTTTTAACATTTAATTTAATAGCATCATGGTCAAGAACATTGCATGTATGATGTTGATTCTTTTAAACTTATAAAGCTTTTAAATCTAAGCAAAGCTTATTTTGGGCTTACCACATTATAATTTGTTTGTGTTTGTTCTATATGCATATGAAAAGAAAGTATTTTGTTTATTGGGATACATATGAAGAGATAAATTATATTAATCTAATGTTCCATATCCTTGCTTATTTTTGTATGCTTCAAGTATTAGTTTTTGAGACTGTGTATTAAAACCTGCAGCTATTTTAAAAATTTATTTCCCACCCCAGCTGTCAGTTGTTGCTGTATGTCTGTTGATGACACATTATCAGAGGTGTACATATTCGTTATCATTCTATTTCTTGACATATTACTTGTTTTACCAATATATAGCATCCTCATTTTCCCTTTCTAATAGTTTATGCCTTAAATTACTGTCTTTCTGATACTAAAATTTCTATTCTGGCCTATTTCTGGTATATCTTTTCCTATCTTTTCTGTATCCTTTTGTTTCTAATCTATTGTTTGGTTTTTATCTTGATTGCTTGGTTTTTGTCTTTTAAATTCACTTAGAGAGTCATTATACTTTGATTAATGAATGACTTTAAATTATTTACTATTATTGTAATTCCTATTATAAATATATTGTAATATATTAATGTTAATATTAATCATAAAATATATGAACATTTATTTCTGCTTTTTTATGTTTTCTATTTTCCACATCTTCTTCTTCCCCTTTCCTTTCTTATATTCTATTAAATAGATGGGATTTTCTTCTGCTAGCTTAAAAGTTAAATATTTTATTTTTATTCTTCTAGGAGTTGTGCTTAAGCTATCAAGAACTGTTTCCCCCCTATCAATTTCTTAAGCTATCAATATCTATTAATATTTTTCCTCTAGAAAAATAATTTCAGAGAAATAGACAAAAACAAGCCCAAGTTATAGAGAGAAGAAAGGGATTAAGGGAAGGAAATAAAGGAGGGAGCAAGAGGTCAGCAAAGAACAGAACAAAAAGAGACAGAGAGAAATAAGTTGACAAAAAGAAAGAGTTAGGGGCTTAGAGAATGAAGCCAGGAGTTTTGTCTACCCAATATGCTCAAATTCAAACAGTGAGGGAAAACACTAGGCTTCATTGGTTTCTTTCATGTAATGTCCCTAAATCGTTTTCTTTTCTTCTTTTGGTTGGGAAAACATTCCAAATTATTTAATGTTTATTTACTAAGCAGTCACTGTGTTCTTGGCCCTCTTTCAGGCCTGGAGACAAAGCAGTGAAGAAGGAGACCCTCTCCTTTCCCTCCTAGAGCTCACAGTCAAGATCAGCAGCTTAAAAAGCAATTACAACAGAGTAGAGGAAGCATAGGGCACCTTAGGAGCATCCAGCAAGGGAAACCCAGCCCAGTCCATGGGAATTAGGGAAATCCTCCTGTACAAAGTGACAGCTAAGCCGAGATTGGAAGGACATAACTTCTTCACCTGTGGTGCCAGCAGCAAAGACTGGCCTTACCTGCTGCCCTCCTGCTGGCCACAGGCCCTCTGCATCCTATGGGGCTATGGGCAGAACATTCCCAGATGTGAGTAAGACCATGGTGCTTGTGCTCAGCATGGAGTCACGTGTCTACACCTACAGAGAACTGAAGTTGTCTCGGTTCAAATGCCCAGGATTCATAAGGTGCCCACCCTGTCCCTCTCCCCAGCCTGTGCCACTGGGTGACTGCAGACTGATGTCATTTGGTTCCTGAGGCCTACTACTTTTCTACAAAGCCTGCCTACCTATTTGCTCAGTGTCTTAATTTTCTTTTACACACAGTCATAGTCACTAATTTTGATAGATTGAGGAAGGAGTCTGTTAAGAAATCTTTGAAGGAAAAAAAGCAATTATTATTGTTTCCAAGGAGTAAATCCAGTGAGGCCTGCCTTGACTGACATCCACGCTGGTTTTAATGAACAGACAGACACAAACCAGTATGGAAACAGGAGAGGAGCTCGTGAGCTCTAGCTTTAGAGACAGCCACCTATGTTCAAAACTTTATTTTTTTTACTTTTGTTTTTTTGAGATGGAGTCTTGCTCTGTCGCCCAGGCTGGAGTGCAATGGCACGAGCTCAGCTCATTGCAACCTCTGCCTCCTGGGTTCAAGCGATTCTCCTGCCTCAGCCTCCCAAGTAGCTGGGATTACAGATGTGCGCCATCATGCCCGGCTAATTTTTGTCTTTTTGTAGAGATGGGGTTTCACCATGTTGGCCAGGCTGGTCTCGAACTCCTGACCACAGGTGATCCGACCGCCTCAGCCTCCCAAAGTGCCGGGATTACAGGCGTGAGCCACCGTGCACAGCCTTAAAACTTGATTTTACCGCTTACTGTCACTATGACCTTGGGAAAACCACCGAAGTGCTCTGAACTGCAGGCTCCTGGTTTGTAAAGATATAGTAAGAGCTTCACTCGGTGGCGGTGAGGATTAAACAGCACCATGCCTGGCACACACTTAGCACAGAGCTGGTACTTAATAAAAGCTCAAAAAGGTAATTGCTCAGCATTTGTATTAGTGTAAGTAATAGATGTAGTATCAGCATTAAACATTAGTATTAGTTTTAATATATTACAGCCTAACCTCATAGTGGCATGACATCATCATGAAGGAGATGATGTCACTATTTTCTCCAGTTAGAAAGGTATTTTGAATAGAGGCTGCCTGTTGTTAATCAAAGCATGGAAAAGTATGAAAAGTGGTTTCCAATGGATGTATAATACCCAATCTACAGTATCTCATAATCATTTCTTAGAATTGGTTTAAACAATAAACAGAGCTCTTGTTTATAAAGATAACTCTGTAATTAAGTGAGGGCATTACAACAGATTCTTTACAAACTTCTGTGTTGTCCTTAATTGGTTTAATTTAAGAATCTAAGGCATCTGGTCACATTTTTATTAACTTGTCCTTATTCATTTATTTAGTCACTCATCATGTATTCAACAGATATTTGTTGGATTCCTATCAGTGAAGCATATGCACAAAGTAGGCATTCAATTAGAAAACAATTTTATTACCAGAATCCAACCTACATATATGCTTGATTATATTTAAAAATAGAATCAAGTTTGAGTTTTACTTTGCTTAAACTTTACAATAAACTAGCTAATCTATAGCCAGTACATTTTTACTTCTTGAGGATTGTTTTAGAAAATTTATATTTCATTAAACTTTCCAGATTTCTAAAAAGGCTTTAAAAAAATCCAAACTCCCTATATAGTGGCAATGCTATAAATAGATAAGCTCACTAAATAATCATTTACATTCCTAAAACATGAGCAGCTTTCTTTTCTATCTAATCCTCAATTTTTACATATTTTACTTTTCCATTTACAGTTGAAATGCTCTGCAGTGCCATTAATATTTGCCAAATTACAGTGGATATTTTCACTCTGTAGCTAATCACTTCTGAGTTTACCAAAGTTGGAATGGAATTGGAATTTGTACAACTTTTCTCCAGATCAGACAACCCTAGCATACAGATCCCCTATGAAGGCATACACTGTGGAGGGAGGAGGGAACGTGACAGCCTGTTGTCCCTGCCAAAATGCTTTCCTAAAAAAAATCTATGGTTTGACAAGTTTAATTACCCTTGATTTTTATTCCTGCCTTTTGGAAACACTGAAATCTTCAGGCCATGAAAAATGTTAGTGTTTGAAAGCACAGAATCACTAGAAGAGGACGGCAGAGAGTCAGGTGTGTCCCATTCACAGTTCCAGAGCCCCTGGGAGCTCCCCAGGGCTGTGCTTACTGTGAACGCTCCTGTGGGGTCACCTGGCTCAACGTGGCTCAGGCTGCCACCTCTTCAGGTACTGGCTGTGGGGCTGTGAGTCACTCTTCTATCCTAAGCCAAAGGTTTACTCATTTAACCATGTGCCTTGGAGAGGCTTTGTCACATTGCTCAAGTCTAAAATATAACGCCATCCAATAATTTAAGATCAAGAGTACATATATGCAAAAGATTCCCATGAGCATTACCCTGAGTTAAAAAAAAGGCAGTCTCAAAAGCTTACATATTGTACAATTCCAACGCTCTAGCATCCTCAAAGTGACAAAATTATAGTAGTAAAGAACAGATCAGTGGTTGCCAGGGATTAGAGTTGGGAAAAGATTTGATTATTAGGGGTAATGTGAGACCATTTCTTTGGTGACTGAACAGTCTGTAATTGCGGTGATGGTTACTTGAATCTACACATGTCATAAAGTATCATAGAACTACACACACACACAAGAATACATATCAAAACTGGTGAAATCCAAATAAGGTCTTTCACTGAGTTGAAGTACTGTACTATGCACAGTTTAGACACTGGTTTAGACAAGGTACTACAGTTGTGTAAGATACTGTCACTGGGGGAGGTTTCATGACGGGAACTAACTCTACATCCTGTTCTTGCAATTTTTTGTGAGCTTTTGGTTATTTTAAAATAAATTTTTAAAAAAGATATCAATGAGCCTTTCTTCACCAATAACTTTTCATGGGACCAAGAGAACAGCCATTGGTTAACTGATGAGTGTTTTTGTTTGAGAATAGAGGTGCTAACACGTGCCTCTTCACATGCCTCATCTACATTACTGACAGCATGAGGAAAGGGGCGTTCAACTGCTGCACACGTGGTCTCATTGCCATGACATGCCTTTCTGCTAGAGTTGAATGATGTAGGAGTGAGATTCAAAAGGGGATCTTTCCAGTGACTTCACTGTAGGATAGAGAAGTTTGAGCAAGGAGGCTTTTCAAGCCAGAAGTGCTCCCCCATGGGCTCTGGGCTGGTGCTGTGCCTTGAGGCAACATGGCAGCCAGGGGAAATGTAAGATGCGGGGTCCTCGGACCAGGGCCTTTGACAACTTGAACAAGCCAGGGAGCCCATCCGGGAGGTGAGGGGTCTGGAAGCCTCTCTAGGGAATCTTCCAGTGCTTCTGTGAGAGACTCAGCCTGGAGAGCCAGTGTGGGGAGCCCTGTGTATATGGGTAGGGGGATGTACCCTGAATGCTATGAGCAAATGTCCAAAGAGCTGTTGAATGGGAGACCAAGTGGGCTTGTACTGTATGAGTGTGGGGACGAGGCTGATTATCTGCAGGCCGCAGCTACATGAAAGCAGGTTTCAACTCAACACAAAGAATTATCCAGTAGGCCTTCTTTGACAGGTAATAGGTTTCCAGACACTGGAAATATTCGAACACAGATCAAATGATCACTTGTCAAGGAGGCAATCAGGGGACCCATTCAAGGGACCCATTCTACTCTAAGAGGATGACACCAACAGTGAGGATGCTGTGGGCGGCAGACCCTGATCTGAAAACACGGCACAGCATAGCCTGCTGATTCTTTTTTTTTTTTTTTAAATTCCAGTAGAATTTCCTAGGCACATTAACTCTTCAGTGGTTTATAGTGTCCCAAAACGAATCTCACCCCACCACAGAAGATCTATAGGCCTCTTGATGAGAGGAACATCGCCTTTACTGCTCATCTTCCCCAAGGGAGGCTGGCACGAGGTGAGTCAGAAGCAAAGCTCTGTAAACACCTGACTCCAAATGAATGATAGCTCTGGCATGCCTGAGGCAAGAAGCCAGGCTGGCTGCCCACTCAGCGTCCTCTCACCCTGCAAGTCCATATATTTTATGACCCCACTGTGCTTCCTGGCCCAGACTCTGCAATGGTGATTCATCTGTCCTTTGCAGCTTTGTCAGTGTTTGGGTTTTCTACTTAGTTCTCAATGAACTAGCTATCATAGTTATAGCTCCCTAGAAAATGCCATACAGTAACTCTGTCAGGGGTTTTATTTGCTTAGATGGATCATTTTATTTCAGCAAGTTGTTTTACTAGCTTAGAGCGTCATGAATCACTTCAAACGTAGATGAAAAATGACTCAGTATACATGATTTTATGTGGAATGTGGTTCTTTCTATTGAAGATCATGTCTCCTTGATTAGGATATGAAATCAATTTAATTTCATGCAAATTATGAAAAATAGAACCATATCAGCATTTCCATGCACCTACCCGGCCGGAGCTAAGAAGTTGACTCCAACACACATTTGGTGGCCACTGCTCAGAAAATTGTCCATGAGCATAGGGTTATAATGGCCCCAAATGAAGCAGTATGAGGCTCCTTCTCTGAAGCATATGCCTTCTTGGGCCCAAACCACACCAACGACTAAGACCCCCAAAAGTATGAGTGGGACTTTGAAAAAAGAATTGCAGTATTTAGGATAGACTCTGCCATGCTGCAGTAACACCTAAATTCCTAAACCTCAGTGGCTTGACCCAGCACAAGCTTATTTCTTATTCTCATCAGGTTTCAATGAGATTTGGTCAGGCCATGTTCCATGGTGACCAGGAATCAATTCGGTCCTCTCTATCTTGTTATAGAAAGAACAAGAAGGAGGATAAATAACTCTACGGAGTTTTAAATGCCTGGGCCTGGATGTTAACACCCATTGCTTTTCCTCACAGCCTACTGGCCAGATCCTAACTGCAAGAGTAACACAGAAGTAAGGGAGCACCCAGATATTCTAAGCCCGACATGCCTCTGCCACGGTGCTTGCCCCTAAGAATAACTTTCTCAGTGCCCAGATATTGCCTTGACCTGTCACCCTGGTGGCTACTGGCATCAAGGTTTGTTCAGGTGTGTATGCTGGACTGAGAAAGCAGCCTTCACTTCTGTGCCTGGAGAAGAAGGAGGCTGCACATCCCAGAAAGCCTATTCTAGAAGCAAAGGCAAGGGTTAAATGTGCTGAACCTGGGAACATCTGGCTGACATAGGGGTACATAACAGAGGGGGCTGAGGGTCTCTTCCCCCTCCTCTGTATTCTAAATCTGAAAGCACCTAACCATCAGAAAAAATGCAGAGCAAGAGAGCCCAGGCCTGTCTCTACATAGCCCTTGCTCAAAGGCTGGTCCTGGGGAGCACCTCTGTTTGAAGCCTGCAAGCTGGGCCACTGCAGAGTCCAGAGCATCACATACCTGGGCCACTGGGGATTGGCAGCTCAGCTGCAGTACTGTCTCTAGGCCCTGACCTCACTGGCTTAACCCCGATTAAAGTCCCCTTCAGGAAAGTCAAGAGTGGCAGTGTCCACATATTCTATCACTTGCCAATTTAAAAAAAAAAAAAAGGATAATCACCAAAGGAATAGCTGCTAAGACCCAGCAGAATCTCATCTGCACATGAATCTGCCAAGCTGCTCAGATATTATATTGTACTACTATGGAACTCAAGTTATAATATCTTCAATGTAAAGAATCATTTCAGTGAGCAAAGCACTTTTTTTCTTTTTCCAAATCCTGTTTTAATTAGAAAATTGATGGCAAATATGGAACTACCACCCCATAGTTACTTTAAAAAAATCTATTTGGAAGCCTTGAAAATATTGGTGAATTATAAAAGAAATTGAATTCTGATACCTTTCTCCCATTTTATTGTTCCCTATTCCCTGAAAAGCCTCCAACGTTGTATTTCTGTAGTTTGGAATAAGGACATATTTTGCCCTTAGAAACTGTAGGTATTCTAATTATATGTAAATAAGTTCACAGAAATAAATATCCATGGTTAAAGGATATTTAAAATGTTAAAGCTTTTTCTCAACTGTTCTCTGTTTAAAAAAAAAAAAAAAAAAAGTCTGTTTCCAGAACCCTGGTGGCTTTAACACCGTTTTCCTCTTTCATGAATGCACACAAGAACCTGCTCGTGCGATATAGTTTCTGAGCTGTTCTCCACTCTGAAAAAGCAATTCCATGTTAACTTCCCTTTCCTGACAGTTAAAACTTTTTTCTCTCTTATTCAGAATCAAAATATTTAATTGGACAATGAAAATGAATAGAAGTTAAGAAGGTTGTTCCCATGTTGAAAAAGGTTTCTTAAGTGTTGTCTTTTACTTTCTGAAAACATTGCCACAGTTGTATTTTTAAAGGATCGTTATTTCCCTGATATCTGAATTATATTTTAGTCTAGTCTCCTGGCTATAAACACCATCAAAATGATGATGATCCCCAAATTTCTATTTCCACCCCTGAGTTCCAGGCTCATGTAACCAACTGCCTATTTAATATTTTCACTTGGTTGTCTAATAGGCATTAAAAACTGAGCCTGTCCAAACCTAATTCCTGATCTTCTGCAAATCTGCTCCTCCCTAACTTTCTCCATCTCGACAAAGGGCCCACACCTTGCTTCTAGGTTCTCAGGGCAAAAGCCTTGCAGTTACCCTTGATTCTGCCCTCTCTCTCATAATTCACTTTCAATTTATTAGCTGAATTCTGCTGGCCAGCCCTCAACCTATGTCCAAAATGTTACCAGTTGTTATCACTTCCACCATTATTACCCTGGTACAAGCCACCATCATTGCCTACCTAGATTTTTGCAATGGTTGTCTCTTCGATTCTGCCCTTGTCCTCCTACAATCTGATTTTAACACTGCAGCCAGAGTGGTCCTTTTAAAACATAAAGATGATGTCATTTCAATGCTGTAAACCCTTTGTGGCCTCCCATCTCAACCAGTGTTAAAACAAAGTCCTTTAAATGGTCCATAAGACTCTGTTTAGCCTCATCTCCTGCAACTCTTTCCTGACTCACTCAGCTCCAGCTCGAATATATCAGACCCACTTCTGCCCCAGGGCCTTTGCACTGGCAGCTCCTCTGCCCAGAAGGCTCCTCTTCGGATATCTACAAGGCACTCTCACCTCATCAAGTCCCCACTCCAACATCACCCTGACTACTTACAGTGGCAACATCCTCACTCCTAGCCCGCCCTCCCATCCCTGCTATATCTTTCCTCATATTACTTATCATCATCTGACATACTTTATATTGTACTTATTTGTTTATCTGTTATTTTCTTCTACTAGATTACAGACTCCATAGGGACAGGGATGTTCATCTGTTTTATCCACTGTGATGTCCATGCAGAATGGTGCCTGGCACACAGTAGACAATAAACATTCGTTGAATGAATGAATAAAATTGCATTCAGTGGTGAATCAATGTGTTTGGCTAAATTAGGGACTCATGCTTACCTTTCATGCCTGATAACACTTCTCACTCACATGTTTGTGGTGAGTGAACCAGTGGCTGCCCCAGGAAGCTCTTGTGACAGGACTAGCAGGTGCTAAACCTGTGTCCGGACTTTAGGGATGATTTCAACATCTGAATGTTCTCGTGTGCTGCACACAGCATGCTGGAATACACTCCTGGGCTCGCTGCACAGGGTCAGTCACTGCAGGCACGCTTATGGACTGGTCAGCACAATTCTCTCATATCAGGAACTAAGAAACCCTCAGGAAGACCACCCATCCTGCAGGGAAAACAGAGCTTCAGGGGTCAGGGGGTATGGGTGATTTAGAAGAAAGTCACGTGGAACCAGGAAATCAGCCCCTCTCACACACTCTTGGCTGGTCAGGGGAGGAATGTAAGTAAAAATGGAGACTTATTTCACTAAATGATAGACTACCTGCAGACAGGTGTATGACAGAGGAGAGAAGTACCTTCTCAGATACCATACCATGCATCTCTATTTCCTCTACATTCTGCGAGCTGCCAGAGCGAATGGTCTGTGAGCTCAAGAGATACTCTTGGGGTATATTACAAAAACATGCAGGAAGGGCTGCAGGCCTGAGTGGCCAGCCTTGTGCTAGACCTTCTGACACTGGGTTCTGTTGCTAACATGACCTTGCTAGTAGCCAGAGATTGGCTGGGTCTGGAGACATTTGGGCCCCTTTTGGATGGCAGTTCCAGCTCTGATGCTTGCCTGGATACTGTCTTGTGACATCGTCAAGCTGGAGGTTAAGGCTGCCCATGGAGGGGTGATTTCAGGTGTGAGATCAGACGTCACCAAAACAAATGAGCCCAGGCCCACCAGGCATAGTGCATTAGATGAATTCTGAAAAATTCTGAGATGTGGGAAATCTGATGAAATATGTCATAAGCAGAAAGGGCAAGAAATGTTTCCAAGTTTCATTCGCTCTTATGAAGTGACATCTAGAAAGAAAAGGAATCAGATAAAAAGGAAAAAGCAAATTATGATATTAAAAATTCATTCCCATTTAGCAAATTTGCTATTAGCATCACAATTCAGGATATTTTAATAATTCCAGCCTCACAGAGGTAGCATAATTGGATGCTTCAATGATGGGATTTAGGGAACACCAGAAAAATCTCTTCACCAAAATCACTTCTTCAACAGCCTGAGCTCACCCACTACGGCTGGACATGCCAGGTTCTTCCCTGGCTTCTCTTCTAAAATCCACATTCCCCAAGGGGTCAGCTACGGAGACCCAGCTCTTCCTGGTGAGCAGCTGGGGCAGATGAGGGCCCCAAATCCTGAGATGGGGGGGCAAGAGGGAACATGAGGTGGACAGTCAGGCTCCAGGCTGGCCACCCTGCACCCCGGGGGCTCATCCTCCCTGAGCACTTCTTCATAGCCTGACCAAAAGTGCTCAGGAGGGCAACATGCTCTGTGTTCTTGTCTAAATCATTGAAAACAGAAGTTCACAGGAAAATGACATCCTTCAGCCAGGGAGGTGTCTTGCCAGGTTCTGGTCAGCAAGGGCTGAAGTGTGCCCTGCCCCCAGCAGCTCAGCTTGGCAGCACCAGCCTGTGGTGTGGCTGAGGACCCACCTGCCTCCTTCAGCCAGGCTCCTTGGGAGCATCTGGGACTAGCAAAGGATGCTGCTATTATGTTACCTCAAATATCCACCCTCACACACCAACTGAGAACCAAGCGAGTCCAGAGGAGATGAGCCCTGGTGGAGTCAATAATTCTGAGGCTGCGAGTGCCTCTGCCTTCTACAGCCCAGCTCAGGGAAAGTGAGTTTATTCCCAGGACCACAGATCCACCCAGCCCATGCCCTAGGCTAACCTCCCCCCACTGCAACCAGAGGGACTTCTGAAGTGCTAGGCTGAGCCTCTCTGCTCTCTAGCATAAGAGTCATTAAGAGTTTCCATGAACCTCAAGATAAAGACCCAAATCCTAGCATGGGGTCACTAGATGCATGAGATGTGAGTCCTGCCCGTGTCTCAGGCCTCCCTCACCACATTCCCTCAAGACCCCTGTGTTTGCTACACGCTCCGCTCCCAAGATGCCCACACTGCTGCAGGACCCATGTCCTTCCCTCCGACAACACACCCTTTTCCGTCGTCAACATAGCAGTAAATCAGCTGAGAGAGAGGGATATTTGACATAAATTGTGGATGTGCCTTTCTGAGCATGAAGTGGCTATCATAAAATACATAGAAACTCCACAGTGTTTTTAATATGAATTGAACTGGTAAAAGTACTGCCAGGCTGGGCTAAAAGAAACTGAGTCTGTTCAAATTACAAAAAGACCTCTGGATCCTTAATTTTCTATGGCCAGAAAACAGGCTGAAAAAACTACTAAGTTGTCTACATCAACCATTTCTTCAGAAGTAGCCATGGAGTGTGACACAAAGGAAAGCGTGGGCAAGGCCAAGAGCCCAGGGAGTGGAACCAAGAACTGTGGACACACTGGACTGGGGCATCATTTCCAGGGAGTAGAACAGTGGTCTAATCAAGGAACACTTTTCACCCCAGAGTTGGGGGCCCCAGCAACATTTCCACCCTGTGGGATTTCAGAATTATTATGGAGTAGTGACTAGCCTGTTTCGAACAGGAGAGTTTATTGCTATTATGCTGTCCCTGTCTCATCAGCACATGCTGAGGGTGTGGGAGACAGATTACTTTGCTCTCTCATTCACTGGGTCTCCAGAACAAAAAGTGCTCCATCTGGATTTTTATGTAGATTTTATAAGATCCTGAATGTTAAGCATTAGGCCAGGATGGGATGAGACTTTGAGGGTCTTCAGAGAGAGTGAGTACATTTTGCATGTAGAAGGATGTGAATAATTTTGATCAGAAGGCAGACTGGTATACTGGTTGTACAAATGGCTCCAATTCCATATCTACACCTTTTGGGTGTGGCTTCACATCTCTACCCATCAGGACCTGGATTCCATCTCCAGATCCTTTGAATCTGGGCTGACTATGAAATTTCTTTGGCAGATAGGATGAGGAAGAGGTGATGGTGTACCAGTTCCAAGCCTAGGCACATCAAGACTACTATTCTTTTGCTTTCTTGGTTTCCTGCCTGCTCCATGAAAATAAGCCAATACTAGCCTGCTAAGGGGCGAGACCTTGTGAAAGACAGCCGAGGTGCCCCAGCTGATGGCAGACAGCCTCCAGGAGCAGAGTTCCCTTGATGACAGACAGCTGATAACCCAGGAATGAGACAGCCCCACCAAGACCAGAAAAAATGTCCAGATGAGCCCTGCCTAAATTGTCAAACTGCAAACAATCTATGTAAATGCTTGTCATTTAGGCTGCTCAAGTTTGGTATGGTTTGCTACACAGCACTACGTAACAGATACACATGCACCATCTCTTTTAATCTTCACAACAACCAAAGAGATAGATGCTGTTATTATCCTTATTTTGTAGGTAAAACTAAAGGTTAGAGCAAGTTTCATGGGTATATAATGTTACAAATGCTTGTTCCTCGGTGCCGTAAAGAAATAGCACTTGAACATAAATTTAATTTCCTCAGCAAGGCCGTTTTTACTTTCTGCAGAAAGGGTACACTCGCCAGCAGTTTTGCCTCAAGAGTACACCGAACAAAGGAGACAGGGTCATTTATAATCTGATGCATCCACTCTACTGCTGTGTCCGGTTTCCATTGGCTGGAATGGGACCTCACATTCTGTATTTGTCCTGATTGGCTAGCAACTTAGAACATTTTAAAAGAGGTAAAGGCAAAGGAAAACAAAGGAAGGAGGAAGTAACTTGTGGAATGCTGAGAAAGGTAAAAACATGTTCAAATAAGGAAGAGGAACAGGCTATGACCTAATGCTTGCTTGGACCACTATAAGCATGCCAGGGCAAATATTTAGGCTAAATTGTGGGGGCTAAGAACATAAAGTACATTGGTTTCTTTATTATGGCTAGCAGATATTTAAGAATGTTAGCACAGGTCTTTGAATAAATTTTGCTTCTAAGAGAAGTTACTATTTATTCCTAATTAGATGGGGAGGAAAGTCTTTGAAGAGGAACCTCTACTTTACTTTTTACACTAAGGTCGTACAACTAGCAATGGCTTTTAGTCAGCAGAGCTGTTTGTTAATATCCTGGTTTTCCTTCCAGGCACTTGGTGAGGTTAAATTTGAGGAGAGAGTCTTGGGACGTGCTTTGGACAATAAAACTCAAGTGGAAGCAATGTGTATTACTTCCAGGAAAAAGACTATTATGAAATGTATTATTTGCAATGTTTGCTTTCTCTTGCTACAGTACTCGATGGTGCCGTAGATAGTGATGGCTCCTACAGCCCAGGTCTCTCAGTGTGACTTGGAGCACAGCCCCCAGCCACCTCATGATGGGCATGAAACATGATAGTGAAAAAACCCATTTTTGGTTTAAGCCAGTGCGATTTGGGATGATCACTGCAGCATAGCATAGAACATCCTGACTGATACAGTGGCTGAGTTAGAATTAAACCTCATATCTGTCTGGTTCCAAAGCCCATGCTCTTATTCACGAATGTATGAGTGAATAAATGAACTTTGTCCAAAGGACAAGACCAACAGTGCTAACTGAAGTAAAAAAAGGAGAGAGAGAAAAGATTAAAGACAACAAATCAATGCAATTGAGACAGCAGAGGTGAGGGGAACACATTTTCTGTCCAGGGTTCAAAGCATCTATGGAGGTGGCAAGAAAGGAGGTTGTTCCTGCCACAGCCCTCCAGAGCTGTGCTGCCGGGCTGTGAAGAGAGCTGGCTTCTGCTTCTCATCCCAAGAGATTTGGAAGAATCAGCTTGTGAACCCAGGAAATCTGAGACAGATTTCAGTTAATTTAGAAAGTTTATTTTGCCAAGGTTGACTATGCACCTATGACACAGACTCAGGAAGTCCTGACGACATGTGCCCAAGATGGTCAGGGCACAGCTTAGTTTTATACACTTAGGGAGACATGAGACATCAATCAATATATGTAAGAAGTACACTGGTTCGGTCTGGAAAGGCCGGACAACTTGAAGCAAAGGCAGGAAGGCTGGAGGCGGGGAGGGAGCTTCCAGGTCACAGATGGGTGATACATAAACAGTTACATTCTTTTGAGTTTCTGATGAGCCTTTCCAAAGGACACAAATCAGATAGCATCTATCTCAGTGAGCAAAGGAGTGACTTTGAATAGAAAGGAAGGCAGGTTTGCCCTGAGCAGTTTCCAGCTTGAGTTTTCCTTAATGATTTTGGGGGCCCAAGATATTTTCCTTTCACAAACTCAAAGCAGGCACTACAGGGCTTGCTGTGAGTACAGGTGTGGCACCTCCAGCCCTTCTCCATGATGCAGGAAGCTCAGCAGTCACCAGGGCAGAGCAGCCCCAGACTGGACCACCCAAAGTCCCTCCCACGGCAGGGGTGTTCCCTCCTGGCTCTGCTATCCTGGCTGTTGCTCACTGCCAGACATTCCTTCCCTAAAATTAGGTAGAACAGGGTAGCTTGTCAGCACACCTGTCACTCAGACCGCTTCAACTCAAAGGTAACCAAGATTGCCTAATTAACCAGCTCAGATCCCTAATTTGACATCTCACGATGCCTGCCAACCACTGTGGATTCAAATTCAACTCATCTGCTTCTACTTTGAATTCTCCAATTTAAGTGACATTTCCAGATTCCAGACTTTAATTCTATGCAAATCAACACATGCTTATCTAGAGCCTATTATATGCACAGAGCTCTGGCCAGGAAATAAATAAAACATCTTCTCTGCCTCCAGGGACTCACAATCTAGTGAGGGAGAAAGATACAAGTAGAAGAAACCGCAATTCAAAGCAGCATTTGATAAGGGCTGTAATGGAGGGACAAAAGCAACAAAGAAGCCAGGAGGGCAAGACTCAAACTCTCCAAGTTCCTCTAAGTGCCAGAATTAACTTCTCTGTTTTTGTTCTTACTATAATTTTTCACATTGCCATTCTTATTGTTTTTGCCTTAATAATGAGTAGTCTTAGGAACATATTTAAACTTTTGTGATGACCCTGGCAATCACTGTAATGACAATTACAGTGCACGCTGTGATACAGCAACAACAGAGGCCCCCACCATAGCAAAGGTTGGGGGCCTGCACGGGGGCTCCAGGTCACTACGTTGTGAGAGGACTGACAACCCTTCCTCCACCAGCGAAGCGCTCCCCACACTGCTGTCTGTGAATCACTGTTTTTATCCTGCCAACTTAAATCATTCCCAATGATCTGGGTGCTGAAGGCTGTTCTGCCTTTCCACCGAGTAAAATGCATCAGCTGTATGACAACAATTTCCCCCTCTGCGAGATATTTGTTCCCACCTACTTCAAAGCTTTTGGCTATCTTCTTAATGGTGGAGGTCACTGCAGTTCTGGCCTTTAGATAAATGGGGATTGTAGGATCATTTCTAATACTACCAGTAACCATGAGGATATACCCTTCACACAAAGTAACCAAAAGAGAAAAAGGATCTTCATGTACTATAATAAATAGGAAAAGCTAACTTTATTAATTTAGATCCCATTAAGATGAAAAGAAACCTTGAGAAATCCCGTAGAGAATGAGACAGGCAGACCAAGGAGCCTTCCATATGTGTGTGTGTGTGTGTGTGTGTGTGTGTTAATAAAAACCGAACTGATGCATGAGAGAGACCTTTTTTGGTTCTGCTGCCTGGGGATCATAGTGTATGTCAGAATACCATGCCTGGCACACAGTGGTGCACAATAAATGCAAATTGAATACAATCAGTGCAATCACATGAGTTGTGTGGGTAATGAAAGGGGAACGTGCTCATAGGCATTAGGGTAGGAAATTGAATGTTCTTCTTCACATAAGCTGGTAGATTTCTCATGATAATCACATATTCATTAATTTAGCCAAGAAACCTATTCAATGCACTTGTATTGAGTTCATCCTATGTTTCAGGCGCTAATTTAGGTACTAGGCTCATTGCAGTGAATAAGTGCTCGTGGAGATTGCATTCTAGTGGTGACACACAATGAAGAATCAAACAAACAAACTTAAAAATCAGGTCATTATTTGTTCTCTAGGAAAATAATCTATAAAACTGTGACCTGATGGTGTTGGGGCAGGGGGGTCCACGGGGGCTCATGAAGGCCTCTCCGAGAAAATGGCATTTAAGTAGGGACCTGAGTGATAAGAAGGCTCTTTCCATTCATGCGACAGGAAAAGCACCAGGGCAGAAGAAACAGCTAGCACAAAGGAGCTTGTGTGAGAAAGAGCTGGGCATGGAAATGGGAACACAGAGTAACTGGAAAAGTGGGAAGTGTGTTTTTAAATTGACATTTTAAAAAAGAGATTTGTTGCCAATGTCTCCAAATCGCAATTTGAAGGAGTCAGCAGAAGCCAAAGATTTTTAAACCAGCCATTCTTTGCTACCGATGGCCGAGTGTGGTGGCCAGAAGGCTGTAGGTCTGCACTGCTGGGCCTCTTGCTCCTGTGGCCCTCAGGCAAGCCACTCACCACTCTGCCCCAACACCACTGCCCACAGGGGTGTTTATGAGGATCCAATGAGAGAATCTGCTGTGTCAACGTTAGTGCTGGTGCCAATGCCTAGCGTGGTGCAGTCCCTGGCAGCAGGCAGGACAGTGCATGAGTACCTGCTGGACTGGGCCACACGAGGGCTTTCTGCCAAACCAGGCCCCAGGACTTGAGATTTAACCCTTCCTGGCTGGCTTATAAAATATGTCCATTGTGACCACCCTAAATTGACTGGGATTCACAGTACACAAAAATTGGGGGTTAAAGTGGGAAGAGCCTACTAATTTCACCTGGGCAGATCTTAGAGAACCTCTCAGGGGATTGCAGAAGGGCAGGAAGGAGTCACCATCACTCCTGAGCCTAGCCAGGGGAAGCCCTGGTCTCCAGGCCTGGCAGCAATGCAGAGTCAGCCTAGGAGAGTCTGACAGGCCCTGGGACCAATGGGAATGCTCCAGGGCCCCGCCCTTTGTGACTCTGCCACCTAGACAGAGGCCCTCCCCACCCTAGACTCCATGACCAGGTGCCAGGGGGCTGGGAGACCCTCAGATGTATGAATGAATTAGAATGTTTACTTTCTGCTGGAGTAGAGGATTTAAGAGGCGTTGTTAGAGACCACAGCAAAACACAATATGGGGTGGGAGGATTACTTTCTGCACATTATATTTGTTTTCTAAGAAATATCTTATCCTAAGAATTTTTAAAAAGAAGTTTCCAACACTGAAATTAGTATGGAAAAATAAATGAGGTCTACACATTTCTTCTATCTTATAACCCTATGGACTAACACTGCCTCTGGGATTTTTCTGGTTACTTTTCAATCCCTTTCAGATAGATGGAGAAAACTCATAACAATACCTTTTGTTAAGAACACTTTAAATTCCAAGTGTTCTTCATTCTCTTAAAGTGATCCTGTTTCTAATAGGGCTTTTTATTAATTAGTTTCTTCTTTCAAAATTTCAGTTCTTCAAAAATCCTTTGAAATGTAGCTGTTCTCCTTGCATTTTTCCTTTTCTTAGAATAGCCTTCTTCTCAGCCTTAGAAAGTTTGATAATAACCAATTTGGAGCTTAAAAGCAAAAAACATTAGTGCTAACATTGCCAATTTTCTATTACATGAAGATGTAAGAACACCATGAGGCTTTGCTTTTGACTAAATCTACAGGCTCAGATATTTAAAAGATAGATTGTTCTTTTGGGCTTCTTAGAATAAAACTGAGTCAACTTTGTGTCAGCCTGAAAATTAAATTGTGAATATTGTTCTAATGGAAATTTCTTACATTTGCAAACCAGTCCCTTCATCAGAAACTGGGGGAAAAAATGTATATTTCTTTACTTCTCTTGTCTAATTCTGTATTCTGTTGAGTCTTTTGATGTTAATAGTTTAAATTACTCTGAGTACTTTTCCACCACGAGGGTTTTAATCCTGCTTTCAAACATCTATAGATATAATGATGTGCTTCCCCAAATGCCATGAGAAATTTTATGAACTCTTTTAGAACCCTTCCCCGGAGAAGGTGCATGTAATAGACGAAAATGTCATGTTTCATTAGTACTTTCGTGCTCACACAAATTTAGTCTTTGGAAAAGATAGTGCTTGTAAAACTGAAACCAAAATTGACAAATTGTGCCTCTGCCTCTGTTTAAAGGCTGAAATCCTCAAATAGAGGATCATTCACACACACGTCAACCTGAATCCATAAAACATTTACTTTCCCCTGGAATGAAAATTCTTCTGCTAAGACTCTTTTCCTGGGAGGCAAATCTAGAGGGCCTGAGTCCTGGGCCCTGGAGGTCATTTAGCTGGATTCCATGGGATCTGGGCAGTTTTATCCATGGTTTAGCCCCTGCATGGATGTGGATATGGAATTGGGAATGCCTTATACTCTCATTGTCCATGCAACAGCACATTAAGGACTTCTGAGGTCTCTACTGCACTTTGCCTCCAGCTATGAAACCAGAAATGCTTTGTGCAGAAAGACCATTAAGTTAAGAAGCAAAGTCGATTCCATCCACAGGAGATACTAACGGAAGGATAGTAAAAATGTATCCTGCAAGTGAATAGACTTAATTTCTGATCCTAAGAAAATAGTCTCTCCAAGCTTTAAGCAGCCTAGAAAGAAAATACGACGTGAAGAGTCTAGCAGAGCATTCAGATCTGTAACTTTGGACTCAGTAGATAATTTAAATCTGGAATCTGCCATTAATAACTCAGGGACTTTGGTCAAGTTGCTTAACCTCTCTGAGTCTTAATGTCCTCAAGCAAAGGATTAAATAAGATGCTGTGTTTATTCATTTATTTATGGACAAATAACTACCAAAAATACTACAAGGGCCAGGAATTATTCTAGGTGCTGAGAAGAATGCAATAAACAAGGCAATAAGGTTCCCACTCTCATGGAGCTCACATTTTTTAAATCATTTTTTAATTGACAAAATTGCATATATTTATCATGTGCAACATGATGTTTTGAAATACATGTATGTTGTGGAATGGCTAAATTGGACTAATTAACATATGCATTATACCTCAAAGAATTATCATTTTTGTTCTGAGAACATTTAAAATCTACTCTCTTAGCATTTTTCAAGAATATAATATATTGTTATTAACTACAGTCACCATGTTGTGTGTGGAGCCCACATCTTAATGCAAGGAGACAGATAATAAACCAATACATGTAGATGATGTTGGGTGGTGATAAGTACTAGGCAGAAACATTTTAAGAGCACTGTTCTTGCTGTGGTTGAGAACAAACTCTAGGGAGACAGAAAGAGAGACCAGTTAGAGGGCTGTTGTAATAAATAATTCAAGCAAAAGGTAATGACAGCTCAGACTTGGGGAGTGGCAGTAAAACAGTGAAAGCTAGGCAGATTCTGGAATTACTTTGATGGTGAAGATGATGGAATTTGCTGACAGCTTGGAGGTGGAGTATAATAAAAGCAAGCCAACAAGGGTAATCCCAAGATTTTAGATCCAAGGAGCCATTGGATCAATGTTGGTAGCATTAACCGAGATAGGGAAGCCTGGGAGAGGGGCAGGTCTGTGTTTGAGCGTGTGTGTGTGTGTGTCTGTGTGTGTGTGTGTGTGTGTGTGTAGGAGGAAATCAAGAGTCCAGTTTTGGACATGCTCATTTTGAGATGCCACTGAGGCATACAAGTGGAGCTGTTGAATATGGAAGTGGATGTATGAGTTTGGACTTCAGGGAGAGAAGTCGGGGATAGAGTTACAAATATGAGAATCATTGCCGTCTAGCTGGTATTTAAACCCCTGAGACTAGATAAGATTACCTAGGGAAGGGAGTGCAGATCTAGGAGAAAACAGAGCCCAGGATTAAGGCCTGGAGAAGTCAGTATTTTGAGGCTGGGGAGAAGAGCAGGAGCCAGCAAAGGAGGCTGAGAGAAGTGGGAGGGTGGGCGTGGCAGGATACGGACAGAGAATCCTTCTGCATCATCACGTTGTTCCACACCACATTGCTGTCGATCAGGGATCTCATTTCACAGCAAAAGAAGTATAAAAATCTGCTCAGCAACATAGCAAGGCTATATCACTGGATCATGAGCAGGGAAGACACAGACAGAACCTGGAGGAATCTGTGTGCAGGCTTCCCTATGCCCTCTCCCTCTCAGGAGAGGACACACAGAGCTCACTCTTCCCTCAGCAACATGCATGCAACATTTCTGCCCAGGGAAGCTCATTAGAGCCCAAGGTTTTAATTATAGGCTGGTCACACAAGCACCCTCTGCCTAGCATGTACCCAAATTCCAGACTCCCAGGAGGAAAGCAGGTGTTCAGCATAAACCACACTCTCGGTACAGTTTAGGCACAGTGAGCCACCCTTATCATTTAGGGACCAGCCAAGTTCCCAGACACTGGCCAAGCACAGCCTTAAAAGAAGCCTTTCTGTGGGTAGCAGTCTCAAGCCTGCCATGCTAACTCCTTTTTGCACAGTGGGGATCGTGCTCCCTCAAGCATCTGAGGACTCAGTGCTGGTCTTGGACCATTTCCTAGGAACCTGGGTACCCAAACTCCTGAAAGGCCTCAGAAGGTGTGCCCATCACTTCGGGGAAGCCAAGAAGGGACCTTCTTGGCATGGACTCAGAGAGCTGGAAAGTAGTTGGATTCATTCTAGGCCTCACATGGGAATTCCTGAAAGTAAACTCTGACAGTGCCTGCAAACAGGCCACAGCCAGTCATCTATTTGCAGAACAGGCTGTCTGCTCATGTCCTGAGCATGTGGGAGCTTCCCTTCTCCATAGGAGGTCTCTGCACATGGCCTCCTGCTTGTTCCTTAGTCTTCTGACCTCATCCTATCCCAGGCCTACCCAGATCTCAGGCTGCATTTTCCTGGACTATGGCAATAGCCCCTTATCTCTACCCCTGGCACTATACCTCCCTTTCCCTCCAACCAGGTAGCTTCCTGTCACTACTCTCCCAAGAAGTCCACCCCATACTACCCACAAACAGATAGGATGCACGTGTGGCCATGGATAAGACTGTACTAGAACTCAGAAAAGTCAGGATGGTGAGAGGAGCTAGGATGTCAGAGTGATGGGCAGGTGTCTTCTTTTATTTTGATTCTGTAAATCATAAAACCTGATCATGTCAAACAACCTCTGCTGGCTCCCCAAAGTCTACATACTAAAGCCAACATTGCATTCCACAGCATGGCATGGTCTTCCATGCCTTCTCACTCACTCATTAATTCATACTTTCATTCATTTGCTTGTATGTTCATTCATTTATTCAACACTACTGAGACCTACTATGAGGCCCTGTGCTGAATTCTGGAAATACACAAACAGCACACCATCCTCCGCACTCTATAGCATGCGGCTAAGAGAGGGGGCACACCTATGATCCAAGGATTTCCACCAGACGTGTAGCACCTGAGCCAGCTCCAAACACAGGATCCTTTCCAAGGTGGCGGGCCCTGCCCTTCCAGCCCACTCTCATACCCCCTCCTTCTGTGGGATCCACATGACCAAAAGTAAGCACTCCCTCTCCAGGGTTCCACAATACAAGGCCTCCACTTCTTATAGGATTACTGAATTTTACCCTCTGATCTCCTCTTCTTGATGATCTCATAGAGGACAAGAAATAGCCCATGTTCATTATTGCGGAAGAACTTGCCTCCCGATGTGTCCTCAATACACACCTGCCAAATGAAAACTCCTTGTCAGCCCCATGAGACAAGGCTCCTCCTTATAGGCACCCTGTCCCCACCTTTTGGCAGAGGGGAGGGGTAGACACAAAAGCCCTGCAGTTATCTGGTTACAGCAGAATGAATACTGACTGACCTCACCACAGCTGCCATCTGCAAGGACTTAGAGCATTGGGGATTCCATGTTAATGACTTCATGTGTGTTCATTCTTGTTACAGGTGAGGAAATTGGAGCTCAGAGAGGGGAATGCCTTGCTCTAGGTGATGTAGCTCGTCATGGGCACAGTCAGAACTGAACCCAGACCTGTGGGGTTCTGGGGCCAGAGTCCTTCTCCATCATGTGCAGTGGCCTCTCTACTCAGGCCTGGATGTCTGAAGGCTGGACAGAGCAGAGGCAGCCAGGGCAGCTGAGGTGTGCATGGCACAGGGCTTGTTCTAATGAGTGTGCAGTGAGCAGTGCAGCACCAATCTCCTGGAGGTGGACAGGCAGGCAGGTGGGCAGGCAAAAGCCCCAGGCTTGGCCTCCTGCTTCGTTTCCAGATCCTCAGTTGTCCAGGGAGGGCAGACCCCGGGCAGTCCTTGGCAAGTGGTCATTCACTCCCTTCTTTCTCTGAGCTCCCCCTAAATAATGTGAGGCCTGGGCCAGAAGCGGTGAGTGAGGCAGGGCAGACCTCTGCCACACGGGCATATGCGCTCCTGCCTCAGGGGGATTGGAGGGGACTGCAACAGCCCTTCTTCACTCCAACAGAACTGAATCAGATGTTTCCCATCTGGAGCTACCAGACGGACTTGGCTGCGGCCCCCATGGAGTCTGTGATCCAGTCCTAGATATGTTAATATATTCTAAAGCCAAAATGTAAGAGTGATTTACTCATTGAAAAATCAAAGGGGAGAATGTCTGATCATCCTCTCACTGAGGAAAAAGAAAAAAAAAACTTGACAATTGTCATTGATAATGTGATGTACTTGACTTGCATGTTTCTGGGGCTCATTATTACAAAATGTGATTTTAGAAATGCTGCTAATCAGGAGGAATTGGACCCCCCATGAGAGAAGCAAGGCTGGGAACATTCCAGCTGGTGGAAGCTCTGTGTGATGGGAAAGTAGAAATGATCCATCATCAGAGCAGGGTGGGCCTGGTCTCTGAAGGACCCAGCATTCCAGACTCATCCTTGGGTCCCTCTTGTATAGAAGAGACTGCTCAAAGCCACCCTTTGGCCCCAGCCTACCCTAAAATCCACCTCTAAATGAGACCCGGAGGATGCAACCACCAAGCCACACTCAGGAAATGAGCTCCTGGCATGGAGAAAGTGGGCTGTTGCTGGTGGTTCCACAGTTGTTTCATTCCATTGCAGAGATTCCCCAGGCCTGGTTGCAGAGGGTAGGCTGGGCAAGTGAGGCTCTCAGTGCTTTGTGATACAGTAAGAGGAACCCCAGTGTGGCACCCACCCTCTTGGCCCAACTGACATCCTCTGCACAAGGATAGCCCCACCCACAGTCTCTGTCTGCAAGGGAGGAAATGCAGCAGCTCGGACCCTATTCAGACATGACATCCATCAGAGTGGAACTAAGGGGCTCTCTGAAGCAGAGAAAACTTGCCAGGGGCAGAAGTGTGAGTTCAGCCTCCCAGGTAATGTCAGAAGCACTTCCTTACTCTCATTCCCAATCCCCCTAGTCTGTCCCAGATCATAGCACCCATCTCACTGCATTGTTATTTTCTCCTGTTTTACTCCTCGAACGCAGGGACTACCTTGAATTCATGCTGCCTAGAATAGCATAAAGCCCCCATGTGTAACCCAGTGGGTATGGAAAGGACTTACTTGCTAAACACCAATGCTGGCAATATGCACAGCTATCTACTACAGGAAAAGTCTTTAAGGAAATGATGCCGCCCCTTTCCAGGCACCTGGATGATGACACATAGCAAGGGGCTGCCCTGGAGACAGAGCTTCTGAGAACAACCCAATTTGTGCACCATTTGTCACTGCAGCCATGTGACTGGGAGTCCTGAATGGCTATGGCCACAGAGCAGCCTGAAATGCTCACACATTCCACCCAGCTGAAAGGAAAGGAAGGCTGGTGGGTGGGGTGGCCTCCTGCAGAAAGAGGATGAGGGGTACAAAGTCCTACAGCAGTCTTGATGATCAGGTTGAGAGGCTGCGTCATAGCCTCCCTTCCTTAGGATCCATGTGTTGATGCTGAGGTCTGTGTTGGGGTAGTGACCCCAGAGAAAACTACCAAGTTCTCCATTGTAGCAGAGTAAGGTTTGTGTACGGTTACCCCGCAAGATTTGCTTTGGACACCACTGAGCCATCTTGGTGGGAAACCCAAGTGACTAATATCAAGATATCTTTGGAAGAAATATTTATTTAGCCTTTGGGATGTGGTTGAAGCCTTTGCACATCACAGAGAAACAGAAAAAGAGATTTGACATGGTCCATATTTTCCCGAGTATTTTCTAGGTGTGTCTGTCAAGGGGTGTTGAAGCACAAGGTGCAGATCGACAAGGTTTGCATATTTTGAGACCAGCTACAGGCAGAGGGAAACCCTAATGAGAAAAGATGAATATTATGTTTGGTATGCAGGGAGGGCACCAGTGGACAGTTACATCTGCCATCCCCTAAATTAGAGCTATTTGTCCTCATAGAATTAATTGCAGAAATAAATAAAATTTATCTTCAATGTTTGGCATGCTATCTTAAAAATTAGAATTCATGAGCTCACATTTTCAATAACTCACATATAAATATAGACAAACTGATGTTTTAATGCAAATTTAATATATAATAGTTAAATTAATGATTTTTCTCCATTCGTTTTTAATTGAGAAAAAGATCCTCAGAGCCACACCATATAAATCAAACTTGCCAAGCATGTTTGCGTGATAGAGAAGTTGGCACGTTCACAGGCCATGCATCAAGATCCGATTTGTTTAAAATAAATGGCTCCTGTTTCCAGCTCCAAACGCAGCATCATGCTAATACATATTCATAACTGGCCATTTATTTCCTTTTTCCCCCTCTCTTCTCAGTTTTATATTTTCTGGATTGAAAACATAACCAAGGACGTTGATTCCCAGAGGCCACATGGGTCAGGAATGCTGTGTTCGGTAGGATTAAAGATGTGATGAAGCTTCTCCCACCACCTCAAATGCAGAAAGGCAAGGCACCTGCTTCAGAACTGGACTTGGGTTGCTGGATGGTGCCGCAGGAGCCCTCCCTGCTGGGGCGAAGGTGGGTGCGGGCACAAGGAGATGGTGAAGGACGGGACCCTGGACGTGGGCTCTGCTAATTGCTGCTGCGTGTAGCTCATCTTGCCTCATCCGCAGTGATTGCCTCTTGATTTCATGCTAGATGGCTATACTGCTATCAGGAGGCTCTTGGTGAGTTTGTGGACCATACCAAAAAGGCATTTTTATCACCGACTTAATGCCCCATGGCTGACAGGGAACAGGCGAGAGAGAGAAGTGATGCTACTGCTCGGGCATTAAAGGGATCATTAAGCTCTGCGTTCGGAAAGGTCTTGTTTTCAGTTACATGTCAAGCTCAGGGCTGAAAGTGACGGGTAAGCAAAAGGTAGCAGGGGGATGCTCACCTTGTCTGGGCAGCTTCTGCCCTGCACCCTCACCTTCCTCTGTCCTCCCCGACCCTCGCAGGTCAATGGCTGGGGAGGGAGGGTGCAGAGGGGAGAGCACCCGTGAGACTCCAGCCTAAGTCCACTTATTGGTTGCATGCCTCTAGGCAAGTGATTCAGCCTGGACTCCCTCCCAGTACTTGTTGCTTCTCTCTCTCCTGAACCTCCCAAGCGCAGAAAGGCAGCTACTGGCACTGACCTTCTCCCTTATCCCAGGCCACTTCTGCAACCAAGACTTCACAGTTTTCTCCCTCAAGTACCCATTGAGGCCTTTCTTTAATGCTTGGCAGACAGAGTTACATACAGATTCTCTGTCAAACCTAATCCCTGGTCTTTCTGCCTTCGAGTATCCAGGGACTCATCATTGAGATATAGAGTTTGTGGAACATAAGCATTCAACCAGGGGACTCGAAGCATTTCAAGAAATGGGAAATTGTCCTTATGGTACAATTAACTGGTGCATGGATATCACCCACGGTGATGGCAGTCTGGAGAGATGGCTCCATGTAAGGAAGAAATCAAGCATAATTGAGGGCTGCATAATTTACGGATGACCTGGGGCAGCTGTAAATAATGAACATCCCCAAATAATTATTCATTGTTTTATTAGGCATCCTGCTTCTTTCCAAAGAGAAGCTCCAGGGATTGAGATGTATTTGTGACAAGATTTAAATAGCAGACATGCTTCACTTTAGTCTACACCCAGAGGACCTGCTCCAAACAGCCTATAAATTCTTCTCTAGCAAATGGTTGGTAGCATCGAACTCTAGACTAAGTGAACAGGGCCTGTCCAGCCTTGGCAGGGTCAGCCAGTCAGTGGCAACAGAAACACACAGTTCTAATTTTCAAAGGGCATGGGCAGCATCTCCTCTGGTGCAAAGGACTTTCAGGAGCCTGCCCCTGGGGCTCAGCATCTCTCCTGGGATGGGGCCCATCCACTCTTTTGGATGGTCATTGGATTTCTTTTGCTAGAAATCTGTCTTTGAGATGACAAACCCTTCCCCATTCGATTCAAGGTTTGTGTGCTTTGAATATGGCTCTCGGAAGAAACATGACAGCTGACATTGAGGCACGGTCCTTGGCTGGCTGTGTTGGGAAAGGGAAGCTAAAATGGTCCAAAGAGAAAATCTCCGTCCATATAGCAGTGACCATCAAGAGCCTAGCACATGCTGTGTCTACAGAGAGGAAAACACCCAGATGTGCAGAATGTAGTGATGAAACAAGAGACATGTGTGTGCTTGGAGACAGTGAAGTGCTGCATTCATGTGAGGGATGCTCACCCCTGTGGCTGCCAGAACACTCCTGCTGCTTTCTAGCACCTCCGCAGGCCCCACCCAGGAGGGAACTGCCTCACCCCTCTCAGTGGGATTCTTGAGCCCTCTTGGGCACCCACAACATGATAGTCCTGGAAGGCTGGGACAACTAGCCAGGCATGAGCCAGAGGGTATGGGCTTATGGCCAGTGCTGGCAGGAGGCAGGCAGGCCCCAATTCTCTGGGGACAGATGCCTGTGAAATCAGTCCCAATGCCTCCACTGGCAACTGCCTTAAAATCGCACACCCTCACTGTGTCCCAGCCGTGTCCCTGAGGCTTATCAGCTCTGACATACTCCCGACTCATTTATTTTTCTTATTCGCCACACAATCTCTTCTAGAGGGGCATCATTTCCCTGGCAAGTGGCACGGTTGTCAGATCACCTGATTAAGAGGTCTGCATTCATTACTGTGAAACTGCCCAGCCCTGCATCTACAAGGAGCCCACAGGACAGCACAGGGGACTGTGTTCTGGGATTTTTGTTTTCTCCCCTGATGTCAAATAAAAATTATAATTATGAGCATCCTACATGTCTTCTATGACAAAGCTGTCATCCCTCTGGCCCTTACTGGCCTTGGGAAAATAATCTGTGTAAAAGTGAACAGCCCAGACCCCAGAGTCAGACTGCCTGCTTTCAGACCCTGTTCCTCTACTCACTAGCTCTGCGCCTTAAGCAGTGTCATCAAACTCTCCTCAGTTCTTCCATCTGTAAAATGGGGATGAGAGAAATGCCCACCTCAGAGAGTGGCCAATAGGATCACATAAGGTAGTGTTACATGAGGTAGTGTTATAAGGTAATATTATAAAATGCTCACATTGTGTCTGGCACATGGTCAATGCTTTATAAGAGTTAAACAAATCAGTCAGGCCCATCCTTTGGATAGTTCATTTTATTCAGTGTCAGAATTAATTGTGTTTATTGGATGTGGCTCAGAAGCCACCCCATTAACACAGCATGGATAACTGACATGTATGTCCATGTCTGTGCAGAAGCTTACCCTTATCCACACACGTTCTGTCAATACCTGTAGGCCAGGTGGGATAGGCAGCAGAGGTATTATCATCCCCATTTCACATACAAAGGGACTTAAGGTCTGGGGATAAGGGAAATGACTTATTCAGAGTTACAAGGATAGAATAAAACCAGGGTCGCTTGACTCATGTGTTACTTTCATTGATGTTTACTCTGATCTGCGCATCAGGAATTAAGGTGTAGGCAACCCAGGCTGCCAGAGGGGAAGACTCCGGAGAACTGACCTCTGCAGAAACACATTTTGCAATGGAAGTAAGATTGTGTTGGGAGCAGCCAGGCATGGAAGACTGGTCCGTCTGGACAGTGGTTGGTGGGAAGAAGCAAAGGCTGAGTCTTGGAGGGTGAGATATTCCCCAGGTGAAGGAAGCAGGAAGGGCACTGCAAGTGTGCACACAACAAAACATACACAGGCACCAGAGTAGGAAACAGTGGCATGCCTGGGAGCCACAGGTTGCACAGTGGGACGAGCCTGTGGCCCAGGGCAAGTGTCAGGGGAACTGGGACTGAGGACCCCACATGTCACAACTCTAGGAGTGTGGACTCGATCCTGTGGTCAGCAGGGAGCCACTGAGAGGCTAAATAGGGGGGCATGGGTTGTATGGTAGGATCTGCGTGATAGAAATACTAAGAAAAGTGATTGTGTGGACTGGACTGGGGAGGAGGGCAGTGAGCCCAGTGGCAGGGAGGCCAGGTTGGAGCCTTATGTCTTTTAATTCAACCAGCCCCTCTTATCTGCCAAACACTCTGCGGTGTGAGGCTAAGTGGTAAGCAAAACAAAGCCGCAGCCCTCTTGGAGTTTACCTTTCAATCCCGCAAGAGGTGGTAAGCTCCTCAGCCCGGGTAGTGATATTCCAACACAGAGAAGAGGAGAGAGATCTGAGGAATACCCAGGGGGGCTTTACACGGCGTGAGTTAAAACTCATTGCACACTGGAAGGCCTTTGGAAAGCCTTCCATTCTTCCTACTCACTAAGGAATGCCTCCAAATTCAAACATGTTTTGGGTTGCCAAAACCAGAAGGTGGTTTGTCTAGGCACGTTCCTTATTCTCCAAATGCATACATTCAACTTTCAAATTAAGAATTATAATTGATGATCTAGATGTAGCTGCTATGAATAGAGATCCAAAATAGTAGTAGCCTAAATAAGAGAGACGTCTATTTCTCTCTTGCACCACAACTTGGGCACCATCAGTGCAGGCTGGTGCCGTGGCTATTGCACACAGTGTCAGGAGCCCAGACGCCTTCAATCTGCCTGCTGCTCCCATCCCCAGGGAAGCTGCCTCCTCCCCAGGTCCCAGATGGCTCACCCCCACTATGTTTGCATTCCTGACAAAATGGGAAGGAAAAAGGGGGAAATAGAAGGCAGACCCTTTAAAGGAACCACCTGGAAATAGCTCACATCACTGTGCTCAGCTTGGCCAGAACTCAGTTAACTGGCTAAACCTAGCTATCAGGAAGGCTAGGAAATGTAGCCACCTAAAAACTGGTGGTTCTAGGCTGGGCACAGGGGCTCATGCCTGTAATCCCAGCACTTTGAGAGGTCGAGGCAGGCGGATCACTTGAGGTTAGGAGTTTGAGACCAACCTGGCCAATACAGTAAAACCCCGTCTCTACTAAGAAATACAAAAAAAATTAGCCAGGCGTGGTGGAGTATGCCTGTAGTCCCAGCTACTCAGGAGGCTGAGGCAGAAGAATTGCTTGAACCCAGGAAGCGGAGGTTGTAGTGAGCCGAGATCACACCATTGCACTCCAGCCTGGGTGACAGAGCGAGACTCCGTCTCAAAAAAAACAAAAGCAAGCAACAACAACAACAAATGGTGGTTCTACAGAATGAGAAGAGAATAGATGTTAGGAGACAACCAGTTCTCTCTGGCATAAAAAGTTTTGGTGCTTTGTCATTGACTTGAAAATGCTTTATGACTCAGTCTCGAAACAGTCCTTGTCCTCCACTGTTCTCAACCCAGTCATTCTGAGGACAGAACAGAGATTCTGTAGACTGAGCTCACATAGAAGATAACTGAATTTAGCCACCAAGGGAGATAAATAGGTCTCGCTTAGGACTCATTTTTTTCTAAAGTCAATGATTCTGACTTCCTCAGTAAACATGTGACTGATGGGAAATATGACAGGGCCCACAGTTCTGATGACCTGCAAGGTGGAAACTTGTGCTTAGCTGCTGACTGTCCCGGACTTTCTGTTTTGTCCCTACCACGGGGCCAGGGATGTCATCTGCTGGAGCCCCACGCCAGGCGAACTAAATTTCAGAGCCTGGAGAAACAAAGTCCTGTAGCCTCCTCACATGGCTTGGTCATTTAGCTCCTGGGTGTGGGTGGCAGCCACTCACTCAGGGTGACAGGAGTCCTTGCTGCAGGCAGAGCGTCGCTAAGACTCCGGTGTCATTGCTTGGGTCCCCAAGCAGGGCCCTGCAGCCAGCCCCTTGCCATCTGCCCTCCCCGTGGTCCTCAGTGTTTTCCCCTGCTCCATATCCTACTTTTCTAACCCCTTGACCCAGTCTCTCCACAGTGGCCGTGTTGGCCAGCCAGTTTCTTCCTTCCCACCTCTTCAATCTGCCCTTGCCTTAGTTCCAGAACAATCTCCTCAGGGCTCATCTTGGACCACTCCCTTCCCTTGTCCAGATAACTCCCAGCTAACCACACCTGCGGCGTGGTACCCTACTTCTGAGGCAGGAGGTCCTCATCAACAGCACAACTGAACCCCAAACTCGAGAGCAATTATATAAGTTTAGAAAACATTGCTTGAGGCAATCTACAGTGCCAAGCAGCTACTTCAAATTCAGTAAGCCTTTTAAATACATTTGCATTTTTTCCCCACAATAGCCTCAATGTATTCAGATACAGTAGTGGGTATATGTGTGAGAAAGATTATTTATTTGGTCTACAGATAGTCGCGTATGCTGTGCTGGGCACAGGGATGGGAAGATCTCCTGCACAATCTCTGAGCCACTCAAGGAACCACAGTACCCTGAATAAAGAGAAAACTCTTTCCTTTGGGGATCCAGGTTCCTGTCCTTCTGACCCTGCCCTACTTTTTCAAGCTTATTGTTTCTTATTCCCCAAAATTCAACCCACAAACACAATCAGACTAGTGGTCTCAGCACTCTAAGTGCCCCAGTAAAACTTCTCCACCAGGCCGGGCACGGTGGCTCACGCCTGTAATCCCAGCACTTTGGAAGGATAGGCGGGTGGATCACCTGAGGTCAGGTGTTCGAGACCAGCCTGACCAACATGGTGAAACCCCGTTTCTACTAAAAATACACAAATTAGCCAGGTGTAATAGCGGACACCTGTAATCCCAGCCACTTGGGAGGCTGAGGCAGGAGAATTGCTCGAACCCCGGAGGCAGAGGTTGCAGTGAGCCGAGATCGCACCATTGTACTCCAGCCTGGGCAACAAGAGCAAAACTCCATTTCAAAACACACAAACAAACAAACAAACAAACAAAAACTTCCCCTGACCTCCCCACCGGAACTTCCCTTCCACAAATCAACTCATCCTCATCTCCATACCTGTGCCCTGCTGGGAACATGCCTATCTCCTCTCTGTCACCTAAAATGACCCCCTCCTCCCATTATTCCATTCATAAGATCAGACATAGATCTAGTCCCCGCCTCCAAAAGGGCTATCTGCCTGCCCAGCCTTCTCTGGATCCTATCTCATATCCAGAAAGGACTCCGTAGTTAGGACAAGAAAGAGAACCAAGGTGGAATTATGCCATGCTTGCTGACTTTGTCTTGCAAGCAAAATGCCACTTTCCTTAAATGAAGAATCATGACATATATCTGCTGCACCTCAAATATGCTTGGCATAAGAGATCAATAAATACCTAATGGCAGATTATAGTTATTGAAAACCTAGCAGCTGATTACAGTTCTTAGAGAAGGAATAAACCATTTTCAATTCCTGCCTGCATGCATATAGGACCCCATGTAGGGACTATCAAGCATCTGGTAGTCCACTGATGCTCCAGATGTTTCTAAATATAAAGATGCAGGGCAAACACTCAGGGGATGAACTGAATTTCTGACTTTTGATGTGAATGTTTTGTGGCTATGCGTATACAACCTGAAATCTTTTTTGTAAACCTTTGCCTATAGAGACAGTGACTTGCACAACCTCTGTCCAGCCATCTCCAAATTCAAAACTTCATATTTGCTTCTTCTAATAATTTTTCTCTGCCCACCTGCCTGCTGCTCCGTTAACATGGGATGACTCAGAAAGAACAAGCCCTCCTTTTGCTGTCACGTTTCCTCCACCCTGGCAGGGGCATCTCAGGATTTATGCTGTCTCCCAGAGAGCTCCATAAAAGATGAGCTAACTAGCGGGGAGAACTTTGGGAATCAGGGAAGCTCTGAGCTCGCAATCATAATCCTGCCATGCTTTGGATCCGAGGACACTGAATTAAACCTTTCTTCCCCTTTACCACATCGGTTTTTCAGGATGTCTCTGAAAAATCAATTTGGAAAGGTGTTTTGGGGAGAAAACAAATAAAATTTTGTTACTGAATTTTATTTAGAGAAAAATGCAGTACTTTTGTATAAAAATACAATTTGATTATATTACAATTTCATCCCTAATATGTGTTTCCTATGCCAAAGCATTCTTTAATGGATCAGAAATACATAATTTCCAGCCATATACTCTGTTGCAGCCTCCAGAAACAATGTGTCTCTAATGTCTTCTCTCCAGGGTCTGTATTCTTGGCAACACTTGGCCCAGACTCCCACCAGATGGATGCCCCACCCAGCTGGCACTGTCCTGCCAGCCAGCCCATTATGATTACAGAGGTGGCTCTGACCCACATCTAAATTCTGAGCTGCCCAGAGCTGAGGGATCATTAACTTGAAGGCATGGACCTCCCACATCATTTCCCTACTTATTTCTGAATTCCTTGCTTCTATCCCAAGAAGGGTTCAAGGCTGAGTCACCACTGAACTCTCCTTTGTTCCAAGTCTCACACTGAACCCCGCTCTTATTCATCCCTGTAGGACGGAATGCTCAAGACTGGGGTGAATGGAGGGAGGGTTACCTGGCCTCCACACTGACTCACTCAACAAGCAGAGAAATGGCGCACAAGAGGTGCTCTGTAAATAGTATCAACAGGAAGCCACAGCCTGCACAGGGATAAGGGTCCATGTGAACTGTCCCAGAAGACAAACCCTCTTAAGTAGCTGAGAACATCTCAGTGACGGCAGGGGATGGGACACAGCCACCTTGAGCTGTATCTTCACCACTCACTGGTTTACTGAACACCTACCATGTGCCACCTATTATATACAAATTAATAGCACACTACACTATAGATAAAACAGATGTGTGCTTGGTCTCATAGAATTTACAGTCCAGAGGGGGAAAACAAATACTGATCAAGCATCTATAGTAAAATGCAATGGAGAATTACAGCAAGGAGCTGGAAAGAGAGGTGCAGCAGGAGTGATGGGAAGCTGCCCTGAAGAGGTGTTTTAAACTGAGAATGGAAGGAAGGGTAGGAGTCTGCCAGATGGATAAGAGGGCAGAGTCCTATTGGCAGGAAGTGTTATGGGGAGAGTAAGTGGTTTGTGCAAAGACTCTGAGGACAGCATGAGTAGGGCACATTCATGCCCCCAAGATGAGCCAAGTGCCTGAAGTGGACAGAACAGAGGCCACAAGGATCTTGGAGGAGGTTGGAGCCTTAGCGTGGGTTTCATCCTTTGGTTACGGGGAACCACTGGGGGTTTGAGCAGGGGTGTGATGTGATCAGATCTCTCCCTCACGAAGATCCCTCTGGCTGTGAAGCATGGCATAGTGGCTGTTGTTAAGTAAGGTAAGACACAGTAAGAAAGGGCAGTGGCCTGGGCTTGTACAAGAAGAGCTAGATTCAGTTCCTGGAGCCACGGCTTGCAAAGCACAGAAATTGACACGGAGAACCCCTTGAATAGAGTGTTGGTGGAAGAGGCTGCGCTGTGGGGGCTCTGCCCTCTCCAGCAAAGGTGCAAATTCCATGTTCTCTGAGATGAGATCCTTACCTGTCTGGCCACAGGAGATGTGAGAGGAAGAAGTGGTGTCTTCCAAGAGTGAGCAGAGAACAGGTCAGACTCCATCTCACTTCCTGCTGCTCCCTTGACTTGGGGTTCCAACCTCCCCATCCCACTTATTATCCAATGACTTCCCACTCAACCTTCACAGCCCAACCAAATATCACTTCCTCAGGGGGCCTGCTCTGACCTCTCCCATTAGGTCAGGTCCACTGCCATCTGCCTCTGCTGCACTGTGTACCTTGCACCACTGCTCACATCACAGCTGCGATGTTATGCTTCTTAATAAGAATATTTGAGCCACATATATCTCACCCTTATGTGGGTGCTCCATGATGGCAGAACTACAACAGTGCCTGGCACAGAGTAGGTGCTCAATAAATGCTTTTTGAATGAGTATGAACTAAACACAGCCACATACTGAGGAAGTTCTCTCACTCCTGGCTCACCCTTCTGGGTGGACAGGGTCTTGACAGGGCCATTGCCTCTGCTTTGCTGATCCAGCCCCACTGAAAAGCATATAGCTAGCAGAATCCAAACTTTACACTGACTCTCTCATAAACATTTTAAAAATAAGAAAACTTTTAAGATGGGCCATTCTGGAGCTCAAACAACATCCTCTCATGATTAGAAGATTAGGGAGCCTTTTATGGGAACAGAACTATAATCATCACACTTTATTACAAGAAATTATATACAAATTATACAATTATAAAAAATTTGTTGCATCCTCCCAAATTATAATACCCTATGCATCTCCTGAGGAAAATTGTACTCCGTTTCCACCCAGAGGGAAGGAGTGATTCTGATTTGACATTTTGAGAAGAACCGGCATGGATTAGTGTCAGCGGCCATATTTTATTGATAAACTGATTTACTTGGTTGCTGCAGCCCTGACCTCCCAAGGACTCCGACTGCCACCTTGATATGGATAAGTGCTTCCTGTGCCAGACATTATGAGCTGTCTTAGTACATTTTGTGCTGCTCTAACAGAATATCTGAGACTGGGTAATTTATGAACAATAGAAGTTTATTTGGCTCACAGTTCAAGAGGCTGGGAAGTCCAAGATCAAGGGGCTGCATCTGGTGTAAGTCTTGGAGTCTAAAGGTTGGAGACCCTGGAGTTCTGATGTCCAAGGGCAGAAGGAGAAGAGTTTCCCAACTCCAAGCTAGCAGGGGGTTGCTATTTCTCTGCCTTTTTTGTTCTGTCTGGGCCCCAGCCAACTGGTTGTTGCCCACCCACATTGAAGGCAATTCTTCTCCATTCAGTCCATAGACTCACATGCCCATCTCCTCTAGAAACCTCCTCACAGACATGCCCAGAAGGCATACCTTGTCAGTTCTCTAGGTATTCCTCAATCCAGTCCAGGTAACACCTAAATTTAACCTTCCTATAAGCCTTACCTGAATTCTATGTGGAGGTGCAAAGACTTCAAATTCCAGACTGAAATATTCCCTCCCATCCCCAGCAAAGCCATGAAAAGCATCAACTGATGCAATCTGTGCCTAGGATGGGGACAGGACCTGGGAGAGGAGATCAAGAACCTGCCCTCCAAAGGGTGCCGCACCTGGACTGCGCTGTCCCTCCGGGCCCAGAGTGGGCCCCATCTGTGAGTGCCACAAAGGCCCAGATATACCTGAGGGCCTGAGGCCAAGTTTGCCTGGGCGATCTGCCATGCACCTCCTCTGCACCTCCACTCCACAGAAATTCTTCAGTCTCTTCCTCTCAATCAACAACATTCATCCACAAAACATTAACTGAGCATGTGCTATGTGCCAAGCACTTTGCTAGGTGCTGGGGCACCGTGGACTGTGAAACTCAGCATGGTTCCTGTTCTCCTGGCGCTCACAGCCTAGCCTGGGAGACAGAAGTTGATCTGCATGCTCCCACATACACACATAAGCATGAGCTCTGTGTGGGAGCACACAGTACCCTCCTAGTGCTCAGGGTTCCTGCTTCTAGCACCTGTGACCATTCATCTTATGTCTTAGTTTCTTCAGGCTGCCACAACAAAAATACCACAGACTGGGTGGCTTAAACCACAGAAATTTATTTCTCATGGTTCCGGAGGCTGCAAAGACCTAGGTGTCAGTAAATCTGGTGTCTAGCAAGGGTCCTCTTCCTGGTTTGCAGATGGCCATCTTCTTCTGTGTCCTCACATGGCAGAGAGCAGAGAGAGCAGGAAGCAAGCTCCCTTGTCTCTTTTATAAGGGCACTAATCCCATCATGAGTGCTCTGCCTCCCAAAGTCCCCACTTCCTAATACTATCAGCTTGGGGGTTAGGGCTTCAACATACAAATTTGGACTGAATACAAACATTCAGTCCATAACGCCTTGTTTTCAGCCACTGTGTTGTGGCATCAGATGAGGGCTAGGACCCTCAGGTCCCTCCCATCCCAGAGGCTTTCCAGCAGATATAGGGAGTGAAACAACAGACCTGCCAGGCCTGCCATGTTGCAGTTGACTGCAACCCTCTTTATTAGCCACTGCTTCCTCATGATCATCATCATCAATGCCATCATAGCTACCAGCTTCTGAGCACCCACCAGCAATGAAGCTTTGCTAGCACATTCTCAACTTTCCCTCGTGGTTGCAAACAGTTAACCTCAACTGTGCATACCAGGTTCTGGCTCACATTCGTGATCTGTGGTCCCAGACACCCAGCACAACAGCAAGCACCCTCACCAACACTATAAGCTCAAAGAGAACTCCACATGTCAAATGTCAGAAGGGAAGGCAGGTTTCCCTTCTCAAATGTCAAAGCAAGCAGAACCTTTATTCCCCTTAAATTGTCATTTTCTTCCAAGGGATTTGTACATAAACATAGTTCCCACTCAAGCAGTCCCCTCCCCAAGGACCAAAGAGGTCATAGCTGGAGACCTTACACCACTGACCTAACGGGGACAGCAGCCACAGTAAGGAAGATGCCCGGGATGCCACTGAACCCAACATTCAAGTCCAGCTCCTGCTTCAGCCAAGCTCTTTCAACTTGTCATCATCAGGATCCTGAGGCAAAGCTCAGAGCCAGGTACTGCTCCTGTCCTCAGGGGGCCCCAGACGAAGCCAGGACAGCTAGAGACCAAAGACAACCCCCTCCCCTCCCTGCAAACCAGGAGTATGTAAGAATGTGGGAAGGGGAGATGGGACAATATGGAAGTAAAGATGTGAGTGACCTCCATGGAGGCCAGCCTTAGTAAGGTCTGTTCTTCCCATGAAGTGGAGCCCAGGTTCCAATGTCTGCTTCTGCTGGCTCTGTTCCTGATCAGGCCAGCCCACCTCCCTCATTCCTTCTGTTCTGAGATAAAGCCACACTTTTCCCAGCACTCCATCTCCATTTAAACTCTGGGACAGAGTCTGTGCTCAGTACTTTGTATTCTTCACACACACAAACCCTGTGAGGTGGCTCTTATTCCCACTGTGTCATCTAAAGAAGTTGCAGAGTAGCCTTTTCCCATGGCTGGTCCGTAGAAGCCTGCAGGGAGAACGCAGGGCTGCCTGGCTCTGAAGCCTACGCTCCTGACTTCCATATTGACCTCCTCTCTCCTCCTTCTTTGCTCACTCCTGGTTTTCAGGGCATGCAGGGGACTGGGGGGTATCTTTGGTCTTCAGCTGTCCTGGCTTTGTCTGGGGCTCTGAGCTTTGCCTCAATATCCTGCCGAAGCCCCGTGACCGTCCTCTGGGCATCCGCCCCATCCACCAGCCTTCCTGCAGGTCCTTGGGGCCCATCCCAGGCCTGTGCCCTGTGCCTCTGCTCATGCTCACCCTGACCCTAGAATTCCCCTGCCTGATCTCCCTGTCCTCGAAGCCCCAGAGCCCTTTATCTGGGCTCTCCTCTGGCATGTTGTACCTCATTTTAATGAGTCGTGTCTCTCTCTCCTACCAAAAGGTCACCTCTGATCATTTCTGCATTGCACACTTCTCTGACATGTGGCTGGCCCTCACAAAAGTATCTGTTGAGTGAATAACTACACATGGATAAGTGAACAGATGGACAGATAGACAGATTCCCCAGGTGGCTCCAGTTCATCTGGATTAGGCAAGAAGGGCTATGGGGAAGGAGGAGGGGGAAGCCCCAGTGGGCAGCCCCCATGAAGACACCCACAGCCTCTGTGTTAGGTACGCGAGTGGGTGCAGGGGTGTGTGCATGCTCTTGTGTAGATAGGGGTCTGAAAATTATGCTGTGAAATCATCAAAGTGTGAGGCTGAGAGGTTGTCCTTTCTGAGCCATGGCCTGAGGCCCCCGAAGCCTAAATGGACCCCAAGCTTGCCTGTAGGAGAGGAGCCCCAGCACCCTAGCGTGAGGTCCTTGGACCAGACAATGCAGCTACCTCAGCCGCAGTGCCCAAAACACAGGGCGATTAGGAGGAATTAGTGGAGGATAGGGGGAGGGCTTGGAAACCACCATGGCAACTGTGGGCACATCTTTTGTGTGGTGCTCCTCTTTGTCTCTGCCAGTGACTAGCAAGGATATTATATAAGCAGCAAATGTGCTCTCTGTTGGTACTGAGCCCACATCGCTGGCAGGCCAAGGGCTGGGAGGCACCACATGAGAATCCTGCTGTTCCCATCTACCACCCTGAGGAAGGACTCGGTGGGGCTACAGCCAGGATCAACTCAGGCAACCCCGGGTGAAACACGGCCCTGCCCAATTCAGCGCCCACTCTCCAGACGCAGCCTCTCTGCCAGCCACACTAGGCAGCCACAGTATGTGATCAGCAGGTTCCTCCCCCTGCCCCAGACCACACTGACATCTCCCCAGTGACAAATATACACATTCATCCTCTCTGTCTTGGAAGCAATGGAAAAGACAGTCTCTACCCCACCTTCTCCATTTGCATGAATTTCCCAAGAAAACCCAAGACACATCAACAGCTAATGAGGAGTGAAAACTGAAGCCCCACTTGCTAGAATCTCTTTATTTTTAAGAGGCTGAATTTATAAAGTCAATCTGAAATGGGCCCCTTCTGGCATGACAGAAAGCTCCATGTAGATGGCAGGCTTCAGCAGTCCCCTCTGCAGGCTCTGGCCGTCAGAGGCAGGAGAAAGTGAGGGCCCGTTGCCATGGCCCAAGGAAGGGTCACCACTTTCCCAACCTCGCGTGAGACTATCCACCAGCATGGCCTGGCAAAATCAGCAAGGTGCCAGGACCCGTTGCAATTCTCAACAGATAATTTCCTGCTGGAGGGCACATGCCCGCTGTACTCCCCCAGTGTCTGTCCCTGTCACCAGGGGAAGTACCCCCAAAAAGACAGCTCCCATAGATGAGGGCTTATCTCCAAGTCTTTATCCTCAATAGAACAGCTTTATTTCTACTTGGGTTCTAGCATTTTCTGGAGGGCAGATTCTTTTTTCCCAATTCAATTCCATGAGGATTTATTAAGCATCACTGTGAATGTGTGGCTTTCATAAAAGAAACCAGAGCAAGCTTTCTCTGACCCCTGACTATCAAAGTCAAAGCCACAGGGAGGAAACAACTACTTCATACCCTTACTTAACAACCCACACCCTGCTCGCATCGAAAAATCATTCAGGCAGCAGCAAGAAGCACCCCCCAGAGACAGGAGGAAAAGATCCAGAAGCCAGGGGCTGCCAGAAGCTTCCAGAGATGGCAGGAGAGCATCTGTACTGAGGGCTGAGCCTCACCAGACAGACTCCAGGGAAAGGAGGAAGGACAGACAGAAAAGGACAGTCACTGTGGCAATGAAGAGTACAGTGTGAATCACAGACCTGAGTCCAAATCCCAACTCTGCCACTTATCAGCCAGGTGACCTTGGTGGGGTGGGTGGGGAGCACTGTCTCCGTCAGCCTCCATTTGCTCTTCTGTCAAACATGATGGAGCCGTTGTGACTATTACATGCGATAATCCATGATGATTACGTGCAATAATGTGTGACCATTACATGTGATAATGCATGACCATTACATACAATAATGCATGACTATTACAAGTGATAATGCGTGTAACATGCTTGGCACAGCATCTGCAAAGATACAGGGCTCCATACATGGGAGATGCTTTCCCTGTTAGGTAAGTGAGGAGATCTCAGGACCGTCCTAAAAGGCTCCTTGAGAATCTGGAGCTCTCGAGCGTCTCACAGCAATGGCCAAAGTCCCCTCTGGGCTGGAAGGACTGACAGCTACAAAATACAACGAGACCTCGGGAGGCCGGGCAGTGGTTCTGTGAGACCTGGTGGATTTCCCTCAAAGGAGACAGACCCACGGCTCTCAGGTATACCACCTTTGCTTTCTATTCAGAGAAGCAAATTTATTCCTGAAGCCACAGTATGAACTGCTCTGACCTGTCGCTTATAGGATGACAGTGACAAGCCAATGCCTTGAGGGACAGCATCTCAATACAGCCAGAAGGAGAGGCAGTCAATGGTGTCCTGGAGGTCGGGGCCCACTACAACCCGGGCCTCTGGACTCCAGCCCTCTCACCAGCCCCTCCTTTCTGAGGGCAGAGTATGACATTTAAAACAGCTAAGAGGAAGGAAGGTGCCCTCACCATGAGACTTGGTATGATGTCACTTAGGCTCACCAGTGTCCACACAGGGCCTGAGGAATCCGGGCTAGATTCCACTTGCTTCAGCCAGTCAGGCCATTTGGAGCTGGGAAGCCAGGAGGAAACAAAACTAGCCAGAATCAGCATCTGTCTAAAAGCCAGGCACTCCCCCTCTGCTATAAGGACCATTTGCATCAAAAACCACCCCGAGGAAACTCCACCTGCTCAGAAATGAGTACTTACTATACACCGAGAACTGTGCTTACCTCAGCTAACCCTCACAACTGCTCTACGAGGTTGGTATTAGTGTTTTGATTTTATTCATAAAGAAATGGAGGCTCAGAAGAGTTAGGTACTTCCCCAGGGAGTAGTGCTAGTCTGTTTTCACTGTATAACCAACTGCTTCAAAAACCCCAGTGCTATGGCCGGGCGCGGTGGCTCACGCCTGTAATCCCAGCACTTCGGGAGGCCAAGGCGGGAGGATCACGAGGTCAGGAGATCGAGACCATCCTGGCTAACACAGTGAAACCCCGTCTCTACTAAAAATACAAAAAATTAGCCAGGCGCGGTGGCGGGCGCCTGTAGTCCCAGCTACTCAGGAGGCTGAGGCAGGAGAATAGCGTGAACCCGGGAGATGGAGCTTCCAGTGAGCCGAGATAGTGCCACTGCAGTCAGGCCTGGGCGAAAGAGTGAGACTCTGTCTCAAAAAAAAAAAAAAAAAAAAAAACCCAGTGCCTTACACAACGTTCATTCTTCCAGGTCTACAGGTTGGCTACAATTTAGCTAATCTAGTCTGGGCTCAGTTGTACCAGACTCAACTCCAGACTTCTTGTCAGATTCACATTTGCCCCCGGTCTTCATTCAGGCTCCTGCTGCAGGATCAACAGCCAGGTGGGATGAGCTTCCTCAACCACACATCGAGTAGCATCAGAGAGCAAGCCACACCAAACTACCACACCAAAACATCACACCGAACCAGCACACCAAACCACCACACCAAACCATCACACCAAACCACCATACCAAACCACCACACCAAACCATCACACAAAGCCACCACACCAAACCATCACACCAAGCCACACACCAAACCACCACACCAAAACATCACACCAGACCACCACACCAAAGCACCACACCAAACCACCACACCAAACCACCACACCAAAAGTTTCTGCTCACGACAGGTCTGCTCATCCTCCAACAGGCAAGGTGAGTGTGCCTGATGGGGCAGGTGCTCTGCCTATGCCAAGGGCACGGATGTATCACTGTATTCCAGGATGGAGTTCAGCCCCAGGAATGATACCCAAACCTACTGCAAACAGCCCCCAAGGGGCAGAGCCAAAAGAGGTGAACCCAGGCAGCTCATTCTCATTACTGCTCTGCCATCCCAACCACCATGTGACCTCTCAGGGCCTCGGGTTTCTCATCCACTCAGGGGGTAACACATGACCTACCTCACTGGGCTTTCTAAGGCTTAAATGGAGTGTGAATATGAGTCTTTGAAGGGACCCGGGTATACATTTAGAAAGAAGTTATTCCTGGCCTTCATTTGGAAGTTCCATAGGACTCCAAATCTTCCATGCACAAATAATGTTGAATGACAAAAAGGCAGAACTGCCCCACGGACTTGAGAAGGACGGGCCTCTCTCTGCTCATTCAGACGCAGGCTGAAACTTAGGTCCATTTTGTGTAGATAAGAAATGACAGTGTCTTTATCATAATTTTGACAACTGTCCAGGGTTGACCAGGTTGACTGCCCCAGGGGGACATTCCATATTGAATAGAAAAACCAGGTGAGAGCCAGGCATGGTGGCTCATGCATGTAAACCCAGGATTTTGGGAGGCCAAGGCAGGCAGATCACTTGAGGTCAGGAGTTCGACAGCAGCCTTGCCAACATAGTGAAACCCCGTCTCTACTAAAAATACAAAAATTAGCCAGGCATGGTGGCAGGTGCCTGTAATCCCAGCTATTCCAGAGGCTGGGACAGGAGAATCACTTGAACCCAGGAGTCGGAGGTTGCAGTGAGCCGAGATCACGCCACTGCACTTCAGCCCGGGCAATAGAGGAAGAGTCAGTCTCAAAAAAAAAAAAAAAAAAAAAGAAAGAAAGAAAAGAAAAACCAGGTGAGAACCTAGTCAGAAAGACACAGAAACACACACACACACACACACACACACACACACACACACACACCCCACAGGCCAGCCTCAGGTTCCCTGAATGGCATTGCTGAGGAATGCAGGTGACCACGGTTGGAGGACACAGTTCAGTACTGCACAATAATCTGTTACTGTTCATCGCTGGTTCTTAGTTCTTCCGCACACACCTTCTGATTGGTTCCTTTTGATATTTCATTTTCAGATCAAAGTAGCAGCAGGGGTCAAGCTTAGAAATTGTAGCAGGAACACAAAAAGCATAGGGTTCCTTACAAAATGCACACAGTAGAACATGTTTGCATGTTTTCCCCAATAAAATGCATGAGTGTGTGCCCCGTGCAAATGCCTGAGCTCATCCCACTCAGTTCCACAGAGGACAGCCAAGAGAACAGGTCCTGTGATAGCCCTGCCTGGGTTCAACTGATGCTGTGAGCATTCCATAAGGAAACCTATGTAGAGCACATAGCTCATGTCCTGGCGCCCAGGAAATCCTCAGTAAACTCTACCACTGTCATGAATACCAATCTGCTCCCTTGACAGCAGCCCCTGAAACCATCCCCCACCCCAGACTTCTCTCCAGCTTTTGTACAGATTCTGGGAACCAGATATCCACATGTCCCTAAGGAACACATTTTAGTACTGAGCACACATCACTGCAATCTGATTTGAAGCATCGCTGTGTAAACATACGACCCTTTAATTCTATTTCAATTCAATTATGCAAATCTCATCACACATTCGGCATCAAACCATCTTTCTTTCCTCTCAAAATCTGTCCACCAATAGCGAACTGAACCTAGTATCAATCCTAGATTCAGAGTGAGCAGAGTCCCAGCATCTTAAGCTTAAGCACTAGAGAAGGCTATGGATCCTCGGCCTGAGCACAGGGCCAGACCAGTGGCAGGTGCTGGACAAATGAGCCAATAACCCTGGAACCTCAGAGCATTGTGGCAGGAGGTAGGACCAAGAATACCCCTCCAGGCCTGTTCACACTGTGCTCCATGGGGCCCCCAGAGTCCAGGGGCTTGGGGACATCTCTGTGTTGGGGAGCAAGAGGGGTGAGTGGCAACAGGCAGGAATACAGGGCCCATCCTCCATCATCCTTCAACACCACTTACCACTTGCCTGTTCTCTAGATTGGGGCTCCAGGGAAGCCTTGGTTTGGAAGAAAGTATGCTTTTATAGATATAAAAGAAGTAGTTAATTAGCCTTATTCTAGAATCCTTCTTCTAGAAGTGGAGAACTGAGGACTGCGTTCCAGGGAAGGAAAGGAGTTAGGTAAAATCTTGGAGAGCCTAGGAGCCGAAGCTGAGAGCAGATTCCAGGGCAGGGCTGCTCGTACGCAGAGCCTGGCACTCACTGAAGAGGCAGGGCACTGGAGCTTCCTCCACAGGTGCCAGGCACACAGCTGCAAACAGGGCAGCACATACCCATCACTCTCTCTTCTCCCTACAAGGGGACAGAAGTGGAAGATGCTGTGGACAAGGCCCCTGACACAGCACAATGCTGCCCCACCGTGATCTGTCTGCTCCCGTGACAGGGAGGCCCTGTGGGCAGGAGAGCCGTGTCACCTACTGTGGGGAGCACAAGAGGCCTGCAAAGTCTTAATATGACCTGTCTTAGCTTATTAACTGGAGATGGATAATATCTGACAAATGACAGGAGATAAATTGTTAAGCAATATGCAAATATGCCTGCAGCAGGAATGGAAAATTACTATACAGTAAAAACCTTTTATGGCTGTGAGAGAATTCAGAGGTAATTTGTCTCTGCATCTCCTCAAATTCCAATCTCACTGTTAGCTGTGGCAGAATGCTACATCCGTTACCATTCCAATTAGATCATTTTAAAGGGGCTCCTGCATAGCCATCAACTTTGAAGGGCTGGGAGGAGAAAGCATTTACAAAGCCAGGGTCGGCTCCTCCCAGGGCTCTATCTCTCTGTGGACTGTCAGTTAGACAAGAGCCCAGATTAGACACCAGGACTGTCTCTGCCAAATGCATACCCATCTGGGCCATTAACGATCACTGCAGCAGGCCCAACTGACGGTTCTTTGCGAGACACTTCCGTAGAATGTCAGATAGGTTGTGCAAATGATCAGTCTGCCCTGGCTGAAGAGAGGGGCCAGCCAGGATGGAAAAGTCTTTGTACCTGAGGAAACTTCCAGAGAGGAAATGGAGCCATCTGTGAAAGGAGCACCTGCAAGAATGCCCAGGCTCAGCCTGCTGCAGAAACAGAAAATGAGACGAGGCTCTGCAGGGTCCCAGGCAGGAAGAGAAGGCCAGGAACTCGCTGAGGGCACAAAAGTAGGCCCCTGAACTGCAAAGCCTAGTGAACCTCCAGAGAGGAAAGCCTCAGAGAGAGGAGGGGACTCCAGGGCCGAGCAAGGGATGCTGCTCCTGCCACTCCAGCACATGCAGCTAGCACAGGCGGCAAAGCTTGATTTTCATCTCGCTCAGGCCCCTTGATTTTCCATTGAGAGGCAATATAGGAGAAAAGCCTCTGAAGGAAAATTGCTGTGTTCAAAACACACTTGTGGACACCTGCTACTCACCACACGGATGTGAGGCTGGGCTGTCCTAGGGGTGGGAGGGTGGAGGGACAGGGAACAGGGCTGGGGATAGGAAGAGGCTATCATCTCCACACCATCAGAGACAAGATCTTGACTGGTAGCAGAGGGCCCTCTCTGGAGTTCTGCAAACAGCTGTCTACGTGATGGAGGAGGAAACTTGGAAATTCAGTCCCATAACTAACTTGTTTCAGCTTGTTTCCGCTTTAGTATTTGATTATTTTGGCTAATTGTTCTAAGAAATTGTTTTAACAAACAGCTTCATGGAATTGACTGGCAATTGTGAGAATCTGTGGGCACAGCCCTAGTGAAGGATCTAGAGCAATAAGCAGAGATCCAAGAGACCAACTTTATGGTTCCCATGTCTCCCTACAGGCCAAGGCTGGGGTCAGTGACCCAAGGGTTCAGGCCCCCAGGCAGAAGGCAGACCCACAAACATTCAGCTCAGATTGAACCAGGAAATGGAATGCCAGTCCTAAATCCTACATCCTCATCAAAGGGGCTCAAAGGTACCAGGTTGCCATTGTTCTTACAAGGTAAGAAGCACCCAGGTAACACCTGGATATGGCCAGGGGCATGTCTTGATTCAAATTTACAGCAGCTCAAGGGTTCTTTTCCTCTGTGAGGCTCCCCAGCCTGGGCATGATAAGGTACTGTCACCAGTGTGGGCTTCACTCCACCCCCTGGGGTGTACCCAATGCCTGTCATCACTACTTCAGGTGACTGCCTGAGGAAAAGGCAGTTCTGCCAGCAGTAACCTCTGCTATGTTCAGGCATGGTGTCAGCTGGGTCACACACCAGATCCTAATGGCACACCCACTACTGTCCTAAGATGCGAAACCAACAGAATCAAGGTTCATCTGTGATATGGAAACATGAAAACGCATTTGCCTGTTCCCTGGGAATTATAACTGCAGGTGACAAGACATTTCTTCCATGGAGCTAAATGGCACAGGCATTTGGATACTGGCTAAGTGCCTGATGTCTGTGGTGGGATGTGAAGGTTAGTGGAATATATGTTTTTGTTGTTGTTGTTTTGAGATGGAGTCTCACTCTGTTGCCCAGGCTGGAGTGCAGTGGCACAATCTCGGCTCACTACAACCTCTGCCTCCCAGGTTCAATAAATTCTCTGCCTCAGCCTCCCAAGTAGCTGGGATTACTGGTACCTGACATCACGCCTGGCTAATTTTTTGTATTTTCAGTATAGATGGGGTTTCACCATCTTGGCCAGGCTGGTCTTGAACTCCTGACCTCGTGATCCACCTGCCTCGGCCTCCCAAAGTGCTAGGATTACAGGTGTGAGCCATTGCGCCCGGCAGGAATATATGTTTTACAGATTAATTCTAGCCATAGTCAGGGAAATGGCACAGAGGCTGCCTGCAGGCTCCACACACCTCCTTCTGGAACGGTGGGACCCTGTCTCTCCTCTGCTCTGGCGTCCACCAGGCCTCTGTGCAGGTTCCTGCTCACCTCTTGGCTCTGGGGCTGCCTCAGTTGGGCCATAAATCCTTCTCACAGGACCCCTGACAACCACAAGACCCAGGAACACCTTGTGCGTTCCTGGGATCCTGCAGGGATCTTCCTAGGGGATTCATCAGGGACAACCCAGCAGCCTAGGGGCATGGGACTTGGCAACAACAGAACCCCAGTACCTGTGTGAGCAGCATCTTCAAATCTCTCCATCCCTGTGATGGGTCTTCTGAGTTCCCATCCAGAGCCCTTTCCCCTCTACTCATCCTCTCCCTCACATTATTCAGGATCCAAATCAAGTTGCTTCTCTTCCAGAAAGCCTCCTGCAACACACACACACACACACACACACACACACACACACACACTGTGGCTCTAGCACTTCTCAGCTATTGAATCATGTGAATGGCAAGGAACCTTAATCACCTTGTTTGCATTTCCTTTCTCCTCTGTGTTTGACCATCTCCCCAACTATGCTACAATGCACGGGCTGAGTGCGCCCCTGCCAATGCTCCCATAAAGTCTGCCAACAGTGTAGGTGTCCAATAGCACCATAATAGGAAGGAGGTGAGCACAGAAATGGAATCAAGTCTATCCCTATCCCTTGGTCTGTATGGTCTTGGATGAACTATTTAATCTCTCCAAACCCTATCTGTTAATTACGGGCTATAATACCTACTTAATAGGGTCATTGGAACAACTAAACAAAATTCATATCAATTATTTAGCACACAGGGCCTAGTTCACAGTTGGCATTCAAAAAATGATACCTATCATTATGCTTTAGTTACTTGTATATCACCATTATGATCAATACTGGAAAACTGATGGATGATACCTCTTTTACCAAGCATGGTTAGCAAAAGGATGTTCTGGTTCATTAAACATCTTAGTTAAAAGAAAATTACCAGAGTTGTTTAACTAGAATTACCAATTTTTTCAAGGAGTAAAATAAAATACACTACAACTTAATAATTGATGAGACTGAAGGCATTTAAGACTCTTAGAAGGCTTTCAGTCATCATGGTGAATGCTGACCATGTTTTGTACTGGGAAATTTCATAAATGCCATGTGACAGACCTTTCCGACTGCTAGAAGGATGTTTCATCCACCCTTTACTGTGCAAATTACAGACTTGCATATTCATAAACACTCACAAGCATGTACTTCTGACCAGCCCACTTCCACGAGGCTCTTCCACCTCCAACCAACACAACAGAAACAGGATGGTTTCATCCCATCCCTCCCTCCTGCTATACCAGAGCCCTTGAATTTGGAAACCATGCAATACTGCTCAGGGACAGGATGACATGGAGGAGGAGCGGTAAGGCAGTGCAGACAGGCCCCACCCAATAGCAGCATCCATGATTCTCTGGCAGCTCATCATGTCTCCACTGGGCTCTCAGGAGGCCACAGCCCACACCCCTGCAGATGGTGAGGTAAAGGCACTCTCTCACACTGCATCATCATGAGGTCATAAGCACAACGTTATTCCTTTTATCAGGAGCTAAGCATCCATGAGAATCTAAGGCTTAGGTGAGTTTCCCTCTTCTACAAAGAGGAGTGGTCAGAGGACCAAACTAGTGCCTGGCTAAGGAGCACTGGGCAGCTCCCTGACTCACCTCTTCCCTGCTGCTGCTCTCCCATTCCCTAACAATCCTGTGGCAGGATTTGTTTATATGATAGGTATGATTTCATGGCCCCGTTCCTCCAGGATCCTGCCCACCAGCAGTTGCCAATCTCCACGGCCTCTGGATGCTCCCCTCTCACTGATGTCTTGCCTATCACATGGTCTAGGAGGCTGATGAGGCCCACAAAATCCTCTGGAGCCTGCCAACGGCTGTTGACATTTCAAAAGGTCAATCAATCACTCCATTTCATGGAACATAATCATCTTCTGGGACCTAAATGCAACAATAAAACCAAATAGCGCCAAACAATTGGGGAAAACGAATGATGCACACGAAGGAGGAAGGCGATAGCTGGCTTGGAAAGCATCCCTGTAGCCTGGGTCAGGAACAGGAGCCTGGAGCCCAGAGCTCTGCATCTGAATCCTACTCCTTCCATTAGCCCTGCGAAAGCCCTTTCCTTTTCTCAGTCTCAAGGATGAAGTGAATTGGCTTTGGGATGCTGTGCTCTGAGGACTAAACAAACCTTTCTTCAGAGGAGGAAGTATAGGAAGCTGGTAAAGTTTGTAAGTCCCCATAGGGTACCCTGTGGGGTGGGGGCCACCAGGCTAGAGCAGATCTCCAGAGGCTGCAGCCATCCAGTTGGGTTGCAGAGAGGGCTCCTCTCACGCCTGCCTGGAGCCCTTTCTGCACAGTGCTTCCCTTAATTCCAGGCTTCAGGTGTTGCTTGAGGCCCGGGCACTGGGGAGGCTTCTTTGCATTTCAGGGCCCTCCCATCTGTACTCCCAGGAGGCATGTTTAATTACCAGGTTAGAAATTCGTCTATGGATTCCTCGAAAGCTGAGCATGTGTAACTCCAATGCTTGGAACAGAGCCTAGTACATGATATTGTCAGTAACTAGCTGTGGGGTAGAAAGAAAAGAGGGAAGGAGGGAAAGGGGGCAGGAAAGGGGAAGAGAAAGAGAAGGGGGAGGGAGGGGGCAAGGAACAAAGGAAGGAAGGGAGAGAGGGAGGGAGGGAGGGAGGGAGAGGTGGGGAGGGGAGGGAAGAAAAGAGGGAGGGACTCAGTTCATTAAAGACGTCTAGTTGCCTCCTTCTCTCTAGAATGAGGTGGCTTGCTTGTATTTGGCCCTGGCTACACAGCTTCCAAGGTAGGTTTCCTGGCAATGCCCTTTTCGTCTCCTCCAGGACCCGCTGTGGGTGGGTCTCTGCCCTATTTTGTCATGGTTGAGGCTGCTATACTAGGGCTACTCCCCAGGTGGTCCCTGCCCTTCACTATGTGACCTGATTACTCTCCAGCCTGATTACTCTCACTGCTGGGCCTGAGTCATGAACCAGAGCCTCTGAACCTGACCGTTCCTCCTCCCAGACCCTAGCTTGTCCTGCTCCATTGGAGCAGACACAACCTGCCTCACAGGCTGTGTATGGCCCCAGTGGCACAAGGAAATCCACAGAGGAGGGGACAGTCACAACCCCGGCCATGTGTTCCCTAGGCACAGAGCCAAAGGAGCTGCAACTCTATCTCCTGACATTACCTTCCTCTCTGGTTATTCTCTCGTTTTAAAAATTTGAGAACCAACCAGTCAATGTGGCCCAAATGTAGGCCGGCCCAGGGAGTTGCCTATGATGTGGGGGCTATTGCCTTGGTCTAGGTCTTCCTGAGATGGGGTTGGGAGAGAAACATAGCTGGCCTTAATTTACAGGGAATAGGAGGGCCGGGGAAGTCTATCTCCTCCACCAGAAAACCAATTCCATGAGAGCAAGGGCCTTGATGGCTGTATTCACCACTATATTCACACCAGGCAGTCTCTGGCACATAGGAGGCATTCAATAAATATCACCTATTATGATTGATTATAATAACAATCCATAACAAACTTCCCCAGGGCATTAAAAAGAGATCTGAGTTATAAATTATTTTATACACAAAATTGTAGACACATGGACTGTGTCAAAGTGAAGCACAGCTGTCACATACAGGCAGGAAGGCCATCTCTTCAGATTACAGACCACCCCCGGGTCATACCCATTTTGATCACTTTAGAAGGAACTAAGAAGATGGGGAGGAAATGAAGGACTTTTATAGTGATTGGACCAAACGTTTCCCAATCAAGAGCCCATCTATTCACTGGAATCAGCTCCAATCTTGAGACACCAGCTGGCAGTGTTGTCAGATAAACCACATTCTCTCCTGTATGTGCAAACTCCACATTTGACTTCTATAATACTTGAGAGATGTGCTCTACAAGGACTGGCTTCACTTATTCTGAAAACACTGGCTCCTTCAGTATATTTTCTTCAGTCTATTTTTCCTGCCTTGGCAGCAGGAAGAGCACTTTCAGAGATGTTTATTTTCCCTAATGAAAAACAGCCATCAGCTGCTCTTGGCATGCTGAGCAATGGCTTGGGCCACTCTGCAGCATTTCAGAGCAGGCTGCAACTCCTAAGTCCACCTTCCTGGAACAGTGACTTGTCCTAATCATGCCATCTTTTCCTTCTTCTTCTCCCTCACTGCCAAAATGACCAGAAAAATGATGGTTTCATCTCAAGCCACCTGAAGGGCCAGAGACTCCACTGTAAATATTAATAGTTTCCAGACGTAGCATAAGGCTCATCCATAATGCTCATGCCCCCAGCCAGTTCTAAAGGAGCTATCTGTGAGGATAGATCTCACTTTTATGTTGGAGATTAATATTATTTTTATTGGCTTGGAGATGAAGGGGCTCTGACACATCTCTGTAAACTTGCAGAAGCCCAATATGCTCTCCCTGGGCACGCTGGGCAAGAGGACTGAAAAGACACTGAATTTAGGAAACTACCCCTGCAGAGCCTGAGATGTGTCTTTCCATGCTCTGCAATCCAGAAAGATCTGCATCCAGAGGATCTCAGCCAGAACTGACGCTGGCATGGATGGGCTCAGGGAGGAGTGCCATGAGGCAGGGGTCAGCCCACTGCACGGGAAGATGGTGCTTCTCTCTGCCCTGGACATGAGCCATCAGCTATCAGCCATCAGCCCCCGACAATGCCTATTCCTTGGATAAGGGAAAAATGGACTCTGCAATATGCTCACCATGACAATCATTGGTTGCATCTGACCAAACCATCCCTTCCTGGGAATTTGCAATCTGAATACAAGTCCGGCCCTCCACCAGGCTCAGCCCAAGAGCACCTATCTTCATGAAGCCTTCTCTTGACTCAAGTGAACCAAATGTCCCATTTGCCAGGGACAGCCTGGGTTTACACTTACTGTCCATTCTATTTATCAGTAGTACCCCCTGTCACTCAAGCATCCCAGTTTGGATGATAACTGGGATGAGTGTCCTCTTACTTTCTTACCCCAAATCCTCAGATGCATGCACCCATCAGAATCACACCGTTTCATGGGGCACAAACCCACCTTCCTGGGATTTGGCAGTTACCCAGGGAATGGAGGCCACATCTCCTTTCTTTTCTCCTGGGTACTCCACAGCCCTTGGCCCCAGCCTGGCCATGCAGAGGTACCCCTAGAGCTGGTTAAAAAGCATGACCCTGGCCTAGGCACTTGGCTGTGCAACCTGGTTGTTGTATAAAACTAGTCAAATCATAAGTAAATTGGCAAATAACCAATATTTGAGGACAGTTTCAGCATCTGTGGGTTGGGAGATAGTGGAATGGCTCAGAACATCCTCATCATATGAGAAAAGAGTAACCAAATAAATGTTCACACAATACCATCACCGTGCCGCCTTTGTCCCAAGACTTAAAATAAATACTGTCAGGAACAGTAAAACTTGCAAGATGAATGAACAAATATATGTACAAATGAGCAACTGAACAGGGGAAACCTCCGTCTCTAGTTGCACTCTGCGCTCACAGAGCCTCTCTCTTCTGAGCCTCATGGCCTCTCCAGATTCTGGTTGGATGTGCACGTGGTCGTGTTCTCAGTCAGAGAATTTAAGTACCAAAGAGCAGTACAACCCCTGTTGGGTCCCAGTGCTGGGAAAATGGAGGCCCAGGTTCCTAGGGAGCTCTGTCTCTGGAGGAAGAAGGAAAGCATTTGGGATGGGATGCAGCTTGAAGACCAACCAGTTTCTCTGGTTGGACACTTCATTCCATGGACTTTGGGCACATTGGGCAGTTTCTAATACACTGTGTGAGGCAGAGGCTAGATGGAAACCCAGCCCCCATCTAAAAAGAGCAAGAACAGCCTGACTCAGGAGCCTGCAGTACAGAAGGAAAGGCACTAACTGGAAATCCAGAGAGGAGGGAAGGAGAGCCAGGAGCTCTTACCCGGGTGGCCGCTGAAAGGGCCAGGGATGGAGGGTGCGAGGGGCCCCACCAACCCAACAGACTTGCTAGCTAGCACCAGGTCTCTTCCCATGGGAAAAGGCCACTGTTCCTCCCATATGTAGGAGCACACAGTGCTCAGAACTCCAGAAAGAAAGGACTGTTCCTTTGTACTCTGCCAACCTACTGGTGACAGACACAGAGCTGAGCACTGTGATTATAGAGAAGAAACAACCGTCATTGAGAACTTCCTGATCTGATCTAGTTTTCTAGGTCATGGACTCTTTGGGAAAACACAAAAACCATGATCGCTGCCCCCTCCAAAATACTTTCGTGTGATACAAACCCCTTCCTGCATTCCATTTCGTGGACTGACTTTCCAAGGCCCAACCATGGGTGCTGGGTGAAGAACCCTTGGGCTTAGAGGAAAAATGGTGGAAGGACAGGAGTGCTGCCATGTGCTGGGCTCAGGGCTTTAACTCTTCTCACAACAGCACACAGAGATGTTGGCTTCATTTCACAGATGAGAAAACTGATGACAGCTCAGAGAGGTGACATAACTGACCCAAGGTCACACGGCTACAAAATACCCCGCCCAGGGCTTTGCACTATTCTCTCCATCCCCAGGCCGCCCAAGAACAAGTGCCATACAAGGGGCTATGTGACAACCAGAAGGATGAGCTATCCTATTCGGAGCAGGCAGTTAAACTCCACTGAGGCCAACTCAGAGCTGTAACTCCCCATCACCATGCGATTTATGCAGACGTTTCCCATTAGCTCTAATGGATGTGGGGAGCATAAATTCCAGGGCACAACTCCAGACAGGCTCTTGTGATCTGAATGCCACTAAAATCAATGGCATCGTCCAGTATTGATATGGCAATTGTGGTGCTTTATAAGTAGGCCTGTGGGGTTGGAAGGAGAAGCAGCGTGGGCCCTGCTGCTGCAGCCTGTCTCCATGGTGCCCCATCTGGTGGGAATGGTGCCCCTAGATAGGCAGTCTGGCAGAGTGGGTCGAGAGCTGATTTCAGAGCTGGGTTGACTGGGTTCAAATCCTGGCCCCAGCTCTTTCCAGCCACGTGACTTGGCAAGCTATTGAAGTGCTCTGAAACTCATTCCCAACATCTGTAAAGTGGGGATTAATGAGTTAACACGGGTAATCCCTGAGAACAGTGCCTGGCTCCAAGGTAAAATTTCACTTTGAGAAACACAAAAGGCCTGCAAAGGTCACTTCCAAGGGAACCTCCCCACTGGGTTACAAACCCAAGCTGAGGCTAGAGCTATCAGGTTGCTCATGGATTTGTCCTGGAGACCTTCTAAGCAGATGTCAGCACTGAAGTCCAGTTGGCTTAAGGGCCAGGATTCCCAAGGGGGCCACTTTGAAGGCCTGTGCCCACGATGCTGTGTGGCATCTGGAGGGTCAGGAGGGAGAGTGAATGGCTGCCCAGCTCAGCCCCTGCAGGAGGTCCAGGCCGTGTGTGATTCTTGTAGCCATCCTACTTCTTTCTCTCCCCCGCCATGGGATAGATGAGCACTTAAGAAGCTGGTGCTGAGACCCACTAGAAGGCCAGAATTCCATCCTACTCTTGACAGCATAACCAAATCAACATTTCAATCAATATTTTGAAAAAGAAATATACAAAGAGATCCTGTTATCCTAGGATAACAGGTACCAGAAACAGAGCCACAGCAAATCCACACAAAACAGGTACAAAACCCATAGTGAAGGGTGAAGAAAAGTTTTATTGAGACTTTATCTTAAAAATTAAGATAAATTTATAAAGATATGTTTACTTTTATCTTATATTTTAAAATCTATGTGATAATTGCAACTCTGCTAATTATTAGAATGAATAAAGAATAAATTATGAGTTGGTATAATCATCTAACATTTGCTTTAGACAAACCCATAAAAAAGCAAAGCAAATTGCATGATCTGATAGGAAGGAAATAGCTCAGGACCTGCCTTGCCTGGCTTCAGCTGCCCTAAGGCTGCCAGGCTACCCCTTGCTGCAAGATCCAGATCTGACTGATGGTACCTTTGCACTGTAGAAAGCAGCACCCAGTGGTGATGCAGAGAACTTGAGATTGAAAGAGAGACAATAAAAGTTCCCAGGATTCCCAAAAAGCAGGATAGATGCACTGAATCAAGAAGCCATGAGGTCAAGCTAGCTACCAGACAGCTTTTGGAGGATCCTTCCATCTTCCCAGGATACCCCCTGTCTGGGCCAGTCCAACCCCCAAATAGGGAGCTTCATCTGGCTATGCAAACCAAGCCACTGGGTCCTGGGTGGGAGGGGATGGGAAGTGTCAAGTCCTTGATCTCTCTGTCTAAGCAAGATCTCAGAATTTTGGAGAAGAGAAACAACCAGACTAGAAGAGATGGGATAGCTCATTTTCTTCCAACGTTGAAACTAGGGAAGTAGCAAGAGTGAAGTCATTTCAATCCATCATACACTGTAGTGTTGGGCAATGCACAGCCACACGTCGGCTCTCCCATAAACCTGGCCACAAAGGGAGCCCGGACGCTGAACCCTTCTTACAGCTAGAACCCTGGAGACACAGAGCTGCAGCCAGGGTTTTTCTCACAGCAACAAGGCACTCTCCAGGAGGGAGACCCTTGCTTTTCACAGACCCTTGTCCACTGACCCACAGAAGAGGTGAGAAACTGGACACAGCACCAAGGGCTCATCTGGGCGCTGGGTTTGAATCACACAATAATGATCTGGGCAGAGGCTGCTCCACAAAGACATGCCTCCAGCTCAGCCCAGCCCAGACACACATGGAGAGAGAAAAAAATAAAATACCAGATGTGGCTGTTGTCCAACATGGCCCCCCGTCTCTGGCAATGTAAAATAACCTTTGCTTATCAAGCCCTTTCTACAAACCAGGCCCTGGGCTCCCTTTAATCTTCTCATCAACTCTATGACTCACTTACTCATTTGACAAATGTGAGAGCTCAAATGCACTCCTGGACAGTGGTGTAGCCCCAGATTCTAACTCATGCCAAGCCCACGCTCTTAACCCTGAAGCCCGGCGATCTCACCAGGAAGCTGAGAGCTCTGTAGATCAGATGCCTGGAACAGTGTCTGGTACAGAGGAGGTACTCAAAAATACTCGATGCCTCTTTGCTGTGTCTTCACTTCACAACAACCTGGAGAATTGAAAAACCTTGGCAGATAATCTAAGCTTCGTAAAACTTCTGCCAAGCTGTGATGTGTGAGTAAATCTTGACTGTGGGCTCTTGAAGGTAGGAACTGAGTCAGATCCTTTACTCTCCCAAAACACCATATGCCTCCCCTGCTCTGCGTGGAAGTGTGGTCCTGTGATTAATTAAGTCATGCCTGTCTCCTCCACTGGGATATGTGTTACCCCAGCATCATCTCATGATTGACACACAGTGGGCAACAATGGATATTCCTTGAATGAAGAGGATAATAACCGGCAAGGAGGCTGGTGTGCCTGGATCTCGGCCAGGAAGACAGTGAGCTCCAGAAATGAGACTTATGCACCAGCTGGGTCCCCCAGACATTCCTTATGCCCTTGAGTTTCCTCATCTCTTCAGGATCTCTCCATGGGATCAGGACAGTCTTGGCTTCCTGGTTCAGCCACCTTCAGCATAGACATTACTCAGTCAAATCGTCAAAATATTCCTCAGTCATTTAAATATGAAAATTTTGTCCTGAACTGAAGAAAATGCTCTGAAAAATTGTGTTGTCTTTCAAATGAGCAGATTCCCTAAATTATGAAAGCAAACAAATTAGGATAGAAGATCTCCAAATAATTGCATAAACTCCAATTTCCTATGTTTTAATATAAACATCAAAATAATAAACTCACACATATACAGGGAGAAAAAATATCCAGCTTGATGCTGTTGCAGTCTTTAGAAGCTGAAACCTAAATGACTAAATTGGCAGTTTATTAACAGGAAAATTATGCTAAGTAGCTTCATGTTGATATCAAGAATTTTATGCAGCGAGTTATGGCGTGGTACCCTGAGTGCTTCATTTGCATTTTCTCATTTAGAGAGAACAATGGCTCCAAATGAGTGCATCATGTTCACATTACAAACCCAAGAACATTTGCACAGACAGAAAGGCATATCTTGATACCATAGTGATTAAGCCTTTTGTTCATTATGCTTCAGCATAGACTTAGGGGAAAGAGGGCAGGTTAACTTTACTTAGGCTGGTAATGAAGGGGCCTGGGCCAGAGCTCTTAAACTTCTCAAAGGACAAGCAGCCACAGCCCACAGGACTCTTTATTTTTCAGGACTCCCCTGTTTGATTTTGCTCAATGAGGACTGGGAGCTGTGTAATAGGTAAGTAAATGCACACCCTACTTCACATCGTGGAATGCCTTGCGAAATCCCAAACATTGCAAAGAATAGGAAGGAGACTCTCATGCAGCCCACACCTGCTAAACCTGGGCTGCTTTGCTTTCCCCACTCAGCTCCACAGAGTGGTTACTTCCCAGGCCCTGGCTTGTTCAACCAATGCTTATTGAAAACGCACATTTATTGAGTATCCTCATTGTGCTTAGTCCTCGGCTGAGTGAAGGAGCAGAAGAAAGCACCATGCCGGCTCCTTAAGAGTTCAAGAAAGAATTCTTAGATGTGCAGCACTGCTAGAAATCATGTGGTCATCGATAAGCAAGTGCTGGTTCAAATGCTGTTAAAATGTCCAAATGTAAGTGCAGTTGATCAGGCCATGTACCATGGAAGAATCGTTGGAAGAAGTAACACTTGACTGAGTGTCTAAGAATGGATCCAATTTTTAGCTCATCCAGCAAGAAAATGGAAGGTATTCCAGATGGAAGAAATTGCACAAGCAAAAGTATAGAAGGACAAGTGAGCTTAGAATCTGATGTAGACCATCAGGAAGAGTCGTGTTCATTCATGCAGGCTTATTTTCTCAAAACCACAGGCCATCAGCAGAGATGTGCCTCATCAGTTTACATAAGTTTATATAAACTGCCTGTTCAAGACTTAACATGGCAGAAATAATGCTGTGTGTTTGCCAAATTTCATTTCATACCCCTCCTTAACTGGGAACATGTTAAACTGTGTTTTAAGCTTCCCTGCAGTCAGGCAGGACCATGGAACTACTTCTGTGTAAAAGATATTAACTTTTGTCATTTAATCACATGGAGATTTGGAGGGTGCTTGTCACTGTGGTATAACTTATTTTATCTTGACTAATACATTGGAAAAACCATATTCATTACTTGAATTCTGACGTCATAAATTTATACAATCATTCAAAAAATATTTAAGAGCCCACTGTGTGCCAGGTACATTAGGCATCGGGAACACAGGAGTGAGCAAAACAATAGTCTCTTATAGTTAAATGGAAATCATTCCCAGATATTAGCTTTTATGAATCACAGAAACAAATTCCATTTTTAAAAAAGGGAAACTTTAGACACAACATTTCTTAAATTACTGAATTGGAATAATAGCCTCCAACCCAGTATTTCATTCAGTCCAAGTATTTGTCCCTTGGCCAATGGCCAGTTGGACTTTTGGAAAATCCCTTATCTGGTTCCTAAAAATCAGGAGTCTGTCCTGAGCCAGAATGACCCATCAGGCAGCACCTCTCTGGCCTGTAAATAGTTTCTTCTGACTCCCATCACAGAGCAAAAATCTGGGGGTTCATCATCACAGACAACTATTCAAACTAGTTAAACGTTAGAAGCAATCCAATTAGGAATTGACTATTTCTGACCTTTAACTAGTTTGAACAGTTAAAATTCCAACAGTTGAGTGGATAAGCAAACTGGTATATCCATACGATGGAATACTATGCAGCAATAAAAAGAGCCCTTATACTCGTTATAGGGTCCTAATTTTAGAACTTCAAAAGAGGCCTGTGAGAACAACATTTGTTTTCTCCAGGACAATACTAGTATTTCATTAGGATGGCAGAAATATGCTGATTGTTTTAAATTTGATTGGTACTATTTTGTTTTTTAGAAGTTCTTTATTTGGGTATAATTTACATAGAGTAAAATGCACATATTTTAAGCATAATGTTGATGCATTTTGATAAATTTCCACTCTCGAGTAACCAGCAACTGCAATCAAAATACAGAAAGTCTCCATCACAGCCAAACGTTCCTTAGTGCCCCATCCCAGTCAATCCCACCAACTCCAGGGCAAACAATAATCTGCTTTCTGTGGCCATAGATTAGATTTGTCTTTCCCAGAGGTTCAGATAAATAAAACATTACAGTACCTATTCTTTTATGTCTAGCTTCTTTCATTCAGCATAATGTTTTTAAGTGTCGTCCATGTCATTACATCTATCAGTAGTTCATTCCTTTTTATTGCTGAGTAGTACTGCATCATGTGGATACACCATACTGTCTATTCATTTATCTGTGTATGGACATTAGGATTGTTGCCAGTTTTTAACTATGAATAAAGCTGCTATGAACTTTCATGCATACCTTTTAGGGTAAACATGTGTTCATTTCACTTGGGTAAATACCTAGAAGTGAAATTGATGTGTATTTTTAACTTTATAAGAAACTGCCCAACTGTTTTACAAAGTGGTCGTATCATTGTACATTCTCACCAACAAGGTATGAGAATTCCAGTTGCTCCATATTCTCTCCAATATTTAGTTTGTTTGTTTGTTTGTCTTTTGTTTTTTGTTTTTTTTTTTTTGAGATGGAGTCTCACTCTGTCACCCAGGCTGGAGTGCAGTGGCACAATCTTGGCTCACTACAACTTCCGCCTCCCGGGTTCAAGCGATTCTCTTGCCTCAGCCTCCCGAGTGGTGTGTGCCACCATCCCCAGCCAATTTTTGACATTTTTAGTAGAGACAAGGTTTCACTATGTTGGCCAGGGTGGTCTCAAACTCCTGATCTCGTGATCCGCCTGCCTCGGCCTCCCAAAATGCTGGGATTACAGGCATGAGACACTGCACTTAGCCAGTATTCTTTTCATTGTAGCTACTCTAAAGAATATGTAGTGGTCTCTCCTTGTGGCTTTATTTTTACTCATGCATAGGTCTTCACACACTACACACATGTAATTCATTGTATAATGTCTGAATGTTCCAAACTTTAGAGTTTAAATACATATACTCATGCAAGTTTATTTTCTAATGTCTTATTTTGATGTAGAAAATTTTATTCTTGATTGACAAAGAAAGCATTTAATTATCTCACAGGGAGAAGAGGGAAAAAGAAAATAGAGAAAGGGAAATATGATGATGTCATAACATCATTTTCATTAATTGTCTTCAACCACATTTTGATTTTACAGATTTGGCCTCTGAGTGATTTTGGATTTCTATGTGACAGCCCTAACGGCCACAGATTTTCACATAATCAGCAAGCATTTACTCTTGTGACTTGATTATTACCTCCTATTCAAGTAAATGTATTACTGCCATTGAAACCATGTACTTACCAATAAGCTATTTGCTGTTCAGTTTTAGTTCTTTTTAATTGCTAAATGTAAAGAATAAGCAACATATATTCTACAAGCTATATTAGTTCAAAATATATAAATAAAATGTAATCCAAAATAAGTCATTTAACTTTATGATAGATATAAAAATATTTTGGGGGGAAAACCTGGATGACTGCTTCACTTTTGAATTTTTGGTTTTATAGATATAGTGAAAGTAATCTTCTGTTTTTGAATATCTCTTATGCTTTGGCTACATTTACAAGTCAGAGTAGTAACTATTCTTACTTACAAATCCAATCTGACAATGCTAAGAGTTGGACTTAAGAAAAAGCTGCTAAATTACATGCTTAGTACACACATTTGAAGTAAAAAGTTTCAGTGATTCTATAAAGGATCCCTTAAAATTATTTAAATGAGTTCTTACTTGAACTGTACACAGAATATTAAATATATAGAAAAATAAATCTTTAAGGGGTCTACAGTCTGCTATGGCCAATAATAATACAGTATAAAAGTCCATTTGAGGCCAGGCGCGATGGCTCACACCTGCAATCCCAGCACTTTGGGAGGCCGAGGCAGGTGGATCACCTGAGGTCGGGAGTTCAAAACCAGACTAACCAACATGGGGAAACCCCATCTCTACTAAAAATACAAAAAAAATTAGCCAGGCATAGTGGCACATGCCTGTAATCCCAGCTACTCAAGAGGCTGAGGCAGGAGAATTGCTTGAACCCGGGAGACAGTGGTTGCAGTGAGCCAAGATCATGCCATTGCACTCTAGCCTGGGCAACAGGAGCAAAACTCCGTCTAAAAAAAAAAAAAAAAAAAAAAAAAGTCCATTTGATTATATTAGCAATGAAATAGTTCCTTATTTATAAATATAGGCATTAATACTATATCTTAATACTCTGAAAAAGAAAAGTAGTATGCCAATTTTCAATTATTTTTATAAAGCTCCCATGTCCTATATTACATTTAAATTGAAGATGGCAGTATTCATGAGTTTGGAAATACAGGATAAGATTGGAGTCAAGTCTTCTGACTCTAAAGCTATTTTTCTTCCTAGAGTTGCCACTTCACTTTCTTTATTAACTTTGAAATAACCTTGTGAATATCCACATTCAAGCTTCATTATGGGAGAACTGGCTTCACACGTATCCACAAAGATTCTAATTTAAGTTTAATGACCATAGAATTGGAGATAGGTGTATAACAGGCCTATAACTTTAGCAGCAAGAAATATCATCTGTTAGATCAGAAACTTAGTAACTATAAAGGCATGCAATGATACTGTTACCCACTAAAAAAGGAGATGCTTATAGTAGGAAAAAGAAAATTGTCATTTTGTATCAAGGAGAAAATGAAATAATAAAGTCCTTAGGAATGCACTAAATATAATTTGTAATTCAAGTTCTTTTTGTGGCAACCTGTAAATACAAACTATCAATACATGTAAATAACTAAATTCGTTTTCTATTAATCTGAGGTGGACTTTGCTTGACAATCATATTTTCATTGAAAATGATAGGGCTAACAAAAATAGAATGTATTTCCTTGAATGGTCAAAGCTCAGATGGCCTCTCCTCACCATGTCCAAATACACAGGTCAAGGATTCCGAGTAGTGAAAAATTTTACCAATAATGAAGAAGTTCTGTAATTAGTGAACATGTATCACAAGAAAATAGGTTAACTTCCTCTGCTTCATCCTTGGAAACACTGTGTTTTCTACCACATTGGCAACTTGGGGAAAAAGAATCATCATCTTTTTTCCAAGGCACTTTTTCAAGATATAGTTGAGCATCTATTGGTTCCATATTTCTTAGATCATCTTCATGTCACTGAGTATCATACTCTTTTTTTCTCTTCATTCCCTAGAATTTTCCATGCCTGATCAATTTCAATGACTTTCTGTATACAGTCCTCCACTATTCCTGCTGGCACATCTGTACTTTGTTAATCTGAATGCTGCTTTAATACAAGTTTTTTATACTTTAGTTTTAGGTTTGACACATTTGGGTCTGCCCCCAAAAATGCTATACCAATTATTTTTTGGCATCAGCTCAAATGCCGTTATCCATTGAATAAGAACTGGGCCTTCTCAGATGAGCAAGCTTCATATAGCAGTCACCAGTGCGCACTCTTTGCCTGCCACTGGCCGGAACTCAAAACCAGCTTCTCCTCTTTGTGGTTTTAATTTGCATTTTCCTAGTGATTAATCCTGTTGAACATCTTTTTATGTGTTTGTTAGCCACTCACATATTTATTGTGTGTGAAACAATTGCTCAAATATCTTTTGCCCATCTTTTTTACCCTCTACCCACAACAATTTGTTTTTTATGTCACAATTTACATATTTTTATATTGTATATTCTTTAACAACTCATCATAGCTTTATTTATTTTTGATGACTTTTTGACTTTTAACTTTCATAATAGAAATTTATATGATTTATACACCAGCGGTATTATAGTTTTCTGGATCTAGCTACACATTTACCTCTACCAGTGAGTTTTATACTTTCATATATATTCATGATGGTAATTATTGTCCTTTTATTCCCACTTTAAGAACTCTCTTAAGCATTTCTTGTAGGGCAGTACTAGTGGTGATGAATTCCTTCAGCTTTTCCTTATTTGGGAAAGACTTTACTTCTCCTTCATTTCTGAAGGACAGCTTTGCTGGGTATAGTATTCTTGACTGACAGTCTTTTTTTTCCTTTAGCACTTTGAATATATCATCCCATTCTATACTGGCCTGTAAGGTTTCTGCTAAGAAATATACTGATAGTTTAATGTAGGTTCTCTTATATGTGACTTGGTGTTTTCCTCTTGCTGCTTTTTAAATTCTCCCTTCGTCTTTAACTTTTGACAATCTGATTTTGTGTCTTAGAGAGGACCTCTTTGGGTTATATCTATCTGGGAACCTTTGAGCATCATGAATTTGGATGTCCATATCTCTCTGAAAACCTAAGAAGTTTTCAGTAATTATTTTATTAAATAAGTTTTATGTCCCTTTCTCTGTCTCTTCTCCTGTAACTCCCATAATGCAAATACTTGTTTGCTTAATGGTATCTCATAAGTCCCATAGACTGTCTTCACTGTTTTTCATTCTTTTTTCTTCTCTGACTCAGTGATTTCAAAAGACCTATCTTCAGGTTCACAGATTATTTCTTCTGCTTGATCAAATCTGCTGTTGAAGCTCTGTATTGCAGGGATCCCCAGCCCCTGGGCCACAGACCAGTACCAGTCCATGGCCTATTGGGAACCCAGCCACATAGCAGGAGGTGAGTGAGTAGTACGTCCTGAGCTCCACCTCCTGTCAGATCAGCAGGGGCATTAGATTCTCATAAGAGTGCAAACCCTACAGTGAACTCCATATGTGAGGGATCTATGAGAATCTAACCATGCCTGATGATCTGAGGTGGAAGTGTCATCCCAAAGCCATCCCCCCACCACCCAGTCTGTGGAAGAATTCTCTTCCATGAAACTGGTCCCTGGTGTCAAAAAGGTTGGGGACCACTGCTCTATTGTATGTTTTTTATTTTATCAATTGAATTCTTCAGCACCATGATTTCTGTTTGGTTCTTTTTAATGATATCTCTTTGTTGAATTTCTCATTCAGACCATGAATTGTTTTCCTGATTTCATTAAGTTGTCTATTTATATTCCCTTATATCTCACTGAGTCTTCTTAAGATCATTATGTGGAATTCTCTTTCAGAAAACTCATAAATTTTCATTTATTTGGGGTCAGTTAGCAGAGAATTATTGTTTTCCTTTGGTAGTATCACGTTTTCTTGCTTTTTCTTGTTTCTTGTGTCCCTGCATAGGTGTCTCCACATCTGGTGGTATAATCGGCTCTCTCAAACTTTATAGAGTGGCTTTCAGTGGGGAAGATTTTCATCTGCAGATGGGCCTGGGGGTTTTGATTGAGCAGGCCCTGGTGGCTCTCATTTCATGTGGGTGAAGGGATGTAGACTCCTTGCAGCTTCTTCAGTTGTGATCAATATCAGTGATGAATGCAAGTGCCTCAATGGTCTGGGCTACAGAAGTTTGTGGCCATGATGGTGGCCACATAGGTATTAGGTCAAAGGCTTTAGTGATCCTCCTGTTTTTGTCTTCCCCACGGTTAGGAGTCATAAATGAGGTGATTTCTCTTGTTGTTGGGTCTTACAGGGTATACTGGCAGCTGCAGCAGGACTGGGATCTAATGCACAGGTGCACAGAGCAGCTGTGGAGCCAGGGTCTGGGTTTAGGATCTTGTGAAAATACTGTGGCACCTGGGATGTGATGTACAGTTTTACTTTTGAGGCACAAGTGGATACAGTTCTTCCACTAAGCAAGGGTCTTTGTTCTGAGTTATAGCCCAGATACTTGGGCCCACAAGGCTGGGATGTGGCTGTAGTTTTCACCCCAGGGCAGGAGGGCAGCAATAGCATGGCTCTGGAGAAGAAGACGTACTCCAGAGGCTCAGGCCTTGGAGAGCAGAACATAGCCGTAGTTTGGGATGCAGAATCCATATGACACAGCAGGAGCTTGGCCTTTGGGGGATGAGGTACAACACAGTGGTGACTCTGGGCCCTGGGGTAGTGGGACATGGCAGTAGCCCAGGCTCTGTGAGGCCAGGTGCAGGAGCAGCAAGGATCCAAAAGTGGCAGGCTATCACTATGGCTTATGAATCAGCAGGAAGGAAGCAGCTCAGCAATGACTCCACTCCTCAGAGAGGTGGCGTGCCTCAGCAGCTCACACTATGGGGCTGCTAGTCCAATTCCAGGTAGGCAGGGGATTGCGGCTGCTCAGCCAAAGCTCTGATTCCCTGAGAAACAAGGGCATGCATCTGCTTAGCCCCCAGGGAGTGTGACTACATGGATCAGTGAAGCCTTTTGATCCCTGGGGGATAGGTCATCATGTCTGCTATGGCACTGGGGAACCCAACTACTCCAGTGTGCTGGAGGCCTGAGGTCCACATTGGCTGGGGAACCACTTCAGCTCATCCCTAAAAGTGCACCAGCAACTGGGCTGGGGAAATGGAGAAGCTCCATGGTAGCTTGGCCCTAGGGGTTAGGGCATAGCAGCAGCTCAGCTCAGGGATGGTATACTGCCAGGTGGGCATGTTGCAGTGGCAGCAAAATTGGGCAGGCTGTGCCATCCTCAAGGATGGAGGGGTACAATGGCTACTTGCCCTAGAGCAGGACACACCCCAGCAGTGGTTCCCACTCCAATATGGCACAATGTAGTCACAGCAGGGGGCACAGTGGAGGTTGGGGAAACAGTGTCAGCTCCCTCTCTGGGGGTAACTCAGCATGTGGCCTTGGGAGAGTTCTCTCAGCTGGGCTTGAGCCTGTAACAGTCTTTGGTAGCAAAGACTGCAGTGTCTGTGGAGGTGACAGAAGCTACTGGCATCCTTTTGCTTATCTTTTCCCTGCAGAAAAGAGTCCCTCTTGGTTCCAAGATGATCCTAACTGAGGAGATTGGGTGGCAGAGGCAAGGTGTTTCCTTCCTTTCCCTATATGACCATCCTGGGTCTCTGTGCTCTACAAGATTTCTACTGCTTCTTTGCTGTTCTCCAGAGCTCTCCTTTAGTCCTTTTGGTTGAAATATAGGTGTTTATTCATTGTTTTTTGTTTTCCTGGTCGGGGAGGGAAGAGCACTAGGAGCTTGTAGTCAGTCACCTTGTTGACATCACCTTTTTGCCCATTTTTTAAATGGGGTTGTCTCTGAGTTATTGAGTTCTGAATATTCTACATTCTAAATACAAAATCTTTTTCAGAAATATGTATTGAAAATACATTCTCTCAATCTGTGGCTTGTTCATTTCCTTAACAGTATCTTTAAAAGAACATAGTTTAATTTCATGAAGTCAAATTTATTAGTTTTAGTTTTATCATTTCTATTTCTTGGTTTTTGTATCCTAAGAATCTCTGCCTATCCCAAAGTCATGACGATTTTTCTCCTAATTTTTCTGGAGGTTTTATAGTTTTAGCACTTATGTTTAGGTTTATAATCCATTTCGAGTTGACTTTTGTGCATGGCATGAAGTAAAAGTTGAGGTTCATTATTTTCCTTATGAGCATTCAGGCATTCCAGCACCATTTGTTGAAAAGACTAACCTTTCTCCATCAAATTACCTTGACAAATTTGTTGAAAATCAATTGGCCACCTATGTAAGGGAGGATTTCTGGACCCTATTCCATTTCATTGATCTATGTGTCCATATTTATGCCAATGCCATGCCATCTTGATTACTGTAGCTTTATAGTAAGCCTTTCAATCAGGTAGTGTAAGCCCTCCAACACTGTTCTTCTTTTTTAAAGAAAAAATTGTTTTAGCTCTTCTCAGTTCTTCCCATTTTCATATAAAATTTAGAATACCATCATTAAAAGGTATTTAGGAATGTGGTAAGTTTCACTGTGTTGACTGTAGCAGAAAAAAAGCTGAAACTAGATCCAGAGATGAAAACTTAGATGCAAGTTGGAGGCTGGTTAGTTCCGTGCAGTGATGGGGAAAATGGCCTATTACCAGGATGCAGTATTATTCTGTCAGTAAATAACAGTTCTACACAGAGATGTGTTCTCCACGAGCCACCCACTCCCTTTCTTCAGGAGAGGAATGTCTTTCAGATACACATGCCACGCAAGTACATTGTTAATGGTAGAGACAATCAACCTTCAAAGTCCTGCCTCTATTTCACTCCTGTCTTTTACCAAATCTTCTCACCTCTGGGTGAGTTGACCTGGACCACATGGGGGTACTCACAGGTATGTGGAGGGTGGTAGTAAAACGTCATGATGGATGAGGAGGTTTGAAAAGGATGAAGCTCTACACCAATATAAGGGTTTGTTATTAACAACGCTCTTTATAATATTTGAAAGAGGGTGGGGTGTGTGTGGGACCAAAGCAGTCTTCATGCTCCAAAACTTCAGTCAGTCACATGAAAAGAGCAGTTTACCTTATGTTTGGCATCAGGTGGGTTTCCACTTGTTGAAACTAGGGAGACTCAGTTTAGGAAAAACAAGAGGGCAGGGTCTGGATCAGGAATTCTGTTAGCACCTTTGTCATTCTTGAGTTAAAGCGTGAAACAACAGTCACCCCTCACCAGCATTCTCCCGTGGTCTGAAGAGTGCCAGAGTCCAGATCAAGCCAGCTAAGAAGAATGTTACCATCAGACCATCCTTATTACATTTACCTTCTCCAGAATGCTGGGTGATCCTGCTTACTATTAGCTGAGAAAATATCGAGGCATGGCTGATAGCATCTCCTCCATATGGAACTGATACCCATATGAGCAAGTCAGTGTCCCTATGCCTGATTCCTGTGCCTGAGCCCACCTCACCCACACGGACAAGGGAAGCCAGGCAAAAAAGTGGTTGCATGACTCAACTCAGCCATGCCACCTATCAAGACCTTACTGAGAACCCTAGATTAGGCAGCTGTGCTGAACATTTATATACTTGGTATCCAGAGACGCCATCGACTCTGAGCGCAACATGCCCCACAGTCCCTGAAACACTCCTCTTGCAAAAGTAGTCCTGAAGCTGGTGGGTCCCCATCTACAAGGAAGGGCAGCTTCCCCATCTGTGTCCTTTTTGGGGAGCTTTATCTCACCGAGGCACAGCCATCCTCACTCTCCTCCAGAAGATGTTACTGCTACTGAAATTATTCCAATTTCCTTTATCCCCATGGGTGAGCCAGGAGAAGGCACAGAGGGGGGTCTTGTGGCTCTAGGGGCCATTTCTTTCCATTGCAGAGTTTAACATATTTTAGTATTGCGTGCACTGAAAATAACAAAGGGATAGATTCAAGAGGGGCTGGGCAGGTGGCTTCAAATACAGCCCCTTGTATGGAAAAAGGATCCCGGCTGAATAATGCACCTTCAGCTTCAAAAAAGTATGAAGCGATTTAATTTGTAAAACCAATCAGATTTCAAATAATGAAAATAAAACCAGTTTGAACAATTCTTTCTTATGCCCCCAACCTTTGCTGAATGAAATTAAGAAAGGCCTATCGCCACTTCACATGCAAGATAAAGCACTGTTTCACATAAAAGCATTTTTTTCATTTTTTTCAAAGTCTGGATCCTCCTATGTTAATGTTTGAATTATTCCTGAGCTGCAAATTGGAGACCGTGGCATGTCGGTGTATTAACTATGCATTGGAAAGCCGGGTGGCAGGTGGGGAACCATCACTTTATTCTCAACCATGTCTTCACATCATACAAACCACATCCCACATCCAGAGCTAACTATGTCCCAGACAAAGAGAAGATGCAGGGACCCAGAGACCAATCAATGTTCAGAAGTAGCACGACAGAAAATGAAATGGAAAAGCTCCAGCAGGCAGCAAACTTTGCAACAACAAAGGGCATTTTAATGACTATAAGATTTAGCTTGACCCTAGTGCAAGCTGAAATTCAGACGGCTACTTCCTGAAGGGTTAAAGAATCATTGCAGACAGACCAGAACACTAGTTTAAATTAAAAAAAAAAAAAGTTATCCTCTTCCATTGTTGAAGCTGTCATTCTTGCTGAAGCTGTATCTGTATAATAAATGCATCCTGAAGAGCAGCAGGAGAAAATCATCAACATTCCACCCATCTTCCCACTGGGCACACCTGGGGACCAGTCACCAAGGGCTGTGGTGTGAGGCTAACTGTAAAGGGACAATTGATGAATAATTTATCCAAGAGCCCAGGGACTGGGAGAGACTGCCCTACAAGGTTGAGGTAGGACAAGGAGCCTCTTCAGGGTCAAAGGAGTGAAGGCCCAGCCAACATCCTAGCTTCTAAGTCCAGGAAGACTGCAAAGCAGGACACAGATTTCCGCTCACATCTGAATCCTGGAACCATTCCACACTAGAGTAAAACGGAAAGTTCAGTATGAATCAGTGGCCATCCTGTTTCAGACAACTGAAATAAACCCTTGGAACACAGTGCCATGAAGACAGTGAAGAGCCTGGGAACAGGAAAGGATTCCAGGATGCAGCGTCAGGGGAGCCAAGAGCACGGGGGCTGTTGCTGGCCTGAGGACACCTATCACCATGTCTTGAAGCCCCATTAGGAACTGAGGGTAGTGGAGAAAGGATGGAAAGAGAGGAGCATCAATAACTTACAGACAGGTTTTGCTGGCCCTTTGTGCATATAAGGAGAGAAGGGTGAGGTGAAAAGGGGCCAAGATGACAGTAGCAGCTGTCCAGCCTGACCCAGCACAAGGACAGGGCCTGTAGAAGAGATGGCATTCCAGCCTGTTTACAGGGACCTGTGCTTTACAGCCACTCAACAGATTTGTACTGTTCCAAGCCTGGGAGTAGCTATTTGAGATAGAAATGTGAACAAAAACAGGGTTCATCACTAGCACATAGCAGATTCTGAGCACTCAGCAAATCACTGTTGCATAGCCAAATGGTCCCCAATGCTAAAGGACCTACAATGAGAACCTGCAGAAGCAAAAGTCTCCCAGGTACAGGTTCAGAGCTGCCATGTATCCCAGTCAGCACCTCTGTGGTTAGTACGCCTGGAGATCTGTGTACCTTCAACCAGGGAAGTAGCCTCCAGAAAACCTTCTCAGAAGTACCCACACTAGCATACGATTTGGAAACTAGGTGCTGGGGGTAAATAAGGTCCATCTACCTTTATCACTGGAAGCTGGACTTCATGCTTCCTAAAGAAAACACCTCCAAATCAAGGGATAGGACTAAAAAGATGCAACTGGCAGGAGGATATGATTCCTAGATTCCTGAAGGAAAACTCCTTTGTTTAGAGGAAATGGAATCAGCCTGCATGAAATATGATAGTCCTCAATGTGGTATATTTCTCCTTGGAAATTGCAACATGGTATGAAGTGAGTTAGAGACAGAATGGTCTGTAGTCAGATCGGATGTCTAACCAAATAAAAGAGGTAGGGAGAGTATCAGATAGTGTTCTTTAATTGTGAGCAATGTATATCAGAAGGAAGAGAAGGAAGGGAGGGTGGGAGAAAAAGAAAAGAGAAAAAGAAAAGGAAAAAGAAAAGAAAAAAAGGAATTTATAAGAAGGTTAAAGTGTAGCTCCGCTAGTCAAAGGTCTTCAGAAAGACAGGAATAAATCGGCCCAAGAACTGCCTTGAGTGACATGAGCTCCCAGGCCATGACCTTGGGGAACAGCTCTGAGGAAAACTGCATTCTACATTCCAAGGCCAGGAGACAGTGTCCGATAGGCCCAGTTCAGCCACATGCTGAAGCTGAGAGGAACAATTTCTGGAATTAGGTGGGGAAAGGTTCCTGAAAGGCAAGAGGGGTCCTCTTATCAAGGAAATAAAAGAACCCCATCACATACGACCCCTTGGTTGCCTGGAACATGAATTCCTGCATATGTAGATTTATGAAAACACACACACACTCATACCCCTGTCCAGGCAGCCATATAACTGAAGGGCTTTGGAGGCAGATTGTCAAGGTTTGAATCCTGGCTTGACCAATGCATGACCTTGGGAGAGCTACTTAAACTTTGTACGTCTCTTTCCTCATTTGTAAAACAGGTATAATATCCCTACTAAGTGTTGCTGGGAGGGTTAAATAAATAATGCACATGGAATTTTAGCACAGTGTCTGGAGTGCCCAATAAGTATTAATTGTGGAGGTTTTCCACATATACTTTTAAAAATCCCCCCAACACCTAACATTGTATTACCATCTCATCTCTTCTCAAAAGGAAACAGCCCCAAACCATTTCTAGTTACTGCATTTAACTTCAAGCCCAAGATCTCTGGATAACATTCATTCCTCCCACCTCAATATTCTACCACCTACAGACTAAATGGCAAATTTACCCACCACGAACCCACCTTACTAAATGACGGAGAAGAGAAGAAGAAAAAGAAGGAAAATTTCAAGAGTATAAGATTCAGAAGGCAAGGAGATATCTAGAGAGTCCTGCCCTTTGTACTACCCCACCCCCCAATCCTGAGGGGAAGATGCCAGGTTCTGAAAACACCTGGCTCTGGGTTTGAGAGGAACGAGTCTCTCAAGCGGAGGGGCAGGCTCAGTGGGAAGAGCCCTGAGGACACCTGACACTCTTGACTCTCATTCTGGACTCACCAAACAACCTTCAGACAATTCAGGCAGTTTCATGGCCCCAGAAAACGCAATGTGGCCACCTGCCATCTGGTAGACTGCTTGTCCACTTCTCAGATAGTTGACTAGTAAATTGACTTTGATTTTGGGAGCCTGGATGAGACTGATGTGAGGTTAGCCTGGCTGAAGCAGTCCTTTTTGGACTTGATTTCCCATATATGGACAGACTGAAGGCAGATATTAAAGTCATGTGGGAAGATATAACTGTGCCATTCCTTATCTCTAGGGCAGTGGCCAGAGAGTCCCAAAGTGGAGGAAGTAAAATTTCTCATCTCTCAACTGTGTCCCCTCATCAAGACTCTCTGTATTCTTCTTGAAGAAGAGCCAACTATTTTTCTTCTCACTGTGTCTTATTAAGCCCCTTCTGTGTCAGGCTTCCTGACATGAATGAAAGTGAACTAGACGGGACTCAGGAGACCTCACTTTTATTCCCAGCTGTGTGATCCTGTCAGCACATTGCCCTCTGAGGCCTCGGGTCCCGCAGCTGCACGATGATGGGAAGGATGACCTGGTATGCCAGACCCAGCCCAAATCACTCCTGATTCTACACAAGTCTAGAGAACTCACATCCCAGCTGGCCATTCCTGGACAACGGTGTCCTTCATCAAGTCCAGCAAAGCTGCTAGACGCTTTCTGGAAGGAAATATGGCCAGGCCCAGATGGTTGATTAAAAACAGAAAGTTCCTGTGATGGCAAACCAGCCATCGAGGAGAGGCATGCAAAGTTAACTGACACATCTGAGCCTCCATTTACTTTGAGATGATTTTTAAATTTCATCTTGGCTAAAGAAACCAGCCCATCTGTCTGGCTTCTGGAGCAATTAGAGAACACAGTAGAACTTGAAAGGCAGAAAGTGAAACAAACAAACAAAAAAGAGTGAGAAATACCACCAAGAATGGGGTGCTTAATGCCTTGGATGTGTCCAAGAGAAGAAAAGAGATGGGAGGTAGACCCTGGGGAGTGGATGCAGACTCTGGACTTGACTAGAACATTTTAGGGCCAGATGGCCGCTCTGATGCTGATCTGCTTGAGAAATCCCAGGCAGTCTGTATGTGGGGCAGGCAGAGAGCTGGCCCATTTTCCCTTTATAGAATCAGCAGAGAAAAGGGGTAAAGAAACATTGGGCACGATCTAGGGTGGGCACTTGTTTCTTGCCTGATATCGGGGCCGACACTGGAAAGCTCTCTTGGGGAGGTTGTGATCAAGTCATCTGTGTCCATGGAAACTCCAATTATAACCCATTCGTACTGTGGTCTGGACAGGACTCGACTGGACGAGCCCTGGCCTGAAGACAGGGATGGAAACAAAGCAAGTCATCTACACTCTGGAAAAGATGCAAAACCCTGTCTCAACCCATCTATACTGCAGCCTACATAAGAAACCACATCTCACAGGAGAAGGAGAGTAGGCTTAAGAGGGGAACATCACAGGGAACCAGATGTCAAGAGATACCCCAAGGCCACACAGCAAGCTAGAAACACAAACACTCTAACACATGGTCCAGTTCTCTTTTCATACAGAATCTGGAAAGTGGGAGGGAGGTTTCTCAGAGAGATGATAGGCTGGGAGTTTACACATATGCAGGAAAAAGACTAGGTATTTAGAGCTTGGCTTGGGTGGGGGGCCAAGGGAGTCAGAGGGTCACAGTTATCCTTATACTATGCTCTTGAAAGTAGCAATAAACAAAAAGGGAAAAAAGATAAAGCAGGACAGAGGGGCTGCCGGCCGGCAGTGGGATGCCTACTGAGTCACAGAGCATCCCTCCAAGGTGCAAGGAGCTGCTGACCAGAGAGGAAGCAGACAGACACTGCTGGGGTGCTGGCAGCTTTCCTTTCAATCTGGTCAGAGACTTACTCCAAAAGAAATAAGCATTTTCTAATTATCTCTAAAATTGGCATTCCTTCCTCTCCCTTATTCTAAGATTCTAGATACTCAAAAGCTTCACCAGCCCCTTTTTTCCAGAGGGCAGGAGAGATCCAGCTCAGGCATCATCTGATAAATGCCCACTCCCTCCAGCTAAGGATGGTCCCCAGTGACTCAGGCACAAGCAACCTATGTGCTTCCCACCGGGCACTTGGGATTGATGGCTCTGTCCTAAGAGTAGGACCCTGCTAAGGTCAATCTAGAGCCAGGTATCTCTATCAGGCAGGCCCCACACAGGCTCTGAGGAGCAGGAAACCTGTTAGGTAGTCTGTGATCACCCAGGGCCCCCGAACTTGTTTACTAGAGTGAGAAGAAGGGGAGGTGTGTGGTGCAGGTACCAACCTGGGCCTGTGTACTGATCCTCGCTGGGCCTGCACTGTGGGCCCTGAGGAAGATGGCCCTGCACAGGGGGTCAATCCACAATCAGCAGACCCTAGAACTCCCAGAAGAGACACTGGGCAGAACCAGAGGGCTGGAGACACTCCAGTAGGTGCCATCTAAATTACTCCCTGCACATCTCTGGGGCCTGTCTGTGCCACAGATGCTTTAATTGCCCTTCACTTCCCTAGTCCAGCCCTAGGAACAGGGTGAGAAACTTCCAGAAAGCCCATCCGTCAGCAGGTTCCGTCTCCCCACCCATACCCAGCGAAAACTACCATCTCACCAGTACTGCTGACTACCCCTTGCACAGCCTCCTCCCGGGCTCCCCTTTTCACCCACTTACATCAGTCACACACTTCCCACTGCCCGCCCAGCTCCAGATCCTGCACTTGCCCACTACCACTGCTTTCCTCTTTGCTTTTCCACAGGTCCAGGCCCTCCAGCAGCAGTGAATTGAGCCCAGGCCTGCACGGCCCACAGTGCAAGGGTCCCCGGGCTCTCCATCCCCACCTCCAGTTGGCTACCCCTGATGAAGGGGCCACCTGAGGTGGCTCAGAGTAATAGCCAGACCCAGCCAGTGAACAAGGAGATGGATGCTGCTGGCTTTGACTTCTCACTGTGTGTCACTGGTTCCAGGTCCACCTGACCCCTCATGCCACACATGGCTTCTCTATGCTCAAGTCCGTAATTGCATTCCTTCCTGAACAGTTCAAGTTCTGACCCCCACCTAGCATAGTGCTTCAGCCCATGGGAGTTTCTCAGATACTTGTTGAATTCACAAATAAATGGCATTTATCCTCAAGGTAGTTTTCCCCCAAGAAATATATGTGGTACATATCTCTGAACTTTTGTACATAGGAATCAGTCATTCTGTTGTCTTCACTCACATGTAAAAACCAGCTTCATTGGTTATAACACTCTTAGATTCCCAGTATGTCCCATGGTGGGTAATCTAGTTTTTCTGACTACATGCTTGCAATGTAGGTAGAATTTTCCCCTCCGTCCTTGAAATTCAAAAATGTTGCCCGACCATCTGAAACCCACTGAACAACATTAACACTCCTATATGTGTTATACCTAGACATTGGGTACCTCCTGATATTCATAATCACACACACAAAACACCCCCATGTGAAGTATTCTGGCCAAAAATACTGAACCCAAATCAAGGTTCTAGAGCAAACTTCCATTTACGGGAAATAGAAAAGGCAGAAGAGCTAGTTAAATGACACTATATGGAAGTTAACAGAAAAATCTAGATGGTGGGACATTCTGTAAAACAACTGACTCTATTTCTATAGCATGAAAAAATAATAATAAAAGGAAAAGTGTTCTGTAGATAAAAACAGATTAAAATAACAACTCCATTAGTTATCTATCACTGCGTGACAAATTACTCCAAATTTTAGTGCTTAAAACACAACAAACATTTATTAGCTCATGGTTTCGTGTGTCAGGAGCTTGGAAGTAGATTAGCTGAGTCACAGTGGCTTGGGTCTCTCATGAGGTTGCAGTCAAGATGGGAGCTGGGGCTGCGGACTCATTCAAAGGTCTGACCGAGGCTTGGATGCTCTTTCACGTGGGCCCACTCCCATGGCTGGAGCATTGATACTGGTTGTTGGCATGACACCTCAGTGCCTCCCCATGTGGACATTTCTGCAGGCTGCTTGAGAGTCCTAATAACATGGCAACTGGGTTCCCCAACAGAGAACTCTCTGAGAGAGCACAAAGTGTAAAGCCAAGTGTCTTCTATATCCTAGCCTTGGAATGCATATATTGTTACCTCTGCCTTATTCTTTGTTAAAAGAAAGTCACTAAATCCAGCCCACATTCAAGGGGAGGGGAAGGAGTCTCCATCTTCTGAAGGAAAGAGTGTCCAAAAATGTGAGAACATCTTAAAACCACCATAGCAAGCAAATGTAACATAGAGACTTTTGTTTGGATCACAACGAAGACAAACCAATTGTAAAGGCATCCTGCAGTCAGGGAAATTATATTATGGATAGGTCTTACACAATACCAAAGATTATTGTTAATTTTACTAGGTATGATAATAGCATTGTAGCCATATGAGAAAAATGCCCACATTTTTACAGATGTGTACAAAATATGTGGAAGTGTTATCTGAGATTTGCTGCAAAATACTCCAGCAAAAATTAAAAGAAAGAAAACCAAGGGAAAGGAGAAAAAGAACGAGAGAAGACAAGAGAATAGATGAAGCAAATGTGACAAAATTTTGATGACTTAAAATCTGGGTGACAGGCACACGATGGGGAGTCATTGCACTAACCCTCTACATCTGTGTATGTTTGAAATTTTTCATAATTTGTTTTCAAATGCTAGCAGGCTATAGCTAGTTATGGATCTCATTTCACTTATCTTGCTTGGAGCATGGTGAGCCCTTTCAATTTGTATACATGTCTCATTTCTCAGCCCAGTGTTTTCTTCTATAATATCTTTATTTCTTCTATTTCTTCTGCTCTGCTCTCTTTGGCAAGTTATCCTTGTGTCAGATCCTGGTTATCCGTGTGTCAGATCTCCACTCTCTGCCTTTCCATGTCTGTCACCTTTTCCCTCCAACTCCTTTGCATTCAGAGGGAGCATCTTGTAGGTAAACCCTCACCATCATGGGTCAACAAGTGAGAATGAACAGCGGGCTGTGCAATGCAGGAACTCAAAGAACAGGGGGCCCCATGGGACTGTGCGAGAAGGCTCCTTATCACAAAGTGCCCCTCATGCTCTCCCTCTTCCCAACAGGCCTTGCAGCATTGAAGGAAAGTCCCTCTTCACAAACATCCATTAGAAGGGAGTCCCCTGGCAAGCCCCGGAAGCACCTCATGCCCGACCCATCCCACAACCAACATGAATTTAGAAAAAAAAGGCCGGCCGAGCACAGTGGCTCACGTCTGTAATCCCAGCACTTTGGGAGGCTGAGGGAGGCAGATCACGAGGTCAGGAGATCAAGACCAGCCTGGCCAACACGGAGAAACCTCGTCTCTACTAAAAATACAAAAATTAGCTGGGCATGGTGGTGTGTGCCTATTAATTCCAGTTATTCAGGAGACTGAGGCAGGAAAATCACTTGAACCAGGGAGTCAGAGGTTGCAGTGAGCCGAGATCGTGCCACTGCATTCCAGCCTGGTGACAGAGTGAGACACCATCTAAAAAAACAACAACAAAAAAAACATAAAAGGCCACAGCTCATTCCTCATGATGGCTTTTTCTTTTCCTTTGTCATTCCCTTCACCAAAACACTTGCCTGTCCCCAAACAACCTTTGCCATTTTTAATCACTGCGGCTGCCTTCCTGTTTCTGAGTCATAGTCTGTTAACAAGGGTCTGAGGATTTCTTTGCAACTATAGAAATAGAAAAACATATTTACCAACCTGCTAGCGTGGGTCTATTTTCTCACAAGCAATGCGAGGCCTCTGCAAGCTGAAGAGGGACCTCACATCTCTATAACAATGTGGATTCTATTGTTATGACCCCTCCATTTGTATGGTCCTAAGCATAAGATAAATGTGTCCCTGAAAACCTGCCCTAGCGCTTCAGCTCTCCCGAAAGAAGGAGAGAGAAAACAAAACTGCATCATGGTAGAGTCGTGAAAACTAGGATTCACTTCTCCACTACCCATTTTCTGACTCAGTAAGACAAGTCTCCAGTCTCTGCTGTTGAAATGCAGAGGAAGACGACAGTGGGTAGAAAGGTTTGTTGCCTACACTTGACCATCCCTGGCCTGGATGCTATCAGGTGACAAGGAGGCAGGATGTGCACAGTGCCTGGAGGATGGAGGGTACCAGGAACCAACTGTGCAGGGCCTTGCAGACCATGCCAAGGAGCCTTCCAAGGAGTATAGGCCTTGGCCTACGGTAAAAGGAAGCCAAGGAGGATGTGTTCAGTTGTATTCCAGAAAAACCTTTCTGTCCACAGTGCAGAGAAGGGACTAGAAGAGGCAGAACTGATGGTAAGAAGGCCTGTTAGAGGTTGTTTTCAAGTCCAGGATACCAGTTATTACTTCAATTCTGGCATTAATTACTTTAATGCACAACCCACTCCCATGGATACTTCTGAACCACAGGCTCTGAAGGAGGGAAGAGAGGCTGCAATTCCCCTAACTTTTCCTGGAATGGTACCTCTTGTCTTCCATTAAAGCAACAGCAGAAGGAACGTGAGATTTAAAGCCACAACCTTGATTCTGCTAATCTGAAAAAGAAATTATTTTGAAACACTGGTCCTTTAGTGGTCAGTCATTTGTGACTTGTGACCCTTTTTGCCACCAACCTGGATGCACAAGGAGCAGGTGGCAGCCTCACAGTCCAGACAAGAGACACCACGGGTCTGTGAACCAGGGGTGCACAGTGGAGAGAGAAGTGAGGGAGCACACATGAGACAAGCTGAGGACGTAGAGCCAAAGGCACTGGTGCCTGGGTCCCTGCTGAGCAGCCCCTCAACTGCATTGCAGCCTGCTGGTGTCCAACCTGCAGCGTGGCTCCCTAGAACAGCAGGAGACAGGTTTGCAGATGGACTGCAGCCTTGTCAGCGTCAGTCATAGGTCCAGCAATGTGAGAGGCTGGCTGTGGGAGACGTGTGCATTCTAAAGCTGGAGACGTGCCCACAGAGAACAAGGGGATCTTTTTTAAAAAAATGTTTGTGGGTACATAGTAGGTATATATGTTTATGGGGTACATGAGATGTTTTAATATAGGCATGCAACGTGAAATACGCACATCATGGAGAACAGGGTATCCAGCCCCTCAAGCATTTATCCTTTGAGTTACAAATAATCCAATTATGTTCTTAAAATTATTTTAAAATGTATAATTAAGTTATTATTGACCATAGTCACCCTATTATGCTATCACATAGTAGGTTTTATTCATTCTTTCTAACTATGTACCATAGTTAGAAAAAAATGGGTATATTTTTTGTACCCATTAACCCTCCCCATTTCCCCTAATCCCCCCACTACCCTTCCCAGCCTCTGGTAACAATCCTTTTACTCTCTATGTCCATGAATTCAATTGTTTTGATTTTTAGATCCCACAAATAAGTGAGAACATGCAACATTTGTCTTTCTGTGCTGGCTTATTTCACTTAACATATTGATCTCCCATTCCATCCATGTTGTTGCAAATGCAGGATCTCATTCATTTTTACGGCTGAATAGTCCTCCACTGTGTATATGTGCCACATATTCTTTATTCATTTATCTGTTGATGGACACTTAGGCTGCTTCCAAATCTTATCTATTATGAACAGTGCTGCAACAAACATAGGAGTGCACACATCTCTTTGATAGACTGATTTCCTTTTTTTTTTTTTTTTTGAGATGGAGTCTCACTCTGTCACCCAGGCTAGAGTGCAGTGGTGCGATCTCAGCTCACTACAACCTCTACCTCCCAGGTTCAAGTGATTCTCAGGCCTCAGCCTCCCTAGTAGCTGGGATTACAAGTGACTGCCACTGTGCCCGGCTAATTTTTGTATTTTTAGTAGAGACGCGGTTTCACCAACTTGGCCAGGCTGGTCTTGAACTCCTGACCTCGTGATCCACCTGCCTCAGCCTCCCAAAGTGCTGGGATTACAGGCGTGAGCCACCGCGCCTGGCCTGATTTCCTTTCTTTTGGGTATATGCCCGGTAATGAACATGGGGATTTTACTGTGTGCAGGAAGGAGGGGCTGAGGACACCCTTGAGGCCTCCCCAGCAGTGCCTGTTTCTCCGGGCTCAGGGTTATCAGGTAGCTGTTGGGACGTGCTTGGACCTGTCTCTGGTTCAATTAAGTAGAAACATTCCATCAGCATCCTAGCCAGCCTGTGTTCATCCGTGGCTCCCACCAAGCCAGATGTAAAGAATCGCTGGACTTCTACCTCCCAACATCACTCTCTCTGTCCTTCACAATATGCAGTCCCAGAGCTCAGAGACTGACTGGATTACAGCCTTCCTAATTCAATTTCCTTGGAGTTTTCTCTCTGAGGAGCTCAGTGCTCTGAACTGTGACCTTACCAAGTTTTGCTTGTTTGTGTGTCTGTGTTTTTATAAGAGCATAACTCAGACCTCAGTCTCCACTTGTGAAGAGTGTAGAGCAGGATGTGGTCTGAGCCTTTTCCCTCTCCTCCTGCAACCTGAACAGGCCTGGCCAAGGCCACGTGTATGATTCAGCACCTAAGGATGGACCACATGAATGAGCCTGTGTACTTGAACAGGCTCCAGATCCCCTCCCCTGCATGCACCACCCCACTCTGCTTAGCCATGGCAGTGGACACTAGAGTGGCTCTCCTTCTGACCCAAAGAACTTCTGTGGCCTCTCTAGGTAGTAACTCAGGCCCTGATGCTGTCTTACGGCTGCCCCTTGCTTGCCACCTCCTTTATCTTGGGGGAGGTAGTACACTTCCCCTAAGAAAGGATCAAGTTTTCAGGTGGGGCTGAGAGATGACGGGAGCAAGTGACCACAACATGGACAGCCAGAAAGACCCCAGAGTTCTAAGCATTGCGCGTAGGAGTCAGGGATGCCATTCTGGGCCCAGAGCTACTGAAAAATGGAGATTTTACTTCAACAAGGCACCAGAGCCAAGGCTGGGGCTCCACAGACCTAACCCACACTTCCTCCTCATTCCTACTCTCACTCTTTCCATCCAGAACTTTGTAGGGGTCCTTGGTTGGGGGCTGCACAGGTTGCTGCTGTGGGCCTTACTAGGCTGGGGTTTACTGATCAATTGCCTTGAGCCAGTGCCACCCCCTCATGGAAGCAGCTGTGCCCCTCAGAGCCCACAGCTGCCAGGCAACAGGATGGCTACACAGCTGCCTACAAAGCACCTATGATTTTTTTTACTGAGCACCAAATCCAAATTCCTATTAGACTCAACTCTCAATTACACAGAAATACTCTAACCCAGAGGGAGAACCTCAAATAATCACAAACTGCTGATGATCCAAAAACCTGCCACACAGAGCCTAAGAAACCAATGAGGGCTTTGATTTTTCTTTCTTTTTTTTTTTTTTTTTTAAACACTAAGTGGTTTTGTGATTGAGCAGGCCTTGTGCTGTCATCAAAGTGAGCCCGCCAGGAGGCACCAGGTAGGGAGTCGCAGGCGAGGAACAGCTACAAAGGAACCCACTGCCAGCAGAACATCAAGGCTCTGCCCAACTGGGTCTTTGGGAAAATCTGTGTTTATCTCACCCAATCAGAGGGAGAGTCAGATCTGAACTTCACCCACCCTGACAGGAGAATTTCTGAGATGAGTAGAAATCATGCAACTGGGTCTTTCTCCATCATTAAGCCAGCCATCCCACAGCGTAACCTAGGAGCCCGCCTAAATCTTCAAGGGTCCTCAGGAAAGGCCTAGGCCCTCGGAGGAAAAGCTCATGTTTACTGAGCACCAACCACGTCCCAGGCACTGTGCTAAACACGTTGCATACACAATCTCCTTTAATACACGATCTCCTTTAATCTTTACAATAATACCTTCCTTCTGTGGAGAAGGTACAAATTTGCTGCACAAATGAAGAAATTCAGGCTCAGAGAGGTTAAGTAGCCCACCAAAGAGCTCCCAGCTAGTAAGGAGGAGAACTGAGATCATAATGAAACATAAGCTCTGTCTTTTTTTTTTTTTTTTTTTTTTTTTTTGACAGTGTCTTGCTTTATCACCCAGACAGGAGTGCAGTGGTACAAACACAACTCACTGTGCCCTCAATCTCCCAGGCTCAAGCAATCCCACCACCTCAGCCCTGCAAGTAGCAAGGACCACAAGGGTGCCTGACTAAATTTTGTATTTTTTGTAGAGACAGGGTTTTGCCATGTTGCCCAGGCTGGTCTCAAGAGTCGTGCACTCAAGCAATCTACCCACCTTGGCCTCCCAAAGTGCTGGGATTACAGGCATGCACCACCACACCCAGTCCGAAACATAAGCTCTTAAGTTCTAAGTGATACCACCTTAGACAGGTGGAAGACAGTTGTTTCAAGTTCCTTATACCTGGGATTGACACATCAAACTCTAAGAGTGGGGCAGGCATTCTCTCCTATAACACATGTCTGAAGGCCTGCCCCTGGCCCCACATCTAATCCATAAAGCAATCCAGGCCCATTTTGTTAATCCCTCGATCTTGATATTAAAATACATATGACACTCAAACCCATACCCCCAGCCTGGCCCAGATAGTGTGTGCCAACCCGCCCCCACTCCTCACCGCAGGCCACGCGATGTTGACCTGCTGATTGAAATAACGCAGTTAGGGGATACAGAAAATCCATTCCACGTGGTGCCATCTGCATTCTCTTCTGACAGCTAATTTGATTGGTGCTCTGTAATCAATAAAGCACTCACGCAGCAGCCAGATCATTCACCTTGATTTTTTCTACACCATTTATAAGAACACTCCCTCTCCTGCGTCTGCCAGTGGCCAGGGCCAGGTGGCAAGCCTCTGAAAAGCAAGCTCATGAAATGGTGGAGAATGGACTAAAGGTGTGTTGGTGCTGGATCCACAGGGCCATTACCCACTTCTGGGTGGCTGTTCTTCTTGGCTGGAAGCAATGGCATTCACCCTGGTAGATGCCAGCCTAGAAGGGTTAGGTAAACCCATGCAGGACCATCTGGGCAGAATCTGAATCCTAATCTTTCCTTTTATGGGAGAGTTTGAAGTCAGCCGATGGATGGATGGATGGATGGATGGATGGATGGATGGATGGATGGGAGGGTGAATGGATGAATGAATTGATGGGCAGGTGGGTATATTGCAAGCATATGAAACACCAAAGGAGGGGAAAAGAGAGCAAGGGTAAGCAGGCAAAAAAGAGAATGGGTTGGCATAACTAGAATGAATGGAAGACACCCCCACCAACAACTGCTAATAGGTTTCCAGACACGCCTATGCCGATGACACAATCCTGGTCAACCAAGTGTCTTAAACCATATTCCCAGAAGCAGAACCTAAGGCAGGGATTTGGATTTATGTGATTTACTGAGCAAATATTATCAAGAAAGGGGGATGAAAGAGCAAGATGGGTAGAACAAGGGCATGGTTGCAGCTGGAGTCTGGCTGCAGCCAACTCTGTGGCATGCTCTGAAGCACAAACTGCCCCTCAAGGCCAGCCCCACCTTGAGGAAAGTGGCCTGGGCTTTTGTGCCTTCTTGTTATCCAGTCACTGGCTATGGACTGTCTCCCCCATGCAAGAGTGCAGGAAGTGGGAAAACTTTCTTGGCAGAGGGTGATTCCTAGAGAACCGCAGCCTGTGAGCAGCAACCACCCATAGCAGCCAGGGAATGGGAGCAGGGGCAAGAAAAGTGGCCAAGACAAGACCAAGAGCATCCATTACATCACACAATGAACAGCAAGAGCCAGAAAGCCCTAAGAGACCACAGAGGCCTCTCTTCCCAGGTGGGAAACATGAGGCTCAAGGTTGTCACAGTAAAACTCATGTATCCACACTCCCCGCACTGTGCTGTGGCCTCAGGCACTTCCTTTGTCCACAGGCCATGCACTCAAAAGCTAACACAGAATGGCACAAGGAGTCAGTGGGGCCTCTCCCTGCCAGCTTTCATGACCGAGGGCAGTGTAAAACATGGTTTAGGAGATGTTTCTATCCTCAAGAAGACATTCAGCACCAGGTTTCAGAACTCAGATTGGCTTCTCACCACTTTGAAAGACTGCATGACTCTTCACCAACTAGAGGCATCACCTCCCCAGGACAAACAGCCCTCCATCATGAAGGACCAACATTGCATGAACTGGTGCTTGGCCCCACCAGAGGGAAATGCAAACGTGGCATTTTGCCCATATGGCTTTCTTGCATGGGGTCACTACATCAGTGCCATGGACCCCTGCACCCTCTTACCCTTGGCAGGTCCACATGGTGACACAGCAGCTCATTAATTTGAACACAAACATAGTCAATCATCTTGATGGTTGGCCACATGATGCCAAGAAACTAGCAGAGCCGCCCTGTGGAGTATGCTGAGCAGACTGACATGTGGCCGGGTACACCCAGCCACCATCAAAAGTGTCATCTCATGCCCCCAAACCCCAGCTTCCCAAAGCCCTGATGGCATCATTGATGCTGGCTAAGCACAGACATTTACAACCACAAGGGAGATGTATACAGAGAGAGAAAAAAATCAATGTCCTTCAAATTAAAAGGGAGGTGATATATAAGGAAACAAAAGCTATTTTCAAGATTGGTGACAGAGACACCTACATAACTGGAGGAAGTGAAAGCTCAGATGTAACTGTCACTGGGCATCCTTTCAGCAGTAATACCAAGTTGGTAATACAGAGCAGTATACTGACGTATGTGGGTACCTGTTATCCCTCAACCATGAAAGGTCCTCAGCTCTCGGAGGGCTGACCCTAAGGAGACAGAGAGGTGGAAAGGACACTGTGGCAAAACCAGATAATAGGCAGAACAAGCTACTGAAAATTAAACTGTTTCCTCCTCTGGAGGCTGAGGAGGTGTGAGGGGGCTAGTGCTTTCATCTGATCCTATGAACTGGAGACCCATGTGGGCTCTGTGGTGTCCCTGAAGGAACAAGGAGCACAGCAGGTTGGGGGTGTTCAGGCAGAGTGCCTGCCTGAATGACAGGAGCGCGCGGTGGAGATCAAAGTCCCCGGACTGCCTGGTGACGTCTTTCAGGCAGATCTACCGTCATCCCGCCGGAAAGTCATCCCCGGGTGTGACTGTTTGTGGCTTTTCAATTCTCTGAGATTAGCAAAGAAAATATTTGAATATTTCTTTCATTTAGGGGAAAAACAAGAGCCTATCAAAGCAATCATCTCTCCTAGGAAGAAATATACCAGGGAAAAAAATTCCTTCTGCCTCTCAGGAGAAAAAAATCTAAGTACAGCTCAGACTCAGGGAGCCCTGGGCTGTTGTTGAAGGTGGGAAAGACCTGAGAGACTGCAGAGTCCAAGCTCTCATTTCGTAAGTGAGGCAGCTGAGACTAGGAGAAGGCAAAGACCCAAGGTCTTAAAGTGTATTAACGACAAGAACAGACCTGGAACCCAGGAATTTGGACAGCATTTCTTGAGAAAAACCTGTAAAAATATTCAAACTCTTTGTCGTTGGAAAATCCTCACCTTGCAATATGTATAACATAGTGGTTCTGGTATAGTACCTTTAAATGTATGGATTTGGAGTCACAGACCAGGGGCTGAACTGCTGGTTCTGTTTGCTGCCTTTGTGACTCTAGGCAAATCCATTCACTTCTCTGTACCTTGGTTTCTCTACCTGTACGAAAAGATTGATGATGATGGAAGATAACAATTTCAGGGATTTGTGCAAAAACTAAATAATGCAATTCACATGAAGTGATTAACATATTGTCTTCTCTAAGATCTAATGGTAAATTCTCAAATAAATGGTAGCCGCTGCTATTTAGGAACCTAAGCTGTTTTCATTATAATTATCTGTAAACAAGATACTAGCAGGCAAAGCTATGGGTAAACTCAGCCATGTCTTTTTTGTGATGAATATTCATTGCCTGCCTTTCTGAATCTAACCCGCTTTAACAGCTCCTGATTTCCATTTGGTTCCCATACCCCAAAGATGGAGCTTACGAGCTCCTTCTGTCCACCAGCAATTGGTTCAGGAATAGTCAGGTGACCCCAGCCAGTCCAGTCAAAGTGAATCTCAGGGACTGCTGGGAAAATTGAGATATAAATGTTTCTACTCCCTGCCAGACATAGAGGAAGAAGCCCACGGCCCTAGGAGTGGCTGGCAGCCAGCGGAGGCCCATCTAGGAAAGAAACTGTCTTTGGTGACATCATTCAGTTCCTGGATCAGTCCTCACCTGAACGTACATCTGGACTTTTTTATTCACTGAACCAGCACATTTCCTTCATGCTTTAAAGCCAGTTTGATTGGGAGGAGGGAGGGGAGTCACCTGCAACCCAAAGATTCATAACCATCATGATGATCTTAAATGCCAAAGCCACATCTTCCCCTTTTCTAAGTTAGAACTTCTGTAAGCAGCATTGAAATTACTGTCTTTATTAAAAACAAGCCACATGGAATCCACTCGTTCCTCTAAGACCCCAGTCAGGACCATGATTCTGTGGTTTCTAGTCCTTGCGTCAGGGATGAGCCCAGCTCCTGCTGTGTGATAAGCACCCCATGTAATCCAGGCTCTGCGATTCCGTAGCCCACAGCCCCCGCTGTTCCGCATGGTGCTGCAGACAAGGCTGTCACTAGGCACCACGACATCCCTTTGTAGGTCCTGCCCTGGTACAGAGTGTGTGGGCGATGACACCATTGAGCAGAGGCAGCTGTGACTAAACTCATCTCTTTGCTCCGGTGGAAATCAAAGCTCTGTCTGCTCACCCTTCTTCCCTGGAAGCATAATATTACACCACCCAGGACAAAAAGCCATATCATCAGCTTTACACATTTTCCTCCATCTGTATCCCCCTTTCTGCCATTCAGGTTGAATGCAAGCAGGCATGCACTGGACTAAGATGCACCCTTCCTGCTCACTGAAGTGTCGGTGGGACATGGGAACTCGGAACAATTTCCTTAGAGTATTTTAAAGATTCCACTTGGGTTTCCATGGTGATTTTACAGAGCCAACATTCAGCAAGTGTTTGCTGGATTGACTGTATTGAAAAGTAAAGTGAATTGGATACTCCCATACCTGGTCTGCATCACCATAGAAAACTACCTGGTCCATCAAAGGGACAGGCTGGGAGTTGGAGGCAAGGAACTGCTATCAGCCATGGGATCAAGGCTGTTTGTTTTCAGGAATGAGGAGCCAGATCTGGCCTTCTTCCCATCTGTGCCAGGAAGATGACATCCTGTCAGAAACCAAGGGTGCTTATTTTAGAAACAAAAACCTATTTTTAAAAAGAGACACTCACTGCTAGCCCATCCTGCCATGAGCAGAAAGGTTTCCAGAGTGAGGGCACTTGCTCCTCAGCACAGGCAAAGCCCTTTCAATGGAAATACGCCAAGGGCCTTCTATGGACCCAGCTTCCCTTCCAACTGGATGATCCTCAAGCTTTGCCTTTATTGGAAAATGTTTTAGACCCAGATTAGAATTTAACAGGCAAAACAGCTGAATAAGGGCAAAAGTGAAAAGCCACCAGCTCTAGCAGGGAATCAATAGCACATAATTCAATAAGCACATAAGAAGTCAGCCACAGAAGCTGCTGGTGGGGGGTAGGGTGCTGTGTAAAATTTATAAATTCACACATAGTGTATACATAGATTAATGTTCTTTTAGCCAGAGACCCAAATAGACACAAATGTTGCCTTCCCTAAGCGGGCCAAGTATAGCAGGTGGGCTGAATTGCAAATGAACTAGATCCTTGGCAGAAAAGTGGAATTATACAGGGATTCCAGGTTGCCCTTTGACCTCTTGGCCTCATCAGACTCATTCATAAAAACTTTGCTCAGGGCCAGAGCTGCCTGGTAGATTCATCCACAAACCAACTTCCATTCCATTTGCTAAAACTGCCACTTGTCAGCTTTGTTAAAACTACGAACTGTCATTTTGTCAATAGGTACAGCCCATTTCTGAGGTTAGATCGATTCCAGAACAAAGTTTTGAGTGACAACATTACCCCTGCAGGGGTTCCAGGAGCTTTTGCTTTTGCATCCCCCTCACGTTAATGACAAACAAGTTCCCTGTGATGGATATACCTGCAATTAATATTGAAGGGACAGTTAATGATTTCAAGGCACCACGATACAGGCCTCATATTTCAAATTTAAAACTCTCCTTTCAAAGAAGGATTCGTTTTCAAAGCCTAGAAATGAATGCTAATAAATTAGGCAAAACAAGTTTTTTAATGCCTGAGAAAATAAAACAAAGAAAATTAATATTAAGGACTCCACTCAGTTGAGACAGCCCCATTATCCTTGAAAACCTCACAATGAGGCTTTGTCCTAGAGGATGTCTTGTCACCATGTTTCAAAAGATTTGAGATCTGCAAATCATGGATTCAAAAGCAAACAATATATTACTCTGAAGATCACATCAGTTAGCAAGCACACTTTAGTACGTGTGTGATTCTCTTTCTCTTTTTTAGCCTAGTGGAGATTATAAACAAAAGTTCATGAAACTACGTGGTCCTGTCCTTCTCTCAGATGGGCATAAGCAGACAGCTATTTCTACATTTCTTAGGAAGGAAAACTGAAAACTTATAAAGCAAAAAAAATGTACTTTATATCTGAATCATGTAAATCAGTTTGTCTTCTGAATCTGGAAAAAGTGCTTTCCAGAAATAGTGAGCAGAAAGGTTTCCAGAGTGAAGGGACTCACTCTGGATAGAAAAAATAATTTTTTCTCAGACAGAAAAAATAATTTCTGGCTCAGAAAGCCAGACAAACTGCTCACAATGACCAAATGAAACACCAATTACAAGCTAAATGAACAAGAACCAGAATAGACAGAAACTGGTATTGCAAAAAAGACATTGCCACTATACAAAAAAAGCGATTCCATTTTCACCAAGAAAGCAAAGAGAAACTGGATAGACATTTAGGTCTATCCTAATTGTCTAAATGTTTTTGCCTAAAACAGCAAATCTAACCATTGAAAATAACAGTAGCCAATCATTGCCCACTGCTAAACTGCCTGGTTTAGCTCTGAGAATACCGGGCAGATGAGAGAATACTCATTCAGGATATTTATCCAGAGGGATGAAGTAACAAGCATACTTAAGTATGCTTGCTAACTGGCCCAGGCATCCTGACGGGCTTGGAGGAAATGCCCCCAATGACTCCTCCTGGCCACCAGGGGCACTGTGAGAGGAGATGAGAAGCTTCTCTTTGGCCATAGAGCACCCAGCCTAGAGGCCATGGCTGATGGCCTCATGCCACCCCGCCTGTTGTTTCTATTGCTCTAAGGTGGACTTTCTCCTGCAGGCCTACTTTGGTGCCTGGGACCTCCTGCCCTCTGCAGCAGTGGGTACAGTGAAGGCAGGGCTGAGAAACCGAGGGCACAGGGGCAGATCAATGCACTAAATTTGCCAAGGAAATTATTCTTAATTAAAAAATTTAAGTTTTCCTTCCTAACTTCAGCTAGCTTTGGCAGGCCTGTGGAAGCTAAAGTACTACCCCAGCGAACCCAAATCCAGTGATTCTATCAGAGCTGTGGCACCTGGTAATTTAGTGAACCTTTATTGAAATGCTAATCAATCCTGATGGCAAATCCCATAACCCAAAGTAAGAACTGTTAGTAGCAACCTCTCATTGTACAGAGACCTCGGGTTCTCCCAGATTAAATGCTCACAAAAAATTGGCTCAGCCCACCCACCCCAGCTAGAAGTATGAATCCAACATGAGGCTCCCAAAGTCTATTATTGCCAATTAAAAAAACAGGTTAAGAGAGTATGTAAACCAAACTAGATTATGTAATCAGGCTCTAATAAGATCAGCGATTAGAGAATGAATCTGGGTTAATTTTCTTTTTATTTTATTAGCACCTAAAGAGCTGCTGGGAAACTTCTCTGTGTCCTTGGTTGTCTCCTCCCTCTTCTCCCTATCTTCTGACCTCACCTACGTCCTGAGGGCAGCTGGGAGTGGGGCTGGTGTTGGACTGGCTCTGGAGGATGGTTTTAGACAGTGATCCGGTGGGTGATGGGTGGGGATCTAATGGCTGATATACTCAGTTTTGAAAACCCAAACCCAGGCTGGGCACAGTGGCTCACGCCTGTAATCCTAGCACTTTGGGAGGCTGAGGCAGGCAGATCACAAGGTCAAGAGATCGAGACCATCCTGGCCAACATGGTGAAACCCCGTCTCTACTAAAATACAAACATCAGCTGGGCGTGGTGGCACGTGCCTGTAGTCCCAGCTACTCGAGAGGCTGAGGCAGGAGAATCGCTTGAACCCAGGAGGCAGAGGTTGCAGTGAGCCGAGATCATGCCACTGCACTCCAGCCTGGCGACAGAGCGAGACTCCGTCTCAAAAAAAAGAAGAAGAAAAAAAAAAGCCCAAACCCTTCTTCAACCAACTGCTCCCTGCCCTTGTGAAGTCGCTGGGAGGAATTTAAGCATAGAGAGGCCAGGTGTGGTGGCTCACATCTGTAATCCCAGCACTTTGGGAGGCCAAGGCAGGTGGATTACTTGAGGTCAGGAGTTCGAGACCAGCCTGGCTAACATGGTGAAACCCTATCTCTACTAAAAATACAAAAAATTAGCTGGGCTTGGTGGTGTATCCCTGTAATCCCAGCTACTCTGGAGGCTGAGGCAGGAGAATTGCATGAACCTGGGAGGCAGAGGTTGCAGTGAGCCGAGACGGTGCCACTGCACTCCGGCCTGGGTGACAGAGCGAGACTCCATCTCACACACACACACACAAAATAAGACAAAAGAGAGTTCCTTAATTGCTAACTGGTGATTTGCAACCCCTCCCCACAACCTGCTCAGGGAGCTGGGCAGACTGGCTAGATTGGGAGGTTTTTGCTCTCGGCTGGAGGCAGCAGAGTCAGCCCTGAAGTGTTTCTTCTGAAATACAGGCACACTCCACATCGTGACTTGACCCAGTCAGGCCTTCTTAAGGTGGGGGCAGCAGCCCCAACCCCTTCTACTCAAGCATTTGGAAGGGAAGAGAAGGCAGAAAGAGAGAGAGAGCGTTGAGAATAGAAGCGAGAGAATTCCAAGAGCAACTCTCTCATAACAGTCAGGGCCAGAGACACAAAGCCCAGAGATGCAAACCTAGGGGGATTTGGGTAAAGAGCAGATGCATGAAACTATGAACATAGACCCACCCTCTCAAGGATAGGACAATTGGTGCCTCGGGCAGGAGGACATGCAGGTCAGAGGCAGAGGAAGCTCTCTGGGAGTGGGTTGGTTGTGGGTAGATAATAGGTTAGAAGAGTTGATCTTGACCAGTTAGTGCTCAGACAGAAGCCACTGACTGGGCTTTGAATCCCTTAAGGAATGCAGTGATGAATGAACATCAGAGAAGTGGCACTGGGAACCGGGGACAGGGGTACAGTTTAGGGAAGTAGCAAATGAGAAGCCAAAGTGGATGGAGTTAAGGCATGGGTACACTTTCTTGGAGGGATTCAGAAAGCATAGACTTCTGAGTGACCAGGCTTCACTCTGAGACCAGCCTGAGGGTTTCCAGCCAGTGCCACCAACCAGCCTATTATTTTGTATGAATCAGAAAATATGATGCCCCTAGGCAGATACAGCCCCAAGGGCACACAGTTGCTATTGCAGTGAAGACTGGATTTCAGCCATTTGCTCCCGCAGCTGAACCCCTTTGGGCAGTGCACAACCTGTTCAAGAGTCCAGCTGTTCAGTGAAATAACAGCCATGGGCTGAAAGCAAGAACCAAGGCCCACACACATGATGCTGACACCTAATAACATATTCACATTTTGCCCTTTCCAAAGCCTCCCACACCCTTATCTCCTATGGAAGGGATAAAGCAGGGATTACTGGCCTGTTTCACTGATGAGGGGACAGAGCTGGAACCAGCCTCGTAGCATGTATCTGGCAGTCAAGCTTTTCCCTCCCACGATCACTGCCACCCTTCTCAGTCCTGTTGTGAGGTGGAGGTGTCAGAAATAAAAGCATCGCATCATCACTGAATCACCCTGAGCCTTAGAAATGACTTGAGTAGGGTTTAGGGCAGAAATGTTTAAGCCAGGTATTATAACAGCTCAAGTGACATTGTGAAAATCTCATAAGAAAAATTTTTTAATCCACTTCCTTCTTAAGTTAAATGTGTTCTGCAGAGGGGAACAGGCCACAAAATCCTCTTCTCTCCAGGGGGCTCCCAATCCAGATCTGTAGGAATTCACTCCACCATGGTGTGAGCTGACTAAAGGTTAATGGGAGGGGTGAGCTGGGGATGGGAGATGGATAAAATCACATTTTGAGCCAAAAAACAAGTCAGAGTTAGGTGACCTTTTCACAAAGTGGCACCAAGAGAGGACAATACTGGAAGGTGCAGGACCCAGAGGGACCCTAAGACATCATTTTTCTGGTAGGCAACCTGACCTACTATCTACGAAATCCAGGGCAAGTGCTTGCTCCATGAAGTAATTATTCAAAAAAGCCCAAAGCAGTGGTGAATTGAAGCAAAATGTTGGCGGAAGGTGATTTTTGGAGAATCACTGCACACTTTCTGTGCCCATTTCCTCACTGCCCTGGCCTCTGAGGACGTCTGCCATTTATGAAACAAAGAAATGTTCTGACTCCCAGCTTCCCTCCCTCCCATCACAGCCCAGGCCCCCCAGGGTGTGGCCCCGAAAGTGACAACCAGAGGATTGGGACCAGCAGGAGCATCACTGTGGGTGAGGGCAGACGTGCCTCTGAATCACAGGCTCGGGTCAGGGCCCATGAGGAGAGAGGAGCACGAGGGAAAACAAGTCCCTAGAGCAGGTGCGAGAAGCCCACCTCCAGGGGCCCGAAGGAGCCCAGCCACCTCCCTGTCCCGGCTCCTAACATGGCCATTGGCCTTAGGGATTCTTCTACTAAAACACCCCCAGATGTGGGATCCACTGCCGGGCACAGGGTGGGCCTCAATAATGGTCACCCCTGTGATTAGTCCTGGAAGCTCTCCCTCCATGGCTGCAGGGCTGGGGCACAAAACACCCCTGCCCTCTGCCTGCCACACGTGACCACTGATCTATGCTGACCAAGGTCAGAAGTCTACAGCCCTGAGAACGCATCCCTCCCTCTGCCCACTGAGCAACCTCCCCCACCCAGTACTCCAGTGGGCCACTCTGCACTTCCACTGCAGAAAATAATTTGGATGTCTTCACCCTCCCTGTCCCCCCAGCTTGACTCTTATCAAGGCCCTCCCATCCTTTGCCAACCTACGTGCACCCCACCTCTGCATGAAGCTTCTTCTGACCCAGCTCCCTCTCCCCCCAGCCCTCAGGGTTCTCCCCTACTCAGAAGCCCTACCTGCCAGTCATGCCTGTCCCAAAGGCCCCCAAGCAAGAGCTCTCACTCCATGCTCCTTCGACTCCAAGAAGACCCCAGGAAACAGGACACAGGCCCTTGCTTCTCACTGAGAGTTTGGCAGGCCTTTCGGGCTAAGAACAAGACATTCTGGAAGAAAATGTCACAGAAGGCAGTGCACGTTCATCAAAGTCAATACACAGTGTATTTCAGCACCATTTGTCATTCCAGTGGCCTAGTTATCAACTTCCCATCTTGTAAATATATTCCTCTGGGAGTAAGAACTGTTTCTTTTTGTTATCTAAGGAAATTGTGAAATACTAGTGTTCAATGGAAGAGTTGTCAAATCTGGCTTTGGAGTGCCCCATATAGCAGGAATTAAATGTTTTCTTCATCTAGCCATATTGAACAGCCAAGATTGCCATGGCCAGTCATTAGAGAGACAGAAGCTCCCACGATCGGTGGGGCGTCTGCAGCAAGAGGCGCAAATTCCGGTAGCAGATGGAGGGAGAGGGAGCACAGATAATCATAAACAAACTGGAATTATTGACTGTCTGAGAGGTGTCGGGCAAAATAGACTGCACCTAGAATAAATAGTCTTTTTACAAAATGCTTTTGGGAGGTGCAACAGCAATTTCTTCTTTCTCTGCCCAAAGCTCTCTGCCAGAGGGGCACAGACCAACTGTTTCTGCTGAAGGCTTTTTGGAGTCATGTGTGGGTTTTGGATCTTTATCTTACTGAGTCTGATAAATCAGTTGCTAATGGATCAGACAAAGGAAGACTCACTGGCAGGTCAGCAATATCATCCCTTCTCCACCGTCTCTGCTGCTAATGGAAGCTGGATGGCAAAGGCTGCCAGAACGCTGGCAGGAATCGTGCAAGCCCCGCCCTTCCAGGCACACTGGAGATGCTGTCCACCTGAGATGCTAAGCCATAGAAGGTGCTGAAAGGGCAACCAAAAACCTAGACAGGCGAAGGGATTGGGCCTGCCTTTGCCCAACCTGCTCAAAACACTCTGTCAGGACTGGATCCTTGGTTGTGGGCCTCATTTTGGGTAGAATCTTAAAAACCAAAGGAGTTATCTATCTCCAGCTTCAAAGAGCAAAGTCAGCAGCTTATGATTAAGCCAGCACTATGGGCCCCTGGCTCAGACCCCTGGGAGTGAGAGAGAGGGCAGCAAAGGCAACGGCGCTATGGCTGAGCCTATAGGTTTTCCCAGTAACTGCCTGGCCACAATCCCCCTCTCATAAGGTCAGGAGTTTGAGACCAGCCTGGCCAACATGGTGAAACCCCGTCTCTACTAAAAATACAAAAGTTAGCCAGTTGTGGTGGCGGGTGCCTGTAATCTCAGCCACTTGAGAGGCTGAGAATCACTTGAACCCAGGAGGCAGAGGTTGCAGTGATCTAAGATTGCGCCACTGTACTCCAGCCTAGGCGACAGAGCGAGGCTGTGTCTCAAATAAAATAAAATAAAATTACATCAAATTAAATTAAATTAAATTAAAGAGCTTCCTTTCCTAGCATTCGTGGAAAATAACTGGGATGTGGAATTCTGAAAGTCCTCTTCCACTGCCTATATAACAGTGATCATTTGTCACTGTGCAGGGGTCATAGGGGGCAGGGGGGTCAAGGGTCAGTGCTTCCAGCACAGACACCCCAGAATCTCACACAGAGAAAAGCTACCACAGCCTGTTACTGGTCGACCAGCTCTCTCCCCTTCTAATGAGGTCAAGTTGCAGTTATTTTCTTGTGCTCTGAGCCCCACACTTTCTTTCTTCATGTGAATGTGGATTTTCAAGAAAGAAAAGAAAAAACAAGACCTCTTTGTGATTCTCATACTATTTTGATTCTAAGTATAATGGTTGTTATGAAATAACCCCTTTAAAAGAAAACTACACCACAATGAACCAGCTACCCTTATATAATCAGAAAATGTAAATATGTTATAACAACAAAAAGAAAAAGTCTTTTTGTGGTCAAGACCAAAGTTACCTGTATGCATTATTCACAATAAAGGCAATCCAGGCTTGCTCCCAGGCCCACAAACTGAAGGGGCAGCCTTCTCCTCTGCTCCCTGCTCTGCATCTTGCAAACAGGGAAATGAGATCTGGAGGGTTCTTTTGGCTCCTTCTAACCAGAAAATGAAAATTGGACCCTGCTGAGGGTCACAAAAGCCCCAGATGGGCATGTGTCCACTGGCAGGCATGGTTACTTCTACTCAATGACTTAACAGCCCTCATCACTGATGCTTGTTCTCCCAACTCCTCTGAAATAAGGGAGGGTGGGACCCAGGAGTCCCCAATCTCAGGTGGCTCACATTGCCTGGTTCCCCCATCAAATTGGCCACTCGATGAGCTGGAGAAGATTCACAGACACTTATATGGGAAACTGAGCTAAGCCAGGTGCTAACTATCACTAGGGGCTGGCAAGGGGACTGGACACATGGGTCCAGCCAGCTGTACCACTTAATAACTATTTGACCCTGCCTGGACTTATCCCTTCTCTCCCCTGGGCCTTTGTGGGTCCACATTTGTTCTGTGTGTGTGTGTGTGTGTGTGTGTGTGTGTGTGTGTGTGTGTGTGTGTGTGTGTATAGTGGCAGGGAAGGTCTGGCCCAGACATTCTGTGACCATAACCAACTCTCCCCATTCCTGCATAGCATCAGGTAGTGAGTGGCTGTCTGGGCACACCAATACAGTGAACCATAGTGCAGCCCAGTGTTTAAACTATGGACTTTAAATGCAGATAAGCCTAGGTTCAAGTCCCAGTTATGCCCCTTAACTTCTCTAAGCTGCAGTTTCAGCCCCTATAAAATAGGATAAAAAAGGAGATTGCAATAAGAAAATGGCTGTGAGTGTTAGCATAATGACTAATAGTGGGGAACCCAGGCAGGAAGCTCTGCTGTACCATTCGTGCCCTGAGGATATCCCAGCCCCATGTTCCGCCAACAGAGGAGGCAACTTATACACAGCATACAAAGTAATCAGAGTCAGACAAGAGAATTCGACTTACAATTCAATCATCCAACTCTAGACAAGAGAGCAAACCGGAACCACCTCAGGGAGCCTAGTCTTCATTTTGTAATAAATTAGTGAAGAAAATAAATACAAACTATCAATTTTTATCCTAGTCATAATGAAGTTTATTAGAAGGTATAATTGCTATGAAATAGAACTGACAATGATTAAAATTCCACACTGTACACTTTGTTAGAGCTAAAAGATATATATATATATAAAGATCAAAATGTCTTAATAAAATTTAGATCTGCAAATATTTGTCCACGTAAATTGGATTTGAAAGAAACAATGGCCACACAAAAATTCACAACGGCAGAAGTTATAATGGATAGTTTGACAGATGTATTCAATTCTCCCTGTATAGTTTACACAAAACAGAATTAAATTCTTTGAAATAATTTTAGTAAAATTAGTATTACAAATAAGTTTACTAGACAGGATAGAAAACTGATGAAGGAATTAAACTAGTTTAATGAGGCTCACCTCAGAAAACCCACTATGTCTGCATTCATAAACACCAAGCCCAAGAGACCATGGTCAAAATACCTGTCAGGTCCACGCTCTGGGGACAAAATGCCCAGTGCTCACTAGAGGGCAGTATCTTGAGCCCAGTGGAGCTCAGACATGTGTGAAGACAACATGTTGATTCTGCTCTAACTCTAGAGCCTACCGTTTAAGTCAGACATTCCTGGACACCATCCACCTTTCCAGCCATCCCTCCCACCTTCCCCCACACCCTGAAGTCAAACTGGATTATTTTAGCCTGGGTTCCTTCGTGTACATTATCCCCTCTGTCTGGCAGGTCTTCCCATACCCCACTTCCCACCCTTCCTTCAAGACCCAGCTCTTGCTCCTCCTCCTCATTGCCTCCCACATGGCCTCCATCCCCCTGCAAGCCAGACCTCACCCTTCCTCATAGACTTCCTCCTGCCAAAGTCACCAATGACCTCTTTGTTGCCAACTCCACGGAAACTCTCAGATTGCCTTCTCTGCCCATCACTCCCTCCTTCTGGCAACCATTTCTTTCTAAGTTTCCATGAACCCTTGGGCAATGCAGTTCCTTTTGGCCAAGGGCAATTCCTAGAAAGGGATGCAGCTGTGAGCTGTTATCAACCTACACCCAGGATAGCACTCTCACTCTGTCCCAGTTGCCTGGAAATATCATTTTTATTCTCTCTAAACATTCTGATGACCAAGAGCTGGTCCCGGGACAATAAAAGCAGCAATGAACCTGCCCCTCCACCTGCTATAGACAGGATACCACCATTATCCTTCCTCCACCAGCTCTCTTGGCTCAGAAATGGCCCTAAACCCAAAGCAGTAAAACTCAAGCACCTCTTCCATCAGACCCTCACATCCTCTCCTCCCCCTGCCCACCACCTCTCACACATACCCTAGACCTCACCCACATTTCAGCATACCTCAAATCTTGGCATAAATGTGCACTCCCCTTTTTCTGCCTGATGGGCTTCTACTTGCATCTTCAAAATCCAGCCCCAGCATCACTACCCAAAGCACCCTTCTCTATGTAGATCATAGCCAGCTCTCTGCTTTACAGGAGGACTGTTTCTTAGCACTGGGAGCTGAGACTCACTTTCCACAATGCTTTGGACTCCAAGGGGAGCACCTGGCGGGTATAAGCATAAAACAACCCGGTTCCTTCTCACAACTGTCTCTCTTCATCAAACTGTGTTCAGCCCATCTTCCCTTCCCAGGGAGAAAATCTCTGGCAAATTTCACAGCTGTTTGGTCACTATCATTTATCCATTTCACAAATATTACTGAATGCCTACTATGTCCCAGGTTGCAGCAACACACAATGAACAAAACAAGAAGCAAAATGCAACACAACAGAAACAAACTTTTTGCCTTCACAGAGCTTACATTCTAGTGGAATACACAGGCAGTAAGCAATACAGTGCAGAGCATGTTAAGTAGGGAGGAGGCAGCTGGCAAGAACGGGCTTATAATTTTAGTCAGGCTGAGAAAGTGGTGTTTGGGAGGAGACTCTAGGAGGAGAGGAAGGGAGATGCACAGACACCTCAGGCAAGGCATTTCGGGCAGGAGGAAGAGCAGGCACAATGTCCTGGGATGGGATGTGCCGGGACACCAGGGAACCTGGGTGGCAGGAGTGAGGTGGAGGGGACAGTAGAAGATGCAGAAGGGGTCTGCAGGTCCAGTTCACATGGAGCCCTGCCATCATAGGACTGTGGCTTTTACTCTGTGTGGCAGAAAAGCCACTGGGGGTTCCAAGCAGAAGAGGGACCTGATTTGACCCACATATTAAGGGGTTCAATCTGGCTGCTAGTTGAGAAGGATCATAGGGTAATAAGTGCATAGCCTTTTGGTCAGAGTTTTAAAGCTCTAAATTCCACCAGTTTAAGGTTTTCTTCCCCCAGTTCCAGCCCACCATGGGAAGAGGGGTTGTCAGGGGCTTCTGCATACCCCACCTTGGTCTTCACTTCTTCTCACACCCACTGAGTGCACCTGGCCCTCCGGCATGGAGATGGGGGAGGGGGGTGCGGGATAGAGGCAGGGAGGGTACAGTTGTGACTTGTCATTGGTGCTGTCTGGACATAGCAGGTGCTATATCCGGAGGCTTTCTTCTATGGACATTGTGGTGAGGTTTTTTTCTAACAGATCTTTCACCATCCCTGGGGGGTTGTAGTGGGAGGGTCTCTCTCTTGCAGTCCTCTGGTATGGATAATGCCTCCTCCTGCTGCCCACTTCGGAACCCCCTCAGTAAGCAGTTTCTGGGAATCTACCATGTACACAGGAGTCAGCTCACCCCGCCCCAGACAATGGTCTCATGTGAAGCCCCTCTCAAGTGGCCCCCATCTAACTCTTCTCTTTCAGTGAGAGCCATATCTGGCTCACCAGACTTACAAGAATCCTGGGCAATTCGCCCCCAGAGACTCTAGAATTGCCAGGCCCCTCCCATTTAGCAAAATCCTGCTCAAATGGTCTAACCTGCACAAATCCTGCACAAATGGTCTAACCCAGTGAGCTTCATATGTAACTTCATATTTTCTAGTAACCACATTAAAGAATAAAAAGGTAAAAATAATTTTAATAATTTTTTTAGCTCAGTATATCTAAGATGTTGTCATTTCAGTGTATAATCAATATAAACATTTATCAATGAATATTTTACTTTTTTTCCATACTAAGTCTTCAAAATCCAGAGTGTATTTTATGCCTGCAGTGCATCTCAGTTTGAACCAGCTGTATTTCAGTGCTCAATAGCACATGGTGATTGGGGGCTACAATACTAGACAGCACAGGTCTAACCGCTTGCTTTAGAATGTGGGATACTTGGCAGCTGAAATTTTGTTATCCACCTCGGAAGCCTTAGCTAAATGCTAAGAAAACAGGAAAAGATGGATTTGGCGTCATGCTACATGTTTGCTGAGTTAACTGATTCCAGCAGCCCCACCCTCATGGAGCACTCGGCATGGTGGGAAGGACAATCTAGGGTGCCCTGAGCTTCTCTCAGAGGAGTGAGTAGAAGGAGCTGGGAACACAGAGCTTGGAATGCGAGGCAGTGAAGACCTCAGACAAAGACACCCGAGGCTCTTCTAGTTGATTCAGGGATGCATCATTTGCATGATTTCCACATAAATTTGAATGTTGAAGTCAAGAGGTGGTAACTCCACAGATGTACAATATAAAATGAGGCTAACTAATTTGTACCACCTACAAGGATTTTAAATCCAAGGGCTTGACACGTGTGAAAGGCAGTCAATCTCACTGCTATGGAATGAGAGCAGCCTGGAGCCCTGTGAGAGCTAGTAAAACAACTCATTATATATGTTGTATGCACACACTCTTAATACACAGTTTGGTTACTTTGAGTCAAGGGAGTCGGCATAGGTAATGTTTGCTTTTATTTCCTTTGATTATGAATAAAAGCAGTAGCAGCAAATACTTATGGGACGTACTTACCATGTACCAGGCACTAAGGTCGATCCTTTACATCAACTATCTGATTTCATCCTCATCAACCACTCACTGAGGGATGTGCAATTATTATTCCCATTCTACAGACATGGCAGCTATAATTCAAAGAATTGAACTAGGAAGGTTGAGAATAGATATATCACTGAATTCATCAATTTTTAGTTACTGTTAAAGTAGTCTTATCATAAAAATCAATTAGAAAATGCAAAAATAAATCTCATTCACAATATCAACAAAAAATATAAAATGCCCTAAGAATAAACATAAGGAAAGCGGGGAAGGGCAAGACCTAAACAAATAAAACAACCAAGTTTACTACAAAAGAATATTTCAATCTATGTTCCTGGCCAAGAAGAACCAACACTCTTCTCCCAAGTAAAGGAAAAGATGTTGCCTCTCCCCAAAATAAGTATAAATTCAATGCAGATTTAGTAAAAATCCTGAGGGATATTTGTGACATTTGCCTGCAAGTAATTGATATTCATTATGAATAAAAAGCCCTTACAAGTCAATAGGAAAAGACAAATACTCTGCATTATTTATCTATTGCAGCGTAACAGATTACCTCCAAAATTTAGCTGTTTGAAATAATAAACATGTATTATCTCACACATTCTAGGGGTCAACATTTTGGGAGGAGCTTAGCTGGGTGGTTCTGACTCGGATCTTCCATAAGGTTACAGTTAAGATGACACCACCAGAGCAGTCATCTGAAGGTGTGGCTGGCTGGCAAGTTGATGCTGCTGCTGGTAGCAGACCAGTTCTTCATAGAGCTGCTTGAATGTTCTCACAACATGGTGCATACTGTCCCCTCAAGCAAACTATTTCAGAGGATGGAAACCGCAAGTTCTTTTATGACCTAGACTTAGAAGTGACTTATTACTTCTACCACATTCTGTTCTTTAGAAGTAAATTGCTAAATCCAATTCACATTCAAGGGGATGGGAATAAGGGTCCACCCTTTGAAGGGAGGAAATTCAAAAAACGTGCAGGGGTATTTTAAAACCATCACATACTCCAACAGAAAAATGAGCAAAAGACATAAACGGGAAATTCTGAAAAGACTAATAAATATATGAAAAACTTCAAGTTTGTTAATAACCATGGAGATGCAAATTAAGCAAGCAAATGCCATCAGACTGGCAGAGGTTAAAAAGAATGCCAATACTCAATGGTGGAGGTGGAATGGAAAATGGGCCCTCCTGTACATGCATAGTGAGAGCATAACTTGGCACGGCCCTTTCAGCGAAATGTGGTAATTCATATGCACTGATCTCAACATGTAACTACCTGTGACCTACTCACCCAATTCTGGGAATGTATCCTGACCCAAAAAATTCAGAAATGTGAGCAAATATTTACCTACAAAGCTATTTATTATGGCAATGTTTGTAACAGAGAAAACTTGTTAATGGCCTTAAAGTCCAACAATAGGGCCCAGTACTGTGTGATATATACAAATATAGCACTATACAAGTATACAAAAAATTTTAAGCAATATACAAAAACATTTGTACCATATAATCCTATTTCCATGTTTCTCTAACTGTGGACCAAGGCACCCCTGGTGCTGCAGCTATTCATGCCATGGGATATTTTAGATTTTTGAAGGAAACACAGGTCTACTTAACATTGTTGGATGCCACATGAACTACTAGTTGAGTTAGTTCACCGTTTCAACACTAAATGATTCTACATTCTATTGTAGATGAGATGAGAGGAGATTTTTTTATTTCCCACTGTGCTTCTCTGTTTAATAAGGATGGCAAAAAACAAACAAACAAAAACACATACAATGAAAACACTAGATGCCAAGATGTGTTTTATGTCTGGCTGCTGTGGAAAAACCAAACAGGCTGAGCTCTTTTTCTCCAGTTCCCACTTTATCCCTACCCGGCTTCCCTGGTTCTCGCAGACAGTCTATGAGGACAGTAAGAGACAGGGCCTGTCCCTGGAGATTGTACAGGGCTTGCAAAGACAGGCTGGTCCTGAGAGCATCAGCCCTGTCATGACTGTACCCCAAAGAGGCATCAGGCCCTTTGGGAAGTTGGACAGGAACACCAGAATGGCCAGCCTTGACTGCAAGTCCCTGGAGTGGTGAATGGAAGCCACAGAGTCACTAGATGTCTAAGGGCCACAGAGTCATTTCAGGGCTCCTGCTCTTCCAGTCTCACCAGAATTATGTGGTTCCTGGAAAGGGAGCAGAACCTCTACTTTCTAGGAGTCACTGACTGGCTACTGACTTCCTCATGGCCTTCACTGTCTGGTGCAACTGGTGGGTCTCTGCTGCCTCCATGCCATCATGTAAGAAAATGGTACCCCAGGGCTGAAGCCCCATCTCTATAGATGCACCATATTTGGGCCTTATCACTTGACCTGGAGTGTCCAGACAGGGCGATCTCTATTTAAGGGTAATGGGGGTAGCTCTCTGCCTCTTCCTTGCCCAGTGCACTCTGTCATTTTCCCAAAATCCCATTTATACCATGGTCTTGGGCTTTTGAAAAATAAAAGCCAACAACAAGTCAGGCAGGTGACTTCTGCTTGCAGCCTGGCCATGCAGTTCCGCTGAGGCAACAAAACCCCAAGTCTGCTGCCTGCTAGAGTGAGAAAAAGGAAGAGGGGAAAAACCTAGAGAGGAAAAAAAAAGCAAGAAAAATGAGTATCTCAAAATATGATTCAGCCCACAGGCAATATTTGCTCAGCCATGGTGGCTTGGTGTGTTAGCAAACCAGAAGAAGGTGAGTGGTATTTTATCCACTGACCTCTAGATTCAAGTCACACCATAAAATGGAGAACAGCATGGCCAACTCCAGGCAGAGGCACGTGGAGAAGTGACCTTCAGGCCCAGCATGGTGGAAGCTCCTTACACACAGACTTCATCCCGTTAGAGCTAAGCCGTAATTGATCACCGCAGCAAATCAATGTGAGTGAGGTCCCTTCCAAAGCTCTGTACAAACTGACTTCATAATGAAATATGAGCTTGTGAAGTTTCTCATTTTGTTCTATTCTGACATTTCTTGCAATGTGATTAAAATATAATAAGATCAAATAGAAAATACTATTTGCTCAATCACCTCCAAACCTAACACAGTCAATAGTCCAATTCCATCCAGGAAGAAAAGTCATTTCGAAGACTCCATAAAGAAGCCTACATTTAAATTTCATGTTCTCTGCTGTTACTGTGAAAAATTGCATGTTTTAAATATAGGACAAATACAGGGTAGGCCAATTCTTGTTATAATAAATTTTATTCTAACATTCTCAGTAAATAAAATCTCCAAGCTCCAGCCAATGAATGGCTGCTTCAAGGTTCATTCAATAATACATAATTCCAGTCCAAATAATGATTTGCTCAGTTCCTTTGAAGTCTAATTCAAGCCCCATTTCCTCTGAGAAAACCCAGATTCCCAACAATCGTTTGCTTCTTCCAGACTTCTTAGAACATACACAGCCTTAAATGTAGCCTAGCTGTTAGGTTTGTGTACCTTCTCTTCCAAGATTGACACAGCAGCCCCTCAACGTCAAGGGAGGCTCTACCCTTTCTTTAACGTCATCCAGAATGCCTGAATTCCTGGGTACTCGGCCCAGTGTTGGACAGGCTGGAGGTGCTTGACAGCTATTTACTGATTGAAAGAGGCTGTAATGATGGCATTTAACCCATGGCAAGCTTTCTAGCCATCCATCTCCTGTGCTACTAGTCCGCATCACACCAGTCATTTCTAGTGAAGACATTATGTTATCCTCCGAGACCTCGACACACACAATCATTTTACACATTGTCAGCTGCATCTATTAATTTTCTTACTGTCAGAGACAGTTAAGGGAGCCTTTGTGGAAACATCTGAGGATTTGTAAAATGGAAGCCTGTTTGTTTGGCTTCCCCTGACACACAGGCTAAGAAACTGTGCAATTTTAAGTACCAGAGTGAGCTGTATGACTTACAGATAATTGACTCTGGGAGGCAAGAACACAACTTGGAAAGAGAATTTTCTCTCTTAACTAGTATTTTCCAGTCTACAGACCATTTGAAGAATGAACCTAAATCTTCAGGTTGGATTTTTCTAGATCTAGACCACCCTCAACCCCCAACATACCACAGGCTAGGCCAGCCTCTAGACCTGAGCACCCCAACAATGCAAAGAGGGTCTTTCCATGCTTTTAAAGGGACCTACGGTGACTGGACTAAACAAGTGCCCAGCACAAGTCAGCTTGTAGATTCCAACCTCTCTGGACAAGCAGAGAACTAGCCCTCAAGTCATAGCCCCAAACTTTCATTTTTACCTCCTTTGGAATGTAGTCCCAGAACATAGACTACAAAGTCAAATAATCAACTTTTAGGACTGAGAGGATCCTTAGAAACTAACGTGTCCTGGCCCTGTGTGTCAGTTAGAAAGCACTCGATGCAAGAATCAAAAAAGCCAAATCAAACTGACTTGAATGATAAAGGGATTTATAGACTCGTATATCCAGAAGGTCCAGCTCCATTTCCTTGTAATCCTCTCTGCTCTGCTGCCCTCCATGTGTTGATTTTATCTTCAGAGCAGGTTTGCTCATGGTCCCAAAATGGCCACCAATAGCAACCAGGACTCCATGCTTCACTTTTTACATCCAAAGGGAAAGAGTGTCATTTCCGAGACCACTGAACTAAAGCCCTAGACTTTGTTCTGACTGGACCATCTCTCTCTCTCTCTCTATCCCTCCAGCAAGTGGGAAGTGGGATTTCCCTGACTCACTTGGACCAATCAGGTCCACCCAAAGCATGAAGCTGCTGGACCTGGGGAGGGTGAGATGGATACTGGCAAGGCACCCATGGTGTCCATTTCCTCCTGCATCTGAGCAGGATGGCACTAAGCCCTCCAGCCTTCATCCTCTTCCTAACAGTTCTGTCTCCTTCCTTGGAAATGGCTTTGGGTCCAGGAGCACTGTCTGTGATGGCATTCAGTTTAAGCCAAACCTCGGGAGTCCTAGGAATGCTGAGAACCACTCATCTCCTCTCCAGGACTGTGAATCCTGAAATCACCAGCTACTTTGGACATGAATTCCTCTATTCACTAGGACATGCCCAGTAGCCCTTGCAGGTGTGTCTGGAACTCTGGGATAGGCCACTGGCCATGTTTACCTACAAGAGTAGCCAATTACTGCTCTGCCATTGAGAGTATGTTAAGCCAGTCTTGCTCATCTCAGCCCTTCAACATCTTGGAATTAAGTGACTCTAACAACTGACTCTTATTCTCTAAAAAGGGCCAGATCATCAGCTTAGGGCACAGATGGAGCCCTAGCTCCTCCTTCCTTGGTTTTCTTGACAAATAATTCCCTTCATGCATTTATCTGCATTACAGATGAACCTCTCAGGACGGTCCCACAGCCCCTCTGAGCCTCCTCCATGCATTTTCCAGGCAGACCTGGCTCTCTGTGAGCATCTGCTGGACCAGCTGACTGCACAGACCCATAGCCCAGACAGCAGGATCCCATCCAGCACATTCATCTGGGCCTTTGTTTCCCCAAGTACCTTCATTTTATAGTTTATAAAGCCTCATCACAACTCCTCCCCACCTCCCCCAACCAACCCTGGGAAAAGGAAAAACAGATACAGCTAACCATTCTTCAAAAAGAGAGAGACTGAAATATGAAGTGGGGAGGCAGGTGATCTGAGGTACCCCAAGGGCAAGAGGCAGACCAAGACCCCAGGCCCCTGACCCTTCTCCACCTCTGCTGACTGCCTTGTTCAGGCAGCCCCTGGCAATACTTCTGGAACAGAAAAACATGGCAGCAGACGGGCCCGTGCTCAGTTCACCAGAGCCCAAGCCAGCCCAAGGCAGCTGCTTCCTGCTACAGAGAGTCGCTTCAGAAGTGCTTTGTGCTACAGTCCCTGCCCGTGGCATCCAGGGCTGGCCAGAGCCCAAGCCCTCCCCAGGCTCAGAGGTAACTGTTCAGAGAGTGAGCTTCAGAAAAGCCAATTTGTCTTTCCTCTTGCAGTCTTTACTTTGCTTATTGCTTTGAGATTTCTTTTGCAGTGATGTGGTTCTTTGATTCACAGTTTGGGTCTTTGGTGAATACTGCCTTTTCCTTCCTCCTTCCTGCCCAGCTCCCAGCCCAGCCTTCCTAGAAAACCAAAGTAGCCTCTTTCCTTCAGGAAGATGCCAGGCAGAGGGCTCTGGGATCAGAGCAGCCCAGGTTCAAGTTCTGGTGTGGCCATTTTCTTCTTTCACCTATTGAATCACTCAGCCTACAAATACACAGCGGGCCCGTATGATGCACCAGGCATGATTCCAGGAGTGGGAACCTGGGGACCCAGCAGAGAACAAGCCAAAGGTCCCCTTCATGAGGCATCTCATCTCCTGAAACCATGCCATAGGCAAGCCAAAGAATTAGCTCCCCCAATTCCTTGCAAATCCAAAGAAAAGCCCTAGACTTTCTCCCCCAAAACAATGCACCTAAGCACAGGCACATAAAACCATGTGCCTTTTCAGAGGGCTGGTGGATCCCTGAAGCCCACAGGTGGACTCCTGGGGGTCTGAGAACACCAGGTTAGAAACCTCTGAGCAAAGAGAAAGCTGGTACAAGGCCCTCTTCAGTGGGCAGAGCTCTCTAAGGGTTCTGTTCAAATACCACCATGATCTGTCGAATTCCTTCCATGGATCATAGACACATTCGATCCGAATCTTCAGATCTTGACTTTCCTGCATTCCAAAGACAGATTCTTACAGGTGAGCTTCTTAAGATAAAAGAGTAGAAGAAATATGCATTCTGGAATGTGAACTAACTGCCCTGTGGGATTTGGGGGTAGAACATCCACATCAGACTTGCAAATTATCTTTTCCTCACATACGTGGGGTAACAATTTTCTCCAGGTGAGCATGAATATGCTGCGCTTTATGCAGTCCCTATGCTCCGGAAAAGTTATACCTGAATCAAAACCTTGCAAATAAAACCACTTAACATGCACTCAGGGAGCTTGCTACTTTATAAAAGCTGGCAATGAATTCTTCTGCGAAGCAAGGGAAACTTTGAAATGTGCAAATTATTTCTCCTCTTTGTTGAAGCGGATTTCTGTAGAATGGGTAACTATAAGTGAATAATGCCAGTGGGGAGAGGGGGAGGTTAAAGCATAAGGTTTCTATTTATCATGTATCTGTGCATCCAGGGAGAGTTTTTCATAGAAAATATTACTTTGTATTATCTGTTTCAAAAACAAAATGAACCAGTATACAACTAAATTTTTTGATGTGAAGAAGACAGAGAGGATGTCCGGGGACCTAATTCATCACGAAGGCACCCACCATGGAGGACAGAACAGGAAAAGGGGCAGACACTCAAAAAACCTTGAGTCCAAAACAGCACTGGGTACAGCCAGCAAGGGACACCTCACTGACTACTGACCAGCTGTGACCTCAGGCCAACATCAGGGCCTGTGCCCCTGCAGAGCCCAGGGGATCAGCAATGGAAGAAGTCTGGCTATCAGTGTGAGAGAGTCCATCAGTGATTCTTGGGAAGGCCCTTGAATGGCAGGAAGGGAGGAGAGGTGGGTGAACAGAGGCCGAGTACAGTGGAAGAGGGAGGCTACAATAACAAGAGACAGGCACCGAAAATGTGGTAGGGAGGGGTAAAGGATTGGAGCCTATTAGGAGGTTAATATGGGGTGAGTTTCCAAAGGAAAAGCAGAGATAAGATTATGCCATTACACTGAAAATTCATTAAGCAGCAGCAGCCATTTAGGAAGGAAGAGACAGCTGAATTCCAGCTGAAATTAAAATTGTAATCAAGTCAAGAGAGCCACACTGAGACAGCAGCCATGGCAGGATGGAGCAAGAGCTGTGCAGGAAAGTTTCCCCACCCAGATGATGGCCGCTCCCTTCAATCTCTCCGGCATATTTTCAAACACCTACCAGATATGTACCCACACTGAGGAGGGGACCCATAAGGAGGAGTGACTTTGCCAGATAGGTGCCAGGCAGAGTGTAGGTGCTCAATAAATGCTGGAGGGGTGAATTGCTGCATAAATGCAGGGGTCAGCAAACCTTGGCCTATGGGGCCAAGTTCAACCCATGGTCTGTTTTTGTACTGCCTAAGAATGGTTTTTCCCTTTTTAAAGGGTTTTAAAACAGAAAAGAAGAAGGAGAGGAAGAAGAAGAAAGAGGAAGGAGAGGAAGAAGAAGAAAGAGGAAAAGGGGAAAAGGAAAAAGAAGAAGAGGGGGAAAGAGGGAAGGGAAGGAGGAAAATACGTGACAGAGACCATATGTGTCCCATAAAGTCCAAGATAGTTACTATCTGACCGTTTACAGAAAAAGTGTGCCTACCACTGAACTAATGAGTTAACACCTTGAATTTAAGACTCAGCTTGTATTTTCCTATCCCCATAGACACTATCCTAATAAATGATTCACTGAATTTATTGGTTGCCTGGAGAATTTTAAGAGCCTTTCTTGGCCTCTAGCTTGGAGGACAGTTCTGAGGGGAGACTCAACTGGTCTCCATAGGAAGGCTGTGGGGTACTGTGCTACTGAGGCTCAGGATGAGTGCCTTGGCACAGTGAAAGGAAAGAGAGGGTCACGGTGACCTGGAAGAGCTGGGTGTGGAGGGTTAATGCAGCCAGCATTTGTTGAAGATCCAAGTGCCGAGTTCCAGGTTAGGCACTGCAGGAAATAAAAACATAAAAAGGCCTCATTCCTACCGATGAGACAGACATCAAATCCAACAAACAATATAATGTAGAGAAGAGAACCAACAGAAAGTGTTGTGGGAGTGCCGGGTGGGTTCTTTTGATGCTTCCCACATGAGGCCACCTTTCAGGTGAGCCTAAACATAGCAGGACTCTAGAAGGCATCCTAGGTGGAGGACAAGGCTTGAGCAAAAGTGCGAAGACAGGTGGAACCAGGAGATGGTCAAGGAAAAGCAGAGGCTCTGGTGAGGAGACAGAGTAGGAAAAGGTCATTTGATGACTTAATTTGGGTTCCTCTAGAAGCAGATCCTGAAATGAAGACTTGAGCAAAGGTAGTATATTTAGGAGGTGGTAACTCCTGAAGGCTACCAGAGTTAACCTGATTGGGGAACTCTGGGAGTCAATGCAGAACATGAACCTCAGAGTTATCCCACCTGAGGGAAAGGAAGCTGTAATGTATCTATAGCAACTCCCGTCAGTCATTCATTTATCGAGAGTGGCTCTCAGGGGTGAGGGGGGCATCGATTCTAGCCTGTCATGTGCCCTTGTAGAGTGGGTTCTGCACCTGCACAGCTAGGCCAGAGAGCCCTCAGGCACAGGGATGCAGATATTGGCACCTGGAAGGTGGAGGGTGGGCCTGCGTGTGCTGATATGGTTAGACATAAGGGATATGAGAGGGCATCAACAGGATCTGCTGCAGTTGGGTCCTGATTGTGGAGAGCCTTGAATGCATCTATGCTAGGGAGTTTGCTGGTCTATAGGCAATGGGAACCAACAAGGTTTTTGAGCCTGGAGGTAGCATGACTACCACCTAGAAAGCTACTTGACCATAGTACAAATGAGTCAAGGGACAAGTGAGCTCAGAGCTTCATGGAAAGATTCTGTAACTATCCAGAAGGATGAGAATGGGGGCCAGAACCAGGCCCCCATGATACTGAGGATGACAGGAGGGAACACATGTACAGAGTGATGCCTGGATGCCATCAATAATGCTCCCATGGTTCTAGCACACAGGCAGCTGTGCAAAGAAGCAGAGAGAAAAGTAAGGTGGATGGGTCACAGGATGGATAGGGCTCTGCAGGGGTGCTGCTTTGTGCAGCATCTCCCTCTGTAGCAACTAGAATGGAGTCTGGAGCTTTAGAGAGAATGCAGGACTGAAAACTCAGGTGGAAAAACATTGACAAAGAGGTCAAGGCATGGCCAAGATTACTCAGGGAAAGGATTTTGAAAGAAGACTTGTATGAGAACTATGAAAAATATTTATGCTGATGGAAGAGGAGAGGAATGAGCCAATGAAGCAGAAGAAAAAATCTGGGAACCCAAGGAAGAAACGAGAGGATTTTTAGCAGCTAACTCTTTCCTACACGAAGGTATTCCTCCTCCTGGGGTCCACACCCAGGGCCAGCACCATCTCTCCATCCAGAATGGAGCAGGTAGTGTACCCGGAGTTGTGACGAATCCAACTCTCTGCCATTCAGGACGATGGATGTTGTTATACCCCTATGTCCTGAACCTCAAGTGTATACATTTCTGGATAATCTGAACTTTCAACCACCACCACTGGAAGTGTTGGCAAAACCCAGTGTGACTGTGCAGCGAGCATTTTGTGGAGGAAAGGATCTATCATTTTCATTGATTCTCAAAGGGCTCCATGAACCTATGAAGGACAAGAACCACAGGTCCAAAGAGCCAGTGAAATAGCCACTCTGAACACTCATTCAGCATTAGCCTGAGATGGAATAGCAAGAGGGAGACCAGAGACCTCCCTGAATAGGCAGGGATGAAATTTTCCCTATACTTTGCAGAAAACTGTCAGAACCAAAAAACATCACCTGCCATTGCTTCAGGCACATCTACCAAGAGAGTTTCATTCTGTGTAAAGTTTGCTTTTGTGCCTGCCCCCAAGACCACTGCTGACCTGGAAGATCTGCTGTGCAGGGCTGCTAACAGAGCCACTGGGCAGCAGAAAGTTTACCCTGAATTTTCCCTCAGAGAACAGAGAAGCTTCTGTTATGGAAAAAGGAAGAAGAATAAAGCTCCAATATTAAAAAGCTTTGAAAAGTGTTTCAATGCAAGGAAGTTAGCTCCACTGCTGGGGTACCTTGATGCTCAAGAAAGTCAACTATTGTTTCCTGCATGTTACATCATGTATTCAAGCCTCTTCAGGTCTGTCCTGTGGATCACAGGATTGTTGTGTGGAAAGCTACACTGCTTCTCCAAATAGGACACAGAACCTGTTGCAAAGACATCAGTACATCTGAACTTCTGCTTGCTGGCTTTACCAGCAGCTTCTGGCTTCAAAGAAAGTTCTTTGGGCGATGTTTTCTAATTCCGGAAGAAAACCACATGTACCTAAATCTTCTTGATTCGCCCAGGTACACATCAAAAGACAGGATTTGAAATCATTTCTGGATTCCAGAGATCAATCCTGTCCTTACTGCTCACCCAAGCCCTGCTGAGCCAGAAAGCCATCATGCCTGCCACAGGAAAGGGGGATTGGTGATTCCAGTGGCTAGAAATGTGCCCAATAGCACACATTTTCCAGAATCATTTATAAGGAGAAGTGACAGTGCTTGGTCTCATCATGGCTCTGACACTGGTAAATCTCTGGGATTCTGTTTCCTCCTCGGTATACAATATTCAAAAAGATGTGGACCATATGACGCCAATGTCTCTTCCAGCTCTGACATGCTGGATATTTGACTTCCTGAACATGCCACTCTGTAGGGTCTGGTTACCCCTGCCCCACGTCCCATAAAGCTACTCTGGTCCATCAGTATCATCAGTGGCAAAGCTAGAGCAAAGGGGCCCCTAGCTCTGCCCAACACAGCCATCTACAAACCTTCTGTGGGGTTATAGATGGTAGCAAGGGTTCACCTTCATAAGTAAGTATTTCCATTTCCAGTCTTTAAAAAATTACATAAACTAATTCTTTTTAAAAAAATCTTTATGTATTTAGGAGGTACAAGTACAGATTTTTTATATACATATATTGCATAGTGGTGACACCTGGTCTTTTAGTGTACCCATCACCTGAATAGTGAACATTGTACCCAATAGGAATTTTCCATCCCTCAATCCCCTCCCAACTTTCCCACCTTTTGTAGCCTTTGGTGTCTATTATTCCACTCTATACATCCATGGGTACCCATTGTTTAGCTCTCACTTATAAGTGAGAACATGTGGCATTTGATTTTCTGTTTGAGTTATTTCACTTAGGGTAATGGCCTCCAGTTCCATGTATGTTGCTGCAAAAGACATGATTTCATTCTTTTTGATGGCTGAGTAGTATTCCGTGGGGTGTGTGTGGGTGTGTTTGTGTGTGTGGGTGTGTGTGTGTATAACATTTTCTTTATCTAGTCCTCCATTAATGGACACTTAAGTTGATTCCATATCTTTCCTATTGTGAATAGTGTTACAATAAACATATGAGTGCAGGTATCATTTTAATATAATTATTTCTTTCCCTTTGGGTAGATACTCAGTTGCTGGATTGAAAGATAGTTCTATTTTTAGTTCTTTAAGAAATCTCCATATTATTTCCCATAAAGGTTGTACTAATTTACATTCCCACCAACAGTGTGTAAGTATACTCTTTTTTCCACATCCTTGCCAATATCTGTTGTTTTTTGACTTTTTAATAATAGCCATTCTGATGGTGTAAGATGGCACCTCATTGTGGTTTTAATTTGCATTTCTCTGATGATTAGTGATGTTGAGCAGTGTTTTCATATGTTTGTTGGCTGCTTGTATGTCTTCTTTCAAAAAAGGTCTGCTCATGTCCTTTGCCCAATTTTTAATGGGGTTTTCTTGTTGAGTTGTTTGAGTGCCTTACAGATCCTAGATATTAGCCCTTTATAAGATGCATAGTGTGCAAATATTGTTTCCCATTCTACAGGTTGTCTGTTTACTCTGTTGATTGTTTCTTCTGCTGTGCAGAAGTTTTTAGTTTAATTACATCTTCTTTATTTTTGGTTTTGTTATTCTTGTTGTTGTTTTGTTTGTTTGAGGACCTGGTCGTAAATTCTTTGCCTAGGCCAATGTCCAGAAGAGTTTTTCATAGGTTTTCTTCTAGGATTTTTACAGTTTCAACTTATGTTTAGGTCTTCAATCCATCTTGAGTTAATTTTTATATATGGTGAGAGGTATGCATCTAGTTTCCTTCTTCTGCATGACTATCCAATTTTCACAGCATCATTTATTGAATAGAATGTTCTTTCCCCAGTGTATATTTTTGTCAACTTTGTTGAAGATCAGTTGATTGTAAGAGGGTGGCTTTATTTCTAGGCTTTTTATTCTGTTCCATTGATCCATGTGTCTGTTTTTATAGCAGTGCCATGCTGTTTTGGTTACTACAGCCTTGTAATATAATTTGAAGTCAGACAATATGTTGCCTTCAGCTTTGTTCTTTTTGGTGAGGTTTTTTGATGATTCAGGCTCTTTTTTGATTCCATATGAATTTTGGTATTGTTTTTTCTGACTCTGAAAAACAACATTCATAATTTGATAGGGGTTGCATTGAATCGGTGGATTGCTTTGGGCAGTATGGTCATTTTAACAATATTGATTCTTCTAATCCATGAGCATGGGATGCTTTATTTGTTTGAGTCTTGTACAATTTCTTTAATTAGTGTTTTGTAGTCCTCATTATAGAGATCTTTCATTTCCTTGGTAAAGTATATTTCTAGGTTTTGTTTAGTTTTGTTGTTGTTGCTGTTGTAGCTATTGTAAATGGAATTGCTTTCTTGATTTGGTCCTCAGCTAGATTCTTATCAGTGTATAGAAACACCACTGATTTCTGTACATTAATTTTTTTGTATCCTGAAACTTTACTGAATTTATTTATCAAACCTAAGGATTTTTTTTTGTGGAGTCTTTAGGGTTTTCTAGATGTGACATCATATCATCAGTGAACAGGGATAATCTGACTTCCTCTTTTCCAATCTGGATGCCTTTTATTTTTTTCTCCCGCCTGATTGCTCTGGTGAGGACTTCCTAAACTAATTCTTTAGAAATTAAAGATCTCTTTAATGTACATCAGGAGAACAATAGCAGTTTGTGAAGATCAGATGAACCTGCAAACAAATCAGTTTTGTAATCAATTTGTAACTTAGCTGAACAAGTGCTAACTGCCATAGTGGGTTTGATCATTATAGTGTTTTCAAATGTTCTTATTCTTAGTTATACATTATTTAATTTCTACTCACAATGGATCATTGGTTAGAGTCAGAAAGCATAGAAACACTGATGCTAACATACAATAAATTAATGAAGACTGCAAAAAAGGACAATAATTCTTCAAAATAACCCAGGATGATTTTTGCCAGGTAAGTAAGTTGCATCCATCTGATCAGAAATCACATATAATGCATCTAGATGTCTTTAGTACTGCAAAATTAAAATGTTTAAAGAAGAAAATATAGTGACAATTGTATCCAATTTGGCTTTCCATTTGTTGGAAATAAAGATTGCTCATAGATGCCATATGTTATTTGTGGCAAAGTGTTTACAAACAACAGCATGAGGCCATCTCTCTTATCTTGTCATTTAAAACATAATGCAAATGTTGTAAAAATAAACCATTTGTGTTTTTTAGTGCAAAATGCAAGAATCCAAAATACCAGGTCATGAAAGTAGTTTTTGTCCATTTGACGTTGAATCATGTAGTTAAATTTCAATCTGCATTTTAATATATATTCAGTCTCCAACTGTCTTAGTCCAGTTTGTGCTGCTATAATAAAATACCACCAACGGAGTAATTTATGATGAACAGAAATTTATTTGGCTCACAGCTCTGGAGGCTGGGAAGTTCAAGTTCAAGGGGCCATACCTAGAGAGAGCCTTTTTGCTGTGTCATTCCATGGAGGAAGGTAGAAAAGCAAGAGAACACATGTGCACGAGAGAGCCAGGGAGGGCCAAATTTACTTTTATAACAAATCCACTCCTGCAATAACAAACCCACTTCCAAGATAATGGTATTAGTCCATCATGAGGGCAGAATCCTCATGACCTAATCACCTCTTAAAGGTACTACCTCTCAACACTGTTGCATTGGGGATTAATTTCTAATAATGAACTCTGAGGGACACACACAAACCATAGCACCAACGAACGTCATAATTTGGCAAAGCATGCTTTTCCTTACGTAACTAATTAAAAAGAAACTAAATTGACTAATGCCTGTAAAGCACTTAATATGGCACCTAATATATAAAAAGCACAAAATAAATGTTAACTATTATTATTATTATTAAATTATCAATTGTTAAATGGGAAAAAGTTTAATTTGTTCTAATACAGAATTAATATTACTAAATGCTATTTATGGGAAAAAATTATAACACAAACTTTAACAATATTGATCTCAAATTTTTAATTACAATTTTACCTTCATTATATACCATTCAAGAATGACTAAGTGATTTTTAAAAATTCTTATGGGGACTGGAAGATTAAAGTACTACAAAATAAGTTCATATGACCAAAAAAAAAAAAAAGTTGAGAAAGAGCAATGACCCTGCTCAGCCACTGTCTTGATTTGTCCTCGATATTTCTTTCTGCTTTTCTCTAAGAAGAATGCTCTGCTCTGTGCCTGGGGAGACTGACCTGTATAGATTGCAAATATGGGTTTCCTTCACCTCTGGCTTCTAGTTCAGCCAACAGGAGGCAGCAGGTGATTAGAGGGTAGACAGAGAGAGAAGACAGAGTATTTATTCCCTTACCTACTCTCCTTCTAGGCAGCAATTTAACAGGAGCCACATTTCTCTACCTAAGACTACAACAACATGATAGACCTCTCTCCCTTGCGTACAGCTTTCTTTGGGTCCCAGTAACAGCTTCTTTCCTTTCCTCTTTCAGTTTAGAGAAGGTATCAGCTTACTGTTCTTACTAGTTCCTGCGTGCTTCATCTTCTTTTTGTTTGTTCCCTTCATCCTGCTCATGCCTTTATAAATAGTACTTGCATTAACCTCTCTTTAATTACTCTTTTGAGTGTGTCACTTTTCTCCTGACTTTTAAAATAACTGGTATTGGAACTGGTCCCAGGAAGCAGGCCCTAAAAATAGAATTTGAAGATTGGGTTACTCACCCTTGTAGAGAGCATGAACAAGCTTCTAAGGGTAGACGGGATAGTGATCATCTGTAGCATTACGATTAAAATTATCACTGGTCATGGCATATGATGGAGTGCAGGTGGAAGAAAAAGAAGTGTTGAGAGCTGAAGTGGCTCTGGCACTTTGTCACTATAAGAGCAATGGTGATTATGAAAACCCTGAGATACGCTAACCGCTTCTGACTGCTCTAGGGAGAACACACACAGAGAAGGACAAGATGAAAACAGTGAATTCCTGAATAAAAGAATAGTTGGAAATCAGGAAGACTTTCTTGGCAGTTTTGAAGGAGTTTCTCATCATCTGTAGTTGCAGAACAGATACGGCTGAAGATCAAGCATAAAGCCTAAGTATGAGGATTACAGAGTTGTGGTACCAGTGAATACGCCTCTTTGCCAGGGCTCTTAGGCTAAGGCAGCGATTCTCAATCAGAAGTGATTTGCTTGTCAGGGAACATTTGGCAATGTCTGAAGACATTTTGGGTTGCCACAACTGTAGAGGGTACTACTGGTATCTATTGGGTAGAGGCTAAAGATGCTGTAAACGTCCTAGAATACACAGGATAGCCCCCCATAACAATTATTTAGCCCCAAAAGTTAGTAGTGCTGAAGTTAAGAAACATTGTGCTAAGGTCATGTCACTGATAAGCAAAATCTAAGACACTGATACATGGGATAGGGACACTTACGTAGTTGAGAACATTGAATCCCTAAATCCTCTTAAAATTTGTTTGCTGGTTGAAACACACTCTTATCTTATAATAAAAGCCATTTGCTTTCACATGGCCGGGATGGCAGTATACCTTTGCAATCTTATCTACTTATAGATAAAGCTATTATCTACCCTCCTATTCTCTGTCACAGTATAGCCTTAATTGTTTTGCTATCTCATAGAAAATCACAGTAGTCTGTTACATTGATATTATTAGGCTAATTGTACCTTTTGAGCAGGACTAAGAACCATACATATTTTAGCAAGACATGCATGCCAGAAAATGGATGATAAATCTTGCACAAATTCAAAGACTTGACACATAAGTGAAGTTTCTAAGAGTGCAATAGTCTAGAATGTATAGGTATATTTCTTCTAAAATGACAAAAAAAAATGTTGCTTTTCCTTCCACCATTCACTACAAAGAAAAGCACAACTTGATTGAGCCTCTTGGAATTGCAGAGGAAACATATACCTTGCAGTTACCTCTTGCCAAATAATGGGTAAATCTCCTAGTTTGTGAGAGGTCTTGATCAAGACAAGTTTCTATAGAAGGTCCTGGCAATAAACTTCTCTATTATTTGGTGATCCAGTATATCCAGTTGTACTAGAAATATCTGTGGCAGACAGAGATGTTATACAGAGCATCTAACAAGCCTGAATAGGGAAATTACAGCATAAATCTCATGGTTTTAAAGTAAGAATTCTGCCAATAATTGTTCTCCATCTGTAAAGCAGCTTCTGCCTTCACAGTAAGCCCTGGCAAAGACCAAACACCAGACCATGGGACACCAATCCAGTGGGTAGAGGCTAGAGATGCTGTAAACACACTAGAATTCACAGGATAGACCTCTATAACAATTATTCAGCCCCGAAAGTCAGTAGTGCTGAAGTTGAGAAACACTGTGCTAAGGTAATGGTATTGACGACAAAAACCACCGATTATAGTGTTATGTGATTCACTGAATCATAAAATTGGAAGTACATAGCGGAACTCCATTTTCAAATGGAAATGATATTTATAAGATCAAGCCTGAGCAGGCCCAGAAGGTGGAAGAGTAGATTGCACAATAGGTGACTTAGACTCCTGTGGTACCTGCTCCTACTGATTCACCACTTCTCTCTTGACCCACACCTCATAGGGAACTTCCTATTATCAATAGGAGAAGAAAGCATGGCCTGGTTTACTGACATTTTGCACAGTGTGATGAAATGAGTCAGAATAGACAATATATTACAATCCCACTCAAGGGTGACTCTAAAAGACGATGGTGAAGGGAAATGCTCCCAGTGGGCAGAATCAATGTTAATTGTTTATTTTGTTCTCCCATTTTCCCCACTACCTTATATGAAGGACACAAGTAGAAACTAATATTGTAAGCTGATTCCTAGGAATTGACATCATCCCAATAAGACCCAGTAGCTGATGGGACTCTGTGTTCCACTATGTTGGGGCCATGCTTTTTCCCTGACAAGAGAGTAGAGCAGGGGCTGAACATGCTGGAGAGTCCCTATTTGCTCTCCAGGTCTATGCTCCACCCGTCTCTACCCTGCTCTGTGCTCTGGGTGGCAGCCTACAGAGACTATATCACCCAAGTTCCCTTGTCCTCTGGCTTTGTGGTTTAGTTTGTCAATGGGAGGTACCAGCAGCCAGAGGAAAAAGAGATTGGGGTGTTTATGTCCCAAGCTGCCTTTATGCCAAATCTTAGTTTACAATAATAGATTAAGGCCACAGATTCTGTTTGGCAGCCTCTCTCTTATGGCTACAACTCTCCTTGAGTTCCAGTAACATCTCCTTCTCCTTTCCCCTTCAGTCCTAAAGGTAGTAATGGTTTGCCCATGTTGCTAGTCCCAGGGTACAACAATCATCTCTTACTGGTTCCCTTAATCCTGCCCACAGTATTCTAAATAGCCCCTTCTTTAACCTCCCTTAAATTGCTCTTTTGGGTTTTCTATCTTTTTTCATGGTAAGATCCTAACTGAAGCCAATACCTTTATTTCTCAGAGCAGAGAACTGAGGCCTAGAGGAAGGATAGGTACAGCTTCTCCTTGACTGCCCATGAGAGGCACTCTGGGGACCTGATCACACCGAGTACTTACCTCCAGAAACCTCCTTTTCGGTATTCAGATAACAAAATGGTTTGCAGGCTGGTGAAAAAGGTTTCCCATAGAGGGAAACAGAGTTAGTACCAAGGTAGGTCTCTAACCCAGGGCTCTAGGGCCCCAGCTCTGAATGCTTCCAGGCCATCTATTGTCAATGATTTCACAGAGGAGGCCTGTATGTCCGAAAGGTCCCACTGACTTGGCTTATCCACCTCTGGCTTGAATGTATGACCTACCCCTTTGTGCCTAAATGACCCTCAGGAGGGCCATGGAGAGCCCACCCCTAAGATAGTACCTCAGCTTCCCGTCACTCATTCATTCACACACACGTGCACATGAACTCACTCCCCACCATGTACCAGGCACTGCACCAAGCATAGAAATAATGATTTTATTTGGCTCACAAGACAGGTGGAAGAGTTCCTAGGCAAATAGATATCACTTTTAAAATGAGAAGGAAAAATAGGAAATAGTTAAACATTCACAATGGAAAATTACACAGCTATTAAAGATATGTATATATATATATATATATATATATACATAGAGAGAGAGTTTAAAACAGCATAGAAAGTTTTTATGACAAAATGTTTAGAGGAAAAGTAGAATACAAAATGTTATACAGTATGCTTATGTAAAATGCATAAGGAAAAAATGGACTGGAAGGAAATACACCAAAATGCTAATAGTGGGACGTAGCGTGACATTTCTCTGTATTTAACAACTTTCTTATAACAGATATCAGTTAACTTATGTCTTGTTATGACCTTCTTAATTACACAAGTAGTTTTGAAAACTATTTTTTAGATATTCAAACTGTAGTTATGAAACAAAATCCCAGTTGAGAATGCCACTTCTAATCCCAGTCTCCTCCCAAGACAATCACTGTTTTCAGTTTGATTTGTCTGGTTTCTTATGTACAGAGAGAAATAAAGTTAATATTTATGGGAGGTTTTCAACATAAGTGGAACGTTACACAAATTATTCTGCAACCTCACTTTTTTCACTTAATAATAAAGCTTGGGGATCTTTTCACAGATACTGTATACATATCTAGCTAAGGGTTTGAAGCATTAATAGTAGATCCTAATATGGCTATTCCACCACTTATTTAATATTCAGGCCATGAAGGTTGTTTCCATTTTGTCATTATTAAAAACAAATTGCAATGAACAGTCACATAGATGTCTCTTTGCACATATGTAGGACTATGCTTCTAGAATGGACACTAAGAAGCAAACTTTCTTAGTTGAAGTTTTGGATATTTTAACTTTAAAAGCTTCCATATAGAGATCCCATTCCCCCAGACACCACTGGCTACTTCCGGGAAAACTGGGGGTCTCAGCTGGTCAGTGGGGTCTCAGCTGGTCAGTGGGCCCCAAGGCTCCAGAGGTGGGGTTTCCCAGCATCCTCGAGGTCCTTGGGGTCACTAATGGGCTGCCTATCACCCAGGAACACAGACCTTCCACATCTGCCCCCCAGATGTGCCCTGTGGATCAAACCACAGGCCCTGCCTGGTGCCAGTCACCTGCAACATCCTGTTTAGATCATGAAAAAATGAGCAACGTGGGAGAAAAGGCTTCTCAAAGAAAGCCCACCACCCACTGAAGCTTACCATAGTTCTTTTTGCCTCATGCAGAAAGGTGTTTCCTCTAAAAAAAAAAAAAAAAAAATGTCCCTTGGGGAACTGAAAGTCAGAGCCAAGTGTTTTAATATTCCAGATAATTAATTTCTGGAAAAAACATAACTTAGAATGATTATCATTGCTTTCTCAGGAAACGTTATCTTTCTTTGCAGAGGCAAAGTGGACTCCAACTCAACCCAATTGCAGCCAAAGTGAGTTCATTCTGGCCCTTATGCTGAAAAGAGGGTCCTCAAGAGAGCTTGTGGGAACTCTGAGCTTGTGGGATGCTGGGTGACACACCGTCCACTCAGTTCACCTCACCGAGGCTGTGACAGAGCAGGTGCCTCTGGGAGAGAGGGAGCCTTTGACCTTTCACATCCCAGGCAAAGCTTTCTCCAAAACCTCCCTTTGAAAGGCCTCAGAATTGGCCTCAGAAGGGTTTCGGCACTCGCAGCGCTGACTCTCTTCTTTCCAAAGCAAGGAACCAGGCCTCAAAAGGGGCAGAATCTGCCCAAGACCTCACCGTCCTGCCCAGGGCTCTTCCCACATAACTCCTCTCACAAGGCCCAAGCTGGGCACAGCCTGGCAGCAGGAACAAAGGCAGGGCATAAATAGCTGGGACAAGGTACAAAGTGACCTGGTAAAAAGGCACCAACAAGGGCTTCCTGGGTTCAGAGGAAGGTTACTTCTTGTCTCTATGGTGGGGCAGGGGGAGGACCCATGGAGTAGGACCTCTGTGGGACCACCAGTGGCCCATAGTATCCATCTTGAACTCTTAGACCTGCTATGACTTTGGAAAAACAATAAAACTGAATCTGTATCGTCAATCATCTACCAATCCTCCAGAACAAATCCCAATCCCATCTCCTTGACTCCCCTCCTAGTTCAAGCCCATCCTCTCTGCTGGGTGACTCCCACAGCCTCCTTCCACTCCTGTCCCCCAATGGTCCATTCTCTACATGGTGACCAGAGAGATCTTCCCTTATAAAATAAGTGATGTGGGCCGGGCGTGGTGGCTCACACCTGTAATCTCAGCACTTTGGGAAGCTGAGGCGGGTGGATCACAAGGTCAGGAGATGGAGACCATCCTGGCTAACACGGTGAAACCCCATTTCTACTAAAAATACAAAAAATTAGCCAGGTGTGGTGGCGGGCACCTGTAGTCTCAGCTACTCAGGAGGTTGAGGCAGGAGGATCACTTGAACCTGGGAGGCGGAGGTTGCAGTGAGCCGAGATCTTGCCACTGCATTTCAGGGTGGGCGACAGAGCAAAACTCCATCTCAAAAAACAAAACAAAAAAGGAAACAAAATAAAATAAGTGATGTGATGTAACTCTTCTGCCTAAAAACTTCCAATCACTCCCCACTGCTCTTGGAAGAATTCAAATCTAGCATAGCCTACAAGGCCCCAGATGACCCAGGCCCTGCCTAACTCTCCAGCCTCGGCTCTATCCCACCTCCCCAGCTCTCTGCCGGTCTTCTCACTGTTCATGTGACAGACCATGCCCATTCCTGACTCAGGGTCTGTCCCAGGTTTCCCAGAAGAAGAACCTGAGAGGAGGGGTTCATGTGTAAGTGCTTATTAGGGAAGTGTTCCCATGAAAAGCCAGAAGGAGGTGAGCAAGATGGATCAGGAGGGGAAGGAGGCCAAGGAGGTGAGCACCATATCACCAAGGCCTACAGAGGGCGTCTGTGACCCAATACCTCTGGGGAGCCCTGGAAACAGCATGGGTCACTCCTGGAGCCATCCTCACCAGGGACAAGAGGGCTCGTAGGTGCACACCCATCAGTCATGGGTCAAGGGCTGCCCCGAAAGGGATGAAAATTCCCAGCTACCTCCTGCTATCTAGGGAAGGACAGCAGTTCCAGCAGCCTGAGGCCAGTCCGCCAATGCAGAACTGCCAAAGAGCCGCAGATGTGGGCACTGGGAGGAGGCGTGTACACAAGCAGGGGACACAGACACATGGGGATATGGGCAGAGCAGCAACAGCATCTCTCTCCCTGCTCTTCCCATCTCCTTGCATGACTCATTCCCTCTTTTTCCTACAATGTCCTCTCTATTGTCACTGGCTCCATCTCTCTAAAATCACCCTCCCTCCCACCCTGTCACTCTGCCATCTTACCCTGCTTCAGTTATCTTCATGGCCCAAACTCCCTCTGAAATGATCCAAGCAAATCAGCTTGTCTCCTGTGTATTGTTGGGGTCTCCCACTGGACTGGAAGGGTGGGGACCTGGCCTGGCTTATCTGCATCTTGTATACCCAGCACTTAGCACAGAAGACATTTTGAGGACTTTATTAATACTGCCTGGAGCATAGCAGGGCAATTTACATAACTAAAACTTTTCATTTATTTCCATTTCACAAGCACCTGCATAGCATTTACTATCTAAATTCCTTACAACCCATTTAATCCCCAGAATAACGCGATGAGGTAGGTACTATTATTATCCTCATTTTCCATGTTGGGAAATTGAGACTTGGAGGCTACAGAACTTGCTCAGAGTCACACGGCTGGTAGGAGATGTGGGCCAGGGCGCCAAGCCCAGGCCAGAGGCTTCAGAGGATCTGTTGGCTCTAAACAGCCTGCTGCAAGGTGGCGATCATTATCCTCTATCCAGGAGAAAACACTCAGAGAGGTTCCATGACTGAGCTCAAGCCCCAGAACTCACAGTAAGTGGAGCGGAGATTCTGATTCCAAAGTCATCCCCCAACCCAGGTGCCGCCATGAGTGACTTTACGGGCAGCATGCACAGATGCCTCATCCCTCCTTCCTCTGACTCTTCACTGCATGCTCTTGGCCCTCTGCATTGGTCCCTGGTGATCACCTCCAGCCCACTTTCCAGTGAGGAGAGAGATGCTGCCCCATGGCTGAGGAAGCCTTTTACCTCCCACCTCCTGCAAACTACGCAGGCTATTTGGTGGCCCAGCTGGGATAGTAACAGGTCCAGACATCTTGCAACCAGTAGCCCTCCTTGCAACACATTCAGCTGCCCCTGCCTAGAGGTAGAACACAACTCTCAAAAAGAAGCATTCCAGACAAGGTCACTGATTGTTAAGCAGTTGTGTGTGTGTGTGTGTGTGTATGTGGTGTATGTGTGGTGTATGTGTGGTGTGTATGTGTGTGTATGCATACATGTGTTGTCTTAGAAGGGGTAGGAAGGGCCAGAGGGATGTGTGGACAAGCAGATGAACTGGCAAGGCTGGAAACTTCCCACCATTACCATTCACAGTGAGACTTCATTAACCCAGATACCACAGTGCTGGAGACTGGAGGGGGGTGCAGTGTGGCCCACCACATTATCCACCAGCAAGTCAGATCCCCTGAGGGGAACCCTCCGAACTGGTGAAGTGATTCCTGCCACACTGTGTGTACCCTGCTCAACAATCTGGCTTTGAAACAGACACATGTGCACCCCCGCCCCCACAATCAGCATGCCCACCTCCCAGCTGAGCTTGCCAACAATTATGGCAATTCCTAAATCACAGTAGACAACTCACTGGGGGTTATTCAGTACCTTCTAATTAGTGTTACACACTGATTATCTGAGGCTATTGATATTGGCTTTAATGGTAATTATAATTTTCACATAAAATATTTAATAATCATTCATAATACAAGAAATTTGATTAAGGAGACAGCGTTTTTCTTGGATTTCCACATTGATCTCCTGAAGGCTCAGCTGGGTTTATTCCAAGCAGGAGTAAATATAGCTGACACAATTACCCATCAAAGGCTGTGGAAAACAGCAAACTCAGATTTACCCACCCCCACTGCTTCTCTGAAATACTCAACAACAGCTGTGAAAAATGGGCTAAGGCCATAGACAGGAGATTCACAAAAGAAGACATGTAAATGGCCAACCCATCTGTGGGAAAATATTTAGCCTCACTAATAATCAAGCAACATCCATTTAAATCAGACACCATCCCTTGTATCAAATCGGCAAAGACATATTTTATAACTACAACTGCTGCTGTTAGCAAAAATATGTACTGGGCCACTACAGACTTGTCTGCCACATTCTTCCCCTTCTAGAACATGCACCCACTTCCTGCAAATAATCACTTTTCCACCTTCTGCAATCACATGGTAGGAAGTGGGGCTGTCGTTTTCTGTCTGTCACCTCCACCTACTGTAAATGGCCAGAAGTAGATCTTTGACCTAAGATGAGCCCGTCACAGATGCCCACCTCACTGCCCTTCACGACTGGTCGGCCACAGGCATCTGACCCAGCCAGGCCAATGAGAGTGCTTCCCTGTGATCTTTCCATCTGGGAGCACAGACAGCTTCAGTACCTCTTAACAAAGGGGCAAATCTGGGAGATGGAAGCTGGGAGAGCCAGCAGCAGCCATCATCCATCAAACTCTCTGTGACACTTAAACATGGAGTTGTACAACCAAGACCCAGGATACTGTAGAGCCGGTTAGTGTTTTTGTCATCCACAACAGCAAATAGTACCCAAGCCACATCCCTCAAGTCCCTGCCTGTTTCCCTCAGAAACTATGACAATTTGCCTGAGTTCTCATCCCAGGCCATCATGAGGACAATCCAGGAAGCCCAGAGCAAGCTTGGAATCAGAATCTCACGCTGCTCTATGGGAGGGAGGAGGAACCCTGTCCACTACTTTCCTCTATCAGGGACTTGCAGGTGGCAGCCCAGGGGACGCCCTTCTGTAGGCATTCCAATGATTGCTTTGCAATGTCAATTCTCAGCACCCTCACCACCACCTCTTCCAACACATAAAACGCTACAAAGTTTACATTTCGTGAAGTGATTTCCAAACTTCTAGAAACCCCCTTGAGATGACAGAACCCAAGTACACAAACTCCCAAGTGCTCACAGTTTTTGCAGGTCCCCACCACAAGCCTTCCAAAGACCTCTGTGGCTTCCCTCTTCCAAGATACCTACTCTGCGTCAACCTCAATGAAATTAGGTGATCTCTCACGTGACTTCTAAATATGGACATGACTCCAACCAAACATGATCCTGCTCTTCAGAAGCCAGAAGGGCTGCTTTAATAAATAAATAGGAATAATTATGATTGTACCCAAGGACAATCCCAGCTTAACGCCTTTTTTCCCAGCATAATTATTAATAACACCTTTCCCTGTCAAAGGCATCCTGGTTTAGGTGATAAATTAGCCTTATCTATCAATAAATCTATAAGGCAGCCAGCCCCAGCCTAACAAATACACGGCCTCACATGTCCTCCTGCTGCCTTCATCGTAGTGGAAAACGGTGGAATCTCTTGCCTCATCTGAGCTCCAGGCAATATCTTTTAAACTTTCCTTCCACTGTGTGCAAAATGACTGAGAAGGAAAGTCCAAGTTCTTTTTGTCATCAGCTCACAAAATGGCTGAGCCAGCTGGGCCCTTTTCTTTGTGGGCTGTGCTGCCCTGTCCTTTCCAGCATGCCAGCATCCTCAAGTGGTTTGGGGAAAAGTTCCTTTCTCCAGACTGGACTGTAGTTCAAGGGAAGTTACAAATCTAAAAGAAAATGAATCACATTTGTGAGGCTCCTTTTTTCAGGTTTGTAGAAAACAGGAGCAATTCCTTCCCACTGCCCCCGCCCACCCCCCAAACATAAGCAGAGTCTGCGAGAACAGTTAGCTCACAGGCAGGAGTTAGAATTCCTACCATGTAGGCCTCCTTTATCTCTCTGCCCTGCAGTCATACTGCCTGGTTCAAACCCTGCCTCCTCCACTTACTAGTTCTATGACCTTGGCCACCTTGCTTGACATCAGTAGGTTCAGCTGCATCATCCACTGAGTTATGAGATTAAATGGGAGGATACGTACAGGGAATTTAGCCTAGTGCTCCCTAACATGAGAAGCTTTAGATAAATGTTAGCTATTGTCATTAATAATAGTAGTAAAGATCTATCAATCTTTACTATCAAGTAGTAAAGTTTAAAGTAGATGGGTAGGTTATGCTTTAGTGAGAAATTCACTCGGCATTTGAAAAGTTGACTTGCTGATATTTATGACTAATCTGACCACATATTAAGTCTATTTTATGGGTGCATAAACTGAGGCCAGGAAAAGCAAGTGCTTGCCCCCAAACTCCACCCTCTGAAAGGCCAAGCAGGGCTGAAAGTCCCACATGCATGTCACCATCCTGGGGAGAACACCCCATTCCTTGAAGAGTACTGGTCAGAGAATTCATGTTATAAGCATAATGTGAGGTGGACATCATTGTTATCCCCGTTCTGAAGTGGAGAAAACAGATCTACAGAGGTTAATTAACTTCTCCAAGGCCACACACAACTTGTAAGTGGCAGAGCAGGGATATGATCTCTGTGTGAAAGTCCAGATCCTGTGATATTAAGGAGTAAGTTGCATCCCGGCTTCCACCACCCCAAGAAAAAGATTTTGCTCTTGCTTAGCAGTAGGGCAGAATTAAGTGAGACCTGTTAACATTTTCACTCCCTTAAGAAAAAAAAAAAAAAAAAAGCAGCACATAATAAATTGTTTTGGCACAAAGTTTGTTTTCAGGTTTCAGGGCTAGATATTCATATGGTCCTGTGTGTTTCTATGAGTGGCTGTTGGCATAAGAAAATTCTCCTCCTAGTTTCTTCTAAATGAAATGGTGAAATGGTGACTTTGGCCACCTTGCTTAACATCAGTAGGTTCAGCTGTATCATCTACTGAGTTATGGGATTAAATGGGAGGACTTTGGGGGAGAAAGAATAGAGACCCCAAGGGAATAAGGCCATAAGGAGGATGACAACCCAGCCCACAGGGACACATTCCTGCTCCTCTGAGCTCGAGAAGGAACAGATCTACTCCCAACAGGGCACACCCAACACCTGCTCTGCCTCCCCTCACAAAGCTCTCAGCCCTCAAAGCACACGAAGTCTTACAAACCATGCTGGGCTTACCCACTGAGGACATGCTGGTGAGAAAGCAGGCACCACAGCCCCTGTTCCTTCCTGATGGTCATGTGCAGCTGTGCTCCAAAGGACAGGTGGGCCTAAAACCAAGAGACCAACTCCAGGTAGAAACATGCCCTAATTCAAAAAGGCACCTATAGGCCAAGAGTGACCTACCACAGGGAAGGAAAGCCCGGGAACGTTTGCCAAGATACCTTTAGCAGGTAACTCACCTTTACTGCCCCCATCAGGCGCCAGGGAACCTCTACATGCCCAGCTCAATACTCAGCTCAATGCCTCTGACCAGTACTCTTCAAGGATGGAGACATGAGTTTGGGACCTTCAGCCCTGCTTGGCCTTTTAGAGGTTGGAGTTTGGGGGAAAGCACTTGTTTTTCCTGGCCTCAGTTTATGCACCCATAAAATAGACTTAGTATGTGGTCTATGAAGAGGAGGAGGAAGAAGGTGCCATCTTCCAGAAGCACAGCACATTGTCCAGGTTCAGATGAGAAACACTCACGGGGCCCTCAGTGGAGAACAGAATCGAGGGCCAAGTGGTGTGGCTCAGGGTGAGGTTGGGTTCTTTCAGAGATAGAAGTCATGGCTATGTCTGGGACAGCCATGGTTGCCGAAGCTCAGTGGAGAAAGGCACATAGACAATGTCTGCAGGGTCACAATCACCTGCCCGTTCTCCCAGATGCCCTAGTCACCAGCAGCATGCAGGCCAGGTGAAGCTGGCAGATGCCAGCCCATTGTCAGGTCTGTGCTGCTGTTGGCCAGGAGGTAGGACAAGTAAGACACCTTTGGGGGATTTTTGAGGACCCTGAAGTTAAAGTGTCTCTAACCATACACCCACGATGTGCTGGCATTCACCTTTTTGCCCTGGGTCAAAAGAGAAAAAACTTCAGCATCCCCAACTGGGCCCTTACCTGACCCCTGTACTCCCAGAGCCTCCGTGATTCTTCCCCACCCAAGCAAGCCCAGTTTTGTGTACTTTCCAAGTGGCCTTTTCCTCCCCAGGTGCCTACCAGCAAAGCAGGTCATCCTGAACTTTACAGCCTCCCTTGGGCCAGGCCTGTATCCTGGACCATCCCACTTTTCTGAAGAATGAAATGAGGGATGTTTTCTATTTTAACGGCCACAGTTAAATGCTTCATGGGCCAAAACTGAGGCCAGATCACTTTATAATCATTCTTCTGGCTCCTGCATAATTGATGCCCCCTATGCACTTTTCATGATCTAATTTATCTACCTCCTAAAATATTTTGTAAAACCTGAATCCCATCTGTAATGATCTATGTCCACGTATAAAGTCTACCAAAGAATTTGCCATATAAGCTGCATTTGTGGATCTACACTCAGCTGCATTAGGTGAAGGCAGGACTGTTTCCAGGCAGGGCTGGAGGCCCGATCGGTCAAACAAGTCTAGCCTTGGCTTGGGAAACACACCCAGGGTAGAGGGATGCAGGGAGGGGGATTTCCCAAGACAGGCCAGCCTTGAGGATGGTGAGGAAGTGAGACAGGCATTGAGGGAGCAAAAAGGACTTCCTAGGGTCAACTACAGAGAGCCTGTGTGGCCCATCAGGTGGCAAAGATAACAACAACAACAACAACAATTATAATAGCAATAGTAACAGTGGTGACTGCTCTATCCAGACTGTTAAGTGTCGGGCACTGTGTAAGCACTTCCCAGGCATTAGTTCACTGATTCTCACTCATGAGGTGGGGACTATCACCATTCTCATTTCACAGATAAGAAAACTGAGGCTTAGAAAGAGGTAAGTAACTTGCTTGAGTTCCGGTAGTTAGTACATTAGAGAGATGAGATTCAAACCTGAGCAGGCTGACCTGAAGCCAGGTTCCCAACCCCTGCACCACCCTGTACTCCTAGGTGAGTCTGCCTCCTCAAACTTGATGTCCCAGGAACCTAGAAACCCTGAGTTTCAATAACCAATCAGCAAGCATTTTAGGGTAAAGTTGCCAGATTTCATTAAAAACAAAAACAGGACACCCTGTTGTGTGGGCAATATTTGGGATATACTTATACTAAAATACGATTCACTATTTATTTAGAATTCAAATTTAATTGGGTAGCCTCTATCTTACCTGGCAGTTCTATTTTGGGACCACTCACCATGTGTCCAGGACTGTGCTAGGGTTGGGACTACAGGGACTGCCTTCAACTGGAACCCAGCCTGCCTGGGTTTAAAGGAGATGGATACCAGCACAAGGGACAAACATGGGAAGGGGCAGTCTGATCCAAGTCTGCCTGCTGAACGCTTAGGGTTGTTGGGGGTCAGAGGCTCACAAAACAATGTCTTCCTGGAGGAGCACGGGGCCTGAACTGAACCCAGGGATGGGAAGAAGAGCAAAGACAGGAAGGAAGGGAGGCCACCCTCCCCGCCCCCACCCCCAGTCCCACGCCCTGCTCCTGAGGCCTGCACTCCACTCCTGGGTGCAGCCAAAATCCTCACTGGAGTCCAACACTCAGAGCAACAAACTCCAGGGCAAGCCAAAACTTGGGCCAGGCCCATCCCATAGGCGACCCCACCCAGAGGGGCCCACCTGCTATCCCATGAGCTGACCCAAGTCCACAGCTCCCTACACTCACAGCCCCAGCCTGTGCTCACTCTGCCCTTCCCACTTAGAGGCTGCCTGTCCTCCCCAGACCCTGCCTCTCATCAAGGGTCCAGCTCCACCCTCCCCTGTTCTACCTGCCAATCTCACGCCTGCTGGCCTGCCCTTAGACTATATCCCTTAGACCAAACATTTGCACATTGTTTATTATGCACCTAGCATGGAGCCTGGAACTTAGTTGGTGCTCGGTAAGTGGTCGTGAATGACTGAGAGTCACTCTGTCTGGCACCCTGCTTTCTATGTGTGTGGTTCCCCAGCAGAGGTTGGAACAGAGGGCGTGTCGGAGGAGATCCAGGGACAACACTCAACAGAGGAACACTGATGTGTCTCCATATCCCCAGCGCCCAGCCCAGGGCCTGGTGTGGAGCAGAGGTAAGAACTGTTTGCTGGAGAAGGGGACGTGAGATGGGGAGATCAGAAGCACGGTGGGAGAGTCCAGGCCTGGGAAGCGCTGCCTCTCCTCTGCTTCCCTCCATGGCTTGTTCTAGGACTTGGACAAGTCACAGACCACTCTTCGCTTCAGTTTCCGTGGCTGGAAAATGGAACATGGACACATTGCTCTGGCTGCTCAGCAGCCGGTTGCTAGGATGACGGGACCACTGTAATAGTACCTCCCTGCAAGGCGAGGCTCACACGAGGCCTAAAATGCAGTTGACTTGAGGCCCTGGACCTTGGCAAGTGCCACTCACACCAGTAGCCTCCCAAGCCCCAACTGGCCACGGCCCTGATGGTGACAAACTCCCCCTCCACGAGCCCAGCCACACAGCACTGCCCATGTCTCTGTGGCTTCTCCAAGTCCAGCCTCTCTGAGCAGAGGCCAAATAAAGATGGATTTGCTCTCTCTCGTGGCAAACACAACACCTCCGTCAATCTCTGGGCACCCAGACCATGCTCATTGTTCTTGTGTGAATTCCACAGATGCTTATAAACACTTCCATTACTTCTGAAGTTTTATTTATGGTTTTTGTTAAACCTTTACTCTGAAATTTGCCATTTTAAACACTCCCTGACTGAGTAAGATTTATGCGGTTTCCTCACACAGAAGCTACCTATAATGGACAGAGCCAAAATCAATTTATAGGGCCTCCAGAGCAGCAGACAACTTGTTTTTATTGGAAGAAGCTGTTCTCAGGAAGAAGAAAAAAAAATACATTACAACCCCAGAAATATCCACTCCTCCAAGAGGCAGATTGCACTGGGCACCCCTCTCTGCTCCTCCTTCAAAATGAGCTCAATAAAATGGCATAGAACCTGCTCCCCTTCAGACCAGAGATGGAAACAAGGATGCCAGCCTCCTCAGGAGAGGTCCCTGCCCCTCAGCGGCTTGGGATATACAGGTAGGGCACATGCTAACCTGAGCCCAGTGATTCAAATGGAGCCAGGAGTGGGAGGTGGTCAGGGTGGTGGGGGAAGGTTGGCCATGTTACCAATTCATTCATGTTCTAAATCCGCATCCGAAGGGAACCTCACCCACATGTTTTCAGGCCTTGTCAAATAAATTAGGAAATCTCTTCCTTTGAAGATCAATGGTATGGAGATGACTTTGAACTCTTAATATCAGGCATTAGCAAGATAATGTTAGGTTTTATAAAGAATGAAAAGAATTTACCAATTTTCTTCCAGCAATTCTCTCTGGACTCTACAAGGAAGCTAATCACTAGATAATTGTTCAATGACTCTTCAGGTCCATTCAAATTCATTGAATTTTTAGAGAGGGAAAAAGTAGAAGTCCCTTAAAGGACCAATTACCAAACTGCTGGGACCTATACCTCTGCCAGAAAACACAGTTCTGGGAAAAGCCGGGATGCAAAGAGATTGGTGTATTAGTTGGCTCAGGCTGTCGTAACAAAGTACCACCGACTGGGTGGCTTAAACCTCAGATGTTTATTTTTCTCACAGTTCTGGAGACTGAAGTCCAAGATCAAGGTTCTGGCTGATTCAATTTCTGTCAAGGGCATTCATCCAGGCTAGTAGATGACCACCCCTCACTGTCCTCATATGTTGGGGCGGGGGAATCTCTGATGTCTCTTCTTATAAGGACATGAATTTTATTGGATTAGGTCCCTGCCTTATGTCCTCATCTAAACTTAGTTACTTCTTTAGAGGCCCCATCTCCAAATACAGCCATATTGAGGACTAGGGCTTCAATACATGCATTTTGGGGAGACATAAATATTTACCCCATAACGCTGGGTCTGCCACAACTTGGTTCTCCACTCACAGGATTCCATTTCCTACCCCCATGTGGCGGCCCAAACCTTCTCCATGCTCTCCACCTCTGGTCTCCGCCTCTCCCTCCCCAGTACCTTCTGCAGGAGCCTCCAGTTCCCAAGCCACAGCTCAGAGTCCTTTCTCTGCTCAAAAACTTCAATGACTCCTCCATCATGCATATAATTAAGTCCGTAAGTTAGAAAGCCAGTAAATGCATTGATCTAAAAATGAACAAACTTACTTCAGAGTCAGGCAGACCTACATGAAAATCCTGGCTCTGATCTATAGTAGCTGTGTGATTTGGGATAATTTAATTAACCCCTCAGAGCCTCAGGTTTCTCATCTACAACATGGGGAAAATAACAGCTCTTACTTCATTGGTTTGTGGTAGAGATGAAAAGAGGGAATGCTGGGAAGTGCCTAGCAGAGTGCTTGGCATTTAAAACCAAATAAAATGTTAGCTCTGAGTGTCATTACGCTCTCTCAACAACCCACTGGTGATCACAGCCCCTCTTACGGTTTTAACACCATCTAAAGGCCAATGGCTCCTACATTTCCATCTCTAGCCCTGACCTCTCTCCAGGACTCCAGATGAATGAAGCCAGCTGCCCCCTCAACATCTCCACACAGATGTCAACAGGCATCTCAGGATCATCACGTGTAAAACAGCTCCTGATCCACTCCAACCTGTTCTACCCACAGCCTTCCTAATCCTGACTGCTGAGGCTAAAACTGTGAAGTCATCTTTGATTCCCCGCTGTCTCTCACATCCCACATTCAGATGTTAAGAAATCTTCTGTGTCCAGAACAAAACCGCTTACCACCTCCACGGCATTCGTCTAGCCCTCGCCTCTCACCTGGAGGCAGCAGCAGCCTCCTGACTGGCTCCCTGAGTCCACCCTTGCCCCAGAATGCTCAGGTTTTCACACATGCACACAAAATAATACTTTTAAAACAGAAGCCCTCATCTCACTGATGGTAAAGTCCAAAGTCCTATACTGGCCTGCCAGGCCCCATTGCCTCTCTGATCCCTTCTCCTACCACAGTCCCCTCACTCACTCTGCTGTAGCCACACTGCCTCCTTGCTGGTCCTTAGCATGCCAGGCACACTCCTGCTTCAGGCTCTCCTGCCCTTGCTACTCCTGCCTGGAGTGCTCTTCACCAGATAGCCACCTGGTTAGCTCCCTACAGCCTTCTCAAATTACTCAAATATCATCTTCCCAGAGAAAAGTCTACTCAGCTACCCTTGGCGAAATTGCAACCTGCATGCACATGTGCGTGCACACACACACACACACACATACACACTGTTCCCATCCTATCTCATCCTACTCATTCTTGTTTCCTTGAACTTACCTCTTCCTAACATACTATATACATTACATGTATATTATATTTATTTGTTTATTGTCTGCTTCCCCTTGGTAGAAACTAAATTCACATAGGAGTGATATTTGTTTTATTCACAGCTGTATATCCAGCCCCTAACACAGTGTCTAGCACACAGAGGTCACTCAGTAAACGTTTGTTGAACTAATGAGAGCTGAGCCATTCACTCACACATTTATTTAACAAATACCTGCTGAGCATCTTCCAAGCCCATCAGGGCTCAGTGTTTCCAGCCACTTTCCCTGGATGTCCCCCCACAGAACCTCTTACCAAACTGCCCTCGTCTGTCTACACACCTGCATCCTGAGTGCCCCTTCCCCTGCAGCCTTGCCCATTCCTATTCCACCTGTGGAAATCCTAGGCCTCCGCCAAGGGCAGCTCCCCTCCTCCTCCTCTGTGAGGTTTTGCATCAGTGTGGGAGCCTGGCCCTTGAGTTTCCCCATGCCTTTCCTCTAGCCATCTTCCCATTCTGCTGGGCATCAGCATGGGTTATGGCCTGTCCTACATTCCCACTGATCGCATTTTGCTCCTCTCAACCTCACCCGTGGTTCCAGGCACACCTCAGCTGTTCCAGAAAGATTTAGGAGTGAGTTGGCATGCCTTTGCATCAACCTGTAAATTAAGAAGGCAAAAGTAAACCTTGGTTTTGGAGAGTCAGCTAATTTGGCCCCTTGAGACAAGAGTGGTACGTAATGATATAATTACCTTCCTCCTGCCAGGCTCACAGCCCCATCAACAGCCCCAGAAGGAACATGCTGCCTCTCCCTCATGACATGTCTCCATGATGCAGCTGACCTGTGTCCTCCCACTGAATGCAGCTGCTGCACAGCCTGCCCTCAGGCTCCACCCCAGGCCCCATTAGGACTGCCCCTCCCAGCCCATGAAAAATACTGTGCATTCAGGAACAGAACAATGATACATTTGCTATAAACATGGGGTCTACCAGGCACCACACTCCACTGGTTTTTATCCTTGAAGGAATGAGTTCTGTTGAGCAATTTCTTGCTCAAAGATGGAATAACACATACGATCAAAAGCATTATCTTCCAGCCCTGCCCTGCAACCTCATTCTCTGAGAAAATAGGTGACACACCACCCATGACATCCCAGAGTTCATGTGTCCCCAAAGCTTGCTTCATCCGTGCACATCCATGTAGAAATTAACATAAAAACAACATCCTTGTTTCCGTCACTCTGTCTGACTGTCACTGACTTTAGCTCCTGCTCCTAGCAGGGGTCTGAGGGCACCAAGGTTAGGTGGGGAAGGCGAGGCCTATGTTGTAATCACATTTCCTCTCCTTTTGCTCATCTTCCCAGAGGAGAATGCAGTGGAAGTCATGGAAAGTCGAAGGAGAGGAATTATATTAAATGAGACATCCCTCCTCAAGTCAGCAGTGATCCCATGGCCCAAAGCAGCAATCCAAGTTTTATTTGCTCATAAACATTAATGGGACCAAACCTCATGGAAAGGAACAGGAAAAGCCAAATGGCAGAGAGCACAGTGATGCTGTAAAACTCGGGCTCAGAGCAGGAGGGGAAAGGTCAGAGCTCTGGGGAAAAGGGCGCTCAGAATCTCCCCTTCACAGAGGGACTGTCCTTGCTGGCTCTGGCGGGTAGATCTGGGCAGGTTTTTTAATTCGTTGGAATTCTATAAGTGCTTTTCTTGGGGAGGAAGAAAAAACTTAAAATACAAGGTGTGCTTTTAGTGGCCAACCTCTGCCAAAGATCAATGACAACTGAGGCCCACCCCTCAGGCTCTACATCCCTGACCAGCTGAGACCTGGGGAGGGACCACCCTCTTGGTGCAGGGACAGGACATCCTAACAGAATAGACAGATCCCAATCCCAGTCTAGTTAGTGACAACCAAAATGATTTTAGGTAAACTCATACAACTGCTCTCAGTCTCTGCTTTGTTATCCCCACCATGGGCACATCCCCTCTGCCTGCTGCTGGGGCTTAGAGCTGGTGCAAAGCACCATGTGAGCAATGAAGGTGTTCCCAGGCACCGTGCTGAGCTCCCGCCCACACCAACTCATTTGAGCCTTTCAGCAACCCTGTGAGATAGGCACTACGTTCCCCATTTTACAGATTAGAAACTGAGGCTCACAGGACCTAAGTCCCTGGTTCAAGGTCTCACAGCTGGAACATGGCAGCGCCAGGACTAGAACTCAGGTCTGTGTCAGGAGTTCATGTTTTTCAGCCAGAAGCTACCTGACCTGATTCCACACTGCGGCAGCCCAAGACTAGCACACAGCAGCTGCTTAAGCAAAGCCTGCTGAACTGAATTGATGCCCACTCCCGCGGTCTCACATCTCGCGGCAGCCCCTCAGGGTCAGCACCACCTCCTCCCCTGGCCCTACTAGAAGCAGCCCCGGGTTTGTTTCTCCCTCTCTGATTTGGAGGGAACCACAGGAGCGTGGAGGCCATTTCTGACCCTCCAGCTCTGTATTCAGGTTTTAACTTAGAGGGAGGAAAAGAGAACGTATTTTCTTTCCCAATTTCCTCTCTCATTTGAATATTGAATTCTGTGGGATTTGTAGACGCCCAGTTTCCCGGAGGAATTCCCTGAGAAGCCATCTGCTTGTGTGCTTCTGAGACTCCTTGGCAAATGAAAATGTAGGAGGCTAATCAATCATCCTGGGGAGCCGCTTGCCCTTTCCTGGGAGATGGGTGTGTATGCACGCCCTTGAACACAGGGCTGCACCTCTGAATCTCCGGGCTCTGCAGATGCACTGCCATTCTGGGCTGATCTCTGACTTGGGCCAGGTCTATCCAACCCAGAGGCCAAGGCAGTGACAAGGCCAAGAGAGAGGGCCAGGATAGCTTTTAGAAGGGCTCATGCTTTGGGTCAGAAATGCCAGGGGGCCACCACTGTGTGTTTGCCCACAGCAGACCCCACCACGGTTACAGACAGCGATGCAGACATAACACTACAAGCATATCCATCAGAAGTCAAGTCATGGGGCTGTCCCCAGGAAGTCAGCTCATTAGTGTGGCTGACCAAGGCCATGCTGGCCCTTAGAGGTGGCTGCTCCAGCTCCAGCAGCGACTCTGTGGGCATGAAAGCCTGGGTTCTGTTCAACCCACAGCAGACCACACTCAGGTGGGCCCTGTAAGTGAGCCCTTTCTTCCAAAATGGCCACTGCCTCCAATTTCTCTCACTGGGAATCAAGGCAGCATTGGTAGGTAACAAATGTGTGAACAGACAAACCAGCTTCTGAGTAGAATCCTGTTACATAAACCCTGACAAGCTGCAGAGGGCATCTGGTCACCCATGTAGTTCTATCAGTGGGCAAATCCAAGCCCTCTGGAGAGGGACAAGTCCTTGCCTAATGACTGCAAGACTCCCAACCCAGCACTGTATCCAAGCACACACCACAGCCATGTCCTCCCAGACTCCTGGTCAGCAGTGCCCACCTTTTGCAGCTAGCAGGCAGAAGACGGGGGGGTGGGGAAGATCCATCGCCTGCCACCCTTGAGCCATTCCTGGACCTCTCAAGGAAGCTCCACCTCTGAAGTGATTCCTCTTTCCCACTGGCCCTTCAACTCCTCCCTCTAAGCTTGGGGGGTTTTCTGTCACATGTCCAGGCTGCTCCTGGTGCCTTGACAAAAAGGTTTTCAAAACCAGAAGAATTTCTTTCAATATTTCATCATTATATGCAAAACAAGGCAGTCAGAACAGCCCGGGGCCTAAGCAGCTGCAGGTGATTGTGGATGGGACAGATGGAGAGTTTCTGCACACATCCTGTCCCCTGCAGAGCTTCCTGGCCCCAGGTGAGCTTTATTTGGCCGTGAAGGTGAATGTACAGGCTGGCTATGGGGCCAAATGCTCCGATTGAAGCAGGAAGCAATCTGTCTGCAAACTCAGGCCGGCAAGAGGATAGTGGGGTGGTGCAGAGTGAGCAAATGCGCCTGCGCCCTGGAAGCTCAGGGGAGGCCACGGCAAGCCAGAGAATAAATGCCCTGCCTCATGTTCACTGTGGAAGGAGATTTCAAGCTTGTAAGTCCACAAGGCTGTTAGCATGAGAATATAAAGTCATCAGAGTGCCCCAAGGTGTGCATGTCAACTTTCACAGCCTTTCTATGACGAAAGGGATCTGTGATCAAATAAGTTTAGGAAACACGGGATTAAAAAAAAGTTTAACAGGTTTCTTTAGCAGAAGGACTTCGGAAAGCTTTGGAATGCTGATGTTCATTGGGAATCTCCAAGAAGGAAGCACAGAATGGGACGTTTTCCAGGATTATTCAGTTGGCCGTAGGCAGCATTAACAGAGCATCTTAGGAGACTCTACCCCCATAAGGCCTTCTGAAATGGAGTGAAATCATGTCTAAGGAAGTTCTGGAGAAAGACACAAGTGCTCATAGGAGCCGAGTCTCTGTGGTTTTGGGTAACATGCCCTCCTCTTCCATGCAGCCTAAATTCCCCATCTGGGAACCTCCAATGAGTAAGGGAAGCACCATGCCCAAAGCTTGGAGCCCAAGTGGACATTTAGAGTGTGAATCCAGGCCTGCATGGGGAGGAGGTCACCTGGAGTCCACGGGGTCTCCCAAGCCCTGAAGACCCTGGCCCCTTGCTCAGTGTCCAACGTCCCTGCCCTGCACTTCCACTCTCTTTTCTCCCCTGGTCACTAGTCCTTCTGCTCTTCTTACCAGCCCCCCTCCCACTCCTCCAACCACTTCCCCATGTGCTCCTTATACAGCTGTCCCTCAGATAAGGACACAAGTCTTATTTGAAACGACAGAGAAATCTGTGCTACTGAAATGGGAGAGTTCCCTGAACCCCCACGCAGGACATGCGACAGGGGTGTAGCTCACCTGTTCAGTCACCGCTGCTGCTCAAATCCCTTATGGGAGGGGGAGCACACAGGCAGACCAGGTGCAGGAGCCCAAGTGGAATTGTGTTACAGTATGCCCTTTCAGCCTTGCTGTCTGCGGACAGCTTGACTGTCAACCAGCTCAGTGGACCCTCTGCCTTTCTGCAAGGGCAGAGGGCCAGTGTGACAGCTTCCTGTATCCCGAGCTCTGGTCCAGCATCCCAGAAAAATCAGGCCACACACAGACTCGAAGGATGGATGCAGGAGTTGTATTGAGCGGTGGAGGTAGCTCTCAGAGGGATGGATGGGGAGCCAGAAGTGGGGGATGGAATGGGAAGATGATCTTCCCCTGGAGCCTGACTGTCCAGCAGCCAAATCCCTCTCCGACCACCCCCAACCAAACTCCCCTTGGCGTTCAGACATTCCTCCTCTTCTTTCTCTGCCGCGTCATTCCGCTGTTCTGCCATCTGTCTGTCTGCTTGTCTCATCTCCTCACCTACTCTGGAGCCTGTGGTTCAGGGCTTATATGGGGTACAGGATAGGGGGCATGGTGGGCCAAATGGCAACTTTTTGGGGATGAAAACAGGCATGGCTGTTCCCATTTAGGGCCTCGGGTATCCAGGCTTGAGGGTGAGGCCTTTGCCAGGGAATCGCCCTGGGTAGAAGTGTTTCCGCCTCCTGTCTGTGTCACTGCCAGATTCACCAAGTCAAAAAGTGTTATGAAATCTTGGAGATGAACAGTGCCCATCCTTGGCTCCACTGAAGAGTAGACTGCATTGAGCCCAGGAATCCTCAGTCCCCTTTACCACCCTTCCTCTTGTTAATGGAAAAAACAAACTCTGTAAAATATTTTAAAGAGATTTATTCTGAGCCAGTATGAGTGACCATGGCCTGGCAAAATACAATCCCCAGAGGTCCTGACAAAGGGCACCCCAGGCAGTCAGATTCCAGTTTGGTTTTATACATTTTAGGGAGGCAGGAGTTACAGGCGAAGACATAAATCAATACATGGAAGGTAGACATTGATTGGCCTGAAAAGGCAGGATGTCTTGAAGCAGGGGCTTCCAAGTTTAGGTGGATTCGTGGATTCTTTAACCTGTAGTTGGTTAAAGGAGCAAGGCTCTGTCTAAAATTTGGAGTCAGCAGAAAGGAATGTTTTGAATTAAGATAAGGATGCTATGTAGTAAGACTGATGACCTGCAGGGTTCACTTAATCCTTGCCTTGCATGGCCTTAGATGTTGTTTAAAATTTGGCATTATTGCCACAAAGGTTCTATTCCATCTGTCTTAGGATCTCTATTTTAGCATTAATGCTGGTCAGTTGTGCCTAAACTCCAAAAGAGAGGGGGTATAACCAGGCATGTCCAGCTTCCCTTCCCGTCATGGCCAATAACTCAGATTTTCAGATTTCTCTGGGGTCCTCTTGGCCAAGAGGGGGTCCGTTCAGTCATTTGGGGGTGCTTAGGATTCCATTTTTAATTTACAGTCTTCTCAGTTCTCCGTAGGAGTCCAACTCAACCTCCTCCTTCCCAGGACTGGGGTACCTTATTTGCATCTTCCATCATCAAATGCCCCTTGCTTCAAAGACCCATCTCATACCCTGAGCAGCGCTTTGCTCCCCAAACATGCCCTGAGGTCAACCAGTCCCACCGCAGGGGACCCAGCCAACCTCCTGCTTCAAGTCTCAAGTCAGTCTGCTCTAAAAACAGCCTCGTGGCCCCAGAGCACAGCCACAAAAACCCAGATATGCTAAACTTCTCCCCACCCCCACAAACACACACACACACAATTGTGCAAGGACAACACTGGCCCGCAGGCTCTTCCTTCACACAAGAATCCAGCAACACCTATAGCTGAGCCAAAGCAAGTGCAACTTGGCTCATTCCAATCCTACGTGGCCCTCTGCTCATCTGTGAGCACGGGCCCATCCCAGACCCTACTGCTCAGCATATTTGCTTTTTCTCAGGTGATTTTCTGCTTCTGAGGTTTCTTCCCCTCAGGCCAAAAATAAGTAAAAATAAAATTTTAAATCATACATTTTGAGTTTCCAGAAGATGGGTTCTAGAGGTTTGGAATGTTATAATCCTTGAAATTCAGCTACTTCAGCCATCTCGCTTCCCAGAGGAGCAAACTCAGGGTGAGAGGGATGAAGGGAGCTGTGATTCTCAGAGGGAGGTCTGTACAGGGAAGTTTTTTTAAAAAATACCAGATTTTATCATTGTGGACAAATGAACTCTTCTCATATATTTGTTTCCTGGACATGGTTTTATGTTAGCTAAGCTGTAAGACTAGATTTAGAAAAAAAAAACTTAAAAAAAAAAAAGACACCAAACTGCATTTAACTAAGGGAGAGCTGAAACAGAAACAAGGGATGCCATGTACAGGTACTGGGCTCCCGCTTCTCTCCCAGTCAATCCTCATGCACAGGGCTCTGACCTAGACAACCTCACAACATCCTGCGGTGGCCATACCCAGCCATAACAGAGAACATCAAGGGACAACCGAAATCTTAGAAAGCCTCTTGTCCCCGCTCAGTTCTGTGGGCTCCTACAGCCCTGTACTCCCCAAACCCATCACCCCCATGCCTACCAAGTAGCTGTCGGTTCTGTCTGCCTTCCCCACCCTGAAGGCACAGACCTTAGTCATTGTATCCCCAGCTTCCTACGGTGGGCCTAGGACACATTAATTAATTTATTAATGGAGGCAGGGGAGGGAGAGAGAAAGGGAAGGAGAGGATAAGGAAGGGAGGGAGGGAGGGATGGAGGAAGGGAGGGAGGGATGGAGGAAGGGAGGGAGGGAGGGATGGAGGAAGGGAGGGAGGGAGGGATGGAGGAAGGGAGGGAGGGAGGGATGGAGGAAGGGAAGGAATTAGAGGGGAGGAGAGAGGGAGGAAGGTAGAGAGGAAAGGAGGTGGGGAGGAAAGGAAAGAAGGAGGGAAGGCAGGGAGAAAGAATCTAGCCAGCCACCCCTGACTGGTGAGACACCAGCTTCCCTGGGTTCCACGTGCCCCTCTTCTCCTGGGCATGTAAGCTAATGTTCACAGGTCTTCTAACACTGGGATCTTCCCAGCACCCCGTGGGCACCAGGCCCAGAGACGAAACCTAGTGGGGGAGTCAACACCAGGGGTGAGCCATCCCTGCAGACCTTTCTGGTCTGGCACTCTGAAAATGGCCCACTGTGACCAGTACCCATTCAAGCTAGTTTCAGCAGAAAAGAACTTATGAGGTCACTAAAGCATCCCACGGTGCTCAGGGACTCAGGAAAATTCTAGAACTGAAGATGGGTTAAGCCACAGACACTGCTTCTCATCTCCATACCTCCGAGCTCCTGACAGGTGAGCCACTCTGCCCTTCCAGAAGTCCACCTGTCTGCAACCCCACGCTAGGTACAGGGCTCTGAGGCAGGCCCTGGGAGCCCACTCAGACTCAGAGACATGGGGTACCTGTGGCTGGCAGCCACAACGTCTCTCCTCCTACCCTGCCCCCAGCAGGAGATGGTTGTATGCTATCTGCAAATTCTTACCCATCTCATCTCTCTCCCAGGCTGCAGCTGGTAACGCCTCCCCCTCTTGGCCCAGCTTGCCTAGCTGCCCTCACCTTGACAACCACAGAAAAGCCAAAGACTGCACACATGTGCACCACACTATTTATCCTCCTGCCTGTGTTTGCTACAGTAGCCCCACATAAAACATAACAAGGCCACAACAGAGAGGCGACACGTGCCATGTACCAGCTCCCCATACTGCTCAAGGAGGAAAGGCACCTGGTGATGTTCTGCAGTTCATCCCCTGCAGCACCTGAGCACCCTTCTCTCTCAGCATACATCCCTGCCTGCTGGGGGAAAGCCAGGGACCTGCACGAAACATCAGCACACGGCGTCCCAGCCCATGCAGTTGTCATGGACAACAGGAGTTCAGAGGAAAGTGCGGGGCATGTAGACCATATGGGCTGCAGGAATTCAGATAGCTATCAGAGTCCAGGATGATTTAGGGAAAGGAGTTTACAAAACAGGCTTATTTTGGAAAGGTTGGTGCTGAGAAGCGGTCCTTCCCAATGTTGGGGGGCAGTCAAAGCAAGGGCAAAGAGATGCAGATGGGATAGAGACAGTACTCAGGGAGGGGACAGGGAGGAACCACCTTCCTGGCCAAGGCTGGTGAGGCAGTCTTGCACCACGGTTTAGGGCAGGGGTATCCAATCTTTTGGCTTCCATAGGCGACATTGGAAGAAGAAAAATTGTCTTGGGCCACACATAAAACACACTAACACTAACGATAGCTGATGAGCTTTAAAAAAGGTCGGTGCATAAATGTCATAATGTTTTGAGAAAGTTTATGAATTTGTGTTGGGCTGCATTCAAAGCCATCCTGGGCCACAGGTTGGACAAGCTTTGTTTAAGGGGAACAGGGACCAACCGCTTCCTCCTCCCACTGCCCTGCAAGCTGGCATTTTCTCCTTCCCCTCCCCCTGCAAATGACCACCTTTCTCAAAATAACTACTTTGCAGCCCTTTCTTGAGGGGCTTTTAATGGCTTTTGAAATATAAGCCTGGAGCTACAAATGCTGCCTGGCCAATTTACTCGAATGCTTCACCTCCCCAGACATTTTTTCTAAAATGACTTTCCTTCTTCCACCACAAACAGAGCCTTTGGAGCAATGCGCCTTTTAGTCAACAATTATAAGAAGTTTTAGAAGTCACTTTTAAAAGGCTGTCATGGCAAAGCTGCTCAGCTATATCTCTATTCCTGAGGGACTGCCTGGTGGTGGCAGGAAGCAGGCACCGGCGGGAGGTGGGGAGGTGGGGAGCAGCCTTCATCCATCACGCTGCCACGACAGGCCCCGGCACCCGGGGGTCCTCGAAGTACACATCTGCAGCCCAGCAGCACTGGCATGATTTATCACAGGCAGGTTGTCGCCTTCACCTGGTCGGGTTTCTCCGTTTTTTGGTTGCTTCTCCTCTCACCGACCTCCAGATATTTCTGTTCCTCGGGCCCCAGGCCTGGTCCATCCTGACCCCACACATTGGTGCCCACTGCTGCGACTTCGCTCACTGTCTCTGAACCAACAGCTTCCATGCCTGTGTCTCCAGCCCAGACCCAGAGACCAACTGCTTTCCAGGCATCTCTTCAAACTCAATGCCGAAGAACACGTGTTTATTTCCTCCCAATCAGCTTCTTCCCAGCCTTCTGCACCTCAGCCGGTGGCACCACCATCTCCCCAGGCCACAAGCCTTGCCATCACCCTTCATTCCTCTCTCTCTCCACACCACCGTGTCCCAAACCAATTCCATCCATGAGACCAGTTGGCTTTACCTCCTAACCACATCCTGAGTCTGACGCTCTGTACCACCTCTGCCGCTTCAGCCTCCTGTAGCAGCCACCATCTCTCACCTGCACAACAGCCTAGCTTCCTTTCTCTCTGCCTCATGCAGCAGCTAGGGAGACCATCCTGCAGTGAGCATAACCACAGCGGTGTCCCCGCCCCACTGCCAGCCAGGGCCCTGATGCGAGGGGTTCAGCCCAGGTGCAGTTAGGGGAACCCCTTCCTCCCCTCCAAGTTATCTGGGGCTGGAGAGACAAGAGGAGGCATGGGGGAGCCAGACAGTACCCATTCCTCTGATCCTCTCCGCTGAGGGCTCTAGTGGGACAGAACCAAGTTCCTACTCCCAGGCGAGCTGGAGGTGGCAAGTGGAGACCCTCAGTCATTGCCCCTTCCAGCCAGCAGCCCTGTGCTCTCTGGTCAGAGCCTGGGCATGCAAACACACCTCCCTGCTCCCTACTCCTTTCATCTCATCAATATCCAAAATCCAGCCCATCCTTCCTCTCTCAGCCTACTGTGCCCTTCTCAAGGGAGCCTCCTGCGCCACAGACTAGGTCAGTCCTGAGCTATCTGAACACCTGTGCCTCTCCTTCAGAGCACTTAGCTCATTGCTGCTAAGTAATATGTTAACCAACTGGGTAATGTCTTTGGGTTGAACACTTGACTTCCCCGATGGACTTTCAAACTCTGTAAGGGCCTGGACTGATTTTGTTTACAATTAATCTCCAGGGCGTGGCACACAGTAGGTTTTCAGTAAATATTGACCAAATAGATGCGTAATTCTGCAATTCCTAAGGAGGAGGTTGATGGGAACTAAGGAATCAAGGAAAGAGGAGAGAGAGGGAATGTTTGGATCACTCCTGGATGGGGTGTTTTCAACATAAAACCCATGCAGCTGAAAGGTCCAGTTATCTTCAGACACAGTATCCAGGGAAAAACCAAATATGACATTCAAAATAAGCTCATGGCAAATACAACATCATTGAAGGAAGCAAGAACCTTTGTAATGCTCCAGGGAGGAGTCCAGCCGCCGTCATCCCCAGTCAGCCTGCAGGCCGCTGGCCAGCCTTACCAGAGCTGGGAAAGGGCCTGGCTGGACTCCCAGCTACACACATGTAAGATGATGCTGACAAAACTGAGGGCCTCACGCGGCATTTGTTCTCTGCATGGAGGCACCATCATCCCAGCCCAAGCCTCTTCCTGTTCTATTTATTTCTGAAAATAGATTGCTGTACCTGCAACTTTTATTCCTTTGGGGAACCATCCCTTCCGCTCTCCTTGTGGTCCTGTGGGACTACCAGTCACTGTTTCCCTCCTCTAGCCCCAGACTCTCACCACAGAGGTGGGCAGCTGTGCCCAGCTGAAACAACTACAGTGCCACATCTCCCCAAACACAGTAACTGGTATAGGTGTACACAACTTAGCAAGGTGTCTCATTTCCAGGCACATATACATAGGTGTGGAGAGGAGGCTTGCTTTCCACTGACTGCCAAGCTGGGGCCACGTACGCCTGGAGTTGCTAGCAGCCATTTTCCCTGACTATATGAAGGAAGCCCACCTGTAGTACGGGAGAATTAGACTCACACATGAACAAACAATCAGATAGAGCAGAACCAAGAGAAGGAGGAGAGAGAAAGACCATCATTTGTGTTGCTGGATCTGACCTTACCTGAAGGCAAGCACCCCTGAATGTCTCACTTTGTGAGTCAAACAACCTTTTCAGCTTGAGGGGTTTGCCTGTTGTGTACAATCAAGAATACCAATGAATATAGCTTTCTTCCTGAGACACTCCCCAGATTGACCCACATACCTGAACAAACTCACCTCCTCAAACTCCATGCCAAGTGTCTAAGATGTCTAAGATTATAGTCTGCATGTAAGAGCTGGCCAGGCAACAGTAAGCTAGAAGAAGGGAAATCACAGTTGGGCCCCGCCTCTATACTTCAACCCAACCCCCAGGGATATACCTCCCACTACAGGCTTTTGCTTCCCCACCTTAGGAAGCTTGGAATACAAGGGCCACAACTGTCATCTCCCCAAGTCCAAGAGCACCTCCTGGAGTCCCAGACCGTCTCTCCTCCCAAATGGGAAAAAGTCCTCTGCAAACCCACTATTCACCCCACCCTAGGTAGCAGAAACATGGGGGCAGAAGCATGGTCTTTCTGGGTGGAGTAGGGATGCCCCTCTAAGTGGTACTCCCACCCACTCTTCATTTCTTCAAAAATTGTGTATTTAGTCCTTACCTTGTGCCAGGCACTATGCTAGGCACTGGGGCTACAAAGACCCTCATGCCAAACTGTCTGTTGTCTACCTGGTATCAGTGAGCCTTCTTCTACACCCTCTTCCACATCCCAGGAGTCCCATATCTGCAGGGTTCCAATTAGAGTATACCAATGAGAGGCGCTCATGTGAGATTTGGAGGGCAGAAGAGAAAGAGAAGCCCTGATTTTCAGGTGGAAGCTATGAGCCAATGAGTTGAGGTTTCACCAATGGCCTCCAGGTTTTCTCTGAGAATCTCCTGCTTCAAGGCTGGAGGCAGTTGAAATCATCAGCTAGCTTCCCACAAGATGCTTACATTTCCAAATCCTGAATGTAGCCTTTCTGAATTTTGCTTCCCCCATCCCACCTCCAACAATTGGATAAGCCTCTAAATCCCTATATTCAATCCCTTTCTGCTCAAAATTCCTGGAAAGGTTCCGGTTCTCCATGCCCTAAAGGACCTTGGCCTCATCCTGGATAAAGGCAACAAGACCAAAGTCTCCCCACAGTGGCCCAAAGGAAAAGTTGGGTCTCTCCTGGCACTTTGGAGAAAAGCCTTGCCTGGTCACATTGTCCTCAGGGCCTGCCAGGATACTGCATGGCTGATATAGTGCAGTGCCCACTACACCATAGCAAGTCAGCACAGCCAATGACTGTACAGTCATTGAAAACCTGGCAAACCCTTTTAGGATCACACCAGGCAAGGATAAGTGAACTTAGCCTAGTGGGTATACTATGGCTGAAAACACACACACAGGGAGTAAAACTATATCTTTGACCCCTAAACATTGAAAAGGGCAGAATAGAACAAGCCATGAAACAGTCTGACTCCTTGTTAACTGATCTGCAGGATACCTAGAAAGCGGTGCAGGGAAGTCATTTATGCCAGACCCAGTCACCCACTGTCACCTGTGTGGAGCCCTCCTTGGCTGGGGCTTCCACTCCCTTCCTGACTCTCAGAACTGCACATGTTGGGCCGAGGCAGGTGTATCATGAGGTCAGGAGATCGAGACCACCCTGGTTAACATGGTGAAACCCCATCTCTACTAAAAATACAAAAAATTAGCCGGGCGTCGTGGCGGGCACCTGTAGTCCCAGCTACTCGGGAGGCTGAGGCAGGAGAACGGCGTGAACCCCGGAGGCGGAGCTTGCAGTGAGCCGAGATCGCGCCACTGCACTCCAGCCTGGGCGACAGAGTGAGACTCCGTCTCAAAAAAAAAAAAAAGAAAAAAAATAGAACCGCACATGTTGGGACCCTCTTCACAGCCCCTCAGGCAGCCTTCTCCTAATGCCACCTCTCTCTTAGCCCCAACCCCACTGCCTCCTTGGTTTCTTAATTCCCTCTGCTTGCCCCTCCCAGAATCCCTCTCTTGGCCTCCTCAGTCTTCAGACTCAGTACTCCTTCATCCACTTCACCCACCTCCCCTCATTTCCCAGCCCATTTCCCCATTGAGCTTGAGAGCCAGGCCCCTAGGGAGGCAATGAAGGTCCCACATTCAAAAATGCACCAGACAATCATGACCCTACTCTGCCAGGAGTCCACCCTAGGCATAACCCCATGCACTATTACCCAGAAAGAGCCTCCGCCTCCACTCCCTCCTTCAGCTGCATCACTCAAGAGTCCCTTGAGCTATCCCAACTTGGTGTATGCCCCACAAGGAAGGTTTGTGCCATGCTCCAGCCAGAGGGTGGAGAAGAGGGAACAAAAAACTCAAGCTACCACATGTGCATATGAAAAGAACTGTGCAGAAATGTGACTATTGTATCCAGAGTGGTGAGATGATGGGTTGTTTCCTAAGATTCCCTGTTATTGCATGATCTTTTCAGTAAAAAGAAAATAAATAGAAAGAGATCACGTGATCACTTAAATCTTCCTGAAGGTTTGTATGAGTGCTGAAATTAGCACATGTGGCACTGTGGGAGAAGAATTTTTCCAAGCTCTCCTCTCCCAGATAGCTGTTCCACCTCCAGGATGTCCTGTGCCCTGCTCTGCTCAGTTCTCCCAACAGGCCTGAGACTTCCATGGTACTATTACTGGAGCACCATTTTGAGTTTGAACTGTTTGGAGACTGTGGGTGTAGCCCCCCACCAGCCCTCAGTTCCCTGCCAGACTTCTCAGCTCTGGGTCACTGTTGTGAATCTCAGTGTCATCATCTCTATGTGGCAGAATGTGCAAACTGAGTTAACACCACAGTCAGGCTGGGGCCAGACCCCCCAACCCCCGATCAGAAGGTTCCAGTTCACCAAGTTGCCTGCATCCCCATGTATGGGATACCGCCTAATGAAATTTGCTGGAATCACCCCAGCCAATACTGCTAACTTTTCTTTTATTTTCTATTCCGAAAATCTGTCAAACTCATCATCTCTGGCCCGCAAAACAAATTTATTTTTTGAGTCATGTAGCAAAAAATTGAAGTTGAAATGCTGCGAGGGTAGCGGCTTTTGTCTTGGTGTCGGGCGTCTGTGAAATCTAATAGAGTCGTTCTTTGACAACATTATCTGTGTTTGGTTAATTTGGTGGAGTAGACAACGTCCTCCACTGAACAGGAAGAATAGAATGCACAGTCCTAGGAAAGCAGAGAGTTGGCCCATGGTAGATAATTTCCTTCCACTATTCATCCTGCAGATAGGCACTCAATTACAGAGGTGCTCATAGGTAAATTTCCATTCATTCTTTTATCACCTTGCAAATGAAATAGTCATTTTTTAAATAGCATGAGCAGAGATGCATGTCAGTAAACAAAAGGGCAGGCCTCCTTATCACAGTATATTTTGTCCTGATTATTTGTTCTTCTATCCCGCAGAAAGCTCTGCATCTAATTCACAGGTTTGGCCACCTCTTGCCAACTTGTTCTTATTAATGCAGCCCAAACTGGGTTGCTGATGCACAGTAACAGGAACAAACCTTTCCTGAGCTCGACGTTCAGGGGCCTCGGCCCAGGGCTGAGCGGATGGAGGATAGGAAGTGCCCCTGCCCCTGAGAACCGCCTGAGTGCTGCTGGGTGGCTACTGGTACCAATTACTGGTGTTAGCTTCTGGTACCAACTATGCTGCCCCATAACTGCTTATTTTCTGAAGCAGGACTTGGAGCAACCTGGAGGGGGGCACCCTGCTCTGCATAAATGGAAAGACAAGTACCCCAGATGATCCTCCAGGCAAATGCCACCTAAGGGAGCCCAGTCTTTGCAGAGCCCACCTAGTCAGGGCGATGCCCACAATCATGACTGAAAGGACTTATGAGGATGCTCCAGGGAACATTTCAGGTATGGACTGTCAATCACGCCCACATCTATGAATATGCATAAGTTTCATGGATATTCATGAGCATTCCAGCAACCTCAAAGTTCCTCCTTACAACAATAGCACAATTCCTTTTGTTGTTAAACAGCCTCTTCACATTAAGCGGTCTGCTGGGTCAGAAGAGGAGGCTGGGAAGGAAATATACATCTCTCCTGCCTGTTCCTCAATCTCCCAGCCAGCCAGGGCTAATATTTACTTACTGTAGCTAAAATGCTTTGTGCCTCAAAGGCAAGCGGCTGCTTTCAAAATGCAAGCATGACCCCTTGAGTGTCACTCACCTCACCCAGTGCTATATAGGGAGACTGCGTTCAAACTCCATTTCTGTAAATAGAATTCTACTTCAGAGAGTTTTTTCTTAAAACATTCTTTTATGACCAGCTTATATGGGGTCAAGGGGGCTCCTCACACTTTAAACGGAGGACAAATGGCTTAATCAAAGAGGATGTTCTGCAAACAGATGTTTAACAGCACAGGAGGGTACTCAAATTTCAGGAAGCCTGTCATGCTGCTCTCCCTTGGAACTCTGTTCCCTCTCTTTCCACCAGCTGAATTGTGCCTCTGATAGTCAGTGAGGATGCTCTGTAACCAGCAAAGAGCTGTAGGTATGTGGGCCGTTGAGGCAACACCCTGGAAACCAAGAGGTCTTTGGTAAACAGGATAGGGCAGGGAGAACCACAGGGTTATCTCTTGAAGCTGAGACGGCCAGTGGGTCATGTCCTCTCACCGCAAAATCCAAATGGAACTAAGGGAGACCCAAGTCACACATCTAGACAGCTTAACTTACGAGTGAATCTTGTCCCTGGTGGTAGAGACAGTGTCTTCTCCTCACGCTTACGATGGTGCCTTCTGGGAGAACCTCCTTGATTTCCAGCCTGAACCCTCCCTTCCCTAGACTTCCTGCGCTCAGCTTCCCAGGCACTCGGACACTGCCTTCTGCTGCCTTGGATTTTTTCTGCTTCTGTCTCTACCCACCAAGCACTACGAACTCCTTAAAAAAAGAGGAGGTCATCTGCACGACCTGAAATAGATCCTTGTTAGATTACACAGAGAACTTCACGTTTCTAAGGCATGAAATGTGAAATCCTCCACTGAGGCTTTACTTTTTAATATAGTCAAATATTTTATTTTTCCCCAGAATTTAAACTTCTATCAAAGTTGTCACTGCAAACTAGAATGCATCTTTAAGACATAGTGCATCTCTAACAGAACACAACATGTGGCTTTTCTAAGTAGCCAGGGTGCTGAGAGCTCGTGGAGCCCTCGGGGCTAGACCCAGGGAGAACAGAGGAGGGGAGTGTCCCAGGACAGAGCAGGCTCAAAGGAGTGAAGCCATGTTGTTCAACCTGGGGCACATCTGGTGAAGCTCAATCTCCAGTCCTGATGGTCCAAGCCAATTAACTGCTACCAGACATGACTCTCGTCATCTTGTCCTCAAACCCACCCAGGCTTGAGGGCTAGTGTGAAGCAGGAACTGAGGAGAACACCGGCAGCTGGAAGTCCAGATGTTAAGGGACTTCAGTGTGAACTTCGCAGTATTAAAAATAAAATCAAAAAATTAAAGAGAAAAGTTAAGTATGCTATCTTGGCTTGTTTCCTTCAGGATGACTTTGAAAGCCTGATGGTGAAACTGAGCCTTCCGAAATATTTTCCCTCACGTCTCCCCCAAAGTCAGTGAAAGAGGACATCCGGGAACAAGCCAGCTGGGATTGCACTCAGCTGCCCCTCCATGCTTCTGTGCTGGAGGAGAAGATGGAAAAACCCAGAGCCAACCTGAAAACCCAAACACCACAAAGGGCAAATGTACCCTTCACTCACTCCCCGCCCCCCGCCACCCCCCACCACCCCCGCACACAAACAAAACACAACTGAACCTGGAAAATAGAATAGAAAAAGGAATTCAGTGAACCACCAGGACTGTCAGGACGTGTGGTCACTAGCAGCTCAATCTGCTCACTTCAAGGGCAGTTCTTTTGGACAGGTTGTGTGAACTTGAGTATAAGAGCCAGAGAAAAGAGGGCCATTTCCTAGTGGTAGGTATAATAAGAGGACCTCAGGCCGGTGCGTTGGCTCACGCCTGTAATCCTAGCATCTTGGGAGGCCAAGATGGGTGGATCACTTGAGGTCAGGGGTTCGAGACCGGCCTGGCCAACATGGTGAAACCCCATCTCTACTAAAAATACAAAAAATTAGCTGGGCATGGTGGTGCACGGCTATAATCCCAGCTACTCAGGAGGCTGAGGCAGGAGAATTGCTTGAACCCAGGAGGTGGAGGTGCAGTGAGCAGGGATCGCACCACTGCACTCCAGCCTGGGTGACAGAGGGAGACAACGTCTCAAAAAAAAAAAGAAAAAAAGAAGACCTCAGAGGGTAATGTGGTTGCTGAAGATGGTGTGGCAGACAGAGGAGTGCAGGAGTATCTTTTGCTACCCCCAAAGCTCTCAGTCTGGTGTGTCCCAGCATCCCCTCCTGGGCCTGCACCCCACTTTCAGTAGAATTGGTCTCAACAAACAAGATCTGGGGTTTCAAAAGCTACAAGAAATAAAGTCCACCCCCCAAGTCAGGATAGCACCAAAAATGGAAAAAAAAAGAAAAAAAGAACATCATATAGAAATAAATTCCAAACTACCATGTGGCCAGATGAAACTAGTTCACAGAGACAGAAGGAAGGAGTAAGGACCAGTGTGAGGACTATACCTGAAACTGCCAATGCCATGCGTCCCACAGCTGTTAGAGGCTGCATGGAAACTGGAAGGTATGACTTCTTCCTCTGTGTGAGGTCTTCCCAGCCTGACAGTCCAGACCAGGAGGACACCACTGCCTTCCAACCAGTCCAGAGACATTAATTGAGCACCTGCTATTTTCCAGGCCTGGTGCAGGTGTCTGGGAATATCATGATGCACAAAGGCAGACCAGGGCTGCCCTCAAGGCATTCTGGCTCAGCTTGGGATATAGACATTCAATACACAATTACACAAAGAGGAGCAATGCACTGATAGGCGGGACAGGTGCTTCAAGGCTGTAAGTCTCTTTCAAAGAGTGCCACATGTGCCACAGACTCGGCTCATTCTTGACAGCAGGGAGAGCCTGGGAATGACACCTAAGGACCTCCTCTGCATAAAACCTGCCCATGCAGATCTTCTGGCTTTTGAGGATCTGACTCCTGGAGCCACCACTAACTACTAGGGTTGCCCCTCTTACAAATGACACCTGGGGGCTGGCCCAGAACTTCCAGGCTATCAGAATCCTCCAGTTCTTCTGGCACAGCCTTCCCAGGAGCCTGTGTCCAGCTCTCCAGACATGATGGCTACAGGATTTGTATTTTGAAAATTCAGTTGCCTTTCCCATTGCCTCATGCCATATTAATCAGCCTCAAACACCAACTTTATCTCATCATTCTGAAGCTGCGTTGTTGTCTGTGGTAATATCCAAGGTCCATTGTCTCATGCCAAGAAAATTAAGGACAGGGACACATACAAGGCATGAGTTTAGGAGCAGGGGTTTAACAAGCAAAAGAAAGAGAAAGAAGAATCTCTCTCTCTCCTGCGAGAGAGAAAGGGGCGCCCAAGTGGGAATTCTGGCCCACAGCGGAGTGCACCAGATTTTATAGACAGGCTTGAGGAGGCAGTGTCTGATTTACATAGGGCCCAAAGACTCGTTGGACCAGGTGTGACGTTTACATAAAATGTGGGGAAACTGACTGCCCCACCTGACCTTATTATGCAAATGGGGTATTTGCCCGGCCAGCACCATGTTGCCTGTTCCTAACTGCACATGTGACTGGCAAAGAGAAGGGAAGATGAAGCCACCATTTTGAACACACCTAGTCCCAGGTAGTCTTTTCTTATTGGCACAACTGCTGGCATTCACCTGTGCAAGCTTCCAGCTTGCTTGTCTATGCTTGCAGCTCGATTTTACAGGCTGCTTTTTGTCAGAAAAGAAAATTATTTGGGGGCTGCTTTTCGTTAAAAGGAAAACCTTACCAGGGGCTCCCATACCGTCACTATCTGCCTAAATAATTTCTTAAGTCCTATATCAATTCCACTCCTCAAAAGTGCATTATTTCCAAGCAGGCAGTCGTGGGCCTGTCCAGCTCTATTTCCCTTATGCACCCAAACAAAACCCTTACTTTTGAAGAAAAAACAAAGGTTATTGAGTTCTGATATAGACACTTAGCAAGCTGTCACACTTACCCTAGACCTCTTCATAATCCCTTTCCTCTTCACCATTTCCCCCAAGCACGTTGAGCTACTTCCACCTCAAGGTTTGGTTTCATACCTAGGGGGCCCTTTCATATCTTTATTCTCCCTGCCCTTCAAGGCTTGCTCAGGACTTGCCTCTTCCATGCAGCCTCCTAGATTGCTCTCATAAATGGGTGTCTAAAATCCTATCCTGAACAAAAGCTCCCAGCATCCTGGGTACACCCTGGGACTCAGCCAGCAGGACTGCTGCCCGAGGCATCCCCAAGAAGCATGTCTTACACACCCAACCCTGAGCCGCCTTGGGCCTGAGAATTCCTCAAACACAAATCAGCAAAAGGCCAAAAACTGAGAGTTCATGCCTGACACCACACAGGGCTAAGGAGTTTTAGACTTTTTCAGGTTTGGCTTCTGTACTTTTAATCAAGTTTACCTTCACCTTTGCTGTTCTCTTTCCCTGCTCAGCCTCTAAATATGGGAAGGCCCTAAAGCCTCGGGTTTCCAGAACTCTGCCATTCCCCATCTACCCTCACACCCCTGGGGAGCCCATCCAGATCTGCAGTTGTAAATGTCACATAGGTGCCCATGGCTTCCTTGTTTCTATCACAGGCCCAGACCTTTCCTCTGAGCTGTATCCTGGGTCATAGACTCAAGACCCTCCTCCTTGTCTTCACTTGGAATGTCTAATGTAAGCTTTAGCTCAACATGTCTGAAATTGCACTCTTAATAACCCTCTTAATTCCCACCTGTTGCAAAATTCATTTCCCCCACCCAGGCCTCTTCATCTCAGTAAAGGACACCACCATTCAAGTATCCAGCTGCTCAGGATAAACATCTAGGCATCATCCGTATGCGTCTCTTTCCCTCATATTCCACAGCCGAACAATCAGCCACTCCACACAGCTCTACCACCAAAATAAATCTTGAATTCAACCACCTCTTTCCACTTCCACTGCGTCATCCTTGTTCACTTACTACCATCTCTTGCCTGGGAGGACCCTCTTCAGTGGTCTTCCTGCTGCCGGACTTGCACCTCTGTGGTCCACCCTCCACTAAGGGACCAGAGTGGTCACGTCACTCCCAGATTGAAACCCTGCAGGGTTCCCAGAGTCTCAGACTAAAATCGGAACCCCTTACCATGGCTACAAGGTCCCCCATGATCTGTCCCCTGACACTTCTCCATCCCCAGTTCCTATCACACCCTTCCTATGGGTCTTCCTTCTGGTTCTCAAACACACCAGGCTTGGTGAAGCCTTAGGGCCTTTGCACCAGCTGATCCCTCTACCTAAAACATTGATTTTCCACATTTCTGCATGATGGGCTTCTTCTTGTCATTCAAATCTCAACTCAAGTGTCACCTCCTCAGAGAGGCTTTCGTAGACAATCCAGTTTAAGGTCCCCACTCCATCCCCCATCATTTTCTACTCAGTGTCCCCACTTTATTTTATATCCATGCAGCTATCACTGCCTAAAGGCATCTTGTTCATTTATTTACATATCTGTTTATTGTCTGCCTCCACTACAGAATGTAAGCTCCAGGGGTGTAGGAGCTTTCCTGCCTCGTCCACCACTGCATCCCAGTGCTCAGGAAAGTGCCTAGCACTTGGGAGATGCTTAGTACATTCATGATTGTTGAATATTTCCCAACTCTATGACCTGGGGGCTCGGCTGGTTCCTTCATGGTAGCACTTCTGCTCTGAACGAAGAAAAAACATAAACTGGGCTAAGGTTTCCAAAAGACAGTTCAGTGGAAGATGGCTCCCTTTGGCCATCGTGTTAACATTCTGTTGATTGGCTTTCCAGGAAGAACAGACTCTGGCAAAGGAGAGGCTAATATGGGCCAGTGAGTTTCTCAACCACATGCCCACACTCATCTCCAGAAGTCAGCAGCCTCCTGTCCAATGTAGGAGAGTCCACTCTCCTCCACACTGTCCTACAGAAATGCAAGCCACGTATGTAGCTTGGAATTGTCCTGTGGACACATTTTTTAAAAGAAAAATATAAACGTGAAATAAATTTCAATAATACATTTTACTTAACGTAACATATCTAAAATATTGCAATTTTTCATTGCTTCAGACAAATAATAAAAATAGTATAATTTCATCAATATACAAATTTTATTGAATATTTCACTTTTCTTGGTACCAAGGCTTCAAACACCCGAGTGTACTTTATACACATTGAACATCTCAATTTGGACTAGTCACATTTTACAGGCTCAGTAGTTACATGTGGCTAATGGCTGCTATATTGAACTGTGGGGACCTAAAATAACCAAGCTTCACACATGTAGATTTGAGGAAAGCATAATGTCAAATGTAGGATTCATTTTGTTCTCATATGTTTAATCTTTTTACACAATGCAGGTTTTCTTGCCATAAGACTAAAACACAAAGGCTGCACTGATTTTTCTTCTTTTCCCCTACATTTTTGCAATACATTCCTTTGGCATGCCTTAAATTTGCTGCATGTGTAAATAATGGGCACCAGCCCTTCCCTGCCAAAAAACAGAAGCAGTGTTTCTCCCCATCCCCATGGCATTGCTACCATCAGGCTCCTATATTTCCTGGCTTTGAGTTCACTGAGAGACTATTATAGTTTATTAACTGACTTTAATAGGGATCTGTTTCTAATAGCAGAATTAATGAATCCTATAAACCAGTTGCACAGGGTGAGAGCAACTCCATTGCAAAGAGACAATATGCTTATTTGGAAATCTGAGCATGTGTAGGAATCATACACCTTCATATTAACAAATCTCTCCCCTGACTCCTACAACTAGCTTATTGTACTGGGCTAAACACCAGGCAACGGGGGCTGGGAAACCAGGGACTGTCACCAACAAGGACGACAACAGCCTGCTAAAGTAAGAACACAAAACCTGACACTAATACTTCTCAGGCTTGCCTCTTTGGGTGGATCCAATGTGGGAAGAGTGAGAAATTTAACTGAATTTGGTGCAGTGAGTTTTTCCTGAGGGCTGGCTGGGTCTTCGTGCAAGGTTCTGAGGAGGAGAAAGGGAGGAACTGGGCAGGATGTGCATCCTCCGGTTGGAGGTTGCACGGAAGCCACGTGGAATGTGAAAAGCCGTCTTCCAGTGCTCAGCATAACAAGCACGTTCCTGTCTTGGAAACTGAATCGGGCAGGAGTCCCTGGGTGTGGCTGGAGGGTGTTGGTGGATAATCTGTATTCCACACCAGTGCCCCTGGCACATCACAGCAGAGAGTGACACCACCCAGCCCGGGAGCTAGGTCACACTGGAAATAAGATGATGGAGAAAAACACAAGGGATGGCTGCAGACTTCCTTCTACTCCTTTCTTTTGGTGTTCTGGAGAGAAAAGGTTCAGATGACTTAGTGGACCAGAAAGTTAATCTTGCCCTCACAAAAAAATAAGGGCCAGAGAAGGCACAGATGGTGAAAAGCAGCATTAAAGGCAAGCAGTAAACCAAACAACTATGTCAAGAGCGGAACTCTGTCCAGTCAGCAAGCAGGGATCAGAGGGTGGCCACCATCAGTGTCATTTTGAAACAAATTGCAACAATGAGAAAGATGTTTAAAATTATCTGGAAAATGGAGTAAGACACCTCAGTGATGAGAAATAACTAGACTGTAGTAAGGGAAGTTCTAAACTGTGCCTTAAGTGTTTATATTTTCTTAAATTGTGCTCCAATTTGTTTCCCCTCATTCTGCACACAGGCATGTGAGCTACATGGCTTGTTCCAGGGGCTTCTCAAATCCAGCTCACAACAGAACCAAGCCCAGGGCCTCACCGCAGAACAACTGAATCCAAATCTCAGTGCAAGAGGTCTGGGTATCAATATGTGATTTTGTGGTACAGCCAGGGTTGAAAACCACCACTCTAGGATAAGACCCGTGGCCTAAAAGGACAGAGATATGGATACTGATCCTCTAATGAAGAAGATTCTAACAGGTCAGGCTGCTCTTGGAGTCATCAACATGGCAAAAGAGTGAGCTCCTGTAGCTGGAAGGGGTCTTGCAGGGAATAACTAGAGCAGAGGAGATTCTTGAACTATTTGGCTAAAGTAGCTTCCAAATCTTAGATAAGAAAATTAAAAATCAAAGGCTTCATGATGATTTTTCTGGGAAGGGTGCAGTTTCCATTTCCTAACTCAGGACCTGAGGTCTGGACAATGCCTCCTGCCTGATTTATGTTTGAGAGGTGGCCTGAGAGATTCACATTGGGTAAAAAGCCTGAGGCTTTCTGGACTATTTCCGTGGTTTATGGGAGCAATGAAACAGAATGCTCGAAATACGACTGTCCTCAGAAATGTAAGATGTGGCATAGTGGTAAGGGTAATTGGCTGGCTCATGTGCCAGGGTTCGCACACTGGAGATCAGAATTACCTGGGGGAATCTGGTTTCAAAATACACATCCCCAGGCCCTTCCTCCAAATCTACTAAAGCAGAATATTAGGGGTATGGTTTGGGAATCGTATTTTTAAATATTTTCCCCCTAGTGTTTCTGGCACAAAGTCAGGTCCGAAAATGTTTGGTGTATAGTTTTCCCTTATCCACAGGCGGGAAAGTTTAGGTGATTGGCCCACACAGCAATACCCTAAAAGCTCTGTCTTCTTGATACAAGTACCCAGAATTGTACCCAGGGCCCCAAAAGGAAGTCCAGATTCCCATAGGGTTGACCAGGCAATCCCATGCATTATAGAGACCAACAAAGACACTCCAGCCTGACATTTACAAAGACCTGGAGAATCATTTAAAGCAAAACATAATGACATGTCTATTATACAATACAGAGGAAGACAAGAAGGATAGAGTTAAGCGGGCTCTAGACAGCCAGGGAAGGTTCCTTAGAGCCTTACAGAACAAGTAGGATCTTCATTCATGGAGAGGAGACCTGAGTGAAGTAGCCAAAGACTAGGGGGCCATACTGAGCACCCTGGAAGCTGATCTATCTGAAGGCGAGGACGCTTGTGAGGCAAGTGGGCTCCCTGCAGTGAGGGCACATGGTAGAGCGGAGGCCTTGCACTCTGGGCTGCTGGAGCTACTCCAAATACATGGTTCCCAGCTCCAGCTCTCCAGGACCACCTGGGAAAAGGCAGGGTCTGACAGTGTGGAGTCAGGTGGGCAGTCTACACTGTCCAGGTGACCTGCTTAGGATGCAGGTTGTCTCTGCTGATTCGGATCCTTCCAAAGTTTGCACAGTCCTGGTTTGCTGAGCACGACTCTTCCCTCCTAGAGATGAAAAGCCCAGGGAAAGCCATTTACAATGGAGATGCTGACCTGTCACTCCACAGAAGCCTGAAGGATGGCACATCGATCGGCTCCCAGGCCCTGCAACTCCCAGATAACCCCCAGGCAAGGCCAACACCACCAATCCCCACTAGAGTGTCTAAGCGAGCAAGTGCTGAGAGGTTTGGCCATTGAGTAACAGATAAAATATTGTAGCTCTCCAAACCCCACGAGTGTCATTCTGAGGGGAAAATAACATTATAGGTTTGTTTGAGGTCATTGGCTAATTAGGTGAAATGAATAAGTAGATTTTAAAAGCCACACTGCCAGCAACTCTTCAGATTGAGGCACTGACCCTTCCTCTCTTACCTGAGCTCTGGAGACTTGGGGAAAAAGTCATGGCACCAGGTGGCCCCAGGGAGGGCCTAGCCTCTGCTGCTTAGCTGAAGCTCTGAACCAAACTGGGAGGAAGCAGCAGGGAGATCAGGGGTGTAAAGACTGCTGTACTCCAGGCAGCCCCCATTCAAGCCTCCCATGGCTCCTTGCTGCCCACAGATACCCAGGCCCAGGCCCACTGCCTCACTTGCCCTTCCCAGTGGCATCCCCAACACTCCTGGGCCAACCTGAGAAAGCAACACACACATCTAGAAACAAACTCTCATGTGTTGATGTTCACTACGCCGCTGTGTTAAGCTTTTCACTTCTATTGTTATCTTTTTAAATCCTCGCGACAGCCCTGTGAAGCTGAGTCTATTATCGTCCCCATTTAATGGATGCAAACACAGAGGCTCAGGTCACACTGCAAGTAAGGAGTGGAGCCAGGGTGTGCAAACCTTGTCTTGTCTGACTCCAAGGCCATGCACTTGTTATAACTAATGGGAGTTCCACTGTATCAGTCACAGTCCGGTCAAGGAAACAGAAGCCATTCTAGGTCCTTCAAATAGAGGAGCTTTCACATAGTGAATTGCTTACCAGGTGTGGTGACAGTAAGAAGGAAGATAGGGTGGCCAAAGATTAGGTAATGCAGGAAGCCAATATCTCCCCAAGGGCTGGGAGTCACAAAGGCAAGAGATAATGTGACCTAGACCTGAAATGTAAGAGGACCGGCTTCTGTCCCAGGAGCTGGCAGCATGGAGGAAGGGCCACAGCTGCCCCTGCCTCGGAGACACCCCTAGAAGAAGAAGACAAAGAGCAAGAGAAAGAGGAAGAAGGAAGGCTCCTCTCTCTTCCAGCCCTCTGACCTCCCATGGGCAGAACTTGGCAGGGAGCCACCTGGAAAGGGAGCCCAGAAAATGCAGTCTGTGGGTGTTCTGGCCCAGAAATACAGAGTATGGAGGGGCAGGTGAAAGCTGAGACAGAGAATAAAGAAACAGCATGACCTGGCACAGTACTAAGTGCTTTCCATACCCTAAGTCACATCATCCTCCTAACAACCTATGATGCCAGCAAAAACAGTGGCCCCATTTTAAAGATAAAGAAAATGAATCTTGAGAATACACATGACATGTTCAAGGTCATCCAGTAGAATCTGGATTCAAACCCATATCTGCCTGGCTCCTAAGCCAGGGAACTGGGAGTAAACATGGCAACCTTATCCAAGAGAACTTCGATCCAAGAATCTCATGGCATGTGGCCCACCTGAATGACTCTCCTTCCACGTGGTGCAGCCTTGTCACCCCTTTAGGGAATGTGAGCACGGGGATGAATCACATCTTACCTTATCACAGCCCTCAGCATGCTCCAGGTCCCAGAAATTCTGACAGCAGCAGCAAGAGTCAACAATGGGCCGTGGATTAACAGCATTTACTCTGCAAGGAGCTGCCAGGACTGGGAACACACAGCATGGCCATGCAGGGGCTGTTGGCCAGAGAGGCAGCCCCATCACAGAGCCCAGCTGCAGGCCAGTACTGAAGGCCTGGGTCTTGCTGCTTTGGGTCACTCCCAATTTCATCCACATCCTAAACTCCACTAGCTCTGCGTGCTGCCTCCTTGCTGGATCCAGCTACTGGAGAGGGGAGCCGGCTGTGTCACTGGGGAACTTAACAAGGCTAATTCCACTGAAACCTCCATTAACTTTACTACTTCTGTGTAAGTGTTTCATTGTAAATAATGATTCCCCACCACAGAAACACACTGCCAGAATCTCCCGGCGGACATAAAATTAAATTCAGCCCCCACAGCCTACTCACGAAGTGCATTGTGATAGCTGCATAATCTTCCAAACCACAGAGGGCTGCAAGCACTTTCCACCAATTTCAGGGGAGGCTTGACTTTAATCTGCCCTAATGAAAGATCTATGCACCCCTACACCTTCCCCTGCCTCACACCAAATCCCCTTTCAATTCAGATTCCTTTTTGAGGACGAATTGTACCACAGTTCTGAGCACAAAAGAACCTCACTCATCTCAGACAAGGACTCGGCTTAAAGCCCCCCACCCAGCCCTTCTCTTCCAACAAAGTCCAGGAGAAGATGTTTTAGAAGATACTATATATATATATATATATATATATGTACACACACACATACACACACACACACGTACGCATGCACACACACACAATTTCCAGGAAGATCAGCAGAATTTCTAGAACGAAGGAGATCTGCCCAGCCATCCACCCACATGCCCACCCCCCACACACATAGCTTCCCCAATCCTTTCTCAATGCTGGGTCGGAACCTGCTGTTTCCCTGCCTCGCGTACACATGAAACACTTCCCTCCAACCCTGGAGAGAGACTGCACAAGGTTCAGCTAAAATAAGAACCACCTAGAACAAGAGAGTGAAGTCAACTTCACTTTGAAAATAAACAGGCATGCCCTCTGTCTCTCCCAGCCTGGGCAAGGGACAGGAACAGCTTTTGGGTGCAGGGCCCTTGGGAGGAAGCCTTCCCTTCTGAGTTTTTAGATGCAGGTTTCAGGAATGCCTGGACCACCAAGCCTCTGTCTGCTCCCTGCTCACACCCTGCTCCTCCACTCTGCTCAGTGGCTGAGAAGCACGGAGGTGTCATTGCTGAGCTCTCAGGAGCCTCTCTGACCTCCTGGAACCCGCACAAGGCTCTTCACCCTCTCTGTGCAACGACACTCAGCCTGAGGGGTGCACTGAACTGTAGGCTGTAATTTAAGCATCTGTTTGTGTGCTCTTCACTTGCTAAACTCATAGCACCGTTGGAGGCGCAGGCAGGTTTAGGTGACCCGAGAAATTCACAATACATCCACAGATCAAGATGAAACCGGGCTGCCCACGCATTGTTCCAGATGAGACCTCCTGTTTCCACATTCAAGTTTCCAATTCTGATTTTAAAGAAGAAAAGGAATAGTCTGTTTTTCAAAAACTAAAATCCTGAATGAAGCCTTGCACATAAAGAATATTCAGGCTGAGGGACCTCCACATCAACTGCTCCTGGCCACCACCTCCTTGTTAATCAAATGACAGTGTGGCAGCCACCCTCCCTGCCCTTGGAGATGGGGCTGCTGTGTTTAATCCTCACAGCAGCCCCATCAGGCATTAGTTTCAGCTCCATTTTTCACATGAGGAGGTGGCCACTCATAGGTACACTGACTTGCTCAAGGTCACACAACTATAGAAAACGGCAGAAGGAAGACTCAAACTTGGGTCTTCTTGCTCCAAATCCTCTTCCCAGCACGGCACGGCACAGGTTCTGCAGTGCCTCGTGTCAGCAGGCCTGAGGGGTTGCAGTCGCAGAGGCCTGTGTCCTCCAAGGCCCCTTTCCACCCATGCCTCCTCCCCCAGAAGTCCTTCCCCACAGAGCAGCACAGCTTCCCCGGGCCGGCTGGGAGGGTCCAGCTGTCACGCTGCATTTCTCTCCACTTATTTCTGCTTCCCTCACGACCTCAGTTTCAACAAGATGTGCCTTTAAATTAGATCCCAGAAGGAACTTCAAGGCAAATTCCCACATTTGTGACGTTTATGGAACTTGTCATTGTTTATGCTATTATAGTGCCATCAGCTGCGAGGGCACATTCTTCCTGGTTACAACATTGTTTTTCTTCCCTTTGGGAGGGAAGCACCCTTGAAACCAGAGGCTTGTCTGGTACCGGCATAACCTCCTCATTCCCTACTCCACTTATGTGTATTTTTCTCCGTGGATCATGTACATGGTCTTTCAATTTCATGTCTGTGATTTATACATTGCAGTGTTTGCTATCCTCTGTACAACAGAGAGAAAATAGTTACTTTACAGGAAGAACAATATGACAGGCTCCCAACTCTGCAACATTCGCCAAACCCGGAGTCAAGTGCAGCTTTAGCTTTCATAAGTGTTGGAATTTAGGCTTCATGTTTCACTTACTCTTGCAGGCAACTAAAGAGCAGAAACCAACTGTTTGTGGCCAGCCCTGAGCTAGGGACCAAGGAAGAACCAAGACATGTAATATCTTATATCCTCTCCCTGGGGACTTCTCAACTTGTTGGAGGGAAAAAAGATACATTAAACTATTAGAAAATAATGCAATGTATGTTATTGATAGTGTATTCTAATAAATAAGCTGCTATTTTCAGAAAAGGGTGGTAATAGGAGATGTTTAAGATTTGAAGGGAAGTTATATGAGAAAACATTGATTGTGTTTGAAAACTATACATTTTCTGAAAACTTGTTTTAATGTGTCCCTTTAAAAGCTTAATACAAACTATCTCATAGGCTGTTGCCAAGCTTTGAAAAGTCCACAAGGAGGTAAGGAAAGAAAGAAATTATTAAATTGTAAAAATACTGATTAAAGGAAGAAGACCCTTTCTTTAGAAAAAATAATTTTCTTCTGATTAGTCACAGAATTTCTTGAGGGCTTCATGCTAACATCATGCCTTCAGCAAAAGGTCAAGATTTCCTTCTCATCTGGTTCTTGATCAGCCTGAGCTAAAGACAGACCCTCCCTGGAAATGAGCCATCAAGGATGAGAGAGACAGAAGCTGAATTTAGCAGGAGGGAGAATGAAGATGAAAAGTGAACGCGAACAGGGGTAGGACGCAGCCCCAGTGACCACATGTCCTGGCTTGCTGGGACAATTCAATTTACACCCACTGTTCCAGCATTAATTATTAACAGTGTCCCTTTTCCTTACCAGAATAATCCTGATTGGGACAATAAGGAACATGGGCCACTCTAGAAACAGTGGGAACAAGAGTCCAGAGGCAGGAATTGGCAGTGTGTGTGCTCAGGGGTGAGAGGTGCTATGAAGACTCCAGCTCAAGTGGAGAGTTGAGCACATGTGGGGACAGGGAAGAGGGCACTGTGGAGGAGGTGCAGGACTGGATCCAACAGCGCCCAGAAGCTAGCAGGGAGGAGCTCCTACTTCATCCTATGGGTTTATTAGGGAGTCACTAAGGATTCTTGAGTGGGATAATTATGGCCCCAGGCAACATGCTCAGAAAGGACAAGGAGTGAGATACCAGAGACAAGGGGACTGGTTGGAAATTCAGTTGCCAGGAGTGTAGTGGTGCAAGGAGGAGGAACACAAAAGGCAGGAGGATCAGATGCCAAGGGTCTTACGGGAGCCCAACGGGGGCACCATGAGAAGGGAAGAGTGAAGACAAGTGACCGTGGGGGTCACACTCAGGCACATTTCTCAATCAAACCTCCTGCACTTCTTGAGTGACAAAGATGACTTGCCTCCAAGACTCTGCATTGCAAGAACAAAGAGAAAAGCTGATATGACAAAATGCTTAGAATTATGTCTTTGATGTATGAACACTCCTCGCCCCCTGGACCCTGATAAACAGAGTTCACCCCAGAATCCCTTGATGTATCCAAAGTGCACATCTTTAATAACAAGAGGTCTCTGAAGGTAGATTTCCTCTTCCATTTGTGGAGCTATTTCAATTTTTAGGGGCTTGGAGATGCTTCCGATTAATTGTTAAGTTAGCCTTTTGAGACCTCAATTTATATGCAGCATTGACCAGTGTCTGCAAATAATCTGAGCAGAGGAAGGAAGAGATCCTTAGGAAATTAATGTAATCGTTTCAGCTCATTATTTGAAGAGCATATTCTCAGAGCCCAGAAACTTCATTCATTCATTCAAAATTGCTCTGAAATCCAATTAAAATCAGGGGTCACCCACAGCACCATTGTTTATTTCTTCATTACTGAGATGGGAGAGTAGACTTTAAAACTGCAGAAATCTAAGGAAGGTGAGGGTGGAGCCGTGGGAAATCAGGGAGGGTTCCTGGTGAAGCCAGAAAGCTAAGGATGTGAACATTCCGGGGGCGTCATGGAAAGGCACAAGCACCGATGCTCCTGGAAAGGCAACATTTCAACAAGAATATGAATCCCATCTTTAATAAATAGTTTTTAGTCCTTCAGCAGACATTAAACATCCTTTTCCGGACCCACGAACTCTAACGCCATGCAAAAGGAAGCCCAAAACCAAAAAACAAAGAGTAGAGAATTACCTCCCAGAGGTAATTCTGCCAGAAGTCTGAAGATATGTGGGAAGGAAATGTGATTCATTTATTCATGTGTCCTTTTAACAATATCCATAGAGATCTTACCTAAACTACAGCAGTGAACAAATCAGACAGTCTCTCTGCCCTGGAGTAGCTTTCATGTGGGGGCAGGAGATGGGGTTGGGGGCATGGGCATGGAAACAGACCATGAACAATAGACAAAGTAAACAGGTAAAGCATATGGTACATTAGAAGGTGATCAAGTGCCATAGCGTTCAGGAGACAAACCTTCAAGGCAAGAAGTCAAGAACTTCTGGATGGGCAAAAACAAAACAGGAAAAGAAAGCACAGCCCAGAGCTGGTCACCACCAGGTGCTCCTGGGCCATTCATAGGTCCCAATCAGCTCCTCTCAAAAGTAGCTTCAGCACCCCAGGAAATAAGTTGAAATTAAAACATCAGAAGAGGGTGTCCCACAGCAGCCCTGCTGGTCCCCTGAGCAACAATTACATTCCACAGGAAAGGACTTCAGCACAGCCCCAAATCATGCCCCTGTACCCAGAATCTCTCCCCAGCCCTGCACTCTCCTCCTCTCCAGGGGCTGGTTCGGGCCCCCTTGGACAGAGGGAGTGATGAGGCCTTAGTCTGAAAGTCAGTCTTAGGGGACTTGTCACACAGAGGGGAGATCTCACTAGAAGCCAGATCCTCAGGACATCAGAGACTCAAACACCCAGCAGGTCTGAGAATAGCTCCCAGAGAGGCAGTATGGTGTCCCAGACAGAGTGCCCCTGTCTCCTTCCCCACTCCTCCACCAAGCTGGAAACCAGGGGAGTCCTGCTTGGCCAGGAGCCTGCTGGGACACATGGACCAGTCCACTTCCCTCTCTTGTCTCAAGTCCCTCCGTTGTAAAATGAGGAGGCTGACTGGGTGGCTTTCTGACCAAGGTCAGCATACCCTGGAACTGGGGCATGGGGAAGTCCTCATGCCCCCTCCAAAGCCAGCCTGCCCCTGGGGAGAAAGGGCCAGATGGGAGGGCTGAAACTCCCCGCTGCAGAACAGCTCCCCTTTTCTTTGTCTTACATATTGAATTTCCTTCTAAGGTTTAATTTTTTAAAGAATGTTGCTGCTAGATAGGTGTTTGAAAGCCACTTCTAGTGTTCTGAGACAAATAGCTTTGAAGAGACGGGACAAAGACCAAAGTATTTTTCCCTCTACCCCCACACCACCCAGGCACTCAAGACAATACTTCTGATACCAGATGCATGGGAGGGTTTTCTCACACACCACGCAATTCTGTAGGTGATTCTCTAGCAGACACCAGCTGGGTGTCCTCTTCTTCAATTCAGTTCTGACACTGTCTACCTGGAGAGAGCATCAGATCCCACAGGACTGCTCCCACTCCAGATGCCAATCATAAATAGTGGGTTGCCACCTATGCTTCTGATGGACCCACTATAAATGAGGGTTCCCACAGCCCCCTCCTCGGGTTCGATTAATCTGCTATAGCAGCTCACAGAACTCAGGGAAACGCTTTACTTACATTTACCAGTTTAATCCAGGTGAAAGAGATCCACAGAACAAGGCATGTGCCCCCATCCTGAGGCTATCTAGGGGCCACCAGCCATCTCAGAAGCAGACAAAAGACACCCATATCCCTCTAGAGATTCCAGGGCTTCAGGATCTCTTGCCAGGAAAGGGAGATGAAGACCAAATGTATATTTCACAGTATCAGAGTACCTGAGTATATTTCACCACCATTAAACAAGAGGTGATGCATGACTCAGCTCCATCAGAGAAGTAAGAAGACTCACGGCAAAGAAGGCCCTGTGCCTTTCTCTGGCACACTGGAAGCACCTGCTTGTGTACCAGCTTCTCACCAGGACCCCTGTTGCCAAAGCAACCAAGTTTGGCTTTTCCTGCCCAAAGCACGCAGGCATCCTTGAGCAGGCGAGAGGTGGAGCCAGGCATGCACCGGGAAACCACCACATACCATGTCCAATGGCTGAGCCCTTTGAACTCTCAAGGTTGCTAAATGGTACCTGAGTCCAAGACTCCCACCAAGACATCCAACTCCACAGACAGACAAGTTAATAAATCACAGGGTGAATCCCCTTCAGAGGGTGGCTGTGTGTAAAAATAGAGAGGGCACCACAGCTTCCTGCCCACCTTTTCCTGGTGTCCCTGGAATCATTCATTACAACCACAGGGCAAGAGTCCGTGGTGGCAGAGATGAAGAGGCTCAGTGGCCTGGCTCCACCTCCTCACTTCACAGAGACACTGAGGTCACTCAGGGACTCGGTGCCTCGCTCCACTCACACAGAGACTCAGGAGTCAAAACCAGTTAAAACCAGGCCTCGGGTCTCCCTACTCCCACGCCACCTTGAAGGACACACCCCCCAGAAACCACAGCTCACTCCTTTTTCAGGACTTCATAGTCAAGAAACAAGCCCTGCCAATCCTATGCTCAAAAAGTCCCCAGGCTGAGATGCAGGTCTTTCAGGTGGGCACCAAACTTTGGTCTGGAATCTTGAACTCATTTCAAAGTGTTTCTCAAGATGGTTCTTGTATAATTTCCACCTTAGCACAAACTAATAGCTCCTCATTGCAATTCCTCTGCCTCTGCAGCCATTTACCACTGCATTGACCTTTGCTTCTAGGTTAATTATCAATAGTTTTGTCTATTGAAGAAATTGAACTGAATTAGCTTAGTTTTAATCTCTCATCAGTAATTCAAATGACCATTTCCCACTGATGAAAAATAAAACTATCCGGGGGGGTGGGTGCAGCAGAGCCACCAACTCCTAACAAGGCTTCACCAGGCAGGGAGGGGCATGGCCCTCACCAGTAGGCATCAAAGCCGTTCCCCTGGCGTCCCATGCTTGAGTGCCCTCGGTCTGGACTGGACTCGTGCCAGGGAGCACGGAGGATGTCCCAGGTTGGTCCGGCCCTGTCTGACAGCCCATTAGCTCCAGCTGTCGGTGACATCTGCCTGCTCTGATTACCGTCAGAGCTGCGGAGAAGCAATGGCCCCCAGCATCGAGCTGTCTCCCCCTGTGCTCAGCTGTCATCAAGTATAGTGTTTCCACCTCAAGGCACTCAGAACCCATCCCCGGCTGCTATTTATAACCTTCCTTGAGGTCACCTGCCGGTGAGGCTGCAGAAGGGGTGTGCCACTTCAGGGCAAAAGGCCCCAAACACCACCAACTTCCTGCCACTGCCTCCAGGTGAGAAGCAGGCAACTTCTGAGCTGAGCAAAATCAATTCACAAAAGTACATGCAGCATCAGGTCAGCTTCCACTGCGCTCCATGGCTGGGGACTCCAGGCTACATGAGAGGGACACTGAGACTAGGGCAGCTTGCGATGTCACCAGAGGCCTGGAGAGATGGATTCAAATGGCGCCACATGGCTCCATGCTCAGCCTGACAGGACTGCCTCTGATATCTAAAAAGATGCCACAGTGATTGCAAAGGGACTGAAAATCCCAGCCTTTGACTTGTGCTGAGCCACCCATGTTAGTTTCCTGTGGCTGCCATAACAAAGGACCACAAACTGGGTGGCTTATAACGACAGAAATGATTCTCCCACAGTTCTGAAGCCCAGAAGCCCAGAATCCTGCCACACCAGACTCCCTCCAGGGACCCTAAGGGAGAAGCTGCCTTTGCCTCTTTCAGCTTCTGGTGGCCATCAGCGTTCCTTGACTTGTGGCCGCATCACTCCAACCTCTGCCTCTGTGGCCACACTGCCTCCTCTTCGTGTGTCTTCTCTGGTCTCAAATCCCCCGTTGGCCTTTCTCCTACAAGGACACTTGGATGCAGGGCCCACCTAGGTAATCCAGGAGTATCACCCCATCTCAAGATCCTTAATTTAATTTCACCTGCAAAACTCTTTTTCCAAATAAAGTCATACACACTGGGCTCAGGGACGTAGATACATCTTTTGGGGGACCACCTATTCAACCTAGTCTATACCCCAACCTAAGGGAATAAAACAAGAGTCTGGCTTTTAGAGTCAGGAAGCACTGGGTTTGAATCCCACCACTGCCACTGACTTAATAACTAAAATTCTGTCTTTTCTTAGGATGTCACCAGCACCCAGTGTGATTCCAATAACGGGGCCCAGCAGGACAGGGATCTGAGAACAGGCCTTGCCCTCCTCCCCTCTCACCACAGAAGGCCCAATGGCACGCCCAGTGACAGTCCCGCCCCAGGCCCAGATGGGAGCAGGAACTTTGTGGGTCCGTAAAGACGGCCTGCAGAGGAGCCATTTGCTTTCCCCACTCCAGGGAAGCAGCACTCTGTCACCTCTTATGATACCGCATCATCCTCGGCTCTGGGACCTGGCTGCCTGCCTGCTTGTTTCTGCCTCAGCGCCCCCAGCAGCACCAATAGGTCTCCATCTAGGCTTTGTTTGCTTTTAATTACTAAGCCAACTAAGTGAGCCCCCAGCACAGACACACCTGGCTGCCTCTGACAGGTAATGAATCGTTCAAGTATGTTCAAGGACAGGCCTTCCTGACAGCAGCGGGGTGATCAACTGAACGAAGTCAGGGTGAGCTGGGAGGTCAGAGAATATTGACTAAGGAGCGTCGCGGATGCCTGCCTCCCAACACTGCCCCTGAGCTCAGCTGATATGGATGCAGATAGTCTTGGGACCACAAGTTTCTGACGAGGAGGATTGATTTCTCTAGGAACATGGAGAGTGGACACTGTGCAAATACTCTCTTATATATCAGCACCAACATGGAGATCCTTTAAACATCACTTTTCAGTGACCAAAAGAAGAGTTTTTCTTAAGACCAGAGAGAAGACATCCAAGTCTGTGGACTCCTCTTGTATGATTTTCCTCCACAGGCTGAAAAGACCTACAAAGCCATGGGTTTCTTCCACACTATCTCACCCCAAATTCTGTACATTGCACACAAGGCTGGTCACACACCTCTCTGGAGCCATCCTCAAGCAGAAGAGGGTCATGTTCGACAACCCAGGGTTGACAAAGGACAGAGCATGAGGCACGGGCACAACTGGGGGTCTTGCAGGCTATAAGGATCAGGATTTGCCTCAAAACTTGAGAGGTCAGCCACACCCTGTGCGTCAGTAGCTATCCCAGCCCCCTGGGCAGGAGAGAGCTGCCAAGAAATGCTGAACACTTGGTATCTCCTGGGTCACAAAGCCATCGAGGGAAGCCAGAGGATTGGCCACCCCAACTCCTGTCCCTGGCGGCAACATGGAAACTCCACCCCGGTGGACACAGACCATTGGGTTGGGGACATATGGTCAGTGTTCAGTCACCCTCCTCTGCTGTGTGTTAAGCTGGGGAAGATTCCCTAGAGGAGGACAAGGGCCAGGAACAAGGAAGGCTTCATGTGAGCTGGTGGGTCTGGTGGCTTCCTGGGGAACCAAAGACACCAGGGCTGTGAAGGGAAAGAGCAAGTGAGCTTTTGACCCCTTTCTTATAAAAATTCTAAGTACATATGTATAGGTATACATACACACACGTGCCTAGTGGATCCTAAAGTTTGCTCACTAAAGTGTTCACAATGCTTCACCCTCAGTGACAGGATTTTTCACTGTGCTTTGTCTCTATTTTCCAAATTTTCTACAATATACACCATATTACTTTTATAATGTGAAAAAGTGCTATTTTTTAAAAACTGTACAAATGCAAAGAATTGGCACTCTTAATCTCAGATCGCTACATCCGTTCTGTAGGAACGAGTGCCCTATTTGTCAACTTTTTGTAACAGACTGTGCCTAATTAAATTCTAGAGAAAACCCAGCTACACCCTCAGCCAATTCTGCATCAGGCACTATGGGCACCGTGATCCTCCAGGCCCAAGGGGGACACCGGACTGCTGGTTCTCTCCTCTGCAAACGCTGGAGCCCCAACACCACTATTTATCCCATTTAAGAATAACCAAAAGTACAAAATAGATTTCATAAATCACTTAGTCTTTACAGCTTGCTCCTCAAGGACATGCATGCAGGCTTCTAGCAAAGATGATGCAAAATAACAAGACAGATGTAGTAACTAATACAAAGTGCTTGCTTCACTAAACAAAGAGCTTTTGATGCTGTAACTCAATTTGCGTTGGCATAATAGGATCTGAGTGGGGCTAAGAGGAGCCACATAACAGCGGGCAGGCAGCCTCACCAGCAGAGGGGAGCATGGAAACACACGGCAGAGCCTCCCGGGGCCACGTGCTTCTCATCTGGGACCTCCGAAAGGCACCATTTCTTCAGGTAATCCTCAGAGGGATTGCTCATGTTCCTCCAAGAAAAGGCTCAAATAGCTGGGCATGGTGCCTCACGCCTGCAATCCCAGCACTTTGGGAGGCCAAGGTGGGAGGATCACCTGAGGTCAGGAGTTCAAGTCCAGCCTGGCCAAAACAGTGAAACCCTGTTTCTACTAAAAATACAAAAAAATAAAATTAGCCGGGTGTGGTAGCATGTGCCTGTAGTCCCAGCTACTCAGGACTTGCATCGCTTGAACCGGGAGGCAGAGGTTGCAGTGAGCTGAGATCGCGCCACTGCACTCCAGCCTCGGCAACAGAGTGAGACTCTGTCTCAAAAAAAAGAAAAGAAAGAAAAAGCTCAAACATTTCATGGTTGTTTGTGGAACCAAAACCCAAACCAAACAGCTCTTCCTTCCCTGTGCCCTGCTCTCCCATTCATTTATTCAGCACCTGCTCTATATTGAGCACTTACTGTGTCCACCAAGGTGAGTAGGGAGAAGAATTAGACACAGTTGCCAACACTCAGGCTGACAGGTGCTTTCCTTGTGTTGTCAGGGGGAGAGAAAGGGTTCATGGTTTTGCTGCCCCTGCTGCTCTGAGAGTAGTAGAAAAGAACCAGAACTGCTGGCTCCCAAATGTCCCAGCCCAGGGAGAGATAGAAGAACCTCATGCCAATTCTTCTTATGAAGTCTCTTATTCTCAAAGAGGCTGTTTCTAGAGCCTTGCTGCCAGCCCTGAGGAAGAAAGCCTCCCCAGAGACAGGGTCTCTGGGGTTTGCTCCAGGGCGGCCGGTCAGCTTCCCTCCACCCTCACAGCCATAGTCTCTCTGCCCTGAGAAGATGCTCTGGGTCTGGGAATCTAGTGATCTACCCTGGCTCAAGACTCCCATGAGGTCTTGAACAAGACCCTAGCCCCCACTGAGGGATGGAATCCCCCCGGTGACAGCCAAGGTTGGCCTGGATGAGGATGAGGGGTGGGCCCACCTCTGCCCTCAGACATGCTCTGAGGATGCTTCCCTGACATGCAGGCCCCAGTGACAAGATCAACAAGCATGTCCTCACATCAGTGGACAAATGGGCTAATGAGATAGTCATAGCCCTGACCCAGAACTGTGGGTGTTCATTTTATGCTCAGACTTGAGTACCCCAGTCAAGGTGAAAGGATCAGAGGGGTGTGAGATCTGGAGCTGCCTCAGTGATGAGTTAACCCCTGGCTGAGCAGGCTTCTGGGCCATAAATCTAGATGTGCCTGTGTCAGAAGAGCCAGCCACTTGGCTCTCTGTACCTAGGGGTGCTGCCCAGCATGGCTAGAAGTAGCTCTCAGAGGCCCTGCCAGGGACAGGGTCTGGAAGTACCACCGCATGGAGGAAGTGGGGGGCCACCATTGCCAACAAGGGCACAGGGCTGGGGCAAGGCCCTGCCTCACTGTACTCACTCTCCCTCCATCTCTGCCCAGCCTCCCAGAGCCAGGGAAGGGACACAGAAGCACAAATGCTTTCTCAGCAAGCCTTCTATGTGTTTCTCACAGGCACAGAGACCATCGGGACAGAAAATCATCCCCACTTCCCAGATGAAAAAACCGAGCCTCAGGCAGGGCCATGCTTGAAAGGACAGAGCTGGCACCTGTGCTGGCCTCCTGCCTCCAGTCCCAGCACTCCCTGCTCCGTGCTGCTCTGCCTCATTTAGGGGAGTCCTCGTCAATTAGGTGAACACCCCAGACTCTGCGGCACAGCCTGAAGCACCCTCTGCCTGACACTGGAGCTTCCTCTTTTCTCTTATCCATCCATTTAAAGTCTGGGCCTAGGAACTCAGAGAGACGGTCTCTGTTCTCTGCTTGGCCACTCATCAAGAACAGATCACCTCTGAGCCTCAGTTTCTCCATCTGTAAAGGGCATCCAGGGCCTCCCAGCTCTTCCCACTATAATTATAGGGGCATCTGGGAGATGTTCACTACCTGTCAGAGTGCTGAAAAACACAGGGCCGAGACGCTTAGCAGGTGGGAGGTGAAAGTTGTTTCTGCCCTGGTGTTGTAAAAGATACTGAAAATGAAACCATGGTTCCACACAGCCCATGAGCCAAGGCTGTCCACCACAAGGTACATGGATTTAAGCCCCAGTGAGTGCTCTGAGTGTCCTAGAGGTAGCAAGAGAGCTGGGCCCCATGGAAGGGTATGTCTGCATAGCCTCTGGTCCAACCTCTCAAACAGCAAGGTGCATCCAGGCCGCTGTATCTGTGCATACGAAGACTTTCCCTGAGCTACTAACTCCAAGAAGGACAAGGGCCCTACATCTTGAGGTTACCAAATTCCTTTTAATGACTCTTAAGTGCTTCCTTACAACTTTCTATAAATCCACCAGCTCATCCCCACCCCAGAACTCCACACGCAACCTCATTAGGAGGCAGTGAGTGGTGGAAAATATTGATACTTCTGGCTAATGGCATTATTAATACCATTACCATTCATATCACCTCGTAAACAACTCTTATAGGACATTTAGCATGGCTAAGTCCAAATGAAGATAATATTGTTGCTAATTATCTCTCTATAAACTTATTTTATGGCAGGGAACAAGGGCCCTTATATCCTCTGATTACTCAGTTGCCAGAACCACAAGGAAGTAGGAAAGACTGCATGAAGATGTGCCCTCTGGGGATGATTCATTATGAAGAAGTGTGGTTTGCAAAAGCACAAGAGCTGTTTGGAGATTTTTAAAAAGAAAGGAATGCTAATTTGTGAGAGAGGGGACAGGGAGGAAACATCTCAGGGAGCCAGAACTGATCAAGGCTGACTCTCTGGCACCGCTGTATGGGATTCGCAAGCTGGCTCTCTCGGGTCCCTGTGTCCAAGGGTCAGAAAGTGGCCTAGGTAGGGCACGCCTGAGCTGCTCATTTTGGTGATAAATACACGGTGGAGCTCCAGGGAGGGAAGCTGAGCAAGTGTCCTCATCTCATGAGAGGGTTCTAAATCCAGCAGCCCTACAATCACATTTTGAAATGACTCGCATTTTCTTACTCAGTGGCTTACTTAGCACTTGCGGACTTAACTGGGGCTTGTCTGAAGCTGGTGGGGGGGTTTATGCTGTCTCAGGAAGCAGTGTCAGCCTTGCGATTTCGCCTCCTGCATTGTTTGGGAAACATTACTCCCAGATAAGACTCCAAAGTGATTACTCTAAAGGAAGCTGTGAATAAGAAAATAAATGTTTTTCTTTTTCTCTTTCTAGCTGAGCTCAGACGATTTACAGTATTAAATGTCCCCTTGTACTCAGGAGAACTAGAATTGATTTTTTTTTTCTTAAAACTGCTCATTGGGTTGCTTATAAATTTCTCTAGCTGTTGTTATCAAGTTGTAAATTGCAGTTATGAGAATAACCACAGATCGATGGCAGTCATTCTGAGGAAGGACCAGGTCTGTGTGGACGAAGGCAATTCAGGCTTTTAACAGACATTTATAGTCAATTATCTTTAGTCCAGATTTGATTAAGAATTGGTGAAATCTCAGCCAGATACTAGGTAGGAATTTACCTTCACTCTGCCCATGGGTAAGTCCATATGGCCATTCACCAGATATTTCCAGCTTTCCTCCCTACATACATTTCTCCATCTCTTTTGCAGTTAGGCAAGACCATTAAACTTGTTTTGACCAATAAAATGTGAGTATGAGCATCACATATTAGTGCCTGGTAGGTGGTTTAAAACAAGAGGCAGATAACTTTTTTTATAAAAAGCCAGACATATATTAAGGCTTTGTGGTCATATGGCCACTGTCACCAACTATCCAACTCTGCCGTTGTGGCACCACCAAAGCAGCCATAGATAATAGTATCAAATGGGTGTGGTGTATTCCCATAAAACTTTACTAATGGACACCAAAATTTGAATTTCATATGGTTTTTGTGTCACAAAATCTTTTGATTTTTTTAACCATTTTTGAATGTTTAAAAAAAACCCTTATAGAATGCACAAAAAAATGTGACAGGTCAGATTTGGTCTCGAGGCCATAATTTACCAACCCCTGCCATAAATAAAATCAGTGGATGATTTGCTATATCCCCTCTCCCTGCTGAGACAGCTCTGTCATCGGTCCAGGTCCATGAGTGCCTATGAGGAGCAGAGCCCACAGTCAGTTCCCAGCAGACATGGAGAGTGAGCAAGAAAGAAACCTTGATTGTTGGAGTCACTGAGATTTGGGAGGTTGTTACTGCAGCAAACCTACCCTCTGAAATGGTCTCTGATGGGATTTTCTAAGATAACTAATGGACTAGACAAAATTGCAATATGAAGAGATTATTAAGAAATGATTTTTTTGAAACATACTTTATTTTTTGTAGTACCCATTGTTATTAAAATCATAAATTATGCATAAAGAATATTAATCTGTTCGTTAAAGCAGATCCTGAATATGCTGAAACTTGACAACATCTCCTACATCTATTTAGAATCACGGGGAAGTTTCAGAGTCATGACCTTTCTTTTCCTTCTCAAGGATATTTACATTCATCCTGGGCTTTCTCCTCATCTGTCTCATCAGTGACACTGACCGTTTGGGAATCTCAGTCTCATACCCAACCTTTCCGTCATTAACCCAAGAGATGAGTAGGATTCCAGACAGAATGAACCATTCCAGACATCACATTTTAATAATGAGACAGGAAGAGGCAGAAGCAGAAAGGTATGCCATGTGACTTCAAGTATGTCCCTTGTCCTTTCTGGGTCTTTTTTCCTCCTGTAAAACTAGGAGTTGGAAAAATAATATTTATAAGCTCTTTTAGTTTAGATATTCTAAGACTAGATATAATGTCCAACAATTTAAAACAAACCCTTTTGGATCTGACTACAGAAACAAACTAGAAAGAGCCTGTGGACCCACTCAATCTAGCTCTTTATCTAAGAGTCTTCTAAAGAAGTCAGACGTGTCCCTATTTTGATCCCACAGAATTAATCTAGAATGACCTGGAAACTGACCAAAGAAGAAACACAAATGAACAATGAACAATGAAAGTCTGAGAAATATTCAGTCATATTCAGTCTTGCTAGAGATTAGGGTAATACAGATTTAAAGATCAAGAACAATTTTCCATCTACTGGCTTTGCCAAGGTTCATAAGGAGGATCATATCCCATGTTGGTAAGAGGAGGGAGTCCAGAGACCCTGTGTTAATGGGGAAGTAAGCTGGCATGGTTTTTCTAGAGCAATATGTATTGAAAGCAATAAACATGGGCACCCCCTTTGACTAAGCAATAGCCCTACATCTACTGTTTTTTTTCAAAAAAATGGATAAGCACAAGACAGGTAACACAACAAATAGATACAGCATCATTTCTAATGACAAAAAAAATTAGAAACAGTAAATGACTAAAGGTAAGGAACGATATAAATTAAAAATGGTACCTTGATAAAGTGAAATACCATCCTGCCATTAAAGATAATGCTGCCATACATTATATGAGCCTAATTTTGCGGGGGGTGGGGGGAGTAACAATTATAGACATACATAGAAAAAGGACTGGAAAAAGTATCAAGATGGAAACACCAAATATCGAAAATATCAAAATACCAAAAATGGAAGTAGTTATCTCTAGAGGTGTTAATTTTCTGAATTCTACTTTTCATTTTCCATATTGTTATAGAATCAGAAAAAATAAGCATTAAATGGAAGTAAAAACTAAAAAATATAAATCTATATATTTATTGATTTCAAAGGTGTTCTTGACACAATTGAAAAGTTATTTTTCTAAGTTAGCTATCAAATAACATGTATAGTTAGATCCTGTTTTGGAAAATGAGAAAAAGACTGAAAATATCTTTATGATATATATTTTATGAAAAATGCATAAAATCAAGTGATTTGTGGGGTAGGGTTATGAGTGAATTTTTTCCTTCTTGTCTTTTTTCTGATTATTCTACACTGAACATATATGTGTAAAAACAATAAAAAGGAAGCAAAACTCTTTAAAAATAAGTGAATTAAGAAAGATCCAGATGCTTCAGGCAAGTTTGCTCTCAATGCTAAATAAGTCACATAGATCAGTACCCTCCTCCTACACACACACAAAGACAGCAACCTCCATGGTCTTCTATAACTTTCCCATGATTCTATATCATCACTGCGTGGATGAACAGGCTGCCTTGAAGAGGCAGGCGGGAACATTGGGAGCCCAGCACACTTAAGACTAGGGACACACTTTTGATTCTTGCTACTGACTCTCAAGGGTCCCGATTCTGATAGTCTGTCTTTCCACTTTTGGGCATCTCACAGCCAATACCCATCAGCCCATGTGTGTTCTGTGTGTGAGCCTCAATTTGCTGACTGATATAAAATATTAGGCAGTAAGAAGAATATGGTTCTGGAAGAGCATCACAATGGACGTTTGGCATTCTTTAAAGTTCTTACCTGTTCCTGAAATTTGTTCAGGTAGTTAGACACCCAGGAAGCAGGGCACTTACTATGTAACACTTCGATGTAGCAGTATACTTGATCTGTATCATATGAACCAGGAAGATCTCTCTTAGTGAGTAATCTCTATTTATATATACTACAGAAATCTCCATGAGCACATAAGACCACAGGTAAAGCAAGCTCTAAGAAAATGCCTGCCCTGCTATTATTTTCCAGTGATACTTGTTTTTATTTATTTTGTCATCTGCTAGTGCTAACTTCAAATAAAAGGTATCAGGACCCAGATATTTAAGAAAAAAATATATGGGAGAAAACTTAAAGTTGAGAAAATTCTATTAACTTGAAAAGAAAATTTCCTACCATAATTACAAATAAGTCTATTTCTCCTTTTGAGTCTAACAATTTTTGCTTTCTATATTATGAAGCTATGTTATTAGGTGCCTATAAATTTGGATTTGTTATAGATTCCTTGTATGTTGACACTTTATCATCATGAAATGATTATTTTTATCTCTAGTAATGATTCTTGCCTCTATACATTGTGCCTCTGATTAATATTTGCATAGTAAATACACAGTAAAAGTTACTTTTTCTCCTTTTACTTTCAATCTTTTTGAATTATCACATATAAAAACATGTCTCTAAGAAACATAGTTGAGTTTTGTTTTTATCTAGTCTAACAATCTTCATCCTGTAATTAGTCTATTTACATTCCATGTAATTACTGATATATTTGAGTTTATAATCTTACTGTTTAATTTCCAGTTGTCCTGTCTGTTTTATGTTTCTTTTTCTTTTTTTCTTACCTCTTTTAGATCAAGTATTTTCACTATCTCATTTTCCTTCACTCTTAGCTAGTTATACATCGTTTTACAAATCTTATAGTGCATACCCTATATTGAGTGCATTCTTGACTCGTTAAAGCCTAAAGTAAATTAGTATTTTGTGTTACTTCTTGGACAAATTTAAAATTTTAATTTCATTTGTCCCAAACCCACTGCCATTTGTACATTGTGTTGTGTATTTTAATTGTATATTTTTAACCCTAGAAGACATAGTCAGATTTTTACCCATACATATATGCACACATGTATGTGTGTGGATGTATTTATACTTTTTGTTGCTCATCATTCATTCCTCAATTTCCATGTTTCCATCTGGGATCAACATCCTTCTGTCTTCAGATGTTCCTTTTTTTTTTTTAGGGTGGATATAATAATTTCTCACAATTTTTGTCTAAAAATGTGTCTCTGAAGTTTTTCACTGGATATAGAATTCTGTGTTGGAGATTATTTTGTTTCACCATGGTTCTGATATGAGATATTTCAGTGCCTTCAAGCTTCCGCTGTTCCTTGGAAGTCAGTGTCACGCTCACTGTTGCTCTTAGAAGGAAATTTGTCCTTTTTTCCTCTGAATTTTATAAGATTCCCTCTTGTTCCTTGATTTTCAGTCATTTTATCGTGATGTGTCTAGGTGTATTCCTTTTAATTTTTTCTATGTGGGGGTTCATAGTGCTTCTGGAATGTGTGGCTTGATGTTTTAGTCAGTTTGGGGAAATTCTTGTCCCTTATCTTTTCAAATATGGCTTCTACCCCTCCCTAAGACTCCAGTTACGCATGTTAGACCATTTTACCATCTCACATATTTCTCTTAAGCTCTTTCCTGTATTTCCTATCATTTTTTTTCTGTCTTTTAAACTAGAAGTTTTCTACTGATCCTTCTTCCAGTTCACTAATCTGCTCCTCCACTGCATCTAATATGCTATTAAATCCCTCTATTGAAGTCTCAGTTATTGATTTCTCAATTCTCAAATTTCTATTTGATTATATAGTTTCCAATTCTCCACAGAAGTCTCAATGTTGTTGCTCAAATTCTTGAACATATTAACCACAGTCATTTTAAAGCTCATGATGAATAACTCCAATTTCCAGGCTTCCTGTAAGTCTATTCTCCTACAGGCATTCTCTCTTGGTTTTCAGTCAATTATTGTCTTTGTGCACACCTAGTTATTTCTTTACTGGATTCCAGATACTGTAGAGATAATGTGAGTTTCTGGATGACGTGGCCTCATTCAAGAGAGGGTTCATGTTTGTTTCTGGTGGCAGTTAGAGTAGGAAGAGATGACCTTAATCCAGTAAATAACTGAGCTGATTTAATGATGGCCTTTGTGAGAGCTGGCTTATTTCAAGGTCAACTTTACTCTTATAAATTTCAACTCAAAGTTGGGGAGGTGTTTACCAAGACTTCCTATCTTGTAGAACCACAATTTTCCCCTGAAGTCCCATGAAAATGCCAAAAGCTATGATCAACATCTCAGGCATTTCGAGCCACTTTCTGCTCAGCCTCTCAGCAGCTGCATTCACGTCAGCAAATTTGGGGTAAAAGTAGCACCAAGTATATGGCTCTCCCCTTGGGATTTCCCTTCTTTATTTTTATTTTATATATATATATATATATTTTAGGATAGAGTCTTGCTCTGTCACCCAGGCTGGAGTGCAATGGCACAATCTCGGCTCACTGCAGCCTCTGTCTCCCAGGTTCAAGCGATTCTCCTGCCTCAACCTCCCCAGTTGCTGGGATTACAGGCACCTGCCACCACACCCAGCTAATTTTTGTATTTTTAGTAAAGACAGGATTTCACCATGTTGGCAAAGCTGGTCTGGAACTCCTGACATCAGGAGATCCACCCCACTCAGCCTCCCAAAGTGCCTGGATTACAGATATGAGCCACCGTGCCCAGCCGGGATTTTTCTTCTTCCAAGAATCTTGGCCCTTTGAGCCAAGCTCTTGTCACCTTGATAGCTTTCCGAAGACTTCAACTCATTTTTTATTTAATTTTGTAGAGTTGTATTCCAATTACTATGGCAGCAAAACAAATTCCCCTAAAACTTAGTGGCTTAAAACAAAGTCAATCATTTATTATCTCCCACAGTTACTGTAGTCAGGAATTCAGGAGCAGCTCAACTGGACAATTCTGGCTTGGGGCCTCCCGTGAGTTTCCAATCAGATGCTGGCTGAGCTGGACGATTCTGGTTTGGGGCCTCCCATGAGGTTGCAATCAGATGCTGGCTTTGGCTGGGCTCATCTCAGGCTGCTTCACTCGCATGTCTGGTACCTAGTCTGGAAAGACTCAAATTGCTAAGAATTGGGCTCCTCCAGTGTCTCTAACTGTCTTTATGTACTCTCTCCCTGTAACTTGCTACCACATGGAAGCTTCAGATTAGTTGGACTTTTACAAATTGGCTAAGGGCTACCAAAAGCATGTATCCCAGGGGAGAAAAGGAAAGGCAGGAGGTAATTTCTACGGCATAGTGTTGAAAGTCACACAGCTTCACTTCTACTGCATTCTGCTGGTCATGACAATTACAAAGGCCTATCTGTGTTGAAGGGAAGAAACATAAAAGCCACCTCTCAGTGCAGGTGAGTCAATGTCTCCCTGTAAGGAGACATCACACACATGGACACACAGCATGGGCGAGCTAGTGATGTGGCCATCTGGAAAATACAACTGCCACAATGGCTCCAGTTGTCCTTGATAGGAGGTTGGTCTCAAACAAGTCAGTCTGCCATTTCCAGGAGTAGAAAATCCCCTCTCCGATAACTTGGAGTTTTCTGTCACTGAGAAAAGACTGCCGTGACTGTGTTCTAATGGAGATACCTCTGTGTTGGAGCCCTTGTGTCAGCTCAGCTGAATCCATCTTCTCAGAGACCCAGTGAGAGCTTTGGCACCGTTTCAGCAAAGCTTAGGCAGACATGGCCTGAGTCTCCTGCTGCCCCACTCAGACTCACTCCCAAGGCTAGTTTCTAGAAGCCCAATAAAGAAAATCCACACCGCTCCTCATGGTCCACTCTACCTTTGCTTTATTCCTGCAGATGAGTACTGCACAAAGAATATTCTGTAAAAACCCTGTTTGTACAAGATAAGAATTCTGTTACAATTTCTTTTCAGAGAATTTAACATATTCTTTCCCCCTCTTCCAGATTCATAATGCATATTAGCGTAAAGCCTCTGAAAAGTCCTGTAGCAAGGAAACTTTGTTTCATCCCCATTTTCATGAATTTATTTAATGACAGAAAGTGGGTTGAGGGGCTATCTTTTTATTAGCAGGACAGAAATTAACACCCCATGAACATTGTACAGAACATGCAAACATTGTACAGAGCATCCTTAGACTTCTGATCCCACCATTGCTCTTGTGGGACTGCGGAGCTAAGTTGTTCATAATAAAACATTGTGTCTCAAATTGCCTTATGGGAGCTAAGTCATGGCTGAGCGCCCCTTTGCTGAGTGGTATGCTTTTTTGGGTGTTCCAAAGCAAAGATGGGCCATGTACCATTTTCCAAATTAGGCTGATGAATGCATCAACCTTTTCCACCTGCCAATAACACAACAAGAAGTTTTTAAAAGGCTTTTGTTTACTGTCTGCCAATACACACGGGGCCATTAGCCAGTTGGCAGGTCTTGTGTGAGCTTCATTTCTGCCAGCTACAGTGAGCTGCCCACTCCTTAGCTGAGAGCCTCGATCAATGCCCCTTCAATGCTAAAGGGCTGCAGGGGTGAGAGGTTGGGGAGAGCAAGTTGGTTTGATGAGAGAGTAAGAAACAAGGAGAAAGGGACAAAACCTTCCTTCTACCCTTCACATTACAGAGTCCTCCCACTCAAAGCCTCATTACAGGCATTGCTGCCTGTCTGTTCTACCAATCTTTTGATAATTTAGTTGTGCTTCCAGTTGAGAGCTGTGTTGTTTAATAAAACAGAGACAATCGACTCTTCCTCAGTGTTGTAATAGCCTCTCTGTGTTTACTTGAGAACAAATGCTGTTATAATTTCTTTGGGGAATCAATATCTTCCAGTGCATATGCACAGCCCTATTGGAGGTTCAGATTGTGTAAGGAGAGAAGGGGAAATTTATTGCCTTGTAAATGCTGGCAGAAGGTAGTAGGTTTAGTGAGAGCTGTAATTAAAGTTTTGCTGATAATAAAAAATGGAGGCAATAAACACTCCGATTTTCCAGTCCTCAGTCTCAGAATGGCTGAACCATCACAGGGTCCTGGACTCTTGCTGGTCTCTGCACAATTAACCTCTGAAGGTAAAGGTCCCAGGGCCCAAAGGCTGCCAGCTCCTGGGCCCTTGAGATGCCCTCCATGTGCTCACAGGCCCATCTGCTTTCTTCAACTTTAGCAGCAGCAAAGTCAACCTTTATTTTACCAACTGATTCTAAAGTTGGCTATTCAAGCCAGAGCTACCAGGCTAAAAGTCTACACAGGATTTGAGAATGAGGAGTTCAACCTGGAGGCAAGCACCCGTACTCCAAAAAGAACTAAAGTATAAGGGGAGATAAATCACTCGCTTGTCAATCTTTCTGCAGGGGGACCCCTTTCCGGGAATTCATTCAAGTCTTCCAAAATAGCACACAAAGATTTTCCAAAGGTGATTGCTTGTTTCTCTGCTAAGCACTTGCTGTGCAGGTTTGTGTGTGCTCCAGGTTTGATGGAGGCAGAGGAACCGCATGGTTGGGAAGGGGATGGAGACCTCCTCATGCCCACAAGGCAGCAATGTCTACAAGGTACCACTGACACCTTGCCACTGGCTAAGGACATCTGCATTGTCTTTTCCAACTGGGATGAAATCACAGTCACCTCTCTCCCTGCAATTCCTGGCTGTGTCCACAACAGTATCAGACTATGGAAGAAGGAGGCAATTTCTCTGACCCACTGGGATGGGGGCATCTTCAAGGCTTCTTTGGCCCTGGGTATCAAAGTAAGATCAACTGGCCTGGGAAAATCAGAAACTATCCCCACTCACCAGCCCCACTACCACCATCACCCCTAGGTTAAGTTCCCAAAGGGGAAGAACTTTGTCTATCACTCTGTAGCCATCCAGACAATAAATACCTACTGAGCACCTACTATTTGCCATGCACGGTATCACCGCACCCAGCACCAAACTCTTGCAGAAAGAACAAACAAGTGAGCAAATTGGCCTCCATATCCACCAGGAGGTTCCTCTGAGAATACAGGAGCCCGAGTTCTTCTAGAAATAATAAGATGCTCCATATTGAGCACCTACTATGTACCAGATGGCCTACACAGCCCTTTACACATGTCCATTCTCTCTTTTGGTCCTTACAACCACTCCCCACTGTGAGGTAGAGATGGTGGTTGTTGTTGACAGTAGAGGACGGTAAGGCTCAGAGGGGCAAGCCATGTGCCCAGAGCCAACGCCACCCAACACACAGCACAGGGCCAGCAGGGAGGGCCCCAGTTGATGGTGTTCCAAAGCCTGCATTCTTTCCTTTATGCCATGTTCCCTGTCAACAATGTCACATAAGCCCCTCATCTGCCATCACTTGTCTTCTCCTCGCAGGGTCTGCTGAGAGAGGAGGTGGAAAGTGCAAAAAGAATTTCACTCCTGAATCCTTGAGAGAGCTCAGCAGAAAAAGGGCTGAGCAGGGCTGCCAAGCAGCACCACGGGGAAGCAGCAAAGGGGTCTAGGGCTTACCTGTCCACAGGAGGCAGGCCTGGCCGGGACCACTGGCTGCCGGCATTTCTGGATTCTGTGCCTTTCTCTCCTGTCTCATCTTCCACCTTCCTTCCCTCCTCTAAAATGTTCAGAGGACTAAGAGCCTCCAGGGAATCTCAGTCCAGTCCCCTTGCCAGCCCAAACACCTCCCACTGGTGGCCCTTAGCCCTGGGGCACCTCCAGCCAGTGCCAAGCATATGCAGCCCCTTTCCAAGGCCGGGCACATGTGGTGCAAAACCAGCTAGGCACCAGACATAACAAGGTACTGGTGAGGTGCAGAGGCTGGCTGTCCCCAGAACACAAGACCCTCCCGGTGTGCAGCCCTCTCCTGGGCAGCTTCCCTTAGAGAAACAAAGCTCCCAGCAGCAAGTCCCAAGTCCAGGATGGCCCTGCACCAATTCTGATGCTGTCCCTGCAATCCCTTTCTTCAGATGCCTAGCACTTGCACAAACTTCAAGTTGCTCATCTCCAAATGGGTGAGGGACTCACTCTGTCATATCAGCTTCCCTGGATCTGCCCACAGGGAGCAGCAGGCCCAAGGGAGAGTCTGGAGAAAGTGTCCACATTTGCAATTCTCCAACTCTGTGGCTTCTCCAAGGTACCCAATGGCCCCACATGAGAGCTCCAGAGCTCAGGCTGCGGTGGGGACCCTAGGCCACTGATTAGCCAATAACATCACCAGCAGGCATTAAATCTATCCTCAGTTAACCCAATGTCTTTAATAATAAAAAAGATTTTGCACTGGGGATAAATACTGTGTCTCATTTTCTCACTCTCACTGGTCTCCTGTCACTGTGCGCTTATTAATACAATCACTAATATATGGCTCCCAATCAGCCACTAAAATGCTGCTGTTATTCCTACTAATTCGACAATAAAATATGGCTGTGCCAGGCCATAAAAAGTAGGCTGCCATGTGACTGGGGGCTCTGTGGGAGGTAAGCCAGGGGGCCCAGAGCACTAGACTGGCCACCGGGAACTGAGCCACCATGGCCATGGCCCTGCAGGCCCTGACTTCCAAGGGCCCAGACACCACCAGAAACTCAGAGGTGTTCCCTGCTATATTTCCATTACTATATAACAAATTACCACAAACTTAGCAGCTTAAAACAACACCCATTAATCGTCTCACCGTTCTGTAGGTCAGAAGTCCAGGCGTAACTAAATTCTCTGCTCACAGGCTCACCAGGCTGAAGTCAAAGTGTCAGCTGGGCCACATTCGCAGTGGGAGGCTTGATGAGGGTGGAATCCACTTCCAGGTGCATCTCATTCAGGCTCTTGGCAGATTTCTATTCCTTGCAGCTGTAGGACTGAGGTCTCTGCTTTCTTGCTGGTTGTCAGCCAGGGCTCACTCTCTGCTCCTAGAGGCTGTCTCAGGTCCTAGCCCCCCGCCCCTCCACAATATGGTAGCTTCCTTCTGCAAAGCCAGTGGGAGAGTCTCTTCAGTCTTAAACTGCATAATCTAATCAGGGCTGGGGGAGGGTGATATCCCATCCTATCCACAGTCCCACCACACTCAGGGGGAGGGGCATTCTGCAGGCCATGTATACCAGAGGTGGGAATCTTGGAATCCTGCCATCTCAGAATCCTGCCCACCACACACAGTATTAAGATCTTCCACTTGCCCGTCTTTGTGTGTAGGCAGCCTTTCTGCTGACAACTGGACCTTGGTTCTAATCTCACTCCCCTTCCCCCACACACCAGAGAAGAATCCTACAGCATCTGGCAGCTCTTCTCCCAGGCCAAGCCTCCACCGCTGGCCAAACAGAGAAGAAAGCAGTGGGCTCAGGTAACGTGATGTGCAAGGGATGGACGGAGGGGCTCAGGAGCAGCCCCACCCTAGGCTGCACAGCATGGAATAGGTATTTGCAAAAGCATTCTCTTCACCAAGTAGCAATAATTCACTTCCAATCCAAAGAAGGCCCTTCCTCAGACCTTCTTACGGCTTCTCCTAAAAAAATCTCCTCTCTGTAAAGCTCCCAACTACTGAGGCAAAGCAAATCCCATTACCCCCCAGGTTATTTCCTCACCCTGGTTCTGAGCACCCAGATTCCTGGGCCCCACCCCCAGATCAGTGGACCCAGAGAAATAGGATCTGCCTTTGTAAAGCTCTCAGCCAGAGCTGCTGCCTAAGAGCTCTGAGGGAGAAGCAGGCCTGGGGCCCTGCCCTGATCCAGCTGCTTTCAATGAGCTCTTCAAGCCCAGAGAGGAAACAAAAACAAATTGGCTTTTGATTTTAAGAATCAGGTTTATATGAAAATACACTCATTGTAATTAAAACACCATAACCCCAAATGATCCCTATAGCCTTCCAGATAATGTCCACCTTCTTCCGGCTCCCCACTCCCAGGCCTGCACAGGGGGCCCCTCACCCTGTCTCACTGGCCTTCTCTACTCTCCCTTAGTTTTCCTGAGCCTTTACTCTTAGGGTCCCCTCAGCTGGGAACACTTTGGGAGGCCGAGGCAGGAGGATTGCTTGAGCCCAGGAGTTCGAGACCAGACTGGGCAACATGGTGAAACCCTGTCCTTAAAAAAAAAAAAAAAAAAAAATTACTTAGCTAGACATGGTGGTGCATGCCTGCAGTCCCAGCTACTCGGGAGGCTGAGGGTAGGAGGATTGCTTGGGACCTGGAGGTCGATGTTACAGTGAGCCATGATCATATCACTTGCACTCGAGCCTGGGTGACAGAGTGAGACCCTGTCTCCAAAAAAAATAAATAAATAAAGTCAGATTGTGCAAAATCTGAAAATGAGAGTCAGACTCTCGGCAGGTGGGGACCTCATCTCAAGCCCTTATCCCACCCCCTAAACTCAGGTGGCGGGGGACAAAGACTTGAGGCATGGCAACAGACTATGACTTTAGAATAAAGGCAGCCACAGCCATCGGCATGACTATGAGCTGCTGGGCATCAGTGCCTTTCTCCTGGCAGCAAACAACCCCCACGCCATAGCCTTGGGGCAAATCTCAGAGAACAGGCTGGGCAGAGGGCCCTAGCAGGGGAGTCAGCTTAGGTCGTGTCCTGGGGATAGCTACATGCGGCAGTCCTGCCGCCGTCCCCCTGTGTCTCCACACTTTCCCTGGCGTCTGGGACCTGGAGACTCAGAGAACATGTTTGCATCTGTCAAGCCCAACAAGTCATTAATTACACCTTGGGGAAAGTCACAGAGGCAGGGTGTGGATGGGCAAACACTGTTCAAACATGCTGAGGCAAACCTCGAGGTTGTGTTTGACACTGCTGGGGTTATTGTGGTAAGTCTCTGTTTTGGTTGACTACAAATCCCAAAACTTTCCAGTGTTCCTTTTGGAAGATCTTTGAATTGAAAGATTCAAGCCTATACTGCTCCTTCCTTCCCTGAGGGAGTTCCCTCAGTCACTGTGACCTCACCTATGGTCCTTGAGGCCTGAGGGGTCCTCCCCAAGGTCCGTCTCCTAGCCCCCAAGGTGAAAACTCCCCCACAGAGCTAATGCCAGGGGGTTGGAGCAGGATTAAACTTTGTCACAGCCCTCGGCCTGCTGTTGCCCTGACTCAGAATTCTAGGAAGGACTATTGGGCTAGGAGCCTTGTTTGGTTTGTTGGGTTTTAAGATGGAGTTTCACTCTTGTTGCCCAGGCTGGAGTGCAATGGCAGGATCTTGGCTCACTACAACCTCCACTTTCTGGGTTCAAGAGATTCTCCTGCCTCAGCCTCCCAAGTAGCTGGGATAACAGGTGCACGCCACCACGCCCGGCTTTTTGTATTTTTAGTAGAAATGGGGTTTCACCATGTTAGCCATGCTGGTCTCGAACTCCTGACCTCAGGTGATCCACCCGCCTCGGCCTCCCAAAGTGCAGGGATTACAGGCGTGAGCCACCGCGCCCAGCCAGGACTCTTGTTTTACAAGTGGGCTCAGGCCCACAGCAAGCAGGATCCTATATAGCTTCAGCTGAGCTCTGAGTTTCTCGAACTGTAGAGTCATCTAGGAATCCTGTTAAAGTGCCAGTTTGGACTCAGCAGGTCTGGAGTAGCACCTGAAATTCAGCATTTCCCACATGCTCCCAGGTGACACCCATGCTGCTTGTTCACAGACCACACTTTGAGTAGGAAAGCTCAAAAGTGGCACTGCCCAGCAGAAATAGAAGCAGAGCCACATAAGTCATTTTAAAGTGTCTCCTAAACACATCAAAAAGTAATTGTCATAATGTATTTTATTTAACCCAATGTGTCTAAAAGAGTATTATGTCAACATATAATGAATATAAAAAATTACTTATGAGATAGCTTACATTCTTTTTTTGTACTAAGTCTTCAAACTGCAGGGTGGATTTTACCCTTACAGCACATGTCAGTCTGAACTAGCCACATTTCTGCACTTAGTGGCCACATGTGGCTAGTGGCTGCTGTTTTGGACAGTGCAACTCAAGGGGATGGGAGAAAAGGAAAAGAATATGAGAGGAAAGAAGAAAAATCAAGGAGGAGCCACTGGGTGACCCACCTTGGGACAATACAGAAAGAGCATAGCAATGAGTTCTAGATGCAGCCCTGCCTGTCATTCAGTGTATTGCCTAAAGAGAGTCAGGTAAACTCTGGACCTAGCCCTTTCCACCAAAAAATGGGTACAGCAATGCCTGCCCATCACTAGCCCCAAAATCTGGGCGAGACACTGTTCCCAGCTTATGGGGCTTGTCAATATTGGATTCTGCCAAGCAGAAACCTAGAGTCTCCAGGCAATTAATACCTGGCTCTCCAGGGTGGGGCCTGAGCCCTCCAGAGAGCTCCAACAGGAGAGTCTCTATGTTCACTGTTCAACAGAGCCTCCTGGGGGGGTGGGGGGGCAGGCTGGCAGGGGCTTTACCCCCACTCCAAAACTACCCTGAACAATCTGGCGCTATTTAGGAAGGGCACTTTGCTGTCACTGTGAATCGAGGAAACGCGGGCAGATAGAATTAGTGCTGCCCACCCATCTCACACTATCAGAGGAGCTATTTTCAGGTCCTTGCTGCTGAGTTCATTTTCACATCCTTTGCTCTTTTCCTGTGCTTCAAGAGCTGAAGCACCAGAGAGGCCGGTCCCGATGGGTATTCTGGTCTGGCCACTTCCTGGATCTCTGAGGCCCAATAGGGATTTGGGGGAAGTGAACTTTGTAGAACTCAGGAGCAGGGTGGGGCACGAGGTTTGAACACCAGCCTACACTAGTGAAGCACTGAATGCCACATATAATCTTAGTTACCTACGCTTTACAGACATCAAACCTGTGGCAGGAGGAGGAAAAGGAGCAGGAGGAGAAAAGTAAAGCCAGGCTAGGTGACAACCTAACCCAGCAAATCCCTAAGCCAGGACCTGAGCTTTCCAATTCCTGGTCCTGTGATGCTGCTGCACCAGCGGATGCCAGGTGAGCCAAGTGCCAACCTCTGGCTCCCCTTTGGGGCACCAATGGGCATAGTGCCTGGCCCAGCCTCCAGGGAGCCACACACACAGCTCAAGGGCCTGGTTCTCTGAGAGGGCAGTGAACCTCCCACCAATGGCCCGGACTTTTCCAGCCCCTGGTCAAGAGGCAGTCTTGTCTCAGTCATACTAACAGAGTCTGAGTCGGGGGTCCTCGGCGCCTGCCTGTCTCACGTTCCTGAAGGAGGTACCACAAGTCCTCCAAGCCTCAGCCAGGAACCAACCATCCCCAGGTACTGGAGGGAGCTTTTAGGTTAAACAGAGGCAAGAAGAACTTGTGGACTCCTTCCGTACCAGCTGGAAAGGGAAGGTGGGTCTGATGGCCATGTCATCTCCCAGCAATCCCCAGATAAGGGTCCCAGCAGGAGAGGTCGCTGGCCCCTACATCACCCTTGATATGAGGGCACTCACTCATCTCCCTTTGGGCCTTGAGGAAGTTAACAAAAATAATTAATTCCCTACCCTACCTGCTGGAACCACCTCTTGGTCAAGTTCTCCTTGCCCAGTGATACAATACATACTATTTGTTCCCAAGCTATTTCGTTCCCCAACTGGTCCAAGGGTCTGAGGATAAGAAACACTCCCAGTCTCCCCTCCCCAGCCTAAGACAACTTCATCATGCCAGGTGGGCCCTGGTGCCAGCTGCCCCTTGCTGTCACCTCCACAGTCCTTTGAGCTCCATGGGTCTGGCCACATGTGTCCCCATATCTCATAGCATTCCTCTCAAGCTGCCAGGCCTGCACATGGCAGACCCGGAGCCCCATGCTTCTCTCCTGGAGGAGGAAAGTGCCAGTAGGGTGACCTCTGCTCATCCTTCAGAGTTCAATTTAGACATCACCTCTTCCAGGAGGCCCTCCCCAGCTGAACCAGGTACCTCTCCTCCAAGCTCCCACAGAACCTCATCCTTCCCCATTCCCAAGGGAAACTGGGAGGTAACCTGGCATCTTTGTTTGACCAGTGACTGGTATATGCAGTTGGTACTCCAAAAATTCTGGCTCGTGGAATGAGCATGCTTCTCAACAAATCCAGCCAACCACATTGCCCAGGGCACTGATACACACAAATACTCACAGACTCAGCAAACACACCCTCCTGAGCCATGACCGCAAATATCCTGCTGAGAGCGCCTTTGAAGTTCAGAGAAATGCTGGGCACAGTTCCTCAGGCCAAGATAGGGGCAGCTGGGTGAAAACAGGCCCCCTGCCAGTGCCACTGCCTACCCCCTTCCCCCACCCCAAGAAACCTACACAGCACTTTCTGGGGGAAAAGCAACCAACAAAGACAGCAGCTGCCTCCCTCAACAGCCAGACCCCCAGAGAGTTTAAATGGAAATAAAATAATCTCACTTCGTCACCCCAACCACAGATAGGCACAGTCAGGGGAGAACAGCCGGCTAACTGCTTCTTTGAAGAGGCGAGGACTCTTTTACCCAAAAGCTATTTGTCCTCCGTAAATGGGATTTTAGAAACAGTGCTGAAAGGGAGGCTATGGCCGCAAGAGCCTAAGCTTGTATTATACATTAGACAGATATTTAGAAATAAAGCGTGATTAAAAGGAAAGCTATAAATGACAGCGGAGAGCTCCAGACCCTCCGAGGCCTTCATGCAAATGTCTCGCTGCTCTGTCCATCCCAGAAATCTGGGCCAAACTGTAGCCATTTCTCTGATTTTTTAAAAACTGTTGTCTCCGCAGCTGCTTTGAGGGGCTGTGTTCTGTCCCTGGTGGTGGGCTCGGATCTGAGGAGGGGAGGGTCTGAGCAGGGACCAAGCACTTGTGCCAGGGGGCCCCTTGGAGCCGCTGTCCCACAGAGGTTGGTGTGCATGCTCAGACTCCCCTCCGCAGGCTCCCCTGAACATCGCCTGGTCCAGGAGGCCTCCCCTCATCTGTCATCGGGCTAGGTCGGTGTCCCCTTTTCACAACACTCATCACACCCTGTGCCACCAGGCTGTGTGTGGCTTCCATGGGGTAGGGAACCCTGCCCTGCTCTGGGCAGTCTATGAGATTAACTAAAGAACGGTGTGTCCCACACACACACACTAAGAGGCACGTCAGGAAGGAGGCCAAACCCCGGCCAGTAGACACCTGTGTAGTCAGACTCACTTGGTCTTGTTAGTTACTGCTGTTATTATTATCAACATTCATCAGTGATGGCTGCAGTTCCAGTCTTTGGCTAATGCCTCCACTTATGCCTAGTGTTCCATTAGTGGAAAGCTAAGCATGTGGGAGTTATTTATATCTTACTGCTCAAGGTCATCACCAAGGTCTGATTTTTCAAATTCAAAAAATTACAACCTCAGGCATAAATGGGTTAATCACTGTTAAGACCCCCTTAGAACTATCATAGGCTAAAAACTCTCCTGAGTCTTCCCTTTTCAGAGAAAATGAGCTTACTTCCTGTTTTTTATAACTGAAGTCCATACTTTATTCAGATTTTAGTAGTTTTTACCTGGTGTCCTTTTCTTGTTCCAGGGTCTTCTCCAGGATCCCAATTACCCTTAGTTGTCACATCTGCTTAGGCTCCTCTTGGCTGTGAGATTTTTCTCATACTTCGCTGGGTTTTGATGACCTCAACCGTATTGAAGGGTACTGGTTGGGTTTTTTATAGAATGACCCTCTATCAGAATTTGTCTGATGTTTTCCTCATCATTAAACTGGGTTTGTGGGTGGAAAACCACAGAGGTGAAGTGCCATTTTCATCATATCATACCTGGAGTACGTACTACTGACATGGTTTATCATTGTTGATGTTTATATTGGTCAACTGGCTGAAGCAGTGTTTGTCAAATTTCTCTAGATCTTTTAATTGAAATCTTTCCCACCTCTCTAAACACCACATCAAAAATCACCTCCTCCTAGAAGTCACCCCAGATTGCATGTGCACACACAGGCACACATACTCTATTGGCTCCTCTCAGGACTTTAGCACACCTCAAAGTATTTCAGATGTCTGTGAACTTTCCAACCTTATTTTGACTGCATGCTCTGTGAAGCAGTGACCTAATGCCCAGCAAGCATCTAGCCTATGATGAAAAGTGACCACACATTTAGTGCTCACTGATAGTACCTCACAGGCACTATCTGGCTATAACCCAATGAGGGAAGAAGGTCTCTTGTTATTGCCATTTTACAGATGAAGAAGGATCTTGTACAGCAAGTAACCAGCAGAGCCAAGATCTGGCTGTGTGGCTGTGCAATCGGTTCCTTCTTGGCTCTGCTCCACTCCTTCCCCCGGGCGTAGGTAAGCACTCTCAGCTTATCCTCCACAGCTGGTTCAAGGACATGCTGCTGTAATGGAGGCAGAAATGTTTGGTGGGCTGAGAGTCTGGGGCCTCCAACAGCAGCACCAAGGATGTGAGGCTCTGTCCCACCCAGGCTCTGTCCCGCTCCCAGCCCTGGCAAGTATGGACCATGACACCAGCACACCCACATCCCTATAAATCCTCAAACAACCACAGCTTTTTTTTTTTTTAACGTCAGATGGGTAATATGCTGATGTCATAATGAGGTTTAAGGGAGGCACACCTCACGTGAGTATGAAAACTCAATCATCACACTTAGGAAACACAAAAGATCAAGCCTTACCACTTTTGACATCCAGAGACGGGAGGCCGGGCTGTGCACTTGCTAACATGCTGTGTCAGCGAGAAGTCAAATGATGTACGTGGAACTGGAACATCTCCCATAAATTTTATTAAATTTTAAACTTTAATAAAACAATGACACAATTCAAATGCCAGCTCTGGACTTCCTCAACCCCACCACCTACCATCATGGGTTCCCCAAGAACCCTCCCACTGGCAGAGTCTTCAGAGTGTTCAAGGCTTTCCTGTGGTGTTGGCATTGGACTCTGGGCCCTGGACCAGGGAACCAGAAGACAGGGGGCCTAGTGGGAGTCGATGGCCCCAGAAGGCCCAGGTGGGCACACAGCTAGATATGACCCAGGCAACCAATACAAGAGGTTTCCAGTCTCCAAGATGGGAGAAAGAGAGAACGGGTATTGTCAGCTCTGATTAAGGGTGAGGCTCTCTGTTGATTCCCCAGGGACCCAGATTTAACAGTGTAGTTAAGAGCTAGGACCCCAAGTTTCCTAGAGTCAGACAGATGGTAAACCGGGCTCCAGAACAATCGCCCACTTCTCTCCAACAGCTATACCAGAAGAGCAAATCGTCTCTTCTGTGCCCCTTCTCCTCCATCTTCCTTCAGATTCAAATAAAAGGTAGGGAACAAAGTAATCAGCATCCACTCAGCCAGGATGCTTCTCCAAGCTTCACTTCTCCAAATCATGCCACCACCACTCTGGCTCTGGTCTGGGGAGATGAGAGGACTGTCCACGTGTCCCCACATCAGCCCCCTTCAGCAAAAAAGGAAGTAAGGACGTCTCTATCTCTGGGGGCAGGGCATAGCTGAACAAAAGGCAGCAGAAACTTCCACAGACTGAAACATCCCTGTCTGACAAGCTCTGAAGAGAGCAGTGGTTCTCCCAGCATGGTGTTTGAGCTCTGAGAAAGGACAGACTGTCTCCTCAAGTGGGTCCCTGACCCCTGTGTAGCCTAACTTGGAGACACCTCCCAGTAGAGGCTGACTAACACCTCATACAGCTGGGTGCCCCTCTGAGATGAAGCTTCCAGAAGAAAGATCAGGCAGCAATATTTGCTGATCTGCAGCCTCCACTGGTGATACCCAGGCAAACAGAGTCTGGAGTGGACCTCCAGCAAACTCCAACAGACCTGCAGCTGAGGGACCTGACTGTTAGAAGGAAAACTAACAAATGGAAAGGAATAGCATCAACATCAACAAAAAGGACATCCACTCCAAAACCCCATCTGTAGGTCACCATCATCAAAGACCAAAGGTAGATAAGACCACAAAGATGGGGAGAAACCAGAGCAGAAAAGCTGAAAATTCTAAAAGCCAGAGTGCCCCTTCTCCTCCAAAGGATCGCAGCTCCTCCCCAGCAACAGAACAAAGCTGGATGGAGAATGACTTTGATGAGCTGACAGAAGTAGACTTCAGAAAGTCGGTAATAACAAACTTCTCCGAGCTAAAGGAGGATGTTTAAACCCATTGCAAGGAAGCTAAAAACCTCAAAACAAGATTAGACGAATGGCTAACTAGAATAAACAGTGTAGAGAAGACCTTAAATGACCTGATGGAGCTGAAAACCATGGCACGAGAACTACGTGACGCATGCACAAGCTGCAGTAGCCGATTCAGTCAAGTGGAAGAAAGGGTATCAGTGATTGAAGATCAAATGAATGAAATGAAGTGAGAAGTTTAGAGAAAAAAGAGTAAAAAGAAACGAACAAAGCCTCTAAGAAATATGGGACTATGTGAAAAGACCAAATCTACGTTTGATTGGTGTACCTGAAAGTGACGGGGAGAATGAAACCAAGCTGGAAAATGCTCCTCAGGATATTATCCAGGAGAACTTCCCCAATCTAGCAAGGCAGGCCAACATTCAAATTCAAGAAATACAGAGAACACCACATAGATACTCCTCAAGAAGAGCAACCCCAAGACACATAATTGTCAGATTCACCAAGGTTGAACTGAAGGAAAAAATGTTAAGGGCAGCCAGAGAGAAAGGTCGGGTTACCCACAAAGGGAAGCCCATCAGACCAACAGCAGATCTCTCGGCAGAAACTCTACAAGCCAGAAGAGAGTGGGGGCCAATATTCAACATTCTGAAAGAAAAGAATTTTCAACCTAGAATTTCATATCCGGCCAAACTAAACTTCATAAGTGAAAGAGAAATAAAATCCTTTCCAGACAAGCAAATGCTGAGAGATTTTGTCACCACCAGGCCTGCCTTACAAGAGCTCCTGAAGGAAGCACTAAACATGGAGAGGAACAACTGGTACCAGGCACTGCAAAAACATGCCAAATTGTAAAGACCATCGATGCTAAGAAGAAACTGCATCAACTAACGAGCAAAATAACCAGCTAACATCATAATGACAGGATCAAATTCACACATAACAATATTAACCTTAAATGTAAATGGGCTAAATGCCCCAATTAAAAGACACAGACTGGCAAACTGGATAAAGAGTCAAGACCCATCCATGTGCTGTATTCAGGAGACCCATCTCACATGCAGAGACACACATAGGCTCAAAATAAAGGGATGGAGGAAGATCTACCAAGCAAATGGAAAGCAAAAAAAAGCAGGGGTTGCAATCCTAGTCTCTCATAAAACAGACTTTAAACCAACAAAGATCAAAAGAGACAAAGAAGGGCATTACATAATGGTAAAGGAAGTAAGGGGGTCTCCTGCACAGGAAGGGCAGTGTGGTCCCCCAGTTCCCCCGTCACACAGCAACAGCCTCAAGGACCCTGCTTCCTCATCCCCAGCCCACTTCTTGCCATTTGCTGGATTGCATGCCTTCTAAAATCAGACTTCCTGCAGAAATGCTTTCAGAAAAACCATTACAAAACAAACTGGTGACTGTGAGTACAACACTGAGCTTCCTAGCACCCTGCCCGACATGCCCCGGTCCCTCCACCACACACTCGTGATGAAACCCCTGGGAGGCCCTCATGGAAGTTCAGCCTACTTAGCTCAGCACCTTTCAAGCACCATTTCCAGCCATCATCACTTTTTTCCAGGCCAGAAATCTTGTTGAAAGGATGGAAGAAAAGAGAGAGATCTGCTAGCCTCGGAACTAATCCATTGTCATTCCAGCCAAGGCGCCCTCCATCAGCTTTGTAAAGCTTTCACTATGAAGCAGCTTCTAAGTCCAGGCAAACAAACCAGCCTATGGAATTCCATCAAGGACCCAGGAATCCTTGGAGTTGGCACTACAGACCCTCCCCGCTGGTGTTGGATTTCAAGGGCCTCCAGGATTGCTGACTCTCCCTGCTGCAGCCGCTGCCTCTCTCACTTCCACACCAAGCCCATTAGGTTTTCTTCAATTCTTAATGCCCTTCAAGGATAAACATGTTTCCTTAAAATGAAGAAATTTTTTCTCCCCCAAAGGGTGAGAATGTTTCACACTAGGGAGAAGAATAGGAGAAACAGTTCAATTAGGTTTAAGGCATACGCCCACAAAACCCACTCTTTTGTAATTGAAAGTAATGAAGTTTAATAAAAAACCAGCACAGCCCCTTCAGCGTCAGATTAGATAGATGTCACTGAAACTCATTTGAGCGCTGTCTTTCAAGGTTCCTTCCGCAGGGCATTGCAATGAGCAAAAGCCAAGGAGAAGGAGGACAGGTTAATAGTTCTGACTCCCTTCTAATCAGTCTCAGCTGGGAGGGGATTCTGGGATTGGATGCCTGCTGCCTGCCAAAGCCCCTCGCCAAGGACCTGTTGAGCCCACATCAGGGCTCAGCCTTCATGGTCACTTCATGCATTGGCTAGGCTGGGAACACACAAATGTGCACACATGCACACATACACAGCGGGCTTGTGGAGGCCAGGCCACAGCGCTCCTCCCTGCCAGCACCATCTCTCACCCAGCAAGGGTCCTTCAATCAACTGCCAAGGGGCCCAGGGTCATCAACCCACCTGCAGAACGCTCATTCTCGCCCAGGGGCATTTTCAAGAGACAGATTCACAAATTCACTCCTTGAACTCTGACCCTCTTCTCCTAAATGCCGCGGGGCCTGTCACCTCAGCATAACTAAACCAAATCATCGAGCATCTTTCGCCCAAAACAACTACTCCCCCTGAATTCCCTAGTCTTCTCTTCCATGTTTTTATTACAAAAGTAATAGATGTTCATTATGGAAAATTCAAAAAATACAGAAAAGCCATAAGAAGAAAATGAGAATATCTCATAATATCACCACTCAGAAATCACATTAACATTTTGGTTTATAGTCTTCTGCACATTGTTGTGTGCATATGAAGACAGGTTTTTCATTTCATGGGGGTGTTTTTTCTAAAGCAAAAATGGGATCCGAACTTTGGCTTCCTTATCTCTGTTCCTATCAAAGTGCATTCTCTGTCACACAGACTCAGAATCTATGACTCCTGCTCCCCCAAAACCCACTTCTGGGCACTCACCGAGCTTGCGGCACCTCCTTCATTTGTCCCTTTATCTGCATTCTCATTGCTTTGTGGCTGCATTCAGATTCCCCAGTGCGGTAAGGCCGGGCTCTCACTATCCTCCTAGCTGTTCTTCCCTCCTAGCCCAGGAGGAGGGAGAGGTTAATTGGTTTTACTCACCATCTGTCTGTGTTGTAAACACATCTGAGCAGAGTTCACAATCTCCCTCTCCAAGGAACGGATTGCATCAGTCTCAGAGATTGGTCAGATGATGGTATATTCCAACCATGGAATACTACGCAGCCATGCATAAATGGTGCAGTGGGACAATGTTTAAGACTTGGAGAAATGTTTAAAAAGCAGCATACACAACAATATTTATAGTAAAATCTCAATCTTCTTCAAAATTGGGTACATTTATAAATATACACATATACCTATAATAATGAAGCGATATGCACTAAAAAATTAATACTAACCTGCAGATTATTTAAAATTTCTTCTTTGTGCTTCCCTGGATCTTCCAACATTTATATATTGAACATCTTTGCTTTGGGAAATTTTTATTTTTAAAAATGTAAAAGCTTGGGAGGATTTAAAGAAAAACTGCCTAGAGCAATGGTTCTCAGATTTTATCCACATCAGAATCACCTGGAGGATTCATTAAAACACAGATTTCTGGGCCCCGTGCCTGGAGTTTCTAACTCTGGATCTGGGTGGGAAAGCCTGAAAATTTGCACATCTAACACGTTCCAGGTGGGGCTGATGCGGCTGGTCCAGATCCTTTGAAAACCACTGTCCTAGAAGCTCCCAGCAGATGGCATTTAGGAAGAAGGCAACAGCACCGTGCTGAATCAATGATGGGGAAATACCTCCTCACTCCTGCAGGAAGCCATCAACCTTCTAGGGATCCCTGAGCTTTGTCCCACGTGGACAATGCGCAATAGACACCACTTGTGTCCCTGACTTGTGTCCAGAGGACACTGCTGGCCTCTCCTTTTCCCAGAATGGGCCCTTCAAGACCCATTCGCCTTGAACTTTTTTGGACACTGCTCTGTCCTGCCACTGTGCCCTGGGGTCCAAAGAGATGCTACAGGAGAGATGAAGGGCGGGTCAAGGAAGCTGCCAAGCTGTGAGCTTCTAAGGGCCCAGGAAAGCCCCACACAGAGATAGCCAAACACAGAAATCCAATGTCAGCGCATGCTCCTACGCATCAGGGAAGGACTCCTCATCCTGTGGCCCCATGTTTCCAGGACACTCTTCCTTAAATATCAAACTCTCCTGAGCCCATGCCTTCATTCCTTACTTTCAGTTATCTGTCTTGTGCCTGGCTTGTCATCCTATCTAGCCGGACAGAGAAGAAACCAATTATGGCAGTGCAGGGAGGCCCATCCTAGGACCAAGGTGTACATGAGGGCCATCAGCACACTAAGGAGGGCCATTCAAATGGTCTGAGGACAGCAAAAGTGTTTAAATAACATAGGCTCAAGAAAGCAAGACAGCAAAATGGTTAAGAAGGTGGGCTCTGAGCTCACCCAGGGCTGGATTCAAACCCCAGCTCTATCTTTTACTAGCTTAAGCTCTCTGGACTACAGCTATCCCACCTGTAAAGTGGGTGAGTAAGCAGTTTCTAAAACGATCCCCAATGATCTCTGCCTGCTGTATTCACACCCAGATGGAAACCCCTCCCCTTGAGTTGAGTGTGGTTGAATCTAGCCACTGGCTTCTAATAAATAGAGTATGGTAGAAATGATAGAATGTCACTCTTTTATTTTCTTTTTTTTTTTTACTTTTTTTTTTTTTTTTTTTTTTTTTAGTATTTATTGATCATTCTTGGGTGTTTCTCGGAGAGGGGGATGTGGCAGGGTCATAGGATAATAGTGGAGAGAAGCTCAGCAGATAAACACGTGAACAAAGGTCTCTGGTTTTCCTAGGCAGAGGTCCCTGCAGCCTTCCACAGTGTTTGTGTCCCTGGGTACTTGAGATTAGGGAGTGGTATGACTCTTAACGAGCATGCTGCCTTCAAGCATCTGTTTAACAAAGCACATCTTGCACCGCCCTTAATCCATTTAACCCTGAGTTGACACAGCACATGTTTCAGAGAGCACGGGGTGGGGGTAAGGTTATAGATTAACAGCATCCCAAGGCAGAAGAATTTTTCTTAGTACAGAACAAAATGGAGTCTCCTATGTCTACTTCTTTCTACACAGACACAGTAACAATCTGATCTCTCTTTCCTTTCCCCACATTTCCCCCTTTTCTTTTCGACAAAACTGCCATGGTCATCATGGCCCGTTCTCGATGGTCGCTGTCTCTTTGGAGCTGTTGGGTACACCTGCAGAAAGGCTGTCACTTCACACTTGGAAGATTGCACAGTGGCCAGGCAGAGGCGCTTCTCACATCCCAGATGGGGTGGCGGCCGGGCAGAGGCACTCCTCACCTCCCAGAAGGGTGGCTGGGCAGAGGCGCTCCTCACATCCCAGACGGGGCGGCCGGGCAGAGGCGCTCCTCACTTCCCAGATGGGGCAGCTGGGCAGAGGCGCTCCCCACTTCCCAGCGGGGCGGCCAGGCAGAGACGCTTCTCACTTCCCAGATGGGGCAGCTGCCGGGCAGAGGCGCTCCTCACTTCCCAGACGGGGCAGCCGGGCAGAGGCACTCCTCACTTCTCAGACGGGGCGGCCGGGCAGAGGCGCTCCTCACTTCTTAGACGGGGCGGCCGGGCAGAGGCACTCCTCACATCCCAGATGGGGCGGCCGGGCAGAGGCGCTCCTGACTTCCCAGACGATGGGCAGCTGGGCAGAGGCGCTCCCCACTTCCCAGTGGGCGGCCGGGCAGAGACGCTTCTCACTTCCCAGACGGGGCGGCTGCCAGGCAGAGGCGCTCCTCACTTCCCAGACGGGGCAGCCGGGCAGAGGCACTCCTCACTTCTCAGACGGGGCGGCCGGGCAGAGGCACTCCTCACTTCTCAGACGGGGCGGCCGGGCAGAGGTGCTCCTCACTTCTTAGACAGGGTGGCCGGGCAGAGGCACTCTTCACATCCCAGACGGGGTGGCCGAGCAGAGGCGCTCCTGACTTCCCAGACGATGGGCAGCTGGGCAGAGGCGCTCCTCACTTCCTAGATGGGGTGGCCAGGCAGAGACGCTCCTCACATCCCAGACGGGGTGGCGGCCAGGCAGAGGCGCTCCCCACCTCCCAGACGGGGTGGCCGGGCAGAGGCGCTCCTCACTTCCCAGACGGGGCGGCGGCCAGGCAGAGACGCTCCTCACCTCCCAGACGGGGCGGCCGGGCAGAGGCGCTCCTCACTTCCCAGACAGGGTGGCCGGGCAGAGGCACTCCTCACATCCCAGACGATGGGCAGCCGGGCAGAGGTGCTCCGCACATCCCAGACGACAGGTGGCCAGGCAGAGACACTCCTCACTTCCTAGACGGGGTGGCGGCTGGGCAGAGGCTGTAATCTTAGCACTTTGGGAGCCCAAGGCAGGCGGCTGGGAGGTGGAGGTTGTAGCGAGCTGAGATCATGCCACTGCACTCCAGCCTGGGCAACATTGAGCATTGAGTGAGCGAGACTCCGTCTGCAATCCCAGCACCTCCGGAGGCAGAGGCGGGCAGATCACTCGAGGTCAGGAGCTGGAGACCAGCCCAGCCAACACGGCGAAACCCTGTCTCCACCAAAAATACAAAAACCAGTCAGGCGTGGCGGCACATGCCTGCAATCCCAGGCACTCGGCAGGCCCAGGCAGGAGAATCACGGGAGCCCGAGGCAGGGAGGTTGCAGTGAGCCGAGATCACGGCAGTACGGTCCAGCCTTGGCAACAGAGGGAGACCGTGGAAAGAAAGAGAGGGAGGGAGGGAGGGAGGGAGGGAGGGAGGAAGGAAGGAAGGAAGGAAGGAAGACTCTTTTATTTTCTTTTGAGACAGGGTCTTGCTCTGTTGCCCAGGCTGGAGTGCAGTGACATGATCATAGCTCACTGCAGCCTCTAGCTTCTGAGTTCAAACCATCCTCCTGCCTCAGCCTCCTGAGTAGCTGGTACTACAGACATAGGCCACCACACCCAGGTAATTTTTTATTTTTATGTTTTTGGAGAGACAGGGTCTCACAAGGTTGTTCAGGCCTCAAGCAATCCTCCCACCACAGCCTCCCAAAGCACTGGGATTGCAGGCTTGCATCACTGTGCCTGGCCAGGATGTCACTTCTGAAACTGAGGGCTGTGACTTTCACTTTGCATTCTTTCACTCTCATTCTCTTTCTCAGCATTTGCTCTGGGGGAAACAAGCTGCCATGCTGTGAGCAGCCCACTGGAGAAGCCCACGTGACAAACTGAACTGAAGCTTCCAGCCAACAGCCAGGGAACCTGAGTTGGGAAATGGGCCCTCCACGAGTCAAGCTCTTGGATGACACCTTGACAGCAGTCTCATGAGAGACCCTGAGCCAGAACCACCCAGCTAAGCTTCTCCTGGATTCCTGACCCACAGAAACTGAGAGATAATACATGTGTGTTTTCTTGAGCTGTTTTTTGTTACACGGCAGTAGATAACTAATACGGTATAAATAGTAATGGTACCTGACTGCAGGCTCTCAGTAAGGAGTGAATAGGCAAGCGCAGGTAGAGCTCCTAGCACAGAGCACGGCACATAGTAAGTTCTTACGAATATTAATTACAATAGAGAATATCTGCTTCCCACAAGTGCCTCTAAAGGAGCGAGTCTGGTGGTATCATTGTGGGCACACAGCAAGTTGTATGTAGAGAGTCAAGGGTGCATGTATCATTTCCCATAGTGGCTGTAACAAATTACCAAAAATGTACTGGCTTAAAATGACACAAATGTATTACTTTACAGCCGGGGAGGTCAGAAATCCAAAATGGATCATACAGAGCTAAAATCAAGGTGTCAGCAGAGATGTGTTCCTTCTGGAGTCTCTAACAGAAAATGCGTTCCTGGCCCTGTCCAGCTTCCACAGGCTGCCCACATTCCTTCGGTCTTGGTGGCACCACTCTGAACTCTGTTTCCATTGTCACATCTCCTCTGACTCTGACACTCTTGCCTCTCTTTTTTTTTCTTCTTTTTTTTTTTTTTTTGTGAGACAGAGTCTCACTGTCACTCAGGCTGGAGTGCAGTGACGTGGTCTCGGCTCACTGCAACCTCCACCTCCTGTGTTCAAGTGATTCTCCTGCCTCAGCCTCCCAAGTAGCTGGAACTACATGCATGTGCCATGACGTCCAGCTAATTTTTGTATTTCTAGTAGAGACAGGGTTTCACATGTGGCCAGACTGGTCTCGAAATCCTGACCTCAAGTGATCCGCCCACCTTGGCCTCCCAAAGTGCTGGGATTACAGGCATGAGCCACCACACCCGGCTGCCTGTCTCTTAAAAAGACCCTTGTCATTTCATTGGACCCACCTGGATAATCCAGGGTAAGTTTCCTGTCTCAAGACTCTTCACTTGTTCACATCTACAAAGTCCCCGATGCTGTGTAAGGGAACCTATGCACAGTTCTGGGGATGAGGAAGTGGACATTTTGGGGTACATGATTGAGCCTACCATAGCAGGATTCCTCCTTGGTCTCTGAGCCTTCTCTTCCCCAGTCAAGGCTGTTCCCTGTTCCTCCCACCAAAGAATTCCTTTCCAGGCTGGGCATAGTGGCTCATACCTGTGATTCCAGCACTCTGGGAGGCTGAGGGAGGAGGATTGCTTGAGCCCAGGAGTTTGAGACCAGCCCAGACAAAAAGGCAAGACCTTGCCTATACAAATTTTTGTTTTATAATTAGCTGGGCATGGTGATACACACCTGTAGTCCCAGCTACTTGGGAGGCTAAGGCAGGAGGATCACTTGAGCTCAGGAGTTTGAGGCTGCAGTGAGCCATGATTATGCCACTGCACTCTAGCCTGGGTGACAAAGCAAATCTCAGCTCAAAAATGAAATGAAATAAAATAAAATAAAATAAAATAAATTGATCTGAAGGCCACCTCTCCTCTCAAGGTTCTCCATGTCTCTGCCACCTGATTCTTTAAAAAATCAGGCTGAGATAGGAAATCTTGACACTGTATTCCCACAGGACTGAATTTAATAAGTGAAGATTTTGGTTCTCACACATTCCGCAACACTTCAGGAAAACAAACAACATATCCTCCCCACATCTCTAACACTGATAGCAGCATGAAAATTCCTACTTCCTGTTCCAGTAGCTACGAAGTTGCTCACATGAGAAAAGGTGAATTATTCAGTGCGGTGTTTAACTAGCATTTAATATTTGATCAATTAGCAATTGATCCATTTCCTAACAGTAGGATGTCCCTGGCTGCTGTCACAGGATGAACGAGGCTCGTTTCAGAAGGTGGCTGTGGGTGTGGGCTCACGTGTATGCAAGTGTGTGCACATGCATGTGCAAGGGGAAGAGGTGCACACACACACCTGTGACCTGTGCATGAAACACAGAAGCACAAGCAGCCCGTGTTGAGAGTTGAGGAAAGCGAGGAGAGCAGGGCTTCACAAGTTAGCAGAGTAGATGCCTCCCTGGGAATCCCCTGCCTTGCCAGCTGAGCGCCCACAGGGCCACCTATGCCCAATCAGTTTGCATCACTGCCGCCCCCACCATGGCTTTGGCAGCACCATGTGGGCACACAGCACAAAACTAGCATAGGATCAAAGCAACAAGTGATCCAAACTTGGGGGGCTCAGGGAAACCTCTACTCCCAGATGTCCTGTAGGTTTTGACTCAGGACCAGTCCTTGGGTCCCACCTGCAGCCAAGCCAGGACTGTGGAAGAGTTTAAGATCTGATGTAAATGTTCTTTGTCCCAACAAAGGAATTAATGAATCACCCTCAGATGGATTGTCTCCTGTTTTGCCAATTGTCACTTGTAGGAAACTGGATACTTGCTTTGATCTTCAGTTTCTAAAATGAGAATGTTACCTACAAAGCCAGTCCCCCCCAGAAAATGAGGTCTTTCCCTCTTTGGTGCCACAAAGCCAATACACAGATCCAAAAGTGAGCATCAAGCAATACGGGCTTTATTTCATGGCCGTAGAACTGAGAAGCAGGAGGGGCCAGGCGCGGTGGCTCACGCCTGTAATCCCAACATTTTGGGAGGCCAAGGCAGGTGGATCACAAGGTCAGCAGATCGAGAGACCATCCTGGCTAACACGGTGAAACCCCATCTCTACTAAAAATACAAAAAAAAATTAGCCGTGCGTGTTGGCGGGCGCCTGTAGTCCCAGCTACTAGGGAGGCTGAGGCAGGAGAATGGCGTGAACCCGGGAGGCGGAGCTTGCAGTGAGCTGAGATCATGCCACTACACTCCAGCCTGGGGGACAGGGCGAGACTCCATCTCAAAAAAAAAAAAAAAAAAAAAAAGGCCGGGCGCGGTGGCTCACGCCTGTAATCCCAGCACTTTGGGAGGCCGAGGCAGGTGAATCACGATGTCAGGGGTCCGAGACCAGCCTGACCAACATGGTGAAACCCTGTCTCTACTAAAAATAGAAAAATTAGCTGGGCGTGGTGGCGGGCGCCTGTAATCCCAGCTACTCAGGAGGCTGAGGCAGGAGAATTGCTTGAACCTGGGAGGCGAAGTTTGCAGTGAGCCAAGACCATGCCACTGCACTCCAGCCTGGGCAACAGAGCGAGACTCCCATCTCAAAAAAAAAAAAAAAAAAAAAGAATTGAGAAGCAGGAGCTTGGCTTACAAATCAGCTTCTTGACTAGTGAGGGGTGAAGGAGTTAAAATATAGACACCAGGTAACAAGAACACTGCAAAAAGAGGAATGCTACTCCTGACTCATTAGGGAGAAGCCTGGGCATCACACAGACACACAGGCACACATATGCACATACATACATATATACACGTACTCATGTATATATACACACATACACTTCAGGAATCTCTCCAGTTGAGCACAGCTCATCTTGGGAGCTAAGAGCCAGTAACTACTCTGAAAGAGGCTGTCTCTCACAGGTACCTTCCCAGCTTCAGCTCAAGGCTCCTAGATGGGAAAAGGGCTGCAGAGAGGAGGACTTCTGATGAAACATGGCCCAGGACCGGGCCACATTGTCAGAACCCTCCTGCCACCTTCCCCTATTTCTGAACAACAGCACAAGTCAAATGTGCTGCTTAACAAACCAAAAGTGGCACTTTTATATCAGAATGAGGCTTTATAAGTTTCTGTGCCTCTCCCACTGTGAAGCAATTTTGGCATATCCATTTACTTGTCCCAAACTGTGAAAAGAACTGGGGCTTTTGTTGGTTAGGTATTATTAAACACAACCATCAGCACCTCCCATATATGTCACTGATTGAGATAAATGACACTATTTTTTACTTAAAAAAAATCTAAACTTAATGAAGTCTCTTTGGTGCCAACATCTCAGCAGTAGAGATAAATGAGAAACAATTTCTTGGTATCTGTTATTTTAAATTACAGACATAAACCCTGATGCCATTTTCAAGGTTTATTGAATTTTCATAGACTATCATCAGCTTCGACATTCCACACATGTAATAGAAACCTGATCTCAGACAGGTTTGATGGCCTCCTTTTAAAGCCTCAATGAGAATGAGCCTCATATCCTAGACTCCCCAAGAAACCTTCCAGAAACTTCTAGGCTCTCTTGGGCAGACCAGGAGAGAGATAGAGAGGGAGAAGAGAAATCTGCAGAAGGAAGAGAAGTGGAGGAGGGGAACAACCAGAGGGGGTCACTGCTTTCCTCAACTCTTTCCCCAGCACAGAGGCTCATCTGTCCCTCTCCAGCCTCCCAGCTGAGCAGGGCATCATTTCTGAGTGGCTGGCTGCCCAGCTGACTTCTCCCAAGCCTCACTTCCCTTTTGCATATAACTTCCATGGAAAACTAGACCCACCAGCTACTTGACTATAGCCTGGAGTAAACACTTAGTGAGAAGGCATTTTGACACCATAAATCCTCATGGAGTCTCTCTCCATCCTCACTCCTGGGCAAGTCCCTCCAGACTCCTGCGACCTTCCTCCAGCTGCCACAGCTGACCTGGCACATCCCACATTCGACACTGTGACCTCCAGGGGTCACCAACAGACCAAGAGAAGCTGGCGCATAAGCTCGTGGATCACCAAGGGAGGTTGTCACAGAGAAGGTACTGCTATCCCTGTGCAGGGAAGCTGAAGCCTAGAGAGGCTAAGCTGACACAGTGTGGCCACACTGTAGGAACACTGGTGCCTTCCACAAACTGGATCACAAATAAATGGAAGGAGGTCACGAAGTTCCAGGCACACTTGCTCAGGAGCAACCTCTGTTCCTAACTCTCTGAAGGCCCCAAGCTGCCAGAGCCTGCAGAGACTTCTGGTGTATGGATACGTCTGCATGTACACCCAGGCTCGTGTCTGTAGGTAGGCACACATGCGTGGGTGTGCACCTTCATTTGACAGATGTTTATTGAACACCCTGTGTGTGCCAGATCCTGGGAATTCAGCAGTAAACCAGACAGTGCTGGTCCCCTCAGAGTGTTTCATCTAGAAGGGGAGATGAATAGTAAACAAATAAATTTAAAAGAAAAGTAGGTAGGAGTCCTAGTCAGAAAGTAATGGCACCATCAGACCTGCTACTTGGAGGGGGAACTATTGATTAAAGTGTGTGTAAGGCAGTACTTAAGGAGGAAGCAGTGACCTCTAAGCCTGAGAGTCAAGGGAAGAGCAAAGTTTCTGGAATGCTGGGAGGGGAACTGCATAGAGAGAACCCCCTGACGGGGGCTGAGGCCTTCCTCAAAGGGACACAGGGGTCAATGTATAAACACGCCCATCACTCTTTCTTTCCACCCTCCAGTCTCTGGCCTGTGACCGCACTGAATGAACACAACAGGATGCTGGAGGCAGGGAGCCCCGTGGCGTGGCCCATGCATGGGAGCTTCCCAGCCCAGAGCAGGTGGCGAGGGGTGCAGAGTCTGAAGGGATGAGTGGACAAGCCAGATATAGAAAGACAAAGTATTGCTGGGCAGCATGGGGCACAGCAATAAGATTAATGGGAGGGAGGTCAGGAAGATCTTCCCAAAGAGTGACTTTTTTCAGGAGAGAGGATGAGAAGGATGAGCTGAGGAGCCTGGAGGCAGGCATGTGGTGTGTGAGGAGGCTCAAGGTAGGAGGGGGCTGGAGGCAGCGGCAGCAGCAGCTCCCATAGGCCCAGAAGAAGGTGGTAAGAGTCCAGGCTTCATTCTGAATGTGATTAGAGCCCACTGGCGGATTTTAGAAAGAGACAGTAAAAGGGTGACGCCCACAAAGATGTGAATGGGATAGGAGGCAAATGGCATCCAAATTTAGGCAGCTGGAAAGCAGATGGGTAAACAGTGACTGACATAGCCGACCAGGGAAAGCCAAGGCGAAGCCAGCAGTGGAGAAGTCTGGAAGCAGCTGATTTGCAACCTCCTCAATGCCACCCGGGCTCTGGAATGAGAGGCCCATGTGCCTGTGAGAGGTGGGGGAAGGTGGCACTGCACAATGAGGGGCTGCCGGAAATCTATGGAAGAAGCACTGGATCCCCAGTGCCCTCCTTGCTTTGTACAGCTGAGAGCTGCTCACCACACCCACCTCCCCACTTGTCTCTGGCAGGCTGGAAATTTGCCCTCAAGACAGGCTGGTCCCCAAGGGCTGCTTTCTGGGACCGCAGGCCCAGCTGAGTGCAGGGCTCACCCTAAAAATAAATGAAGTGGAAGTCTACTTACCAAATGGCAAGAGTCCCAGCCCCTCTCCTTGCCTGGTTCTCTGATAACCTTGGTGACCTGGCTCACAGGAAGATTACAACCTCAAGAAAAGAGACTTATAGATACAGACAGACAAGGGTCCCCCTTTCTGGTGGGTTGTCATGTCCACTCAGAACCTCAGAATGTGACCTTCTTTGGAAAGAGAGTCTTTGCAGATATATTAATAGTTGAGGTAAAAATCAAGACGGGATCATATTGGGTTAGGCTGGTCCCTAATCCAATGAGAATGTCCCTATAAGAGACAAAAAATGGACAGAGAGAGACATGGGGAAGGCAGTCGTGTAAAGACAGAGGCAGAGACGGGAGTTGTGCTGCCATGACGCAAGGACACTAGGAGCCACCAGCAGCTGGAGGTGGCGGCCCTGCCTGCACCTTGATTTCAGATTTCTGGCTTCCAGAACTGTTTATAGTCATTTGTTGCAGCATTTTTAGAAAACTAAAGATATGATACCCCTCAAATCCAATTACCCTCTGCAGTGAAGCCCACTGCTAGACAGAGCACGGGCGTGCACACACATCACACACATCATACACACACACTCTTCTATTCCACGCTTTAGAGCCTCACTCTTAAATATGTGCACAGCTCTGCAGAGCTGTAATTTAATAGGATACTCAACCTTTTCCCCAAGGGAGTGGGGCACAGAGTTCAGACAGCACTGAGGTCTTCTTCCTCCTTGCTGCGCTGCTGCCTGGGCTTGCTTCTCACCCGAGGAAGGAGAGAGAGCGTGAGCCTCCATAAGCAGCATAGCCTCTCTTCCCTGCCTCTCTCCCGTAACAGCCAGGGACAGCACTCCCCAGAGCCCAGAAAATCCTGGCAGCCTACCCACTGGCTGCCACCCCTTACTGGCCCATCTCCTACAGCACAGCCCCCATCAGGATAAGTGTACCCTGGCAGCTCTGTAGAAGATGCAGAGGCCATACCCTGGGGCCACAGGGATGTGAGGGACCCCTGGGGTCTGCAGTATCTGTCCTCACTTTCCTCTCTTTGTGTACACTGCCTGGGCCTAGAGACTGCCCCGTCCTGGACTTACACAGATCCCGGAGGACTGAGCTCCATCCCCGGCTGAGGGGGTGAGAGGCCATAAGGCAGCCCCTGGCCCTGCCGGAAACCCAGAAAGCCAACGTCACACTCCCCAGGTACTGCTTTTCCTTCCAGAATAAGGTGTGGTGTCCCTTTCAGCATCTGCAAGGTGAGAGGCTAGCCCTCCCTGGCTTCAAGCTTTAGGCTGGAGCCCCTTGTCGTCCAATCCCTTCTCCAACCGCTCAGCCCTCCAGGTGGGGGAGCAGCTCCAACCTCAGAGGGCTCCATAGTTCTGCCCACAGGATGCCACCCCCTTCTGGGCATACCCTGCTCAGAATCCCCAAGCAGAGAGACAGAGGAGGAGCAAGTGCAGACACCTTGCTCTGGCCTCTCAGGCCCCCTGTGATCTGACCTCAAAGGTACTGGCCCCTCTTCTTGCACCCCATGCAAGACAGCCTGGGTCACTCCTAACATTGTCGTCTTTTCCTGTCTCTGAGCCTTTGTCCTTGCCACTGCCTCAGCCCAGAATGCCATTCCCCTTCCTGTTTATCAGCCCTGCCCATACTTCTAGTAAGAAGTGGCTCAGCTCCAGCCCCCACTCTTAGTCCCCGACACCCCTGTGATTTTTCTTCGATTCACTGAGATTAGGACTTGCTGAGGCCCAAGCTGTGTACTTGGTCTGGGAACACAAAGACTTAAGTATGAGACTCCTGAAGTGGCGCTTGAACCACATAATCCCACGAGCCGATTCTGTTTCCTCCACTGGACTGTGAGCTCCTTGGGGGAGTTTCCTCCCTGCTCAGCACACACAGCCACCCTCAGGGAAATGCAGCAGCCACTTCATGACACACATGGTGAACACACAGGTGGAAACATGTCCACAGACTCCCTGATGGCCAGCACTACAGTCTGCAGAGACACAGCTGACCGCATGCCCTACTTTGCAGATGGGAAATGGTCCTTTGAGAAAGGAGAAGAGGCTCCTGGGGGGAGAAAAGCCCAAAGCACTCCTCCAAGGATAAAAAGGATGGAAAGTGGAGCCTTGAACTTAGATCCCTTGGGGCCTGGAAGCCTGGGTTCGCATCATGTCAGGTTCTTCCCTGCCCTGCCCTATCCTCAGGCCTGCAACACACACCCTAATCTCATTCTTGCTCTCAGACTTTTCCCTCCTCTTCTTCATAACTTGCCCCACTTCCTCCAGAAGCCGTCTCCAGCTCACTCAGTCCCAGTCCAGGCAGATCTTGCCATCCGCTCGTCCTTACAGTAAGCTTTCCAAGGTCACAGTCCTGCCCTCAAGTACAGCCAGAGCCTGGGATCCTGTTCATGACCTCAAAAGGTGGCCCAGGCAGGGGGGGAGGTGCTCGCTGGGTCCCTGGGTGACATTTAGCCCGCCTCTCTGACCACTTGTCCTGTACATTAAATATTAGTACCTCGGCTCATCCAGGATTACTGAGGCCTTTAGGTGTGCCAGGCACAGTGCTGGGTGCTGAGGGAACAGCAGAAACCAGACACACTGCACCCTGTCCTCATGGAGCCAACAGCCCAGTTTGGAAGATGGCCAGTGAGCAAGTATGCAGAGCTCAGGGTGAGAGCCGGGCCAGTACCATCCTGGGGAAGGTAGCACCATTTCCATTCCATGCTCTGTCTGCTCCCCCAACTTTCTTGACATGGAAGGGAAGTTGTCTGGGACCTGCAAACTACAACCCGTCCCAGCCCCACGCTCTTAGCCAACTTGGGCTCTGGCAGGTGTGGGGCGGGGGGTGGGGAAGGGAGGGGGTATGTATGCATGCGTGTGTGTGTGTGTGTGTGTGTGTGCACATGCATGTATGTGCCCGTGTGCATTTTCAAATACTTTCAACTTTGCAAAATAATGACATCTCTAACATAAAAACAGAAAGCCCATCAGCTGCAATCTGCCATTATATTTTTACTGGGATCCTCGTTGATCAAGAGTGTAATCTGTAAGATAACATAAGTGCTAATAATATTTTCCAGGGAAGCATTTCTCACTGTTAAGAACACAAAATGCTATTAGGGGGTATATTTGTTAACGTTGATGAGACATAGATTACCCAGCTTCTGCAACAAGATGGGAACAGGCTGATTCTTTTCCCCTCTAAGCTGTTCAACTTCCAAAAAAAAAAATTAGCATAATGTGCTGAACGTTCTATACAATTCTAAGTTAATCTTAAAAACTCCTTTGTGATTCCTCTCCCATTAAAGACTTTAAATATCTTTATTCTCTTTTAATAGAGCAATTCATCAATGTATTCCTCTCAAAGGTAAGTAATATAGAAATATTAGATGGGGGCGATGGGTGACATGTTACATAAAAAGGAAGGCTCCATCAGAATGAATATGCTAATTAATACCGTACCTGGCACTTAGTAGGTGCTTAATAAATGGATATTATATTACTTGATTGATCGAAATTCCCTAACATTTATAAAATAAAGCTTTTCAATATCATGTCAAGATTTTTAAAATACGAAACGCTTAATCACCATTTCCTGTTTAATTTTAAAGTTGGGTAGATTCTCGAAGCCCTTGCGTGCGACGGGCTTTCCTGCCGGGGCTTGGATCTCAGACTTTTGACAGAGCGCCACCTACTGCCCGAGCCTCACCACCTTCTCGCAGACCCGCTATTAATAAAATCGCCACAAGAAAAAGTAGAAAACAGTGTGTTTTATTCTCAAGCATTCAGCTAGCCCTTACTCTGTATGTGGCAGACCCTGGGGGAACAGACAAGACAAAATGCATCCCTGCTCCGAGATGTTCAATCTACAAGAGAAATTACCAAGGAGGCAGAGCTAAATGGGGTGACATCCACCACGGGATAAGTCACAAGAGAGAAGCCCAGGTCAGCTACAGACCCCCAACACTTCCCACCAGATGACTGGCCATGAGCAGGCAAAGCCCTCTTCCTCATCCACTCAGATCTCTTTACATACCCAACACAGCTGCCAGGTCCCTCCTGGTCCTGACCTCTGGGTGAAGTAACGGTCCTCGGCCAGCACAGTGACGATGGCTGGTCACTCGGGACTTGGATGCTGGCCATTAAAGCTGCGCTGTGTGCAGGAAGACTCACAAGGAGCAAACAAAGGCTTTGGCAGCTCTCAACTCAGGCCCGCTCTCTACATCGCAAACAGGTTGTATTCCCCATGCTGGCCCGAGATACAATTAAGCTATTGATCCTTGTGCAAAATGGGCATTGATAAATCAATATGGAGCTGATGCTGTAGATAAACAGCACGAGTCATCAGCAGGCACGGCATGTGTAAATGATTCGATACAGATTGGTATCTGGGGAAATTCTCCCTCAATATGGCCGACAATGCCGAACGCTGTTAGGATGTGCAGCAGCTGCTTTTGCCCTAATTTATTGCTGTTGTCTTATTTACTCAACAAGAAGAGACTGAGCTCCTTCTGTGAGCTTGGCCATGTGCTCAGTCTGGGGACACAGGGACAATTGAGCCTCCCCATCACCATCCCCCATGAGTTCATGACCCAGGGCAGAGCTGGTAGAATTCTCCCTGCCCTCTGGAAGGTGGGAGACCTGAGTCAGGGTGGTCCCCTGCTGAGTACTCACTATGTGCCAGGCCCTGGGCTGGACATGCTATAGACAAACCTCTCAGTCTCCTGATGGGGACTGAGATAGAAGTTCCTGGCTCAGTTTTACTACTGAGAAAATTGAGGTTTAGAGAGGTTAAGCAGTCACATAGCTAATAAGTGGTAGAGTGGGGATCTGAACCCAGGCTGCCCAGTTCTAAAGCCTAGACTCTTCCCTTACCTGGTTTATACAACCAATATCTTAGATCTGATCATCAAACAGGCTATTTCCACAACCAAAAACCATTCTCTCATCACAGGCAGCCAAGTGGCATTGACCACATGAGAATGGGGACACCTAAGAGCAGCCTTGCCTGACCTTGGAAGCACAGGTTGGAGGCCAAGGCCCCTAGCAGGTGGGTAGAGCAGGAATACAGTTACAGACACACAACCACTAACCACATCTCCCTTGCTAACAGAACCCTGGTGCTGTCCAGGCATCCATGCAGCAAGAAGACTGGCCTGTATCCCAGCCCCACAACAGGATGTGAAGCTGGATTAACCTTAAACCAATTAGGGCAGTTGCCTTCCTTTTGCTGATGACTAGCAAAATTCTGGCCAAGGAGACACTGCTCAGGAGAACAAGTCTGCTAGAGAGGCTCCTGGGAATGGAATGGTTTCTTAGCTCTTAAATAGAGACACAAGAATCATTTTTCACCCACCATATTGGCAAGAACCCAAAAGGTTGAGAACACATGCTACCGGTGTGGGGAAACAGGCCACTCATACGTCGCCGATGGGAGTACAAACTGATATCAATCCCCATCTCCCAAAAAAACTCCTCTAAAATAGCAGTATCTTAAAGTGACAGAAACCCACAAGGACAAAGAAGAGAGAACATGGTAGAAAACAAGTTACATCAACAAGACTTTGGATGCTGAAAAGCAGACGCAAGAGCTGACTTAGCAGATCAGAAGGAGCTGAAACCTAAGCCTCAGTTTGCATGAGTGAGTCCATTCAGAATCCAGAAAACCCAGGAATTGAGAGAGCACCAACTTCCTCAGAAGGCAGAGACATAGGTGGGGCTGAAAACAGGAGGAACTTAACACTCAACAATAAGAAAATAAACAACTCAACTGAAAAGTGGGCAAACGACCTCAACAGACACCTCATCAAAGCTATGCCAAATAAGCATATAAAAAGATGCCCTACATTATATGTCATTTAAAAAAATTACAAATTTGGCCAAGCACTGTTATTACTTGGCTCTTGCCTGTAATCACAGCACTTTGGGAGGCCAAGGCAGGAGGATCATTTGAAGCCAGGAGTTCAACACCTGCCTGGGTAACATGGTGAAACCGCATCTCAAAAAAAAATTTTTTTTTAAGTAGCCTGTAGTCCCATCTACTCAGGGGACTGAGGCAAAAGCATCATTTAAGCCCAGGAGGCCAAGGCTACAGTGAGCCCTGATTGTGCCACTGCACCCCAGCCTAGGTGACAGAGCTAGACCCTGTAAAAGGAAGGAAGGAAGGAAGGAAGGAAGGAAGGAAGGAAGGAAGGAAGGAAGGAAGGAAATTCCAAATTGAATCAATGAGATACCACACACCTATTTGAATGGCCAAAACCCAGAACATTAGCACCAATGCTGGTGAGGATGTGGAGTGCCAGGAACTCTCATTCATTGCTGATGGGAATGCAAAATGCTACAGCTACTTGGGAAAACAGCTTGGCAGTTCTTACAAAACAAAACAAAACAAAAAACAAAAACGAACAAAAGAACATTCACAAAAAAAAAAAAACGGTCTTGGAAATTAAAAATATGAGAGCAGAAATGTTTTTATCAATAAAATGTTTGAAAAATAGAGAAAATCTCCATTAAAATTAGGGGCAAAGTAGACAATAAGAAAGATAAGTAAATTCAAGGATAAATCTAAGAGGTCCATCATTCAACTAACGAGTTACAGAAAAAGAAAATAAAACATGGAGGATGCAGTTATAAAAAATAATATAAGATACTGCTCCAGAACTAAAGGGACTGTATTTCAAGATGTTATGGATTCTCCAAGTGCATGGCACCATGAATTATACCTAAAAAAGAAAACAAACATATCCCAAGGAACATAATCATGAAATGCAGAACACAGAAATGGAGAAAAATCCTAAAAGCTTCCAAAGAAAATAAGCAGCTCAAATACAAACCTTGGAATCTGAAAGGCATCTGATGTCTCAACAACAATGGAAACTAGAAGACAATGGAACAATGCCTTCAAATTTCTGAGGGAAAATGATTTACAATCTAGAGTCGGCCATACTGTCAATCAAATATGAGGCTAGAATAAAGACATTTCAGATAAACAAGGTCTCAAACACACTTACCACCTTTTCACCCTTTCTCAGGAAGTTACCAGAAATATTTTCCCCCAAAGAAGAGAAAGATCCAAGAAAAAGCATGATCCGAAAAAAATGGAATCCAGGGTCCAGGGAATGCCCTGGTTGATGGTGACAAAATTCTAGATTGAAAACCTGCTAGAGAACAGCAGTCTAGACAGAGGTGGGGCTGGGAGGCTCTGCAGGGCTGTCTGAAAAATAAGAAAACAAATAAAACAAGTAGACTGCCTGAGGTGTTTGAAATATTCAGAGATTTTCAGTTCTGTCATGGAGTTTGGGAAATAATTTGTAATTGGTACCTATAAAACAAACAAATGAAAAGAAATGGGGCAATTATTAACTTCTGAGAAAATTAAAAGTTGTACAAGAAAGAAAAATATAATCACAGTACTACATATGGCTCGCTGTGAATAATGGCTACATAGTCATAATAATGTAAACATTGAATATTGACTTAGCCCAAAATGAAGATTTAACATTCTCAAGAGGCCAGGGGAAGGGGAAGATTGTGGGGGCCATGGGGGAGGCTGTGCAGGAAATACCAATAAAAAAGCCTTCCCTTCCACAAAGGGAAGTCAATTGATCATCTCTAAACTGGAAAATAAAAAAATAAAAACATAGCAGTTACATCAAGTTTCATAGAAATACAGAGAAAATACAAGAAAAACTCAAACACTGAAAACAGGTGAAACCCAGGAGATGGGAGCAGGGGGTGAGGGGACGGGGCACTACCATCTTTCATTACAAGCCCAGTAGTTCTATTTTGGTTTTGTTTGTTTGTTTGTTTGTTTGTTTGTTTGTTTGTTTTCAGTATTCTATTTTGATACCTATATACACAGAACCTGGATAGAATATTAAAGAAGAAAAAACCATAAAGTGTTTGCTGATCTCCTGGCATGCAGTCAGATCTGCATCCCCTTCGGGGAGGCTGAGAAACAGCCAAGGACCCAGCTCCTGGCCTCTGGAACTTATTAGTCAGCTGACAGACAAGACCAAGAAAGAAAACAGACTGTTTCAATGGTGCACTGTTACAGTGCTACGGCAAATATCATGCCTCTTTGCTCATGTATGCAGGTATTTCTCTAGGCCAGAGATCTTGAAAGCTGAGTGGTTGGGACAATGGTGTACTTGATTTAAATTTTAATAGATACTGCCAAATTGCCCCCTGCAAAGGCTGTACCAGCATACACTGCCACCAGCAGGGATGCAGAGTTCTCCCTTATCCTTGCTGACACTTGATAATAGCAATCTTTTTAATGTTTGCCAAACTGCCAGGTGAAAAAATTGCATTTTTTCTTTTTAAATTTGCACCTTCATAATTACTGGCATATGTTCTATAGTAAATAAACAGGGAATAGTGTGCAACAGTTAAAAAGGGTAAGGTGTTGGCAGGACAATATCTCCAAAATGTATTGTTGTTATAGGACCAACAGGTTCCTGTGTTTGCTGCTCAGTAACAGACCAATATACTGAGACAGTAGGGTTTGTGGCAGAGAAAGAATTTAATGATCACAGAGCACTGAGTGAGGAGATGGGAGGAGACCCTCAAATCCATCTCCCTGAGGAGTTCTGGGCTGGGGTTTTTAAGGGGTTTTTTATGGAGGGTGAGGGGCTGGAAAATTATAGTCACTGATTTGTCAGGGTAAGGGGGATTGAATCATCCAGATGAGGAAATTGCATACTTTGATGAGTCAGCTCCTGTGGGGTCCTTCACACCAGCTGACATCAGTATTGAAAGAATATCTCAAATGGAAAACAATGTTTTATAGTGTTCAAGCTGTTGTCTGCAGAACAGTTAAGAGGAACTACAATCTTGTAACAGGATCTACATCATTCTAAGTCAATTGGCACCAAACAACTATGAAGAAGCAGGAGGTCAGAGAACAAGCTGACCTCATGATCAATGCTGGGTGTGCTGCAAGCTTGGTTTATTGTCATTTCTCCCTCTCCCTTCTTTTTTTTTTCCTTTGAGACAGAGTCTCACTCCATCATCCAGGCGGGAGTAAAGTGGCATGATCTCAGCTTGCTGCAATCTCCACCTCCCGGTTCAAGCAATTCTTGTGCCTCAGCCTCCCGAGTATCTAGGATTAGAGGCACACATCACCATGCCTGGCTAATTTTTTAATTTTTAGTAGAGACGGGGTTTCACCATGTTAGCCAGGCTGGTCTCGAACTCCTGGCCTCAAGTGATCTGCCCTTGAGATTACAGGTGTGAGCCCCTGCACCCGGCCCTCTCCCTTTTTTCTTAATTTTATAAGGTTTATAGGCACAATTTTATTGTTCAGTGAAGCAAACAAGTTGCAAACAATATGTAGCAAATGATACGACTTAGGTTCAAAAACATGAAAACCTGTGTGTGTAAATTCTTAGGAAGAGGTATGAAACAAGACAGAACAAAGCATAACTGTGGCCCTCTGTGAGAGGGAGAGAGAGAGTCAGACTGGTGGGTGAGAGGCAATGTTCTCAAGAGAGACTTTCACCTTCTCCATAAGGATAGATGGAAGCAATTATACGGAAGGAAAATAATTTTCCTTCTACTTTTGTGAGTTCTTAGCTAGGACTGCTGTAACAAAAGACAGATCAGCAAGAGGAAAAAAAGCTTATCAATATGTATATTTCATATACACATGGGCAAAAAGTCAGGGAAAGAGTAACTCTCAAAGAGGTGGTTTCAACTCTGGGGTATATAGCATCCTAACAAAGAACAATACATTTTTAGAGACATGACAAGACAAAAGAAAAAAACCTTGAGTCTCTAAAGGAGGCAAATTGTGGGAAGGCAAATATATGGGAAACAAGTGGTAAAGACTAATTACTAAATTTGGGTACATAGATTCCTCTGGTGCAGTCTCCTGACTAATCAAGGTCTAAATTGTATTTTGTGATCAACCTTTGTCCTTCCTGGTAGACAGGGGAGGAGGGACACCTTTGTAAATGTATGTCCTGTGTTAGGCAAAGATGAGGAGGGCAGAGAAACTGTTTGTGTAAATTCATGGGAAAAGGTATGAAACAAGACAGACCAAAGTGTAACTGTGGGCTTCTGTGAGACGGGGAGAGAGTAAGACTGGTGAGTGACAGGGAATATTCTCAAGGGAGACTTTCACTTTCTCCTTAAGGATAAATGGAAGCAATTGTAGGGGAGGAAAAATAATTTTCTTGTATCTGCTTCATTTCAATTGCCTTTAGCTCAAAATAATCCTTATGCCAAAGTGGCATTTTGGTGGGTGGCATATTCTGTGACCCTTTGCAACATAGCATAGGAATCAAATGCATAGGCTCTGGCCTGCCTGGGTTCTAAGTTCAGCTGTGTATTCTCAGGCAAGGGTGTCCATGTTCTCGTGTATAAAAGAGAAATAATACCTACCTCGTGGGATTATATGGGGATTAAATGTAGTATACATACACATATTCAAACACACAAATGTCTAAAATTAGGACTATATGTTAGTTTTTATCATTCATACTCTGATTTCTTATCAAGAATTAATTAATATACTAATCATGTAATCTTTTCATCTTAAAGAAGGAAAAGAAAAAAGTGAAACCAAGTTTGGACAAAATATAACAAAGAGCTCAACCAAGCCAAGAGTTCACACCCACAGTACCAATCCAAAAAGAGCCTGTTCAGCATGGCCACCACCACCAGCTGCCAGAGAGGACCAAGGTGAAGGGCCCAGCACCCTAGGGTTGGGGTCCAGAGCTTGGCCCTACCCCTTACCAGTTGGGTGACCCTGGCCTACACATTCCCTCTCAGAACCACAGTCTCCTAACCTGTACAATGCGGGGTGGGGAGGCAGGGCAGAGTGAGAGTCTAAATGGTCTTAGGAATGTGGCTGCCTGCCATGTCAGCACCTCCCCTTCTCAGCCTGCATCTCTTCCTGCACACCAGCTCCACACCCACCTGGGTAACCTGAGCCTTGGGGTTCCAAGTTCAGAGCCTGTGGCAAGAACAGGTCCTACTGTCAGAGGCATTTGAACCAGAGCAACTCCATCTTGAATAGGGGCTGGGTAAAATAAGGCTGAGACCTACTGGGCTGCATTCCCAAAAGGTTAGGCATTCTTAGTCACAGGATGAGACAGGAGGTCAGCACAAGATACAGGTCACAAAGACCCTGCTGATAAAACAGGTTGTGGTAAAGAAGCTGACCAAAACCAAGATGGCAATGAAAGTGACTTCTGGTCATCCTCACTGCTCATAAGCAGTTATAATGCATTAGCATGCTAAAAGACACTCTCACCAATGCCATCACAGTTTACAAATGCCATGGCAATGTCCAGAAGTTACCCTATATAGTCTAAAAGGGGAGAGACCCTCAGTTCCAGGAAATCCTGGTCCCTTTCCTGGAAAACTCATGAAAAATCTACCCCTTGTTTAGCATATGATCAAGATATAACTATAAGTATACTCAGTCGAGCAGCCCATGCCACTGTTCGGCCTATGGAGTAGCCATTCTTGTATTCCTTTATTTTCTTAACAAACTTGCTTTCCTGTTACTCTAGGGACTCACCCGAATTCTTTCTTACATGAGGTACAAGAACCCTCTCTTGGGGTCTGGATTGGGACCCGTTTCCGGTAACACTGCCAAACCAGGTCTTCCCGGAGCCCACAACTCTAGACGCTCTGTCCCCTCCTGCAACCATCTGGAGGCCCCAAGGTCTCTTACCTCCAGGCCCAGACACTGCCTCCCTTTCTGCTGCAAAAGCCAAGCTGTCTACCCCAAAGGTGGGAGGATGCAACTGTTTCAACAAGCTCCACATTCACAGCAATGCTCTGTCGATCCCAGCATGACCCTGGGCCCTCAAAACAACTACTTCTCTGCCCACATCACACATAGTCTCTGGTGTGGGCCAACTGGGCAGCTGCCACCCCTTGACCACATATCCCTGCCACCCCCACCCACCTCACTGAGAGCCAGGCTCCCTGTCCTGGCTGCAGCCAGAGTGGCATTTCAGAGCCCACAGGTGCCCATTCAGTCTCCCTCTCCTTAAAACACTGATACAAAGGCGCTTTTATCTTGCTTTGAAAGCTTTAAAAGTCTTTGCAGTGGTTTCCCATGTTCTGGTCTCTTTCAGATGATAATAGTTTTAATTATAACAATCATTATAGCATAATGCCTTCAATTTAGGCAATCAGTTCCATTCGGAATATTCAAATGGGAGGAGGGTGAGCTTGTGTTTCAGAAAGAAGCTCCTAGCTTTGGCAGGTGCCAGCTATGGCCCCGGGGGTGGGAAGCCAGCTCTGAGGGGAAATGCCTGGACCTCCCAGGAACAGACCTAGAGGGAACACCCCATTCCAGCCCAGGAATCCCCAGGCCTCCACAGGAATAGCCCTGCAACCCTCAGAGACCTGTCGCAGCTCCCCATTACCCAGAGAAGAAGGTGCTAATTCTTCAGTCCTCTCGTATCAAGCTCCAGGCTCATTTGCATAGCATTGCTGCACACACCTACAGCAGGCCCAGCCGTCCAGTGTTTCCACACTTGAGACACAACTTCCCCAGCCTGGTGCTAGGCACCGTGCTGGCAGCGTGACCAGTTGTCTGTCTAAATTTTAGCTCTGAAAGTCCTGTTACAGTAAGTAGTCAGGCAGACATGGGCAGGGCAGGAGAGAGCCCCCAACACACCCCCACCCTCGCCTCTGTTCTGCAACCAGGAATGTCAGATGACCATCAAGTGGTGGGTCAGGCAGCTGTTACACTGTCTCTCTAAAATAGTAATTGGTCATAGCCGGCAACAGGGAAAGGCAGTCTCCCAACAGACAGAAAAAACCCTGAAACTGGTAATCAGCAGCTTCCCAGTAAGATCTCAGAAGTTGGGTGAGTGGGCTCAGCATGCACACTAAGAGGCAAAATGGCGGAGTTTAACTGTCTATGACTTTCTAGGAACGTTCCACTGGTAAGGGAATAACGCCTCAAGTGAGCATGCGTACAACTCCAGTTAACACACTGTACACGCTCCCCTCCCAAGTACTGGCAGGCCGCTGCACATGCGGACAGCCTACCCCAAGGAAAGAATCAGGGGAGAAGGAACACAAGACCCTGGAAGCATGACAACATATAAAACCCCACGTCAGGTTAAACTATACACTTGATCTTGCAAGTCACCCCTTTCACCCTCTTCTAAGTGTACTTTCCTTCCTTTCATCCCTGCTCTAAAGCTCTTTAATAAACTTTCACTCCTGCTCTAAAACTTGCCTCACTGTCTCATTCTGACTTATACCTTTCTGTCAAAGTCTTTCTTCTGAGGAGGCAAGAATTGAGGTTGCTGCAGGAACTTACAGATTCACCACCAGTCACAGTCCTATCTGCCAGGACATCCCTCAGTCCTCATGCAAACCTGGATGCTTGGTCACCCCACCTGCTAGGCACTGGGCATCCAGCAGTAAACCAGACTTGCTCCCTGATCTGACCAAGCTCTTGGTCTAGAAAGGAGTGAGAGCTTACAAAATATTAATAGGGATTGTTTTCGTGCCATGGGGCTGCCATAAAAAGTCACCACAAACTGGGTAACATAAAACTACGGACACTTATTATCTCACAGTTCAGGAGGCCAGAAGTCCAAAATCAAGGTCTTGGCAGGGTTGGCTGTTTCTGGAGACTCTGAGGGAGAATCTGCCCAGTGGCTCTCCCAGCCTCAGGTGGCAGCTGGCAATCCTTGGCATTCCTTGGCTTTTAGATGCATTGCTCCAATCTCTGCCTCCACCCTCACAGGCCCTTCTTCTGTATGTACTCTGTGTCTTCACCTCTTCATATAAGACTAGTCATTGGATTCAGGCCCACTCTAAACCAGGATGATTTCATCTCAAGATGGTAACTAATTACATCTGAAAAGACCCTATTTTAAATAAAGTCATGTTCTGAGTTTCTGCATGGACATGAATGTTGGGAGGATACTATTCAACCACTACAGGAATGAACTCAATAAATGCCAGCTGGGGTTTGTAAAAATCCCATGGGACCTCCAAGGCTGGAGGGAGAGGAAAGTCTCATTCATTCATTACCCAGATATTCCCTGAGCACCTGCTACACACCAGGCACTGTTCTACACTCTTGGGAAACATCAAGGAATGAAGTCAGGAACGCTTGCTCTTGTGGAGCTTCTAGGGAGTGCAAAAGGAAGGACTGGGAAAAAGTCCCAAAGGGTGGCTGGAATTTGGCAGACATAGAAGAATGAGGGGTTGTTCTGGGTCAAGAACAGCCCTTGGTGGGCTGCAAACTATGCGAGCCTGTGTTCTTAGACATAGACACAGGAGAGAGGGCTGCTGTTGGTAAGCCTCCCTCAGCCCAGCAACGGCTTCAGACCAGACCCTGAGAACGGTGGCAGAGATCATGAGTGGCTGGGGGTGTCTTTGGGGCCACAGCTCTATCAGTGCCTCCACTCTTGATAGGACAGTTGCCCATGTTTCCCTGCACATGTGAAGCGCCACACAAACGTAGCTAGTCCTCTAGCTCCGTCCTTGCACAGACCCTTGCCCTGAGCCTCTCCTTCCCATGGAGGAACTCTAGAGCTACAGGTAGGGAACCGCTGCCCCAAAGCTTGGCCAGCAAGAGGAGAAGCCTGGACTTGGTCTCGAGAGCTGTTATCTCAACCTCAGCTCATGGAACCTCGTGAGGATCTAACAGAAGTGGGACCTTTCCCTAAGGTTGGGCCATTCTGCTGAGGCATTCAAGGTTTTAATGATCACTGTCCTGAGAGTCACGGAATCCAGCTCAATGCCTGCCTCCTCCAGGAAGCCCTCCTGGACTTACCCCTCTTGTGAACACCTATCGTACTTTCTTATAGCTGGTGTGTTCACATCCTCTCACCTCCTCAACTGTACCATGGAGGTATTTCTATTTTCTTTTTTTGTTTGTTTGTTTGTTTGTTTTTGAGATGGAGTCTCACTCTGTCACCCAGGCTGGAGTGCAGTGGTGCGATCTCAGCTAGCTGCAAGCTCCGCCTCCCAGGTTCACGCCATTCTCCTGCCTCAGCCTCCCAAATAGCTGGGACTACAGGCACCCGCCACCACGCCCGGCTAATTTTTTGTATTTTTAGTAGAGACGGGGTTTCACCATGTTAGCCAGGATGGTCCCGATCTCCTGACCTTGTGACCCTCCTGCCTAAGCCTCCCAAAGTGCTGGGATTACAGGTGTGAGCCACCATGCCCAGCTGGTATTTCTATTTTCTAGGAAAATGTGTGTTGTACATTCCCAGCTCTCGACCCACTCTGGTCACTGAGACCCTGGCCTTCTCCTGGAGCTTGACAAAATAACACACCAACCAAAATCTTCCCCCAGAGAATCCCACTCTAGGGCAGAATCAGACACTTCCTCAGTCCCCATCTCCTTCTGCTTTAAGTGTGTGACAGTCACCAAGTTATGCACTGTAGCCTTTTCCTTTTCAACACCGAGGGACACTTCCTTCTGTACTACAAATAGTCGTACCCCACTAAGAGTCAGTGGTCCTGGGACTCATAAACTTCAGGTCATTACTAACCAATGTGTGTCTTTCCTCGGGGCTATAATCTTTCCAATAAGCCATGGCTGGGCTGCAGTTCCCTCAAAGATTAATGTGCATGCCAATGCTAATGCATTCACCAATTGTCCTGTCTCAGAAGGCATCACACACACACACACACACACACACACACACACACACACACACACAGCTCTAGGGCTGGCTGGTCTCTCATCCTTCCTGCACACCACACCACCTCGGAAGGTGATGTGGCCAGGCTCTTCCCTCCCTCTTCAAAGTCTGGAAATGGACTGTGCAAGCCAACAGATGCTTGTGCTGCACCCAGACTGCCCTTGACTTCAATGCCCTCCCCAAATACCAAATGTCAATTTCCCAAGCTGATGGGGGCACAGAGGGGGGGCAGGGCTCATCCCCTCACTGAGGAATTTCCTCAGAAAGAATGATCACTCTTGCCATTTCCCTGCTGAGAAATCTGGCCCAGCCTCCTGTGGCTTTTAGGATAAGGACTCACAGCTCAACAGCCCCAGGGGCCTCCGTGAAGGTGAGCTGTACCCCACTGGCCTGGCCTCCCAGCCTCAGCCCCAAGGAAGCCGTTAGCTCCCTCAAGGCACCCAGCTCTTCCCTTCTTGTGGTTTCCCCCATTCCCAGCTCCCCTCCTGGGACTCCCCTCTCCCTGCCGCCTGCACATGGCCAACTACTTCCCAGGTCCAGTGTGAGCATGCCCTCCGCTGCCAAGGCTTCCCTGCTTCCTGAGTAATCCTAGTTTACTTTTCTTCTGTAAGAGGCAATAACACACAGTGGTAGACAGCAGGGGATCTGGAGTCAGACTTCCTGGTTCAAATCCCGGTCTGTTGCTCACCTGCTTGTGGACCGTGGATAAGCTGCTTAATCGCTCTCTACCTGTATCCTCGTCTTAAAGCAAAGCTAATCCACAGAGTTGCTATGAAGATAAAAGGACAATGTCGTCCCCTCTAAATGTTTTGAATCGTGTGGGGCACGCAGCGAATAACCAGTGTCAGCTGTTGTTATCATTACCATCGCTTCTAATCTCGCATCACTCTCCTTCTTTTGCCTGCCCAGCCCTTCTCGCACGTGGTGGCTGCGCATCTACTTGGTGGTGATTTGTTGACTGCTGGGATGTCAGCTCCAAGATGAACATAACCTGAAGCCTGGCATGGTGCCTGGCATGCACAGGTGCTCTGTAATTAACACCTGTTGATTAAAAATCATCATCACTGGCTCTTCTGACTTTAAGGGTCACTGTCCTGGTGGAAGAGGGCTGTAGAGGAGAAAAGTGGTCAGGATAGATGCCGAGCGATGAGCTGAAGCCCCCACCGGGGACACAGATGGACAGGGCAGCCTGGGAGCTGCTCTGCGGGCAGCTGGTGAAGCCAGTGCCTAATCAGGCTGCCCAGGCCTGTGGCCCAGCTCTGCCTCTCCTTCCTGTGTGGCCCTGGACAGGCTTTCTAAACTTTCTGACCCTCTGTTTCTCCACTCATAAAACTCCAGTGGGAGGCCAAGGCAGGAGGACTGCTTGAGCCCAGGAGTTTAAGGACTGCTTGGGCAACATAACAAGACCCTGTCTCTTAAAAATAAAAATAAAACACACACACACAAACAAACTCCAGCAGGAAAGCTTTGGTATCTAGTTGAGGCAGCATCCTCTACAGGAAGGGCAAAGAAAGGCCGGCCCCTCTTTCTTCCTGCTTCTGGCATGGCTCCTGGCTGTCCCCAGCATCTGCATTGCCATCTGTAGAGTATGTAAATCCATACAATTAATACTCTTCATAATCTTACCGCAACCATTTTTCTTCACGAATGTGTTCAGTTTCAGGAAACGCGGCATGTTCTGGAGGCACATTTACATTTCATTATCTCTAAAAGCTTAACTACCGTAACTAATGCTAGATTAATAAGCAGCCCCGTCGAACGTCGAACTACTTTAAACACCACCACTTACGCAGTCTCACTGGTGGTGGAAGAGGGTGCTTTCAAACAGCCGCTGTGGCTGAGAAGGGGTCAGTCCAGGAAGCTAAGCAGGTCTAATTTCTGGATCTCCCTTGAGAGACTTTATATTATTCTATCCAAGCAATTAAATCTCAGCCAAAGCTATCAATTTCCCAATAAGCCTGGGACTGAAAGAAAGTCCAGGTGGAGTCCATGTGGGCCACCTGGAGTGTTCCCAATCCCCACACCAAGGGAGAACCCTGACTGGCCTGGACTCCAAGCACAACACCTAGCTATGAGGCTGTGTGTGCTCAGCACCAGGACCAGACAATGCTCATTTGCAGCTGGAAACCTCATGTACAGCCTTTAAAAGAAGAAAACAAGCCACCAAGTTGAGAGACATCAAAGTCAGACTCTGGCTGAAAGCCCTGGGACTGCCTCCCTAAGGGACAGCACACGAACCACCCCACTGAGGCAGCCGCAGGGAGCACACTCCCTCTGGCCCTTTACCAGCAATCCTGGCACCCGGAAGTGCATGCTTTGTAAATTCCAAGCACAACCATTTTGGGCAGATATTCGTTATTATTGTATTTTTGTGACACAAGTGAATGCCGTGTCACAGTCAACTATCAGTGCAGGTAGACAGTGGTGTCCAGAAATCTCTCCCTCCAGACTTTCATCCCACCTGACACCTCAGACCCCCAGCATTTTAGCTCATGCAACTGATGTGGGTTTGGTTGCTGCAATGTCTTCGGTTTGTTCAAGATGCTTCTCCCACAAGGATGTGTTCTGCTCTGAGAACTTGGTCACAGATGCTGGATGATGCAGGGGCCTTCATCGAAGGGACTGGGCTGCCCCTGCCCTCCAGCCACCTCTGCCCACTCTATGCATCACTGGCTACAGACCCCTTGCTCACCTCCCACAAATGCTCTGGGCCTACCCGTGGCCTTCAGCATAGCAGACCCAGCCCAACTTGTAGGGAGTGGGCCCACCCTCAGCTTCAGAACTGGCATCCAGGGAGGAGGCTTGCTCAAGGAAAGCCCATCCTCTGCTCCCTCTGCTCCAGGAGAAGGGGCCGAGGCCCTCAAAGTTCTGGCTCTCTGACTGTCATCCACCTCAAACTACAAAGAGGCCCAGAAGCTAAGCCATCCACTGTTTACCAACTCTCCTCCCCAGGACCATCCTGGATCTCCCTGGGCTCCAGAGAGCAGCGCTAGCACCCATTGTGACACAGGTAACTGCTTGCTCAGTGGTGCCTAGAGTCTGCATGCTCATCTCCCCGGCAAGTAGGGTGAAGCAGGGCAGGCCAGAGCACCTGTGGGATCTTGCCCCAGCTCCATGGGGTGACAACTCCACCTCGGCACCAGGAATTATTCTGATCCCTATTATCCTTCTTCCACGTATCCCACCAAAAACACCCATTTCTCAGGAAGGGCTAAGAGTCCTGGACGACACTTCATGGGGAGTCAGAATTCCCCATCATGCCAGGTGACTGACTAGCAGAGCCTGCTGCTGAAGGTCACATGGACAGGGAGGCATGCACAGAACACAGGAGGTCTCATCTCCTCCTCCCCCACACTGTGACCCTAGAAAAGCTCACGAGGGCAGGAGCCAGCCCTGCCGGCTAGACTCCCCCTGCAGCTCCTCAGCCAGAAACAGGGAGGTTAATAAAACACAGGACGAGGGTCTCCCGAGGGACAACTCTTGGCTGCCTCTGAAGTTTACAAAAGCAGCGCTTCTGATGCCTCAAAGGCTGCCTGCCACGGCTTCCTGTGAATTATTACACTGCAGGTTTTCAGGACATTCTGACTGCAATGCCTTGGGAATGAGAGTAATTGTATTTTATCTGTTTGCCAAGAGTTTTCAGTAAACTCCTTTAATGTACTGTAAAACTCACAGCCCCAAATAGCAATGTGTGCCTTCTAGCTTATGCACCAGGCACTGAATAAACACAGGGTGATATATGGGGCTGGAGAGGACACTATTCATATATTTACACCCTTTACCAAAACACACATTCATCTTAATGACGTTATTTACCACATAGCCCAACAAATGGAGCCCTCTGAAGGTCACAGTCACAGGCGTTCCTCCAAGATGGCCTCCTTAGCTTGCAGAAGACTTGCCCCAAGGCAGTCCTTGTTCCAGGGATTCCCCACCATAGAAAATCAGATGTCCCCCCGCTTCCCTGTGAGTCAGAACCTGGGGCAGGAAAGCCACCCAAGGCCTCTCCTCCTCATCCCCCAACAACAGGGCCCAGACAGCTGGTAGACACCAATTACCACCGCCTACACCCAGACTTCAGCAACAGGCTACCCTCAAATTGGCCTCAACTCCTTCTTCAACCAGGACAAGGGGGAGGAGAAATAGGAGGAGGAAGATGAAGAAGAGGAGGCAGAGAAAGGAGGGAGGGAAAAGTGGGGGGAGCTGACGGGGGAGGAGGGTGCCTCAGTGTGAGGAGGAGGAGCTGGGGGGAGGCGAGGGCAACAAGAGTGGACTTGGTCTTCGGGCCACACCCCCTATCCTCCAAAGTAAGGGTCCAATCGAGACCAGGTGTGGAAGAAAAGCCACCCAAGGGAAACGCCTTGGGCAATGGTGTGCGAGGCCAAAGGCTGGATCTGGGGTTCCATCCAGCCACCAGCCCCTAGGGAGAGCTTGACAAGGGTTTCCCCTTATGCCCCCTCAGTCAGTTTCCCCATCTAAAACAGAGGAAGTCAGACCCAGTGATCTCTTGAGGCAGACTTCACCCTCACGGCCACCATGGTCGGTCCAAACCACCACTGTCTCTCTCCCTCTGTGTGCCTCTGCCTTCCCGCAATGTATTCTCCACACAGGAGCCACAGCAGGCCTACTAAAATGAAAATCAGGTCATGTCACCCCTCTGTTTGGAACCCTCCAATGCCAACCTCTCAACCAAGACCTACCAAGGCCCTCCAGGATCTGGCCCCCAGCTCATACCCTCTTCCTCACTTCCCCCACTCCAGCCACACCAGCCTCCTCCCGGGCTGGACCTGGAAGCCACCGAAGCCCTGGGTCTTTGTATCCGCTGGTGCCTCGCCTGGAATGCCCTTCCCTGAGATATCTCCAAGGCCTCCTTCCTCTCTGCCTTCAAGTCTTTCCTCAAGAGGCCCCTTCTTTACAAAGCCTTCCCTGGCCAGTCACCCTGAGGCCCCACCTTCCCTTCCTGCCACTTCTTCTCTCCTTAGCACTTATGATTTCCTGCTGTACCATACATTTTACTTACATTGTCCATTGTTTCTTCCTGTCTACTCTCTAAGAAGAATATAAGCTCTGTGAGGGCAGGGATTTCATCTGTTTTGTCCATTGCTGTACACCAGTGCCTAGAATACCTGGCACAGGGCAGGCACTCAATAAATATCTTCTGAATTTTTAAGGACCAAGTCCTTATCTAACCCATCCAAAAGCCTTGTTTTATATATACATACTTACATGCATATTTATACACACACATGCACACACACATATACATATTTACAGAACAAAGTTCCAATTTACCTTCAAACCTGAAATAGAATACAAATCCCACATCAATTAACTAGGACCTGGCCCGGCACAGTGGCTCACACCTGCAATCCCAGCACTTTGGGAGGCCAAGCCACGAGGATCACTTGAGCCCAGGACTTCAAGACAAGCCTGGGCAACATCGAAAGACCCCATCTCTACAAAAAAAAAATTTTAATAAATGAGCTGGTCATGATGGCACATGCCTGTCAGTCAGTCCCAGCTACCTGGGAGACTGAGGTAGAAGGATCAGGATCACTTGAGCCCAGGTGTTCAAGACTGCAGTGAGCTATGATTATACCACCACACTCCAGACTGGGCGGCAGAGTGAGACTCAAAAACAAACAAATTAACTAACACCTACTTCTTTTGAAGCAGGCACACTTGGAGGCTGCCCCCACCCTGCCCTCATCCTCTGTTTTCAATACCATCAGGCACTCTCTCCATGCCGGGGGTCAGTGTCTCCTCTGATCATCACATGGGCTCCAGCATTTTGGCAAGAGAGTTGTTTCACTGTTCATGTCATACAAAAGAATGGTGGAGCTTAGCTCTCTGGTGCAGACACACCTCCTTCTTTTGGGGGTGAGGAGATCCTACAGAAATCCATCCTGGCTCCCAAGTTAGCCATATGCATCCAGAATAAGGTCACCAGGGCCAGGCGTTCTGCCATGTTGGCTGCCCTAGCCTGTCCAGCAGCTTTAGGAAAGAATTCCAGACGTGAGAGAAGGTGGACATTGGACATGGGCGATCTTGGACATCGACATGAGAGGCCATGGCAATTATGCATGAGGGATCACAGACACAGGAGACCAAGGATATCGGACATGGAGAAACCTGAACACTGGACTAGGGAGGCCACAGACATCAACTGTGAGAGAGGGCAGCCATGGCTTCAGGATTGGGTGGGGAGCCTAGGACTCTTCCTTCACAAGCCTGCCTTGTGGGTAGACCTCAGCTTTTTTCCCCTGGGTCCCCACTGTTGTGCTAGACCCCTGTTCACTCCAATAGTGATGGCACCAGCTTTAAGAGGCTGAAGAGGAGACCCAAAGCCAGCAAAAGAGACATAGGGTTTTATTTAGGGGAACTTACATACAGGGACAGTCCAGTGACTGTGGGCTAGACAGAATAACTACAATTGCTTGCGAAAAGCATGCAGCTTGGCCAGGCATGGTGGCTCACGCCTGTAATCCCAGCACTTTGGAAGGCCGAGGCGGGTGGATCACTTGAGGTCAGGAGTTCAAGACCAGCCTGGCCAATATGGTGAAACCCCATCTCTACTAAAGATACAAAAATTAGCCAGGCATGGTGGCATGTGCCTGCAGTCCCAGCTACTCAGGAGGCAGAGGTGAGAGAACCACTTGAACCCGGGAGGCAGAGGTTGCAGTGAGCCGAGATCACATCATTGCAGTCCAGCCTGGGTAACAGAGCGAGACTCTGTCTCAAAAAAAAAAAAAAAAAAAAAAAAAAAAAAAAAAAAAAAAAGCATGCAGCTTATATAGTACCTTCATTTAGCACCCTCCCCACAGAAACCTCTTTGTGCAACTCTCATTTCTCAAACCACGCCACTGCTGTCAGGTACATCTGCCATCCAGGGTCATTCTCAGGGTATGGTTAAGTTATTGTTGTCAGGTGCATCTACCATCTGCCAGGACCAGATAATGCTTATTTGCAGCTGGAAACCTCATGTACAGCCCTTAAAAAAAAAAAAAAGCAGCCAAGTTGAGAGACATCAAATATATCAAAGTCAGATCTACATGGCCCTGGAGTCAGACTCTACAAAGCCACTATCTTGCCCTGGAAGTTAGTGTGTCCTGCACTTGAGTCTAGTCTCCTCAGTGAGAGCTGAGTCCCCAGTGGTGGTTAGCTCCTGCCGCAGCGTTAAGCTGATGAGGTGAGTGCTTCCACGCCACCTGGCAGGTAGGTGCTCATCAGATGAGCTGCAGCCACAGTGAGCACTCTCCCTGAGGCTTGCTGGCTGACCCCTTAATGGTGTTCTCCATCTTTCTTCCTCCCTAAGTTTACATCAGGATTCTGCAAGAGTCAGGATTTCTTAGAAACCCTGATTCCCATCCTGACCCTGCAAACATTAAGCCTGCTCTTCCCACAGCCTTCCATTTCAGAGAGGGCCCACGCCATCCTTCCAGTTGCTCAGGACAAAATCTGGGAGTCATGTTTCATTCCTTCCTTTCTCTCGAAGACCACATGCTTGTCCAATCTGTCAGCATGTCCTGCCGGGTCTACCTTCAAAACACGTGCAGGATCTGATCACTTCACTCCACCTCTATCCTACAACCCTGGTCCAGGCCACCACCCTCTCTGGCCAGATTATTGCCTTGGCCTCCTTCTACTCACCACCACCTAGTCTGTTCTTATGATCAGCAGAATGATGCCCCCAAAGACGCCCACCTGTTCATCCCTGTAACCTATGACTATGATGCCTTACATGGCTAAAGGGCCTTTGCAGATGGGGTTGAGGTTCACGACCTCGAGCCAGGGACAGAAGTCTGGATTACCCAAGTGGGCCCAGTCTAATCACTGGTGTTCTTAAAATCAGAGAACCTTTTCCGGCTGTGGTCACAAACGTGACAATGGAAGGAGGAGGTCAGAGAGAAGACAGCATGAGGATCCAACAGCATTGTTGGCTCTGAGAGGTAAGAGGCTCCATGCAAGGATCCCAGCAGGGCCTGTAGGAGGCAGGGGCAGCCCCAGCTGACAGCAAGGAAACAAGACCTCAGGCCTGCAGCCCATGGAACCAAACTCAGCCAATATCTGAAAGAGTGAGGAAAACCGACCCTCCTCTAGAGTCCCAAGAGGAACACACTCTGCTGACACCTTGATTTTAGCCAAAGTCAAGAGCTTTTCAGACTTCTGACTTAGCACTGTAAAGTAATAGATTTGTGGTTTTTTAAGCCACTAAATTTGTGGTAATTTGTTACAGCAGCAGCTGGAAAGTAATCCAATTCCCCATCCAGCAGCCTGGCAAAATGGAAGTCAGATCATGTCACTTCTCTGCTCAAAACACTCCATTGGCTTTTAATCTGACCCAGGGTAAAAACCAAAGTCCTTACAAAGCTGGAAAGGCCTGTGGCTTGGGCCCTCCCTCTCCTGCCGTTCTTTCTCTCGCTTCCCCGCTGGCTCTCCCCAGCTCCTCCTGGCTTTCTCCTTGCTGCTGCTCCAATGCACCGAGTGCATCTCTGCTCCAGGACATCTGCATGGGTTACTCCCTCTGCCTGGGACCTCTTGCCCCAGATGTCTGTGAGCCTCCTTCCCTCCCTTCAGTGTCTGCTCAATGTCATCTTTCAGAGGGGCCTTCTCTGACTCCTCCACATGCAAGTGCAAACCTCCCCCTGCCCCAGGACACCCCATCTCCCTCCCTGATTTATTTATCTTCTTAGCACCTCATATATATGTATATTCATTTACTGTCTTTTCCTCCGTCCCACCCCACCTCCAACTAGAAGGTAAGCCCCATGAAGGCAGGAATTTTGATCTATGTTTGTTACTTCGCTATGTATTTCCAGACCCTAAAGCAGTGCTTTGCTTGTACCCAGGGCCCTGGAATATTTGGTAAGGACTGCATGACCTCGCCCGTGTCTCATGGGGAAACAGTATTGTAAGGGAAGTGGGAGGCTGTCTATTCACATGGCCCACATCCCCAGCAAGTTTGCTTCTGAACTCTTTCCACCCTGTGTGATGACCCACGAGGGCCCCAGAACCTGGCCCTCTACCCACCCCAAGCAGCGGCCATGTGGGCAGGAAATAGCATGCACAAAGGCTTGAGGACTGGCCCATCACTGCTTGCTGTCCCAGATCCCCTAATGAAAGGTAACAATGGATGATATGTGATCTGCCCTTCCAGTTCCAGGGACTTTCCCCTCCCTACTGTGGGCCCTCCCACACACCCACCTAGAACAGCTGGAGCTGTGCTGCCCAATACAGTAGCCACCAGCCACATGTGGCTTTTGAACCTTGAACTACGACTAATATAAACTGACATGTGTGAGCATAAAATATACTCTGGATTTCAAAGACTTTGTACAAAACAAGAATGTAAATATAGACTCTCATTAACAGTTTTATGTATTGATTACACATTGAATGACGGTATTTTGGAGAAATCAGATTAAATAAAAAGCATGATTCGAATTAATGTTACCATTCCCTTTCACTTTTTTCACGTGGCTACTAGAAAATGTAAAGTTGCATGTGTGGTTCACACTGTATTTGTGTAGGACAGTGCTGATCTGGAGGGAAAAAGCCATCTGGGAAGCAATGCTGAGCACAGGTGGGAGGCTTTCCTCTGTGGTCCCCATGCTCCCTCCCCGGAGAGTTGCTTCTGCCTGTTCATCACAACAAATGAGAAAGCCGAATCCTCCTCTGAAGCCAGGAAGCACCAGCCTCAGTGGTTGCTGATGGGGTTCCAAGTCCCCTGCAGCCTGGGCCTCAGACACTGGCTAGAAAGGTCAGCCATGCCTGCTCCACGGGAGGCTCCTTTGCCAGATATGGCCTTTGTGCCCAGAGGGCCCCAAACATGGTCATTCCCTTGGGTGAGTCTCTTGTGGAATGCATTGAGGTCAAAGAAGTGGCTGAGATGGGAGCCCTGCCTCTGCAGACTGGCATCTCTGTCCAAGCTGGAATCATATAGATTTGGAGCCCAATGTGGTCACCCCATTTTGGTTTCTGGCTGTATCTCCAGCACTCTGTGCCAGGGTCTTGGCCCATGAACACCAGGGGCATGGTTGTTGGAGGACATGGCCTGAGGTGTGGGCCGCAGCATCTGGAGATGTGGCACTTTGTTTTTAAAAATAAGATGAGTCCCGGGTTTCTGGCACTAATGACTCTCAGATCCTATCACCCTTAAAAATATCCTCCAAAGGTGGCTGTTGTCACTGCATTTTTAGCACATACTATTTCCAAGGCTGCAAACATTCTGGGGCCCTGCTGGAGTGGAGACTGCAGATGTGTGAGTCTGTGGAGGCAGCAGCAGCTGCGGAGGTGGAACCAGTCCCCTCTGAGGCTGGCAGGCTTGGGGACTGTGTTTAGCTGCTGCGGACGAGGGGCGGATAGCAAGGTGGGGAGCCTGGCTCGGAGGCAGGGTGACCTGCCCTGGGAGAGCCACCTTGACCACCCAGACACGGAGGCTCAGGAACCAGCCATCAGCCTCCCCCAAATCCACCTCTCACCTCACCCTACATGCCCAGGTAGCTTAGAAGTCTCTTAGAGACACACTGAGGCAGATACTCAGTGGATCTGCAAATTCCAAATCTCCCAGTTTCCCACCCAGGATAAAAAGGTTAAAGACGGAAGCCCAAAAAACCAAGGTCCACATTTATGATGTTTTTTGCTCTTTGGGAGATTCAGAGACATCAAATTGGAATAATGAAGTTTTAGAAACTAACACAGGTGTCTCCGGATTAAATCACAGGACTCCCTTTTCATTCTCTATGAGGCTGCCCCTTTCCAGAATTTTGCCAAAGTTTCAGAGCTGTCACAGGCAGCTTCTCTCCAAGTGTGAATTATCTGAGTGAACATGCAAGTTTCATCTGGTTTCTGTGTCCTTGGGACCTGATCACTGCCCAGCAATTCAGAGAAGAAAAACTGACACAGGTTTTTGCCATCTATAAAAAAAATAGAAATAGAGGCCCTGGGTGTATCCCAAAGCCATCTGTGGGTATCTGGGGTGGGGGGTGGAGTGACAGTCACTGTTTTGGATAATCTTTGGAAAGAATCCCTGACCAGTGGGCTGAGATGGAGAGAAGGCTTGCAGAGGAGCCATGGAAGCCGTCCACCCACCCCTGCCCCTGGAATCAACTGCATGAATGGCCCTCAGGGATCAGGATGGAGATGAGCGGAGCCCTTGCTCTGGCCTCTGGGACATCTCTTTGCTCTCTGAGGATGGCTGGGTCTGGGGTTCAAGTGCAGCCGGAATATGGGAGTCTTGCAATTAAGCAGCTCTGATGGGGAGCATATCACTGAGCCAGCCCCCACCTCTGGCCTCAAACCCACCAAGCTATTGGCCTTGAGGGCCAGCTGAACTTGATAGACATCTTCTTTCCTCTGAGTGGATCTGGCTGGTATAGAGAAAGGACTCAAAGAACAGGGCTCATCAGAAAGGATCCAAGACTTGGCCTCCCCTCCAGCCAACCCCTCCAGCCAACCCTTCCCAATTGAGCCGTGGAGGACAGGGGATGCTTAACAGCACAGACTCTAGAGTCAAAAATGCATGGGTACTAATTCCAGTTCTGCCACTTTGTGGCTTTGAGACCCTGGATGGGTGACCTGACTTGAAAAACGGGAATAATAATACCCAGTTTATTAGCTGGCTGTGAGTCTTCAGTGAGATGCTGCAAGGAAAGCTCTTAGCTTCTCCAGAGGGCACCACTGGGGGCAGACCCAGGGCAGGCATGAAGATGCTGCCTCCAGAGGTGCACAGGATAAGCCTGTGTGCCCTGGAGCAAGAATCCTTCTTGCAATGGAAGCTGCTGTTTCGCCCATATAGCTAACACTTCATGGACCACTCACCCAGTGCTCCTTTCAGAACATGCCCCATGCAGGGTCGTCCTACCACCCTCTGCAATGAGCCAGCCGGATGAAGCTCCTAAGACTGGGAGAGGGAGCCACTCTGCATCCTTGGGCCTCAGAAACACAGCACAGAGCCCCCAGGATTGGTGACTTATTTCTGAGTTCCTCACCCCCTCCCCATGGTGCTTCGTTTATGGACTTTTAGGGCCTCCCCGTCATGGCCATGATGACCAGATAAATAAACTTGGCTAAGTTAGAAATTCTAGTCCAGAGAGGCTCGTAGAGGACTTGGACCCATAGCTTCCATTAATAGAGCATATTTCAGCAAAGGCCTCTTAAATCGTGAAGGCTCCGGGGCAGGAGCTGTGGCGTGATGGATGCACTCACTCTAATGGCTCGATGGGAGCTGGAAATCAAAGTGAGGGGTGAATGTGTGCTGGTTGGAAGAAGGCCTTCTGCAGCCAGGGCACTGGTTGCTTCCAGGCTTGGCTGTCCCTTTGGGTATTGAGAGTTGAGTGACCTCTGAGGGCCGTACCAATGCCCACCCAGAGGGCCAAGGGAACCCTGGCCTGCGAGTCAGGCCACCCACCACCAGCTCACCATGGGAGCTCAGACTGAGTCTTCACCACACTGTGCCTCAGTTCCTTCATCTGTCCTGTGAGCTGGCTGAGCTGGATGGTCTCTAACTGGAGGCCCTCTCTCTTATGTTAGAGGCATGTGGCATCAGCTCACAAGGCACTGCCTCCAAAGAGGAAAACTGGTTGTCTTGTCCCAGAGGAATGCAATTTTCCAGGGACTTCTCAGTCGTGATGAGAGCAGAGGGTTTGGGGATCCAGCTCACTCAGGAGTTTGAAAACAAAGAACTTTGAGAACAAAGAACTATGCTTTTAGTCTCCCCAAGGGCAGAGACAGTGGTTCAGCCAAGAAGGGACTTGGGACTTGAGAATGCTGGAAAGAGAAACGTAAGATTGCCTGTGGCGCTAACCTCACCTTGGTCCAAATTACTTCTGACCCGTGGAACAGGACCAGGGACACTGCCTCTGAACTTCTGATTGCAAGAAAACACTTCTCTAAACATTGCGCAGCAGCATCCTTCAGGACCGTAAGACAGTGGCTGTGCAGCACAAAGCCCTCGTGTTCTTTGCTCACCTCTTGCCTCTCTTCCTTTCTGCCTCCCTTGTGTGTTTTCCTGTGTCTGCTTTTCTCCAGTGTTCACCACCTCTTTATGGACACTGACAGAGTGTTCCCTCTCTGCATCAGTTCTGGCAGGAAATGCACGAGCTGACCTCTTTGCTAAAAAAAGATCCACCGCTGACAGAATTTCCTCAGGCTCCAGGGTCTATGAGTGCAAAGCTAGGGAAGTACGTCCCCCTCAGGGTCCCCAGGGCTTACCCCTGTGCCTGTACCCAATACCTCCACAATAAATAATTCTTGAAAAATTTTAAGAATAAATTCTAAAACAAAATCAGCACGTATATCTGCCTAGGGAACTGCTAATAAAAACCCTAACAAACCCTAGCTCTAAGTAGTAAAAGCTAAAATATGACCCTGATATTGTCTATACCAAAAAAATTAAGTAGGAGTCACATTGCAACAGACAATGTTGATTTGGTAGCAAAGAGAATTGTGAGATACACAAAGTTACAGCAGAATATTTTCAAAAAAATGAAACAATAATGACAGTCAACACAAATAGGCAGCTCAAACACCATGACCACAAAATAGATGCAAGAAAGGTGGACATTTCTATGCACCTAACTGTACATTCTGCTCTCTAAGTGACAGATCAAGCAGACCAAGAACAGAGAAATTATAAGCCTGAAGCATGTGGCAAATGTGGTCTAATAGCCAATATATGGAGGGAACCTATATTCATTCCCTATGGCTGCCATGACAAAGTATCATAGTTAGGAGGCTTAAAACAACAGAAATTTATTCTGTTGAGTATAAGAGAAAATTATTCTGTTGAGTATTCTGTACTCTCCAGAGAGTACAGCTCTGGAGGCCAGAAGTCTGAAAGCAAAGTGTCAGGAGGGCCATGTTTCCTCTGAGACCCTGGGTGGAATCCTCCCTCACTTCTCTTTGGCTTCTCATGGTTAATCCTTGCTGGCTTTTAACTGCATTACTTTAATGTCTGCCTCTGACATCACATGGCATTCCCCACATCTGTCTGTGCACAGTTTCCATCTTCTTACTAGCACATCAGTCATATTGGATTAGGGTTCACCCTGATGGCCTCATCTTAACTTGATTATACTTGCAAAGGCCCCATTTTCAAATAAGGCCACATTCACAGATGCCCGGGGCTAGGACTTCAACATATATTTCTGGGGACGTGATTCAACCCACAACAGAACCCAATGACAAAGCAAGAAGATGCATTTTCTTTGCAAATGTGCTAGTGGCACCAGGTACAATGACTTGGACTCTGCAGATATTCTTCCACATCCACGTATTTATTCATATAAATGAAATCAATATTCTCCACAAATCTTACAAATCTCTTTTATATTATTTGTTGCAGTTCATGTTTTATTTCTGGTTTTATTAGTTTATGTTTTTGTTCTTTGATCAGTTGGACTAATGGCTTTGTAGATTTTTTCAAAGGCCTAATTATTGGTTTTGTCCATCAATACTCATTTTTTCCATCCTATTTATTCAGCTTTATTATTGCTTGCTTTCCTAATTTTCTTGACCTCTTTCTCACATCTCTAAGACCTTTAAGGTAGAGACTTAGTTTACTCTGTGTGAAGGTGTGTGTGTGTTTAATCTTTCCTATAGACATAGGGATTTAAAATAATAGAGTTTTTCTTTCGGCAATATTCCATATGTTTTGATATGTTACACTTTTAAAAAATTATGATTTTTGTTCTGGACTTTCTTCTTGGCTTAGGCAACTTTTAAGGCACTTCTTTTTAATGTCCGTTAGTGGGGCACCCCAAAAGTACTTTCTGTTTATTTCTAACCTTCTTGTGCTATGGTTGGGAATGTGGTAAGTGGAATTTTACCCACAATCCAGCATGCTCTAGGGGAAGTGGCACTGTTTGGGGTTCCAGGTGTGATGGCTGACTCAACTGCTGTGATTGCTGACTCAACTCCTGACCTCTTCTGCCCCTCCTCCTTCTTACAACAGTTTTTCTGCTTCCAACCTGTGTTTCTCTGGCCTTCCCAGTGTACATCTGCCTGCTGAACTGACCCTACAAAAACTAGAGTCCTCTCAGCCAGGGATGAGCTCGGGGAGGAGGTGAGAGAGGAAAAGAATGTGGGTGCTTCCATCCTGGTCACACCTGTGACAAGGGCCCTGCTCTCCCAATGTGAAGCCAGTGGCTGGATGCAGATCTGTGAAGTCAACAGCAGAGTTCTGGGGGCCTTTGATGCCAGGCAGACAAGGATGTGGCCAGGCCTTGGCTCCTTCGCTATCTCCAGTGACATCCAGGAGGCAAAGTCACCCTCCTCGGAACACCCCCTCCAGCCCTCTGAAGTGGCACCCCCTACCGCCTGATCAGGCCTTTCCTTCCTGAGGTCTCCCTGGCTCAGCCCCAACCAGCTACCATCACTGCATTCACTTGAGTGAAAAGGCCATCACTGCGTTCACTCCAGAGACTGGCTCTGAGCTTGTCTCGCCTCCCTCGCCGCCACCACCCACTCTCAGAGGCAGGAGAAGGCATGCACCTTCCCTGTGCTAGTCCAACTGCTTAGAATATTCTGGCTTTGTTTGGCTCTTTCTTACTCACTTTTCAGGTCTCAGCTTAATAGCTGAGATTTGAGCACATGCTAAGTGCCAGGCACTATGCTGAGTAATTTACATATATTAATTCATTAAATCCTCATAATAACCATATGAGATAGGTATATGTTATCTCCATTTCATAGATGAAGAGACTGAGGTTCAGAAAAGTTAGCTGCTCATCCACAGTCCCTCAATTTGCAGAACTGGGGCTTACATCTGGGGCCAACTTCCTCCAAAGTCCCCACTCTCGAGCACCCTTCACTGACTCTGGAAGGCCTTCTCTGACCCCTGCCCTCTGCTCCTTCCCTACCCCATGATGGCCTGTGCCTCCTCTGGTCCCACAGCCCTGTGGCTACGCTGATGGGTAATTGCTTGTTTGCCTTCCTGCCTTCACCTTTAAGACAAGGAGCTTTTTGAAGGCAGAAATGGAAGGCAGGTTATCTGCTGCTCTATTACCTGCACTTAGGAAAGGGCTTAAAGTCATTAAGTGTTCACTAAGTGGATTAATGGATAAATGGGTGGATGGGTGAATGGATAGGTGGATGGGTGAATGAATGGGTGGATGGATGGATGCATGGGTGGATGCAGGGGTGGATGAGTGAATAGATGGATGGGTGGATAAATGGGCAGATAGATGGATGAATAGGTAGATGAATGGCAAATGCTGGGGACACGGACAGTGCTAAGACACTGTACCTGCCCTTGGGGAACACTCAGTGTAGAAAAGACAAGCCAAGGATAAGGAGGCAGGTGACTAGGTGTGGGTGGAACGTGTGACAGCCTGGTAATATCAGTCTGCCAGCAGCTGGTTCACGGGGCACATGCTCAGTGAAACCTCCTGAGACAAAAGCTCTCATAGATGGGGCATAAGGGCTGCCAAAGGTTATGAACTCAATGCTGCTATGAACACCCTTCCTCCATGCATGCTTTATAGGATTAGGTGCGGTCTCTAAGCTGGAATGCCATGTGTAGATTCCGCTCTAAACCTGAGAAATAAAAGTATTGACATTATTGAGAAATCTATTGAGATTACCTCCTTCCAGATTAGTATTCTAGTCTCTAAAACAGGATCACATTCACTTAAGAGGACATGGACCCTGATGAACTTCGATGCTGCGAGTGAAGCGAAAGCACTCCAGTTGCAGCCACAGCAAACAACAGCACAGAGTGGGAAATGGATTCATACCCAGCAGCCATGGGGGCCTGGCAGAGAAAGGCAGAGGTTATAGTGTTGGAAAGCTAGTTTGGGGCCTGTTGAACATTTCCAGAGAAAGGAGCTCGAACTTGGTTCTGCAAGCAGGGAAGGAACACTGATGTCACCAGAGCAGGGCCTGGCGCGCTTGCAGCGGTGCCTTAGAAAGCCACCTTTCTAAGGCACTCAGGAGGGCGATGTGGGCAGAAGGGCACCTTAGGGGAGTGTGTCAGGACATGGCTTCTCACGGGCTCTGGCTGGACACAGGGAAGCTGTGGAGGGTCAGGTGTCCTTAGTTTGGCAAGACTCAGGAATTGAGTCCCAGGAGCCGCTGCCATTCCAGGACAAGTCTGTGGAAGCCCAGTTGTGAGAAGTAGGTGGGGTGCGGGGAGGGGAATGCAGTGGGAACAGTGGAATGGTCTGAAAATTACAAGCTATCAGAGAAGTTTTCTGCCTAGTTACACTTTAGCGATTTGGATCTCCAACACTAATTTGAATATTAATCATTTTGAAAAAAACATACACATGCAAATATTTTTCCTTTTAAACACCTGTCACCACCATCCTGATAAATGGCTTGCTCAGCAGCCCTGCTTGCATCCAGAAGCTCAGCCCAGCCATCCCCCTTTCCGCACAGTCTCACCGACTCCTCCCTCCACCAGGGCCTCATGTAGCACTCTGACCCCTCTTCCCTGGGTGGGTCTGGTCTCCCAACTCTGTCCTCAAGCTCCCCCAAAAGAGAGGACCACTCTGCCCTTCCACTGCCTCCCCCAGGACATTCTCCACCCACTCGGTCAGCACCAGGTGCTTTGGTGGCTGATCTCTCAGCTAAGTTTGCCAAGTGTCTCTAAGGATGTCATCCGGCCACCTCCTCCAAGCATGCCTGGGGGCATAAAGGCTGGGCCTGAGGGTCCCACCCAGAGAAAAAGAGTGAGGGAAAACCTGAGACAACAAGGAGTTTCTGGACTCCCAGGCAGCGAGTAGTGGGCGGTACCAGACAAGATGCTCACTTGGGAGCCTCTGGGGAAGTCGGTTAGAGGGTAGGCAGTGTGCACACCTCCTATCTCCAGGTCTTATTGCCTGCCTGGCTAGGACTGCAGGGAAAGTTCTGCAATCAGGGGCAGCTGAGATGTTCCTGGAAACCAGTGAGGATCACAATAGGTGCAATGGTCATGATAATGGCAGTGGTGGGAGTTGATGTTGACTGAGCCCTCCCTGCATGCCAGGCACTGTGCCTCCTACTTTCAGGGCCTCACTTCATGTAACCCATACCACAGTGCCAAGAGATGAGTGTTATCATCTTCACCTTGCCTTTGAGAAAACTGAAGTCTAGAAAGTTCATGCCACTTGCCCAGAGGTGGCACCAGGATTGACCCTCTTCTGAAAGAAGCGCCTGCCTTATTAACCTCCTGCGCTGTGGTGCTCTTGGCCACCCCCACCCCGCCTCTCCCTGGCATCTCATCTTTGTCCCTGTACTCTGGCCTCTGCTCTTCTCTCCTGTCCTCGCTGCCCTCCCTGGTACTTTCTTTCTCCCCTCCCCTGAGCAGGGCCCCAGATCTCATCCTGACCTCAGCCAATAGCCCCAGCTGTGGATCCCACGTCCACCTCAGAGGCCCCGGCCTGGCTGCTCCCATCTGCAGCCTTAAGCTGTGCTCCAGCTGGAATCCACAGGTGGACAGGGCCTCCTTCCCCTGAGTAGGAATGTGTCACTGAGCCATGCCTTCTGCAGGCGTTTGGTGAGCATGTGCTGTGGCCAGCGTGATGCCAGGCACAGGTGGAAATCCCACCAGACCACACCCCTTTTCCTCTGGCCTATGGTTCTCAGGCTGCTCTCTGATGGAGCCTATGGGCACCCTGACACTCTGTCTTCACCAGTGAACCTCCTCAGGCATATGGTTACACCAGAGTCAGCTCTATGCCAAAAGTCAGAAGTATTACTGCCACTGGCACAGGTGACCTCTTGTCCCAGCCAGAGATCTCCTGCGGATGCAAGAGACGGAGGTCAAAGGCAGGTGCCGGGCCATGGTGAGTGACTGCTCCATAAATGAGGGACCACGTAAGTTCTCAAATGCAAGAATGAGTATCAGGGAGAGGGGCCAGAATTGCCTTTTCTCGGGTATTTATTGAGGAGGAATGCAGAGAAGTCCCTTTCTTGAAGGAGGCAGTCACAGAGTAAGCCTTTTATCTCTGCAGCACTCTGTGATTTGCAAAGTTTTGCACGTCCATTATTTCATTCTCATCTCTCACAAAAACCCAGTGGATGAGGCAGTCCTGGGAATATTGTGCTGAATTTACAGATGAAGAAACTGAGGCTGAGATGGGAAGCAAATTCCTTAATATAACACAATTAGCAAGGGACAGAGACAGTGCCTTCCCTTCCCCACCACCACCACCACCACCACAAAAAAAAAAAAAAAAAAAAAAATCAGGTGAATTTCTTAGGCCCTGCCTTCCTGAAGAGAGTACATGGCTGTGCAGAGGGGATCTTTCTATGTCTAACTGCCACATGGCAGAGCTGGCTGCTTCACATGCAGAGGAAGGACACTTGTCTGCATTTCTGAGCTGGAGGGGTCATTGCTTAGGGCTTGTCAAGCAACCACGTGTATCTCTAATCCAGATCTGGGAGGGGGAGACTAATTGCCATTTGTGACCAACCAACTCTCAGCAGTGACCAAGCTCCTCCGTGACAAATTACGGAGCCTATTACTCCCTTGGCCCCGAGGTCTCCTTGGTCTCAAAGTAAAGTTCTGAGTGCTATGGTGGCCGGCGCTAGGGCCCCTGCTGCGTGGCCGGCACCACCCCTCCATGCCCCATGGGATGGAGAAGCTAATTTATTCAGATATGTGACAGCTAACAGGCTTATCTAACTACAGTAAAATCATTTTCTGAATTATTCATGTGATATTTGAAATCATGATTGTAGGAACAAATTAGCTACCCAAAAACTGGAAATGAAGGCTGCCTCATTAATAATGCATTGGGCAGGGCAGGCAGGATAGCAGGAGCTCGGAGGACTTGGCTCTGAGCATACTGATGGGGGGGAGCTCCATTTCCAGCAGGCCCTTCCAGGACAGGCATCACACATGCGGCTTCCAGCAAGAGTGCGTGAGTCTGGGCCACTCCACGCATGTGTTTCCTCTTTGAGGATGGGTGTGTTTGGCCCTCCCAGGGTCCCTGCTTTTCTCCTGTGGTGTCCCCAAGGCTTACCTTCATCTGGCCAGGAGTGCTCCATCTGCCCCTCTGACCCTCGGCCTGCCCAGGTCATGAACGAGCTGACTTCACATCACAGAGGTGAGGGAGACTTGACACCGGCCTCTGAGGGCGTCTGGCTGGGAGACCTAGCACCTTCCCTGATGAGCAATTGGCTATCCTTCTCTCGTCCTGGGGAAATCTGCCTGTGGATCGTGGAATACACAAGACCTCAGAAGTCACAGGCAACTCAGGCCAGTTCTCACAGTGGTTGTGGTGAAGCAAAGGCAGCACTAGCAGCCAGTCTCTGTGACTTTTTATAATCGGAGGGTGGGAGGCAAGAGTCCAAACTTCCTTATCTGTGTTAGATCTGGTTTCTCAGGCTGTGCACCTAAGGTCTTGGACAGGGGACTGTGGTACGTCAGGGCCTCACAGCTCTGCCGGTCCTGATGGGAAAACCTGGGCAAGTCAACAGCCTCTCTGGGCCTCAATCTCCGCCTCTGGCAAATGAGATTAGCAGGACCTGATGTCATAGGATCATTTTAGAAGGAAATACATGAGAGCCCAGTTGAGAAAACTCTTCAGAAAGTATCAGTGTGTCACAATGTGTCATCAATGTGGTAAATCAGTGCTGCCAATTCATTTATCCACCTAATTACACTCTAATTGTTCCACAATAATTAGATGATTATAACAGTAATATCAGTCATAATCTCTTTAGCCACATCTCTAATGCCAAGTTCTGGCCCTTTGAGATCTGGAGACCCCTCTGGGCTCATGTCCTAGGTCTCCCAGGCAGTCCTGGACTGGCAGCATTTGAGAGGGCTTCTCCCTCCAGAGAGGCTGCCTACTGGAGGTTGGTTTAGCAGGTTGGATGTTTCCATAAACAGAGGTAAGTACAGCCTCAGAAATAATAGAGGAGGTGACAGATCCAGCTGTAACATGAAGTTGCTAAGGGCCAGGCACGGTGGCTCACGCCTATAATCCCAGAACTTTGGGAGGCCGAGACGGGTGGATAACTTGAGGTCAGGAGTTGGAGACCACCCTGGCTAACACGGTGAAACCCCATCTCTACTAAAAATACAAAAATTAGTTGAGTGTAGTGGCAGGTGCCTGTAATCCCAGCTACTCAGGAGGCTGAGGCAGGAGAATCGCTTGAACCCAGGAGGCAGAGGTTGCAGTGAGCCGAGATCACACCACTGCATTCCAGCCTGGGTGACAGAGGGAAACTCAGTCTCAAAAAAAGAAAAGAAAAGAAAAGAAAAAGAAGTTGCTAGGACCCCACTAGAACCTGCACTCAAGAGTAAAGCTAGAGCCCTGGCAACCCCTCCCAGGATAACATCAGAGCAAGCTGGCTCCACGCCCATGACAAGAGTGCAGGGCTTAAGATATGGAAGAAGAGGAGGCACCACATGCTGACGGAGGCATTCAGACTGGAGCAGGGCCTGCAGCCTCCAGGTCTGACAGTGGCCTTCCAGAGGGCCCCAGGGGACAGAGGCTTTTGTGCTGCCTGGAGCAACTTCATCTTATCACTCTCCCCCACCCGCCATATTCAGCAGCATCCCCCAAGGCTTCTGCCAGATGGTAGCTCCTATGAGCCCAATGGCCACCTCCTGGAGCCTCGTCAGGCCAGACCCAGCCACAGTGAGCGCGTTAGACACCCACAGACCCGACAGCAGTGCCATCTGCCAACACACAAAAGGGTGAGAAGTCGAGATCCACCAGGAGGCCACAGGCAGAAAGGAGCGGTTTAAATGCTCAGGCCCAGCTTCTCAATACATCAAGTAGGATGGTGCCCCTGCTCCCAAAGCACGCAAACAATTTCCTCATTTTTTGTGCAGGCAAACAAATACATTCCTTAAAACATTAATGGCAAGAATGTATTTGATAAGCAGATTTTAGCTACTCTTGTCACCAATATAAGCAACTATGTGAGATTTGTTAATCCGCTTCACTATAGATTTGTTAATCTGCTTCACTACAGTAACCATTTTACTACCCGTATGTATCCCATAGCATCGTGTTGTAAACCTCATATATGTGCAATAAAATTTATTTTTAAAATATACATATTATTACCTTGGGAAAAAAAGCATATTTGAAATCCACAGGATGGGCAGTGATAGTGTGGGCATTTGCCACCAAGGTGACTGAAAGACAGAATGTAGGCCAGGCGCGGTGGCTCACGCCTGTAATCCCAGCACTTTGGGAGGCCGAGGCGGGTGGATCATGAGGTCAGGAGATCGAGACCATCCTGGCTACCACAGTGAAACCCCGTCTCTACCTAAAATACAAAAAATTAGCTGGCTTGGTGGCGGGCGCCTGTAGTCCCAGCTACTCAGGAGGCTGAGGCAGATGGCGTAAGTAAACCCGGGAGGTGGAGCTTGTAGTGAGCCAAATCGTGCCAATGCATTCCAGCCTGGGCGACAGAGTGAGACTCCATCTCAAAAAAAAAAAAAAAAAAAAAGACAGAATGTAGTCACCTTGTCAGCTCTGCCAGCCTCGACCAGACAGGTGATGCTGAGCTGTACTGTGACCTCAAAGTAGCTACATAAACCTTGGGGGCTTAAGAAGGTTGCTAGAAAAAGAAAGAACTGTTCTTGAATTCAACCCAGCAAGGGCTTGCTGCACACCCACTGTGCACCCAGGTTGCTGGAAGCAGAGATAGAAAGGGAGAGGGTCAGGAGGAGACAGCTCCTCTCCACAGCCCTTGCAGACTCCGGTAGAAGCCAGATGCAGCTACGGTCAGGTGGTCTCAAGAAGGCTTCCTCAGCTGACCTTCTCTGCTCCAGGGTCTCTTTCCTGATACTGCCCTCACTTCTCCCACCTAGCTTACTCCTCCTCATCTTCAGAGCTCAGCTCCCTCGCCACTTCCTCCAGGGAGCCTTTCCTGACTTCAATGACTGAGTCGACCTCCACTCTAGGCTCTCCCAGCACCTCGTGTGCGCCTCTCTCTTGGCATTTACCACCACTATAAATTCACGTGTGCTCAAGTGATGAACAGAGGCTGAGCTCCATCAGAGGAGGCTTCACATTTGCCTCACAGAACATACTCAGGATACACTTGCTGAACAAATGAGTGAAGAGTGAGTGAATATCTCTTGGGCTCTGGACCCCAGAGAGGCACCCAAGTGAAAGATTTCCAAACTGACTACAGATAATAAGAACAAGGGCAGCTGGGTGTGGTGGCTCACGCCTGTAATCTCAGCACTTTAGAAGGCTGAGGTGGGCAGATCACTTGAGGTCAGGAGTTCCAGGCCAGCCTGGCCAACATGGTAAAAACCCATCTCTACTAAAAATACAAAATTAGCCGGGTGTGGTGGCGCATGCCTGTAATCCCAGCTACTTGGGAGGTTGAGGCAGGAGAACTGTTTGAACCCAGGAGGCAGAAATTGCAGTGAGCGGAGATGGCACCACTGCACTCCAGCCTGGGTGACAGAGCAAGATTGTCTCAAAAATAAAAAGAGCAAGGGCAAACAGGCCACCTCCTATGGGGCCCTCAGTTCCAGGCACAGAGAAAAACACCTGGGAAAGCCTCGTGCCTCACTCCAGGGAACGGACCACGTGGGGGTGGAGACGGAGGCCAAGAGGTCTCCGGCTCAGGTGCCCAGTGAGCCTGTCCTGTAGAGAGTCCTGCCAGGTGGACCAGGAGCCAAGAAGGCTGCAGCATTCATCCCAGAAACACACTGGTAGGGGCTTCAGACTTTAGGAAGAGCAACCAGCCAAAATCCGTGAGCTGTCTTGAATTTAAAAACAGAATAAGGGCCCGGACCTTACCCCTGACAACTTAGTATCAGCCCATGAGGTATAAAGTAGGTCACTTCCTCCCTGGTGCAGAGGTGCTGTGTATTTTTATAACTAGGTTTGATCATCATCAAGTGATGAGCTTATAACATTGTTGTCCCTTAGGGCATGGCCTCAATTTATGAGCCTTATTTTTAACTGGAATGGAAGAGGGCTGGATCAAATGCCGCTAATGTGTTTAGATCCCCTGGGCGTCGCGTATGGTGCGGAGTGATTGGTCCAGGTGGGTGGTCTGGCCATGCGAGGTAGGGCAGTGCCTAATGACTCGTGCCTGCTGGGTACCTGGGCATCCTCAGGGCCTTTCTGTGGGGCATTCTCAGCTCTGAGTCTACCTCCTCCTGCTCCTCTTCCCTTCAGGACTTTATCATCTCTAGGGGCCTTCATTGGCTCGAGAAGCAAGCTGGGCTTATCAAGTATTAGAGGCCACAAAGGATAAGAGGCCTCGCCCATGGTCACCTGGTGCCTCGGTCAGAGCTGGAGTCCAGCCCTAACCCAGGGTCCGCTACTCAGGGTTTCTGATCCTACAGAGGCACTGGGGCCTCCAGCAAAGGGAGCATGCAGCCTGAGAGACAACAGCGTTCTGAGGCTGAGCACTGCATAATGCAAGGGCGATAAGAACAAGGACAGCAGGGCCCCACCCTGCTGGGATCTCAGCACCAGACACAGGGGAGGGAGGAAACGCAAATGCCCAGAAGGCCTCATTTCACACTCCGGTGGACCATGTGCACCAGAACTTGTTTTGCTCTCCTCCTGGGCCCTCAGTTGTGAGGCATTTCCCAGCTGCCCTTGTGGCTAGAGGTGGCCATGTACCTGGGCTCTGACCAGCAGAATGTGGGCAGAAGTGATGGGCTTGCCAGCCTGGCCCATCCAAACCTTCCACGGGAGATTCACCCTGCTGCTTTCCACTCTGGCTGGAATGGAGATGACCCCTTAGTGATGGGGGGGGTCACTAAAGTCAGAGGGGTCATGACATAGAAGGGGGCCTGGGTCCCCAAATCACTGCCTGGAGGAGAGCTGCCTGACCAGGGTCACTCTTACTAGACTGGGTGTGAAAAGGAAAGATACTTTATAGTGCTATTGAGCTCAGCTACAAAGATGGCAAGGATTTTCCATCTCAGCAGCAAGTATTTGCCCTGATAGACCCCAGGCACTGCAAGGGACTGTGACCAGTAGCTCCTGGTCTCCTTTCCCAGCTCAGCTGGCTGCAGGCCCAGCACTTTAAGTCACGTTTCCTTCACAGAGTGATAGTTGAGGATCAGGGACCTGGCGAGGGTCAGACATCAGCCACACAGAAAAGGAACAGACGCCCTTGTGGGCTCTGTCCTGGCCAGAACCTTCCCATGGGTAGAGACACTTTGGCTCCAGGTTGGGCCTTCCAGGCTCATGCACATCTCATGGCAATGGGAGGTGGGACTACCTGCCCCTCTAGAAATCTGGCTCACCATGCAGCATACCCACTAAGGGGCGCTCAGAGTCCTCACCTATCAAAAAACAAGCCAGCCCAGAGGGCTGCTGATAGCGTTACTGGGAGAACTGAGTGATATGACAAAGGAGGAGATGGTTTGAAAAGTCAAGTAAGGAAGGGTCTTTTTCTCTGAGGGAATCTCTACCCTGGAGGAAGGGATCTTGCTGTGGCTTCTGTCATGGTGATGATGTTGACTCACTGCAAGCAGTGATCAGCCTGAAATGTGTCTAAAGCAGGTGTCCCCTTGCTCGGAGCAGCTCATGGCTTTTCTGTGAAGGAGAGTGTGAGCACTAGCTGTAGGACCTCAGCCTTGGCCTCTCTGACCTCAACCACAAAGGGGGAAGCATATTGGTGAGGATTAAATGAGGTGCTGCACGGAAGGTGCTTTGCACACAACAAGCACTTACTAAATGTTAGCTGACAGGCTTAGAAGGAAGTGGAGAAGAGGGCGGGACCAGAAGACCCTGGCTGAGGCTGTAGAAGCCCCTGGGCCTCTGTACTCTTCCCTCTTCCAAGCCACAGGGGCAGACTGCCGAGACCGAGCCCGCAGGCCTGGGGCTGGAGAGCTAAATCTTGTCAGACAAAATGACTATCCAGCCCCTGAGTCGTAGCTCTGAGCAGCCCCGTCCACAGTGGGGAGCCTGCCTGCGCAGGGCTCCATGTGACTCCAACCTGCAGAAAGGGCCTAGTGGGGTCCATCCAGGCAGATGGACTAGAGACCCTGCTCTGTGGGAGGCAAGACCCAGCCACAGGAGGTTGGGCACCAGCCACAGGCGCTCCAGACTGCCTCACAGTCAAGAGCTGGCGAGAAGCCCACTGTGCTGAGGGGAAAGCATCTGGAAGACCGAGATGGCAGGCCCTGAGCTTGGAGCAGGTGCAGGCTGCGCTCACAGGCCACAGAGGAAAGCCCAGAGGCCTTCCACCTTCCCCCAGAGGCCACGGCCTCACATAATCTCTGCAAATGGGCCACGGGGCCCCTAGCAGCATGCTAAACAGATGAAGTCCGGGCCAACGAGAGAGGTACCAAGGGCATCTTCAGAGGCCACCCTGGGAGCTGCACCAGAGGGACCACGATCTCCCTTAACTCCGCTCTCACTGAGCCCCAGCGTGGGCCACCCAGGGCCAAGAGTTACTACTCTGAACTGTTATTCTAGCTGCTCCTTTGTCCCTAGGCTTTCGTTATACCTGGAGAACATCTCCATTTTGTGCAAAGAGCCTGACCCTCCCTGCCCTCCCTTCCCATGGCTCACACTCGCTTCTCCCATTTTGGTTCAACTCAGGAAATGTTTCATGGTGCCCACATTCAGAGGCCTGGGAAGTAGCGCCCGCTTCTCCACCTGGAATCTAAACCAGTTGATGAATAAGACACTAAAGCAGGTAGGGGACCAAAAGGTCATCTTTATTTCTAAATAGCCTGAATTAGAGACTATGACTTGTGTCTAAGGGCAAATGGCTTTCTCCTCTTCTACCTCAAATGAGGGAGACTGTCCCATCGAGTCAGGTGAGGACACACCATAGGACTGAGAACAGTTAGGAGCACACACTGTCGAGAAGCAGCCCGGCTCCCAGGACCAGGAGGAAAGAGATGGACAGGTGTACATGCCCCTTCCTGTCCCACACCTGTCAGCCAGGAACAGCCAGAGTGGGGCAAGAGGCCAGGAGCGACTGGGAAAGCAGAGGTGTGGGAAGTGCTGTTCCCCTAACATCATGGCGTAGACAAACACAAACAAGCCGGGGGGAGGAGGCACAGAGCAGGGGTGGCTAAGAACACAGGCTTTGGCCGAGTGCGGTGGCTCACACCTGTAATCCCAGCACTTTGGGAGGCTGAGGCGGGTCAATCATCTGAGGTCAGGAGTTCAAGACCAGCCTGGCCAACGTGGTGAAACCCTGTCTCTACTAAAAACACAAAAAATTAGCCGGGTGTGGTGGTGGGCACCTGTAATCCCAACTACTCAGGAGGCTGAGGCAGGAGAATTGCTTGAACCCAGGAGGTGGAGGTTGCAATGAGCCAAGATCATGCCACTGCCCTCCAGGCTGGGCAACAAGAGTGAAACTCAGTCTCAAAAAAAAAAAAAAAAAAAAGAACACAGGCTTTCTGAGTAAGGCCTGTGTTCCACTCTTGGCTTCACTAGCTGTGTGACGCTAAGTTTCTTAGGCTTCCTGAGCCTCAGCTTCCTCCTCTGTAAAATGAGGATAGCCACACACCTGCCTCACAGGGATTCTGAAAAATCAAAAAGATAATCCACACCAGGCCTTAACCCAATGTCCTGTACGTGGTGGTGGTGGCTGTTGTGGTGGTCATTGAAATTATCTGAGCCTCTCCTTCAAGGCCTCACAGTCCAGAAGGCAGGTGGTCACAGACAGGACATCACCACACAGGAGCAGAGCTGGGTGGCTGGACCCATGCTCAGCTGGGCCCATGTGGGAGGTGCCATGACGGAGGGTTGGGTCTGGAGGCAGCAGCGTGGGGCAGGCATCTGGGAGAAGCCATTATTTCAACTGGGCCTTGAACAGTAGATGGGAGCCAGGGGTATGGTTGGGGCAGTGAAGGAGGTTGCAGGAAGGAGAAGGATGAGGGAGAATTCCAGGCAGGAAACAGCATGGATGAAATGGGGACAGGTTGAAATTAAGGCTTATTAAGAGCCTAGGAAGCAGCTGCTGGCAAAGGATGGGTTCATGTTGGGTGGGATAGAGGAAGCTATGGGAGAAGCGGTAAGAGGGTGGTTCTGGCCCACCTTGAGATGGGCCCCCACTGGGATTCTGAAGCCAGGGGGAGCCAGTGCTGGAGGGGAGACATTCACTCAGTACGTGCCAAGCTCTCACCACCCTAGCGCTGATGCACGGTGAACAAAACAGATGAAAACCCTGCTTCGTGGCGACTACACTCCAGTGGGACAGACAACAATGAGCAAAGCTAAGAGGACAAAACACGGATCATGTCAGTTACCAATGGAAAGAGAAAGTAGGGAAGGGGAGTAGGTGGTGTCGAGCAAGGCTCACAGAGAGGGTGACAGCTGAGTAAAGACATGGTCAAAGCTGCATGCTCAGGAGTTTGCTTAGGTGATGATATAGTGAATGAATAGGAGACAGGGGAAGCTGGATGACTGGGGCCACACTGAGGGGCTAGGGCAATGGTCGGGTTTGGGGAGCCCTGTCCCCCTGCAGGCTGAGCCCAGTGGCTCCCCAAGCTCACAGTGGCAGGGTGGGTGGGTTCTATTCTTAGACACACTCCCGGAACTGAGCTGTGAGGGTTACTTCTAGCAGGCCTGGAATTCATCTGGGCTGTCTTACTAAAATAAGGGCTGTACCTACACAGTGCTGAGCCCTGGTCAGGTTGAGAAACTTATGGATTAACAGTGTTGTTTTCCGGCCATGGAGCTGCAGGGCAGTTTGTACCAGCTTGATGCATTGTTTATTGATAACAGCGAGATTGGTGACTTGCACCTGGTCTCAATGAGGCCCCCAAAGGGCACTTCCATTGGTGTGGTACCCTGACAAGAAATAGGCATATGTGACCAGCAGGATATCAGAAGCCCCGGCCAAGACTGCATTTCAGGTTTCCTGGTTCTGGGGCATTCCATTGTCATGTCAGTGGTTCTTGATTCAAGAAATTGCAGCCAGGATGCTCTTCCACAGGGAGGACAATCAGAGTTCACGCCCGGCCTCTTCAGACTGCAATGAGGCATTCTGGCAGTGATACAATTCCTGACTGTAATGCTATTGCTGTCTTATATCCTCTTCCTGCAATAAACCATAAATTTGTAAGCACTGTCATTTGGGTCCTGTGCATCTTCTTTATCCATCGAACCCTGTCTAATTGCCACCCTCAGTGCTTTCTCTAGCACTCTTCATGTTTCAACCGTTGGGCAGGGTTTCTCTGCCTTTCTAAATTAGATCTTAGAACCAGGCCACCATTGCAGCCTCTTTTAAATTTGTCTTTCACTTTGTACTCCAGAACCGGTCATTGTTGGTGAGATGGGGCTCACTCAAAATTTGGAAATGTTTCCAAATTCTGGGGGGGAGAAAGTTTTCCTGAATTAAAACTTGTGGTAGTGGAAACTTGAATTTCAAATCAGATTTTCTAACTGAATTGAAGGCTATGCAATTAAGCAAATGAATGACTAATGAAATGATTATAAAGCACTTTGCAGAAATGTTATGTAAATGCAGACAGAGAATAACAAATGTGATGACAGTCACACTGCCATTGCTTCTGATTCGGGAGAGTGCAATTCCGAGTCCTCCTGCAGGGACGCCAGGCGTTGGTATTCAAAAACACCTCATTGTCTTGACAGCTCTGAAGCTGGGCCCTTTGGGAAAAGTTGGGTATCCTAACCACAGGGCTTGGGAGTTGCCTGTAAGCCCAGGTGTACACTGTGTCCTACTCGGCAGGCAATTGAGATGGCTTCAGGCGGGGCTGCTGGGAGAAGTTCTGCAGCATGTCAGGAAATGGTCCCTCCAAGACCCCCCTTCCCCAGCAAAGTGACCTGCGGTGGCAGTTAGACAGGGCTCAATGGCTAAACAAGACACACAGGACCCAAATGACAGTGCTTACAAGTCTAAGGTTTATTGCAAGAAGAGGATATAAGACAGCAATAGCATTACAGTCAGGAATTTTGTCACTGCCAGAGTGCCTCACCACAGTCTGAAGGGGCCAGGCATGAACTCCAATTGTCCTCCCTGTGAAAGGGCATCCTGGGTGCAATTTCTTGAATCAAGAACCACCAACATGTGCACTCAATGCCTCGGAACTGGGAAACCCGAAATGCATAGATTTTCAACCTCTTATGAAACTCAAGAATATCTGCTCACATACCTGCGCAGGGGGGAGCAAGGACTCTGCTACCCATGTCCTAGGTTGGTCCACATTCATTACAGAAATGGCTGAGGCCCATGGACTACAGGGGCATACAACACTGGGGAACTAGAACTCACTGAGCAGCCAGACAGAAGAGTGGACCAGGCATAGTCGTCCCAGTGGCTTTAACCAGAAAAGGCTTCCAGGGGAGGTAGGGGTCAAGGAGGGCCTGTTAGAGCCCAAGCCAGCTAAGCTTCTTGGAGGGACACTTCTAGGGGATGGAGGAGTGAGAGTGGAAGCTTTCATAGAGAGGGTCAAGCATCGCCCTGCCCACACTGCTTGTTTCAAAGTGCAAAGATCCCATGGCTGCAGTTAAATGCTCACCATGGTTGGGATGCTGCCTGTCCCTGTTCTTCACAGTTCCAGGCTGGGGATCCACCTCCGCCATGTAAGATGGAATGTGGATCTGCCGGGCCAGGTCTGTACACCATCAATCAGATATGAAGCAACTCTGGGGGCTACCCCATCTTACTTCCTTCCACTCTGGAATTATTTGTGCTAGAGGGTACCTTGGAGCAGTAATTTCATATACCAACAATGTCCAATCAAGCACTGTAGAACTGCTGTTCCACAATTAAACTCTGTAGCCATAATTTGTTTATCAATAAAACGTAGGCCGGGTACAGTGGCTCATGTCTGTAACCCCAGCACTTTGGGAGGCCAAGGCAGACAGGTCACCTGAGGTCAGGAGTTCGAGACCAGCCTGACTAACGTGGTAAAATGCCGTTCCTACTAAAAATACAAAAAATTAGCCAGGCATGGTGGTGCACGCCTGTAATCCCAGCTACTCAGGAGGCTGAGGCAGGAGAATCGCTTGAACCCGGGAGGCGGAAGTCGCAGTGAGCTGAGATTGCGCCACTGCACTCCAGCTTGGGCAACAAGAGTGAAACTCCGTCTCAAAAAAAATGTAAGGCCAGGCATGGTGGCTCATGTCTGTAATCCTAGAACTTTGGGAGGTCCAGGCGGGAGAATCTCTTGAGCCGAGGAGTTCAAAACCAGCCTGGGCAACATAGTGAAACCTTGTCTCCACAAAAAGTTTTTAAAAATTAAGCGAGTATGGTGGCATGTGCCTGTCATCCCAGCTACTCAGGTGGCTGATGTGGGAGGGTCGCTTAAGCCCAGGAGGCCGAGGGTGCAGTAAGCCATGGTGGTGCCACTGTACTCCAGCCTGGGCGACATAGAAAAACCTTGTCTCAAAAAATGAAAAACGAAATTTTTTTTTTGAGACGGAGTCCTGCTCTGTTGCCCAGGCTGGAATGCAGTGGCGCAATCTTGGCTCACTGTAAGCTCTGCCTCCCAGGTTCACACCATTCTCCTGCCTCAGCCTCCCGAGTAGCTGGGACTACAGGTGCCCACCACCATGCCCGGCTAATTTTTTATATTTTTAGTAGAGACGGGGTTTCACCATGTTAGCCAGGATGGTCTCGATCTCCTGACCTTGTGATCTGCCTGCCTCGGCCTCCCAAAGTGCTGGGATTACAGGCGTGAGCCACCAGGCCCAGCCAAAACGTAATTGTAATTAAGTTTACTTTCCAAAGAAGAAAAAACACTCAGAATCCAAACAGGACAGGTGGAATCAAAGGCTTCTTCACAAAGATACTTGGGGTAATGCGGAACCCCTTTTCTTAAGAAAAGTTTCTGCTCAGAGGGGATCCTGGCCTTGCTGTTGCAGCTGTTATAAATCGTCCGTGGGCATGAAAATGGAGATGGTCTTTGGAGGCCCGGGGAGAGATAAGGAGAGTAACAGATGCCACAGAGGCCATGCTTGGCTGTGGGTTGCAGAGATCTCCATCCCGATTGGAACAGTAATTGCTTCATTGGATCATTGCTTCGAAAAATAATGTGGTGGGGGAGCAGAGGCAGCCCGCTGTGAATTCCAAGCAGGAACATACTGAACTGCTCCAGAGAGAGGGAACTCTGCAGCAGGGAGCACCTGGAGCCAGGAGTCCACTCACCCCAGCAGGAGGACTCTCCAACAAGAATTCGCCACTCCTGACCTGGAATGTGGAGATGGGAATGGCCAGACAGGCCCTGGACCTGGTGAAGGATGTCAGGACACTACAGCGTCACTGCTCCTGGTGGCAGCCATCATATCTTAACCCCTCAGGGAGAGTTAAGATTCAGGTCAGCACCTAGAGCAGCTACCTCAGAGTATTTAATGCCAATCCCTGGGCAAAGAACTTCTACACTAAATTCCATTCTGTCGTCACCACGCTGGGAGGTGGACATTACTATCCTCATCTGACAGACAAGGAAACTAACACTACAAGGAGATTAAATAGCATGACAAAGTCTCCATCCTGGCTGAACTTTGGATAAGATCTACGTTTGGGATTCTTCTTGGTGATGGATGATGCCTAGACCAGCCCCAGACACCCTCCCAAGCCTAAGCTCCCCTCTCCTGTTCTGACATCCCCATCCCACCAGGAACCCAAGCTTGTGGCCATCGTGCCAGGAGGACTTCTTCCAGGTTTTAGTATAGTCTGAGTGACCTCTAGGAGTCCTTGGACCTGAGCTAACTCCTGTACAATTTTGGCCGGTTGTCTGGTTAATAAATTAACAATTGGTAATGATAACAGCTAGCCAACATTGTTGGTTATATGCCAGCCACTAAGGTAAGCATTATCTTATATGGCCCTCACAATCTCTCTTTAAGGTAGAGTTATAATCCCCATTTTATAGAGGGGGAAACTGAGGATTAAGCACGTGAGTCACCTGTGGGAAGGCAGAGTCTGGAATCCAGGGGGTTCGATTCCAAGGTCCATGCTTTTAACTCCTGTGTTTTTTTGCTCAGTTTCAGAAAACCCAGTTCACAGAAATCTGATACTTTAGAGATAAATTATTCACATAACAAAAGGATCTTTTACCTTGGGGAAGGATTCAGCTGGACTTTGAGCATAACTTCCTTCGTGCATTTAAAATGTGACCTGACTTAGGATTTTTGGTGTCCTGCCCATGACCTGATGAGAAACTATATTTGTCCCCAGGCTTCTTCAGCTGATATCCTTCTTCCCCTACAGGGAAGGAGGTCAAATCTAATCCTAGGCCTGGAAATGCTTGGCCAGGGCCTGGTGGTGCCCAAGCCCCTCTCAGGCTGGGCTTTGGCTTCTTGGGGCCAGGCCTTGGGTATAGAGGCCACTGCCCACACTCAGGCCCAGACAAGCTCGGTGACCTTGCATGGGCCACTCAGTGTCTCTTGCTCTGCCGCATGTAACCCTGGTCATGCTGACTCGCTCTTGCTGGGGCTCCCGGGTGTATCTAATAAATGATGTAAAGCACTTAGAGACATAAGTGCTCAACTACTGGGGCCATAAATTACCAGGGATGGATTCCTGAATGTTATGATGATGTGCTTGTGCTTGTTCTCAGTAATGAATAATTATCCTCTTAGTCCTGCAGCCACATCCAAACATCTTCACCCCACAGGACTAGAGGAGTCACTGACCCTGACTGCTGGGCTCCTCCGATGGTCATGGGCAACAACCAAATGCAAAGCTTGGTCCCTGATGGACCTTTTCTATAAGGCACGTTTGGGTAAATTTGAACCCAGGCAAGGTATTAGATGGTGTCAGGAAACTGTTAACTTTGTTAGGTATAATCATGGCATTATGATTATACAGGAGTTTGTTGTTTTTTGTTTTTTGTTTTGAGATGGAATCTCACTTTGTTGCCCAGGCCGGAGTGCAGTGGTGCAATCTCAGCTCACTGCAGCCTCCACCTCCTGGGATCAAGCAATTCTCGTGCCTCATCCTCCCAAGTAGCTGAGATTACAGGCATGCACCACCACACCCAACTAATTTTTGTATATTTAGTAAAGCTGGGGTTTCACCATGTTGGCCAGGCTGGTCTTGAACTCCTGACCTCAAGTAATCCACTCGCCTCGACCTTCCAAAATGCTGGGATTACAGGATACGCCTGGCCAGGAGTATCTTATTTTTTTAGAAGTGCATGTTGAAATAGGGGTAAAATACCTGTCATTTATTTTTAAATACTTTAGGAAAAAAAAGATGAAGCAAACACTGCAAGATATATACAGTAGCTTAATCTAGGGATAGGCATATGAGTGCTCACTACATCATTTGCTCTGCTTTTCTATATATGTTTATATATAACTAAGTTTAAAAACAAAACCAGCAAAGCATGATGATTTCAGAGACCTGCTCTGGCTAAGTTACAATTCCCTCACAAGTAACAGGCAGAGGGAGATGAGCCATTTTCAGAGAAAGTGTATCCCGGCAGGGGCCAGAAGCATGGGGCTCACCCTGGTGCCCAGATCAGGGAGAACAAGCTCCTGGGATCTGTTTCTAGAACTATCCTCCCTTGTCGCACCCCAGCCACCACAAAATTTAAAATCTAATCCAAGACTAGTCACGCTACTTCTGCTCACTTTTCTACTCTTGATATCATAGGACAGTAGTCCCTCCTTCTGGAGGCTATTAATGTAAGCCAAGAAGTAGCTACTAACCATGCATTCATTTATTCATTTGTCATGGTTTTGTTTAGTGTTCCCTATATTCCAGGCCAGGTGAGGAATGAGAAATGGCATTTTAGTTAAAGTCTATTTGTACTACTATAACAAAAACACCTCCATATGTATAAAGACTCAAACACAAATAAATGGTGGTTTATTTCTTGCTTATAAACCAGTTTAAAGCCAAGGTCCCAGGTGGGTGGACAGCTGTTCTCCACTCAGTGATTCCGGGACCCAGGATCTTTCCATCCTGTGACTCTGCCATCTCCTAGGACCTTGTGGTCATCAGCCAGCTGATAAAAGGGAAAGAACTTGGCCTGGAAGCAGCATGTATATCACCTTTGTTCATATTCTATTGTTAAAATCTGGTCTCACACCCATGCTGAGATGCATAGGGATGAGGGTGCAAGAATAGAGGCTGGCTGGAAAATGCAGTTCCTGGATAGACTTTCCATCTACAGCTCTTTGCCATGGCCAGAGGAGAATGGATTTTGGTAGGGAGTCAGCCATCTCTGCCACACATGGCTTAGGCCCTCTAGAAGTTTACAGACTAGTGACAGAGTCACTGCAGTTTAGAGCAAGGTAATTTGTCCACTAGGGCAGGTAGAAGCAAGTCTAGTAGGACCCCCAACTCTGTGTCTGGCCCTATGCTCAGATGTGCTGCAGGGGAGACCAAGGAACTTCTGGGAACCTGCAGACTTGCTGAGACTCTAATGCATAAAATCAACAGAGACCAGCCCAAAGCAGGGGGGTAAACACTGAACAGTGCCTAGAGCAAAGATGAGAGTGTATATTTTTTTGAATAGAGGAATTGTATCTCTGTGTTAACCACTAAGTCCTTAGTGCTCAGCATGGGAACTAACATAGAGCCAAACCTTAAAAGTTCCCTGCCCACTCAAGCTGTCTGGGAAGATGGGACACAGAAGGGGAAAGTGGCAGCCCTGAGTGTTCTGTGGCCTTCCTTAGAAAGAGTATTAGGGGGGCCGGGCGCGGTGGCTCACGCCTGTAATCCCAGCACTTTGGGAGGCCGAGGCGGGCGGATCACGAGGTCAGGAGATCGAGACCATCCTGGCTAACACGGTGAAACCCCGTCTCTACTAAAAATACAAAAAATTAGCCGGGCGTGGTAGCGGGCGCCTGTAGTCCCAGCTACTCGGGAGGCTGAGGCAGGAGAATGGCGTGAACCCGGGAGGCGGAGCTTGCAGTGAGCCGAGATCGCGCCACTGCACTCCAGCCTGGGCGACAGAGCGAGACTCCGTCTCAAAAAAAAAAAAAAAAAAAAGAAAGAGTATTAGGGGGTGGAGGGTTACTAGATTATAAGGGAACTAGCTTAAATAAAGGCCTGGGGATGGGGGTGAGTACATCAAGCACTAGGAACAACAGTGATCTCCCTGGTCAGAAGGTAGCAGGGGTGTTTTGAGGACCAGGGAAGGGACCTGGTTCTTTTCCTTCATGACACATCACCGGTAATTTTATATTTATTTCCATGCCTACTTCTTTAGAATCTCCTCCTGCTCTAGACTGTGAGCTCCCTAAGGGCAGCAGCCTGCCTGTCCTGTGCACCACTGTGTTCTCAGAGTCCTGAGCAGGCCCTGGCCCACCTAGGTGCTCACTGAATGAACACACAAGAGAATGAACATAAGGCCAGCTGGTGGGACAGTGAGCGTCTGCCTGCACAATGAGGCTGCCCAGGGGAGGAAGGTACCCCCTACATGTGTATCTACTCTGCTTGGAGCTTGATTTTGTTTCCAGCCTGACCTTTTGTTTGCTCATTAATTCAATATTTGCTATGTTCCACCAAGGGACCTCAAGAGGCATAAAGGTTTTCCTTCTCCAGTAAAAGCAGCTTGCATTTGTCTTAAATTACCTCAATTACCTCATGGTGAACCCCATCTTTGTGTCCCACACTCTCCCCCACCTCCAAGCCCCTCTGAAAGCAGCAACACGCTATGGTTCCCCTCCATGTCTCCAGAGAAAATACGAGGACTTCCCTGACATTGACTGAGGGAAAAGAGTGAGCAAGAAAACCTGGGGTTCCTCCAGGGACTCTGCTGCTGCCAGGTCTCCTTTAGGAGACATTTAGGCCCAGCTGTGAGCTACTCATCTGCTTTCTCATCCCCCAGAAAGCAAATGTTGGAACTTTGATGTATTTGAGAATCATTTTTTTACCTTAATTAGAAAATACACATTTGAACGGCATCAAACATTAATGAGACTTGCAGGGGGGTCGCTTACAAACAAACTTATTACTATGTTTAAGAAAAGCATGACTGAGCCCTCTCCTCAACTGTCTGACTTTGTTGCTCCCAGTCCTTCTGGGCTGGTCAATGAGGAGTGCGCCTGGCAGCCACATTCTGTAAAGCCAGGCTCTGGACAAGCCCCTGCTGATGGCTTTGCTGCTGGGCCAGGGACTTACACGCCTCTTTCCACTCTGACAGTGGACCTTCTTTGTTGTCCATTTATCCTCATATTGATTTTGCTATAAAGCCACATGGCACTCCCTCCCAGGCCAGAAGGAGAAACCTCCATTGATTGTATTGGAATAAGGTTTGTTGTAAAGAAGCGAAACGCCTAAAACATTGAAATGAAGTAAGCTCTTTGAGGGTCCATAAATCACCCAGGATAATGCCGCAAATGAACAGGGTTCCTTAAACACCCGGAAAATACAACCCCATAAAGCAGTTCTGACAAGAAATCACAGCCCCTCTCTCTCTGTAGCTGCCATTTGAAAAACACCATCAATAATGGTTATTGCTGTTTGGTAAGCAAAAGAGGGAAGTTGTGTCAGTCTCCTTGAGAAAGTTCCCTCAAAGTCACTTTGCCCAAATGGCAGCGTGGCGTTTTTCGCGCAGTAAATACATCCCAATTATGAGCATGTCATGTTAGCTTTTACAGTTCACTAATCACGAATTTTTTGTATGTCATTGCCAACCAGCATCTTTCCCTAATCGGAATTTATGGCTCTGTTTGGCAGTGAGTGGAGATAAGGAGGGTCACAGCAGTTTCATTTTTCCAGAGCTGGAGGCCTCAGCCAGGTTTGGGGCCCAAAGTCATGCCCCCTGCCCTCCTCCGGTCTGAAGTCAGGGTCCTGCACGCCTCAGGGATGGAGGTTGGGGGCTTCTGTGGAAAGCTCTCCTCTAGATTCCCAGCATCCCTGTGGCCCAGGCCGCAAGGCCGGACTTAGGTCCCCTGTCCTGGCTCATCTCTGTGGACTCATCTTCCCAAAAGTGCTAAATCACTAAGCGAGCAAAAATACTCAGCAAAGCCTGGAGCCAGACCCATCTCCACAGGGGATTCCCCCTGGCTCCTCTGAGCATCTCTCCCCTCGGTCAGACCCGGGCAGCCACCAGGGTGGGTTTGCCTCAAGGCCGCATTCTCATCCCCTCAGGGCTCACCAATCACGCCCTCCAGCAGACGCCCTCACTAAATCAGGTGGTACTCTCTGGGCCGCTCAGCGTCATACTCAGCATTCAGACTCTCCTGGCCTTTCCAGCCACCACAGGCATCTCCCTGGCCTTGCAGTTCGGCCTACAGCCCTGCCCTACGGGGGGCTGCCCACAGCCAGGCAGTTTCAGAACTGGCAGGGGCGTGTGTAGCTGTGATGGCCCCCGCTCCACACCAGCTCCTCGGCATTGCCTTAGAGTTGTCCCCAGGCCCCTCCAGTTATGTGGCCCAGGGTGCGCAGACCAGGGAATAGCGGACACAGTCAAGCACAGGGTGCCCTTCCACCTGGGGCAGGGGGGCTGTCAGGCTGGAGCAGCAGCCTCTTGTGGAAAGCAGTCTCACAGACTCCTGGGTGCAGGGCTCCAAGCAGGCCACCCCAAATCTGGGGGCTGTGCCAACTATTCTGTGACCCTGGTTAACACCACCGCACTATAGCACCAGCCAGCAGGACACAGGGCTGCACTGGATTAAGACCTTAGAGGATCCAATGGTAATTTCAAATAAAAACAACAGCAAACCAGTTGTGTCAGCAGTCAACACCATTCTGATTTCCCCCATGGCAATGGCTTTGATGCTTTTTCAGTCAATTTTTTTCTTGGAGCCTGTGTAGGTTTTCTGGGCCTGCCATAGCAAAGCGCAGTAGCTCCCCCTCATTCACAGTTTCACTTTCCAAGGTGTCAGTTACCCACGGTCAACCACAGCCTGAAAATGTTAAATGGAAAATTCCAGAAACAAAAAATTCATAAGTTTTCAGTTGCGCACCATTCTGAGCAGCATGACGAAATCTTACACTGTCCTGCTCCATCCCACCTGGGATGTGAATTATCCCTTTGTCCCAGGTGGGACAGAGCAGGGCAGTGTACATTACTCACCTTTTACTGCATAGGAAAAGGCAGTGGATATAGGATTTGGTACTATGCATGGTTTCAGGCCTCCACTGGGGGTCATGGAACATGCAAATAAGGGGGGACATGCAAATAAGTCCCTGCAAATAAGGGGGAACTACTACGAGCTAGATGGCTTGAAACAACAGAAATTTAGCTCTCACTGTTCTGGAGGCCAGAAGTCCAAAATCAAGGTGTCGCCAGGACGTGCCCCCTCTGAAGGCTCTACAGGCGAATGTTCCTCGTCTCTTCTAGCTCCTGGCAGCTCAGGAGTTCCTTGGCTTGTGGCTGCATCCCACGAATCTCTGCCTCCATCTTCATCTGCCCTTCTCCTCGGTGTCTGCATCTTCTCCCCTTCTGTTTCTTATAAGGATAATTGTCATTGGCTGTAGGGCTCACCTGGGTAGCCCAGGAGGCTCTTATCAAGATCCTGACTGTAATTACATTCATAGGTTCCAGAAGATGGACATGTCTTCTGAGGGGACCTCGTTCAGCCACCACAAAGCCTGTGCTTTGCTGGTACCTAATCCATGCTTGGTTCAACCATTCAGGTTGATGATTTGTGACTGCTCAAAGGTCATCTCTATTTGTCATGACCACCATCACCAGAGACACTACCTTCAAACAGTGAACAATATGGTGCAGAAGATGTCTCCAAAAAACCCATTCTATAAGAACTAGGTAGGTACGTGCTCTATGCCCAGCCTTTGCAGAGACAAAAGAAAAAAGAAGTAGGGCTTCTTGGAAAAACAGCTGAGTCTGGTTGTACAGCAAGTGAAGTACAGGTGTACCTGGAGTATCCCAGGTCAGAAAGCAAGGGAAAAATCAAAGACCAGGGAGTCATGTCTAAAAGACACATGTGCCAACAGAAAGGGGGTCCCATGGGCCAAACTTGGGACAACTGCCACATCAAAAAGAATAATGATAAGCATGGAGAGTCTAACATATTTAATGAAAAAAATAAATCTCTGAAACCACAGCAATACTCCACAAAAGGAGACCAGGGAAGGAAGAAAGGAGAAAAAAAGAAAAATCTCTTTTTTATCAGAGAACAGCAACCAATAAATGTAGAAGAAATGATCAAATTAGAAAACTGAGTCTGTTAGGAATCATGAATAGATGCTAAGCCTACTGGGAGGAAGGATGCTGGGGAACAGGATCTCAGTGCACCACCCACAGATGACTTAACATTTATGAAGAGGAAAATGTGACTTTAGAGTGAAGAGATGTGGTGGTCACCACGCCAGGGTAAGGGTAAGGGTGTGGGTGTCAGAGTTGGAGCCCGGTCTGGAGCTGGGATCCAGGCAGGACAGGTTAGGTGTGGGATGGGGGACTAGTCATGGATCAGAGCTGGGACTCAGATATGTTCTGGAACAGAACCAAGGCCACAGGACCCCGGCAGGGACAACACTCACAGCCTCAAGCCCTACACCACAGCACTGGGCCCCGGCTGGCAGAGCTCTGACTCGGCCACCACCTGGTTTGCTCCTAGTGCTTCTTGCAGGGCTGCAGCATTTCTTTAAAGAGTAACGGGGCTGGGCGCGGGGACTCATGCCCGTAATCCTAGCACTTTGGGAGGCCAAGGTGGGTGGATCACCTGAGGTCAGGAGTTTGAGACCAGCCTGACCAACATGCAGAAACCCCATCTCTACTAAAAAAAATACAAAAAAATTAGCCGGGCCTGGTGGCGCATGCCTGTAATCCCAGCTACTCGGGAGGCTGAGGCAGGAGAATCACTTGAACACAGGAGGCAGAGGCTGCAATGAGCCGAGATCGCATCACTGCACTCCAGCCTGGGCAACAAGAATGAAACTCCGTCTCAAAAAAAGAAAGAAAGAAAGAAAAAGAGTAAGGGGCATTTCCCACCAGGCCTAGATACTGAGGCAGCTCATTCAGGGACTAGGAGTATTCATCATCTCTGATCTGCAGGGCAGCGAAATGACTCTTTGCAGTGCAATTTTCCTTAAGAAGGCCCAGGGGCAAGTGTCCTGTTCTGAGCCGGGAGGGAAGCAACTGAGGCATGTGGGGCTGGGGTATGTGTAACCCCCACTGCCCCGCCACTGACCATGCCCCCTTCCCTCTAGGGCCCGCAGCACGTCTTCTCCTGGCTCTCCTCCAGGGAAGACCTCACCTCGGCTCCTTCCCTGCTCCATCCTCCTGGTCACAGACTCTCCCCTGCTGGGCATGAAAGCAGCCATCTGTCCTTCTTTGGCCTCTGAGAAGCTCAGGTGCAGGCAGTGTGAGGTCTGTGTCAAGAGTGACACAGGAGGTACAAATGCAGGTAGTCGGCTGTAGTCAGGTACTGTTTTTTCTGCCTCTTTTAACATTGTCTCAGGGCTTGTGACCAGCTCTGCTTCTTTCAGCCCTGGGGGCATACAGAGCTCTAGCTTTTAATAATTATCCTGAATCCACCCAGCCTCAGACAAAGGGAGCCGCTGCTATGATAAATGGGTCTGGATGGTGATCATTTGTGACTTGTATTAATATTTACAACAATAACATTTTTCATGGGTAGAATTTTTTTGTCACTGCAGGAAATGAAATGCAAATTAACAACTGTAAAGATTATAACATAATGAAATAGGACATAAATGATAAAGAACTAATGAATTAAGTGGCTTCAAAGCATGGAGGGAAAATGTCCTTCAAAAGCAAACATGTATATACAGCAGGAGATTAATAATATGGGGAGAGGCCTCGGGAGCTCAGGTCTGGATTTTCCCCTTCCCAGGCGCTGACCTCTCCCACCTCCTTTTCTGACTCTGGCTTTACCACTGTCCACCCAGTTGCTTCAGCCAAAAAAACCTCAACACTCCATTCTCCCCGCAAGCCCCTCAGATCAATGTCTTCCCTCTTGAAGATTTCTGTTTCTCTTGAACCCATCATGCTGCCTATTCCTGAGTTCAGGAGCTCATTCTAATATCTGCCCTCCAGCCCACCTTTCAGGAGAGCCTCAGCCCCTTCAGTTCATCCCCATCACAGCTCTTGGGGTGGAAGGTACAGGCATGGTCCTGTCATTTCCACCCCCCACCTATTTATTTGTTTACTTATTTTTTGAGACAGGGTCTCGCTCTGTCACCCAGGCTGGAGTACAGTGGCACAATCTCAGCTCACTGCAACCTCTACCTCCCAGGCTCAAGTGATCCTCCCACCTCAGCCTCCTGAGTATCTGGGACTACAGGCACACACTACCACGCTGGGCTAATTTTTGTATTTTTTGTAGAGACAGGGTTTCACTATGTTCCCCAGGCTGGTCTTGAACTCCTGGGCTTAAGTGATCCACCCACCTTAGCCTCCCAAAGTGCTGAGATTACAGGCGTGAACCACCACCCCTGGCCCCCACTCTTTTAAATAAATAAGGAAAATAACAAACCATCAAAAAAAAAAAAAAAATGTTAAATTAAGTTTAGCCTAAAATTGCCTCCTAACATATTTTAAGTTTGGTCTAAAGATTTCTCTATACATAGTAAACTATTCTCTAACTAAATATATAAACAGACTATAGCCTATCTTATAACAAGTAGCCAGGTGTCAGCCAATCACAACAGCCACATGTCAACCACTCACAAATGGCCAATTGGCAAACCATGTTCAAATAAGGCACATGCAGGGCCAGGTGTGGTGGCTCATGCCTGTAATCCCAGCACTTTGGGACGCCCAGGTGGTCAGATCACCTGAGATCAGGAGTTCAAGACCACCCTGGGCAACATGGTGAAACACCATCTCTACTAAAAATACAAAAAGTAGCCGGGCATGTTGACAGGTGCCTGTAATCCCAGCTACTTGGGAGGCTGAGGAGAATCACTTGAACCTGGAAAGTGGAGGTTGCAGCGAGCCGAGATCGCGCCACTGCACTCCAGCTTGGGCAACAGAGGGAAACTCCATCTAAAAAAAAAAAAAAAAAAAAAAACACAAATAACAAATAAGGCACATGCAGAGCTGTAACCAATCCAGCTGTTTCTGTACCTCCCTTTTCCAGTCACCTCTGTTTTCTTTACCTCACTTTCCTTTTTCTGTCTGTAAATTCTCTCCAACTACAGGACAGCGCCAAAGTCTCTCTAAGCCTACTCTAGTGCCAGACGCTGCCTGAATCACAAATTATTAGTTGCTCAATTAAACTCTGATACATTTATCTAAAATGTTTCTTTTAAAACAAAAAAAATCCTCACCAGGGATTCTCCATTGTTTTCTCCTCCATCCCTCTTTGCACAACCTCAGATAAAGGCGACTGTTGTAAGATGTCCCTATGGAAAGAGGAGTCAGTGCCACAGAGAACAGGTGTTCAGCTGGAGGGCACAGCCTCAAAATGATGGTGGAGGAGGTTCTCCCGTGTGGATGTGGGTACATTGAGACTTTGGTCAGAACTGTTTGAGTTGCAAATGACAGACACCCAGCTCAAGCTGATTTGAGCAAAACTAGGAAATTATTGGCTGATGAAACTAAAAGACAGGGACTTGGGGCATGGTTGAATGTGGAGCTGAAATGGCCTGGGACTCTGCCTCCCTCTGTGTCTTGCATCTGGCAATTCTGATCTGGTGCCAGCTGCTTACTTGGACTGGGAAAATGGCTACCAACAGCTCCAGACTCATTCCTCTCCCCAGCTAAGCACGGTAAGACAGAAGAGAGCTTGCTTCCTGTGCTCTGTGACTCCAATAAGTACCCTGGCTGTGCTCTGATCAGACCAACATGGGTCCTGTGCCTGCACCATGGGCAACACAGTGGCCAGGGGTGAGAAGAAGCCAGGAGGTTCAGCCGCCAGCATGAAAACCCTCCTGGCTTTCCTCCCACCTCCCTGGTGGCTTCTTTCCAGAATCTTTGTGGATTCCACCTGGCCTGTGCCACTGCTTATCACTGGATGTCTGAGGATGCAAGCTTCAGGCTTCCTCTGCGTTTCACCAGCAATCACCAGCTTGCAACACTGCAGCTTCCTGACTTCAAATGTCCTTCATGTGCTCCCCAATTTTGTATCACCAGCCCCAACCCACCCTGAGCTGGAGGCTCACTTGACAGCCTCACTTGCATTTCTAAGGGACATGACAAACCTCACGTGTCCAAGGGGGAAATCCTGTCTTTAGCTGCAAGGCTGTTCTTCGTACATTCATCTGCCTCTCGATCAGTGGAAATGCATCCTCCCATTTGCTGATGCTGAAAGCATCCTCACTGCCTCCCTCTCTCTCACTCCATATTCAAGTGGTCAGCAAACATTTCAAAATACATACCGTGTCGGACTCCTTCTGCCCCCTTTACTGTTTCTGACCTGGATTCTGCTGTACCAGCCTCCAACAGGGCCCCCTCCCCGCAGGCTGTTCATCACAACACAGAGTGCTCTTGTCAAAATGTGGGTGAGACGGTGGCATTTCTCTGCCCCATACCCCTCAATGGCCTCCCATCACCCTCTGAGCACCAGCCAAAGGCCCTACCTCAGCCCCCACCTCCAAATCCTCTCCTCTCTGCTCTAGTCACAGCAGCTTCTTGCTGCTCTTCAAACCCACCCACCAGTGCTTCTGCCTCAGGGACTCTGCCCTCTCCATCCCCTCTGCCGAGTTCCTCTCTCCCCTCCTTCAAGTACTTCCTCAGGTGCCACCTCCTCAGTTCTCCCCACTTCCATTCCGCCCACGTACACCCTGTCCCCTCCTCACTGTATTGTCCTCCCAACCATTCCAACTTTCTAATGCAGTGGATATTTGATTTTTATTGTCTTTCTTCCTCCACCAACATGTAAAGTCCACAGCATGGGATTTTTGCCTGTTTTATTCACTGCTATTTCCCAGGCACTTGGACAGCACCTGCCATGTAGAAGGTGCTCAATAGGCGTTTACTGGCCTGGCCAGGCCTAGGTCTAATGCACTCCCGAAGGTGGGTTGGTATAGGTAGAGGGCCCCCAAACCATACAGCCTGAAAGGGATGGAGGGGAGGGTCCCCAAGGCAGGGCCTGCTCTGAAACATGTGGCAGAGTAGGACTCCATCTCCAGGGTGGACTGTCCCCATCCCCACCCTCAGGGGCCCCTCCCCAGCCTGGCCTTCCTTGGAATTCTCCGACCCTGACCCACTGGTACTGAGCAAGGGGTTTGGAATTTGGAGCTGCAGGACCAGACTGTGTGACCTGGAGCCGATGAACCTCCGCTTCCTGCAAGCTGAACTCTCACATTGTCTTAGTCAGCTCAGGCTGCTGTAAAAAAACACCACAGCCTGGGGGCTTAAACAACAGACGCTTGTTTCTCCCAGCTGTGGAGGCTGGGACTCCAAGGAGGCTGCCAGCATGGCCAGGTTCTGAGGAGGCCCTCTTCCTGGTTTGCAGGCTGCTGCCTTCTTGCTGGGTCCTCACATGGCGGAGAGAGGAAGCTCTGGTGTCTCTTCCTCTCCTTACAAGGGCGCTAATCCCATCAGGAGGGCCCCACTCACATGCCCTCCCCTCAACCCTCATCACCTCCCACAGGCTCCACTTCCTAATGCCTTGGCATTGGCGGTTAGCCTCTAACAGATGACTCTGGTGAGGACACAGGCATTTACTCGGTAACTCCCGTCCTGAAGAAAAACTCCGAAGGGAGGTGAAAGTGCTCTGTAAACGCTGAGTCCATGCTCCTGTAGGGTGTATCTGGATGGAAAAAGGTGCACTCGTGCCTAACTCCTCTCTTGATGTGCCGCACGTGGCTCCTCTGTGCCTCTGTTACAGTCTGTGGCCCCAGGCCTCCCCACCACTGTTCCTGGCACAGGAGGGTCCCACCCTCTGGCCAAGCGCTCCACAGCACAGCCCGCAGCCCGGCGAGGGACAGCCCCACTCTGGACATAGGCTAAGAGATGGAGAGACGTTGCTGCAGTGTTGAAGCAGATGCTCCTGTGGCCCAGGAAGGCTCACCCGGGTCATAAATCCCAGCCCAATGGTGTCCCCCACCCTCAGAGGCTAGAGAAGTCCTGCCTGAGGAGCCTCGGAGCCACGTGGGTGGGTGCTGGCTGGGCAGATTGTCCCCCAGTGCCTGCTCACAAGGCAGCCTGAGCAGATGAGCCCTTACAAACACTGATTCCATTTCCATACAAATGTCTGTGGTTGTAGCAAATACACGATGGGGAGACAGCAATGTGACATAAAAGCCAAGTCAGTTCTGTAGAAGATGCTTCCTGGTGTTTGGGGGGCTTCAGAGAGCTGTGTTAGCCACCTGTCAGGAATAGTGAGGGAACCAGATGGAGCTCTTTGGAGAGGCATCAAACAAGTTTGAGATAAATCTGCGTGGAAGGGGTAATGTAATCAGGCTCAGGGAGCTGCGGGTCGGGGTAGGCAGCGCTGTTCAGGAGAAGCAAATAATTAACCACAGACTGTTCCACTCAGCTCCAGGAGGGCCGCTGCCAGCTATGGGAGTTGGCTCCTTCCCCCAGAACACCCATCCTGCTAGCGACACCCCAGGCACCCACCCCTCTAGAGCCCAGCCATCCTTCCCAAGAGGACCAGCCAGCACAAGAGCCCAGGAGGGTTTTGTTGCCAGGCCTGAGTCTTTAGCAGTGAGGTTTCAGCCCTAGGCCCTTCTCCCCTCCATGCCATCGTCTGAAAATGGTGAATGAGGGTTTTCCTTGTAAGGAAGATACCAAGGAATTGGATGGCATCCAAATTTCCCACTGCAGGATGTTTACTACTAGAAAGGAAAGAAGGAGGGAGAAAGGGAGGGAAGGGGGCGGCCTCCTAAAGTTCAAAACCAGAGGAAAACACAGGACTCGATGAAGTTAAATGGGCCCCCTTCCTGGAGGACTTAGAGATCCTGATAGATGTGTGTGGATCTATCAGGATCCTGATAGATCCTTCCCCTACATCCTCTGTGGGAGGAACAAAAGTTTGCAGATTTTTCACAAAGGATCTTGAGGACCTAGAGTCTTAGGATACATTTTGGAAAATGCTGGATCAGCCGGTTTTCTTTTTCAATGCCATGATTCAAATATAAATTAATAAATACCACTTTTACAGTCCACACTGATCCAGGGCATGGGACATGGACTCCAGGCAGGACAGCAGGGTTCCTGGCCCGGTGCTGTGTCACTATGAGCAAGTTATTTCACTCCACGCAGGCTCCGTTTCCCATCAGTGACACGGTGATCATAACGCCGACTCCAGCACTTTATACCTGTAAAGGTATTCTGGAGAAATTACAGGCACAGGCACTGTGAATATGTGGTTTGGATTCTTCTTCACTTTCAAGGAAAAAAGTGTGTGCCCTCCTTCTCTGTCTCCTTCCACGTGGATTTGAGATTACAGTCAGCACGTGTCTCCGCAAAGCAGCAATCTTTTTCAGATTAATTGATTCGATAAATATTTTCTGAGCACCCACTATGGGCCAAGCACATTCTACGCACTGAGGACACAGCAGTGAACAAAAGGAACAAAATCCCTGTCCTCCTGGGGCTGTGAGCAGACATAATAAACAACCATTTGCATAAAAAATGGACATCGGGGGCCAGGCGTGGCGGCTCATGCTTGTAATCCCAGCACTTTGAGAGGCCGAGGTGGGTGGATCACCTGAGGTCAGGAGTTCAAGACCAGCCTGTCCAACATAGTGAAACCTCATCTCTACTAAAAATACAAAAAATTAGCTGGGCATGGTGGCACGTGCCTGTAATCCCAGCGACTCGGGAGGCTGAGGTGGGAGAAAAGCTTGAACCCAGGAGGCAGAGTTGCAGTGAGCTGAGATCATGCCACTGCACTCCAGCCTGGGTGACAGAGTGAGACCCTGTCTCAAAAAAAAAAAGGGGGGGAGGGGGCGGGAATCAACAGCAATAAGATCCAAGCCCTGAAGGGGACTGAAGGATTTTTAAATAATGACAAATAAGAGAAAGGAGGGGAGGATTCAGGCTTCCACTCTGAGCCGGGTCACTCAGGTTGCTGTCTGGCTTTGGGGAAGGGGAAGTTCAGCTCCCCGCAAATAAGCTTTTACCCTTGCTCCGGCCTATGCTGGCTGAGGCTTTGATGGTGGCAGCTGTGGGTCCCCATGGACCCAGCCGGGTTTCTTCTCCATCAATACAGATACTGGGGTGCTCCTCCCTCAGCCAGCTGCTCCCTATCTCCAAATTCACTTTGTGAATGAGAGAAAAAGGAAAGAATGTGAGAATCAGGTACTTTCCCCATTCAACTCTGACTCTCTGATTAACTATTTTTATCTTCCAGTTAAAATAGAGAAATAGGGGGTGGTAAAGAGTGATATAGAGTCCCTTGTGCTGATAAACAGACTTAAAATTCTAGTCAGAAACTTTTTAAGATGATTTAAAGGAAATCACTTTCTACTTTCTGGCTTGGACGTACAAAGTCCAATCTCAGTATTGATCCCATAACACACAGAAACTTCTCAGCCAGACCAGTCCTCACACAGAGGATATGAACTGTCGGGCCCACACAGGCCCCAGAGCCTGACCAACCTGGGGAGGCCCCAGGGACAGACCATTGAGAAGGCCAAGATCACAGACTTAAGGGCCAAGCTTCGAATATGTTTCCTTCTACTTGGACTTTTGGATTGAAAATCCTGTCCTAACCCTTCCTTCCTCTTTTGAGGACATCATTCCAGCCTCTAGGAATGGAATCTAGTGCCTCTGGGTGGGCCAAGCCCTCCAATTCACCCCCTATATTAGTGCTCATAACCTGGTGGCTTTAAACAAAAGAAAGGTATGCTCTCAGTTCTGGAGGCCAAGTCCAAAATCACAGTATCTGCAGAACCATGTTCCCTCTGAAGGCTCCAGGTAGAATCAATTCCCTGCGTCTCCTCGCTTCTGGATCTCACCAATCTCCACCTCCATTGTCACATGGCCTTCTTATAAGGACACCAGCCGTTGATTTAGGGCCCACCCTAATCCAGTGTTACCTTATTTTAACAAATCTCATCTGTAAAGACCCTATTTTCAAATAAAGTCACATTCTGAAATAATGGGGCTAAGACTGTAACATGTCTTTTGGATGGCACAGGTCAACCCACGACAGTCCCCATACTGCCTCCAGTATGGGTACACACTCTCCAGCATCATCACAGTCTTACTCTGCTTTTTCCTCATCAGCACCTTAGACTTTGGCTGGAAGAACATTCTGGAAAGACAGGCTCAGGAGCTTTGCAGGCTCCTGGAACTGGGAAGAGTCCAGCGTATGTGGCAACTGGGCATTTGCATGTGTCACCCACAGTCTGGATCTCTCTCCTCAGCACATCCGTGGGTCCCCACTCCCCTGAGAGACCGTGGGAGGCGTTCTGGAAGCACTACACGGTGTCTCCTCTCTTCTGAGGTAGCTCAGGCAGGGCCTTGGGCCTGTAAAGCTCTGCTGGCCACATTGGCCTCCTTACCAAGAGAAATGTTTCCAGTGGCTCTGAGCCCAGCAGTGAGTCACAGCAGGGTCCCCCACCAGCAAATGTGCTGTTCCAGCTCCAATGACATTTTGAAGCTTCCTTCTCAAAGTTTCAGATGTGGTGGATGGAGGTGGACAGGAACTTTGAGCCAAGCAAATGCAGAGGAAGTGTCAGGCTCAACAGTCCTGAATTGGAAGTGTTCAGACACCCACCCGGAAGATGGGGTGTGGAAAACCCAACCAGCAGAGAAAGTGAAAACGCGAACGGGCATGTGGGAGTCAGCTAGTGACGATGTGATTTACGTTTGTGTCAGAGCCGCCGTCCCTGCACTGCGGTGGGTGGTTTGCTTTTGTTTGTTTTAAGTTCCAGCATTGCCACTGACTATGGGATCTTGGGCAAGTAGTTAGCCTCTATCTGTGCCTCAGTTCCCTTGTCTGTCAACCAGGGGCAGAAATACTGTCACCTTAAAGGGTTGTGGGGAAGACTTGAACCCTTCAGGCAGGTAAAGAGAAAGTTAGCTCTAATCTGGTGCACACTACACCCTCGCTAAAGGGACAAGAGCTCTGAAAATGGGTGTTTGTGTCTAACTTTGGAGCTCTGGGTCGGGACACCTCCTTATACCCAAGCTGGGTCTTTGCACAGTGACTCGTGACAAATCACATTATCAGAGACATACATAAAGACCAATATGCAAGGACGTTTCCAGCAGCATTATTAATAATAGCAAAAAAAAAAAAAAAAACTGGAAACAACCCAAATAGCCCAAAAAAGGGGAAATGTATGATAGCAGATCCATGCAGGAGAATATTGTGCAGCTATTAAACAAAAGGCAGCAAACAGAACTCTCTCTCTACAGTGGAACCCTCATCCTGTAAACTGCATATATTCATCACTAAACAGGCAAAATCATGACTGGAGGGAAAGAGACCCGAATGGCAATAGTGCTTCCTCCTGGGTGGTGGGGTTCTGGGTGAGTCTGGTCGTCTTTGCATTCTTCCATATTTTCTAAATTTTCTAAGACGAATTGCTTTTATAGTTAGGGGGAAAAATGAGTAGGTGGTGTTTCATGAGCCACTTTCCAAGGCTGATGAGAAAGCCAACATTGGTCAGGTTTTAGTGAGGCCTCTTTCCCTCCCTAGGGTCATGCAATATTCTTGGGGGTCCTGTACACAGCAGAACATTCAGGGAAGAGTCTCACATCACCCCTGATGTGACAGCAAGGGTGGGCCTCTGCCAGATACCCCCCTGAGGTCCTGCCAGGTCTTAGCAAGTGCCTAGGCCAGGTGTACCATTCTCTATTGCTTGCAAAACCTGCACACTGAACCACCAGCCCCTTCCCAACTTTAGGAAAAGTGTCCCAAATCTTGCAGTGAGACCAAAACAGATTCATATCCAAATACACTGTCCCCTCACTGGGGTCAGAAAAGTGTGACAAGGACAATGGACCACTGACCACTGCAGGAAGAAGCTCCAGCACCTACAGAATCAGGAAGCGTTGTGGAAAGGCCGAGGGAACCACAGCGTGAGGGCCAGGAAAGCAAGGGTGGGGTCCTGTGCAGCCCCTGAGTCTGGCACTGGGCTCAGAGGAGTAGCGAAGCCCAAGTGGAAGGAGGGTACAGAGACTGCTGCGGTTAAGGGCACACTGGAGGGTTTGACCTGTCAGTCTGCAAAGATGGAGACAATGACTCCAAAGGAAACCATGGAGATCTGGAATGTGTGGCCCTGGGCCACATCTCCATCTTTCTTTCTTTTTTTTTTTTTTTTTTTTGCAGAGTCTTGCTCTGTCACCCAGGCTGGAGTGCAGTGGCGTGATCTCGGCTCACTGCAGCCTCCGCCTCCCGGGTTCAAGTAGTTCTTCTGCCTCAGCTTCCTGAGTAGCTGGAATTACAGGCATGCACCACCACACCCTGCTAATTTTTTGCACTTTTAGTAGAGACGGGGTTTCACCATGTTGGCCAGGCTGGTCTCAAACTCCTGACCTCAAGAGATCCGCCCACCTCCGCCTCCCAAAGTGCTGGGATTACAGGCATGAGCCACCGTGCCCAGCCTGTCTCCATCTTTCTGATGACTCCCCAAGTCCATCCATGAGCCCAGATCTAGGGTTTCGAGGGGAGAAGGGGGACGGAAGATACTCTAGGGCTTCCCACATTCCAGGACCCTGATCCTGCACCTGTCAAGGTCAGTTTGCCCTCTTGGTGGCTGGACCTTGAGACTACTGGCCTGAAGACATTCAATGTATCTTCATTCAATTCAATGTATTTCTTCTCCATCGGATCAGAAAAATGGAATGGTCCTCTACCAGGAATAAGTTTGATTTGGTTTAAGCATAGCAGGGGCAAGAATGTGCCAGAGAGCTTTAATGTGTCTTCCTGGGCGACCTCCTGGGGCCCTCGCAGTCCCCGACAGCCTCTCCCGAGCTCTCACTGAGCCCTTGACCATGCCACCATCTGCTCCAGCTCCAGCCTTCTTCCTCTGCCCTGCACTTGAAGCAGGAGCTCTAAGCCCATTAGTTCATTTGTGCTATAAGGCCTAAAATGAAGGCCTACTATGTGCCACCGTGACAACTGGTAAAATTGGGAGGGCCTCGGATGGTCTAACCACAAGTTCCCCCTCCACCTCTGTTCCTGTGGATAAGGTCCTCTGGCCAGACAACCTCCTTATCCGGGAGACCAGATGCAGTTCCTGCTTCTCTCTGAGTTTCAGCTCCCTGCCAGCCCTCAGAACTATTCAGCCAAGTCAACCACGAACTCCCATGGGCAGCAGGGGCACCTCGCCCTCTTGGTACTACAAAGCCTGCTTCCACAGCCCCAGGTGGTTCACATTGCTCCTGAGTGTGACTCCCCTGTGGCTGGTGTGCAGTGCTGAGTCCTCCCCGGGGCTGTGAGCACATATGACTGATAAACTGCTGTCAACGTATCTGTCCAGTGCTGGGTGTCAAGTGTTCACGCATCCCGTAACCATAGGGTGACATCCTCCCGCACTGATGGGGTGAAAAAGAATTGATTAAAACACCTTAAGTTCTCCCAGTGGTGGGGAGGCTTGGTGGCTGGCCAGGGCTTGCAGAGCCAGTGAGGTAAGACATCCAGCAATGTGTACAAGTGGGAACTGGGCCCAGGGCTCCCGCAGCCTGAGGCTCTATTCCCGAGAAAGGCTTTCCCCATGGGGCTGCCCCAGGCCCAGAGGTCTGGACCACATCCGCTTACTTTATCAGGCCTCTTATAGATTAAAAACCAAAGACATACCAAGATGCGGATATAAATCCTGTGGCAGGTTTTAAATGCTTACATTTAACAAATAACTGCTCCTAACATTAAAACCTCACTTGGAACCATCCGCAACATCTAAATATAAAGAGGCAATTGTGAATGTGAGGCTTAGGCCAGGAGGCTCCCTGCCCCCGGCCACCAGGCTGAGCCCCGTGTCTGGAGGGGCAGCATGTGGGCCACACTGCCTGCACCAGGCCTGCCCAACGACCATGCGGCCAGGGCTCCCCTCCCTCCTCACCCCTTCCTTCATTCCTCTTCTTTCCCTGCTCCTCCCTCCTCCTTCTCTATCCACTTCCCTTCCTCCTCCTCATCCCCACTTTCTCCTCCCACCCATCTTTCTCTCTCCCTGTACCCTCCTCCACTGCCTCTCCCCTCCGCTCCCACCCCCACTCACACATCTGAGCCCTGAAAGCCTGTGGGGACCTTGTGGTCCCAGGTGGGCCCAACTGCTCACTGCTGCCTAACCCTCTCCCTCCCACCTGGGACCTGCTGGGTTGTGGCTTGTCCCAGGGGCGCCAACCTTCCAGATCTGCATGACCAGGTCTTCACTTTAATGCTGCTGGTGTGGTCAGCAAAGCCTGGACTCGTCAGGAAGGGCTTCATGATGCAGGAACTGCGGCGAGTCCTGTACCTTCGCTGTGGCCTCACCTCTGTGTCTCCTGACATCCTGACACAGCCTGGAGCTTTGCCTCCCCACCTGACACTCCCGACACCCTAACAGACCACACTGCCCAGTTGCCCTTGCCCACGAAGGCCTCACCTCTCCACAACCTGCCTTGTAGAGTGTAAGGTGGCCTCTCTGTCCCCTGTGGCCCACTCCGGGTGACTGACACGATGGCACCAACCAGGATCCTGCAGGGCAGGCACCGCCTCTCCTGCCATCCCACTCCTGCCTGGCTAAAGATCACAGCCCAGTGCTCCCAGCTGTATGTCCTCAGGACACCCTGGCGCAAGGTCTGGCTGGCCCTTCCACTTCCTTCAGCTGGACTGAGTTGTGGAGGTTGCCAGATGTTTCCAGAGAGGTGAAGGGAGGTCTCAGCTATTGGAGTATGGGTGCTTCTAGTTTTAAAGAGGTGTGGGCTCTGCTAAAGTTTCCGTCTTTCATTCAGTCACACTCCCTGCACACCCACGGCGTGCCAGGCCCCATGCTAAGTGCTAGGGATACAGGGAGCAACAGCCAGACAGTGCCCTGTCCTCAGACCTTTCAATGATGGCAGGCATTCAGCCAGCAATGACAATGATACTCAACAATGAGTATATAATAACTATTAGAATTTGAGGGACACAGGAGTGTACACCAGGGGCTCTGATTTCATCCAGGCCAGGGATGGAATGATAGAGGAAAGCCCATCTGCACAATTTTGGTTGGGATTTGAGGGGCAGATAGAAGAAGCTGGTCAAAAGAGTAAGAAAAGGAGGTCCTGTGGGGTCCTGGCAGGCAAGGGACCCCACAGGGAACCTGGGTTTCATGCATATGAAGTCATGGAAGAAGGCTCCTGTGGCCACAGTGTGGTGAGTGGGGGCGGCCAGCAGGCTGAAGTCAGATCCCCCAGGCCTGGGATGCAGACCACTACTTGAGGCTAAATTGCTTCAGGTGGAATCCCGGTGCAGGGTCCCAGGCCTGACCCCAGAGGCTGGCTCCTCCCCAAACTGCCCCCAGCCATATGCTCTGTTCTTTCATGGTCTCAGAGAAGAAGCTGGTCAGGACAGAGGACCCTGAGGAAGGGCTCTCTGTTTAGACAGCTCCTATCCCACTCCTTCAGGCCAGGCCTGGTCATGCTCAGGACATGGACCAGGAGCAAAGCGCCATGCTCTGCCCCTCCCTGCACCTGCCGGCCCCACTGGTCACACCCCGATGGCCCTTACATACTTACAGCTGTGCCACTGGGTAATTTAGCTCCCAGGGGTATTATATTTAAGGTTTTGTCAACAGGCTATTTATAAAATGCCTCTCAGGCGTGGATAGGAAGCTCAGAGGGAGTAGGGGATGGGCACACTGCTCCTCCAGAATTATAGAGCTGCTAGAGAACCAGCTAGGACTGCAGAGGCAACAGGAATGTGTATGGTCATCAAGGTGGCTGTGGTCCGAGGACACATGCCCACCATCCTGGCAGCAGGGTGGCAGGTGTATGTGCTGAGACTGGCCTGCACTCAGGCTGTTCTCTGCACTGGCCACCTCAGGCCCCTCGCCCTCCCCATCTTCAGTTGTTCAGATCCCACCATTCTTCAACATTCAGCTAGGATGACCCCTCCTCCCCAAACCCCCACTGATTCTGTGGCTCCTCCTCCAGTACTGTGGCTCCTCCCCTGGTTCTGGGCTCCTCCCCCGGTTCTGTGGCTCCTCCTCCGGTTCTGTGGCTCCTCCTCTGGTTCTGGGCTCCTCCCCCGGTTCTGTGGCCCCTCCTCTGGTTCTGTGTCTCCCCCTCCGGGTTCTGTGGCCCCTCCTCTGGTTCTGTGTCCCCTCCTCCGGTTCTGTGTCTCCTCCTCCAGTTCTGTGGCTCCTCCTCCGGTTCTGTGGCCCCTCCTCCAGTTCTGTGGCTCCTCCTCTGGTTCTGTGGCCCCTCCTCTGGTTCTGTGGCCCCTCCTCTGGTTCTGTGGCCCCTCTTCCGGTTCTGTGGCCCCTCCTCCGGTTCGGTGTCTCCTCCTCTGGTTCTGTGGCTCCTCCTCCGGTTCTGTGGCCCCTCCTCCGGTTCAGTGTCTCCTCCTCCGGTTCTGTGGCTCCTCCCCTGGTTCTGTGGCTCCTCCTTCGGTTCAGTGGCTCTTCGTCCGGTTCTGTGGCTCCTCCTCCAGTTCTGTGGCCCCTCCTCTGGTTCTGTGGCTCCTCATGACCTTGATGTTATCACAGCTCTACAGCTGGCTCCCACCATGGTTTAGAGAAAGGCCTCAGCTCCCCAAGGCAAACAGACAAGAGCTTTTTTTTGTTTTTTTCCTCTCCCCAAAAATCCCATAATTTGGGGTCACTTTTGGCTCTAAGGATGATGTTATCTTCAGGTATTAAACAGTCTTATCTAGTCCAGCTAAAATCAAAACTTTATACAGCACTGTGAATATATTATCCTACTGAGCTATACACTTAAAAAAAAGATCAATAGGGTAAATTTTTATCTGTATTTTACCACAATTTAAATTTTTAAAAATCTAAAAACACTTTAATCTCACAAGCAATCTTAGCCTTTTGTCTCCCTCACTCAAGCCTGCACCTCAGCTCAGGGACTGGCAAGGGGGGCCAGTGGGGGTACATTGTTTAACGACATGAGATGAGTGGCTGTACTAGTCAGAGTCCTCCAGAGAAACAGAACCAATAGCAGCCATATATACACATAAAGAGTTTGTGAACATGGCTACTGAGAGATGGCAGACAGAGAGAGAGAGAGAGAGAGACTTCTAAGGAATTGGCTCACGTGATTATGGGGTCCGGCAAATCCAAAATCTGCAGAGCTGATGTCCTAGTTTAAGCCCAAAGGCCAGAAGTTGCTGTGGAACCAGGAAAAGCCTATGTTCCAGTTCACAGGCCATCAGGCAGAAGAATTCTTAATTGGGGGAGGGTCAGCGTTTTTGTTTTATTCAGGCCTTCAACTAATTGGATAAGGCCCAACCACGTCAGAAAAGATAACCTGCTTTACTCTGTCTACTACTTAAATGTTATTCTCAGCAAGGTGTGGTGGCACATGCCTGTAATCCCAGCATTTTGGGAGTCTGAGGCAGGTGGATCACTTGAGTCCAGGAGTTCAAGACCAGCCTGGGCAACATGATGAAACTTACATCTCTACAAAAAATACAAAAATTAGCCAGGCATGGTGGCACGTACCTGTAGTCCTAGCTGCTCAGAGGCTGAGGTGGGAGGATCACTTGAGCCTGGGAGGCAGAGGTTGCAGTCAGCCGAGATCACACCACTGCACTCCAGCCTGGAGGCTGGGCAATGGAGCGAGATCCTATCTCAAAAAGAACAAGGCCAGCCTGGGTAACACAGCAAGACCTCATCTCTACAAAAATAAAAATAAAAACTTTGTTTGATGTGGTGATGCACATCTGTAGTCCTAGCTATTTGGGAGGCTAAGGAAGGAGGATCACCTGAGCCCAGGAGTTTCAGGCTGCAGTGAGCTGTGATCATGCCACTGCACTCCAACCTAGGTGACAAAGCAAGACTCTAACTCTTGAAAAAAATAGTAACAAAAAATAAGAAAAGTTATTCTCATCCAAAAACACCCTCACAGAAGCGCTCAGAATAATGTCTAACCAAATATATGGGTGGCATGTGGCCCAGTCAAGTCAACACATAAAATTAACCAACACAGAAGTACAGAGTAGAGACAGTGGGCCCTGCCCTGTTTCCAGCAGCCCTCACTACTGGCTGGTGTCCCTGGGCCTCAACTTCCGCATTTCTTCAGTGAGATAAGGTCTGTGAACCCCTCTGTAAGCTACAAATGTGTGCTGTTGGAGTTGGAGTTGTTGGAGTTGGAGTTGTTGTTGTTATGATTATTTTAGCGACATTAGTAAATACCCTGAAGGTTGCTGAGGAACTTGGCAGGGTTCCCACGTGCAGCTGAGGTGGGGGTGGGGGTGGGGTTGAAATAATTGCCAAATACCTTCTTGGAATGTTGATTTCCAAAGGGAATTTATGGTCCCTGGTAGTCATTATTTCAGGGCGACTTATCAGAAAAACTGCCCGCAGCATCATCATAAGCACTTATTCCACAGGAAAGTTGTTTGCAAAACACAACAAACATCAATAATGATGTTCACAGAGCTGTAAATCTTCTAAGCCTGCCTTCCCTTCCTGGGACTAAGACACTTGATTTGGTTCTCCAGGAGCTCAGAACTTTCCAAATAGATAACAGAATATCAAAGTCCATTAAGCAAGGTAATTTACAATAGTGGCAGGCCAAATTCAGGGAAATGCATTAGGGCATTTTCCCATTTGGCTTGTAGAAAAGACATTATTCTAAGCACACAAACAATGAATGCTGTTAGGTGACAATGAGGAAATCTGTTTGCTCTCCTAACGAGTTTATTCATCCCCCTCACCGTGCAGCACATTAATTTTGAGTGAAAGTTGCACCACCAGATAAGATTCTCAAAGCTCTGACATAAACACCTGAGACCTCATTTCCGACCCATTAAGTAAGCATCACTGGGCATTGTAACGAAGAGAAGGGGGGGCACAAAGGTGACTTCCTTTAGAGCTCTGACTCTTACCTCAAGCTATCCCTGGAGTTATGAAACAAAGAAGCAATTTCAAATTGTGCACTGCAGAAACTTTCAGAGGCCCTGAGAGTGTTTGGGGAGAGGAATAAAATGTAAAGTGATACTAAACATGAAGTGAAATTGCTACATTTTTTTTCATGTTTTAAAAAACAACCAAAGTTTGTTTCCATTCTCTGCTGCTCTCTCCAGGTTGCACTCCCCTTTGCCCCCACCCCACCTCAGAGCGGACTCCATTTCCAGGTGTAGTCAGGAACCAGGTCAGAATGGACCCTCTCACCCATAGAAAAAAATGGGAATTATTCATGCTATTCTGTGGCCCATTCATGGAGCAACCTAAAGAGATGGAAGAGAAACTAACTCACAATTTAGTAGTTATTGAGCTCCTACTATATATCTTTGTTGCAAAGGACAGGAAACCAACTCAAACTAACTTAAGCAAAACAATGAATGTATTGATAATCAGGATCAATCATCCCAACTAGTATGGTGATATGGTTTGGATGTGTGTCCCCACCCACATCTCATGTTGAATTGTAATCCCCTCTGTTGGAGGTGGGGCCTGGTGAGAGGTAACAGGATCATGGGGGGTGAAGTTCCCATGAATGGGTTAGCGCCATTCCCCTCGGTGCTGTTCTTGTGATAGTGAGTGAGTTATCGTGAGATCTGGTTGTTTAAGCGTGTGTAGCTCCTCCCCTCTCTCTCTCTCTGTCTCTCTCTCTCTTCCTCCTGCTCCAGCCACATAAGACATGCCTGCTTCCTCTTTGCCTTCCACCATGATTGTAAGTTTCATGAGGCCTCCCAAGAAGCATAAGCCACTATGCTTCCTGCATGGCCTGCAGAACCCTGAGCCAATTAAACCTCTTTTCTTTATAAGTTATCCAGTCTCAGGTATTTCTTTTTTTTTTTTTTTTTTTTTTTTTTTTTGAGATGGAGTTTCGCTCTTGTTGCCCAGGCTGGAGTGCAAAGGTGCGATCTTGGCTCACTGCAACCTCCACCTCCCAGGTTCAAGTGATTCTCCTGCCTCAGCCTCCCAAGTAGGTGGGATTACAGGAATGCTCCACCACACCTGGCTAATTTTTGTATTTTTAGTAGAGACGGGATTTCACCATGTTGGTCAGGCTGGTCTCGAACTCCTGACCTCAAGTGATCCACCCACCTCAGCCTCCCAAAGTGCTGAGATTACAGGCGTGAGCCACTGCACCCGACCTCAGGTATTTCTATATAGCAATGCGAAAACTAATACAAATGGTAAACACCATCTGTGCCTGTTAGCAGCCTAACATTAGAGGCTAGGTAGCAGTCTCAACTTCCAATTCTGTGGTGTCATTGTTGTGTTTCCTGGTTTCTCCCTTGAAAACCAAGACTTCCAAACTAGCTGAGTCCAAAGTTGCAAAGTCAGGAAGCAAAAATTATGAGTGTGTTATTAGGTATAGTAGTGAAGGAAGCTTTGCCCACTTTTACCTTCTTGATTCCAGGATCCCTGTATTTTGATGCTATTCTCTAAAATCCTCCCCCCACCCCCTGCCAAGGATGCAATATTGTTTTTAGCTTACTATCCTTGCAGGAAGAGGAAAATTCATAATAGCTCTCAGTCTATAGGTCAGGGAGCTAATGTGATGATTCTGTCAATTGCAGAGTATGTCTATTCCAATTAGATACCTAGAGACTAAGGAAGTATCACAAGAGTGAGTCCATGGGCCCAGTGTGAGATGAAGTTTGGTCAAAACTCCATTTATCAGCTCACCACCATAAACCTTTCCTTTGACTAGTAGACCAAGGGGGTAGTTTGAGTTCCCAGGAATTAGCAAAAATTAAAATCTAGTGTCTAGCGGACCCTAAAAGGACTGCCTGTTTCCTCATTCCTCAGATCCAGTGTCTGCAGATCCCAGTGGTCAAGGCTTAGGAGTAGTTTTGCAGTATATATATGGATGTATTTGTGGCATTTTGCAGATTTCTTTCTCAAGAAGGCCAAGAACCGCATTGATCATGTGGTTCCAGGACGTGAACCGGCTTAGGTCTGGGAAACTGAAGGGGGGACCATGACTGCATTGTGGGGGCCGAAGTTGGCTTCTGGCCACAGATCGTGCTTGTCAGGATGGTTCAGTGTGCTGTCCACCCACTTCAATCCTACAGGCACCAGATAAAGCAGCTACCACCAAAGTGCCCCTCCATCAAGACATTCTGATTCCCACACTGGGTATGTGTGCAGCGGGAAAAGGAGGAGGGCAGGAACGGTATTATTTGACTGTTGCCGGTGTTACCCAGCATTGCCTTTTTTTGCTCACAACTGACATTTAAGGCGGGTTTTCTCTGGCCTGAACTTTCCCCTCATGGGTGCTTTGTGGATTCTTTGGGAACCCCAAATGGAACACTTGGCTGCAGGTTCCTCTGTGTGGCTGCTGCTTTCCTCCCTCAATCTCCAGGAATTTGGGGGTCCATCTGTCTTCAGGGTCACCTTTCCCTTCTGGGCAGTTTTATGAGGCCAGCCGTTTGCCCCATGTGGCCCATGTCTGTAAGAAACACTTACTTACGCATCAGTGGTCTTACTACTGGTAGAAGCACAGTTGGCTCCAAATGTGCCTCACACCTCTCTCTCTCTCGGTGTGTGTGTGTGTGTGTGTCTGAACCCCCTACCCTGTCTCCTCCCTTCCCCTCCTCCCCTTTCTTCTCTTCCCATCTACCCCCACTGTCTTATGTTTAGAGTCTTCAGGTGAATCTCAGAAAACACGGCCTGTAACCCTGACACTTTGGGAGGCTGAGGCGGGCAGATCGCTTGAGCTCAGGAGTTCAAGCCCAGCCTGGGCAACATAGCAAAACCTTATCTCTACTAAAAGAGGCTGAGGCAGAAGGATCACTTGAGCCCAGGAGGTCAAGGCTACAGTGAGCAGTTATCACACCACTACACTCCAGCCTGGGTGATAGAATGAGACATTGTCTCAAAAAAAAAAAAAAGAAAAAGAAAAGTGGCCAGGCGTAGTGGCTGACACCTGTATTCCCAGCACTTTGGGAGACCAAGGCAGGTGAATCACCTGAGGTCAGGAGTTTGAAACCAGCCTGACCAACATGGTGAAACCCCGTCTCTACAAAAAATACAAAATTAGCCAGGTATGCTTGTAATCCCAGCAACTTGGGAGGCTGAGGCAGAAGAATTGCTTGAACCCAGGAGGTGGAGGTTGCAGTGAGCCGAGATCATACCATTGCACTCCAACCTGAGCAACAAGAGCAAAACTCCATCTCAAAAAAAAAGTTATATTATTTTATATATACTATATGCTATATAGCATCTACCTCATAGGGCTCTTGTGATAATTAAATTGAACAACCCTGGTGAAGAACCTAGTTAAAGTGCTCAAGAAATGGCAGGTATTATTAGTATTCCTATTAATATTATAAACCAGAGCACAAAATGGCCCCAGCTGATCTACCAGGTCAGGAATCAGGGAACATTTCCTCCTCAGCTGCATCTCAGGCAGTGAAAGGCTAATCTCTCCAGAGGAGAGGCCCACAGATGCATCTGTGTGTGCCCACCACCATCGCGTGCCCGCCTGCACACAGGCAAGCAGCTTTTTGAGCTTTGGAACTTTACAGGGAGGACTGGATTTGGGATGAGGCCTGAGGTCGGGGAGCAAGAGGCCTGGAGCAGGGGCATTGGCCTCCAGCACACAGACATTTTCCAGTTTGCAAAGTTTCCAGCCTAGCAGAAGGAGGGTGGTTGGGGTTGGGGTTGGGGGAGTTGGCAGTCTGAGATGGATTAACATTTTCCTTTCTCAGGGCCTAGAGTAGTGGAGGAATTTGGAGAAGCTGCAAAGATAACTCAGGGCTGCTTTGAACATTTGAACCAAGGGCACTTCTGAAGCCAAGGGGTTGGGTGGCGGCATTGATTTTTAAGTTCATCACAGCTATAGCCTCAGATGTGGACTGTGCTGAGGGACCCAGGATCTGAACTCCTCACAGAGGCTGGTAGAAGAAATCTCCCAGCCTGTCTTTACTGGGGACCATAACCAAAACTCTCTCCCCAAGATTTAAAAAAAAAAAATTCAGCCCTCAGAGTCCCGAGCAGGCCCTGGGGCTGTCACAAATTTCTGTGTAGTCCTTTCTGTGAAGTTCTTGGCTGTTCCCCAAGCCATGAAACCACTCCCAGAACTGGGTCAACAGAAATCATCCAGAGCAGAGAGCCAGCCACTACCTTACCTACTCAGGAGGCTCTGCAGAGGGCCAGGGCAGTCGGAGCCCTGTCCCACCAACAGTCTTGCTGTGGGACAACCATGTCCCACCAACAGTCTTGCTCCCTTCTCCTTCGGCATTATACCCAGGGTGTGACTGGCTCGCAGCCTATGGGAAAGATGGAACTTTTTCACGGGTTTCTGGCTGAGAAGCTGCAGACATCCGAGGGATGTGCCTTCTGAGCCAGCTGCCCCAAATGGCCAAGCAGTCTCTCAACAGCAGTGCCCATTAGCTAATGCATATAACACATCTGGGGATGGGTGCACCCCATCTGTACTTCCCACCAAGTGGCTCTCAGGTTGAGGAACCGTCTGTGTATCTCTAAGGAGGCATGTTGCCAAGGACCCTACCGTGGTACCAGCATTGTCCACTGAGGCCGAAGCCATTTCTCCAAGTTCATGCCTGCCCTTTGCCCTTCGTGGAGTCAGTGGAGCTGGGGACTGAACACCAAAGGACTTCAGGTTGGGACTAATGGACCAGCAGGTGCCCTGAGATTGGGGGAGTTATGACAATCGTACTTTCTTTTCTTCTTAATTTATTTTTATTTTATTTATTTTTATTTATTTATTTATTTATTTATTTATTTATTTATTTATTGAGACGGAGTCTTGCACTGTCGCCCAGGCTAGAGTGCAGTGGTATGATCTCAGCTCACTGCAACCTCTGCCTCCCAGGTTCAACCAATTCTCCTGCCTTAGCCTCCCAAGTAGCTGGGATTACAGGCATGTGCCACCATACCCAGCTAAATTTTTGTATTTTTAGTAGAGACGGGCTTTCATTACGTTGGCCAGGCTGGTCTCGAACGCCCGACTTGGTGATCCACCTGCCTCGGCCTCCCAAAGTGCTGGGATTACAGGTGTGAGCCACCGTGCCTGGCCGATAATCATGCTTTCTTTTGCCCTCACTGTCGGAGATTTGGACTCACTGCCAGAAGCATCCTTCCAGCATCCAGCAGAAACTCGAAGATGCTTTTTCCTGAGAACCCAGGTAAAGAAGGAGGTCCCCTTTATGGTGTAGTCACACTACCCCCTGCTGGACAGAAGGCAGCATGGCGATGAGGGCCTGCAGTGCCCAGCATCCATGGATATTTGCCAAGTGTCGTGGGCAAGGCATTAGACACACAGTAAGCACTCAGTAACAGTCACTTATTGTTATCGTTTAGTTGCTGTTGTTGTCATAGAGTGAGGACCACCACAGAAGATCAGAGAAAGAAGTTACTGTGAGGCAGAGGGTTGCTATCGCCTTCTGGGGTCTGCCTCTGGCTGTCTATCCCAGGGGAGATGTACGCAGAGCTCTTGAGGGGAAGAAGCTGCTTATGGGCCATCATCACCTACAAGGGCACCTCCCACTTCCACAGACGGGCTCCGACCACCTGGGCCCCAAACGCCCTTGAACTAGCCTCTGTGTTGCCAAGTTCTTTCTGCCCCTGTTCCCTGAACAGACCCTCTGCAACCTCAGCTGGTCCCCGCACTGCAAACATTTGCTGATCTATTCAGCTCAATTTAAGCTGCAGCAGACCGAAACCTCAAGTGAGCTAACATGACCTTGCTGTTTTCATTTTCATCAAGATAAGAAAATGCCAAGATAAGTAATTGTCAGAGTTAATAATTTTAAAATGCAATAGACCTTGTAATTAAAAATAAGCTGAAGGAGGCCACAAAGTGATTGTAATAATGTTTCAAGGGCCAATCACACAAAACCCTCCTCTGGCTGTGCCAGGAGAGCTGGAAGGAAAGAATCAAACTCTTGGAGGCTCTGAGCAGTTTACGTACCAGGAAAATCCTTTTCTTAAAATCTGGTCCATCAGAAAGCTTTGGATACATTTATCCAATACTGGCCACACCTTCATGAATTTTCCCTACTTATTCATGTATCTTTTCGTTTGTTTGTTTGTTTGAGACAGAGTCACACTCCGTCAACCAGGCTGGAGTGCAGTGGCGCGATCTCTGCTCACTGCAACCTCCGCCTCCCGGGTTAAAGCGATTCTCCAGCCTCAGCTTCCCAAGTAGCTGGGATTGTAGGCACCCACCACTGCACCTAATTTTTTGTATTTTTAGTAGAGATGGGGTTTCACCATGTTGGCCAGGCTGGTCTTGAACTCCTGACCTCAGGCGATCCGCCCGCCTCAGCCTCTCAAAGTGCTGGGATAACAGGCGTGAGCCACAGTGCCCGGCTATTCATGTATCTTTTTATCAGAAGTAATTATGGACTCCCTTTCTCCCTGGCCTAACTGGAATCTGTGGACTCTGTGGCATGCTATGTTTTCTGGTTGGAATGGGATTACTGAGTCAGGAAGCTGTACCCTTCTGGTACATTCCCAAAGAATCTAACACATCACTTTGAAGCCTCAGTCCCCTCCCTCTCTGGTGAGCCTTGGCGTGTTATCAAATGGTTTCCTTGTTTCATGCAGAAGGGCTGATGAGGAAAACACTGTGCCCTTCATTGACTGGCATTCATACTTGCTCTACTGAGAGAGAAAAGAGGCCTTATACCATCACCCAGGAAGGTCGCAGCTCCCATTTCTGATGGCCACTCAGTTGGTAGCAGATCAGGCTTCCCTCTGCCTTCTTAGCTTCCAGGGCAGGATACAGCTTCCCAACTCAGTAATCCCTTTCCAACTGAAAACTTAGAATGCCACAGCATTCACAGATTTCCACTTACAGAACCTCCTCTACAGTGTATTTTCCAGACCCAATTGTTTTATTTTTAAATCCACAAACTTTTATTATTTCATTGTAACTAATTCTGACCATCATATCATAGACTTTTCCTCCCTTAAAACACACACACACACACACACCTGGGTTTCCTCAAAAATCTAAGCCTGTCCATGGAAGGAACATCATCATCCTGCCAGTGACAATGGATACAAGGCAGAAAAGGACTCTGCAAGCTGGTGGGAGGGCAGAGAGAGGGGATGGGGGAATCAGGACAAGATATGGTCAAGGGTGTGTCCAGGCACACCATCCTACCTGGCCTCGAGGTATTATCCACCAATGTGGTCAAGCGAACCCCAAAAAACCAGACCCAGTAACCAAGGTAGCTCTGCCTGCTTCCCTTGTTCATGACCTTAGGCCCCAAAGCTAGAGGGCTCACAAGAACATGACCAAGAAAGGAAGTCAGAGGTATATTTATAAAACTAACAAAAGGAAGCCCAGAAATCATCTTTGGAAACCTAGGAAGTCTCTGGAATCTTAGAACCTGCAGAGACCTCCCCTTCAACAGAAATGGAATTTTCAGAGAAAACATCAAGACTTTAGGGAGGTAGATTCACTTAACCAAAGAACATACAGACCCCATAAATGTTCACCCTGGCCAACAGTCTCCCTGCTCAGGGCATCTGAAACAGAACTACCACATTTCTACCCATCACAAACCCAACCACAGACTATGGGTGCCAGAAGGGCAAGAAGGGAGGGTCCAGCCCCTAGAGTAACCCAGTGATGGATCCCAAAGGGCCACACCTGATCCTGTAATGTGAAATTGGTGTCCTCAAGCTCAGACATCTGTTTCTGGGAGAGAAGAGGAAAAGGAGAGGATCAGAAGGAGTCCTCAGGCTTCCAAAAAGGATAGAAGTGTGTTCATATCTTCCACTATGGAAATACAATTGGGTCTGGGTTCTTGAGAGCCTGTGGATGGGTTAGGCAAGGCCAGGGGTCCCCCTCCAAGCAATGCTCCCGAGCTCCAAAATGAAATCTCTGGGTTCCTTTCCAAAATATGAACTTGATTTGTATGTTCTTTTCTTCAAACGTGGAAAAGACGAGCTCACTGCAATATTTTTTCTCAATTTTCTTTGGAACCAAGATTTGACCCCAGGAGCCAATCCAAGCATCATGTGTTTGGTGAACCTTTCCCTCGCCCTGTATCCCCAAAACTCAGCACAGGGCCTGGCTCAGTACAGGCAATCACTAGATGTCTATTGAATGAATGAGTTGCTTGTGGGCTCCTAGAGCAGAGTGAGACGCCAAGCTTCACATTCTTTATAGGCATAGCATATCTCAGGGTAACTTTCCTGTGCTGGTGTTTGATTTGGCCATGCCTGCTTCCTAATGGGCTGAAAGACATGCCTTGTGTGTCTCCCTCTGTTGGAACAGTGTTTACTACATGGCTTTCTGCCTACAGGCCCAAGGCCAACAATCTAGCCCATGAGTTAATGACTTTCAGCAGCAAAGAAGCCCAGTAGACCTTTGAAACAGTCTACTACTCTCAACCAGGCAGCAGGGCAACCTTAACTTTTTCACTGCAAAAGGGCAGACTAATATAGGCAGAACTGGATTTGTAATAAGAAATGAACACACTCTATCTGGTGGTAACGGTAAGATGAATCATTTCCAGGATCCGAGAAAATCTTACACCAGTGTTTATGTAGTAGAAGCTCCTTCATTTGGAGTCTGCTAAAGGCAGGGGGTTGCAAGACATTACAGCTATGCACTTACAGAGCCTAACAAGTAGTTGCCATACTGCTCATAGAGACCTGACAAAGGGTCAGAGAAAGTGGCTAGCTCTGCCTGGCGTCTGTCTCAACATCTTTGCCAACACATGCTTCACTTCATCAAGAAAGAAAGAGGGAAACTTCTGCTTCCAGCTATGATGGAGTAGTTGGTACCAGTCTAGCCCTCCCGCCACGTGTTAGTTTGCTATTGCTATAAAGGAATACCTGAGGCTGGGTAATTTATAAAGAAAAGAGGTTTACTTTGGCTTATGGTTCTGCAGGCTGAACACGAAGCATGGTGCCAGCATCTGCTTCTGGTAAGGGCCTCCGGATGCTTATAATCATGGCAGAAAGCAAGTGGGGAGCAGGTGCATCACATGACAAGAGAGGGAACAAGGGTGGGAGGAGGTGCCAGGCTCCTTTAAACAACCAGCTCTTGCATGAACTAACAGAGCAAGAATGCGTTCATTACCATGGGGAGGGCATCAAGCCATTCATGAGGGACCTGCCTCCAAGACCCAAACATCTCCCACCAGGCCCCATCTCCAACACTGAGGATCACATTTCAACATTAGATTTCGAGAGTCAAACTATATCAGGCCAGGCACAGTGGCTCACGCCTGTAATCTCAGCACTTTGGGAGGCCAAGGTCGGGGGACCACTTGAGGTCAGGAGATCAAGATCAGCCAAGGCAACATGGCGAAACGCTGTCTCTACTAAAAATACAAAAATTAGATGGGCAGTAGTGGTGTGCCCCTGTAATCCCAGTTACTCTGGAGGCTGAGGCAAGAGAATCACTTGAGCCTAGGAGGCAGAGATTGCGGTGAGCCGAGATCACGCCACTGCACTTCAGCCTGGGTGACAGAGGGAGACTCCATCTCAAAAAAAAAAAGAAGTTATCATTGATAGAACCTGGGTAAAGTGTACATAGGACCCCTGTATTATTTCTTCCAACTGCATGTGAATCTACAGTTTATCTCAAAGTAAAAAGGTTATATATACTCATAATATTTTATACATTAATTATTAAATATTAAAATATATGATTAATATATTAAAATGTTTATAATATTAAATTCATATATAGCTAGATCAATATCTGGAAACACCACCAACATCCATTAACAGGAGAATGCATAAACAAATTTTGGTTTATTCACTCAATGAATACTACTCAGTGTTATTGATGAATCTCAGCAATAAAAAGGAATGACTATTGATAATTCAACAATATAGATGAATCTAAAAATTAAAAGCAAAAATATTATATAGACCAAAAGAAGCTAGACACAAAAGAACATACACTTTTGATTCTATCTATCTGAAATTCTAGAACAGGCAGAACTTATCTATTGTGATAGAAATCAGAAAGTAGTTACCTCTGGAAGATCAGTGAAGAATTGCCTAGAAAATGGCACTAGGGAATTTTCTGGAGTGATGGAAATATCTTTTATCTTGTTTGGGGGTGGCAGTTACAAAGATATATACAGCTGTCAAAACTGATTAAATGTTTAAAATCTATGAATTTATGTATGTAAAGTATACCTCAATAAAACAGAGCTGTAATTTCCTCAAAAAAAAAATAACTTCATGAAAAGATACCATTCTGAAAGTGACAAGGCAAGTCACAGCATACAAGTGGCTGTTTATCGCATATAGAACTAATGAGGGCTTATATCCAGAACAGAGAACTCACACAAATAAGAAAAAGACAAACACCCCAATGGAAAAATAAGCAAGTGACTTAAACAAGCACATCACAAAAGAAGATATGCAAATGTCCAATCAACACATGAAAAATTATCAATATGATTAGTCATCAGGGAAAGACAAAGTCAAACCACAAGGAGAGGCCACTGCATATCCACCAGAATAGCTGAAATTAAGAACACTAACAATGCCAAGTGTTAGCAAAGATGCAGAGAGCAACAGGAACTTGCACAGGCTGGAAGAAATATAAATCGGGCCAGGTGCAGTGGCTCATGCCTGTAATCCCAGCACTTTGGGATGCTGAGGCGGATGGATCACTTGGGCTCAGGAGTTTGAGACCAGCCTGGGCAACATGCTGAAACTCTGTCTCTAATAAAAATACAAAAATTAGCTGGGCATGGTGGCACACACCTGTAGCCCTAGCTACTCGGGAGGCTGAAGGAGGAGAATTGCTTGAACCCAGGAGGCGGAGGTTGCCGTGAGCTGATATCACACCACTGCTCTCCAGCCTAGGCAATAGAGTGAGACTCCGTCTCAAAAAAAATTTTTTAAAGAAATATAAATTGGTCCAATCACCTTAGAAAATTGTATGACATTAGCTGTTCAAGCTGGACATACGCATTCAGCAATTCCACTCAAGTATATACCCACCAGAGATGGAAATACCCCTGCAAACAAGAAAAGACATGTGTAAGAATATTCCTAACAGTATCACCCATAATAGTATGAAACTAGAAACAACTCAAATGTCCATCAAATGTGGGTTAGATAAGCACAGTGAGTATATTTTTATAATAGAATACAATGTAGCTATGAAAATGACTGAACTGATGCTACACACTCAACTACCATGATGAAACCCACAATCTAATGTTGAGTGAAAACAGCCAGCACAAACATGTATAATGCATGCAGTGTGATGCAATTTATCTAAAATTCCAAAACCTACTAAATGATGGTTTTACACATATATGCTTAGATAGTAAATCTAAAAAGCAAAGTGAAAAAATAATTGCCATAAAGATCAAAATGATAATTCCTTGTGGGGGAGACTGAAGGTAATAATTAGGAAGTGAGGATTGGGGGTGCTGGCAAAATTCTATTTCTCTACCTGAGCGGTGGCTAAACAGTGTTTACTTTATAATAATTTGTTAAGCTGTACATTTGTTTGATGTATTTTTCTGTAGTGTGCTATGTCATAACATAATAAAAGAAAGTTTAAAAGAATAAAAGGAGAATACACACAAATGTTGAGGGCCTAAGGGTAGAGAACCTTTGAATAATTTCTTTTTCTTACCTTCTGTAGCTGTTTCATTTTCTAGAGTAATGGGGAATTAGTGATAGAGAGCAGGGAGTATGGAAACAGACCATGCCTTAATTCAAATCCCAGCTCTCTCTCATCAGCTCCATGACCTTGGGCAACTTGCTTAAACTTTCCATGCTCCTGGCTCCTTATCTGTAAAATGAGGATAATAATAGTAACTGCCTTATTGGGTTGGTTGCACACACAGAAATGGCAAATACTCAATCTGTAGTAAGCCCTGTGTTAGCTGTTATCAGAATGTCTAAATTACCTTTATAAGGAAAAAAAAGTAAAATGCAGTTTTCAGCCTATAGCATTCATCACACTTCACTATGATTCTTTTTCTTCTCTACCTGACAGTGGGCACCACAAGGGCAGAGACAGCATTTGCCTTGAACCACTCTGTCTTCCCAGCACGCAGCACAGGGCCTGAGTAGAAGAAGTCCAGGTGTTTTCCTTTTAATGCAGTGCCATGGTCATAGTAGAGTGTGGACCCCTGAGAGTGACCCTCCACGGCCCAAGCCCTGCCTCCATCCATGCTCCCTGAGGCGAGGCTGAGGCATACATACCGTGTAGCCTAAAAGTAGCCACCTCTCTGGGGTCCTCGGTCCCCTTGCCTCTCTGCTGTCTATTCTTGGGAACAGTCCAGGGAATGATGGGAAGGACCCCTTGGCCTCTTTATTGGGAAAGGATGAGGCTGGAGAACAGGGAATGGGGTTGAGAGGCTCCAAAGGAGACCCACCTATTCCCTAATAGGACCATACATGCCTGGATGGTTCAGGAGAAACCCAGCTCTGACCAGCTGTGTGCCTCAAGGTAGTCCCAAGGGGACTAGGGAAGGCAGCCTCAGGACTGTGGGCTATCCCTCCTTGGTGGACTCAAGGCTCAAGCTGGCTCTTCTGTGGTCAGTGACATGGTGAAAACTTCCTATGCACAAAATCCTTCCACAAACATCAATCCATTTACTCTTCCTAACAGACTAGCGAGCTAATCAATCACTCATTTTATAAGGTAGGAGACTGCAACAGGCACAGCATGCTCAGACTATGGTCATCCAGCCCTGGCCTCAACCCATACCCTTCTTTCCCTCCATTTCTCCCTAGGTCTGTCTTCCTAGAAGACCAGGTAGGTACCACATGGGCCAGGATGACCTCAGTCCCAGCAAGGTGCAGGACATTCGAGTTAGCCCTCAAGACCCTTGACCCTTCCTCATTTCCAAGGAACAGTCAGGAAAAATGGCCTGGGGAGGACGCTCAGCCTAGGGGTTAGGCCCAGAGAGGGATTCCAACCCAGGCCTGTATGATTTCATGGCCCATCCTAGCTCTGGCAGGGCCCACTGCAAAGCATGGCCTCCTCAGGTGGGAGTGCTGTCCAATCCACATGCCAAGGGGAGAGAAGCACAAAGGGCCCTATGAGAAGAAAGGCAACCAGGAAGTCAAGGATCCCCAGAACATGGCATCTCTGGGTTTCCCAGCAGAGAAATGAGGCAGTTTTGAGGTTGTGAGAGAAAGAGGCATAGGGTTTCAGAGCGGAACTGTTAGGATAGGTGGAGAAAGGCTTCCTAAGTAAGGAGTAGGGTTTTTTTAATCTAGAGCCTCATTAGATTAAAAAACCCCTCGGCCAGACGCAGTGGCTCACGCCTGTAATCCCAGCACTTTGAGAGGCTGAGGCGGGCAGATCATCTGAGGTCGAGAGTTTGAGACCGGCCTGACCAACATGGAGAAACCCCATCTCTACTAAAAATACAAAATTAGCCAGGCATTGTGGTGCATGCCTATAATCTCAGCTACTCGGGAGGCTGAGGCAGAGGAATTACTTGAACCCGGGAGGCGGAGGTTGTGGTGAGCCGAGATCGTGCCACTGCATTCCAGCCTGGGCAACAAGAGCTAAACTCCATCTCAAAAAAAAAAAAAAAAAAAAAAAAAAAAAATCCCTCATGGCATAGGCACTGCATTAAAAGCAAAACACCTGGATTCCTTTTACTCAGGCCCTGTGCTGCGTGCTGGGATGACAGAGTGGTTCAAGCCAGATGCTGTTTCTGCCCCTATGGTGCCCACTGGTACCAGCTAGTACAGATGGGTCTGGGACTCCTTAGGATGGAGTTAGAAGAGAGGTGGGCTTAGACCTCATGGGGTAGAAGCTGCTGCTTACTGGTCCAAAATCAGGCTCCCTTGAGCCACTTAAACAGCCTAGACAGCAGGCCATCACCACAGACGGCTACTGAGATGTGAGTCAGAAACAGCTCCAGCTCTGAGCTCCAGTGGTGCAATTGGTTAGCATGTGGTACTTACACAGAAATAGCCCTGGTTCCATTTCCAGAATCTGTCCCAGCAACTTCCGCTCCTAACGTCGAAATGAAAACAGAATCCAGCTAATTGAAGAGAACCACCCCACATATCCTGGCTCAAGCTGTGCTGAGTCAGGCCAGACTGACAACCTCAGGACAGCCTTCTTTTCTGTTCCCTTGGAAGACATTTGGTCCTCGAAAGACTTTTAACCTTTTGAACTTCAGCTGGGAAGGATGAACTGCTTCACACTGAACCCAGAAGGGAGGCAAACTGCTGCACCAGCAAACCAGGCTGAAAGAAGGCCAAAGGGCAAAGCCAGCCCTGCTCACCCCACCCCACACACAGGATGGGGGAGAACTGGAACATCGGCAGCAGTGCCGGCAGTGATCTCCTTCACCTTCAACAGGCAGCACCTGCTCTGATGAGAACCTGGGATTTGGAGGAAGGGGTGATATCTCATACAACTAGTGTGGGCTTTAGCTTCCCGTAGAATTGTGGATGTGCACATAATGACTGACACGCTGTACTCGGCTCTGATCCCGCATTCCTCTGTGTACCCAGGACGTTAGTAGTATTGGACTCTTTGCAGACTATGTGATCTTGTGCAGAGCCTGAGTTGTCTTGGTTTTCTCCTCATCTAATTTCTCAAATACTTCATTGAATAACAATTTAAAGGGGCCTAGCAGGTGCCAGGTAGAGTAATGAGCTTGGGGCTGGAGAGCAGTAAGAGCCAGTTCCTGTTCTCAAGCAACGCACTCGGTGGGGCAAACCACACATTCCGCAAGAGCTTGCACTCACGCTCAGGAGATCACATTTAAAATCAAGAAAGCCCAGTCAAGGTATGTGGTATGGTTTAGACCTGTGTCCTGCCCAAACTTCACGTCAAATTGAAGTCCCCAGTGTTGGAGGTGGGGCCTGGTGGGAGATGACTGGATCATGGGGGTGGTTTTCTCATGGTTTAACACCATCTCCCTTGGTGCTGTTCTCATGATAATGAGTTCTCATGAGATCTGGTGATTTAAAAGTGTATAGTAAGGCCAGGCACAGTGGCTTATGCCTGTAATCCCAACACTTTGGGAGGCCGAGGCGGGTGGATCATTTGAGGTCAGGAGTTCAAGACCAGCCTGGCCAACATGGTAAAACCCCACCTCTACTAAAAAATAAAATAAAATACAAAATACAAAAATTAGCTGGGAGTGGTGGCAGGTGCCTGTAGTCCCAGCTACTCAGGAGGATGAGTCAGGAGAATCACTTGAACTCAGGAGGTGGAGGCTGCAATGAGCCAAGACTGCACCACTGCACTACAGCCTTGGTGAAAGAGCGAGACTGTCTCAAAAAAAAAAAAAAAAGAAAGAAACTGTGTAGTACATTCCCCCTTACTCTCTCTTGCTCCTGTTCCTGTCATGTGAGACAACTGCTCCCCTTTCGTCTTTCACAATGATGGTAAGCTTCCTGAAACCTCCCCAGAAGCTGAGCAGATGCCAGCATCATGCTCCCTCCACAGCCTGCAAAACAGTGAGCCAATTAAACTTCTTTTCTTTATAAATTATCCAGTCTCGGGTATTTCTATAGCAATGTGAGAACAGACTAATATAACATGCCTGCCTGTCTGCCCCACAAGTTCCAACACATTCCTTTTCAGCTAAGACACAGAAACGGGAGCTAAAAGGTAATCTATTATACCATTAGTACCAAAATCGGGTGCAGAGCTTCAGGTCTGACCAGAAAGTGAGTCTAGTCTAGGAGAAAGGAGCAGATAACACCACACAGGAGGAGGTGGCATGAGGTTGTGAGGCTCAACCGTGGCCCCTGCGTGCCTAGTCCCTAGCACTAGTCCCTAGTGCTCAAGTGCCTCTGTGAGACTCCAGGGGCATTTTTAATCAATGTATGATCTGATGCTCCAAAAGTCTGAGGCTACTTAATTGCAGCACTGTGACCTAGGTGGCTGGACCACCAGGAAGTACCCAAGAATCCCCCAATCCACTAAGGGGGATGAGCCTCCACACTCGGGGAGCCTTCCATCCCAGATAGCGACCCCAGGATGCTAGAAAGAGCACACTGATTTAGCCACTTTGCTTTTCTTTGCCATCCTACTTTGCTACAGTTCTCAATAAACTTCAGTACCTCGCAGTAAGTTGGACCTAAAGAAGAATTTAGAAATGTAAGTGGAATTCATAGAGGCAGAGTTGCACTGCTGAGAGGGACACCTGCAAGTGAATCAGGTTAGATTGCTCCCAGACATACGCTACTCCCCGTCACCACCTAAATGTCATCACTGAAATGAAACACAGAAACACACTCGTGAAATCATAGATTTATATCTTTGCCATTTATTTTTTAAAATCTTATTCAAAATATTAAATAATAGTTTCAGATATGAAAAAAATTACTGCAATAAAACGGTTCAGGGGTATTTCCATTGTGCTTCCCTTCCCTATTAGGAAAGTACACTGTCCGCCCAAGAGACAGGATGGACGGCCTTCTTCCAGCTCTACATAAAGCGCAAGCCCACTGGCTCACCCGGGTCCTGCTTAACATATATTAGGGCTATGTTTTCTAAAAAGCTGTAGTGACACTTGTAAGTCAACCATGGTTCAAATCACATATTTACATATTGATCAATTCTTTATGATAGAAAGACAGACATAAATGAATCCCATAGTAAATACTTTCCAGTTGCCATAAAAAACAAAAACAAAGAAAACAAGTGTGGGGGAAAAAAGGTAATTGTACACAAATATCCTTTATGTATACAAACAACTTCATTCAGGTATAATTTTAATTTGAAAGACCTAGGTACAGTATTATTTAAGTGATAATGACCCCTAAGATTTATTCAAATTTACTGTAAAATAATAAACGAAGTAAACGAATCTGATATAATTTAAACTCTGCCCATTGCTTGAAACCTTGGAGGAACCCATGCTACAATCAATTGCTAACTAAAAGCAATTGTACATGTATTTAACATTTTACCAGTTTCTGCTTCTAAATTTAATATAGTAATTCCAACCAAAAAAATAGTATCTCTGTAACATTTTATCTATGTCCACTGCAAGCTGCAGAGTCTCTGTTGCCAAGATTTCTTGACACATTTGATGTTTTACCTAAAATTGTGGTCAGATTGAGCAATATCATTATCCTAAATTATGTTTAAATTATCTAAAAATATCCAAAGCAGTTTTCTTGGAAGAAAAAAAAATATTACTCAAATCCAAAGCATTATCACACATATCCTTGTACATTACAGTTTGGGAACAAAAAAAAAATGTGGATAAAAAATAGTATTTGAATGGCGGAGAATGAATGTGAGTCAGCAGTAACAGATATGTCAGAATTTAGTTACAAGTTTGGGATCTTTTAAAAGTAGCATCACTAATACTTCCAGAAGAAGCATAATAAATCTAAAACAATAAAAACTAACAGTGTAAATATAAGGTAATGTTTAACTCACATTTTGGACACCTGATTAAACTCAGCTCTAAAAGTACAGATAAAAAATTATATACTCGTTTGTGACATTTAATTTCCAAAGCACCAAGGCAAAAGAGAGACTCACCTCTCATTTAAGTACCAATTGCCTATGGCAAACATCTGCACAATATCATATAAAAAGTCAAGCAAATAAAATTACATAAGCAAATTCAAATCACAGTGCTTTAAAAAATATAATCATTGGTAATCTTCAAAGAAGGCATTGCCTCATTAACATTCTGATCTAGGCGATGGTATTCCACTGTTTTGGAACAAAGGCCATCACGCCATTTCCTGCTTTGAACCAGAAGAAAAATCTGGAAAACAAAAGTCATTAAATATGCAAAAGAGAAAACAGAATATGGTAAACATTTTTATAACAAGTAAAATATCTCTCTTCTAGGTTTCTAAATATAAAACACAAAATATCAACAACAAAAAAGCTATTTTAGGCCGAGGCAGGCAGATCACTTGAGCCCAGGAGTCCGAGACCAGCCTAAGCAACATGGTGAAACACCATCTCTACAAAAAATACAAAATTAGCCAGGCATGGAGGCGCTTGCCTGTAGTCCCAGCTACTCAGGAGGCTAAGGTGGAGGATCACTCGAGCCCAGGAGGCAGAGATCACAGTAAGCCATGACAGCACCACAACACTTCAGCCTGGGTGACAAAGCAAGACCCTGTCTCAAAAAAAAAAGCTATTTTGCTTTCCATCTTGTAAACAAGGCTAAACAGTGCTTCTCAAATTTCAATATATATAGGAATGTTTGTTAAAGACTCAGATTCCTAGGCTCTATCTTCAGAGACTGAGTTAGTACTTGAGGTGGAGCCCAGGAACCTACTTGTTTAACAAGTCCCTTTGATGTTCATAATAGAGATGGCCAAACACTAAACAGTGGGATATAATAGCAGCAGCACTCAAGGTTATGTCTACCCATAAACACTTACAAAGCTAGCAATATAGCACTAAATACAAATAACCAGAAGAGTTGGTTGGTTTGCTTTTTTTTGAACTATTATTAGAGTCACTGATTCTCAAAGCAGGAAGGCATTTTGAAATTATCAGGTCCAGTTTCACTATTTGTCAGGTAAGGAAATCAAGGCCCCGAAGGGGAAGGTGGCTTACAGGGTTACAAAGCAAGTTACAATAAAGTCAAGAACTGAGACTTCCTGACCAGTAAGTATTAAAAAGGAACTGTGTGTTTGATCTCCCTTTAAGGATTTTAAAAGGCTTAACTATTCAGCTTTGGGACTGTACAGTGCCAACATGTACCCTCACACTAAATGTGATGTATCCTGTCCTATAGATGTCTCTTGTGCCTCATGTAATCCAGCAAACTGGTAACAGCACAGAAATGTTCATCACAATATTATTTCTGAACCAAAAATTGTAAACCATGAATCTAATATGTTTTTAGCCAGGCACAGTGGCTCACGCCTATAATCTCAATTACTTGGGAGGCTGAAGTGGGAGGATTACTTGAGGCCAGGAGTTCACCAGCGTGGACAACATAGCAAGATCCTGTCTCAAAAAAAAATAATGTTTTTAAAGAATATTAAGGATATGGAAAATGGTCATGATTGGTCAGGACATAAAACTCTATGAGATAGCTGGGTGCAGTGGCTCATGCCTGTAATCCCAGCATTTTGGGAGGCTGAAGTGGGTGGATCACTTGAGGCCAGGAGTTTGAGACCAGCCTGGCCAACATGGCAAAACTCCGTCTCTACTAAAAATACAAAAATTAGCCAGGCGTGGTGGCCTGCGCCTGTAGTCCCAGTTACTCAAGAGGCTGAGCCATGAAAATCGCTTGAACCTGGGAGGTGGAGGTTGCAGTGAGCCGAGATCGCACCACTGCTCTCCAGCCTGGGAGACAAAGTGAAGCTCTGTCTCAAAAAAAAAACAAAAAAAACCAAAAAACTCTGTGAGATAAAATTCCTTAAAAATCATTACATACACCTATATGTATAAATTATATGCACATTTATAGACCAGAAATACACCAAAATGTTAATGCTGAGAAGTAGTTTAAATTTTCTTTTCTAAACTCTTCTGTTTTCTGAATTCCCTAAAATAAATGTGTAACACTTTATAACCAGAAAAAAAATCAAAAGATTAAGTTCAATGTTAATAAATTAAAAGACAAATATTAAATTAACATTTTCTCCACAAGTATTCCTACTGAAGTAATGATGCCAAATTAAGACATAAACTCTTAAAAAAAAAATCACTGGGCTTTGGTATTACTCATTAAGAAATAGGACTATTTCTTTTTTTAGAAGTACATACATTCAAGCATTCTGTCTGCAGTGTGTTAAAATACACAATAGATTTACATGCTGATTAGACATCTCAATATTTTACTATGAATTTAAACTTCACTGAAAAAAAGGAAAGAAGGCTGGGCATGGTGGCTCATGTCTGTAATCCCAACACTTTGGGAGGCTGAGGCGGGAGGACTGCTTGAGCCTGGGAGTTCAAGAACAGCCTGGGCAAAATAGCGACACCTCGTCTCTACAAACAATAATAATTTTTAAATTTTTAATTTAATAATTTTTAAAAATTAGCCAGGTGTGGTAGTGTGACTCTGTAGTCCCACCTACTCGAGAGGCTGAGGCAAGAGAATCACTTAAGCCTAGGAGGTCGAGGCTCCAGTGAGCTGTGATTGTGCCACTGTACTCCATCCAGCTTGGTGACAGAGTGAAACCCACTACACTTTTTTTTGCAAAAAAAAAAAAAAAAAAAAAAAGAACCATGAATCATCAAAAGCATTATGACTGAAATAATAAAGGGCTAAAAAAATCCCAAACCTACCTTCCTTTTGTTGTGATATGTAATGTAAACAACAGCAATGCAAAAAGCAAAAATAATAAGATGAAAAAAGAAATGGCTGTCTTCCTCTTCTATATTTGAGGATGGCATCTTAAAAGATTTCACTGACTGTTCAATTTCCATGTAACCCCTGTTTTCTTCCAAGGTGTCATCAGACTCGTCGTCATCCCTGGGGCCCGTGGTCCAGTCATAGTCTGGTTCTCCATAATCGCCATTGTCTAGAGTGTCTTTGGCTGTGGATGGAGAACTGTTCAGCATGAGAAGATCCTCCTCCTCTATACTAGGATCTTCATTGTTATCAGCTTCCTCTTGAGACAGAGGAGTAGGCGAGGGATGAGGGGCCACAGATGCTCCTCCACTTTTCTTGGTACTCGTCGTGGGAGGGAGGGTGGTGCTGATTTGGGAAATAGAAGGTTTGGTTTGGTTTTCATGTGTTAAAGCATTCACATTTGGGGTAGAAATATGTGAGTTGAGTACGGTTGGGCTCGGTGAATCAGTCCGTGATACAACTGAAACAAACAAAGAATATCAAACTGAAATCTCCAACTTTATCTCCACCAAGCTAAAAGCATATTTACCCAAATTTTACACTAAGCATTTCTCTCTGCTACATTCCTATAACTTTCTCGAAAACTAGTTATTAAGTCTCAATAGCCAGCATTCAGTTACATTTCTTCTTAGTCAGTTATTCTTCAGATAATAATTGCTTTGCTAGATACTAACAATTTAAGCAGCATAAAAGACCTACTGCATTATACAGCCTGCCACCAAAAGAAAACAAAAAGGTCTGACTTTAAGTCACGATGGCAAAGTTCACATACAGCCCTCACCCATCCCCTCTGTTTTCATTTCATAAAGGGTGTGGATTTCAGTTACCTTGTCCAGACTTTACCTGATCCCTAGAACAGACCAGAAAGTGGCTGATTCTCACTCAAGTAGGTCCCAAAAAAGATATGGAGTTTGGACCTAAATACTTTCAACACAACGTAACAAATTCAGGGGAAGCTATAGGCATGCTGTAGATAGTAATTCTAAGTGATACTTGAACTAGAGGACTCCCTCTCCTAAATTAAAAAAAAAAGAAGGATCCTTACAAAGAAGAAAAAACTTCTAAAGGAGAAGCATCCGAAACGGGAACCTGAGAGCTAAGTGACAACTAGACTATTTTGAAGATGAGGGAAGGCATCTAGGTATAGCAAATGACACCAAATACACACACATTCTTATTTCCCTGTGCTGCTACCTACTCAGCATAGTTTACTAAAGGTAAAATTCTTTACATAAGAATTCTTACTATTCTTTTACCAAGAAGAATGAATAGAGGAAGATTCCAGAGGAATCCCTGCCGAAATTTAACCATCTCTAATTTATAATCTAATGTAATATCTGTTGAAGAACTTCAAGGACCTCTACTACACTAAAAAAATAAAATAAAAACCTCTGTCATGTAGATCTAAACATATTCAGACAATATTTTAAAGTCTATCACATTAAAGTAAAATATTTTATAGGGGTAAGATTAAACCAAGTCATTCTAGTGCTTTCAGAAACATGTGCATTCACACAAGTTAACAATCCAACAGACAACCCTTTCTTCATGTGAATACACTCTGGTTTGTGTACCACAGTTGACATCCATTTTGTGTAGAAAAAAAAGAAATAGCTGGTGTCAATTAGAATGAACAGAGGATCTCAGAAATATAATGTAGTAAGTTAGTTTAAAAAAAAAAAAAAAAAAAAAAAAGGCCAGGCCCTGTGGCTTACGCCTGTAATCCCAGCACTTTGGGAGGTCGAGGCAGGCAGAACATGAGGTCAGGAGCTCGAGACCATCCCGGCTAACATGATGAAACCCGGTCTCTACTAAAAAATACAAAAAATTAGCCAGGCATGGTGGTGGGCACCTGTAGTCCCAGCTACTCGGGAGGCTGAGGCAGGACAATGGCGTGAACCTGGGAGGTGGAGGTTGCAGTGAGCCGAGATGGCGCCACTGCACTCTAGCCTGGCCGACAGAGCAAGACCACATCTCAAAAAAAAAAAAAAAAAAACCAATAAATTAGTAAAACTCTCTCTTTTTTCCCTTTTTTTTTTTTTTTTTTTTGACAGGGTCTCACTCTGTTGCCCAGGCTGAAATGCAGTAGCACAAACATAGCTCACTGTAGCCTCGACCTCCTGGTTTCAAGCCCCCCATGTAGCTGGGACCACAGGCACATGCTACCCTGCCTGGCTTTTTTTATTTTTCATATATTTGTCCAATGCCACATGCAATTTTTTTTTTTTTTTCGAGACAGCATCTTGCCATGTTGCCCAGGCTGCTCTCATATTCCAGGGCTCAAGAAATCCTCCCACCTTGGCCTCCCAAAGTGCTGGGATTACAGTAAAACTCTTAAAACATTTTCAATAATTGAGTTCCTTGAAATTTTTTACTGGAAGAAAAGAGAAATAAACAGGACCTACAACTGAGTACATTACTCAGAAAACTACTAACAGGAATTTCTGAAAATAATTTTTGCATTTATCACTTCAACTTAGTTATAATTCAAGAATTTAAAAATTATTATTTTCTGATACATTTAATTTTCCTGCCAAAGTACAAAAAACATGTTTTAAAATAAAATTTAAAATTGAAATAAGTGAGAGCCAACTAACTAAACTTAACTTTTAAAAGAACAATTTTTCCATGGGTGAGTGCCTTTAAAGGACACAAGCTGATAGGGTGGGAATGATTATAAAGAAATTTCCACCACGCAGTATAGAATTCACAGTCATCAGCAAATCCCTTCTTTCACCCTTCGCTTTCTTGTTATTACTGAAACCTGACTCTCCCTTAAGGACACATTTTCCTTTCAGCCTGTTTAAGTAATAGCTGTTTTTTCTCCCACATCCTTGAACCACTGAATCTCGAGGAGGCACAGTTCTCCTCCTCATTGCCCTTTTCAGACCATTCTCCCGTTCTTCTCCCTAAATGCCTCTAGCTTTGATTCTCTTATCTTAAGCTATAATGCACTAACTTACTTTCATCCAACTCCAAAGTCATGCCCCCTAATTCTTAATGATCTTTAGCTCCTGGCTCTAGAGTTCACTCCATCTAAGACAAGTACTCCTGCCTTGATTTCAAAATCTTTGACCTCCTCTCTTCTCATGAGTTAGCCCTCCTCTTTACCTCAGCCACTCACTCCCAGAGTCATTATTTATTATCACAATTCTTCCATAATCTCAATTTCATGCATTCTACTTGCTGGCAAGACCTCCTATCCTTCCAGTTCATTCCCTGGTATTCTCAATCCATCAACACCTACAACCCTCTAATCCTTTTCATTCCCTTACGGTCACCATCAAAACTTGCCCAATACACTCTCTTCTCTCTTTATTCAGATTCAATTCTGTGTCAGCTATTATAATTGCTTATAATCACTCTCTTACATCCATCTTCAATTCCCTTCCCCCTTGTCCACTTTGGCCCATTCACTTGGTGAGACTACACTCATCCCTAGTCATTAATAAATCAAGCTCTCTGACTACTCACATCTGCACCCAGCAGCTGAACATGGCTAGAAAAAATATACAACCATGCCACTGTTTTCATTTCATTTTAAATTCAATGCCAAAGATTCAGGTGTATGTTTAAAGCTGTTGGCAATTAAAATTGTTGGCAATCATATTTTCCTAGTCCATTTACCCTTCTACTCTCTTAGGACACCACTCACATTTTCCTCTAACCACAAACTTCAAATGTCTTCTCTGTTATCCTCATTTTCAACTGATGACATCACTTCCTAACTTTTCTAAGAAAAATTAAAAGAACTTCCAAGAACAACCAGAATTCTAGACTCATAAATCCAACCACCTACTTGACATCTCCTCTTAGATGTCTGACATTCACATTAATATGTTCAAAATGAATTCTGGCTGGCTTTCAGGAAGACAAACACACTCTTCCCTGTTTCTCCCACTAAAAACAACTAAAAGCTCTGGATATTATGTATAAAATAACACAAGAACACTCTGAAAGGTGGAAAGAACTGGGTAGAACAGTTAGAGACCTCAGGATATGTGAAACAACATGGTGGTGACTTCCTTAGGCTTTTCTTTTTACCTCATATATCCCAGGCTAAAGACAAAAAATAAAAATGGCAGACTTCAGCTCTAACATATCCATAGTGCAGTAAATGTAAATGACCTAAATACATCGATTAAAAAACAGAGACTGGCAGACTCAACTACATGATGTCCATAGAAAGCTCATTTTATTTTTTTCTTTTTGAGACAGGGTCTCGCTTTGTCACTTAGGCTGGAGTGCTGCACAAACACATTCATAGCAGCTTTATTCATAATAGCCAAAAACTGGAAACAATCAGGCATCCTTCAACAGATAAATAAAGTGTAGTCTACCTATACCATAGAATATTACTCAGCAATTTAAAGGAACAAACAACCAGGACTGGTGGCTCACACCTGTAATCCGGGCACTTTGGGAGGCCAAGGCAGGTGGATCACAAGGTCAGGAGTTCGAGACCAGCCTGGCCAAAATGGTGAAACCCCATCTCTACCAAAAATACAAAAATTAGCTGGGTGTGGTGGTGTGCACCTACAATTCCAGCTACTCTGGAGGCTGAGACAGGAGAACTGCTTGAACCTGGGAGGCGGACGTTGCAGTGAGCCGAGATCGTACCATTGCACTCCAGCCTGGAGTGCAAGACTTCCTCTCGAAAAAAATAAAAGTTAAAATTTAAAAAGGAACAAACTATTGACACATGTAACAACCTAGGTGAATCTTCAGAGAATTATGCTAAGTGAAAAAAGGTCAATCCCAAAAGTTACATACTGTATTATTCCATTTATGTAAGATTCTCAAAATTACCAACTTATACAAATGGATAATTTGTGGCTACCAGGAGTTCAGGAGGGGTGAGGTAGGAGGGAAGTGGGGTGGCTTTATAAGGGCAATATGAGATATCCTTGTGGTGATGGTAATGCCCCGTATTTTGACTGTACCAATGTTAATATCCTGGTCGTGATATTGCACTATTGTTTTGAAAGACGTTACTATTAGGAAAACTGGGTAGGGGATATGCAGGATCTCTATATTATTTCTTACAACTGCCAAGTGAATCTATAATTATCTCAAAATAAGTTTAAATAAATTCCTATGCCCCACTCAAAAAACAAAAAAACTTGTTCTACTTAGTCTCCATCTCAATTAATGGCAACTACATCTTTCTAGTTACTAAAACTAAAAACCTTGGAGTTGTCATTTTTTTTAACATCCCACATCCAATCTGTTATTCTGACATATGCAGCATTTGAGGGCTTTTCACCCTCCACTGCTCCTGCCTCGTCCAAGTAACCGTTATCTCACATGGATTATTACAATAGCCTCCTAATTAATCTGCCTGCTTCCACCCTAACTTCTACTGTCTATACTCAACAAAGCAGCCAGAGTCATTCTGTCAAAACTTAAATCAAATGTTACTCCTCTACTTAAGACCCTCTAGGGCCATCCATTTCTCACAAAAGTGAAAGTTTTTATAATAGCCTTCAAGATCCTACATGATCTGGCCCCCATTACCTCACTCTCATTATCTTACTAATCTCCCTAACAGCTCTGTCCCCATTACCTACTTAATAGATAGCAGGCACTCAATAAATATTTATTGAATATGCTCTCGATTCAACTCTCACCACAAATCCCACACCACATCCTACATAGCATCTATGCACCTACTGCACTCCCTCAAGAGCCCATGCCATGGTTCTCAGCAAAACGCCACTCATTCTTCTAAGGATACCCCCAATATCACCCTATTCATTGTTTAACTCCAATACCTAGCACCAAGTAGGAGCAGAATATGTCTTAGTCAAGCAGTAAAATCTTGGAAGTAATACACAAATACAGCACAAGAAAAAACAAATAATTGATCTGAAACATGTAATACAAAGGCTATCAACTTACTCAAACTCCTTCAAATCAGAGAAGTTGATTAAGTCAGATATGAAGAGTATTCAGAACAAAGGTACAACTCTGACTTTACGGATTTAACTGTTGACCTTCTATGAGCATATAAATAAGACTTCTAAATCTTCCCTTTCCTAATTGATATTACCTCTCTACTTGAAGCTTAACATTTTAAAAATAAAGCTTAGGCCGGACACGGTGGCTCACGCCTGTAACCCTAGCACTTTGGGAGGCCAAGGCAAGCGGATCGCTTAAGCACAGGAATTCAAGACCAGCCTGGCCAACATGGCAAAACCCCATCTCTACAAAAATACAAAAATCAGCTGAGCACGGTGGCAGGCACCTGTGGTCCCAGCTATTCAGGGGGCTGAAGTGGGAGGACTGCTTGAGCCCAGGAGGCGGAAGTTGCAATGGGCCAAGTTTGTGCTACTGCACTCCAGCCTAGGCGACAGAGCAAAACCCTGTCTCAAACAAACAAACAAAAAAGGCTGGGCACAGTGGCTCAGGCCTGTAATCCCAGCACTTTGGGAGGCCAAGGCGGGCGGATCACGAGGTCAGGAGATTGAGACCATCCTGGCTAACACGGTGAAACCCCGTCTCTACTAAAAATACAAAAACTAGCCAGGTGTGGTGCGCGCCTGTAGTCCCAGCATACTCGGGAGGCTGAGGCAGAAGAATCACTTGAAACCGGGAGGCGGAGGTTGCAATGAGCCGAGATCACGCCACTGCACTCCAGCCTGGCAACAGACTCAAAAAAAAAAAAACAAAAAACAAAACTTTATAAATTTAATTCTCCCCTTCTACTGGTCCCTTTTTAAAAACTGCCCTAAAATAAAACTATATCAGCATTTCTTAAACTTAAGAATGCAGAGGACCCCGAGAACTCATTCACACACTGGTTTGAGAAACAATGCCTTAAAAATGAAATGCATTATACATTAAGTTTAGGTGATCATTTGGGGACAATATAATGGCAAATGTAGAGAACCAGGCATTTTTGAAATGGCATGACCAAGAATTAGTCACCCAGTGACCCAAACTGCTTATGTTAAGTTTTTAGACTTGATCAAAACAAAAACATAAAACAAAAATTCTTACAGACTGATGAACATATAACCAAGCATTGACAGTTTTTAAAACCTAATATGGAACAAATTTAAATAAATCTAATGTGGTAACCTTCTACCTTTGTAAACTCACTTGAAATTTGGAACTCAACACATTCTAGACTAATTTTCTTATTACAGGAGTGACTACTTTGAAATTATAAGGTATGCTTACAAAAAATACTTATATCCCAAGCTACACTGTAGTGCAATGGAGCTGCTCGCCTATTAAAGACATGTATGTTCGTTTTCATTTAGCTTCTTTTCAGGACAGAATAATCTGAATTTATGACATTTTAAACTGGTGTATGTAAAGACTTAATTTAAAAGATAAAGATTCTCTAAAATGTCTCAGTATAGTTAGAGAAATATTTATAGGGCTCTAACAAATAAAAGCAGAGACTAAAGGACACTTAACAGTCCACATTCTGCCTCACTTCTTGCCCAATTTTCAACCATCTCTTAGGGGAAAAAAGCTGTTTCTGAAACTACAGTTGCCAGATATATATCCCTTAAGCATTCCAGCAGGAAATATAAATGTTTGTGTTTTATTTTTCTTAGATGATTAAATGGCCAAAACAATTAAGCTACTTAAGTACTTTAGGAACGGGAATATCTGCATCAACCAGGGAAATCCTCATTACATTTCACTAATGATAAAAGGTCCTTAGGAAATGGACAGCAGTCCTTCCTCAGAGACTGCAAAGACTTCTGGGAGGGCGTCCAGTTAGCAACACTGAAATGTTGCTGAGGAAACATAAGTATGTACCCACAGTACTGTCGCAGAGGAATGTAGGGCTGGACAGGCCCTGTTGGCAAGAAAGAAAACACTATACCAGGTTACACTGTTTTGCAGCTGAAAATTCAAATTTAGGGAGAAACGCAGGACTGTGTCTTGGCCTGAAAGAAAAATGGGACTACTAAACAAAATACCGTTTAATCCTTACAAGTTCTTAATAGTGGATTTTTCCCACCAAGTATCAGGCACTGGTTTACAGATTTCCTAATTTCTCAATAAAAGCCTTCAATCTCTTGATTTCACCATGCAACATTTGCAAGAAATGAAATATTTTATCAATCAAATCCTACAGATGCATTAAAACGAGGCAGGGTTATCCTGGTTAACTCGGAACACAGGGAAGAGGAATCATGATCTCCCTTGTCTCCAAACTCCTCTCTGCCTCCCAAGCCTTCAGGGGCCCAACGCCCCAGTACTCTGAATCTTTATCAAACACCAGAACCTCCCAGTCTTCAAATATGCACCAGTACCCTAAGACAGCTCTTTCCCTTTCACTTTCCCTCTCGGAAATATTCCATTGGTTCAGTCCAGTCACTGGATTACTGCCCCTGCCCGCCTCGGTCTTTACCACTGACCTCTCCCATTCTGGAAAACCCCCACCTTTCCTTGGTCCTGCAAGATTCCTGAGTCCCCCAAACTCAGGACCCTTTCCAGACACCACACCCCCAGCCCCGGCCACCTCCTCAGCCCCTGTCGCCACCCTCTCTTCCAGAGTCTCCTAACTTTCCGATCCAAGAAATTTTGGAGACCCCACCACCGCCATTCCTTGTGGCAGCCCATTCTTCAACGATCTCTAGGCGCTAACACCACTCCTCCCTCCCCGCCCATCTACACACCCTGCTGCCTGCTCCCTGGGTTCCTGCATCTCTCAAGGACCCCGCTTCTCAGGCCCCTTGGAGACCCTACCACCTTGGACCCCTTCAGACACCATACCCTCCGTCCTCAGGCCCGCGGAGACCCTGACCCAACCAGACACCGCCGTCTGCTCCTGACACTTGGAAGCGCCCTTTCCCTGGCCCGGCCTGTCTCCTGCCCTGCGCCCGAGCCCTCCTAGCTTTCCTAAGCCCACACTGCCGCCGCGCCCCCTTTACCACTGGATAGAGCGGCGGACACAAGCAGGAGCGCCAAGACCAACGGCCGCGCCAACCCCACAAGGGCTTGGATGGCCGACCCGGGCAGCAGTTTCGCTTGTGCTGGCCCCCTCATCCTCTTCGGGACGGCAGCGGCCATAACGGACTCGGCTGGGAGCCTGCGCTGTTGCTAGGCTCTACGCCATGAGGTCAGACGCCGCGGCCCTCGGCACATACGTCCCAGCGTGGTGACGTCGAAGCCTGGAGAAGTGCTCTGGAAACCGGAATAAGAAGGAAGGATTGCAGGGAGGAGGGAGTTGCAGCTAGGCGAAAGTGGGGACCGCCACACAGTTGGCTGCGGATTAAAGGTAGGGTGTGACGTGCTGAAGAGGGCCAAAGCGAGCCCCTCCCTGCCGCCTGCGTGATTGGGTACTATACAGCCAAAAATAGCGTTTTTAGCCATTTTAAAAAGGAAGATCCAGCTGTAGAACAGACTGATCACGAAAGCGAAGTAACTGCTCTTCCTCTCTCAAAGGCGAAAGAAACACAAATGTTAAGTAGTCCTATTTCGGTGATGGGATTATAAGTAATTTTTAAAAATCTTTCCCGACAGTCATTTATTTTTTTCAACAAAGATTTAGCACCTCTCCCTATTTAAGATACAGCAGTGAACAAAAAGAACCCCCCCCCCCCCCCGCCTTGGCAGTTTATTTTCTTGTGAGGGCAAATATGGTGTAAAATACACACTATACAAGATGATAAAGATATTATGGACCGGCCCTAGTGCAGTGGCTCCCAGCACTTTGGGAGGCCGAGGAGGGCAGATCACCTGAGGTCCGGAGTTGGAGACCAGCCTGGCCAACATGGAGAAACCCCGTCTCTACTAACAATACAAAAATTAGCCAGGCGTGGTGGCGCGTGCCTGTAATCGCAGCTACTCGGGAGGCTGAGGTAGGAGAATCGCTGTAACCCGGGAGGTGGAGGCTGCAGGGAGCCGAGATGCCACTGCACTCTAGCCTGGGCCACAGAGACTCCGTCTCAAAAAAAAAAATTATGGAGGAAAAGAAAGGAAGGTAGCTAGGAAGTAGAGGTGAGGGGCTGCCATTGAAAATAACTTTCAGATTTCCTAAAATAAGCTTCTCTTTTTAAATTTTGTTACTTGAAATCCCCAGTATATAAAAATGCAAACTTACAAATTCCAAGAAGTTCACCTAGGGCCCTGGCGCCATACTTTGCTCTGTGTGTACGTTCTGTAAATGTCTCCTTAATAAACAGATACAGGCTTCAATTCATAAAAGTTCCATTTGATCAATTTCAGGAAAATCAATGTGACGTTAAGCAAGACATTTATTGTGCCCACAGCTTCACCATTCTGGTCTCTATGATTCCCTGCGAAGATTGCTGTTATCCCCCAGAGACACAGCTGAGCTGTCTCTCTAAAGGGCCTGTGTTCTACTCCTGAATCTGGTTTCCCCTAAGCTTTTATCTCACCCTGGTGACAGCTCAGAAACACACAAACTCTGTGTTAAGAAAACTAAGAAGTCATTCATCTGCACATTTCCCGAAATCCCCCAGAAGCCCATATTAGACTGAATGGTGTCGTTATTGCAAACTCTCCACTTTAGCCAAGGTGCAAAGTCCTCCCAGTACCCCAGGAGCTTCCCTTCTCTGAGCTGTACTTAAGTTTTCTGTAAAACCACTCAGTTCAACAAATGAGCTTCTCAATCTTAGTTTCTGCTTGTTGACTTTAATCTATAATAAACACACTGCAGTCCTCTTCCCTGACTCATTGTCCACTTTGTCCATTTGTGTCCTCATACCAGATTGTCTCAATTAACTGGTGAGATATTATGAACTCAAAGCATTTTGCACAATGATATTCCAACATGCTGCATGCAACAGGCAGACAATAAGTAACTAGTGAGGGAAATATTCCCTCATACTCAAGAGAACCCTTTATACATTTTTAAATATTTTAGGGCCAGGCATGGTGGCTTATGCCTGTAATCCCAAGTACTTGGGAGGCTGAGATGGGAGGATCACAGGAGCCCAGGAGTTCAAGGCTGCAGTGAGCTATGATGATGACAGTGCACTTCAGTCTGGGTGACAGAGTAAGACTGTCTCTAAAAGTAAAATATCTTAATACTGTACCTGACGTCTGACTAGATGTACCCAGCAACCACTATGTGCCATAATCTCTGGATAAATTCTATGAACATTCACTTAGAAATAGCTGCAAGTCCCTGAAGACAGTATGACAAATACTGAGGCCGACAGTTTTTGGGTGATCAGTTGCATAAAATGCTAAAATAGATGGTTCCTGTTTTGAATGTCACTTTCAAACATAGGAAAAAAAGGAATTCTGCTGAAAAATCATGAATGGAAAAAAATGTTCATATTTGTTGAAGCTGGATCATGCATAGAGTTTATTACTATTTGTGTTTCCACAATAGGCCGGATGTGGTGGCTCACGCCTGTAATCCCAGCACTTTCGGAGGCCGAGGTGAGCAGATCACCTGAGGTCAGGAGTTTGAGACCAGCCTGACCGACATGGAGAAACCCCATCTCTACTAAAAATACAAAATTAGCCGGGTGTGGTGGCACATGTTTGTAATCCTAGCTACTCGGGAGGCTGAGGCAGGAGAATTGCTTGAACCCAGGAGGCGGAGCTTGCAGTGAGCAGACATTGTGCGCCATTGCATTCCAGCCTGGGCAACAAGAATGAAACTCCGCCTCAAAAAAAAAAAAAATCCACAATCAAGTTATTAAAAACATATAAATATATGGGAGAATTCCAAAATCACCCCTTCCCATGACCCATATGGAGGGGACCTACAAACATGAAAGGATATTACCAGTGATTAGGTTACTTTACCTGGCAGTTACCTTGAAGGGAGATTACCCTCATTGGGCCTAACCTAATCAGGTGAGTCCTTAAAAGGGTTGGGGCTCTACCTGGAGGAGACTGGAAGTGTGAGAGGGATCTCACATGAGGGAGTTTTTCTGTTTCTGGCTTTGGCGATGGAGGGGACCACATGGCAAGGAATGCTGGCATCCTCTGAGCACTGAGAGTGGCTCAGCCAACAAAGAAATAGGGACCTCTATCCTACAACTGAAAGTAATTGAATTCCACCACAACCCTGAAAGCCTGGAAGAGGATGCCAAGCCCCCAGATAAAATGAGAAGACAGCCTGGTCGACACCCTAATTCCAGCATTGTGAGAAGCTAAGCAGAGTCCAGGTAGGCATGCACACCTGCCTCGCTTTGACCTGCAGAACTGTGAAATAAATGAGTGTTGTTTTAAGCTGCTAAACATATGGTAATCTGTTGTACAGCGAGTGAAAACGAATAATATATAATACACAGAGCATGAAGACAGAAAATAAATCTAAACAAATGCCCTGTTTATTTATATTTTATTAATAAAGACAACAGAAGGATGAGGTTTCAATATTTTATTCAAGTTTTTTTAAGTGTTGTTAATTACAGCATTTGAAGGGGAGGATCTAATTCCAACAAAATGGAAGACTCTAAAATGTACCCATTAAACTGCTAAAAAACAAATTGAGTGGTGAGAATACAACAGAAGTCCAATTTAGATTCTGAGTGTTGTCACCATGTGATTACAATCACACAGACACTTCCAAGCTTATAGCTGGAGCTCCTGGAAGCTATTTCATACTCTGGTGCAAGGGCAAAAAAAAAAACACAACACAAGAAGGAATAAGTCCTGAATTATTGGCTTCATCACATCCACCTTCTCCACCCCAAAATGGCACAAAAGAAACAGTTACCACACCCTGCATACCTTTTGGTGTAAAAGAGATGATGATGAACTGGGGTGGGAACAGGTCATGAAGATCTGTCTAAAAAAGTCCCATTCAGGTGAGTTTGTACACACCATCAAGCAGCGAGCCTCTCATCAATTAGGGTTAGGAAACCAAGGTTTGATTCTCAGGAAATCACAATTTCATTCATTTACTCAATATGAATTTACAAAGTGCCTACATATTATCCGCTTCCACTTGCAGCCATTTCTAGATAAAAAAGAAACCTGGCATCTCAAAGGGGCCACCAAGTTCTCCCCCAGTCTACCACTGAAAGGACCTTTTTTGGAAATAGGTTTCTTCTGTACCTCTGGAAGGGTAACATCTTAAAGCTGAATCAACTTTAACCTGGAGGGCTAACATATTTAGCAATACTTGCATCCCAGACATACAACATTAAAAGATACACTAAATTCTGAAGGTAGCTATGCTGCAAAATAGTTTAAAATTAAACAATTGTACAGTATTCATTTATGCTTGAAATTCCAGTCCTAGACCAAGCTTGTGGCCACCAGCATTGACGTTCTTGCCATCCAGAAGAGCTGACAGTGTCAGTTTAATACCTGCAGGGAGAAAAATGAGGGAGAGGAAAGGAGGAGGAATGGAGGAAAGAAATGACAAGAAAGATTAACACCAAATTCAGAACCTGTTCCAGGTATTATCAGCAGGGTCCAAACTACATGGCCCTTCAATCCTTGTTACTTAGCACTATCTGACCAACAGGTATACTACAGTGGGCTTATAAAACAACTATAATTATCCCACCGCCCAGAGAGCCTACCCAAATCTACTTCTGGAACCCCACTTTCCTTTTTCCTCTCACTGTTCCCCTCGTACAATTAGTCTATAGCACTGGTAGCATGCGGTAAGCTTCTTTGGCAATCATCCCTTTAAATGAAACCTCAATCCTGAATCCAACCTAAGGTCTTACATGTTCATGTTCATAGTGTACACACACGTGTAGTGTGCATGTACATCCACAGATGCACACAACAAACTGACATTCCCTGGAATAACCTGATTCAGGGAGTAGCTGGTAGTCTTAGATTTCCAGGGTTCAAAAGTGGTTATACACTAGAACTATAATACACCGTGGACTGGCCTAGCCAACTGTGCAGAGGAAACCTGCAAACCACTTTTCCTATTTGTCTTTTTACAGTAGGGCTGATTTATAAGTTAGTTTTGAGAATCTGCCAGAAATAAGTATCAAGCATTATGTACACACTGGAAAAAAGGATGGAAGAAAATAGTAAAGAATATGTGTTAGCCTTAGCCTTTTTCCTCCTGCTTGCTACATCTCATATTCTCCAAATGTTTTATAATGACCCCATACTCCTTTATAAACATTTAATTATACTTTACATATATCCATTTATATATACCCACTGTATTATATAAACATTTTATAAGCAATGACATAAATCAGCAAACCAGCACCACAATTTTTTTAAGATAAAGAACCGATTTCACACACAAGCAACACATACCTGGCTTTAGAGTCTGAGTGTATCCTAAACCTATCAGGCTGGAGTTGTTCACTTTAGCCTAATCAAGGAAATGACAAAACAGAGAAAACATTAAGTATAATACTTTGCACTTCCATCTCCAAAATTAGAGCTTTTTAGTCAACCAACCTTGGACTTTAGAATCAAAATTTTTTATGACCATCTTGTTCATGAGATTCATTAAATTCAATACAAAATACATCAATTTTAGGTGCATACCTTCCTGTTCAAATGGTGTGCTGAGATCTGACACCCCTCATAAGAACAAAGCAGAGAGAAGGAAGGCCTCTTAGGGGCCAGTGTCCTTTTGCTCATATAAATAATGAGGCTCCTTTTCTCTTGTTTTTAAGTGCTTGCTGTTAAGGGAGCCAAATTCGGTTCTAGTTTAGGAGACTTAAAAAGGGCTGTCCATAAATTACACAAACCAGTACAGACACCATTCTGCAACATGAGATTCCCTCATTTCACCCCAAAGAGATACAGCCTCCAGTGCCCTGTTACAATAGAAATGAGCCCAATAGGATTTACTGCAAAAACTGTGAAGTAGTTCGAGGGCCTGTGAGCAATGCCAGAGACTCTGCAAGATGCCAACTGACTATTGATTTCTTAATATGCAATGCAGGAGCTGAAAAGGAGAATGAAAAGTGAGGCGGGGGAGAATTATCAATTAGAACCCTAGATTTCAGAGTGCCCCTTTTAACAGTCCGCATGATAGAACAGGAACTGGTATTAATGGAAGAGGCTCAACAGTAAGCCAGTCTGGTTCAAATCCAGTTCCCAGCACTTTCCTGCTGTGTACCTTTGAGCAAGTTACTCACCTAAGTTTCTAGTTCCTCATTTGTAAAAACAGATGATTGGCCAGAGGCCATGGCTCATGCCTGTAATTCCAGCATTTTGGGAGGCCGAGGCAGGCAGATCACCTGAGGTCAGGAGTTCGAGACCAGCCTGACCAACATGGTGAAACCCCGTCTATACTAAAAATACAAAAATTATCCAGGTGTGGTGGTGGGTGCCTGTGTTCCCAGCTACATGGGAGGGTGAGGCAGGAGAATCACTTGAACCTGGGGGACGGAGGTTGCACAGTGAGCTGAGATCATGCCATTGCACTCCAGCCTGGGCAACAGAGGGAGACTCTGTCTCAAAAAAAAAAAAAAAAAAAAAAAGAGAGATGATTGGCCAGGCATGGTGGCTCATGCCTGTAATCCCAACATTTGGGAGGTTGAGGTGGGAGGACAGCTTGAGCCCAGGAGTTTGAGACCAGCCCAGGCAACAGAGTGAGACATTGTCTCTACTAAAAATTTTTTTTTAATTAGCCAGGCATGCTGGTGTGCCTATAGTCCCAGCTACTTGGGAGGCTGAGGTGGCAGGATTACTTGAGCACAGGAGGATGAGGCTGCAGTGAGCTGCAATTACACCACTGCATCCAACCTGGGCCTTGTCTCAAAAAAACAAAAAATAAAAAAAACCCAGAGATGATTAAAAAAACAAAGCACCTATTTCAAATGGGATTAAACACAGTAATCTACACAAAAGGCTCTGCACAGTGCCTGGTACCCATAAGACGCACTAGTAGTATGATCACTGTACTCATTTGGCACTCTTTTCAAAGTGAGAACATCTCTCACTTTGTTTTTGTTTTTTGAGACGGAGTCTTTTTTTTTTTTTTGAGATAGAATCTCACTCTGTCACCCAGACTGGAGTGCAGTGACACGATCTCAGCTCACTGCAACCTCTGCCTCCCCGGTTTAAGCAATTCTCCTGCCTCAGCCTCTCGAGTAGCTGGGATTACAGGCACACGCCACCATGCCCGGCTAATTTTTGTATTTTTAGTAGAGACGGGGTTTCACCATGTTGGCGAGGCTGGTGTCAGACTCCTGACCTCAAGTGATCTGCCTGTCTTGGCCTCCCAAAGTGCAGGGATTACAGGCGTGAGCCACGGCGCCCAGCAGCATCTCTCACTTTGAGTAAGCTGAAGCACAGCACTCCAGCAAACCTGAAGGATTCCAACATAAAGAGCAGATGGGCCTGCCTGTGAGATGCGTGATTCCACAGATACCCACCGAGAAGCAGGCGTCAGGGTCAATCTGATACTTGGCTGCTATTCCGAAGCGCGTGTTACTGTTTCCTGCTGTCCAGGCAAGATTGACAGCGGTCTCCAACTTCTTGTTCACTTTCTGGTAAATGGAGCCGCCAAACTCTGTCCCGTCATTCCTGCAAACAAGCACAGGACAGATGCTGAGCTTCCCAGGGAGGTGAGCTGCAGCCCAGACAGATCCACCCAAGTCTCCCAGAAGACAGGGATGACAGAAATGGACTGAACCAATACTGGTATTAAGGGAAGTCAGAAGTTCACCAAATTTCACAAAACAGGTACTAAATTACAGGAAGTCTGATAAGTATGGAACAGGCACCTGGCCAGGCACAGTGGCTCACACCTGTAATCCCAGCACTTTGGGAGGCCGAGATGGGCAGATCACTTGAGGTCAGGGGTTTGAGACCAGCCTGGCCAACATGGTGAAACCCTGTTTCTACTAAAAATACAAAAATTGACCGGGCTGGTGCCATACGCCTGTAATCCCAGCTACTCAAGAGGCTGAGGCAGGAGAATCGCTTGAACCTGGGAGGCAGAGGTTGCAGTAAGCCGAGATCGCGCCACTGCACTCCAGCCTGGGCGACAGAGCAAGACATTGTCTCAAACAAAAAAAGAAAAAGCCAGGGGAGAGGGGGTACATGGTGACTCACGCCTGTAATCCTAGCATTTTGGGAGGCCGAGGCAGCAGGACTGCTTGAGCCCAGGATATAGCTTGGGCAACAGAGCGAGATCCTGTCTCTATAAGGAAAAAAAAAAAAAAAAAAAGAAGCAGCAAGTAGAGCACTGAGATTCTGAGTGATTTATTTTTACTGCTACTGATGTTATTACTTTTATAAACGATTCTACCAGAAAAATGGCATGGAAGTCCGGGTGCAGTGGCTCATGCCTATAATCCCAGCACTTTGGGAGGCCAAGGCGGGCAGATCATTTGAGGTCAGGAGTTTGAGACCAGCCTGGCTAAGATGATGAAACCCTGTCTCTACTAAAAACATAAAAATTAGCTGGGCATGGTGGCGGGTGCCTGTAATCCCAGCAACCTGGGAGGGTGAGGCAGGAGAATCGTCTGAACCCAGGAGGCAGAGGTTGCAGTGAGCTGAGATCTCACCACTGCACTCCAGTCTGGGTGACAGAGTGAGACTCTGGCTCAAAAAATAAAAGTAAAAATAAAAAATGTTATGGAAAGAGAAGAAAATGAGAAGAGAACACAGCCAGAAATGGTAAGAAAGGTGGGGCTGCACATATGCCTCAGAAGGCAAGTTAGAGCCCTTGGCACAACCTGCTGCAGCCACTGCTGGGGAGATACAGTTGGCACTGACCTAGCCTCTTGAAGGAGCAGCACTTCAAAAGAGCTTAATCCACAATTCATCTCGTCCACCTGTGCATACTCCTCACCCATGCTGCAACATCTAAGCCTGGCAGGATTTGAAAGGGAGCTTTTTGCTACATCATAAAATGTCTCCCTCTTTCAAAAACATTCAGAATGAAACCCCAGCTGGCCAAGCTCCCTCCTCTCTTACAAACACACTGAATGACTCCAGTTGCTGGGAATATCCCTTTCCCTTCTTCAGTCATTCAAATTCTCCTCTTCCTCTTTTGGGGCCCTGCTTAAGCTCTCAGAATTTGAAAGTCTGCCCCACCCAGCTGAACAGCCTATACAAACTCTGCAGTCACTGCCACCCCTAAAAAGGCATACGAAGAGCTCAGAGTCTACACTTTGTCCTCTGTCGGGCTGGGGTCTGCACAGATCATAGACTGTCTCTCATTACTGCTTTCAGATTGTTGTTTATACACACAGTGCATACTGGTGCCTGGTCAGAAGCAACCTTCTCCGTGGAGGGAACCACAGAAAACAAAAACAGTTAAAGTGGCTGCCACTGCGGAGCTGGGATGAGCAGGCTGAGGCAGGCTGGAATCACTGCTTTTCATAGGCCCATCTGTACTGTTTGATTTTACAACCATGGGTTCAGACTCCTTTGATTAAAAAAATTAAGAAAAATTTTAATGCTGCAATTTTTTAAAAAGGAATGACCATCCTCCTTGCATCAGATGGTCTTCAAGCCTGCCTAGACCCTCTCAAACATCTTTAACATAAAATCAGTGTCTGAGTTCTGCCTCATCATTGTGGGCATTTCCAGTGGAAATGGCATTGGTTAACTGCGAGTCAGAGCCCACGTACTTTGGAATCCAGCAAAGGGCTTCAGGACCTAAGAACAAAAACTCTAGTCTTCACAAGACACTCTCCCTAAATCAGAGAATACATTCTAAATTTTCTTTTTTTTTTTCCCCAAGATGGGATCTTGCTCTGTTTCCCAGGCTGGAGAGCAGTGGCAAAATCATAGCTCACTGTAACCTCAAACTCCTGGGCTCACGTGATCACAGGCATGTTGCCACCATGCCCAGCTAATTTTTAAAAAATTTCTTAGAGACAGAGTATTTCTATGTTGCCCAGGCTGGTCCCAAACTCCTGGCCTCAAGTGATCCTCCCGCCTCAGCCTCCCAAGTAGCTAGGATTACACATATGAGCCACACATTGTAAATTTTCGTTTCCCCATGAAATTCAGCGAGACAGACATTATGCTTCTAGAAAGTACAGGGAGACCCAGGCACTGCCTGATTCACAGAGAATCCTGTCTTCTGTAGACAGCCCAAGTATGCTACAATAAAACAGCAGCCTGTCAAAAATAAGATTTTTGAATGACTTTAGTAATATATTCAAATGGGGAAGTTTCTTGGGCTTACATGTTTTTAAAAAGGCCAGACTTTTCAGAATATCCTAAAACCAGGAACACAATACTGCCTTCCTGTACAGAGCTTTCAAAACCATAAACAGAAGCCAGATGCAGTGGCTCACGCCTGTAATCCCAGCACTTTGGGAGGCCAAGGCGGGCAGATCGCTTGAGCTCACAAGTTCAAGAACAACCTGGGCAACATGGCGAAATCCTGCCTCTACAAAAAATAAAAAAATTAGCCAGGTCTGGTGGCATGCACCTGTAGTCCCAGCTACTTGCAAGGCTGAGGTGGGAGTATCACTTAATCCCAGGAGGTGGAGGCTGCAGAGATCGTGCCACTGAACTCCCAGCCTGGGTGAGAGAGCGAGACCCTGTCACCAAAAAATAATAATAATAAATAAATAAATACACAAGTGGAACTGTTCAAATTCATCTATATGAAGCACAGAGAATTTCTGTTATGCATCTGGGCCCCTGCAAGCACCAGGGCAACCCAGATGAGTTGTGTCAGCTGCCTTCATGCTGGTTCCAAAAATAAACCATACCCACTTGTTGCTTATTTAAAATGCTGAAGCTCAGATATGTGGGGGAAATGGCTAACAGCCATTGTTCCTCCTAGAATTGGTACTGAAGAATTGGTGCCAATGCCCAATTTCAAACCAAGGAAAACACTTCCCATGCCAATCAGAATTCTACATTCAAAAACATTTCTATGCATGTGGTATGTTTCCTATAGCTTTTTTAGTATGTTTCACCTCTTCTTAATTAAACATACAATAAAATTGATATTTTCTTTGCTTTTTTTGTTTTTTTTGAGATGGAGTCTTGCTCTGTTGCCCAGGCTGGAGCACAGTGGCGTGATCTCAGCTCATTGCAAACTCCACCTCCCAGGTTCAAGCGATTCTCCTGCTTCAGCCTCCCAAGTAGCTGGGATTACAGGCACCCGCCACCACGCCCAGCTAATTTTTGTATTTTTAGTAGAGATGGGGTTTCACCTTCTTGACCAGGCTGGTCTTGAACTTCTGACCTCGTGATCCACCTGCCTCGGCCTCCCAAAGTGCTGGGATTACAGGCGTGAGCCATGACGCCCGGACAAAATGGATATTTTCTTGGTATACATTTTTATGAATTTTAACACACGTACACAGATTAATGTAACCATGACCACAGTCAGAATATAGAACAGTTCCCTCCCGAAACTCCCTCAGTCACCGCTTTGTAGTCATACCCTCCCTGCCCCCTGCCAACCACTAGATTGTCCATCTCTATAGTTTTCCTGTGACTTTTTAGCTGTAACAGATTCCAAATTAATGATAAAAATTCCTCAAAAAATTTATTAATGGAAATATTAGTTTACACATTAATATCACTGATTTGCCTTAAGTTTAAGAAGTTACTTCTTTAGTGACCTCTAGTGGAAAGAAATAAACATGGTAACTCTGCACCCAGCTTGTGCCTGTCACAGGTTAATTCCTCATGAAACTAAATAAAACAAGGTTTATGGATAAAACAAGATCCATGAATGAAATGTGTTTCCCTTAACTTAAATCATCAATCTACTTCAATTCTCAAGGGGCTCTCTCCTAACCTATAATCACTGTTTCCCTTCACCATACTGTCCAATAGTTACTTTTACATGCTTCATTCACTGTACAGAGAAGATAGTTTGTAACTGAGATAATCAGCTCCTAAATTTGTCTACCATGTCTACATGTCATCAAGCCCAGCAGGCTAATCCTCAGGCATTAGACAGAGAAAGAGAGCTGTTTTGTTAACTAAAACAAAAACTGCAGGGAATGGACACGCTCTGGACTGACACCATGTCCCTGCTGTAATTAATCAGCCACTTTGTGTACCTGTGGCAATATATACTGTTCACAGAGTGGAAAGGATCTAAGACACTCCAGGAAATGGGTAGGTGGGAAACAAAAGATAGCAGCAGGCCATGTGGCTCATCTAATGCCAACAAACTCACTGTACAGTGGTTAAAAACTGGGCTTTCTTAAAAAAAAAAAAAAAAAAAAACAGTGAAAAGCAATCCCCTTACCACACACGCTCCAACCCCACCCCTCCCACCCTGCTGCCCCCATGTACACTTACACATTAGTGTGAAGCTGGAATTCATCAGTCTTGTAGCCAACTGCAAAGTTGCTCTGGGTCACTCGGGATTTTGCAGTCTCAAAATTCATCTGGTAGCCAGCCAGCCAGCCCTCGTAACCTAGCACCAGAGCACCCCGGATGGAAGGCCCAGCAATGTCGAAATCCATGTCGCAGCCCAGGTTAATGTGCTCCCGCTTGTACCCTGTCTTGATTTTAGCATTTTTTTTCCTGAAGGAAAATAAGTTATATTAAGATCAGAAGCTAACTCACCTTGAAATGCAAGTTGTCTTTTTTTTTTTTTTTTAATCCCAGGTCAAATAAAGGGAGTGGGGTGGGGGTGAAGTCAGGGCTCCAGTTCTCCCTTAAGCCACTGCTGTACCACAATGAGCAGGACACAACCTCTCTTCCACAGGGACTCAGTCTGCAGAAACCCCACACTAACGAAGTGAGAACACAGACAGGAAAAGCCTGAAAAATAAATACGAAGTAACTTTCTTCTCCTATCCTCTCTGTATGCTTAACGTAGCAGCCTACACAGGCATTCATTAGGTAGAAAGCCACCATGTAATTATGAAACAGATGCATCTTTGATATTTTCCAAACCTGTGGAAAAGATTTATCTGCCATGAAGGCAGCTACCTAAATAGCAGCTTTTAAAGAGACGGTTATCTTCTTACTCTGTGGCTCACATGGTTAAGTAAGGAAACAAAGGCTATGTTCCCTCTAAGTGAGTACAACAGTAAAATGGATTTCAATTCCATATTCATGAGACCCCAATGAGTACATATTTCAGAGAACCGGGTACTGATGTAGAACCTGGAACTCTGCAGTCATGGGGGCCAGGAAGTGTTAGTTAGCCAGACAGTACCCCAGGTCCAACCTGATGATACCAGATGTGAGTCTATAAGCAGTTCAGTGTCTCTACTGCCTGTTCCTCAAGACCCAGCATCCCTTAGGAAGAGCAGGTGAATAGTGTCACCTGCAGACCTATTATTACCATGTCTTTTACCAAAAGTACACACTGGAGAACAAGATCACATCGAACAAATACAACATGGACCATTTTTATCTGATTGTCTCTATCATTCAGTTACAAGATCGACATCTCCCACAGGAAGCTGCATTCTCAGCAGAGACCACAGGAGGAACCAGATCCACTCAGAGCCTCAAGGACTACACAGCACTGTTCACTTCTAGCTTTATTCACATTGAGATTAATGCTTCATCCTCAGCACCTAGACCATTTCCTCCGAAATGGAACCAGTGCTCCTTGGAGAAATGGCCGACTATAGATCTTAGGCAGGAAATGTACACAGTAACCTAAAACATCTATCAAAGCTATTGAAGACTACTGGGGTGGAGGCAAAAGGACTTACAAGGTAACCTGAAGAGGCTCCCAAGGGCTTCAACAATGGAGCAATGTGAGCCTCAATAAGAAAAATATTAGCAATAGGCTGAAACATATTAAACAGTATGTTTATTCTAGGCATTATAATGACACTCGGGGCCAGGCGCAGTGGCTCATGCCAGTAATTCCAGCACTTTGGGAGGCTGAGGCAGGTGGATCACAAGGTCAGAAGTTCGAGACCAGCCTGGCCAACATGGTGAAACACCGTCTCTACTAAAAACACAAAAATTAGCTGCGCGCGGTGGTGGGCGTGTGTAATCCCAGCTACTCAGGAGGCTGAGGCAGGAGAAACGCTTGAATCCGGGAGGCAGAGGTTGCAGTGAGCCGAGATCGCACCACTGCACTCCAGCCTGGGCGACAGAGTAAGACTCCGTCTCAAAAAAAAAAAAAAAAAAGAATTATAATAACACTCAAATCACATAGCTGTCATCTTTAGAGACTAGAGAACCAACCTGTTATTTTAAAAACAGCAAAAGGCCAGGTGCGGTGGCTTACGCCTATAATCCCAACACTTCTGGAGGCCGAGGTGGGTGGATCACCTGAGGTCAGGAGTTCAAGGCCAGCCTGGCCAACATGGCAAAACCCCATCTCTACTAAAAATGCAAAAATTAGCTGGGTGTGGTGGCACATGCCTGTAATCTCATCTACTTGGGAGGCTGAGGCAGGAGAATCACTTGAACCCAGGAGGTGGAGGTTGCAGTGAGCCAAGATCGCGCCACTGCACTCCAGCCTGGGTAGCAAGAATAAAACTCAGTCTCAAAAAAAAAAAAAAAATCACGAAACAATCATGTAAATTTGAACAGACTAGAGATTTGACAATATTAAGAAATGATCCACTGGGCGCGGTGGCTCATGCCTGTAATCTCAGCACTTTGGGAGGCTGGGGCAGGCGGATCACCTGAGGTCGGGAGTTCGAGCCCAGCCTGACCAACACAGAGAAATCCTGTCTCTACTAAAAATACAAAATTAGCCGGGTGTGGTGGCCCATGCCTGTAATCCCAGCTACTCAGGAGGCTGAGGCAGGACAATCACTTGAACCCGGGAGGCGGAGGCTGCGTGAGCTGAGATCGCACCATTGCACTCCAGCCTGGGCAACAAGAGTGAAACTCCATCTTTAAAAAAAAAAAAAAGAAAAAGAAATGATCAACTTTTTTCAATATAATAATAATATCATGGTTATGCTCCTTTAAAATGGATTCTTGCCATTTAAAGATACATAATAAAATATTTACAGCTGAAATTAATTGTTGTTATTTACTTAAAATAGTATGTGCGTGGAGGAGTGTTATATTTATGGCTGTATAAATAAAACATGATTGGCCATAGGTTGGTAACTATCAAAGCTGTGTGATAGGAATAGAATAAGGGTTAAACATATTTTTCTGTATATTTTTGTATGTTTCAGATTTCTCATTAAAAAAAAATAAAGGTTAAACATTCCAAATTCTCAATGAGACAAGAATTTTAGAGGTCACAGCTGAAAATAAAGCCAGCACCCCTCCCAAGTGATGTAGGAAAATAGCCTGTTCCATGGCAAGAGTGACACCGTCTTGAAGCAAAATCACCACTGATACACAGTTTGGATGCTGTATCCTCTGAATCTCATGTTGAAATGCAGTCCCCAGTGTTGGACCTGCTGGGTGGTGATTAGACCATGGGGGTGGATCCATCATGGATTGGTGCTGTCCTCACAATAATGAGTTATGAGATCTGGTTGTTTGCGTGTGGCACCTCCCCACCACTCTCTCTCTCTTGCTCCTGCTCTTGCCATGTGATGTGCCTGCTCCTGCTTCATCAATCACCATGACTAAAAGCTTCCTGACGCCTTCCCAGAAGCCGAGCAGATGCCTGTGCTCTGCTTGTACAGACTGCAGAACCATGAGCCAACTGAACCTCTTTTCTTCATAAATTAGCTATCCTCAGGTATTTTTTTCTTTTTTTGAGACAAGGTCTCACTCTGTTGTCCAGGCAGGAGTGCAGTGGTGCGATCATGGCTCACTACAGCCCCTACCTCCTGAGTTCAGGTGATCCTCCCACCTCAGCCTCCCAGGTAGCTGGAACTGACTATAGGTGCACACCACCAGGCCCAGCTAGTGTGTGTGTGCATGTGGGTAGACGGGGTTTAACCATGTTGCCTAGGCTGGTCTCCAGCTCCTGGGCTCAAGCAATCTGCCTGCCTTAGCCTCCCAAAATGCTGGGATTACAGGTGTGAGCCACCTCGCCTGGTCAGGTATTTCTTTAGAGCAATGCAAGGACAAGACTATAGGCGCTCACCACAATGACCAGCTAGTGTGTGTGTGTGTGTTTGTGTGTGTGTGTGTGTAGATGGGGTTTCACCATGTTACCTAGGCTGGTCTCCAACTCCTGGGCTCAAGCAATCTGCCTGCCTCAGCCTCCAAAAATGCTGGGATTACAGGCGTGAGCCACCTTGCCTGGCAAGAATAGCCTAATACAGCCATGACGACCAAGGAATGCATCACAGACAATCCCATAAAAGAAACAATGCCAGCCGGGCACAGTGCCTCACACCTGTAATCCCAACACTTTTAGAGGCCAAGGCAGGTAGATCACTTGAGCTTAGGAGTTCAAGACCAGCCTAGCCAACATGGCAAAATTCCATCTCTACTAAAAATACAAAAATTAGCTGGGTGTGGTGGTGCACACCTGTAGTCCCAGACACTCAGGAGGCTGAGGCAGAAGAATCGCTGGAACCCGGGAGGCAGAGGTTGCAATGAGCCAAGATCACGCCTCTGCAGTCCAGCCCAGGTGACAGAGTGAGACTCTGTCTCAAAAAAATAAATAAATAAAAATTTAAAAAGTAAAGATACTTATCTAACCTCCCTTTGGTCACAAGTTTTGCAAGAGTTTTCTGCAAGATGGTCTAAGACATGCACATGTCTTTACTCTAAAAGCTTGCTATATAAAGAATACTTTCTGGAGGATGAATGCAGGGATCCACTGTCTCTTGGCTGCTTGAGACCTCGCTTCTATTTGTAAGTCTCTATTAAATGTTTCTTTCTGAGAAACTGGATTTGTCAGTCTCTTTCTTTGGCTGCTCAGCTCCCTCAGCAGTTGGGAGTAGGTGTGCACAGACCTGCTCACCAACAGAACAAGTGACAATGAAACTTATGTCTTGGAACCTCAACTTTGTTCAAGTTACTTCTGTACATTTTGGCAAGGTTTGAAGGAAAGGAGTAACAACCAAATTATCTCTCAATAAGAAAAATCCAAAACTGGTCAGGCGTAGTGGCTCACACCTGTAATCCCAGCACTCCAAGGAGGGCAGATCACTTGAGGTCAGGAGTTGGAGACCAGCCTGGCCAACACGGAAAAACCCTGTCTCTACTAAAAATACAAAAATTAGCAGGACGTGGTGGCATGTGCCTGTAATCCCAGCTATTCAGGAGGCTGAGGCACGAGAACTGCTTGAACCTGGGAGGTGGAGGTTGCAGTGAGCTGAAATCACGTCACTGCACTCCAGCCTGAGCGACAGAGCAAGATGTCTCAAGAAAAAAGAAAAAGAAACCTATCTTCATCTGCCTGCTCTTTGGGGAAAGAAGTCTGGGTTTCAGCCAAGTGTGTGATTGGCACCAGGCTGGTTGAGATGACTGATGATTAGACAGCTGTTGAGAGGCTGACATTTACAAAGGGAAAAAGAAATATAAAATCAGGCATCTTCTAACCACCTCCTTTTTCAATTTTTAATAAAAAGCTGCTGATGATCACAAACTATGATGCCTATGGCAGGGCCTCTGACCAGTGGTGTGCACCACCTGCACCAGTTTACATGGCACCCCCACCCACTGTCTCACTGGATTCTGGCCAGGGCCCACAATCCCCAAGAGAAAGGGGAGTGCTGGGGAGTGGCTCAGGCTTCTCTCCAGGTCTCTTTCTAACACTGCACACCATGTCTGTGGAGTCTTCCTCTTTCAGATATTATTGGGATTTATTTTTAAGCTATTTCAACAGTAGTGCTAATTTGACAAGCACCTGAGAGAGGCCTGACTGATTTGTGGTTAACAAGCAAGCTTTATTTGTGGTGGATACTCAGTGTGGGTGCTGGTCCTTATTGAGGTCTGTGGCCTCATCCAGATGTGGTCTACACTCCGCTCCTCCTGGGAGCCAGGTGTTTTCCCAGGCTGTACCCTCAGTCACTTTGGAAAGCCAGCTTTCATTTCTAATCTCCATGATGCACCACCAGAACTTTCCTCAAATACCCAGTAGCAATATGTACATCTAGCACCCAGAATTTTAGTTTTGTTTTTTTTTTTGAGACGGAGTCTTGCTCTGTCGCCCACATTGGAGTGCAGTGGTACCATCTCGGCTCGCTGCAACCTCCACCTCCTGGGTTCAAGCGATTCTCCTGCCTCAGCCTCCTGAGTAGCTGGGATTACAGGTGTGCGCCATCACACCCAGCTAATTTTTGTATTTTTAGTAAATACAGGGTTTTGCCAGGCTGGTCTCAAACACCTGACCTCGTGATCCGCCTGCCTCAGCATCCCAAAGTGCTGGGATTGCAGGCATGAGCCCCCGCGCCAGGCCTACAATCTTAGTTTCTAAATATCATTCTCCAACATAAAGAACCAAGGCTCCTTGGAGAAATAGCAGGACTGGGGAAAAACAAGTACTACATGAGCGTGGTAAACTTTCTAAAACCAGAAATAAAGACATGCTCTGAAAAACGACAGAGGTTTGTCAAAAAGCACACAGAATGTATTCTCCCGAAGCCCATATCTGGGACAACTTGAGCAACAAAATAAATGACACTGTGGATTATAGCCCATAGAGTAAATGTCCATGCATCTATACTAATATAAATAAATAATTGATTAAATAAATACATGGGGAAGAAGGAATAGCTCTTCCTTACAGTAGAATACCAATTAACAAGTGAAGGAAGGATGGCAATAGAAAATTACCATTTGAGGCCAGGTGTGGTGGCTCACACCTGTAATCCCAGAATTTTGGGAGGCTGAGACGGGTGGATCGCTTGAGCTGAGAAGTTCTAGACCAGCCTGGCCAACCTGGTGAAACCTCATCTCTACTAAAAATACAAAAATTAGCTGGGCTTGGTGGCACACGCCTGTGGTCCCAGCTACTTGGGAGGCTGAGGAAGGAGGATTGCTGGAGCCCAGGAGGCAGAGGTTGCAGTGAGCCAGGATCGCACCACTGCACTTCAGTCACCATTTGCCAAGCGTAACTGTTGCAGGCAAGAATCACCAATGGATGTTACTATTTTTGAGCAAAAGTATGATAAGAAATAGAATATCTGCATAATCTCAAAGTGTCTACCCACAAGATACTTACTAATTACAAAGAGAAAAATAGTAGCTTTACAATGAAGAGAGTTGGCAGACACCACTTCAAAACTGATCACCAAAAATGAGGCCTACTGATATATTCTTCCTAACATCAGGTGCTGAGAAGAATATAACACAACAACTACAGTTGCCAAAAATGCATAACCTAAATTTAATCATAAGGAAGCATCAGACAAATCCAAACTGAGGGACATCTTAACAAAATAATTGGCTACTCTTTTTCAAAAGTGTCAGAGTCAGAAAATATTCCAGATTAGAGAAGACTTAACAATTAGATGCAATTTAGGAACCTGAACTGGATCACAGATCAGAAAAAAGATGTCATTGTGACAACAGATTAATTAACTATATGATATCAACATTAACTTGCTGATTCTGATCATTATAGTTACGTAAACCATTAACATTAGGAGCTGGGTGAAGAACACAGGAGAACTCTGCATACTATTTTTACCACATTTTTTTCTAAGTATAAAATTATTTTGAAATAAAAAGTAAATTTAAAAAAAAAAGGGGGGGCGGGTGCAGTGGCTCACGCCTGTAAACCCGGCACTTTGGGAGGCTGAGGTGGGCAGATCACCCAAGGTCAGGAGTTCAAGACCAGCCTGACCAACATGGAGAGACCCTGTCTCTATTAAAAATACAAAATTAGCGGGTGTGGTGGTGCATTCCTGTAATCCCGGCTACTCGGGAGGCTGAGGCAGGAGAAACACATGCATCTGCCCAGCACTTTGGGAGGCCGAGGCAGGCGGATCACGAGGTCAGAAGTTCAAGACCAGCCTGGCCAATATGGTGAAACCCCCGTCTCCACTAAAAATACAAAAATTAGCCAGGCATGGTGGCCCGTGTCTGTAGTCCCAGCTACGGGGAGGCTGAGGCAAAAGGATCACTTGAACCCGGGAGGAGGAGGTTGCAGTGAGCTGAGATCACACCACTGCACTCCAGCCTGGGCGACAGAGCAAGACTCCGTCCCCCTCAACCCAAAAAAAAAAAAAAACCAAAAAACTTTCCTTTGTGTTTTATACTGCAGGGCCTGGAGACCTCTGCAAAGCTCCCTAAGGTCATGGGAAGGAAATCGCCTACAAATTCCAAAGTGTGCTATCCCAGGGCATCAGGCAAAGTCCCAGGCAGCAAATTCAAGCATGTGGGCACATCCTCCAGCCCCTCATCCTATCCCAGGATCTTTCTGGATAACCGCTCCCTGATACCATGGCAGAGTTCCTGGGGGAAGAGTGCACAGCACTGCAAAAAGGCAGTGCTCTTGCAGGAGAAACTACAGCAGCGAAGAGGAATGAGAGTAAATCAGCCCCGTAACAATGGTCTCTTCAGATCATCTATAGCCAAGCTATAAGCAGACATCTCCAGAGGATAGGAACCCTGTGTGCCCAGTCACTTGTGTGCACTGCACACCCAGCACAGGTCTGCACTTGGTAGATCCTCCCTCTAATAAATATCTGTTGGAAAGGAAAAAAGGAAGAAAGAAAAAAAAATGCATGGCAAAACTGAAAAATTCATAGCGCCATTTAACTACACACTTAAAGATGTTAAGTTTTATATGTATATCTTACCACAATTTTTTTTTTTTTTTTGGAGACAGAGTCTCTCTCTGTAGCCCAGGCTGGAGTGCAGTGGTGCGATCTCAGCTCACTGCAACCTCTGTCTCCTGGGTTCCAGTGATTCTCATGCCTCAGCATCCCAAGTATCTGGGACTACAGGCACGCACCATCATGCCTGGCTAATTTTTGTATTTTTATTAGAGATGGGGTTTTGCCATGTTGCCCAGGCTGGTCTCAAACTCCTGACCTCAAGCAATCCACCCACCTCAGCCTCCCAAAGTGCTGGGATCACAGGCATGAGTCACTGCATCCGACTCTTTTTTTTTTTTCTTTTGAGATGGAGTTTCGCTCTTCCTGCCCAGGGTGCAGTGCAATGGCACCACCTTGGCTCACCACAATCTCTGCCTCCCAGGTTCAAGCGATTCTCCTGCCTCAGCCTCCCAAGTAGCTGGGATTACAGGCATGCGCCCACCAGGCGCAGCTAATTTTTATGTTTAGTAGAGACAGGGTTTCTCCACGTTGGTCAGGCTGGTCTCAAACTTCCGACCTCAGGTGATTTGCCTGCCTCAGCCTCCCAAAGTGTTGGGATTACAGGCGTGAGCCACCACGCCTGGCCCACAATTTTTAAAAACTGAAATTCAGTACATGCCCTTGATGCTAACATCACTATATAAAACAATCTTCCCCAGGTTTAGAAGACCCACCAATATGAGTGGAAAAAAACAAGGGTGTATTCTAAAAGGGAATAATTCCTTCTAGGGACTTTGAAAAGCACCCAGGAATTGAGGCAGACTACCATGCTATCATGCCAAGTGATGGGTCAAGAACTAACAAGCCTAATACATCTGTGGCCAGAAGGCCTGGGGAAAGTGCAGCCTCAGGAGCCACCTTGCAGTTACACCCACAGGGTCTCAGTGTCCCTAAGCAGCAGGAAGCTGGGAGAAGGACTTCCATGCCTGAAGAAATGAGGCTGGCAACAGTGACCAGTTAGGCCCTGCTTCCAAATGTCACCCACTCCCGTTTGGTCATGGCCACTTACATCACCAGCAGCCTAACTCACATGAAATGGCTATTACTGAACAGAAATCCTGCAACCTCCATGGCAGAAACTAGGAGAACACTAACAAAATGCAGAATCTTATTACAAAACATGGCTAAACACTGGTCTGAATCCTCTATTAGAAAGTGAGCTCCTCGGCGGGTAACAATCATGGCCTGGGCACCCTTAGATCTCCAGATGGGCACAGGGCCAAGCACAGGTGGCACTTAGAAATCGTTTGTTGGGTAAACACCAATCCTGAATTAGGAAGTGCTCATTATAGCATAGTCTGTTAGTGCATAGATGTGGATACGACCCCTGGGACCAAATCAAAACCAGAGGACTTAAATCGCCAGGTCTCGGAGACCATATTTTAGGTGCTGTCAGCCCCCAAAACATTTTGTCACAAAGGGCTTCCACCACCTGCAACATCAGAGAACATCCTTGTGGAGAAAACAGATGAAACTCTTACCCAGTGTTAGGTGAGAAGGATGAATCGAAGGTCAGCTTCAGTCCACGTGCAAGCTGAACAGAAAAGAAATTTGCCACTAGATTTAGTCACAAGGCAGGCTGGCAGATGCGAATTAATAAATCCACATCTTTTCACAGCAGCCATTACCTGATCTTCCACAGTAATCTCGGTGCCTAGTGTATTGTCGGTATTCCATTTCTCTGTAAACGTCAGGCCGTACTCAGTCCATCTGTACTTGGTTTCCAGACTGCCCGTCACTTTGGTGGTCTCAGTGTTGGCTGAGCCTGAGCTTGTAAATTCCTTCAAAGGAGAGAGAAGAGTCACAGCCTGCACCATAGCACTCACTTGGCTTCACTTCACTCCTAAACACTATACTTGCCTTTCTGCAAGACCCTGAATTTGGGGGGGCCAAGGCTAACTCTACAATTCAAATAGATATTTAAAGTACAGATGGGAGTAAAGGAGCCTGCTATGTAAAGAAATCTTATGGGGAATTTATTGTCAGCAGACAGCTTCCTTCCTCCCTGTAACTCTTCAGTCTGGACAGGAAAGCATCTCCCTTCCATCCTGGCTCCAGCCCAGTACAGAGAAAAAGCACTGAGCTAAAGCTGACACAGCGGTAATTCAAACCCAAAACTTCTTTCTTCCAACAATTACTGCACACACAATTTCAAAGGGACTACTAAGATTACTTTAAAAACACTTATGTGGTTGAATGCAGGTGAATTTGAAAATAAGAAGCACAAGGAAAACTAAAACTGAGACCTGACCCATTCTCCTCTGAGTATTACCCGCTGTTGAACTGGGGGCCTACTGGCATGGTTCCCCTGGACCACCCATCATGTAGAAAATGGAATGAATGTGAAAACCACAAAAACTGCCAGAATAAAAAAAAAAAAGTACCTTATTTTGGCTTTGCGGGCCAGGTCACGACAGTTATTTGTTGATCTACAACAAATTCCCACGTTCCATACAATGGTCACTATTTGGGTAATGGGTACGCTAGAAGCCCAAACCTCACCATTACACAATACATCCATGTAACAAACCTGCACATGTACACCCTGAATCTAAAATCTTTTTTAAAAATAAAAATAAGCCAGGTGCAGTGGCTCACGCCTATAATTCCAGCACTTTGGGAGGCCAAGGTGGGCGGATCACCTGAAGTCGGGAGTTCAAGACCAGCCTGACCAACATGGAAAAACCCCGTCTCTATTAAAAATACAAAATTAGCCGAGCATGGTGGCGGGTGCCTGTAATCCCAGCTACTCGGTAGGCTGAGGTAGGAGAATCGCTTGAACCCAAGAAGTGGAGGTTGTGGTGAGCTGAGATCACGCCATTGCACTCCAGCCTGGGCAACAAGAGCGAAACTCCATCTCAAAAATAAATAAATAAAATAAAACAAAATAAAAATAAATAAATACTCATGTTCCATGTGGGTTGGACAACTTACCAATCCATTCTCAGATTTTGTTTTCAAATCAAGCTTTATTAAGCCAAATCCTAAAGAAAGAAGAAGACAACTGTCAATAGGTTAAATAACTAACTAGAGAACAGCACCTCTGCCTCCCTCATGGTTGCTTCAGGATGCTTTTTTAAAAAGAAGCACACTCCTGCCACAGGGGCTGAGGGCACCCAGTCTCTGCTGCTGCTCGTGGGGGGAGCTCTCAGCTGCCATGGAACAGCAGCAGACAGAATGGGCACCCCCACCTGGGTCCCACCTGCACTCCCAGCAGGGTCTGATAAGAAGACACCTGACAGCTGGCAAAGACACAGTTACTGGGCCTCGTGGGCATGTGCCTAAGCACAGGCTAAATATAGAAGCCGCGCTCCACTGCAGCAGCTTCCACAGGGCTGCTCCACACTTGGAAAAGAAAACAAGAATACCCACTTGACAGCACCAATGCAGGAGCCTGTCCAGCTGGGTGCACAACCAAAGTTGCTACAATTGCCACACAAATGAAAGCTTCTTTTTTCCCTCACGTGAAAGTTCAGAACAGCTGACCTACCCAGGTCTCCTAAACAGTTATCGGTAAAGTCTCAAACATGCCAACTCAGTCTGTGAGCTGAAAGGCACCCCCTCTCAGCAACACTCACCATAGCCCTTGGTGAAGACATCCCTGGCAGATTTGCCAAGATCGGCATACGTGGGTGGCACAGCCATCTTCTGCTACGATAAAAGAATCACCAGAATAAATGCATTGGTAATTAGGGAAATTAGCTTTCCATCAATAACAATTATTAGATGTAATTAGCAACCAATAAAAATCACCTAGCACTAAGACTACCAGGTAGCTTATCCTCCCAGATGGGCCAAGAAGCCCTTGCTGTCTTGTCCTTCATTTTGTGGCCAGAGCTTGAGACACTCAATGAGTCTTTGTTGACAGATGATCAACAATTTAGACCTCTCCTCCTCAGCATCCCCAGGACTGAGCCCAGGCCCAGAACAGAGCAGGAGTCAGGAAATATTTGCTTAATGAATAAACTGTCAAAGACACATTCCCATGAGCCAGTGACTTTACTGAATTGTAGGACTGTTGCCAATAAAACATATCATCTTACAAAATGTCAGCTACTAGGACATTAAATGCACCGAATAGAAATCAGAGTTTTTCATGGGAACATCATTTTCCATGTGGCTCTGATTTCATTCATTCAACAAATATTTATGGAGTACCTACTATATGCCAGGATGGGCCCAACTTTTCACAAAACTTTTGGACTTTATGGGAACCCACTTCATATTTCTCATAGAGAATACAGTAAAACCAAACCAGTTTGGCAGCTCTTCACATGGAAAAAACCCAAATACATCCTCCAAATACATTAAACAAATATTTATTGAGCTCCAGTGTAACTTTATTTTTAAAACCAACCATCAAAGGACTACTTGGGATTGCTGCATATCACTAAGTCAATCAACAAACATTTATTAAGCACCTCGGTGTTCAAGGAAGGAGAGTAACTCAAATAGTCTTTGCCCTAAGGACCACACTGCATTCCTGGAAGGCTTTGCTTTGGCATGCTGTATATGCTGTGTACATAGGATTAATATCCTAATCTGGGACTGTACACGGTGTGCTCTGCCCAGGAGGAGAGGGGGTCATGCATGAGAAAGCCTCATCTCCTGCACCTTCTCCATCCCCAGAATCATTAGTCTCAACCAGAAGGACCATTCCATTCGTTTTAAAATACAGTATACCTAAATTATCAAAATCCATCTGCATATATACCATCTGAAGTTACATGTATATATATTCACACAAATAAACACATATATGACATGCTCCTGGTGAGTGGGGGGGAGCCCACTAAAAAGTGGTTCAAGTGATCCCAGGGGAACAATATCACAAATGGAAGTTGCATTCTTGGCCAAAGCTTTAACTTCAAAGGCATTGCAGGAGGCCACAGACTCATTGAGTATGTTGTAAAAGAAACAGTATAAACTTCTACAATTTTAAATTGTGAAGTTGTGATCCAGGTCCTACTTTACTTTTTCCAGATGCTTTGTTAATTTTATCCCAGCTCACTTTTGTGTCAGAGCACAGACAGAAGAGCAGCGAGCTGTTTACTCTGTCCTATTTTTGTCGCTGCTGTGTTATTTCTTGCACATGATCAGGCTGAAACCATGGACAGGTCAGCCCACATTAGTATCAGGGTAGAGAGATGAGGGGGGAAGATCCATTTTACACTGCCCGCCACTGGCTCTTTCCAGTCTGGGGGCTCCCCTCTCCCCACTTTTTCCTCCCTCCCAAACTAACCCTGTAGGTGCATCCCCCCGGGATAGACCAGGAAACCACCCACCAGATCCTCAAGAAATACCCTTTACCTGACACCTTCCTAGGAGAACAACTCTGGATTGAAAGCTGAGGCAATGTAACCCCAGGCAGACACAGAACATAACAGTAAAGGGCCCAGAACATTCTCCACCCGACACGGTTAACAAATCATCAGTGAACCAAGCACCCCTCTTCAGTGCTATCCCTCCCAGGGGGGCCACAAACTCAGCCGGGGTGGGGGCTGGGGAGGCAGAAGGAGAAACAGTCCAGTGGTAATATCTGTGGGTCACCTAAGACCTCCCTGGACCTTAGGAGCCAGAGCCTTCCCCACGACTCTCCCCTGACCCCACAGAAGAGATGCCTCCCAGACACAGCAGCCTTCACATCTGGACTGGTCCCCGCTCAGGATAAAGGCAGAGCACTCATCCATTAAATGTTCCCCAAATGCCCTCTCTCATCGCTAATCCCCAAAACCCAACAAGCACAGCCACCTGTCAAAAAACACCCCACCCACAGCAAACATCAGCCTGAAGTACAAGGCCACTAAGGAGATTACCACCCAAGGACAAGGCACTCAGAGAGCAAAGCTCAGAAGAGCAGACCGGACCCCTCCTGGGGCCTCTAGGAGCTCCGACACGGCCAAGCTCTTTTGGGGCTGTGGGGTTCCACAACACAAGCATGTAGTTGGTACCAGCAGCACGCAAGTGAACTTGCTGGTTCACTAAAACATATCCCTATACAACACCTCACTTGAAACATACTGGATGCTGGCTTTCTCATCTGTGTCTTGCTCTCTTCCCCATCTCCTTGAACACCGACAATGAAGCATAATCTCCCCCGTTCTGGGCCCCCAGGTAAGCATTCTCCCCAGCATAGCACCTGGCAAGGAAGACTCACAGAAACCACTGGCTGAATGGAGTCAAGTCCACTCCTGGGCCTGAAGTGACACCACCGAGGACAGCAAAAGGATGACTTGCCCTTTCACTAAAGGCCCCCAACTGCCAGGTAGTGGTAGCTTCCCCTCCTGCTTTTTGTGCACTTCGGCCCATCCCCTGCTGCACTGATCTGACGGAACTAAGGAAGGCCCGAGACAGCTCTGCCGCTCCGAGAAGTTCAGCTTTCTTACAGCTACAGGCAGCACCCCCAAAATGCCCATTTTTACACAGCTCTCGAACCCATTTCAGAGACAATTTTATGATAGAAATAATAATCTGCATTAGTTTTCTAAGGCGAGGACTGGAGGAAAGAAAAGTCGGCAACCTGCTTTCACTTAACACCCTGCCAGGGTGCTGACTTGAAGGCTGAACCCTGGCCCCCACCCCTCCCAGTCACTCCTTCCACCCAGATCTGCTCCAAATCGGAGTCTGTACAGTTAGCTACTGACACACAGCTGTCTCTGCAGCATCCACCCCCCAGGGGCCTTCACAAGCTGAGCCTCTAGAGGCTGTGCATGAAGCAGGGCAGTCTGGCATCGGCAAAGCAGCTAGCCCTGGACAGACAGAAGTCAGAGGGCATCCTGGGGGAGTCAGAACCACAGGCCTCTCTGCCTGAGTGATGGCTTCAGGGCAGAGCCTGGGGGCTTCGTTCCCACTGGTTGGTAGGAAACAGAGGGATGGGCAGGGCCAGGCTGAGCAGACCTGCCTGCAGTCACTGAAGACTTTGAGAAGGACCAGCAAGTCACACCAGGATACAGGAGTCCCTGGTTCCCCTCCACAGCCTGCCAGTCTACCTACCCAACCTTTCCTTGGCTGACCTTGAACAAATTATGCAAGCCCCATTCCAGCTGAGGAATGAAAATCCGGCCCATACTGGAAGCACAGAGGGGAAGGATAGTGTATCTATCACCCAGCACAGTCTGCATAATACTTACGTAACCTCTGTCTTGGGGGTACACATCCTTCTTGGCTCATCAGCTGAATGGCAATGACAGCTGCTGTGCTCACCGTGCCCCCAACCCACCCTACCCCATACACCTACCCCCAAAATCACCTCTTTGAATTCAAAGCACCCCAGAGCCTGTCATGCATAAATTTATCCAAAATATGGAAAAAGTTATGTATATAAAGATGCTAAGCCCTGGCACATAATAGGCATTCAATATAAATGTGTTTGATGAGTGAATGAGCAATGAGCATCAAAGTATTATTTAGCAGTGGGGAAAAAAGTAGAAACTTGGAATCTGACAATAGGAACTCATTACAATGCAACCAGGAAGTAAGAGCTCCCTCTGCAGGCTCACTGTTGCAGCATCACCAGGAGTGGGGGAGTTGGGGAGACCCTCAACTAGCAATGACCTCCACTCCCTGCCTGCTCCCACCTCGGCCTAAGGAGAGCTGAACTCAGGCTGAGGAGACCAAGTGCCATCAGAAGCACTGGTTGCTTCTGACCTCAATAACATGCATGGATTTTATTCTAAGGGCCACCAAGAGCCACTGTTGAGTGACTACCACATCTGTGTTTCAGAAGCTCACTTAACCAGCAGTCTAGCAAAAACGTAAATAATATCCAGTGTCAGTGAGGGTGTGGAAAACAGTCACTCTCGTTCACGCCAAGGGGGAGTACTACAGGTACACTCTTTTTGGAGAGCAATTAACCCAGCATTAACCCTAGTGGCAATTCCACTTCTAGGAACCTGCCCCACTGTAGCAACCAAGGCACTACTCAAAGATGTGTATATGAGGATGCTCACTGCAGCAGTATTTGTAACACAAAACCCAGAAGCAACCTAAAAGTCCATCAAAAGGAAAATGAATGAATAAAAATTAAGGTACTATACTTGCAAACTAAGGAGTACCATATGGTAATCAAAAAGAATAAGGTGGGTGGCTCATGCCTGTAATCCCAGCACTTTGGGAGGCTGAGGTGGGCGGATCACTTCAGGCCAGGACTTCCAGATCAACCTGGCCAACATGGCAAAACCCGGTCTCTACTAAAAATACAAACAAACAAAAAATCAGCCAGGTGTGATGGTGCATGCCTGTAATGCCAGCTACTTGAGAGGCTGAGGCACAAGCTTAAACCAGGAGGCAGAGGTTGCAGTGAGCCAAGATCATGCCACTGCACTCCACCCTGGATGACAGAGCGAGACTGTCTCACAAAAAAAAAAAAAAAAAAGAATAAGGTGGATGTATGTGGTGGCATAGAAAGCTAGCTATGAAGCTATGATAGCCGTGCGCAGTGGCTCATGCCTGTAATCCCAGCACTTTGGGAGGCCGAGGTGGGCGGGTCACCTGAAGTCAGGAGTTCGAGACCACCCTGACCAACATGGAGAAACCCTGTCTCTACTAAAAATACAAAATAAATTAGCCAGGCGTGGTGGCGCATGCCTGTAATCCCAGCTACTCGGGAGGCTGGGGCAGAAGAATTGCCTCAACCTGGGAGGTGGAGGTTGTGGTGAGCTGAGATCGCGCCATTGCAATCCAGCCTGGGCAACAAGAGTAAAACTCCGTCTTGAAACAAAAAAAAAAAAAAAAAAGAAAGAAAGAAAGAAAGCTAGCTAGCTATGATACAGTTAAATGAAAAAAGTCAGAAAATTTGTAATTCCATGTAATTGGAGGAAAACCTTTTTACACATCTTTCTATGTTCATGAATGGATGGGAAAGCATGTGGAAGGATACAAGCCAATCTGCAAATTGGGGCTGGCTTAGATACGCTTCTGGAGAAGGAGGTTTAGGGAAGGAATGCACTTCAAATCGAATTTTCATTTTTTGTTCTGCTTCATTATTTAAGCTGTTTGTGTATACTAATAATTTGTTTAAGGATAAAGAATTTCAATACAAAAATTAGCCGGGTGTGGTGGTAAGTGCCTGTAATCCCAGCTACTTGGGAGGCTGAGGCATGAGAATCACTTGAACCCAAAGGCAAAGGCTGCAGTGAGCCAAGATCGTGCCACTGCACTCCAGCCTGGGTGGCAGAGCGAGAGACTCCCTCTCCAAAAAAAAAGCACTTTAAAAGCCAACCACTGTGCCTGAAATTGAGCTGTGTTGTGTCCCAAATCACGTTCCAAGGCTGCTGCAGTAGCAATGGCAGAAGGCTACCTAGAGTGTCCATACAGATTGCAAGAACAGATTTAAACTACACTGAGATGGAAGAGTTATCAGGCAAGGTCCGTCGGGGCACATTTCACTCCCAGGTGACCACTAGTGGCTTGGCCACCCTGCCAGAAATCATGAGCAGGGCAGAGCTCCCTAACTTCAGGGTGCACAAGAATCACCAGAGGCGCTTGTTCAAGAAGAGCCTGCCAGAAGAGATGGAACTCCTCCTGCCCTACCTCTCAGCCTGTGCCTAACAGGCAGGGCTGCCCCCAGGTGCCACTGAGAAGCAGCAGCTCAAGGCTGTCCCTGCACTAAGCACCTACCAGGCCCCCAGCTGGTAGAAATATGCTCTTTTCTCTGCAGAGACTCCCTCAAAAGGATTCAGGCATGTGCCAGGCATGGGGGCTCACGCCTCTAATCCCAGCACTTTGGGAGGCTGAGGCAGGAGGATCACCTGAATGCAGGAGTTCGAGACCAGCCTGGGCAATACAGTGAGACCCTGACTCTTTTAAATAAAAAATAAAAAGAAATAAATAGTAATAATAGAAGGATTCAGGCAGATGAGCTTTGCACCCCTAGAGAGCCAACAACTACTGCAATGGTTGATACAGGGAGCAGGGTGGCCATGGGTCTCCAAGACTCAGCTAAAAACAGCTGGGAGGAAAGGCCTTAGGCCTAAGGAAGTTGTTACAAGGAATAAGTGAAACAGGCAGAACAGCAGAAGTATCTGGCATGGAGTAAGTGTTCAACAAATGGCAGTAATAACCATAATCCACTACACTGGATACTCTGTCTGCCCCTCCAGATCCATTCTCCTCCCTTCCACCCTGCTCTGTGCCCCCAGAACTGATCATTATGGACTGCTGTCCATGGGCTTATGATTGGGCTTAGCCTTTCAACGTGAGGTACTTGCAGAAGACGGGAGTTTAGGGAAGAATGAAGTCGGGGTACTCACCCCGAGTCTCCCTCCCTGCTAGGCTTCAGATGGGCAATGACTACCTTCCTCTACCCAAGGCCACAGCTCCTGCCAAGAAGCTCCCTCTCTTGTAGGCCTCAGGGTGTTAACAGACCAGATCTGACACCCCGTCCACAGCTTTGCAAATGATGTCTTCATTAAACTCTCCTGGATTACCAAGTGTAAGTGTGCACCAGATCCCTGCAAAGACGCTAACCAACAGAGCAATCACAACCATCATCATCATCATTGCCATCATCTTATGATTCTGCCAAGGAAGAGAGTACTATGGAAAAGTCTCTGGCCCCGCTGTTTCACCAACACCATTCTAGGTGGTTTGTCAGGGCAGAACTAGGCCAGCCTATAGGAGGGGTATCAGACCAGCCAGTGATCACAGAAACAGCACCTCTTCCTAGCCCTGAGGACCAGGAAAAGCAACTTCCCCAGCAGAAGGCAACCCTAGCTCTAAAAGCCAACATGGGGGCAAACACAATCAGCAGCTCGCTCACACACATGCACGCATGCACACACACACACTCCAGCACTTTCTCTTTCTTGCCAGGAAGAAACAACCCAGGGGAACAGTTCCTGGTTCAAGCTCCAGGATGCTGGCAAAGGCTGATGGCCCTGTGCTCTGGTAGCAGGTCTGCGTACCCAATGCAGCTGTTCTCTCCCTCCATTCTTCCACAACAGTCTCGCAGTGGGCAGTAGAGCTTTCCAGGGGTAGCTTCTATTTTGAAACACCCTGGCAGCTGGGCCACCACCAGCACAGCTGAGTTCCATGCTGAGCTCCTGGGCTCAGGAGAAGGTTGCTGACTCAGGGCAGCCTGCCCACCCACCTATCAAGGGGAGATGGCCTGCGCTGGCAGCCAGTACACTATGGTCTGGATCCCAGGCATACCTGGGGCTCCTACCTGACCTAAGGCACCTCAAGTTCCCTGGAGCCTCACTGCTTGGCTTGACCAGGTGGGGTTGAGACAGACAGTGCTTGGGCAGGAAGCCTCGGGAATCAAATAGACCTGAGTTCTAACCCACCCCACCACTTTCTAGGTATGTGACTTTGGGCAAGTCGCAACCTCTCTACTCCTTTTTCTTCAGCTCTAATATGGAGAAAGAGAGCCTGGATTGGCGTCACTGTGAGGACTGAATTAGCTCGTTAATATACAACACTTGGTACAGTGGCTGGTGCTTGGTAAGCAGGGAATACACACAGTATTTTATCACAAGTTTTCATTTTGTATATTTATTATAATAATGGCTGCTAAGCATGTTCAAAAGGTCACCCTGAACCACAGGGTCCAGAGTCCTTCATGTCCACAATGAGGCATTGTTTAGCTGAACAGGTCCTGAAAGAATGCCTCCCACCAGATCCCAGGGAAAACGGACCCTTATAATAGACACTCAGCACCACTGTCCTTGCAAGAAATAGAGGTGACTCCATTGTCCACTGCCAGTTGGCCCGCACACAGCCATGCACAAGTTCACTCTGACTGGTGTGGAAAAATAATGTCTCCCATCTGAACACCAATTTTGACTTTCCAAAAGGCATTCACATCTGTTAGCACCTTGCAAGGGTCCCTTGGAGTGCAACTGCAATGTGAGAGCACCACCATTCAGACCAGGCCTTGAATCCCAACTCCACTCCTGCCAGGCTGTGTTACCTCACCTCTCTGTGCTCGAGTCTGCTGACCTGTGAAATGGAAACACACTACCTCTCTCCCAGGGTATAGGGTGGTGAACTCAACATCACAGAACATTCGTTGAGCCCCCAGAAAGGTGCTGAGCAAGCCCTCAATCAGCAATCACTGGAATGACGACAATCATACTTTTATAGCAGAGAAACTCGGCCGGGCTCAGTGGCTCACACCTGTAATCCCCGCACTTTAGGAGGCCGAGGCGGGTGGATCAGGAGGTCAGGAGTTCAAGACCAACCTGGCCAAGAATGGTGAAACCCCATCTCTACTAAAAAATACAAAAAAATTAGCCAGGCATGGTGGCAGGCGCCTGTAATCCCGGCTACTCAAGAGGGTGAGGCAGAGACTTGCTTGAACCCGAGAGGTAGAGATTGCAGGGAGCCGAGATTGCACCACTGCACTCCAGCCTGGGCAACAGAGCAAGACTCCATCTAAAAAAAAAAAAAGAGAGAGAGAGAGAGAAACTGAGGCACAAGACAGTGACTTGACCTGTATGAGACCGACCCTATGGCTCACCAGACCTGTGTTGTGGGCCTAAGCTACTCTCCAGTGCTCTTTCCAGCACAGTTCTGAGTAAAGAACTTAAAGTCCCACTCATCCCAAACCCCCTGAGTACGTGGTAAAATGGAGAAATGCACCCAGACCCAGCTGAGGAGCCCACTGGTCACCTTTTCTCAGTGGCTACCACAGGACTCCATGGAAAACCCAAAGCCGCAGACTACAGAATCTCTGAGCACCAGGAGGGGCTGCCTCCAAGCTTCGGCTGGTCCTCAACCACACATGCGCCTCTTCCAGTCACTACCACCGAAGACACTGCACCACGGGAAATTCCATCAAGGGCGAAGTGGACTTCAGTGCTTCAGGAGCATCTTCCTGGTAAGGGTAGAGGTTGGATGCCCTTCACCACCCCAGCATGGAGTTCACTGTCCACACCTGCCTAGTGTTCAGCAAGGCCAGGGGCCCACAGGCACCTCATCCCTGTATGGTCCCCCACTTTCTGAGCTACGAATAACCCCTGCCTACAGCCCCACTCTAGAATAGCAAAAATAAAACTAAATAATCAACAAGGAGTAGTCCCCACTACCCACAGGCAGGCACCCTACTCAGGACAACCCCAGCACAAGCTGTCCATCCACCCACCATGAGGGAAGGGGTAACAGGCCCAACACCTTCTGTAGAATCCCAATCACCCATGTCACCCTTCCTGCAAGCCCAGAAACACCAGTTCAACAAGTTTCCCTCGGGACTTGGAAAACCAGAGAATGAAGACGATGTGTTTAAAGCACTTATTTCAAGAGACTATACATACTGTTACAGTTCTTTAAATATTTGTGACTCTCTGCTAGGTGAGGCTGTTTTCCACAAGTGAGATGTCTGTGTCCCTCAAAAGGATGTCCAGGACTGGGCATGGTGGCTCACGCCTGTAATCCCAGCACTTTGGGAGGCGGAGGCGGGTGGATTGCTTGAGGCCAGGAGTTTGAGATCAGCCTGGCAAACATGGTGAAACCCCGACTCTACCAAAAATACAAAAATTAGCCAGGCGTGGTGGTGTGTGCCTGGGATCCCAGATACTCTGTGAGGCTGAGGTGGGAGGATTGCCTGAACCCAGGAGACAGAAGCTGCCATGAGCCGTTATGGTGCCACCGCACTCCAGACCTGGCAACAGAGCAAGACCCTGTCTCAAAAAAAAAAAAAAAAAAAAAAGTCCAGGATCAAAGGACTATGGTCTGGGCCTGCAGCCCTTCATATGCCCATTCAATAATTCCACAAATACTCAATAAGCAGCTACTATGTGCCATGTACTGGAATAGTAAAACTCTGTCAGTAAAGGTGGGTGGATTCTGACACAAGAGTGCATTTACCCCCACAGACCCTTCTCAAGCACCTACTGTGTGCCAGGCAGCACCACCCCAGGCACTGAAGACAAAGTAGCACAGGGCCTCAGTGCCTCAGTCTGACCCTTAGGAGCTGAGTTGGTCCAGAGCTGGGGTGGGCAGAATGAAGGCTGGCCCTCGGTAGTCTGCTCTGGCCTGCTCCTGCCTCAGTGGAGAAGTTTAGGCAACAGAGGAGCCCTTTCCCCTATCTCCGCAGGAGAGGGGAGGCTAGTCAAGGGGACAGGGACCCCGGGTGGAACGGGCTCTAAACCAGGGTCTGCTCCTGCATTCAAGATCTCCACATGCAAACTTACTGCTCCAGCTTGACAATGTCCATTTGTAAACTTACAAGATTTTTCATAAATTAAGCTGAAAGTTACTCAATACCTGGTATACAAATGCTTGTCAATAATAGTGAAAGAATGTTTAAAAACAGGAGCTACATTTATTGAACCCCTTCCACAACGCCACGTGTAGCAAAATGGTCTGCGGGGGATGGGCTGGATTCACCCAAAAAGCCCCAAGGGTGTCAGGGTTTCTACTTAGCCCTTCTCCATACCGGCACTGTTCTAAAGGTTTCATGCTAATTAATTCATTTTATTATTCCCCAAAACTCAACGACGGAGAGGTACAATTGCTCCCATCCTATAGATGAGAAAACGAAGGTATGGGGACTTCCCAGCTGTGTGACCTTGTACAAACCACTAAGACTGCGGGCCTCTAATCCAAAGTCAGGCTCCGAAACAGTTTCCAGAATGCACCGCCGCATTTGGCGAATGAATGAACGACCGAACCAGTAATCACTCCTAAGACCAAGAAGGCCACATCCTTCCCCGTGGGGCCTCCTTTTCCGAGGCCAAACCTTCAGCCCAGGCCCGAGCTCCGGCCTCTACCGCCTAAGTCGACTCTCGGCCGGCGCGTTCCGCTCTAGAAGGCTCTGGCACAGGCGGGCGGTGCCGGGCGCCAGCTTCTGCGGGCGTGGGCCGGCCAGGGCGCGTGGGCCTGGGGACTCGGGACCACGGTCGTCACGTGAGCTCATCCCCGAGGCGGCAGCGTGGCCGGCACCCGCCCGCTGGCCTGGTCCGGCGAGCGTGGGCGGCGAACGGGTCCCCGCCGGATGCACGCTGGTGGGATCCAGGGCCAGAGGGCGCCGCCGGGGAAGGTCACCTAGACGCGCGGCCCGCCGGGCCTCCACGCGGCCGCCCTTGCACTTCCGCCCGCAAGCCCGGGCCGCCTCTCGCCGCCAGCCGCAGGCGTCTCTGGACCCTCGGCCTCGCCCTCCCCAGCCCAGATCTGTTCGGCGCCCGCCTGTGCGGCCTTCTCTGCCCGCCCGCTGACCAGCCAGGCCCGCGCCGGCCGCTCGCGATCCCTGCCCGCGGCCGGGCTGCCGGGGCCCCTCGCCCGCTCCTCCTTCAGCGCCTCCCTCTCAGCTCCCCAGGGGCCCGGCCCCCGCCGTCCAGGGCGCAAGGAAGCCGGGGTCCTTTTCCGCTGCGCCTACCTCAGAGGATGTGGCGGCGGGCTCGGAGGCGGCTACGGCGGGGGCTGCGACGCGGAGGCAGGGAGCGGAGCCAGGGAGCGGAGCCGAGCGAGCGGCTGGGCCAAGGGCGGGGCGGCGCGGACCGCGGCGGCGCGGACCCGCCTCCCCTCCTGCGCGCCCGGCCCGGCGCGCTCCGCCCCCAGGCCCCGCCCGGGACAGCGTCCAGGCCGGGCCAGGGTCCCCATCCCGCTAGCGAGCCGCGTTCTTACCCTTACGGGCCCCGCTGCCCCGGCAGCAGACACAGGAGCCTGCGGGCGTGTTGCGGGCGCGCGGGAGGACCTGCGTGAGTCGGGGCACGGGGAGGCGCCGGACTGATGTGTGCACCGTGTGTGCGTGCGCAGGGACACGCGGGTTCTTGCTGGAAACCTCGGCCCCAGTGGCAGCGCTCGGGAAGGGGGAGGAGGCCTTCCGATTCTCTGAGCTGTGGCCCGGAGGTCCCTGCGCTAATGGAAGACGCGCGGGGCTCCCGGGCCTCCTGCTCGGCCTCTGCGCTGCTAGATCCCCCGGGAGTTGATGTGGCCGGCGCTGGACCCGAGCCTCGCCTGGGTGGACAAAGTGGCCCCCGGCCCCCCATCAAAGCCCGCGTGGGCCCCATCCCCCGAGGGCAGTCCCAGGCCCAGCGCGGACACTGGGCGCCTGGGGCGGCGCAGATACAGAGTAGAAGCGGCGACTGTTGCTCCCGAGCTCCGCGCTCCGGATACAATGTGTCTGGCGCCTCCGACCCGCCCGCGCGGCGTCTAGACAATCTCAGAGAAAACCCCTGTGCGCCGATTTTGCGCTACAGATAAGCGATTTTCTCCTGTAGCAAAGCTACTAGCAGCCAATTTCCATGCATTTGAGAGGCAAAAAGACAAAATAAAACAAAACGTGAATTGGGTTTTGCGAGGTCCCTGCTGGGTCTCTCGGCGCGAGGAGATCACGCCGGTTATGGCCGGCCGGCCGACTGAGGGCACCCCGGGGAACCCCCGCGACCAGCCGGGGCGTGTCCTGCAGGACCCAGTTAGTGTGTGTTGAGTGAACGGTCACCTCGCTGCTAGGCCTAAGCGAGTGGTCTCGTTCACCACTGAGTGTCCCCTGTGTTACGCGCGAGGCCCACTCGAAGCAGGTTTCAAGAATTAATTCGTAGATGGACGAAGATTCTGCACATCCTTCGCCTTTGATCAACAAACGTCCTGGAAGGCTTGGGGCGTCTAGGGCCCTGTGGAGGAGGTGCCGGGTTACAGAATCAGGACACTCCTCACAGCCAGCTGCGACACTAGCTAAAGCAGTGGGCAACTGGGGCCACGGAGGAGGCAATCAGGACTGGCTGCTGGGAAAAGGCGGCAGATTAAAAGTGGGACTGGAGTTAGAAAAGGTGCTCCAGTGGGATAGGGTGCTGAGGAAGAGGGTAGCTGATACAGAGTGGGAGTGGGGTGCAGACAGGTTACCTAGGCCCTGTGTAGGGGCTGGGGGAGGGGTGACTGGGAATGTAAGGAAGAGCCCCTTCAAGATCCTGAGGAGTGTAGGACGGATTCTATGACCCTCCCAGGCCCACGAGTTGCCTGGGGACTCTGGGCTTCCCAGCCTGGTGGTCCCCACCCCGCACACTGAGACTGGTGGGCAGGGGGAGGACAAGAACTCAGGGAGGCCGGGCGCGACAAGGCGGGGCTCCAGGAACCTCACAGGGCTAGGAACAGATGCCAGTGCAACCCAGTTTTGAGGCTGGGAGCAAATGTCGAAGGGCTTCTTCCCCTCCAGCGCCACCTCTCAACTCCGCTTTAAAGAACCAATCTGGGCCGGGCGCAGTGGCTCAAGCCTGTAATCCTAGTACTTTGGGAGGCCGAGACAGGCAGATCACTTGAGGCCAGGACTTCGAGACCAGCCTGGGCAACATGGCAAAACCCTGTCTCTACTAAAGATACAAAAACTAGCCGGGCGTGGTGGCGCGTGCCTGTAGTCCCAGCTACTCAGGAGGCTGAGGCACGAGAATCGCTTGAACTTGGAAGGAGGAGCCTGGAGTCAGCTGAGATTGAGCCACTGTACTCCAGCCTGACTGACAGAGTGACATTGTCCCCCCCCCCCCAAAAAAAAACAAAAAAACAACAACAACTTGGAAAGAGTTCTTCATGGCCTCTGCTACCCTGGGCCCCTTCGCCAGCTCCCCTAGGTGCTAGTTTCAGATTAACCACTCACTTAGTGGCTGCGTGACCCAGGCAAGAAGGCTGGCCTCTAAGAGCCTCAGCTTCAGAGTGTTGGTGTAAGTTTAAAATGGGACACATAAAGAGTAGGCACTCGGCCCCGTGCAGTGGCTCACTCCTGTAATCCCAGCACTTTGGGAGGCTGAGGCGGGTGGATCCCCTGAGGTCGGGAGTTCGAGACCAGCCTTACCAACACGGAGAAACCCCGTCTCTACTAAAAATACAAAAATTAGCCGGGCATGGTGGCACATGCCTATAATCCCAGCTACTTGTGAAGCTAAGGCAGGAGAATTGCTTGAACCCAGGAGGCGGAGGTTGCGGTGAGCTAAGATCTCACCATCACACTCCAGTCTGGGCAACAAGAGCGAAACTCTGCCAAAAAAAAAAAAAAGAAAAAAGAGTAGGCACTCAGTAACTGGGCCAGGCTCAGAGGCACATGTGGGTAATCCCAACTGTTTGGGAGGCCAAGGAGGTAGGATGGCTTGAGGCCAGGAGTTCGAGGGTGCAGTGAGCTAGCATCCCACTACTGCACTCCAGCCTGGACCACAGAGCAAGTTCCCGTCTCAAGAAATAGTATTAGTAATTTTTTTAAAAGGAAAATCAGCTGAGATCTGCAGGTGCCATAATCACTAGAATCCATTGACCCACCACAACCCTGAGGGAGAGGGAAACCCCCTGAGCCCCACCTCCATTCCATCTGCCACAGCTGATTGGGTCAGGGTTGGGCCCCTGACCCAAGCCAGGTCAATCAGATCCTCTCTTGCAAATCTGAACTGAGAAACCCAGAGATGAGTATGGCAGAGGGAAAATGCGGGAGCTTTCAAGGCCCTTGGGTAGACCTGGGTCTGGCATCCCTGTCGGCGTTGGGAAGCTAACGAGGGCGTTTCACAGAACAGAGAATGGAGCAGCCGCTGCAGAGGGTGGCTCTGGGCCCCTGTTCCTTGAGTGCCCCCCTGTTCTTGCCATGCGTGGGTTTCCCTGTGCCACTTCAATAACCCCACTTGAGCTTGACCCAGCTAGAGCAAGTCCCTGGCGAAGACAGTCAAATCTTGGTGGGTGGAGAAGGAGGTTTGTGGGGACAGGACAATCCTAACCTCACTTTTTCCCTGGGGGAATGACCCTGTTTCCCTCTCCTATTGGTCAGCAAGCTTTCATGGAGCTGACTCCATCCCTGACTCCAAAGCCTTCCTGGGAGTGGCCACATGGCCCAGTCTGACCAATTAGAGCCCTGTATGCCTCTCCGCCCCCACATCCTGGCCTCCCACCGCCCCCGATCCCCGCCCCGCAGGGATGGACCAATGAGACCAGATGAGAATTCCTGGGGCTACAGGAATAAAGACTCCCTGAAAATGAAGTAAGCCCATAAGAGAAAGGCAGAGATGAGGTCCTGAATCTAGCCATGCCGGAGACTACACCCTGTACTTACCAGCTGCCTGAGCCAACGGCCTCCTGTTTTGCCTAGTCCAGTTTGGATTGTTTTCTTCCAGATGCTAACTCAGTTCCTCTCCTCCATTCAAGCAGAACAATGTAAAACATCCAGGGAAAATGAGATTTTTCTTTCATTGTTAATATTGGAATGGGTTACCAATGTAAGACTATTTCATTTTAGGGAGTTTTTGGTTTTTGTCTTATCTCTAACTTACAGCCTTAGGGCTTCTACTGTAGATATTTATCAAAGTGGAAAGCAGCCAATTTATGATCAGAATCATAAACCTATTCCACCCCCCTTTCAAGAACATAGGATGAAACACTCCCAACTCTTCTCTTTTCAGAGCCAGATGTCCCTGGATTTCTATGTGGTTTCTTAGCATTGTCTGTGCTAAGTACCAGAGCTTGAAGATGAAGTTCATGAAGGCAGAAATGGTAGTCATTTATGTAAATTAATTTTTAAAGAGAAAGATATTCTGCTTGTAACCAGCATCAATTAATTGGATTATAAAGTTGCATTGTCATAAAACCTAACTTTCCAATCATTTTCCAGTGAACTCCTCAGACTAGAGTCTGGGTAGGAAGAATCAAGATGGCGTGTTTGTGGTCAAGGATCTCAGGCCACACTCCCCACACTGTGCCCTGACACTCAGCATCCAGGGAAGGACCCAGCCAGGCCTCCAGGTTCTGAGTGACAGCAGTAATCTCTTGGGGAAACAGGACAGAAAGCATCCCAAGGTAAACACAATTGATAATATTCTCCTGCATATCCCAAAATATGAGGTGTCCTAGATCTAATCTAAAACAATTCCAAGAAGTTCCAACATCATAGCTATGATTTTTAAGAATTTTGTATGTATATACACAGAGAGACAAATATTGGAAAGAAATGTATTAAGTATTAATGAAGTATTTATGGGAATTTATCAATTCTTTTTTGTTTTTTTTTTTTTGAGATGGAGTCTCTCTCTGTAGCCCAGGCTGGAGTGCGGTGGCATGATCTTGGCTCACTGCAACCTCCGCCTCCCAGGTCCTGGTTCAAGCAATTCTCCTGCCTCAGCCTCCCAAGTAGCTGGGATTACAGGTACACGACACCATGCCCAGCTAATTTTTGTATTTTTAGTAGAGATGGGGTTTCACCATGTCGGCCAGGCTGGTCTCAAACTCCTGACCTTGTGATCTGCCGGCCTCAGCCTCCCAAAGTGCTGGGATTACAGGTGTGAGCCACTGCACCCAGCCAGAATTGATCAATTCTTGTAAATTGAAACATAATTATTAAGTTGTGTTTCTATTTATGAGACTATGAGTGATTTTTTCCTTTGGCTCTTTTTACATTTCCCAAATATTCTTTTGTTTGTTTGTTTTGTTTTGTTTTGTTTTTTGAGGCAGAGTCTCCCTCTGTCACCCAGGCTGGAGTTCAGTGGCACCATCTCGGGTCACTGCAACCTCCACCTCCCAAGTTAAGCTATTCTCATGCCTCAGCCTCCCAAGTAGCTGTGACTACAGGTGCGTGCCACCACGTCTGGCTAATTTTTGTATTTTTAGTAGAGACGTGGTTTTGCCACGTTGGCCAGGCTGGTCTCAAACTCCTAACCTGAAGTAATCAACCTGTCTTGGCCTCCCAAAGTGCTGGGATTACAGGCATGAGCCACCAGGCCCAGCCTCCAAATATGCTTTAATGAGGACATAATACCTTGATTATAAAAAGAGCGAACTTCTTTCAGCTTTAAGAAAGTCATATGAGGTTCATCAGGAGATGTGTAAAGTGATACAATCCTTCTGAAAAGCAATTAGGCTATATGCGATCAGAATCATAATCCTATTCCACCCCCCTTGATCTGATGCTGGGAACCCACGCTAAGACCATCATTGTAAGTATGGGGAATGCCTGCTGCAGGAAAATGGACAGCAGCCCAGGACGGAACACAACCTGGTTTCCAGCTTGGGCATATTGAATCACTCACAACCTTGAGGAAATATGGTTACAAAAACTTCCTGTGGGGGTCCGGGCGCGGTGGCTCACACCTGTAATCCCAGCACTTTGGGAGGCTGAGGCGGGCAGATCACCTGAGATCAGGAGTTTGAGACCAGCCTGGTCAACATGATGAAACCCTGCCTCTACTAAAAATACAAAAATTAGCCAGGCATAGTGGTAGGCGCCTGTAATCCCAGCTACTTGGGAGGCTGAAGCAGGAGAATGGCTTGAACCCGAGATGAAGAGGTTGCAGTGAGCCGAGATCACACCATTGCACTCCAGCCTGGGGGACAAGAGCGAGACTTTGTCTCAAAACAACAACAACAACAACAAATTTCCTGTGGGGAAATATTTCTGTTACAATGTTAATGGAAGGCAATCTATGTTCAGTATTACTGCAACCCCAACATTAAAAACTGTGGAGGCAAACTATGGTAAGTACAACAATGGCCCCCCAAGGATATCCACATCCTACTCACTGGAACCTGTGAATGTAAAAAACAAACAAAACAAAACAAAAACTACTTCACTGAGATAGGATTGCATACAAAAAGCTGTACATATTTAATACATATATGTCGATGAGTTTGGAGATAAGTATATTTCCATGAAACCATCACCGCCGTAAAGCATATAAACATACCCAACACCTCCCAAAGTTTCCTCCCCTACCCCCATTCCCTTTTTTTTTTTTGTAGGGGCACCTAAGATCTATCCTCTTGGCAAATCTAAGTATACAGTGCAGTATTGTTAGCTGTAGGCACTGTGATGTATAGTAGATAATGATTAGTGATGATGAACATTTTTTAATATGTTTCTTGGCCACTTGTATGTCTTCTTTTGAGAAGCACCTGTTCATGTCCTCTGCCCACATTTTTTTCTTTGTTTTTAGTAAAGATGGGATTTTGCCATGTTGCCCAGGCTGGTCTCAAACTTCTGAGCTCAGGCAATCTGCCTGCCTCAGCCTCCCAAAGTGCTAGGATTACAGGTGTGAGCCACTGCGCCCAGCCCCCTCTGCCCTCCTTTTAATGGGGTTTTTTTTTGCTTGTTGAACTGTTTAAGTTCCTTATAGATTCTAGATATTATACCTTTTGTCAGATGCATAGATCTCTGGAATTTATTTATCTGGCGTAACTAAACCTTATACCCTTTGATCATCACCTCTCCATTTTCCCTTCCCTCCAGCCCTGAAGATTACCATTGTACTGTCTGCTTCTATGAGTGTGATTATTTTAGATTGTACATTTAAGTGAGATCATACAGATGTTATGGATCTTGACATGGGGGGATTGTCCTAGATCATCCAAGTGTGCCCAATGTAATCACAAGAATGTCATCACAAGTTCTTTTTTTTTTTTTTTTCAGACAGAGTTTTACTCTGTCACCCTGGCTGGAGTGCAGTGGCGTGATCTCAGCTCACTGCAACCTCCGCCTCCTGGGTTCCAGCAATTCTTATGCATCAGCTTCCCAAGTAGCTGGGATTACAGGTGCCCACCACCAGGCCCGGCTAATTTCTGTATTTTTAGTAGAGACAAGGTTTCACCATGTTGGCCAGGCTGGTCTCAAACTCCTGACCTCAGATGATCCACCCATTCAGCCTCCCAAGTGCTGGGATTACAGGCATGAGCCACCATGCCCGGCCTACAGTTCTTATAAGAGGAAGACAAGAGGGTCAGAGTGAGAGAAGGTGATTTAATGACAGAAGCAGAGCAGGGCAGGGGTGGGGAGAGAGATAGAGAGAGAAAGAAAGAAAAAGAGGAAGAAAGAAAAAAAGAAGAAAGAAAGAGAGAGATTGGAGATGCTACACCGCTAGCTCTGAAGATGTAAGAAGGAGCCATGAGCCAAGGAATGCAGGCAACATATAGAAGCTGAAAAAGACAAGGAAACAGATTCTCCTCCCAAGGCCTCCAGAAGGAGGGAGCCCTGATGCCCACTTAATTTTAGCCCAGAGAGACTGATTTCAGACTCCTGACCTCTAGAACTGTAAAGTGATAAATCTGAGTTGTTTAAACCACTGAGTCTGTGGTTCACAGTTACAGCACAATAGGAGGTGTTACAACAGCAATAGGAAACTAATATACAACCTCTAAAAGACAATTCTAGAAATGATTTATTAGAATGGGGCTATAGTATGAATGTTTACTCCCAAAATTGATATATTGAAATCCTAAGTCCCAAGATGACGGTATTAGAAGGCAGAGCTTTTGAAATGTAATTATCATTAGGGCAGAGGCCTGAGAGCTTGTTCACCCTTTCCACCATGTAAAGACACAGTTAGAAAGCATCATCTATGTGACACAAGCAAATGGAAAAACACTCCATGCTCATGGATTGGAAGAATCAATATCATTAAAATGTCCATACTGCCAAAAGCAATCTACAGATTTAATCCTGTTCCTGTCAAACTAACAACATCATTTTTCACGGAATTAGAAAAAAAACTATTATAAAATTTATATTAAACAAAAAAAAAAGAGCCAGAATAACCAAAGGATCCTAAGCAAAAATAACAGAATTGGAGGCATCACATTACCTGACTTCCAACTATACTAAAAGGCTACAATAACCCAAACAGCATAGTACTGGTACAAAAACAGACACATAGACCAATGGAACAGAATAGAGAACACAGAAATAAGGCCACCCTCCTACAACCAACTAATCTTCAACAAGTTGGACAAAAATAAGCAATGGGGAAAGGACTCCCTATTTAATAAATGGTGCTGGAATAACTGGCTATCCATATGCAGAAGAATGAAACTGGACCCCTGCCTATCACCATATACAAAAATTAACTCAAGACGGATTAAAGACTTAAATGTAAGACTTCAAACAATCAAAATCCTAGAAGAAAACCTAGGAAATACCTTCCTGGGCATCAACCGCGGCAAAGAATTTATAAATAACTAAGTCCTCCAAAGCAGTTACAGCAAAACAAAAATCAGCCTGGACAACATGGCAAAAACCCGTGTGTACAAAGAATACAAAAATTAGCCTGGCATGGTGGTGCACACCTGTAGTCTCAGCTACTCAGGAAACTGAGGTGGGAGGATCACTTGAGTCCAGGAGGTCGAGGCTGCAGTGAGCTATGATCGCACCACTGCACTCCAGCCTTGGTGACAGAGTAAGACTGTGTCTCAAAAACAAACAAACAAACAAACAAAATTGACAAGTGGGACCTAATTAAACTTAAGAGCTTCTGCACAGCAAAAGAAACTATCAACAGAGTAAACAGACAGCCTGCAGAATGGGAGAAAATATTTACAAACTACGCATCTAACAAAGCTCTAATATCCAGAATCTATAAGGAATGTAAACAATTCAACAAGCAAAAAACAAAGACCCCCATTAAAAAGTGGGCAGAGGGCTGGGCACGGTGGCTCACACCTGTAATCCCAGCACTTTAGGAGGCCGAGGCAGGCAGATCACCTGAGGTCAGGAGTTCAAGACCATCCTGGCCAACATGGTGAAACCCCATCTCTACTAAAATACAAAAATTAGCCAGGCATGGTTGCGGGCACCTGTAATCCCAGCTACTCGGGAGGCTGAGGCAGGAGAATCACTTGAATCCGGGAGGCGGAGGTTGCAGTGAGCTGAGATCGTGCCACTGCACTCCAGCCTGGGTGACAGAGTGAGACTCCGTCTCCCATCCCACCCCCCGAAAAAAAGTGGGCAGAGGACATGAACAGGCACTTCTCAAAAGAAGACATACAGTCAGGCATGGTGGCTCACGCCTGTAATCCCAGCACTTTGGGGGGCCAAGGTGGGCGGATCACCTGAGGTCAGGAGTTTGAGACAACCTGGCCAACATGGTGAAACCCCGAGTCTACTAAAAATACAAAAATTAGCCAGGTGTGGTGGCACGCGCTTGTAATCCCAGCTACTCAGGAAGCTGAGGCAGGAGAATCACTTGAATCCGGGGCGGTGGAGGTTGCAGTGAGTCGAGATCGTGCCACCACACTCCAGCCTGGATGACAGAGTGAGACTCTGTCTTAAAAAATATAAAAATAAAAAGACATACAAGTGGTCAACAAACATGAAAAAATGCTCATCATCACTAATCATCAGATAAATGCAAATCAAAACCACAATGAGTGCCACCTCACGCCAGTCAGAATGGGTATTATTAAAAAGTTAAAAAATAGTTGTTGGAAAGGCTGCAGAGAAAAGAGGATGCTTATACACTGCTGGTGGGAATGTAAATTAGTTCAGCCAGTGTAGAGAGCAGTTTGGATATTTCTCAAAGAACTAAAAATAGAACTACCATTCCACCCAAAGGAAAATAAGTCATGGCTGAGTGCGGTGGCTCACACCTGTAATCCCAACACTTTGGGAGGCTGAGGCAGGCGGATCACAAGGTCAGGAGTTCAAGACCAGCCTAGCCAACATAGTGAAACCCCGTCTCTACTAAAAATACAAAAATTAGCCGGGCATGGTGGTGCACGCCTGCAGTCTCAGCTGCTCAGGAGGCTGAGGCAGGAGAATCGCTTGAACCTGGGAGGTGGAGGTTTCAGCGAGCCAAGATCGTGCCACTGCACTCCAGCTTGGGCAACAGAGTGAGACTTCATCTCAAAAAAAGAAAATAAATCATTCTACCAAAAAGACACATGCACATGTAGGTTTGTCACAGCGTGATTCACAATAGCAGAGACATGGAGTCAACCTAGGTGCCCATCAGTGGTGGATGGAATAAAGAAAATATGGTACATATATATGGCGGAATACTACACAGTCATAAAAAATAATGAAATCATGTCCTTTGCAGCAACATGGATGCAGCTGGAGGCCATTATTCTAAGTGAATGAATGCAGGAATAGAAAACCAAATACTGCATGTTCTCACTTATAAGTGGGAGCTAAACATTGGATACACATGGACATAAATATGGGAACAATAGACACTGTGGACTACAAGAGAGGGGAGGGAGGGAGAGAGGGGGGCAAGGGTTGGAAAACTACCTGTTGGGTACTATGCTCAATACCTGGATGACAGGTTCAATCATACCCCAAACCTCAGCACCATGCAATATACCCTTGTAACAAATCTGCACACGTAACCCCTGAATCTAAAAGAAAAATTGAAAAAAGAAAAATAAAGTGCCATCTATGAACCAGAGAGCAAGCCCACAACACACATTGAATCTTCTGGGACATTGATCTTAAACTTCCAGCCTCCAGAACTGTGAGAAATAACTTTGTTATTTATAAGCCACCCAGTCTATGGCATTTTGTCATAGCAGTCTGGATGAACTAAGGCAAATGGCAAGGTTGTAAGGAGCACCTGTAATCCCAGCTATTCGGGAGGCTGAGGCAGGAGAATCGCTTGAACGATTTTTTTTTCTTTTTTGAATCACTTTTTTATTTTTTGAGACGGAGTCTTGCTCTGTCACCCAGGCTGGAGTGCAATGGCACCATCTCAGCTCACTGCAACCTCCGCCTCCCGGGTTCAAGCGATTCTCCTGCCTCAGCCTCCCGAGTAGCTGGGACTACAGGCACACGCCACCACACCTAGCTAATTTTTGTATTTTTAGTAGAGACGGGGTTTCACCATATTGGCCAGGCTGGTCTTGAACTCCTGACCTTGTGATCTGCCTGCCTCGGCCTCCCAAAGTGCTGGGATTACAGGCATGAGCCACGGTGCCCCGTCTACACCCAGGCAATTTTTGTATTTTTTGTAGAGATGGGGGTTTGCCATGTTGCCCAGGCTGGTCTCAAACTTGTAAGCTCAAGCAATCTGCCCATCTCGGCTTTCCAAAGTGCTAAGATTACAGGCATGAGCCCCCACACCTGGCCTCCAACTTTTAAAGGAGGCCTCCAACTTTTAAAGGAGGCCGGGTGTGGTATTAAAATCAAATGATCAGGAAAGAGGCAGGGATTCTTGCTGCATAAGACAGATTGCAATTTGGGGTAAGTGCAGATCTCATTATTATTGTACAGCAAACTCGGGCCCAGTGCTGGTACCTGTGACGTTCTCTGAGAGGGACTGTGTGTGCCTGTGCACATGGCTGTGATGGGGAGTGGGTGTTGTAAGAAGAACTGGCCTGGGGCTGGAATCCTACCAGAAAATTCTGAGTTGAGAAGGCAAGGGCTTCCCCCTTTGCTCAGCACACTCTGGTCCCTGATAAAGGTTAAAGAAAAGCAGGAAAAAATTAGGCTGAGATCCCTTTGTATTGCAAGGGACATGGAACCCCTTCTCCAGACCCCACCAGTGAGTGGACCCAAGCAGTTTTTCCTCGAGCCGAAAATGGAGCTGTCTCTTCCACTTGACTTGCATTTATGCCTAAGTGGCTGGGACTTGAAGAATGTCCCAGTTTCTGTCACCATGGCCTCTGCTAACGGGCACCACTTTGTTTTTTATTATTTAAAATGTGGACAAATGCAAGGACAGGGAGCATGAAAAATAGAAAAATAAAAATAAAATGTGGACGAGGCCAGATGCAATTAAAATGGCCTGGCATCTTGGTGCCAGCCTGGTAGAGCTGCACAGGGTGCTGGCTTTCAGGCACTGTCTGTCCAAACCTGCTGTGTAGGGTTGTGTGGCTTACACACTGCATCAGCACAGGGGATGTGTACGGCTGAGACCCTGGCCATGCACGACTTGCAAAGCTTGGATCCTGACCAGACTATGTCAGCCACAAGGAAAGGGCTGTGTTTCTACTTTCACAGTCTATAGGGGGCATGGCAGCAAGGCCCATGTGCCCCTCTCCTGGGCATGTTCTTCCCAGATGGCTGGTGCCTTCTCATTCTCTGGCCTCTGCTTAAACGGGACCTTCTTCAATCTACCTTCCCTGCCACAAAATCTAACACAGATTCTTTTCTCCTCTCTTTCCTTATTCTGAGCTCAGCCCTCTGTTTCCTTCACAGCTTGTAGCAATTTATAAGTATTTCAAGCTGGGCGCGGTGGCTCATGCCTGTAATCCCACCACTTTGGGAGGCTGAGGCGGGTGGATCACCTGAGGTCAGGAGTTCGAGACCAGCCTGACCAACATGGAGAAACCCCATCTCTACTAAAAATACAAAATTAGCCGGGCGTAGTGGCACATGCCTGTAATCCCAGCTACTCGGGAGGCTGAGGCAGGAGAATCACTTGAACCTGGGAGGTGGAGGTTGCGGTGAGCTGAGATCACGCCATTGCACTCCAGCCTGGGCAACAAGAGCGAAACTCCATCTCAAAAAAAAAAAAAAAAAAGTATTTCATCATTGGTTTGCTCTGGCTTCCTTGCTAGAGTGAGGACGTGAGGGCAGGGACCAGCTCTGCTTTGTCCATGCTTGTGTCCTTTCCATAGTGCCTGCCATATCTTAGGTATTACTAATACCTAATAAATAATAAATGGTGAGTAAACAAATAACTGAATAGGCTGGGCGTGGTGGCTCACGCTTGTAATCCCAGCACTTTGGGAGGCCGAGGCGGGCAGATCACGAGGTCAGGAGATCAAGACCATCCTGGCTAACACGGTGAAACCCCGTCTCTACTAAAAATACAAAAAATTAGCCAGGCTTAGTGGCAGGCGCCTGTAGTCCCAGCTACTCGGGAGGCTGAGGCAGGAGAATGGTGTGAACCCAGGAGGCGGAGCTTGCAGTGAGCCGAGATTGTGCCACTGCACTCCAGCCTGGGCAACAGAGCGAGACTCCATCTCAAAAAAATAAATAAAAACAAGTAACTGAATAGATGATGAACGACGTGTGGCATAAAGGCAGGTGACTGACATAGATGGGCTTATCACCCCTCTATGCAGGTTGCACACTGTGTTAGTCCGTGTTTGTGTTGCCATGAAGAAATACCTGAGGCTGGGTAATTTATAAAGAAAAGAGGTTTAACTGGCTCATAGTTCTTCTGCAGGCTGCACAAAAAAGCATGGTGCAGGCATCTGCTCGGCTTCTGGTGAGGCCTGTGAGTGTCTCCTAACGAGGAAGCTTCCAATCATGGCAGAAGGCCAACAAGGAGCAGGTACATCATGTGGCAAGAGCAGGAGCAAGGGAGAGAAGGAGGAGGACCCAGATTCCTTCAAACAACCAGCTCTAGCATGAACTAACAGAGCATGAACTCACTCATTACCTTGCGGAGGGCACCAAGCCATTCACGAGGGATCTGCCCCCATGACTAAAACACCTCCCACCAGGCCCCACCTCCAACACTGGGGCTCACATTCCAACATGAGATTTGGAGGAGACACATATCCAAACCATATCACACACCTGGGGGACAGCTATAGGAATCGTGCCTCTTGGGTTGTCAATCTGCCAGAAACAATGGACTCACAGCCTTGGCGTGGGCTGGGGACTGTTTAGTCTGCCTGTGGAGTAAATAATTTAACCTTGCCCAAGGAGAGGCCTGGACTTTGCCCTCAGCTTCCAGAAGGTAATCTGTAAGCCCTTGCAATGTCATGCCAGATAGGAGGATATTTAGGGCAGAGGCTGGCCACACCAGATAAACGAACAATGTGATTTAGGGTGGGGTTGGCCACACTGGATAAACTAATATGTGATTCAGGGTGAGGACTTTGAGTCAAGCATGCTCAGCTGGATCTCTGGAGAATGGAGACGATGTCAGCCCTGTGGGCATTTGACCAGGGAGCCCCAGTAAAAACTCTAGGTCCCAAGGCTCGGGTGAATTTTCCTGGTTGGCAAGACTCCATGTGTACCCCTACACATCATCACCGGGAGGACTGCACACCCTCCATATGCCTCCATCAGGAAAGGACAATGGAAGCTCTGTGTTTGGAACCCTCCTTGACTCTGCCCCATGCATCTCGCATCTCCCCGCTTGGCTGATTTTAATCTGCATCCTTCCCCTGTAATAAAATGTGACTGTTAGGATAAGATCGCACTGAGTCCCTCCAGTTACTTATAAAATGTGTGAAGGTGTTGGAATGAAAATGGAGTCATTCGTGTTAACAAAAAACAAGCAAACAAAAAAAAACCCTACAAGTAGACACAGGGAAGGCCATGAAGGGAAGGTTCTCCTGCATGTACACCTAATTACAAGAATGAACACAAAAGACTGCAAAAACCACAACTTTGGCCAGCCACAGTAGCTCCCACCTATAAACCCAGCACTTTGGGAGTCTAAGGGAGGCGGATTGCTTGAGCCCAGGAGTTCAGGACCAGCCTGTGAAACATAGTGAGACTCTGTCTCTATGAAAAATTAAAAAAATATTAGCCAGATATGGTGGTGAACACCTGTAGTCCCAGCTACTGAGGAGGCTGAAGTAGGTGGATTACTTAAGCCCAGGAGATTAAGGCTGCGGTGAGCCATGATCGTACCACTGTGATCCAGCCTGGGTGACAGAGCAAGACTCTGGCTCAAACAAACAAACAAGCAAACAAAAAATGGAGTATTTATTTCCCCACCTCCTATCCTTCCAGGCAGCAACATAACAGAAGCCACATTTCTCTACCTAAGGCTACAACAACTCTAAGGTTGCACTATCCCACAGCTGCCCCAACCCCCATCACATACGCACATGCACCTGAATGAGGACTGACTTCTCCTGGCTGACTGAGGCCTGGTATCAGACCAAGCACCTGGCCTGTCTGAGACCACACTGCCTATGGGCTCTTATTTCTCTAGCCTCCTCCTGAATCTGGAGAGGACTTGCTTCCTCATTGGCCCCACACCAACACCTCCTCCTCTGTCCTGGTTGCCAGGAAGGACTTTCTCTCTGACATGGGCAATGACAGGTAGATACACAATAAATTAATAGCCAGTTTGGCTAATGAGCTCGCAAGCGTCCCTGCCTTTGTCCTCACCCCATCCTTTCATACCCGCCCCCCATGACCTACTCTCTAGCCTTTCCTGCTTGAAGAGAGACTGTGTGGGGAGGGGTATGCTGACCATCAGGATTTTCTCTGGGAATATCATGGCTTTCCTAAAACTCATTCAGTCCCACCTTTTTCTAATGCCACTGTTTCGCCAAGCCACAGATAAAGCCTTTCCTGCCAGAGCCAGCATAGTCAGAGGCAGCAACAGCCTCAGATGCCTCTCAAAGTCCAAAAGTTTCAGGTTCAAATCTAAACCTAGCAGCCTGCCACCCAACCTGTTACAAAACAGGTTCTTCCACGACTCCCCCACTCACCCCTCCCCAGCTCCTGTTTACCCCTGAGGAAATATTTGCTTCCCCTTAACTGTGCTAAAGGCTCCTCCCCATCACCACAGCCAAGGACCCCACCCCTTGTATCCCTAAACCCCAAACATAAACTTCCCAATTCCGCACACAGTAAATCTGAAGAGGGAGAGAATCCAGCTTTGCTTCCTCCCTACTTGGTGTGGCTTCAGTGTCATCCTGCCCAGTCATAAGGCCCTGGGCCATATAACCTCTCCACAAGCCTCAAAAGGTATATAAACATGCTGCATTTTTCAGGGATTATGGAACAGGCTCCTTTTTTGTTTGTTTGTTTGTTTGTTTGTTTGTTTGTTTTTGAGATGGAGTCTCGCTCAGTCACCCAGGCTGGAGTGCAGTGGCGCGATCTCGGCTCACTGCAAGCTCCGCCTCCCGGGTTCACGCCATTCTCCTGCCTCAGCCTCCCAAGTAGCTGGGATTACAGGCGCCCACCACCATGCCCGGCTACGGAACAGGCTTCTTTACAAAGCCTTCTGGGGAGGCCAGTCACGGGGGCTCACTCTTGTAATCCCAGAACTTTGGGAGGCCGAGGTGGGAGGATTGCTTGAGCCCAGGAGTTTGAGACCAGCCTGGGCAACATAAGGAGACCTTGTCTCTACAAAAAATACAAAAAAAAAATAGCCAGGCACAGTGGTGTGCAACTGTAGTCCCAGCTACTCGGGAAGCTGAAGTGGGAGGATCACCTGAGCCCTGGGAGGATCACCTGAACCCCGGGAGGTCAAGGCTACAGTGAGCTGTGATTGCACCACTGCACTCCAGCCTGCGTGACAGAATGAGACCTTGTCTTTTTTTTTATTATTATTATACTTTAAGTTTTACAGTACATGTGCACAATGTGCAGGTTTGTTACATAGGTATACATGCACCATGTTGGTTTGCTGCACCCATCAACTCATCATTTACATTAGGTATTTCTCCTAATGCTATTCCTCCCCCAGCCCCCCACCCTCCGAAAGGCCCTGGTGTGTGATGTTCCCCGCCCTGTGTCCAAGTGTTCTCATTGCTCCGTTTCCACCTCTGAGTGAGAACATGTGGTGTTTGGTTTTCTGTCCTCGTGATAGTTTGCTGAGAATGATGGTTTCCAGCTTCATCCATGTCCTTGCAAAGGACATGAACTCATTCTTTTTTGTGGCTGCATAGTATTGAGACCTTGTCTTAAAAAAAAAAAAAAAGAAAAAATAAGCCTTCTGGGGAAATAAAGCTACCAAGGTCTTAAGAGACACAGGATGTCTTAAAGGAAAAACCAGCCCAAGAAATTTCCAGCTTAGAGCGTAGAAATGAGAAGGCAATGATACCTTACCACAAAATGTGGTGCACATGAGAATCACCTGCATGGCTGCTGGGATGTGCAGGTGGGGGAGCCTAGCCCCTAGCCCCTGGAGGTTCTCCATTAATACTTCTGGTGTGGGGCTGGCACCTGTATTTTTCACAAGCACCCAAGTAATACTGGAGCAGTAGGCTCAGAGAAAGCCTGTGATTTTTTTTTTTTTTTTTTTTTGAGACGGAGTCTCACTCTGTTGCCCAGGCTGGAGTACAATGGCATGATCTTGGCTTACTGCAACCTCTGCCTCCCGGCTTCTCCAAGCAATTCTCCTGCCTCAGCCTCCCAAGTAGCTGGGGTTACAGGCATGTGCCACCACGCCAGCTAATTTTGTATTTTTAGTAGAGACGGGGTTTCTCCATGTTGGTCAGGCTGGTCTCAGACTCCTGACCTCAGGTGATCTGCCCATGTCAGCCTCCCAAAGTGCTGGGATTACAGGCGTGAGCCACTGTGCCCAGCTGAAAGGCTGTGATCTTACATAATATCATGAAAAGAAGTTCAGGATGTGGCTGCTCTAAACACCAGCTCCCTGGGGTGTTGAAAAAATCAATTCAGAAAATTATTATTTACATCCATGTCTTCATTCATTTTGTCCTGCTATAATAATACCACAGACTGGGTAATTTATAATAAACAGAAATTTATTGGCACACAGTTCTAGAGGTTGGGAAGTTTGATATTAAGATGCTGCCATCTGACGAGGGCCTTCTTGTGTATCATCCCATAGTGGAAGAGTATCACTTGGCAGAAGGGCAAAGAGAGGGAGAGAGAAAGAAAGAGGAGGCCAACCCATTTCCCAAAATAACAAGATAATGGCATTAATCCAATCATGAGGGCTCTGCCTTAATGACCTAATCATCTCTTAAGAGTCCTACCTCCCCGCAATGGAAAATTCCATCCCCTAACACATGCTCAGTAAGTGGAACAAAGCAATATGGAGAAACTCAAGGGCCCACATGAGCACTACGAGGATGGGGGTGGAGGTACCAGAAATTTGTGCCTTATGCAAATGAGACATCCAGCCTTCATCAGTTTCTTATAAAAGTCTTTGCATTCAACTGTAAAAATGACAAGCCCTTCACACCAGTTAGAATGATTATTAAAAAGTCAGGAAACAACAGATGCTGGTGAGGCTGTGGAGAAATAGAAACACATTTACACTGCTGGTGGGAGTGTAAATTAGTTCAACCATTGAGGAAGACAGTGTGGCAATTCCTCAAGGATCTAGAACCAGAAATACCATTTGACCCTGCAATCTCGTTACTTGGTGTATACCCAAAGGATTATAAATCATTCTACTATAAAGACACAGGCACGCATATGTTTACTGCAGCACTATTTACAATAGCAAAGACTTGGAACCAACCCAAATGCCCATCAGTGATAGACTGTATAAAGAAAACGTGGCACATATACACCATGGAGTAACTATGCAGCCATAAAAAAGAATGAGTTCATGTCCTTTGCAGGGACATGGATGAAGGTGGAAGCCATCATTCTCCGCAAACTAACACAGGAACAGAAAACCAAACACCGAATGTTCTCACTCATAAGTGGGAGTTGAACAATGGGAACACATGGACACAGGGAGGGGAACATCACACACTGGGGCCTGTCAGGGATGGGGGCAAGGGGAGGGAGAGCATTAGGACAAATGCCTAATGCATACCGGGCTTAAAACCTAGATGACATGTTGATAGGTGCAGCAAACCACCATGGCACATGTATACCTACGTAACAAACCTACATGTTCTGCACATATATCCCAGAACTTAAAGTAAGAAAAAAAAAAAAAAAAAACAGACAACCCTCTTCTGGGCCCCCTCTCCATGGCAGATAAATAAATATGTAATTATGGATTTTGATAACTGCTTTGGAAGAAACGTTCTTCGGAACATTCATTCATTCAACAAATATTTATTGAGCTCCTACCATGGGCCAGGCCCTCTGCTAGGTGTTGGAGACTCAGGAATGCACAAAATAAATGTGCTTCCTCCCCTCTTGGCACTTACTGTCTAGGGGGCAAGACTGACCGCAAAAAGAGTTTGATGGCAAGTGTGGATAAGGCAGAGTGGGCATAAGGGGTGAGGGCTACTCAAGACTGTCACGGAAGGCCTCTCCAAAGAGGTGACTTATAAGCAGAAATTAATGAAGTGGGCTAGGCACAGTGGCTCATGCCTGTAATCCCAGCACTTTGGGAGGGCAAGGTAGGCAGATCACCTGAGGTCAGGAGTTTGAGACCAGCCTGGCCAACATGGCGAAACCCCGTCTCCACTAAAAATACATACACAAAAAAAAATTAGCCGGGCATGGTGATGCATACCTGTAATCCCAGCTACTCAGGAGACTGAGGCAGGAGAATGGATTGAACCAGGAGGCAGAGGTTGCAGTGAGCTGAGATCATGCCACTGCACTCCAGCCTAGGCAACAGAGCAAGACTCCATCTCCAGAGGAAAAAAAAAAAAGAATGAAGTGAGCAAGTATTTCATGGAGATCCCTGACCTGACTTGAAGAAGGTGGGCATGGTGGATTGCCTGCAAAAATGGTGGCCAGGTCGGGTGCGGTCACTCACACCTATAATCCCAGCATTTTGGGAGGCTGAGGAGGGCAGTCACTTGAGGTCAGGAGTTTGAGAGCAGCCTGGTCAACATGGTGAAACCCTGTCTCTACCAAAAAATACAAAAATTAGCCAGGTGTGGTGGTGGGCACCTGTAGTCCCAGCTACTTGGGAGGCCGAAGCAGGAGAATTGCTTGAACCTAGGAGGCAGAGGTTGCAGTGAGCCAAGCTTGCACCACTGCACTCCAGCCTGGGTGAGAGAGTGAGACCCTGTCTCAAAAACAAAACAAAACAAAAAAAAAAACCTGGCTAATTCCTCCCAACCACTTCTCTCATCAAGAGGTAGAAACTGAAAAAAAAAAAAAAAAAGAGTAAATAAATAAATGACTGCAGCAAAATAAAAATTTTTTAAGAGCTGGAGTCTACTCACCTCACATTTCACTGGGCAGCTGTGCTGCCCTTACAGCTTGCTCTAACCAGTGGAATGTGGTTGCAGGAACACTGTGCCAGTGCTAGGCCTGGACCTTAGAAGCCAGGTAGATTCTGTTCTCTGCTCTTATAGCCCAGACCCACACTGGTAGTAAGAAGTCCAATTATTCTGCTGGAGAGAGAGGCTCAGCTGCCTCTGCACCCACTCCCCTACCCCCTAGCCAGCTGAGCTACCATACACGTGAGTGAAGCCATCTAGAAGATTCCAGCCCTGGCCAAGCTCCCAGCTGAAGGCAGCCACATGCATGGCCCCAGCCAACACCACATGGAGCAGCATGGTGAAGCCAAGCCACTGCCCTGTCCCAGGCGTGGGATGTGGGAGGCTGTGTTAGTCCATTTTGGTGTTGCCATAAAGAAATACCTGAGGGTGGGCAATTTATAAAGAAAAGAGCCTTAATTGGCTCACAGTCTGCAGGCTGTACAGGAAGCATGATGCCAGCATCTGCTTCTGGCATGGCCCTCAGGAAGCTTCCACTCATGGCAGAAGGTGAAGGGGGGCCAGGCATGGCGAAAGAGGGAGCATGGGGTTGGGAGGAGGTTGTGGTCTCTTTTAAGCAATCAGATCTCATGATAACTCTTTACCATAGGGAGGGCACCAAGCCATTCATCATTCATAAGAGGTTCACCCCCATGAGTCAAACACCTCCCACCAGGCCCCACCTCCAACACTGGGACTCGCACGTCAACATAAGATTCGGAAGGGACAAATATCTAGACCACATCAGAGGCTCCAATTGAGGTGAGGGCAGCAGTAGGGGTGGGGGAAATGGATGAATTGGACTTATTTAGGAAGTAGAGCCAGTAGGATTCAGTGATGGAGGTGATGTTTCCCTCTCTCCCTCTCTCTTATTTATTTATTTATTTTTATTTGAGTTCTCACTCTGTCACCCAGGCTGGAGTGCAGTGGTGCAATCTCTGCTCACTGCAACCTCAAACTCCTGGGCTCAAGCAATCCTCCCACCTCAGCCTCCCGACTAGCTGGGACTACAGGTGCACACCACCATGCCCAGCTAAGTTTCTTTTCTTTTTTTTTCATAGAAATAGGGTCTCACTATGTTACCTAGGCTGGTCTTGAACTCCTGGCCTCAAGCGATCCTCCCACCTCAGCCTCCCAAATGGAGGTGATGTTTCTAGCTGTGGAACTCAGGGTCTGGTCCAGCCTCTACTGGGTTGGAGGAGGGGCAGGTTTAGGGAAAGATGTGAGTTTGGGTTGCCATGGGCAGTGCCAACCTTCTGCCTTTTCCACCGAGCCTGGCCTGGGGGAGGGAGTTGCCTGGAATCACCACCAGTCTGGCCACGGGGAGTCATTGCCGGGCAAGCAGCTAGACATGATTCCAACCCTCACACTCCCTGCCCTCATGCAAATCCGAACAGCCAAGCCCTGAATTAGAGAGATTCTAAGGGAGAGGAATCTCTGCATCTGCAGGAAAAGGGAGAGGGAAATAAACAAAGTTGGCCCAACTTTTTTTAAACATCACTAAATGGCTGGGCACGGTGGCTCACGCCTGTAATCCCAGCACTTTGGGAGGCCCAGGTGGGCGGATCACAAGGTCAGAAGATCAAGACCATCCTGGCTAACCGTCTAACACGGTGAAACCCCGTCTCTACTGAAAATACAAAAAATTAGCCAGGTGTGGTGGTGGACACCTGTAGTCCCAGCTACTCGGGAGGCTGAGGCAGGAGAATGGCATGAACCCGGGAGGTGGAGCTTGCAGTGAGCCAAGATCACGCCACTGCACTCCAGCCTGGGCGACAGAGCGAGACTCTGTCTCAGAAAAATAAAAATTAAAAAAAACACTAAACATTTGATCAAAATGATAGAAAAATGTCCCATCCCCACTGACTCCCCTGGCTGCCACACACCCTAGCTGGCCTTATTTGCGGCTTCCCTGGCCCAGTCTTAGAGCCAGGCCTTTACCAGCCAAGCCAGCTGCATTCCACCTGGCAGGCAAGTTGCCTCCCTGTGGACTGGAGCTTAATGAGCCATGGGTGCACTCCCACCTACTCACCAACAAGTGGCAGCACTCTCCAAGCCCGTCACCCCAAGCCTGCATGGATCTGCACAAAGGTAAATTCTCAAGACAGATTTTCCCCTGTGTGAAACTGGCATCAGATTCCCTCATTTACAGATGTGGAAACTGAGGCTGCTGAAGAAATGCTTCTAAGCCCGAGCTGCAAAGATTTCATTCCCACTAGAGCGTTAGGCTGGTTTTCTGACCCAGTTCCAAGGGCAACCTGACCCTGGACTCCCAGGGGCATTTGACAATATCTGGAGATGTTTTTAACTTCACAAATTTGGGGAAGAGGTGGTGCTACGGGCATCTGCCGGGTGGTGGCCAGGGATGATGCTAAACATCTTACACAGGACAGGCCCCAACCCTGCCCTACAAAGAAATGTCTAGCCCAGGATATCAACAGTGACGAGGTTGAGAAACACTGATTTAATCAGATTCTCAAGAGTCAATGGCCTGCAAAGTGCTGAGACATCCCTGGATCAGGGGCCACTGGATAGGATGATCCCAGCCCTCCTCCCTCTCCCGCCCCATCAGCAGCCATGAGAGGGGCTCCCATTGCCTCCTTCACCTGCAGGTCTCCCTCAGACCCACTGCTTCATGACCAGTTCCTGAGCAGCAAGGTGTGCAGGTGCTGTGCTGGGCCCTGGAGAGAACATGGGGGACAAGAAAGCGACAGCCCCTCCCTGCCGTCCTTCCAGCAGCTCAGGCTGCAGGGAGAGACAAAGTATTTGCAAATGTGACAAGTGCCAGGGTGGGACAAAAAAGGGACTGAGACACAGAATAACACAGAGGGGACCAACTTAAACAAAGAAGATTGGAAAAGCCTCTGAAAAGGTGACTGCTGAGCTAAGGTCTGAAAAAGGAGCCACCCACTTTAATTGAAAAGACAACACAACCAACACTAACTTTCATTTGTTTCAATTACCCGTGATCTTCTCCCTGCCCACCTACCATGACTGCAACTCTGTTATTTTTGGTATAATAAATTCATTTCCAGATCTTGTCTACTTTTTTTTTTTTTTTTTGAGATGGAGTCTCGCTCTTGTCACCCGGGCTGGAGTGCAGTGGTGTGATCTCGGCTCACTGCAACCTCCGCCTCTCAGGTTCAAGCGATTCTCCTGCCTCAGTCTCCCAAGTAGCTGGGATTACAGGCGCCCACCACCACACCCTGCTAATTTTTGTATTTTTAGTAGAGACAGGGTTTCACCATGTTGGCCAGGCTGGTCTCGAACGCCTGACCTCAGGTGATCTGCCTGCCTTGGCCTCCCAAAGTGCTGAGATTACAGGCGTGAGCCACTGTGCCCGGCCATGTCCAGGTATTTCTATAGCATTTTAGCCATCCTTTGAGTGTGTGTATACATTTATTTATTTATTTATTTAGAGACAGAGTCTCACTCTCTTGCCCAGGCTGGAGTGCAGTGGTGCCATCTCGGCTTACTGCAACCTCCACCTTCCAGGTTCAAGCAATTCTCCTGCCCCCACCTCCCAAGTAGTTGGGAGTACAGGGACCCACCACCATGCCTGGCTAATTTTTGTCTTTTTAGTAGGGACAGGGTTTCACCATTTTGGCCAGGCTGGTCTCGAACTCCTGACCTCAGGTGATTCGACTGCCTTGGCCTCCCAAAGTGCTGGGATTACAGGTGTGAGCCACTGCACCCCGCCCTGAGTGTGTATTTTGTATTGTGAGTTTTTTCTTCCATGTTGCTATGTAGGCTTGGTGATCATCATTTATAACAGTGTTCAAAGTTTCATTGCACTGAGGATTTTCTAAATGGTTCTCTAATTGTTGTTCATTTTTTCTGTGGGAGGGAACATCCAGTCATCTAACAATGCTCAGCTCACTAATTCCTCTGGCCTGGCATTGCTCTTCCCCCTCCTTCCCTCCCGTGAATGCCTCCTGAGGTAAGTGGGATGACCGTCATTTCACAGTGGGAAGGGACCTTGCGGCCAGCCAAACCACTGGTAGGCAAATGTGTCTGTACATCAGGGATCATTGATCCCTCAGCCAAGTACAGATTCCTAGGCCCTGTATCATCTGCCCAATCAGATGGGACAGTATGGAAGGTTTAAAATATGTCCACATATTCTTTGACAATCCTCCCTTCAGAAGGCAGATGCTAATTCCCTTGTCCTTGAATGTGGACCAGAGCACTCTCCTGGATCCCTCATCCTAGGAAAAGATGGCAGCCATGTCATAAGGATGCTCAAGCAGCCCTGGAAGGGGCCCATTTTGGGTGGAACTGAGCCCTCCTAGCAGCAGTAGCGTGACCAATCGTTCTGGTTTGTCTAGGACAGTTCCAGTTTTCACACTGAAAGTCCCACATCCCAGGGAACCTCTTAGTCCTAGGCAAACAGAAGTGGGTGCCCATCTAACATCTAGCACCAACTGGCCAGCCATGTGAGTGAGCCACCTTGGAGGAGGCTCCTTCAGCCCCAGCGAAGCCTTCAGATGGCTGCCCCTGACCAACCTCTTGATTGCAGCTTCATGAGAGACTCTGTGCCTAACAGCACAGCTGAGTCACCCAAGAACTCCTGACCTACAGAAAATATGTGGGGTAATAAAGGTTGATCATTGTTTTAAGCCACTGCATTTTGGGGTAATTTATTATGCCACAATATATAAGTAATACACTCAGGAATCTGTATTTTGTCACACTGTTGGGTAATTGGGCTTATGAATCAGCAATTGTGAACCACAGATCTGGTCTTATTCCCTAAAGCAGCACTTTCCAATAGAACTTTCTGCAATGATAGAACAGTCGTGCATCTGTGCTGTGCAATTTGATGGTCACTAGCCAAACGTGGCTATTGAGCATTCAAAATGTGGCTGATATGACTGAGGAACTAACTTTTTTATTTGATTTAATTTTAATAAATTAAACTTGACATTTAAATAGCACATGTGTAGGATTCCATTTATGTAACATTCTTGAAATGACAAAAGTAGAGAGATAGAAAACAGATTAGTGGTTACCAAGGGTTAGGGATGGTGGGAAAAGGGCGGTGGGAGTGACTACAAAAGGATAGCCTGTGGGAGGTCTTTGAGATGCTGGGATAGTTCTGTATCATGATTAGGTGGTAGTTACATAAATCTACACATGTGAGAAAATGGCACAGAACTATACACACACATTGTACTAACATCAACTTCCTGGTTTTGATATTGTGCTACAGTAATGTAAAATGTAACCCCTTGGGAAAACTGGGTGACGGGTACATGAGACCTCTCTCAACTACTTTTTGCAACTTCCTGGAAATCTATAATTATTTCAGTAGAAAAAGGAAAAAGGCTGGGCACGGTGGCTCACACCTGTAATCCCAGCACTTTGGGAGGCTGAGGCTGGTGGATCACCTGAGTTCAGGAGTTTGAGACCAGCCTGACCAACATGGAGAAACCCTATCTCTACTAAAAACACAAAATTAGCCAGGCGTGGTGGTGCATGACTGTAATCCCAGCTACTTGGGAGGATGAAGCAGGAGAATCGCTTGAACCCGGGAGGTGGAGGTCCGCGGTGAGCAAGATCGTGCCATTATACTCCAGCCTGGGCAACAAGAGTGAAACTCCATCTCAAAAAAAAAAAGAGAAAAAAATGTTAATATGAAATAAGCATTACATAGCACATATGGCTAGTGCCCATCATGTTGGACAGGGAGGCCCCAGTAATGCACAGAGCCTTCTGCAAAATCTCCTAGTCATTCAGAACTTCCAGTGGCAGAGAGCTCACCTCCTCACAAGGTTCTGTTTGAAAGCTCTAATAATAAGAAAGCTCAGACCAGCAGGTTTCAGTAAGGGTAGAAAAGTTTTCCCCTCAGCATTCTTTCTTCTTTCTTTCTTTTTTTGAGATGGAGTCTCACTCTGTCGCCCAAGCTAGAAGCTGGAGTCCAGTGGTGACAGCGATCTCAGCTCACCGCAACCTCCATCTCCCAGGTTCAAGTGATTCTCCTGCCTCAGCCTCCTGAGAATCTGGGATTACAGGCCCCTGCCACCACACCTGGCTAATTTTTGTATTTTTAGTAGAGACGGGGTTTTACCATGATGGTCAGGCTGGTCTTGAACTCCTGACCTCAAGTGATCTGCCCACCTTGGCCTCCCAAAGTGCTGGGATTACAGCCGTGAGCCACTGCTCCCGGCCTCTCCGCAGCTTTCTGTTTGTGCTAGAATCATGAATTATGCCTAGATTTGCTGGAAAAAGGCCCCTTCCCTAGGGATCCCAAGGGACCCAACAACAGTAATGTTACAGCTACCACTTCCATTACCATCACTTGCCACTCATGAGACAGACTACAGGGACCTCACACTTTTGCCCTCAGGTGGTCCTGGATGACCACCTGGTGTGGGGATCGTTAGCCTTGGAAGCAGCCATTTGCAGTCCATTCCAGCTGATCAAGAAAGAACTAAATCCAACATAGGATTTTAGACAGTGAGGAACATTGAAGACCTCCTGGTTTTATCCCTACCTTTCATATATGGGAAAATGAAGACTTAGAGTAAGTCTACAGGGATTAAATTTACTTAGTTAAAAAAAAATGTGTTACCTGTGGTAGACTAAATACTGACCCCCAAAGATATCCAGGTCCTAATCCTCAGAATCTGTGAATGCTGCCTTGTACGGCTTAAGGGACTTTGCTGACACAAAATAAGAATTTTGAAATAGGGAAATTATCCCAGCAGGCCCTAAATGCAATCACAAGTCTGTTTATAAGAGGGAGACAGGAGATTCTATACAGAATGCAATGTGACCAGGAAAGTAAGATGCTACTCTGGGCCGGGTACAGTGGCTCACACCTGTAATCCTAGCACTTTGGGAGGCCGAGGCAGGTGGATTGTCTGAGCTCAGGAGTTCAAGACCAGCCTCAAAACCCCATCTCTACTAAAATACAAAAAATTAGGCCAGGTGCAGTGGCTCATGCCATAATCCCAGCACTTTGGGAGGCTGAGGCAGGCGGATCACTTGAGGTCAGGAGTTTCAGACCAGCCTGGCCAACACGGCGAAACCCCGTCTCTACTAAAAATACAAAAATTAGCTGGGAGTGGTGGCAGGTGCCTGTAATCCCAGCTACTTGGGAGGCTGAGGCAGGAGAATCGCTTGAACCTGGGAGGTGGAGGTTGCATTGAGCCGAGATTACACCACTGCACTCCAGCCTGGGTGACACAGCGAGACCCCATCTCAAAAAAAAAAAAAAAAAAAAGAACAAAAAAATTAGCTGGGTGTGGTGTCATGCACCTGTAGTCCCAGCTACTTGGGAGGCACGAGAATTGCCTGAACCCGGGAGGTGGAGGTTGCAGTGAGCCAAGACTGTGCCACTGCACTCCAGCCTGGGCCACAGAGCGAGACTCTGCCTCACACAAAAAAAAAAAAAAGCTACTCTGCTGGCTTTGAAGACACAGGAAGAGACTAAGAGCCGAGGAATGCAAGGAGTACAGCTCTAGAAACTGGAAAAGGCAAGGAAACAGATTCTCTCCTAGAGCCTCAGACAAACCCTGACAAACCTTGGTTCTGGTCAAGTTAAACTATTTCAGACTTGTGGCCCAAGAACAGCAAGACAATGAATGTGTGTGGTTTTAAGCCAATAAATGTATGGTAATTTGTTACAGCAGCAATAGGAAACCAATATATTACCTAACAAATCCACATCTGCACTTACCTTTGACCCACCAACCCACTCCTAGGATTTCACTCTGAAGATACACCTCCAACATTACAAAGCATACATGTGCAAGGTTATTCTGTGCAAAATTGTTTATAATGGCTGAATACTGGAAATTATCTAAATGTCCATGCATGGAAGAATGGTTGAATGAGCCACGGTATGACCCCACAATGGAGTAGTATGCAGCTATAAATAGAAAGAGGAAACTAATACAAATTGATTCCCAAGAGATATTAACTGGAAAGAGAAAAATACAAAAGAGTATCTATGGTATGCTCCTTTTCATGTAAGAAAGAAGAGGATATAAAGAAATAAAGCCAGGAGCAGTGGATCACACCTGTAATCTCAATGCTTTGGGCAGCCAAGGTAGGAGGATCACTTGAGGCCAGGAGCTCAAGTCCAGCCTGGGCAACAGAATGAGACTCTTTCTCTACAAAATAAAACAAAATAATGCCAGGTGCAGTGGTGCATGCCTGTAGTTCCAGCTACTCAGGAGGCTGGGACAGGAAGATTGCTTGAGCCCAGAAAGTCAAGGCTATGATTGTACCTCTGCACTCCAGCCTGGGGGCAGAGTGACAGCCCCATCTCAAAAAAGGAGAGGGGAGGGGAGGGGACGGGAGGGGGAGGAGAGGAGAGAGAGGAGAGGAGAGGAGAGGAGAGGAGAGGAGAGGAGAGGGAAAAAGAGAAAGAAAATATACATGTATATGCTCAAGGAAATCTAGGAAGTAGAAACTAATTTTTTTTTTTTTTTTTTTTTTTTTTTTTTTTGAGACGGCGTCTGGCTCTGTCACCCAGGCTGGAGTGCAATGGCGTGATGTCGGCTCACTGCAATCTCCACCTCCCGGGTTCAAGCGGTTCTCTTGCCTCAGCCTCCCAAGTAGCTGGGACTACAGGCGCCCGCCAGCATGCCCGGCTAATTTTTATATTTTTAATAGAGAAGGGGTTTCACCATGTTGGCCAGGATGGTCTCGATCTCCTAACCTCGTGATCCGCCCACCTCGGCCTCCCAAAGTGCTGGGATTACAGGCATGAGCCACCGCACCTGGCCACGGAGAAGCTAAATATAAATAAGGTTTGTTGGCCTAGAGGGGCAGGCAGGTGCTTATAGAATAGCAAGAATGAGGAAATGTGAATGGATAGAAGTCATGCTGGGGGAGCTCCACTTTTGTAGCTCCGGGTCTTAAAACTATGGCAGCATTTCACATACCAATAATACTAATTAATTAGTTAATTAAAATCAATCAGGAAGTGGGTGAGCCCAAAATGGAAAAAAAAAAAAAAAGTAAAAAAAGAGCCGAAATATAGGCCGGGTGTGGTGGCTCACGCCTGTAATCCCACCACTTTGGGAGGCCAAGGCGGGCGGATCACGAGGTCAGCAGATCGAGACCATCCTGGCTAACACGGTGAAACCCCGTCTCTACTAAAAATACAAAAAATTAGCCGGGCGTGGTGGCGGGCGCCTGTAGTCCCAGCTACTTGGGAGGCTGAGGCAGGAGAACGGCATGAACCCGGGAGGCAGAGCTTGCAGTAAGCCGAGATCGCACCACCGCACTCCAGCCTGGGCAACAGAGCGAGACTCCGTCTCAAAAAAAAAAAAAAAAAAAAGAACCGAAATATATTAGAAATAAATAATAGAACCAGCCACATGAAAAAGGTGGGGAAGAAAAAAGCTAATCTATGTAACTTTGAGAAGCATTATTTGATTATGCATTGGTAAGACTAAAGACAAAAAGATCAAGGCACATGTTCTCAGGATCTCCTGAGGGCTGTGTCACGCGCAAAAAAAAAAATAAAAAGAACTCTACACATATATGTTAGCATATTTGTTTTTCAGGAGAATATCGGCTAGCAATTTGAAGCTACTTTCTGTGTGGAGCAGATTGTGTCCCCCAAAAGACAAGCCTAAGTCCTCACCCCTAGAGCCTGTGAATGTGACCTTCTTTGGAGACAGGATTTTCACAGATACTATCATTAAGTAAAGGATCTTGAAACGAGGGTGGGCCCCTAGCTCCAGTGACCAGTGTTCTCCGGAGAGAAAGGAGAGGCGTGACACAGGCCCTGCCAAGGTGGAGGCAGAGATCCAAGCGACGCGTCCACTAGCCCGGGAAGCCCAGAATGCCACGCGCCGGACGCTAGGAAGAGGCCGGGATAGGGTTTTCTCCCAGAGCCCGCAGCAGGAAACAAACACGCCTTTTCGGGCACTTTGATTTTGTACTGCTAGTCTCGAGGGTTGTGAGAAAATAAAATTTTGTGTTTGACGCCACCCAGCTTGTGGTAACTTGTGCGGCCCTGGGACACTAACGCAAGGTGCTTGCCGGGACCGAGCTGGTGAATAAACATGGCGGACAGTGAGAGCCCGGTTTCCACTATGGAGGAAAGGAGCTGCGAGTAAGGAAAGGAGCAAGGTTAAAATGAACCCTGTGGTGTTGAATTGGAATCTGAGGTATCGGTATACATTCATGATGTTTTCCTCTGACAACTGATCGTAGGGAGAAAAATTCATGGTTTTTATGGTAGATGGAGAGACGGGGGATATGTAGAAATGGATATAGATGTGCATGTATATGTCTGTCTGAACATACACTTCCTAGCTCTGTCCACCGAGAGGGCCTAGGAGCAATGACACTCCCAACAATGAGGACATCTAATGCCCAGATCTCGGTTTCCAAGCACTGTGCTGCAATAGCAAGGACCAGGCTCTTGGAGAAATGGCTGGTCGCTGGGCTGAGGCAGGAGAAGTACAAGATGAACCTGGCACATCTTGCGGTCCTGGGAATTAAGGATGTGCTAAACAAAGTAATAAGCCAAATCTGGGACAATTTTTGTTTTGTTTTGTTTTGTTTTTGAGACAAGTTCTCTCTGTCACCCAGGCTGGAGTGCAGTGGTGCCATCATCTCTTACTGCAGCCTCAACCTCACCAGCTCAAGTGATCCTCCCACTTCAGCCTCGCAAGTAGCTGGGACTACACGTGTGCACAACAAAACCCTGCTAATTTTTTAAAATATACGTTTTGTAGAAAAGGGGTCTCATCATTTTGCCCAGACTGGTCTTGAACTCCTGAGCTCAAGCAATCTGCCCACCTTGGTCTCCCAAAGTGCTGCGATTACAGGCTTAAGCCAACACACCAGCAAACATTTGAGCAACAAAATAAATAATAAAGGATGATAACCCACTGAATAAATGTCCATAAGTCCATACTGATGGAAATAAAAAATCAATTAGATAAATGGAGATGGGACAGCTCTTCCTTTCAAATTCCAACTAATAAATGCAGAAGGAATAATGCAAATAGAAAATCATCATTTGCCAGGCCCAGCCTCGTGGCTCACGCCTGTAATCCCAGCACTTTGGGAGGCTGAAGCGGGTGGGTCATGAGGTCAGGAGTTCAAGACCAGCCTGGCCAAGATGGTGAAACCCCGTCTCTACTAAAAACTACAAAAATTAGCCGGGCGCAGTGGCAGGTGCCTGAAATCCCAGCTACTAGGGAGGCTGAGGCAGGAGAATCGCTTGGACCCTGGCAGCAGAGGTTGCAATGAGCCGAGATCGCACCACTGCACTCCAGCCCAGACAACAGAGTGAGACTCCATCTCAAAAAAAAAAAAAAAAAAAATTCCCATTTGCCAAACAGTACAGGAATTGTTGCAGGCAAGAATCATCAATGGATGCTGAAATTAGTGAGCCAAAATATGACAAGAAATATAATATTTGGATCATCTCCATCTATTTCCTCACAAGATATTTAATTGATTACAAACAGAAAAAATAGTAGCTTCACAGTGGAGAGACCAGGCAGGTACCACCTTAACCAAGTGATCAAAGTTAATAACACCCGAAAGGAGGCACACAAACATCATGTGCTTCCTGATACCGTCCTCTGAGAATAGCACGTCACTGCTGTGGTATTTCTGCTAAAATGCATAACTTCAGTCTAATCCTGAAAAAAATCAAACACAAATTGAGGGACATTCAAAATATAACTGGCCAACACTCTTCATAAGTGTCAAGGTCATGAAAGACTGGGGAACTGTCCCAGATTGGAAGACACTAAAGAGACATGACAACTAAACATAATGTCGGATCCTTGGACTAAAACACCAACCAGAAAAAAGGACATTAGTAGGTCAAGTGCACTTCTAGTAAGATCTGTAGGGATCCCTTGAGCCCAGGAGTATAAGGTTGCAGTGAGCTATAATCACACCACTGCACTCCAGCCTGGGTGACAGAGCAAGACACTGTCTTTAAAAAAAAAAAAAAAAAAGGCCGGGTGTGGTGGCTCACGCCTGTAGTCCCAGCACTTTGGGAGGCTGAGGCAGGCGGATCACGAGGTCAGGAGATCGAGACAATCCTGGCTAACACAGTGAAACCTCATCTCTACTAAAAATACAAAAAATTAGCCAGGCATGATGGCGAGCGCCTGTAGTCCCAGCTACTCGGGAGGCTGAGGCAGGAGAATGGTGTGAACCCAGGAGGTGGAGCTTGTAATGAGCCTAGATCACGCCACTGCACTCTAGCCTGGGCAACAGAGTGAGACTCCGTCTCAAAAAAAAAAAACAAAAAACAACAAACAAACAAAAAAACTGAAGCAAATGCACAAACAGTTAATATGACATTATTAGCAGTTCCTCAGGCTGATGAGGATGCAGAAGGTGCCCTTTAACAAGTAACCAAGTGCAGGAGAACAGAGGAACAACCACAGCACAAACAGGCAACCATCCAGAGACCAGGGTGGACACTGCAGGACAAGAAGTGAAAGTCAGATGGAAGAAACGAGGCCCAATAAAGCAACAATCCTAATAGATTTGTTTTTCAGAAACCTGGACGCCCACCAGATGGAAAATGCCCATTGCTGTCATGTGGACCTCAGATAAGGGGGAACTGAGGACTGAACTCTGATCGCTGCCCTGTGTTCTAAATTTCTTCCCGAGGTGCTTGGAGAAAGTGACACCTGCAGGCCATCAATTTGCTAAACTGGTCACTCTGACCTAGTGCATTAGGGCTTGCTCTGGTGACCTGACTGGCATAGCACCCCTGATGATTAATGGGTTTCCTGATCTTAACTAGCCTATGTTAAGGCCAAACCTTAACATTCCTTTCTGCTGACCCCAAGTTTTTTAGACAAAGTCTTCCTTCCTCAACCAACTGCAAATCAAAGAATCTCTGAATCTACCTATGACCTGTAAGCCCCTGCTTCAAGATATCCCACCTTTTTGGGCTAAACCAATGTATAGCTTCTATATGTTTGTTTACACATTGGCCTGTGACTTCTCCTTTCCTGAAATGTACCCCTGCCTTTAAAAACCCTTGCTTGTAAGCCATCAGGGAGGTTGGGTCTTAAGCCTGAGCTCCCCATCCTCCTTGCCTGATGTCCTGCAATAAATGCCTCTTTCTCTCACTGCAAAAAAAGCCCCCCAAAACAACAAAAAACCTGTAGATTAGTGAATCGTATTGTATCAGTGTTAACTCCTTTTATAGATCATTGTACTACAGTTATATATGATATTGACATTAAGGCAATCAGAGTGAAAATATACCATAACTCTGTAATATCATTGCAACTAAAATTATTCCAAAATACAAGAATTTGTAAAAGAATGCTTATTAAATAATGTCAATGTGCCAGAGACTGGGGAAATTATGGTAAATGCTAGATATGGCCTCTACCCTCAAGGAGTTACAACACATGTGGGTTCCCAAGCAATAAACAAGGAAACAAGCACATAAACAATACAATTCAAGCAGTGAAAAGTACAATGGAGAATACAAAATGGGGAGAAGAATTAGGCAGGGGTCCTAATTTAATGAGGGTGATTAGGAAAGGCCTCTGACATTACAGCTAAGGCCTGAAAGAACTCAGAAAGCAAACCACGTAAATATCTGGGGAAAGAGTGCCCCAGGCAAAGCAAACAGCAGGTTCAGAGGCCCCTGGGATGGGAACAAGGTGGCATGTTTGAGAGGCAGCAAAAAGCCCAGTGTGGCTGGAGGGGAGCCAGTAAGCATGGAGTGTAAGAGCGGGGATGGAAAGGAAGGCAGAGGCAGAGCATACAGGGTTTTGCCGGCTCTGGCCAGGAGTTGGGACTTTATTTCCTATCCATGACCCCCTCCCTCAATCCCACCCCCCACAAATATCATTCAGTGTAATATGTATGGGACAGCATGGGCAGGTACTTGTGAGTTCAAAACAACTACAGCATTGTTTTGTGAACATGAAAATATTTTGAAAAGATAACTCAATTCTGCCAAGTCTTTTGTCTTTGCCTGGCTCAAATACATTCCTCACCAAGTGAATCCTTTTACCCTTTGCTAATTACCCCGTGACAATTTAAGTAGTTCTGCTTTGCAGCAATAGGATAGTAAATTCCAAAGTTATTTTGGACACCAAAACCAGGAGAGAAAGTCAGTTAATAGCCTTCCAGGTAAGCCAAGATGTGTTTATATGTTGACTTTTAAATGTTATCATTGAGATAGACACAAAATGAACAAATGCCCATAGAGGGCCCATGGAAACGCCCACAGATGCTAATGTAAAGGCCCAGTAATAGACACTTTATTTGCATTAGGCGCTTTATTTACAACATTCTGTATTGTGGCATTCATTACTCGCTGACCTCCATGCTTTCCAGAGCACCAAGTAGGTCCATGCAAGCAAAGTGAAACCAATTCTCCAGAAAGCCCTTGTAATTTCTCCTCCCCACCTCAATCGTCCTCCCTTGCCTGTGGGCCAAGACCAAGGAACCAACCTATTGCTGTTACAGTGATTCGCAACCCTGGCTTCACATTGATGTCATCTGGAGAGCCCTAATAAATACTGATGCTAGGCCCCAATGAAACAGATGATTGTTTCACTGGTCTGGAATGGCCCCCGACATGCGTGGTTTTTTTTTTTTTTTTTTTGAGGCGGAGTCTCCCTCTGTCGCCCAGGCTGGAGTGCAGTGGCGCAATCTCGGCTCACTGTAAGCTCTGCCTCCTGGGTTCTGGCCATTCTCCTGCCTCAGCCTTCCGAGTAGCTGGGACTACAGGCTCCTGCCACCACGCCCGGCTAATTTTTTGTATTTTTAGTAGAGATGGGGTTTCACCGTGTTAGCCAGGATGGTCTCGATCTGCTGACCTCGTGATCCGCCGACCTCGTGATCCGCCCGCCTTGGCCTCCCAAAGTGGTGGGATTACAGGCGTGAGCCACCGCGCCCGGCAGACATGCGTATTTTTAAAGCTCCCTCTGGTGGTACTACTGAGAACCCTCTGTGCCAGAATGAGACCTGGCTGCTATTAGAGAATTAGCCATGAGGTGGCGCCAGAAGCTGACCAAAGAAGCGAGATGGGCCATCTCCCGGCTCCCAAACCCTGCAGTCTCCAGGAGGAGGCACAGTTCCCTGCTCTCAAATTAGGGGAGCAAACACTAGGCTCTGGCCACTCAGATTTCTTTCACCTTAGGAGGGTGGCATGTCTGCCCACAGCCAAGTTTCCAGACTGCTCCAGCAGTCTGGAACGCAGACACAGCACATTCCCAAGCACCTATGAGCTGTCAACTAAGAAAAACCACAGGGTGACAGCACCCCCTTAGGTGCAGGAGATCCTGGAACCCCAAAATTGGGCCCTTCCAGGGACAAGGACGGAGGCTTCAGTTCCATGGGTCCACACAAAAGGCATCTCCTCTTTTGGCACCCGAGAGAGAGACCCCTGAGGTTAGCACTCCCATTCTAAAAGGAGCAATTGGCTGGCACGGTGGCTCACACCTCTAAGCCCAACACTTTGGGAGGCCAAGACGGGTGTATCACTTGAGGTCGAGAGCTGGAGACCAGCCTGGCCAACATGGCGAAACCCGGTCTTCACTAAAAATATAAAAATTAGCTGGGCATAGGCCAGGAGTAGTGGCTCGTGCCTGTAATCCCAGCACTTTGGGAAGCCGAGGTGGGCGGATCACGAGGTCAGGAGTTCGAGACCAGCCTGGCCAACATAGTGAAACCCCATCTCTACTAAAAATACAAAAATTAACCGGGTGTGGTGGCACGTGCCTGTAGTCCCAGCTACTCGGGAGGCTGAGGTGGGAGAATCGCTTGAACCCAGGAGGCAGAGGTTGCAGTGAGCCGAGACCACGCCATTGCACTCCAGCCTGGGTGACAGAGTGAGACTCCGTCTCAAAAAAAAAAAAATTAGCTGGGCATGGTGCCACGTGCCTGTGGAGGCAGGCTGAGGCAGGAGAATGACTTGAATCAAGGAGGTGGAGGTTGCGGTGAGCCAATATCGCACTGCTGCACTCCAGCCTGGGCGACAGAGCGAGATTCTGTCTCAAATATAAAATTAAAAAATAAAAAGAGCAGTTGATTCTGTGTCTCTCCAAAACATCCTTTGAAGAACAACCCAGGCTATCCAATAGTGTCTCCTCCCCAGTTGGGAAAGGGGTCACTCTAGGAAGTCAGTTCTCCCTGAATTACTTTAACTTCCCAGGAATTACACATGGAGGGCTGCGAACCTTTTTAAATGTGGTGCAAAATTGTGTGTGTGTGTTTTTCCCCCAAGAAGAGAATCTGTAGCTTTCACTAAAAGGATTAATAATGCAAAAGATGAAGAACTGTCAGAACAGATGGACTTTAATGAAGAAATTTAAAATATTGTCCTTGGGATCCAGTTCAGTTGTTCTGGAATAAATGCACTCACTTTGCTCAAACCCCTGCTACTGATCCTACTCAAGGGAAAACATTACCAGCTCCTTCTCTTGATGCTTCAAAGACTTGGCTGACCCACAGGCTCCTTCCGAACATCTTTGGTCACCTGCAGGCTCTGGGAATGACAGAGCTCACCTTGCTCAGGGGACTTCTTTCTTTGGGGGATGTCAGAAAAGAGGTTGCTGCTGAAAATTCCTTGACCTAATCTTTACTGCTTCAGGTACCTACACCCACTCTGGGAGGGGCCACAGGCCCAGGAGGGGCACATCCATGGATCGTGTAAACCAAGCAGTGTAGGGGCCTCTGCTGACCAGTGGGAAGGCGAAGGAATGGGTCTGGGGCTAGAGAAGGCCAGCCCTGATGGCCAACGTCCTAGCAGAATATAAGGTGCTTATCCAATGGTCCCAGGACCAGCTGCTCAGGGAGCCCTGGACATCAGCACTGTGAGTGGCATGGGACTCCGTAGTGCCCCCTCCCCACTCCAGTGGGGATGGGAAAGATGGTGGAACCGAGCTGGTGGGCCTCATTTCACCAGACTCAAACTCAGAGAAAGGCAGGCCTTGCCTAACATCACACAGCAAGGGGCCTTGGAGCCATGCCTGGGACTTGGGCCTCCTGCCTTCCACACAGGGCGCTTTGCATGGCCCCATGAGGAGCCCCCAGCTCCAAGCATCCCTGTTGGTGAGTGGCTCCCTGGGAGCAGGGCCCACCCAGGGTGGGCTGGCCAGTCAGTCCTCCAGAGTAAGGCGCCATCCTGGCCACCACCCCACACTCCCTGGCTGGCCTGGCCACCCTCGAAGCTCCTGAGGTGACCCATTTCCCTCACTCTCCTCTGCAGCTTCAAAACAAACCAAAATGCAGACCAACATCCTTTGTTTGTTTTGGGGGATCAGAGAAAGGGGAAAGCAGCTCTGTGGGTTTGCACTTGAAAACAAAACTGCTCTGAGCTGCCCGAGCAGAAACCAAACCAAAGGTGAACTTGGAGGCCAGAACCCCTTGTGGCAATGCTCTCAGAATGAGTCAAGGGGCAGCGTGGGAAGGTCGGAAGCAGGGCTGTCTACTGACCAGGCACTGATGGCCTGGGGTCAACAGCTGCCATGGTGGGCTCAGGGTCATGGCCACGCTCACTCATCCTGGGCACTGTGGGCTTGCGGGGGACCAGGCCCTGATAGGGACAAGCTTTCCAGTCACTGGTCTGGACCTCCTTCCTCACCATGGAGGAGTGTGGGGACACCCTGGACCTCACGGCCCCCACCCATCCTGTCTTGCCATCCCTTGCCCACAGGCCCATGCTGGGTGCCCAGGCTAGGTGACCTGCCCCGTGGTAACTCCTAGCCAGTAGGTGAGACCACAAAGGCCCATTCAGCACTGGGCATTTTTTGGTTTTGTTTTTCTTTTTTTTTTTTTCTTAGACAGAGTCTTGCTCTGTCTCTTAGCCTCTCCAGAGTGCAGTGGTGCAATCTCAGCTCACTGCAACCTCCGCCTCCCAGGTTCAAGCGATTCTCCTGCCTCGGCCTCCAGAGTAGCTGGAACTACAGGCATGCACTACCGTGCCTGGCTACTTTTTCTATTTTCGTAGAGATGGGGTTTCACCATTTTGGCCAACTTGAACTCCTGGCCTCAAGTGACCCGCCTGCCTCAGCCTCCCAAAGTGCTGGGGATTACAGGCGTGAGCCACCGTGCCTGGCATTGGGTCTTTTAATGGGAGTTCGGCCAGGCACCATCTTACCTGCCTGTTGAACTTATGCTTCTTAATGAAACTGGGCTCCCCCAGGTCCCCCACCTCCAGAGGAAAGCACATAGTGGGACAGAAACCAGAGTGCTCTAGACTTCTGGGGTTCCCCATTGGCACTGAGTATGTGGGTCATGGGAGACAGGCTGGTGGAAACCCTGCCTGGGCCTTTCTTTTCCTGAGCTTGGATGAAAGAATGGGAGCAGCAGGGGCAGATGCAGGGAGGTCCAACTGATGCCGCTGGATCCTGCCAAGAGCCTCAGTGAACACTATGATCCTGGGGCAGGGGTGGCAGGAGAAGAGTGATCAAGGCTTCAGGGTGAATGGTGGGCCTGTCGGCCTGGCAAAGTGATATAATCAATTGCGACTGTCCAAGGGTGACCAGAGATGCTCTCCTCTGAGTGAGGATTTCTCACCTCTCCGAATAGTTTCAAATGCCCAGTCTCATGTGAGCTTCACAACTATCCAGGATAGAGAAAAGGAGCTGCTGAGGTTCAGAGAAGCAAAGCAACGTACTCCAGGTCACACAGAGGCAGGGCTAGGACAAGGGCAGCGCTGGGCCACACCCCTCCCAGGAATTAGCCCAAACAGAGCAAAATTCTAGACTGCGGGACTACCTAAGAGGTGGCTGGAAAGGACTCTCACCTCCTCCTCTCTGGTTATTCTGCCCTAGGATGGGCTGGGTAGACTTTTCTTTTTTCTTTTTTCTTTTTTTTTCCCAGACAAGGTTCACTCTGTTGCCCAGGCTGGAGTGTAGTGGTGCAATCACGGCTCACTGCAGCCTCAACCTCCAGGCTCAAGTTATCCTCCCACCTCAGCCTCCTGAGTAGCTGGTACTTACAGTTGTGCACCACCATGGCCAGCTAATTTTTGTATTTTTTGTAGAGATGGGGTCTCATTATGTTGCCCAAGCTCATCTTGAACTCCTGGGCTCAAGCGATCCACCCATCTTGGCTTCTCAAAGTGCTGGGACTACAGGTGTGAGCCACCGCGCCCAGCCTAGGTAGACTTTTATCCAGTGCCTGCATTTTTCTTAAGCTCCCATTTTTTTAGTTCTTTGGTGATAAATGGAGCACTTGGCTTCCATTCTCTCACCTAATCCTCACTCCAGCCCTGACAGGTAGGTGCCCTCAGTCGCCCATTTCAGAGATGCTGAAGCTGACGCAAAGAGACGTTGATCAACCAGCCCAAGGTAACCCAGCTGATGAGTACAGACTGCGACTCAAACCAAGCCTTTCCAACTCCAGAGCAGGCGCTGTTTTCTGCTCAGTACCCTGCCTCCCATCCCTATCCCTTCACCAATGGAATGTTGAGCTTACACCCCCTCATTTCCGTATAGCTGTCCAAAAGCTGGGCCTCCTCCAAGATCCAAGGTAGGTTATGATTGGCAGCCTGAACTTCAGAGGCCCATCTCCCCCTGCTGGGGGCCAACTCAGACATCTGTGCTCCCAGCTCTTTCCGCCCTAGCTCCAGCTCCCATCATATGCAGGTGTCTGTACAACGGCCCCTCCAACAGCAGCCAACACCTGGGTCCCCTCCCCATCAATGGGAGATCCGCCCCATCCTTCCTGTCGGGGAACCTCCTCAGCTGCTGGGAGGCTCCCCAGACAGCTAAGGGATTTTTATGGATTAATAAAAACTTCCAAGGCCCTGCTAAGCTAGCTGGCATTTCAGTTTCCTCAGTGGACAGAAGTGTCCTCTCTTCCTTCAGAATAGGGCTCCATGGCACATTTGCATATCTGTATGTGTCTGTGTGCACATACCCATTGGTGCACGTGTGTGTGCACATAACTATCTGTGTGTGTTTGTGTGTGCATATTGCTATCTGTGTGTGTGTGTGTGTGTGTGTGCACGCACGCACAGGTATGTAGGTGCTTATCTAGGTATGCATCTAGGTATAGAAAAGACTGTGTGATGTGCCAAGCTGTGTGTGTGTCTGTGTATGTGTGCTACTGAATTATTTATTCATTCAGCAAATATTTCTTGAGCTCCTACCCCATGTGAGGTACTGCGCCAGAGCTAGGGGCACAGAAGAGACTGGCTGCCTAGAGCTCAGAGCCTTCAAGGAGCTCATCACCATGTGAAACCCCCTCAACTCTGGCCATCCTGGGGAAGGGAGGCCTAGGCAGGGGCTGTAATTAGGCCTGGGAGCCAGAGGGCAGTTTTGGCCTTTTGGGCAGCTGGTTCCAAGACAAGGCCCAGAGCAGGGGCCCAGAAACTCCCAACAAGGTTGGCCCTGTGAAGTTCCATTCCTTGTGCTTCCCAATCACATCACGGGTCAAAACCCTCCAAAGCCACAGTGGACAAAGCTCCTTCCATGGGGGAGGAAGAACAGCCAGAGAACTAGATTCCCAAAGAAAGTCCACAAAATCAGAAAAATTTTAGGCCCTGCTGGCCTGGACTCATCAGCTTCAGTCAAGAAAGCATAGTGTGTGTGGCCCATCTGGCCAGCCACGCCAGTTATCTACAGAGAGGACAGCTGAAGTCCAGTGTATCAGCTTCCTACTGCTGCTGGAAAAAGCGCTACAAACTTAGTGGCTTAAAAAAGCAGAATGTCTTCTATTACAGTTCAGGAGGTCAGAAGTCCTAAAACCAAGGTGCCTGCAGAGCTGCCTTCATTCTGGAGGCTTTAGGGAAGAATCATTTCCTTGCCTTTTCTAGCTTCCAGGAGCTACCTACGTTCCTTGGCTTAGGACATCATCCTCATCTTCAAAGCCAGCAGCATCTCCAAATCTGTCTCTGGCCTCTGTTTCCATTGTCTCATCTCTTCTAATATGGACTCTTCTGCCTCCCTCTTTGAAGGGCCCTTGGGGTGACATTGGGTCTGCCTGAATAATCCAGGATGGTATCCCCATCCCAAGATTTTTCTTTTTTTTTTGAGATGGGGTTTCACTCTTGTTGCCCAGGCTGAAGTGCAATGGTGCGATCCTGGCTCACTGCAACCTCTGCCTCCTCTGCCTCCCAGGTTCAAGTGATTCTCCTGCCTCAGCCTCCCGAGTAGCTGGGATTACAGAGGCACACCACCACACCTGGTTAATTTTCATATTTTTAGTAGAGACAGGGTTTCTCCGTGTTGGTCAGGCTGCTCTCGAACTCCCGACCTCAGGTGATCTGCCCACCTCAGCCTCCCAAAGTGCTGGGATTACAGGCATGAGCCACCGACCCCGGCAATTCTTCTTTTTTTTTTTTTTTTCCATTTTTATTTATTTTATTTATTTATTTATTTATTTTTGAGATGGAGTCTCACTCTGTCACCCAAGCTGGGGTGCAGTGATGCAATCTCGGCTCACTGCAAGCTCCGCCTCCCGGGTTCACGCCATTCTCCTGCCTCAGCCTCCCAAGCAGCTGGGACTACAGGCACCTGCCACCACGCCCAGCTAATTTTTTTCTATTTTTTAGTAGAGACGGGGTTTCATCGTGTTAGCCAGGATGGTCTCGCTCTCCTGACCTTGTGATCCACCCACCTTGGCCTCCCATAGTGCTGGGATTACAAACATGAGCCACCATGCCCAGCCTTTTCATTTTAATTTTTTAAAAAAATAGAGACGGGGTCTCCTTATGTTGCCCAGGCTGGTCTTGAACTCCTGGGCTCGAGTGATCCGCCTGCCTCAGCCTCCCAAAGTGCTAGGTTTACAGGCATGAGCCACCGTGCCTGGCCCTAAGATTCTTAATGTATTCACATCTGCAAACATCTGCAAAGTCCGTTTTGCCATATAAGGTAACAACATATTCACAGGTCTAGGCATTAGGATGTGGACATCTTGGGGCAGGTGGACAGTGTTCTGCCTACCACACCAGAAATGGAGGAAAATGCCCAAGGTTTAATGGGCTTGACCAAGGGCCAGAACTCAGGCTGTGGGTCCCCCAGTTCTGGGTTGTTTTGGGCAGCACCTCAGGGGAAAGGAAAAGGACTACCCCACAACACACATTTAAGCTTGTTTCCTAAAAAATGCTATACACAGAGTGGTCAATAGCACCTGGTTTGAGTTTCTTCTCCACTCTACACCTACCAGTGGGGTGACCTTGGCCATGTGGCTTAGTGCCTCCAGGCCTCGATCTTCTCATCTGTAAAGTGGGGACAATGATAAGGAGCCATTATGTGGCCTGTTTTGAGGATACAAGGAGCCTGTTTTGTGGCTGCACTGTTAGAGCTTTGGCAATGTTTTTGCCACCCTGCCCAGAGACACACCCTAATGCATGTAGAAGTGGGAGAAGTGAGGGCAGGGAGAGGGAAGGAACTATACTCGGACTATCAGGGCTGGTAACTGAGATAATGCCCTTGACCTTTCTCCTGCCCCTCCCAAAGCAGTAGACCAGAGCCAGGGGGGTCACTTTCCTGGAAACTCCCCAGTGAATGAAGCCTTTGATACCTAAGTGGGTCATAGAAAGGGAACAAAGGGATGCTTTTTGCATGAAAAGCCGCCTGCTGGGGGAGGGCAGGAACCCTGGTTAATAAAAGGTTGGGTGTCAAGTGATTGCAGAGACTCAGGCAGGTGGTACATTGAGGGAAGGGGCACCCATAGAGAGGCCACAGAGAGGGGGCCACTTCAGAGGTGCTGCCCAGGCATCTCCACACAGGAGGTGGGGATGGTTCCCGAAGGACTGGAAAGGCTTCCAGAGCCCAAGCCGTGAGTGGGGCCTCAGAAAAGGACCATTCGTATGGGAGAGAGGACAAATGCTCTTGTGTCCAACTCCAGACCCCAGGGACTCCATTCAGCCCGCACAGGAGGAAACTGGCAGCAGAGGCTACAGGGCCTCCTGGGCCCCTCTCGGTGCTGCCTCCCCACTTCTATATGCTAAGCAGTATTTTATCAGCTCACAATGCTGCAGGCACCATCCATAAGCTGCAACCCATTGGGGTGTTTCTTGTTCTGTTTTTTCTGTTTTCCTTTTTGATTCAGTGTACCTGTTTGTGCAATGTAGAGATGGGCAAAACAAATCTGCACATGGCCCAGTGCTGTCACCACAGGGCAAGTGAGGCTGGCACAGTGAAGGGGATGTCGAGGGGCAGGTCCCAGAAGCACAGTTCACCACAGTGCCCTGCTTTTCACGACATCCACATGAACATGATGGCATGACATTGCATCATAAGAGGCTAGTCAACAAGCGCCATCATTTTTCTCTCTTTTTTTTTTTTTTGACATGGTGTCTCACTCCATCGCCCAGGCTGGAGTGCAGTGGCGCGATCTCGGCTCTCTGCAAGCTCCGCCTCCCGGGTTCACACCATTCTCCTGCCTCAGCCTCCCAAGTAGCTGGGACTACAGGTGCCCACCACCATGCCCGGCTAACTTTTTCTATTTTTTAGTAGAGACGGGGTTTCACCCTCTTAGCCAGGATGGTCTTGATCTCCTGACCTCGTGATCTGCCTGCCTCAGCCTCCCAAAGTGCTGGGATTACGGGCATGAGCCACTGCACCAGGCCTTTTTTTTTTTTCTCTTTTGAGACAGTCTCACTCTGTCGCCCAGGCTGGAGGGCAGTGGTGCAATCTTGGCTCACTGCAGCCTCTGCCTCCCAGTTTCAAGTGATTCTCCTGCCTCAGCCTCCCAAGTACCTGGGACTACAGGTGTGCATTAGCACGCCTGGCTAACTTTTGTATTTTTAGTAGAGATAGGGTTTCGCCACGTTGCCCAGGCTGGTCTCAAACTCCTACTCCTGGGCTCAAGTAATCCACCCGCCTCAGCCTCCCAAAGTGCTGGGATTACAGGCATGAGCCACCGTGCTTGGCCTGACTTTTTAAATGTATAGAAACTTCATTACTCCTCATAAGAGAAATACTTATTAAAGAAAACTGGGCCATAAGGAAACACCACCCAATGCCCTCATTATTCAAAGACAATCCAGATCATATAGTATCTTGATCTATGTCCTCCTAGCTCTTATCCCCCGCTGGACATCTTTCCTCTAGTCCTTATCCCCCGCCGGGCATTTATTTTTTTTAAACATATCTGTGCTCATGCTGCATGCATACCTTCTGTGTTTTCATTTGGCATTAATTTATTTACTACTGCAGCTCCAGTATGTAGAGCAGTACTTGGCACAAATGGTACCTCAGTAAATATTTGCTGAGTGAATGAATGAATGAACCAACATGGATAATGTTTCTATGTTACACAAAAGTAACAATAATCATGATATGTGTCAGGGCTTACTCTGTGCTAAGTAGTTTATATGCATTATCTCACATGATGCAGTAATCCTATGAGGTAGCCACTACTGTTATCCTCATTTTACAGATGTGTAAACTCAGGCTTAGAGAGAGATTAAGTCCCAAAGCACACGGGTAGCACTGGGTTTCTAACCCAGGTCTAGCTGATGTCAAGACTGTTTTCCTAATAGTATGTATCACTGACTCCCTGTGAATATTTTCAGAAACAGCATTTAAAATGATTTCATACTATCCTTTAATTTAATTTTTAACTTATTTAAATAAATAGAGATAAGGTCTGTCTATGTTGCCCAGGATGGTCTCCAACTCCTGGCCTCAAGCAATCGTCCTACCTCCGCTTCCTAAAGTGCTGGAATGACAGGTGTGAGCCACCTTGCCCACCCCTTGCTATTCCTCAATCACTGCAAATTTAGATTACTTTCTGGTTTTATTTTTTATTGCCATAAATAATTCTGCAATAAACAACTTGATGCATAACCCAACTCCATATTTAAGGGTTACTCATTAGCAAAAATTCCCCAGAAAGTGAATTACTAGTTCAATTGGTACAAACATTTCTAAAGTTTATTTTTTTGTTTGTTTTGTTTTTTAATACAGAGTCTCACTCTGTTGCCCAGGAGGGAACGTAGTGTGATCTCAGCTCACTGCAACCTCCATCTCTCAGGTTCACGCAATTCTCCTGTCTCAGCCTCCCAAGTAGCTGGGATTACAGGCGCCCACCACCACATCTGGATAATTTTTGTATTTTTAGTAGAGATGGGGGTTTAGCCATGTTGGCCAGGCTTGTCTCAAACTCCTGACTTCAAGTGATTGGCCCCACTTGGCCTCCCACGGTGCTGGGATTACAGGTGTGAGCCACCCCGTTCCTGGCCTAAAGCTTTTGAGGTGTGTTTTTCCACTCAACTCTGTTTAGTTTAGCTTTTACATATGGAAATTTAGATGTACTAAATCCACCACCGCCCAGGCGCGGTGGCTCACGCCTGTAATCCCAGCACTTTGGGAGGCTGAGGAGGGCGGATCATGAGGTCAAGTGATCGAGACCATCCTGGCCAACATGGTGAAACTCCGTTTCTACTAAAAATACAAAAATTAGCCAGGCGTGGTGGTGGGCGCCTGTAGTCCCAGCAACTCGGGAGGCTGAGGCAGGAGAATTGCTTGAACCTGGGAGGTGGAGGTTGCAGTGAGCCGAGATCACGCCATTGCACTCTAGCCTGGCAAAAGAGCAAGACTCCGTCTAAAAGAAAATAAATAAATAAATAAATAAATGTGCCACCATCTCTTGTTCAATATTATTCACTGTTTCCTGATTTGAAGTACTTTACCCTTCTACAGAAGTTAATAATTCTATTTTCTAGTGGTTGTACAGTTTGCTTTTAAATTATTCAATGCATTAGTTCTTCAGCACACCCTTTGGGGGATGCACTGAAGAGAAGCCCCATTTACACTTCCAAGCCCCCCCAGCAACTGTTTCCTCTGGGCAGGGGGAGAGATGAAAGAGAATGCAAAATACCGAGAGTGTGAAATAGGGAGGCCAATGTCTTCCTAAATTACAGGGGAATGATTGCCCGTTCTTCTCCACATGAATGACTTTCTCTCAAAGTCTTCCACTTCTTCTTAGAAGCTTCCACAATGTACTGGTTGACTTGAAGTTAAGGCAGAATTCTCCTAATGGGAATTAGCCTAAGAAACTTCTTGAAAAACTCAAAGGATGCAAAAATTCTCAAAGTGGATTATTAAAAACATGTCAAATTGGAGATGAGGGTGTCACTGGGCATATCTGTGTTTGCTGAGTTGGCTTTGGGCGAGTGTGGTGGCAGAGTCAAGGTGGGGATGGGAGCAGGGGCTCAGGTGGATAAAAACAATCCACCCCTTCCCGGCAAAAAAGCCATCAGGAGTTTCTGGGGATAAGGAAGGGCCTTGCAAGTGAAGAGGCCTCTGGCGGTTCTTGAGGGCATGTGTGAACTCCTGGCTGAGGGAAGAGTTGGCAGTGTATTAGGCCTTATACAGTTGTATGTGTTGTGCCCTGCACAAGGGCACCTGGCCCGGGGAACCAGTGAGGCTGAAATCCACCCCATGCCCTCCAGCTAGAGGAGGACAGAGCACCTTCTTCCAGTTTCCTCGAAGGCACCCTGTGGGCCAACAGCTGTCTGGACCGTACAGACAGTGAGATGGAGAAGGAGCACTGCCCAGGAGCCAGGGGGGCCAGGCCCTAACTCCAACTCTGCCACAGCCCTCAAGATTGCAATGGTCCCAACCCAGCTCTGATGCTGAGCCCGCTCTCAGAGTCCACAGCAGCTCTGGCAGCACCCACAGTGGGCTAGGCCTGGGCTACAGTGAAGAAGGTGCCCTGGGATGCTTCTGCAGGTTAGGGCAACCAGACTAACCAACGTTCTTCAAACAAAAGACTGCTACAGAGTCACTTGCATTTTGGTTTGGGGCCAGAGCTTCTTCCATTGCCTTTTCCTTTCAGGCAGTGCCCTTCTGTGAGCTTGATCATTTGTGAGAACCTTGTTGAGTGAGTCAGCCAGTCCCCTTGCTCAATACCTGGATGTGACACCATCTGTTCCATATCTCTCTTCTTACAGATATTAAATGATGTTAATCATCAATACCAATCAACAGGGTTAAGGACACACTACCCCTAGTGCCTGGGCAGTTTGTTTTTTTTGTTTGTTTGTTTTTGTTTTTGTTTTTGTTTTTTTGTTTTTTTGAGATGGAGTCTTGCTCTGTTGCTTCAGCTGGAGTGCAATAGCACGATCTCGGCTCACTGCAACCTCCACCTCCCAGGTTCAAGTGATTCTCCCACCTCAGCCTCCCGAGTATCTGGGATTACAGGCACCTGTCATCATGCCCAGCTAATTTTTGTATCTTTGTAGAGACGGGGTTTCACCATGTTGGCCAGGCTGGTCTTGAACTCCTGACCTCAGGTGATCCGCCCACCTCAGCCTCCCAAAGTGCTGGGATTACAGGGGTGAGCCGCTGCATAAGGCCGAATATTTTAAGCTGAAGGAATCTGAGCAACAGCGGGTACAAGCAAGAAGGACTCTCTGACCTTCCCCTGAAGCAGGTCATAACCCCTCATTTGAAAGGCGCCCTCCCTCCACCAGCGGGAAAGGAAGATGCATCTTCTTACCTCTGAAGACAAAGAGAAATCTGAAGGGTCAAGCTTTCCTGGTTTTGCCCAGTTTGCTACTCTGATTGACCTCATTCTCTTTTGTCCTGTCACCTTTTCCCACAACTCTCCACTCTTCATTAAACCTGGTACAAAACGCAGGTTTAACTGTCTTCAGGTCTTCATTTCTCTATGAAGCCTCTTGTGTTATGGAAAACTTTTTTTTTGAGACAAGGTCTCACTCTGTCACCCAGGCTGGAATGCAGTAGCTTGATCTTGGCTCACTGCAGCCTCGACCTTGCAGGCTCAAGCAATCCTCCCATGCTACCACGCCTGGCTAATTTTTGTATTTTTTTGTAGAGGCAAAGGTCTCTCCATGTTGTCCAGGCTGGTCTCGAACTCCTGGGCTCAAGTGATCCTCCCAAAGTGCTGGGATCACAGGCACGAGTCACCGTGCTCAACCAAAACTTATATTAAATAAGTTTGCATGCTTTTCTCTTGTCAAGCTGTCTTTTGTTATGGGTCCCTGCTGAGAACCTAGAAGGTTAAAAGGAAAGATGTTTCTCCCTCCCCTATTCAGTTCACTTCCTGAGCACTGCCATGGGCCAGGCGCTGTGCTAGGTGCTCTACACACATGCTCATTTAGCCCTGACACCATGCTGTGGGGAGCTACTGTTGCTCCCCCAACTTTGCAAAGTTAAGAAGCAGAAGCCCTGGCCGGGTGCAGTGGCTCATGCCTGTAATCCCAGCACTTTGGGAGGCCGAGGTGGGCCATCACCTGAGGTCAGGAGTTCTAGACCAGCCTGACCAATATGGTGAAACCCCGTCTCTACTAAAAATACAAAATCAGCTGGGCGTGGTGGTGCATGCCTGTAATCCCAGCTACTCGGGAGGCTGAGGCAGGAGAATCCCTTGAACCCAGGAGGCGGAGGTTGCGGTGAGCTGAGATAGCGCCATTGCACTCCAGCCTGGGCAACAAGAGTGAAACTCCATCTCAAAAAAAAAGAAGAAAGAAATAAAAGAAACAGAAGCCCCAAATACCGCAATGCATAACTGAGCAGGGTTTGAATTCAGATCAGACTGACTCCAAATCCAGGCCCTGGTAACACCACCTTCTTTTTAAATGAGGAAAATGAAGCATGGAGTGGCCATGCCACTTGCCTGGTCACCCAGCAAGTCAGCAAAAAGATGGCTTTCAGTTCCTTCTGAAAAGCCCTCCATTCTACAAACAATCCCCTTCCAACCCGCACCCACCATGCCTGGGGATACTCTGCATTTTGTCAGTTTGCTGTGGGTCAATGGACCCATTGCCCAACCCTCCATCATTGTCTAGGGCTCCTGTGAGCCGTGCCAGGGGCAGGCGCCAGGAAGGAGGATCCTGCAGGAGGAAGCACTGAGCGCAGCCTGCGTGGAGTCAGACCTAGAGGACCTCGCCCCAGGGCAGCTGCTCTGGGAGGAAGCCTGGGGGGAAACAGAACAGGTTATGGACACCCCATCCTGTCCCCCTCAGCCCCATTCCGGGCCATTCCACATTGCATGGGTGGGACTTTCTCTCCAGCCTCCACTTTGCTGGGCAACTTAGTCAGCATCTCTGTGCTACCCAGTCAGGGCAGCCCACCCATACGGCAGACAGTCAACCAGTGCCTGCCTTCACCTAGGGAAGATGCCTTTTTCCCTAAACCACAAGTCAACAAGTCAGAAACAGGGCTTCTTTCCATTCTCTATCTTTATGGTGGATTCCTCCCAGAGCTGGCATTTACTCCTACTCATTAAAAATGCAAAGAACCAAGTACAGCAACAGAAAAGTCTTACGTTATGACTTCCTGTGGGTTACAGGCCAGAGGAGGGAACAATCAGCTCCTTTGTTGTGCGAGTTGCTGTTTGTCACTGACAATGGCATTCTTAAGGAATTATGATATTAAGGATTTAATAACCATTTGGTATAAGCAGTAAAACATTTCAGTTATGGCGTTTCTGGAAAGTACTGTCCTCATCTGTTGGAGGAATTTACAAAGTGTCTTTTAATTAAGTCGATTCTAAATGAGACACCTTCTCAGTGTGGTAATTTTTTGAATGAAACTGCCCTGAAGTACTAATTAGTTTGTTTTTAATGCTTGATTTACTCTGCCAGCATGGTGGCTAGGGCGGGGCTGCCCTGCTGGAACTGGATGAATCTCCAGCGGGCAGGAAGAAGGTGCAGCGGCTCAGGGCTCTCCTGGCTGGAGAAATGGAGGTAGTTCATTTCACCCTGGCAAGCTTCTAGACTCTCCCTGTTGAGAACTGACCATAGTCTGTCTTTCTTTTCTTTTCTCTTTTCTTTTCCTTTCTTTCTTCCTTCCTTCCTTTCTTTTTTTTTTTTTTTTTTTTTTTTTTTGATGGAGTCTCGCTCTGTTGCCCAGGCTGGAGTGCAGTGGTGCCATCTTATGTCACTGCAACCTCTGCCTCCCAGGTTCAAGCAATTCTCCCCCTCAGCCTCCGGAGTAGCTGTAATTACAGGCGCCCATCGTCATGCCTAGCTAATTTTTTTGTATTTTTGTACAGACAGGATTTCACCATGTTGGCCAGGCTGGTCTTGAACTCCTGACCTCAGGTGATCCGCCCACCTTGGCCTCCCAACGTGCTGAGATTACAGGTGTGAGCCACCTCGCCCAACCGGACCACAGTCTTTCAACCAAACTGGGAAGTGCCTCAGTTACTGGCCCTCCTCCTGATTAACCTGACGAACCACTTACCACAGGAAGCGGCGACTGAGCTGCCTGGGAATGTGGTTACTGCCCCATTGCTAGAGGTGGCGAGCAGAGGGCATTTGGGCATCAGGTAGGCAAGTGGGCTAGGTGACCTCAGAGGTCCGTCCCCATCCAGTGTAACTCTGGTCGTTCCTTTATTGTTCAGTCATATGTCGATCACCAGACATTGATTGAGTCCCCTCTCTGTGCACATAAATGGAAAGCAAAGAAGGCAGGATGGCTGCCCTGGTGGTGCCCACAGCTCAGCTGCATGGGGTGGGGATGCTGGATAGACAGAGTGGGAAGCAGCCACAAAGGAGACAGGCTGGCAGCTCTGGGAGATGGAGCAGGTGGCCCCCAGGAAGCCACAGGGGTGGGGTGTAGGGTGGATATGGGATGTCTGTTTCTTAGGAATGGCAGTTGGACCCCGCTGTGGTGGCTATGGGGTGATTTGATCTGAGGAAGGGGGGCATGGGAAGAGTTTTCAGCCTTGGAGGAGATTTCCCCGTGTCTCAGCCGTGCACAAATACATGTACATGCATTCTGGTCCTCGTGACATGTGAGGACAAGTGCTTATTTTGTTTGTTTGTTTGTTTGTTTTGAGATGGAGTCTCGCTCTGTCACCCAGGCTGGAGTGCAGTGGCGCGATCTCGGCTCACTGCAAGCTCCGCCTCCCGGGTTCTTGTCATTCTCCTGCCTCAGTCTCCCAAGTAGCTGGGACCATAGGTGCCCGCCACCACGCCCTGCTAATGTTGTTGTTTTTTTGTTTTTTGTTTTTTTGGTAGAGACAGGGTTTCACCGTGGTCTCGATCTCCTGACCTCAGGTGATCCGCCCGCCATGGCTTCCCAAAGTGCTGGGATTACAGGCGTGAGCCACTGCGCCCGGCTGCTTATTTTGTTTTTAATTGTCTTTTTCTTTTTCTTTAAAAGTAAATACATGCCTGTAAACTATATAGATTAAAAAGTGAAAGTCTCCCATTATCTCAATTATTATCAGCCCCTTCCAGAGACAAGCACCATTAACATCCTTCCAGACCTTTCCTATGGGCGTGCAAGCACACATGCATGCACACACAGAGAGAACTTGCTTACCTAAATAGATCATATTAAATCCAGAGATTGGCCAGGCGCGGTGGCTCACGCCTGTAATCCCAGCACTTTGGGAGGCTGAGGCAGGTGAATCACCTGAGGTCAAGAGTTTGAGACCAGCCAGGCCAATATGGTGAAACCCCATCTCTACTAAAAAGATACAAAAAGTAGCTGGACGTGGTGGCATGCACCTGTAATCCCAGCTACTCGGGAGGCTGAGGCAGGAGAATTGCTTGAACCGGGGAGGCAGAGGTTGCAGTGAGCCGATATAGCACCATTGCACTCCAGCCTAGGCGACAACAGTGAAACTCCGTCTCAAAAAAAAAAAAAAAAAAAAAAGATCTAGGGGTCTGTGATTTATTTTTACCTTACAAGATATGATTTTTGCATAAATCAGTACATAAAGATGTGCAGCTATGTGTAGCCTAGTGTGTACATCACTGTATTGATGAACATTAAGGCTGTTGCCTTTTTTACTTTTTTACAATCGCCAACAAAGCTGCAGTGAATTTTTTTTTTTTTTTTTTTTTTTTTTGAGACAGGGTTTATCTCTGTTGCCCAGGTTGGAGTACAGTGGTGCGATCATGGCTCACTGCAGCCTTCACCTCCTGGGCTCAAGTGATCCTCTATCCTCGGCCTCCCGAAGTGCTGGGATTACAGGCATGAGCCACTGCACCGGCCCCAGTGAACATTCTTGAACATAACTTTTTGTGTTTTGTGTTATTCTTGGGATTGCAAAATGTTTTTGTATTATTGTGTAAGTTTTTCTTTTTCTTTTTTTGAGACGGAGTTTCGCTCTTGTTGCCCAGGCTGGAGTGCAATGGCACGATCTTGGCTCACCGCAACCTCCGCCTCCCAGGTTCAAGCAATTCTCCTGCCTTAGCCTCCCGAGTAGCTGAGATTACAGGCATGCACCACCACGCCCGGCTAATTTTGTAATTTTAGTAGAGATGGGTTTCTCCATGTTGAGGCTGGTCTCGAACTCCTGAACTCAGGTGATCCGCTCCCCCCTTCTCCACCAGCCTCCCAAAGTGCTGGGATTACAGGTGTGAGCCACCGCGCCCGGCCCAAGTTTTTCTATATGAAGTGTTCTCAGAAGTTTACTGCTGAGTCTAAAGTATATGTGTCTTTTGGCTGGGCACAGTGGCTCACACCTATAATTCCAGCACTTTAGGAGGCCGACGCAGGTGGATCACCTGACATCAGGAGTTCGAGACCAGCCTGACCAACATGGTAAAACCCTGTCTCTACTAAAAATATAAAATTAGCCAAGTGAAGGCTGGGCACGGTGGCTCATGCCTGTAATCCCAGCACTTTGAGAGGCCAAGATGGGCATACCACTTGAGGTCAGGAGTTGGAGACCAGCCTGGCCAATATGGTGAAACCCCATCTCTACTAAAAATACAAAAATTAGCTGGCTGTGGTGGCACACGCCTCTAATCTCAGCTACTTGGGAGGCTGAGCCCGGAGAATTGCTAGAACCTGGGAGGCGGAGGTTGCAGTGAGCCAAGATCACGCCACTGCACTCCAGCCTGGGCGACAGAGTGAGGCTCCGTCTCAAAAAAAAAAAAATTATATCTATATCTATATCTGTATCTATATAAGCCAAGTGTGGTGGCTCATGCCTGTAATCTCAGCTACTTGGGAGGCTGAGGCACAACAATTGCTTGAACCTGGGAGGCGGAGGTTACAGTGAGCAGAGATTGCACTATTGCACTCCAGCCTGGGCAACAAGAGCGAAACTCCATCTGAAAAAAAAAAAAAAAGGATATGTGTCTTTTGAATTTTAACAGATACTGCCAAATGGCTCTTCAGAACAGTCTTGACCCCCTTGCCCCTGCCACATTGCAGTACCCATTTCCCTACATTCGCTTCAACACTGGATATTTTTAGTCCTTTAAATTTTTTGCCAGTCTGATGGGCAGAAAAAAATAAAAGGTACTTCTCACTGTTTTTTGTTTTGTTTTGTTTTGTTTTAGACCAAGTTCTTGCTCTGTCACCCAGGCTGGAGTGCAGTGGCATGATCTTGGCTCAATGCAATCTCCACCTCCTGGGCTCAAGCAATCCTCCTACCTCAGCCTCCCAAGTAGCTGGAATGACAGGCACCCGCCACATGCCCAGCTAATTTTTGTATTTTTAGTAGAGATGGGGCTTCACCATGTTGACCAGGCTGGTCTCAGACCTTAAATAATCTGCCTGCTTCAGCCACCCAAAGTGTTGAGATTACAAGTGTGAGCCACCACGCCCAGTTGCTTCTCACTATTTTGACTTCTGTCCTTGTTTTGTAAGCTGATGATGATAAAAAGGCTGAGTGAGTGGCCAGTGGACCCAGGTCAGCAGCCGGGCTGTCCCTGGCCAGCCAGAGACTCTGACTTTTTTTTTCTTTTTTTTTTTTGAGACGGAGTCTCACTCTGTCGCCCAGGCTGGAGTGAAGTGGTGCAATCTCGGCTCACTGCAAGCTCCGCCTCCTGAGTTCACGCCATTCTTCTGCCTCAGCCTCCCAAGTAGCTGGGACTACAGGCACCCGCCACCACACCCGGCTAATTTTTTTTGTATTTTTAGTAGAGAAGGGGTTTCACCGTGTTAACCAGGATGGTCTCGATCTCCTGACCTCATGATCCACCTGCCATGGCCTCCCAAAGTGCTGGGATTACAGACGTGAGCCACCGCACCCGGCCCAGGGACACTGACTCTTAAGGCCACCTGAGAGACCTTAGGCAGACCATGCATTGCACCAGCCTTGATCATGCAAACTGCATTCTAATCAGGGCCAGATAGGGAACAGAGCAAAGATGGAGCCTATCATTCCCAGGGACTGAGGGGACCTGAGCAAGCAGGGCCTTCCTGAGGCAGAGGGTATCTGAAACTGACACAGCAACATGACCGGCACTCCAAGGCCTCTCCACAAGCCTCTCTGCAGGGAACTGCAGCCCCAGCAGACAGTTCCTGGCCTCACCTTGCCCTCTCCCCAGGAGCTGAGCCCAACTCCACCCAGCCATCAAGGGTGGGCTTTAAAATAACCGCCTCCTCATGCCCGTGTGCCAGTGCAGAGGCTATGCATCCTGCATGCCAGCAGAACAGGCAAGCCAGAGTGATTCAGCACTGCCTAGATTGTGGCTTGCCAACCCATGGTCGGCGACAGGCCATGAGTCACAAATTACAGGCCTTCCGTCCTAGCAGGCTTTGCCAGCCTATGGGGTGGCAACGCTGGCAAGGAGCTCCAGAGCTCCAGGCTGAGGGCTGTAAGGAAAGAAAGGCCCAGACAGGAGCAGCAGACTGGGCACTCTTACAGCTTCCCTCCCCACCAGCCAACGTGAGGCTCCCAGGCTCCCAGGACACAGAGCCAAGGTACAGTTTCAGTGATGTGATCCCAGGAGAGAGGCTTGGACATGCTCTGACCCAGGGCTTCCTTGGCTCTAGACCAAGAGGAAGCGGCTGGCATCAGAGCCTAGCACACTTTCATTCTGCATCTTTCAAGTGAAACTATGGGAGAGCCTCCCACGTGCTGTAGGCGGTGGCCCCAGGGAAGTGGTCCTCTGCCCTCTAAGACATCCCCACACCCAGGGAGGGCCTGGAGCAGCCTTGTTCATAGGGCCAGGAAGCTAGAAGCCCGTCGCACTGTTTCATGAGCTCCTACCAAACAGGAGCTGACCCCACAGGCCTCTGAGCATCAGCACACCCCTGAGCCATTTGGGCATCCTTGTCCATGACAACAGGGTTTCCAGAATTTTCAAGAGAACTGGGTCATTATTTTGTGCTAGTATAATGAAGCCAACCACACCCTATACCCCCCACCTCAATCCTGCCCCCAACAAAATTCCTTTCAGTTCAAGAACTGATTCTCAGCAACAGCAAACTTAAATGCTACCCAAATTTGATGTCTTGTTTGGGTTTCTTTGTTATACATGTTTGATTGTGTGGCTGAAGGTGACGCAGAGAGGCACAAACAGCAAGGAATGAGAGCCAAAGCCAGGCTTGGGCAGAGGCCCAGGGAGACTGTGTGTCTCCTTCAGGAGCAATCACATCCACCCCCAGGACTCTGAGCATCTCTAAAATCCACAGGCCTTCTGCACCCTGCACGCCCTCCAGGGCTGTTCCACAGAGATCCTCTCCCACACCCCAGGGCCCCTGCTAGTGATGCTGGCCTCATCAAGTACTTGGAACAAGCCAGATACAGACTCTAATGAGCACATGTTGGGCACAGTAAAGCCAAGAGTCAGAAACTGATCCTGATTTCAGCAGCTGGAAACTTTGTGCCATTTCTTACGAACTAATAATAATAATACTGGTCACCACTGAGTGCAACTGTGCTCCAGCTACCACGTTGATGCGCTGCACGCACCTCATCCCAGCCAGGGATCGACCACCCGTCCAATGCAGGTGTCTGCATCCCCAGCACCTGGCACAGTGCCTGGGACCAGGAAGGTGCTCAGGAAATATGAATGAATGAATAGTAAGGTCAGTACACATTAGGAAACCAAAAAGCTTCCTAGTCATTTCCAAACATTTCTTTTCCAATAATCGTGTTTCTTATTAGAGATATATGACACACTTGTGAATAGACATATTTTGCCTTTTTTAAAATTTGGAAGCATTTCAAACACATTGAAAAGTACAGAAAATAATATGATAGCTCAAACCCTATTTTAAAATATCAAAGAATTTATAACTGCAACATTCAGAATAGAGCTTGCTTGTAGGCTGGAAGACAAAGGATGGGGAAGGAGGATACAATAGTAAAATGTTCTTGGTAAAATTCTAGTTTTTAAGTTAGTTGTAAGGGTCATGAGGCTTATTTTGAAATTATACCTATAAATCATATATATGTTGCACATATCATTCTATATGTATTATGTATATTACATGGAAACATTCAACAAATGAAAACAATATAGTAGACATACTTGTGCTTTATTTGTTGCAGATCTCCTCCTCTTCTTCTTTTTTTTTTTTTTTTTTTTTGAGACAGGGTCTCACTCTGTCACCCAGGCTGGAGTGCAATGGTGCGATCAGCTCACTGCAACCTCCAGCCAGGTTCCAGCAGTTCTCCCACCTCAGCTTCCCGAGTAGCTGGGATTGCAGGCACACACCACCACACCTGACTCATTTTTTGTATTTTTAGTAGAGACAGGGTTTCACCATGTTGGTCTCGAACTCCTGACCTCAAGTGATCTGCCCACCTCGGCCTCCCAAAGTGCTGGGATTACAGACATGAGCCACCACATCTAGCCTCCTTTTTTTTTTTTTTTTTTTTTTTTAAAGAAGCAAACTATACCTATGGCTAAAGCCCCATCCTCCATCCTGTTCTTCCTGTTCCTCATCTTCCCTCCTGGATATAATTGTTAAATATTTTTATTTCACATTTGTATACTGACTTTATATCCAGCCACCTAACTAAACTGTTCTTACTTCAAACAGCTCACTTGTAAAGTCCCTGAATTTGTTGTTATTGTTGTTTGGAATAGGTCTCACTCTGTTGCCCAAGCTGGAATGCAATGGTAAGATCACAGTTCACTGCTGCCTCAACTTCCCAGACTCAAGCAATCCTCTCACCACCACCTCCCAAGTAGCTGGGACTACAGGCACACACCACCATACCCAGCTAATTTTAAAATTTTTTTGTAGAGATGGGGTCTCCCTATGTTGCACAGGCTGGTCTTGAACTCCTGGACTCAAGGGATCCTCCTGCCTCAGCCCCCAAGAATGCTGGGATTATAAGCAAGAGCCACTGCACACAGCCCCTGAATTTTTTATGAAGACAATCATGTCTTCTTACACATAAAGTTGCAATTTTTTCTTCCATTGTAATTTTTATTCTTTGAATTTCTTTTTCTCATCTTACTATGCTAGCTAAAACATCTAGCACAATGTTGAGTGGTATCAGTGGTAGCAGGTAGATTTTCCTCGTGTCAGATTTTAACGGAAATGCTTAAAATATTTTGCCATCAAGGATATTGTTTGCTGTAGGTATTTGGTAGATACCCTTTCTCAGGTTTGGGAAGTTCCCTTCAATTCTGGATTGGTCAAGAATTGTTTTTTGGGTTTTTTTGGTTTTGTTTTTTTTGAGACAGAGTCTTGCTCTGTCGTCCAGGCTGGAGTGCAGTGGTATGATCTTGGCTCACTGCAGCCTCTGCCTCCCAGGTTCCTGGGTTCAAGCGATTCTCCTGCCTCAGCCTCCTGAGTAGCTGGGACTACAGCAGCCCACCACCATGCCCAGCTAATTTTGGTATTTTTAGTAGAGATGGGGTTTCACCATGTTGGCTAGGATGGTCTTGATCTCCCGACCTTGTGATCCACCTGCCTCAGCCTCCCAAAGTGCTGGGATTACAGGCTTGAGCCACTGTGCCTGGCTGGTCAAGAGTTTTTACAAGGAGTGATACGGAATTTTTATCAAATGCTTTTTCTACTTGCATCTGTTGAGATGATTATATGATTGTTCTTCTTTACTTTGTTAATTTGGCAAATTACTTTAGGTTTTCTAATTTTAAACTGTCCTTGTATCCCTGGTGTGTGTATCTATATACAGTTTGCTAATACATTTAGGAAGTTTGCCTTTCTCTTCACAAATGAGATTGCCTATAATATTCTCATATTGCCCTTGACCAAACAAGATTATACTAGCCTCATAAAGTTAATTAAGAAGCATTCTTTCTTTTCCAATTTTCTGAAACAGCTTTTGTTTGTTTTTTGTTTTGTTTTTGTTTCTTTGTTTGCGATGGAGTCTTGCTCTGTTCCCCAGGCTAGAGTGCAATGGCGCAATCTCGGCTCACTGCAACCTCTACCTCCCAGATTCAAGCGATTCTCCCGCCTCAGCCTCCTGAGTAGCTGGGAGTACAGGCGCCCACCACCATGCTCAGCTAATTTTTGTTTTTTTAGTAGAAATGGGGTTTCACCATGTTAGCCAGGCTGGGCTCGAAGCCCTGACCTCAAATGATCTGCCCTCCTCGGCCTCCCAAAGTGCTGGGATTACAGGCATGAGCCACTGCACCCGGCCTGAATTTTCTGAAACAGTTTAAATAAGAGAGGGATATCTGTTCCTTGAATAATTTGGCAAAAATCACCCATAAAATTACCTAGGCCTATAGTTTCCCAGTATGTTGGAAAGTTGTTGCTTTTTTAAAATAAACTTTTAGTTCTGGAATAATTTTAGACTTACAAAAAAGTTTCAAAGATGGTAAACAGAGTTTCCCTATATCTGTCATCTAGTTTCCCCTCAAGTTAATATATGAATATATAACCATGGTATATTTGTCTAAATAAGAAATTAACATTGATATATTACTATTAACTAAACTCCAGTCTTTGTTTGGATTTCACCACCACCATTAGTTTTCCCACTAATGTCCTTTTTCCGTTCCAACATCCAGTGTGGACTACCACAATGTATTTAGGGAGGGTTGATTTATATGTTTACTTAACAGTCTTGGTTGATTGTTATAGTAACAGCCTCCCTACCCCCATCCCTGTCTCTATCCCTGTATCCTTACCTATGTATAATCCCTCCCACATTGATTCAGTGACTTGCTTTGGCCAAGATTTGTTATAATTTGGCCAATGAGACATTAGCAAGTGTGATACAAGCAGAGGCTTGAAAAACACTTGTGCACTGGAGCTTGCTCTATTTTGCTGCTTGCTGGGAATCCTTCTGCTAACACAAGAAGTCTGGAATAACCTGACGGAGACATGTGACTCAGCTGACAGCCAGCACCAACTGCTAGACACGTGAGGGAGGGCATCCTGGATTGTCCAGAGCCAGAAGAGCTGCCAGATGGTGGTCACTGCCAGAGTGTCCCTAGGTAAGACCAGCAGAAGAACTGTCCAGATGTGCCTGGCCTGAACTGCTAACCACAGAATCATGAGCAAATAAAATGATTGTTGTCTAATTTTTATTTATTTACTTATCTATTTATTTTTAGAGACATGGTCTTTCTCTGTCACCAGACTGAAGTGCAGTAGCACAATTAGAGCTCACTGCAGCCTCAAACCCCCAGACTCAAGCGATTCCCCCTCCTCGGCCTGCCCAGTAGCTGAGACTACAGGCGCATACCACCTGTACTAATTTTTTTTTTTTTTTTTAGAGACAGGTTCTCCCTATGTTGCCCAGGCTGGTCACAAACTCCTGGGCTCAAGTGATCCTCCTGCCTCAGCTTCTCAAAGTGCTGGGATTACAGGCAAGAGCCACTGTGTCCAGTCCATGAATTTTTTATATAGACAATCATGCCATCTTGAATATAAAATTGCAATTTTTTTCTTCCACTGTAATTTTGGGCAAGCGATTCTCCTGTCTCAACTTCCCAAAGTGCTGAGATTACAGGCGTGAGCCATCATACCCAGCTGACTGATTATCGTTTTTTTGTTTTTTGGGGTTTTTTTTGAGAGAGAGAAAGAGTCTTATTCTGTCACCCAGGCTGGAGTGCAGTAGTGCGATCTTGGCTCACTGCAAACTCCGCCTCCTGGTGCAAGCAATTTTCATGTCTCAACCTCCCGAGTAGCTGGGATTACAGGCATTTGCCACTGCACCTGGCTAATTTTTGTATTTTAGTAGAGATGGGGTTTCACCATGTTGGCCAGGCTGGTCTCGAACTCCTGACCTCAGATGATCTGCCCACCTCGGCCTCCCAAAGTGCTGGTATTACAAGTGTGAGCCGCTGGGCCTGGTCTGATTATTGTTTTAAGATACTATGTTTTGGGGGTGATTTGTTACTAAGCAATAGATAACTGATACAAGGGATATAGAACTAACATAGAACTATTCAATTTTTCTGTAACTTCTTTTTTTTTTTTTCTTTTTTCAGCTAAGGTCTGGCTCTATCACCCAGGCTAGAGTACAATGGTGTGATCTCAGCTCACTGTGACCTCTGCTCCCTGGGCTCAAGTGATCCTCCCACCTCAGCCTCCCAAGTAGCTGGGACCCACAGGCATGCACCACCATGCCCAGCTATTTTTTTGTATTTTTAGTACAGATGGGGTCTTGCCATATTGCCCAGGTTGGTCTTGAACTTGTGAGCTCAAGCAATCTGCCTGACTCAGCCTTCCAAAGTGCTGGGATTATAGGCATGAGCCACCATGCCCGGCCTTAGTTTCCTTTTTTATTTCCTTTTTTACTACTTTCTTCAGGCTATCCTGTTACTCTTTTTCTAATTCTTGAACTGGATACTCAGCTTATTAATTTTTAGTCTTTTTCTTTCTCTAATATATGCTTTAAAGAATATAAATTTCTCTCTAATCATTGTTCTAGCTTCAAGATTCCAAAAAAAATTTATATGATGTTTTAATGATCTTCACTTCCAAATGTTTTGTAATTTTCTCTGTGGTTTCCTCTTTTCCCTATGAATTATTTAGACACACATCCAAATATAATGGGATTATTTTGGCTATCTCTTTGGTTTTAATTTTAATTTTTTTTTTTTTTTTTTTTTGAGACAGAGTCTCACTCTACCATTCAGGCTGGAGTGCAGTGGCACATCTTGGCTCACTGCAACCTCTGCCTCCTGGGTTCAAGTAATTCTCCTGCTTCAGCCTCCCGAGTAGCTGGGACTACAAGCGTGCGCCACCACACCCAACCAATTTTTGTATTTTTCGTAGAGACAGGGTTTTGCCATATTGGCCAGGCTGGTCTCAAACTCCTGGCCTCAAGTTATCCACCTGTCTCAGCCTCTCAAAATGCTGGAATTACAGACATGAGCCACTGTGCCCTGCCTCTTTGGTTTTAACTTCTAGTTTTATTTCATTAAGATGAGATAATATAGTCAGTATGATAGCTATTCTTTGATATTTGTTAAAATTTGCTTTATGAATTAGTTCAGGGGTCATCAAACTTACTTTTTCTGTAAAGGGCCAGATAGTAAATTTTTTTTTTTTTTTTTTTTTTTGAGACAGAGTTTCACTCTTTTGCCCAGGCTGGAGTGCAGTGGTGCCATCTTGGCTCACTGCAACCTCCGCCTTCTGGTTTCAAGTGATTCTCCTGCTTCAGCCTCCCGAGTAGCTGGGATTACAGGCCCCCGCCACCACGCCTGGCTAATTTCGTATTTTTAGTAGAGATGGCGGTCTCACCATGTTGGGCAGGCTAGTCTCGAACTCCTGACCTCATGATCCACTTGCCTCAGCTTCCCAAAGTGCTGGAATTACAGGCGTGAGCCACCGCGCCTGGTCAATAGTAAATATTTTTATCTACTTATTTTTTTGAGACGGAGTCTCGCTCTGTTGCCCAGGCTGGAGAGTGCTGGCTAATTTTTGTATTTTTAGTAGAGATGGGGTTTCACCATACTGACCAGGCTGGTCTCAAACTCCTGACCTTGCGATCCACCCACCTCAGCCTCCCAAAGTGCTGAGATTACAGGCATGAGCCACCATGCCCGGCCGATAGTAAATATTTTTGACGTTTTACAGTCTCTGTTGTAACTATTCAACTCTGGTAGTAAGGTGTGAATGCAGCTATAGACAATATATAACAAATGAGCATGTCTGTGTTTATTTTGTTTTGTTTTTGTTTTATTCTAACCTGAAAATCACTGTCTTTTAAATAGTCTACTCCATTTACTTTTACTGTAATTTCTAACATAATTTATACCTGCTACATGTGTTAGTATATTGGTTAGCTGCTTTTGCAGTGAAATCAAATTAAAAGTGGCTTAAACAAGATGACATTTTTAACTCTTACATAAAAGTCCTGGCTAGTGTGATAGCTCTTCTCCACAAAATTATCAGGGGCCCAGTCTCTTCCTTTCTTATTGCTCTGTCATCTTCAATACACAGCTTCCATCTTTTGGTGCGAGATAGATGATGTAGCTCCTGTTATTACACCTGAATTCCAACCAATTAGAAGAGGAAAAGGAGAAAGAGAAGGGAATAGAAGAGAATTTCCCCGTTTAATGGCAACACAGAAATTGCAACGTCACTTCTGGTCACATACCACTGGCCAAATCTATCTGTAAGAGAGGCTGAGGGATGTATAATAGATTTTAAATCTGCTTGGCAAAAAATATCCATTCCCTTGCTAGAAAGGGAGAACAGATATCTAGGGTTAAGTAATAAATTTTGCCACATCTGCCATTCTAGTTTGTATTTTTTGTTTATAATGTGTTTTCTTTGCTTCTTTTTCCCCCTCTTTTCCTGCTTTTGATTGTTTTGATCAAAAGTTCTTTTTTTTTTTTTTTTTTTTTTTTTCTGAGACGGAGTTTCACTGTTGTTACCCGGGCTGGAGTGCAATGGCACAATTTCAGCTCACTGCAACCTCTGCCTTCCGGGTTCAAGTGATTCTCCTACCTCAGCCTCCCGAGTAGCTGGGATTACAGGCATATGCCACCATGCCTGGCTAATTTTGTATTTTTAGTAGAGACAGGGTTTCTACATGTTGGTCAGGCTGTTCTTGAACTCTTGACCTCAGGTGACATGCCCGCCTCGGCCTCCCAAAGTGCTGGGATTACAGGCGTGAGCCACCGCTCCCAGCCAGATCAAATGTTCTTATCTTTATTTTCCCTAGCAGGTTAGAAGTTACATATTCTAAAAAAAAAAAAAAAAAAAAAGTTATATATTCTGTTTTTTATACTTTTAGTAGTTGTCTTTACATTTTTAACTCATAGAACTGTCTTAATAAAGTCCAAATATAAAATATTAATGCTACCTCAGAGGCAGATCCAGGTTTTATGGGATCTGAAGCTTATTCAATTTGGAAGCTCTCTTTTTTAAAAAAAGAAGGGCCGGGCGCGGTGGCTCACGCCTGTAATCCCAGCACTTTGGGAGGCCGAGGCGGGCGGATCACGAGGTCAGGAGATCGAGACCATCCTGGCTAACACGGTGAAACCCCGTCTCTACTAAAAATACAAAAAATTAGCCGGGCGTGGTAGCGGGCGCCTGTAGTCCCAGCTACTCGGGAGGCTGAGGCAGGAGAATGGCGTGAACCCGGGAGGCGGAGCTTGCAGTGAGCCGAGATAGCGCCACTGCAGTCCAGCCTGGGCGACAGAGCGAGACTCCGTCTCAAAAAAAAAAAAAAAAAAAAAAAAAGAAGAAGGAGGAGGAGAAGGAGAAGGGGAGGGGGAGAGGGGGAGAGGGGGAGGGAGAGGGAGAAGGAGAGGGAGAAGGAGAAGGAGACAGAAATTACTCTTGCAGCTTATACTTCCCTAGCTTCATGATCAATTCACTTTCTGTTACACTCTCTTCCAAAACAACAAAAGAACCTTAGAATGCTTCACTTCAGCCGGGCATGATACCTCAGGCCTGTAATCCCAGCACTTTGGGAGGCCAAGGAAGGTGGATCACTTGAGGTCAGGAGTTCAAGACCAGCCTGGCCAACATGGTGAAACCCTGTCTCTACTGAAAATACAAAAATTAGCCGGTCGTGTTGGTGTGAGCCTGTAATACCAGCTATGTGGGAGGCTGAGGCAGGAGAGTCACTTGGACCTGGGAGGTGGAGGTTGCAGTAAGCAGAGATCGCGCCACTGCACACCAGCCTGGGCGACAGACGGAGACTACATCTCAAAAAAAAAAATACAAAACAAAAACAGAATGCTTCACTTCAATTACTCTACTCCATCTTCTTAATTATTGTTACCTATCAGTTTATTTTTTTTTCTCATTTTAAACCCTCCCAATTAGTTGCTATCATTATTGTTGTTGTTTTATACACAAGGATTATGAGATTTACCCAACATATATTCTTTTTCCCCTTAGTATTGTGTCTTCCGTTCCACTCCTATCAGGTTTTTTTTTTCTTTTTGAGGAATACTCTTCAGCAATTTTTTCAATGAGGGGATGTATGTGAAAATGTTTCTCAGTGGTTTTTTTTTTTTTTTTGTCTGAAACGTCATTATTTTGCACTCATTCTTGAACAACACGTATTTTAGTTTAGAATTTGGGGAAAACAATTATTTTCCCTCAGCCCTTTGAAGATATTATTCGGATCTCTTTTGTTGCTAATGAGAAGGCTGTTTACTTATGATTTCTTTGTAGGTAATTTTTCTTTTTTCTGTGGTTTCTTTTAGGATTTTCTCATTGTCTTTGGTGTCAAGAAGTTTCACTACAACGTGGCTAGGTATAAAGTGATTTATATTTTCTCTGTTCGGAAACCACTGTGCCTCTTCAGCCTGAGGAGTCACAGACCCAACAGTTCTGGAAAATTATTAGCTGTCAGCTCTTTGCATATTGCTTCTTCCCCATTCTCTCCATTGTCTTCTGCCGAAATTAATAGTAGAGGTGTTTCTTCCACTTACTCTATCCTCTGTGCATCTTGGTCTTTTCTCATTTCTTTTCAGTGTTTTAAAAATCTCTAAGCTGAATCAGTACACTTATCTAAAGTGAATTTAGAACAGAAAAAAACTTCTCTGGGAGGTGACTGTGTGTGTGTGTGTGTGTGTGTGTGTGTGTGTGTGTGTGTGTGTGTGTTCGCGTGCCCATTTTAGTAAAAGCAAAGTTTACTTAGTAGCAGTCCTCTCTGGGAGTCCCAGCAAGACTCCCACTCATACAGCCACCCCCCATGTTTTACTGTGCTTTCAGAAGAAAAAAAGTGAATGTTAAAGAAATCAGAAGCACAAAATGAATTACAGTAATAATCTGCCAAATTAGAAACAAAAAGTTCAAAGGATCACCAGAGCTGACTAGAGATAAGGGAAATTTTTTTAGTGTTCTCTAAACCTTATGGTGCAGGTTGGAGGGGCCCATTTCAATGGGCTATAGTCCCAACCCTCTGAATAAATCCTGGGAGAACATAGTTCTCAATACTTCTCCACCAGCCATCACCTAATAATTCAGGACTGTTCTTAATCAGAGGAACATATGAAGGTGGAGCAGGGCAGGAGGAAGGAATGATGATCCCCTCAGAGGTGAGGGGTCTCTCCCATAGCCAGCTGATCACCACCTATTAGGAAGGAAGCTGAATGTCTGACAAGTCCTGGAAGCTTCCTCTACCACCCAGGCCTCCTGAATGGCATCGAAGAAAGGTTGAATCATCAGACCCGGAGCCTCTAGGAGACCACACTATGGCCTTTGGAGAGTGAGGGGGTCTCACTCCTGCTTCTCAGCGTTTCTCTTTATTTCTCTACCTTTGAGGGTTCGGGTTGGGTTAGGGCTGGTTTGCATGCTGATGGATGTGTCAAAAGTGTTTGAACCAGAGCAACTCCATCTTGAGTAAAATGAGGCTGAGACCTACTGGGTTGCATTGCCAGATGATTAAGGCATTCTAAGTCACAGGATGAGATAGGAGGTCGGGACAAGATACAGGTCATTGAGACCTTGCTGATAAAACAGATTGCAGCAAAGAAGCTGGCCAAAATCCACCACAACCAAGATGGCGACAAGAGTGACCTATCTTCATCCTTACTGCTACACTCCCACCAGCACCCTGACAGTTTACAAATACCATGGCAACATCAGAAAGTTACCCTATATGGTCTAAAAAGGGGAGGCATGAATAATCCACCCCTTGTTTAGCATGTGATTAAAAAAAACAGCCATACAAATGGGCAACCAGCAGCCCTCTGCTCTGTCTGTGAAGTAGCCATTCTTTTATTCCTTTACTTTCGTATTTTTTTGGAGGTGGAGCCTCACTCTGTTGCCCAGGCTGGAGTGCAATGGCGTGATCTCCGCTCACTGCAACCTTTGCTTCCCAGTTTCAAGCGATTCTCCTGCCTCAGCCTCCCGAGTAGCTGGGATTATAGGTGCCTCCCAGCATGCTCGGTTAATTTTTTTATTTTTGGTAGAGATGGGGTTTCATCCTATCTAGTCACCCTAGTCCAAGAGCTAAGGCTGCTGTCCGTGATCCGCCCATCTCGGCCTCCCAAAGCGCTGGGATTACAGGCTTGAGCCACCACGCCTGGCTGAACTAAGGTTTTATCTAAACAACATTTATTTTTAAATACATGATTATGGCGTAGAGTATTAAACATTTCAGAAACGCCTAAGATAATCACAGTCATCCTTTAATCCCAGCACCCAGAGAGAACCACTACTAAGAATGTGTTGTCTTATTTCCTTCCAGTCTTTTTTCCATACAGGCTTATATAGTTATTGGTTAACAATGTCAAGAGCAATTTTTTTTGTTCATAGTAAATATTCTATGTCATCATTACTCATGATTTGAAGTCTCGGATTTTCCCCAATGCTGTCTGGCCGGTGGTAAACTATTAGTTTATTAGTGAATATAATAATCTCTACTGCTGAATATTCCCACGGTTTCCCAGTTCTAAGCAATGCTCCAATGCGTCATAGCACATACCTTTTTGCACGTATCTGCGATTATTTTCTAGGCAGCAAGGAGGTGCTGGATCAGAGGTCTGCACAGTTTTAAAGAACTTGTACAAATTTATTGCCAAAATGGCTCGTAGGATTTTCACAGGAAACCGGTCCAAGCGTCACCATCCCCAGCCGCTTCCCAGGGGCGTAAACCCCGCCCAGCAGAGGAACTTAGGGGTGGGGGCTCTGACGTCCCACCCTGAGTCCCGAGGGGTGACCAATCTTTCAGGCAGTGTTAGGGGTTAACCCAACACACCTCGACCCCGCGACCCCGGAGGCGGATTCCCCCGAGGGGATCCTCGGCCCAGCCTTCCTGGGGGATGAATTTACAAAGAGTTCCCAGCGGGTGCCACCCTCCCCTTCCCTTGGTAGGCGCTCAGCCACTGCCAAGGTGCGGACGCAGCGGGGGCGGCGCCGTGCGGGAGGGGGCAGCCAGCGCGGCCACTTCAAAGCGCCACGTGTAGGGCGGCAGGGGAAGGGCTGGACTTGGAGGCCCACAAAGGGACTCGCCCCTTCCCCCCAACCCCGGGCCCAGCCGCGCCAGCTGTGCAGGTGGCGACATCCTCCTCCCCCAGCCTCGGGGGAGCGCCCTTCTCCACGCCTCCAACCCACCCTGTCATTCCCACCTAGAGACCCTCAGCCTCAGGGCTCTCAGCCTCCGGCACTTTTGGCTGCGTGTGGTAAATGCAGATGACCAGCTTCACCCAGACCAAAAGTAACACCTTAAGCTTTTCCACCACGCAGAATTCCCCTTAGCCTTGACTTTCGTTTTTTGGGTGAGGGGTGAGTGTCTTGAAAGAAATGAGAAGTTAAGTTTTGAGTCTGAAAGAATTAAAATTCTCTGCCCCCACCCCCACCCAGTTCCAGTATTAGTGCGGAGTTGGAGGGTGGCTGTGGGTTGAGGGGTGGGGTGCTGGATCCTGGACACAGCATGGCCTTGCCCTTAGCCTGTGTGGGCGGACCTGGGGTCTGCGAAATGCTGACATAATGGTCACAGATCCACTCCACCCCTCCTGCTTGGGAAGGGAGAAGCCAGTCTCCCCTCTCTGTACATGCTCCTCTGTGGTGGGCCTGTCCCAGGGTAACCCCTGGATAGGAGGCTGGAGTTTCCCCCCAGGGCTCCTTTGGCATCTGAGGTTGTGTGGAAGTTGTTTCTGGTAGTGGAATCCAGTCCCCCACAGCAGCAGCGATGCAAAGGGGTTCTCAAGTAGCTGAGCAGCTCGCCCTAGGGTCCAGCCCACCGATTCCAGGGAATGCAAAGGCTAGTAGTCCATCTTGCAGACACCTTCTAAGAACTTCATCTCATTATTTATTCAACAGGGACTGTTAGGCACCTACTATATATTAGATGTTGGGCTTACAACCATGAAAAATAACCAGTCAAGAGAGACAGGACTTTATACGTTACCCAACCAGAGAGAGAGGGTACCCCAAACATTGCTGCCCAGGATTAAAACTGGAGCCAGACTCTGCCCCACTGAAGGGGCAGGACCTGCTGCAGCTCTCAGGAGCTCCAAAGGAGCTTCCATCCATCTCACAGGATTTGTGGTCACTTTGTGGTAGGTAACAGAGCCTCCTTCCCACCTCCCTTCGCTACCTGCAACAAACAGAGGAACCTGCAGTTGACGGGAATCCTCTTTCTCATGATCAAGGTGGCTGATGTTCATGGACAGCACACTGGGGGGAAAGGACCAGGAGTTCTGTGAACTGCAGGGTGACACAGCTCTGCTCTGGGCAGAAACACCAGACAAATGCCCATTGGGTCTGACCCTCAGCCTGCAACTGGACCATCCTCAGGTGCAGAAGTGTCCAAGCCACCAAGTAAGCCCAGGAAGGGCAGTAAGTCTTTCTGGATGGTCTTTAGTTCCAAGGGTCCCAGCTCCAGGTTCCTCCTACCTCTGCCCCAGTGATGGTCTCCTCCAACCCCACTGTGACCTCCTGCAGTCCAGCTGGGAACAAAGAGAACATCAGGGTCTTGAAACCTCAAGACTTTTAGAAGACCTTCTCTGGGGATGTGGTCTCCCATTGTTTCTGTTATGAAAACCCCAGAGCACTTCCCAATCATGTTGTGTAAACAGTTCGCTGCCAGCCTCAGAACCCTTCATTTAGCTCCAAAGGGAAGAATGGGGTGAGTCGCTCACTGCATGGGGGTGGGCGGTTGGATGCCAAGAAAAGGACGGTCCTGCAGGCTATGTCAAGAGTCAAGAGGTCCTAGGCTTTTAGGCCTAGCTGGAACATCTGACCCGGCAGCCCTGCTAGCCAGACCTCTGGACCTATCACCAGTGCCCTGAAGCCCCTGCCTCCCAAAGGGATGCCAGGTAGGGCACCTACCTCTTAGTAGAGGGAGGGACCCAAGATTAATTCTCCTTGAATATTGTCTTCCTAGGATGATGTGACTCTTCAAGTAAGTAGAGGCTGAGCAGCTAACACCCTGAGGCAGCGATTCCCAAAGTCATGTCCTTAAACCAGGGGCATCGCAAGGGAACTTGCTAGAAATGCAAATTCTCAGGCCTCATCCCAGTCCTCCTGAATCAGAAATTCCAGGGGTCTGGCCCACCAATGTATAGCTTAAAAAGCTCTCCAGGTAGTTTCCATACCCAACAAAGTTTGAGCATCACTGCTGTGGGTTGAGGAAGACATATTATTTTACCCTTTACTTGAATACCTCCTCTGATGCAGACCTCATCACCAAACAAAACAGCCATCCTTGAGTTGAGCTAAGCTGAGTCACACACAAGGATGTTTGCTACAGTGTTGCTTGTCATGGTGACAATATCGAAACAATGTGAATGTTCATCAGAGAGAGGATGGCAAATAACCCATGGAATACACACTGGAGAATACTAAGCAGTCATTTAAAAAGAAGGAAGTAGGTTTACATACATTGATGTGCAAAGATCTCCAACATGTACCAGTAGCTGAAAAAGGAAGCTGCTGAATAATACATATAACTCAGACTTGTGTGTGTGTGTGTGTGTGTGTGTATCCCAAACAAAATTATTTTTGTATCTACATACTTCACAATGAAAATGCATTTAAAAAAGACTGGAAGAAGACACATCCAACTGATAACCCTAAGTGGGGGACAGAGATGGGAGAACTCTAGCTTTAAAAATGTTATGTTTTTTCCCATTATTTGTATTATATATGTCACTGAAAGTCAGCCTAAGAATGAATAAAAGCTGGCTGGGCGCAGTGGCTCACACCTGTAATCCCAGCACTTTGGGAGGCCGAGGCAGGCAGATCATGAGGTCAGGAGATCGAGACCAGCCTGGCTAACATGGTGAAACCCCATCTCTCCTAAAAATGCAAAAAATTACTTGGGTGTGGTGGCAGGCACCTGTAGTCCCAGCTACTCGAGAGGCTGAGGCAGGAGAATGGCGTGAACCCGGGAGGCAGAGCTTGCAGTGAGCCAAGATCCTGCCGTTACACTGGGCCACAGAGCCAGACTCCATCTCAAAAAAATAAATAAATAAATAAATAAATAAATAAATAAATAAATAAATAAATAAAAGCTTTGAAATGACATCTACTTTGAAAAAGGACATTAAACTTGGGAGCAAACATGCTAGCATGGGGGTGTTCTGTGACCTCATGTCAGACACAGAGCCTGGGTGGGAGTTGGGCCCCAGGGAACTGACCCTGACTCACCAATGCGAGATCACCCCGAGAAGAGGGAAAAGGGGCTCACAGTGCAAGTCCAGGGCAGAGGTTTGGTTGCCAGGTAGCAGCCTTACAGGCCACCAGTCAGGCCTGGTCAACCAACCTATGAGGTACCCGTGGCAGCCTCACCCTTCCCAGGCCTCTTCTCCTCCAGGTTTAGCCCACCCAGCCCCAGTCACTCAGTGGTGGGAGGACCATTGGCTTCCCTTTCCCAATAGCGCTTAGAGTTTTAAAAAGAAACCTGAAGAACAATGCTTACCCTGCCCTATATGGGATCATGTGCTGATGCAGGGAACTCCAAGCAGATGAAGGGAGATTTGGTATTGATGGTCCTCACATGTGCCATGAAGACATCCACCATCAAAGGCTCCTTTGCCAGGAAAACCTAGACAGAGCAAATGGCACAGTCATGGATGCCACACTGACTGCCCCAGACTCCAGACCTGGGTCCTAGCCCTCCTCTCTACTCATAACTTTGCTCAGTGGTACAGCTCGTCCAGCCATTTGGACTCTCAGCAGGCCACAGAGCTTTTTCATACACTATGCACACAGTCTGGATACACTATTCACACTATGATTTGCACACAATTCACATGCTATTCATACTACCATTCATAATTCTATTCATACTACCATCGCTGCTACTATTCACAGTACTGGCCACATACTAGTTACACTCCTATGCACATGCTATTTATATACCATTTGCACACAGTTCACACTACCATTCACACTTCTATTTGCACTGTTTGCACACTATTCATGCTATTACTATTCATACAATTCACACTGCTATCTGCATGCTATTCACACTGCCATTCACACTATTCACACTGCAATTCACAGTGCTATCCACACTGCTTTTCCCACTACTTTCACACTGCTATTTACAATACTATCCACACACTAGTCACACTCCTGTTAGCACACTACTCACACTACTATTCAGACTACTATTCACACACTATTTACACTGCTATTCACATGGTTATTGACACTATGTTCACAATACTTTCATACTGTTATTCACACTACTATTCATACACTACTCACTACTATTCACACACTATACACGATACTGGTTTTTTGTTTGTTTGTTTGTTCGTTTTTGAGACAGAGTCTCGCTCTGTTGCCCAGGCTGGAGTGCAGTGGCGCAGTCTCGGCTCACTGCAACCTCCACCTCCCGGGTTCAAGTGATTCTCCTGCCTCAGCCTCCCGAGTAGCTGGGGCTACAGGCGCGTGCCACCAGGCCCAGCTAATTTTTTGTATTATTTTAGTAGAGACGGGGTTTCACCGTGTTAGCCAGGATGGTCTCGATCTCCTGACCTCGTGATCCGCCCGCCTCAGCCTCCCAAAGTGCTGGGATTACAGGTGTGAGCCACCGTGCCCGGCCCATGCTACCATTTTCATTCTATTCACAATACTCTTCACAACACTACTTATGCACTACTGAGCTTGCAACACTCTCTCTCAACCCCTCTCATGGTTTTTTTGTTTTTGAGATGGAGTCTCCCTCTGTCACCCAGGCTGGAGTGCAATGGCATGATCTTGCTAACTGCAACCTCTGCCTCTCAGGTTCAAGCAATTCTCCTGCCTCAGCCTCCCAAGTATCTGGGATTATAGGCACATGCCACCATGTCTGGCTAATTTTGTATTTTTAGTAGAGACAGGATTTCACCATGTTGGTCAGGCTAGTCTTGAACTCCTGACCTCAGGTGATCGACCTGCCTCGGCCTCCCAACGTGCTGGGATTACAGGCGTGAGCCACCATGCCCAGCCCTCTCTCACCTTGATAACTCCTATGCACCCTTCAGATCTCTGCTGGATCCTCACATCGTGTGGAGGCCTTCCTGAGTCCCCCAGACTCACAAGTCACTTTCTGCAAGGTCAGCCTTCACTGTCACCTCAGACATTTCCTTTGTTGCCATATGTATTTCGGTGTATCTAAAGTTTGTGCATGTCTGTCTCCCGATCTCCCCTCCCAGACCCTGAGTCCTGTACTGGCAAGGCTAAGTCTGTTTAGCTCACTGCTCTCGCCCCAGCACCCAGCACAGCCCAGTACCCAGTGGATTCAGGTCCCAGGAAGATCTATGGTGTGTGCAAGGGACTCCATACCCAGGCAGGCTCATCCTTGGCTGACAGTTCTTATACCATACAGCCTTCAAAGGGCTCAAGACACGGCCCTCCTCCCAGTGGCTGTGTGCATCTAGTTGTAAGGCAAGGGGCTGGATCAGATAGAATATCATACCATCCAAAGACTCCAGAGGCCTTAGGTACAGGAGGCTGAAGAGGCAGGAGAGACAACCACCTGGCTCTCTGGGAGCTGATCAGGTTATTTTAAACATGTACAGTTTGCCTGTTCTTCACCTGATGTGGGCCTCTGTGGTACCTAACAGGAGATCCGGAGGCAGGTCTAATTTAATGACCAGATAATAATTATTACTAATTAGCACTATCCTTGTAAATAAGCAATTTAAGTATTTCTTCATTTAAGAAGTCCAAGCACGGTAGCTCACCCCTGTAATCTCAGCACTTTGGGAGGCTGAGGCGGCCAGATCACTTGAGGCCAGAAGTTCGAGACCAGTCTGACCAACATGGCGAAACCGTCTCTATTAAAAATACAAAAATTAGCCAGGCGTGGTGGCGTGCACCTGTAATCCCAGCTACTTGGGAGGCTGAGGCACAGGAATTGCTTGAACTCAGGAGGTGGAGGCTGCAGTGAGCTGAGATTGCATCGCTGCACTCCAGGCTGGGTAACAGAGCAAGACTCCATCTCAAAAAAAAAAAAAAAAAAAAAGGGATTAAACATTCACCCTTAAACCTCTTTACTCTCCCAATTGCCTACCAAAGCCTTTGTTCCCTGGCACAGGAAAAAAAACTTCAGCTCAGCCTGGTCTGAAAATCCATTCAGCAAACTCTTACTGAGCACCTACCATGTGCCAGATGCAGCCTCTACCCTCATGGAGCCTACTCCTCAGGAGAGAGGGATCTATGAACTGTTCTCATGTGCATGGGATCTGACCTTCCCAAACTGTGACTTGTACAATTCCCATCACGCTGGCATGCCCCATAAACCATCATGATCAGAACTAATGTGTGTCCAACTCTGTTTAAGAGCTTAATGCATACTCGCTCATTTAATCATCACCATAACCCTATGAGGCAGGTACTTTCCATTGTACAGAATGAGAAAACTGAGGCACAGAGAAGAGCTAGGCCTCCCTTTTGCCCCCCAAGCACCTACCCAGCCTGGGGCAGGGAAGGCATTTCTCTAGGAGTCCAATAATATGTTCTTCAGAGCTCCACAAAAATGGAATGTGGGTTGCCTGAGTGTTTCAGCCTTGGCCACAGGTCAGCTCTCCTACTAAAGCCAGAGAAGGATATGAAAGGTATTCCATGTTCAGAGCAATTCCCTGAAAAAAGACCCTTCCCTTTGGGCCTGCCCACTAATTATCAATGCCACAGGACTTTTTCCTTATTAAAGCAAGCCGCATCAGGGAGCCTGGGAGGCAGGGGAGAGGTGGAGTCTGTCACATGCTACAAGCTGCTTCCAGGCCCAGTCTGATCCCTTGAGGTTATGAAAGGCACAGAGAGGTGGCCATCTAGCACACACTGCCCAACACCTGCTCTATGCCAGACCATCCTTGACTGAGCAGGGCTGGGCTGGGCTGGCCTGCAGACACAGAGCCAAATTGGACCCCTGCCCTCAGAGAGGCTAGAGATGCCCGTGGGAGGTGCATGCAAAACTGAGCTGCACACACAGACAGAGGAGGGAGACCCACTCCAGCTGTGGTCAGGAAAGGTGAAGTGGGTGGGGCAGGACAGGGGGGAGGCGAGGGATTCGGCTGAAAGTTGAGAGTTGGTGCACTGTGCGGTCCAGGGGCAGGCAGCAGCTGGGAGCAGGTGCCTATTCAGAGCACTACACAAGGCCCAGGAGGACAGGAAGACTTGGGGCTTGTTTAGGGACCCGCCACCGCAAGGCACCTGGGTGTTCACAGAATGAGCAAAGAGAGCACACTGGGGAGCAAGGATGAGTTCTGACAGATGGAAGGCCACCCTGAGCCCAGTAGGGCGTTTACATTTGCCACATAGCAGGTGTGCAAGATAATAAGTAAGAAGGTCCATTTGTGATGTCGTCCCTCAAGCATCTTTTTTTTTTTTTGAGACAGAGTTTTGCTCTTGTCGCCCAGGCTGGAGTGCAATGGCACAATCTTGGCTCACTGCGACCTCCACCTCCTGGGTTCAAGCAATTCTCCTGTCTCAGCCTCCCAAGTAGCTGGGATTACAGGTGCCCACCACCACACCCAGTTAGTTTTTGTATTTTTAGTAAAGATGGGGTTTCACCACGTTGGCCAGGCTGCTCTCAAACTCCTGACCTCAGATGATTTGCCCACCTCAGCCTCCCAAAGTGCTGGGATTACAGGCATGAGCCACTGTGCCCGGTCTATTTTTTTTGACCCCCCCCCCACTTTTTTTTTTCTTTTTTTGAGATAGGGTTTCACTCTGTGGCCCAGGCTGGAGTGCAGTGGTGCCATCTTGGCTCACTGCAGCCTCTGCCTCCCAGGCTCAACTGATTCTCCTCCCTCAGCCTCCAGAGTAGCCAGGATTACAGACACATGCCACCATGCCCGGTTAATTTTGTTAATCTTTTTGTAGAGACCAGGTCTCACTATGTTGCCCAGGCTGATCTCCAACTCCTGTGCTCAAGGGATCCTCCCGCCTCAGCCTCCCACAGTGCTGGGATTACAGGTATGAGCCACCACGCCTGGCCCCCTCAAGCATCTAGGAAAGATGCTCTGGCCACTGTGTGGCCCATACGTGGAATGGGACCAGGCGACACAGTGAGGAGAGAGTGGCATCACCATCTGATGGGGGCCAGGGGTCTGGACTAAAACCATCACAGAGAGCAGGGGGAGGAGGGGGAGGATTTGGGAAACACTGAGGGAGAAGCACAGATGGACTTAGTCTCCACTGGGGGTGGAGAATGAGGGAACAAAAAAGCCTGGGAGGTGCCTTCAGGGTGTCTGGCTCAAGGGAGCAGGTGGAGGTGATATTTGCTGAGCCAGGAATCTGGGAGAAGTGGCATTTGTTTTGGGACAGGTTGCATTTCAATCTAAATTAGTTGGAGACCTACCATGTGCCCAGCCAGATCCTCCCTTTGTTTGCAAAGCCTTAGATTGCTAGATCATTTCCAAGGCCTGGCAGCACAAAGCCCCAGGCCTTCCCAGGTGAGTTGCTTTTGGCGGAGGCATCTGCTGGTGGGGCCTCAAGGGCCACTGATACCCTAACTTTCACCCCAAGAAACCCACTCCATGAGGGAGCTCAGAGGCCAGAACAGAGAATACAGGCTGTTGTTGACATAAGAGGAAAAACCAGGCTTCCTGTTTGAACTTATGCAGGTACTGGAAGCTCTGAGTAATGCTGAATCTTGTCTTGCCCCAAAGGCGGCCTGCGGTGGGGGCTTCTCACAATTGCTCTCAAGAGTGGCTTTCAAGAATTTGCTTACAGGGGACGTGAGGCCCGGCCAGTGGGTGCTGCATAGAGAAACACTGCATCCATGTAGAGAGGCCACAAGATGTGTGACATCAAAGCCGGCTGAGCATTGGCCTCTCTCAGGCCACTCACTGTGGTCATTTGCCCTCGATAAGAACCCATCGTCAGACACGAAGGATTTCTCACATGTCCGGTGGCCACTTTCACAGTCCCTAGTGGCCTTTACTCCCACAAAACAGACTATTTCTAGGCCCTTGGACACTGGGATTGTCTCCTTTTGCCCGGCCTGGGGTCGAGCCAGTGAGAGATGCCAGGGCCCAGGACTCACTCTGGGCCAGAAAAGCTGGCCTGCACTGCGTGAACTCCCTGTGGGACCTGGGGCAGAGCCCTTGGTCTCTCCCAGCCCCAGACCCCTGTCTGTAATGGGACCTTGCAGTGAAACAAAAACTGCAAGCCTCCACGGAGGTACAGTACCACTGGCAGGTTAAGTCACGGAGGTACAGTACCACGGGCAGGTTAAGTCACTGAGGTATAGTACCACGGGCAGGTTAAGTCACCGAGGTACAGTACCACGGGCAGGTTAAGTCGCGGAGGTACAGTATGATGGGCAGGTTAAGTGTTGGGGCACCAACAACATGAGTTGACATTTATTGTGCTCTTACCACCCACCAGACTGGGCTAGTGCTGTATCTCATTTAAGTCTCACAACAATATTCCTGGACATGGTTCTATTCTAAAACAAACATTTGTTCATATTTTTCAACTTTATTGAGGTATAATCGAAGTCTACTGAGCTATACATAAAGTGTATAACTGACAAGAGGTTTTTTCTCTAGATATTAATTTTAATTATTTTAAGACTACATAAATTTTTTATTTTATTTATTTATTTATTTTGAGACAGAGTCTTACTCTTGCCCAGGCTAGAGGGCAATGGCGCGATCTCGGCTCACTGCAACCTCCGCCTCCCAGGCTCAAGTGATTCTCCTGCCTCAGCCTCCCAAGTAGCTGGAATTACAGGCATGCGCCACCACACACGGCTAATTTTTTGTATTTTTAGTAGAGATGGGGTTTCACCATGTTGGCCAGGCTGGTCTTGAACTCCTGACCAGGTGATCTGCCCGCCTCGGCATCCCAAAGTGCTGGGATTACAGGCGTGAGCCACCGCACCCAGCCCTAGATAACTTTTTGTATTTTTGGTAGAGACGGGGTTTCACCATGTTGCCCAGGCTGGTCTCAAACTCCTGACCTCAGGCAATCTACCCACCTCAGCCTCCCAAAGTACTGGGATTACAAGTGTGAACTACTGTGTCCAGCCAAAACAACACAATTTAGTACCAAATGTTTAACAAGCACCTATTTTAATTGCTAAAAACTGTGAAATAAAAGTATTATTTGTATTTGACCTGCTATACAAAACTCATCAATTTTTCTTTTGACAAAAGGTAGTAGAAATCCCAAATAAATAAGAGACTACTCATTAAAGGTCATGTTTACTAATCTAGCACCATAATTCCAGTCTTAGAACCTCCCACTCAGCTGGAAGAAGGATATGGTAAGAGGAAACATAATGATAGTTCTCAACTTGGGGCCCCATTTTGCTTCCTCTAAGGCAAAAACACAGGGTCTAGCAAGGAAGAAAATCACTGAGGCTGGAGATAAAAACAAAAGGCTTTGGTTGAGATGGTAAAGGAGGCCCTCAAGAGTGGTGGAATCAGTGTATCCAGAAGGCAGTGCTGGAGTCGGCCTCATGAACTAGGGGGTTTCTTTCTTCCTGGCATCAAGTCCTTTTTTTTAGCCAGGTTTGGTGCATCATAGTTCTGAGCCAGATACATTCCAACCATGTTGGCCAAAGTGAATCCAAGTAGTAACTGGAGCATGATCGTCAGCAGGGAGGGTAGGGAGGGCATGAAGGGTGGCTGCAGCTCTGCAGGCTGGTCTGAGCCTCCAGTCGATAAGTTTGAACATGTTTACACCCGTGCAGCTATTACTACAATCAATATGATAGACATCTCCAGCACTCCCAACAGTTTTCTTGTGCTTCTTTGTAATGCATTCCTCCTTCCTTCCACCCCAATCCTCAGGCAACCACTGATCTGCTTTCTGTCGATATAGATTCCTTTATGTTTTCTAGAGTCTTGTATAATTAAATTACACACTATGAACTCTCTTTTGCCTGGATTTTTTCATTCAACATAATTATTGTGAGATTTATCCATGTTGTTGCACATACCAATAGTGAATTCCTTTTGATCACTGAATACTACTCCATTGCATGGATATACCACAATATCTTTATCCACTCATTTATTGGTAGACATTATGGTTGCTTCTAGCTTTGGGCTATTATAAATAAAGTTGCTATAAACATTTGTGTAGAAATCTTTGGGTGGACATGTTTTAATTTCCATTGGGTGAATATCTAGGAGTAGAATGTCTGGATCATATAATAGATACATGTTTATCTTTTCAAGGAACTGCCAAACTGTTATCCAAATTGGTTTTATATTCATATCAGCAATATAACTGCTTCACCTCCTTGCCAACACGTGGTATGGTCAGTTCGGGTTTTCTTTTGTTTCATTTTGTTTTTCAGCTATTCTAATGGATGCAGTAGTGGTACCTCATTGTGGTTTTAATCTGCATTTCCCTGATGACTAATGACGTTGAGCATCTTTTCATGTGCTTGTCAGCCATTCCTATATATATGTCATCAGGGAAATGCAAATTAATATTACATCTATATATATAAAAACTTTTTTGGTGAAATGTCTGTATAAATCTTAGCATCTCTGAAACTGAGATGCATCTTACAATTGATGGCTTTTATAGCTAAACTGGCAAGGAATGCCTTTCCTTTTGTGGTATGACATAAAATATGGTAACCTTGCAACAGATGCAGATTTAGATTTATGAAATACATAAGATTTAGATTTATGAAATACATAAAGTCACTTGCCTTGGGTCACACAGTGATGGAAGACAGAGTGTCAAACCCTGAGCCTGTGCTTTTTTTTTTCTTTTTTTTTTTGAGATGGGGTCTTGCTTTGTTGTCCAGGCTGGAGTGCAGTGGCACAATCTCAGCTCACTGCAACTTCCGCCTCCTGGGTTCAAGCAATTCTCGTGCCTCAGCCTCCCGAGTAGCTGGGACTACAGGCACCTGCCACCATGCCCGGCTAATTTTTCTATTTTTAGCAGAGATGGGGGTTTCACCATGTTGGCCAGGCTGGTCTCAGACTCCTGACCTCAAGTGATTCGCCAGCCTTGGCCTCCCAAAGTGCTGGGATTACAGGCATAAGCCACTGTGCCCAGCCAAGCCTATGCTTTTAAATGTTGCATTATCCTGCATGGTTAGAAGAATCATGACCAAGTTTGTGGTCAGTGGGGAAAACTGTACTTCTGTGCTCTAAGCGCTATGTCAAAGAGCTCTGGAATGTCCAGGCTCCAGACTTCCAGGCCTCAGCTGGCCGTGGTACCCCTCTGCACAGATGTCTCCACTATGAGCCTTCAACTGGCAAGGACTTACCAAAAGCAACTATGTGCCAGGCTAGGGTGTGGAGCAGACAGGATGCAGTCTCTGGCCTGTAGGACTCAGAGTCCAGAGAGGGAGACAAGAGAGACCCAGAGGGCAGACACTTAGCAGAGGCCGGGAATGCTCCAGCGAGGGAAGAGTGGCCACGGGCCTGAGCAGTCCTCCAGTGCTTTGTGACCAGGATAAATAAGTCGAAGTGGAGTGGTGCAGAGGTCCCAGGCTTTTTAAGCCCTAAGGTTCAATCCTGGCTCCAGTCCTTATGAGCTGTGTGATCTCAGGCATGTGGCATGAGCCTCATTTTCCTCATCTGTAAAATAGGGGGCAAATTATGCTATCAGCGGTATTTTTATTCTCACTTTACAGATGAGAAAACAAACTTAGAGATGATTAAATAAGAAAATGTATGTAGAGCACTTGGCTCAAACACAGTGTCCTTGGGCTTTAAAGGATAGCTAGGAATCAGGTTGGCAGGGAGGAGGAATGAGAGGATCCCAAGAAAGGAAACCTGTTGATCTAAGGCAGGGAGTGTGGACACAGAGGGGAGGTGCCGAGGTAGGAAGAGTCTACTGGAGTATTGATTCCAGGGCCTCCTCCTCTGAAAGGCCTTTGTAGGGGCCTCCGGGAGCAGCTCCTGAATCCTGCCCAGTGTTCTATGTTGGGCCGAGAGCTGAGCTACTGGAGCTGCATGGGGTAAGGAGGCTCAGAGGGCCAGACACTCCAAGCCAGACCCTGAAACTGGCCCGAACTTTGGTCTAAGCAGGTGTCATGGCCATTAGAATGCTTGGCCCTCCAGGGTGGCATGGTGGGGGGTCCCTGCTGATGGGGCTGCCCACAAGACAGTGGTCCAGAGGTCCCCACATGCCTGCTCAGGTCCTGGCTACCCCCAGCCTGCTGTGGTTCCCATGGCTAGCCACTTCAACACTCTGTGCCTCAGTTTCCCCATCTCTCAAATGGGAATGGGAAAACATGGCAGGCCTGCCTGCCTCCCCAACCCACAGAGCTGTGGTGGGGATTGAATGAGCTGCTGAAAGCATGTGAATGGGCTTCAAAACCTGCCAGGTGTTAGGCTGATGCAAATCCAGGGCAATCCAGGGAATAACAGAACTATGAACTGTCACGCCTGGCAGGGACCCTAAAGAGATTTTACTGTGACACTGACATTTTCCTGATGAAGAAATTGAGTCCCAGAGATCTAAAGTAGCTGACCTAGTGTCACACAGCCAGTAGGCCAGGATTCAACCCACGGTTTGACTAATGTAAGCCAGCTCTCACCTCTCTACCTCACAGGCCTGGGATCTCTGGGGTCCTTGGGCACAAGACAAAGTGAAAAATAAAATCAAGAGCCAAGATGATCTCTTTTTTTCTTTTCTTTTTTTTTTTTTTTGAGACAGAGTCTCACTCTGCCGCCCAGGCTGGAGTGCAGTGGCGCGATCTCAGCTCACTGCAAGCTCCACCTCCCGGGTTCACACCTTTCCCCTGCCTCAGCCTCCCGAGTAGCTGGGACTATAGGTGCCCGCCACCACGCCCGGCTAGCTTTTTGTATTTTTAGTAGAGACAAGGTTTCACCATGTTAGCCAGGATGGTCTCGATCTCCTGACCTCATGATCCGCCTGCCTCGGCCTCCCAAAGTGCTGGGATTACAGGTGTGAGCCACCGCGTGTGGCCTGAGATGATCTCTCTTAAGAAACCTGGGAAGCCACTGATTTCAGTACAAAGCTTGGAGGTCTTTGAAGATGCCTGGTCTCTTCAGACACAATTATGGGACCTCCTCCAGAAGCCCTCCTTTGGCCTCAGGGTTCTTTCTGCAGCTGCTGCTCAAATCGTTCTTACCTTATCTGTAAAATGGGCAGAGAACACCTCAGGGGTTTGCATGGGCTGCCATATTGGTCAACCTTCTCCACAGGGCCAGGCACAGTGGCTCACGCCTGTAATCCCAGCCCTCCGGAAGGCAAAGGTGGGAGGATCACTTGAGGTCAGGAGTTTGAGACCAGCCTGTGCAACATAGCAAGACCCCATTTCTAAAAAAAAAAAAAAAAAAAAAAAAAAAAATTTCATTAGCTGAGTATGGTGGCGCATACCTATAGTCCCAACCACTCGAGAGGCTGAGATGGGAGGATCACTTGAGCTCAAGAATTTGAGGTTACTATGAGCTATGATCAGCCTGGGTGACAGAATAAGACCCTATCTCTGAAAAACAGAATAAAAAGGCTGGGTGCAGTGGCTCATGCCTGTAATCCCACCACTTTTAGAGTCCAAGGCGGGTGGATCACTTGAGGTCAGGAGTTCAAGACCAGCCTGGACAATATGGTGAAACCCTGTGTCTACTAAAAATACAAAAAAATGTAGCCGGGTGTGATGGCGTGTGCCTGTAATCCCAGCCACTTGGGAGGCTGAGGCAGGAGAATCACTTGAACCCGGGAGGCAGAGGTTGCAGTGAGCCAAGATTGCTCCACTGCACTCCAGCCTGGGCAACAGAGCAAGACTCTGTCTCAAATAATAATAATAATAAATACTTTCTCCATAGGATGGGAGATGATAGACATGAAACTGCTTTAGAAAGAAAAAACAATCATCGCTTACACAAAGCAACACAGGGCCTGTTCCTACTGTGATGTAATGGCTCCAAGGGTAGGCAGCCCTTGGGAGATTGCAAATATTTATGAGCAAAGGGAAGAACTTAAACACAACCACAGGAGATGCAGCAGCTGAGGAACCTGGAACCTGGGAGGCCTCCCCAAGGGTGCTCGGATATTCACAAGCTCTTAGAGACTCTGGGCCACTTAGCATCAGCTTCGCAGAGTCTTTTTAATTAAGGAAAACAGATGGGCATGAACGTGCAGATTCTTGACAGCTTTTGCCAAAGGAAAAACAGCTGTTTCTAGGACGTTTCCCACCATTTTCCTCCTGTCCCAGGACCTCCTTCTGATCAATGCCTGGTGCTTTTTTCTTCTCCTTCTTTTTCTTCCTTTTTCTTTCTTCCTTCCCCTTCCCCTTCCCCTTCTCCTTCTTTTCTTGGGTGTTGGGGGATGCCAAATCTCCAGTACGGGCAGCACAGAGGAGAATTTCACAGACTCAGCACATTCCCATCCCACTACTCAAAAATTCGGGTACCTGATTTTCCCTTGTGACGTTCATCTTAATGGTGAGCACAAGGTACAGTGAGTGGTTTTGAAGGCAGATTCCTTATCATGGAGCGTTATCTGCACCATCAAAGTACACTTGAAGAAAAAAGCAGTTTCAACATCAAACCTGAAGGTTTGACTGTTGAAAGGAAGAGCCGGGACAAAGCGACCACAGCTTTTATCACAAATTCATGAGGGCGGCGTGCGGTGGGAATACTACATTTTGGGCCTGCTGCTGAGAATGCCTCCACGGCCTTTGAACAAAAAACAAACCATGCTGTGGAAATTGCCGGTAATTGTCTTTACCTACGGTTTCAGAGGGCGCACACCGGGCCTTGTGGTTGTGGGCGCCGTTTCATGCTGGGGTTCGCGTCCCTCCTCTGTTTGGCATAAAGAGAGTGGAACAGATCAGGCCCTCAGATCTGTGTGCACCTGCGGTCGCTGCAAGGAGGGGAGGCGGATTGCTGAGATAAGGCAACAATGGAAAGTTTCTCACCTGAAAGGTCCGGGGAAGAGCCAGGAGGCCTGGGTGCTGGGGAGACTCATCTACCCCAGAAAAATAGGGAGTGGAGAGGAAGCCAGCCCACAGCCCAACCCCCTCCACCGAGGAACCCCGACCCCACAAGCCTCACTTTCTCAAATGGTTTCTTCAACATCAACACCCAGGGATTCCTTGCACCCACTGAAAGGCAGTACTCGCCTTCATGTATCCATAGTTCTTCTTAAAAACAAAAAGAGCGGCCGGGCGTGGTGGCTCACGCCTGTAATCCCAGCACTTTGGGAGGCTGAGGCGGGCGGATCACCTGAGGTGAGGAGTTCAAGACCAGCCTGGCCAACATGGTGAAACCCCCGTCTCTACTAAAAATACAAAAATAAGCTGGGTGTGGTGGCACGTGCCTGTAATCCCAGCTACTCAGGAGGCTGAGGCAGGAGAATGACTTGAACCCGGGAGGCGGAGGTTGCAGTGAGCCGAGATCGCGCCACTGCACTCCAGTCTGGGAGATAGAGTGAGTGAGACCCTAAAAAACAAAACAAGCAGGGCACGTTGGTTCACACCTGTAATCCCAGCACTTTAGGAGGCCAAGGCGGGCGGATCACCTGAGGTCAGGAGTTTGAGACCAGCCTGGCCAACATGGTGAAACCCCATCTCTACTAAAAATACAAAAAAAAATTAGCCGGGCGTTGTAGTGCGTGCCTGTATTCCCAGCTACTCAGGAGGCTGAGGCAGGAGAATCGCTTGAACCCAGGAGGCAGAGGTTGCAGTGAGCCAAGATCATGCCACTGCACTCCAGCCTGGGTGACAAGAGCAAAACCCTGTCTCAAAAAACAAAACAAAACAAAACAAAACAATAAAAACAAGCAGCTCTGACAACTACTTGATGAGGGAAAAAGCAGAAAATCTCTGAGCAAGGGAACCTGTCCCCAGAGCCCCCAACGAAACCCATCACAGGTCCCAGTGCTGGACTAGGCACAGGGTGGGCCAGGTGCTACTGAAAAGGGGGCCCCCAAGGCCTACTGAGCTTCCAAGCTCTCTGGGGGTCAGGAAGCCCCACTAGCCTGTGACTCCATCAGTCTTAGGGCAGGCCTAGGCCTGAGCCAGGCTGGGAGAGACAGCTGGAAGGGGGCTGACCACAGGCATGGAGGAGGCAAGGGAGAGCATTCCAGGGGTACCAGTGGCCAAAAATGAGACAGAGAAGGAGGCAAACTGGGGAAGGTGCCAGGCTCAATCATTCAATGCCTGTTTTTGTTTTCTTAACCCTTTTTATTATGAAAAGAAAAACACTCAGGAAAAGTACATAAAGCATAAATGTATAACTTAATGAATTATGACAAAGTGAACACTTACGTAGCCACCTCCAGGATCAAGAAATAGAGCATGGCCTGTCCCCTGGAAATGTCCCACCTACATCTTTCCCCCTTGCTCCTCACTGAAGGTTACCACTATTACCACTATTCCAACTTAGGGTAATTGCTTGCAACATTCCAAGTTTTTCCCCAAGCTCACCTCTCCCCTAACACCATGGAATAGACTGTCCGGTTGTGAACTTCATACGAATGGACTCAATCACACACATCCATTCAGCTTTTGCACCACATATTATGCTGAAGGTTCATCCACGCTGTTGCATGCAGCCATGGTTCCTTCATCATCATGGCAGCTGGCCCCTTTGCCTACTTTGATGCCCTAATTCTCAGTTTGCAAGAAGCTAAGACTGTGGGAGCCCAGAGTCCTGCCTTGCCTGCACCAGCCAGGGGTGCCCAGGCTGCCACAGGCTCTGGGGCTTTGCCTGGACTTGCTTTTCTCCAGATGGCCACCTGCAGGGACAGGCAAGGACAAAGAGCAGAGTGCTCCCAACCGTCTCTGCAAAGCTTTGCATAGGGGCACACCCCAGGCTCTGAGCTGCTCGCCCCAGCCTCAGCGCAGATGACTGATGAGGACAGTAATCCATGGCTGCTCTGCCAGCTCCGAAACCAGCTGGGCACTGGGACCAAGCAATAAACCAGGCACATCCCAAATGAGAAGCAGGTGGCTTCTTAGGACCATATTTCTCAACATCCTGCCCTTATGGTTTGCCCCTTATCCAATGTGGTTCCCATTTGAAGGAGCCTATAACCCATATGAAAAATGATAGAAATTACAGCTCGCCATCCCAGCCTGGCTGTTTAGGATATTGGAAGAAACATTAAGGCAGGGCCGCCCTGATTAAAAGGTAGAGGCACTGAGGAGAGGTGGGGGGAGCCAGGCAACCCCCCAACATGCCTTTCCCTGCTCCCTTCTGCATGCAGAGTAGCCAGTTCACCTCTCCCAGGTACCTTTGAAAATGTGGCTCATGGCCGGGTGTGGTGGCTCATGGCCGGGTGCGGTGGCTCATGGCTGGGTGCAGTGGCTCATGCCTGTAATCCCAGCATTTTGGGAGGCCAAGGCGGGCGGATCACTTGAGGTCAGGAGTTCGAGACCAGCCTGGCCAACATGGTGAAACCCTGTCTCTACTAAAAATACAAAAAAATTAGCCAGGCATGGTGGCGCATGCCTGTAATCTAAGCTACTTGGGAGGCTGAGGCAGGAGAATGGCTTGAATCTGGCAGGCAGAGGTTGCAGTGAGCTGAGATCATGCCATTGCACTCCAGCCTGGGTGACAGAGAGAAATTCTGTCTCAAAAAAAAAAAAAAAAAGAAAGAAAGAAAGAAAATGTGGCTCAGTAGGAATTAGTGAGGTGGGCGCCAAATTGTTCATTCTCAGGCCTCGTCCAGTCTGGGGAGGACCCAAATTTCTGCCCCAGTTCCTCCTTCCATCAGTCCCCACATTCAGGCCAAGCTAGGTCCCACCTCCGAGCACTATCCATGCTGCCTGAATGTCCTCTCACCTACCCAAGGTTTGCCCTTCCCAGGCCCCAGGAGCTACTCTAATTCTTCGTGGAATATTCCTGGGTGGTTGGTTCAGAGACCCACTGATGTTCTGCCCCCAAACGCCTGGCGTTTCTCCTCTTCTGAACCACACCAATTAGCCTTGATTACAGAATGGACGCATTGTTCTCTAACAGTTTCATATGTGCAAGCCCCAAATCCCCAGATGGGAAGGGTGCGTGGATGGTGAGGGTGGAGCTAAGCCAAGCCTCTGCTTCTCTCTGGGCCTCAGTTTTTCCATCTCTGAAAGAAGGAGATGGCACAGAGACTCCATAAGCCCCCTTCCCCACAACCATGAAATGCTTTGGCCTGGTTCTCTGGTCTTCAGGAAAGATAAGTGATGATTGGCTGTCCTCCCACCCTCAGCCTCCACCCTTGGGCCCCGTGCCAGCAAACCTGCTCCCACCAACCTCCGCTCAAGGTCGCAGCCCTTGGCCTCCACCCCCAGCCCCACCCCCTGCCACTGAAAGGCAGCATTGGGGCAAACATCCTAAACCACCGAATGCTTCTAAAAATATGGTGTTTTTGTCAGAGAGCAACCTTCTACTTCCTTCAGGCTTTGATCTCCATGCAACCCACGGAGGAGAAGACACACTTACAATAACAGTTTAAAGCCTTCATCTTCCTTTGGGGTCTACCTCTCAAGGATTTTGAATCCCCAGCTGGGTGGTGGTAACCTATGGTCCTTCTGAGCATGCTCAGATCCAACTGCAGTGGCTCAGAGACTTCATACAGCTGGTCCTACCCCTGATCTGTGGTCAGGAAGAAAAGTCCAGAACAGAGAGGCTTCCAGGGCACAAAGTGGCCACGGAACACTATGCAAGTTTATAAGGCCCTTTACTATCTGCACTCTAGGGAGAAAAATTAAGGCCATAGGGTAGGGCAGAATAAAATCAGTGCTCAAGCACAGAAATGGGCTGTGAAAAAGGAATGGAGGGTCTAACTCTAGCACAGTCCCTGGACAGCACAGACAATAAGTATTTGTTGAACTTTTCATGAAGATCAAGAAATAGAGCACGGCTTGTGCCCTGGAAATGCTCCCTGTCCCACCCACATCCTTCCCCCTTCCTCACTGAAGGTTACCACTATTCCAACGTAGGGTAACCACTTAGAACATTCCAGGTTTTCCCCCTAACTTGCCTATCCCCTAACACCACAGAATCATCATGCGTGGTCAGATTATATACGACTGAGCAGATGGGGAAAGTTCTTCACACAACATCGTGAACTGGACATTGGAAGGATGTCGATCGATGGGGACAGAGAAGTAAAGGGATTTCCTGGCAAAGGGAAGAGCATGGGCAAAGGCTGGGCCACACTGAGCAAGAAAAGCACAAATGCACACCATATTTGGCAGAAATAGAAGTATGGAAACTCTCCCACTAGGTCTGCAGACACATGAGCTCTTGCTGCCCTGCTGGAAACACAGGTACAAGCAGAAAAAACAGAGACAGTGATAAAAGGATCATCTATAAACAGACTGTGTACCAGGCGCCGTTCTAAGCACTGACCACGTGGGTCCTGACAACAGAACTGAGTTGTCATTGTCCACATTTTTCCTAGAGGGAAACAGAGCTTCAGAGAGGGGATGTTCTTTGGCCCCAGATTAGTGACAGAGCCAGATCTGAAATCATGCAATCCAGCTCCTGATGAATAAGCCCACGCAGGCTGCACTCGAGCCTTCATGCAGGCTGGGTGTGTGCTTGGTAAGTCAGATCCTGGCCTTCCTGCTTCAGCAGGTGTCCAGGGAATAACCCCAGTGCCCATGTACTCAGGTCTCCTTTGTGCCACTCTCTGCTCGTTGCTTCCTTTAGTCTGCCAGCAACCCTTGAACTAAGTCCTGGTGTTTGTTATCAAAACCAGATGAGGAACCAAGGCTCATTGTGATTAACTCACATAGTTACTAAGTGGTAGAGTGGGGATCTGAACTCAGATCCCTTAATCCAAATCCTGTGCCCCTAACTTCTGTATTCTAAGGCCTCTCTAAATCTCACCCCCTGCCTGGGAATTCCAGACTGTGAGTAATTCAAACATGTCTGAAAAAGTCAAAATCACTATAATTTCCTAAAGACTTTAATAGAGGCAGAACATCTCACTTCAAAACAAAAAAATTATCAGCAAAACTGCCAAGGGGGCTCTGAGTCACTGTCTTGGGCTTCTCCCTGTTTTGGAGAGGGAGGTGTATGGAAGAGCTCCGGGGCACAGGCCAGCCTTGAAAGAATAAGGGTGGGGTCCTCGCTTTGTCCCTCATGTGCCGTTGAATCCTGGGGTAGTGTCTTGACATTTCTGGATCCATTAAATTAGCCAGGCATGGTGGTGGGTGCCTGTAATCCCAGCTACTCTGGAGGCTGAGGCAGGAGAATTGCTTGAACCCGGGAGGCAGAGGTTGCAGTGAGCTGTGATCGTGCCACTGCACTCCAGCCCAGGCAACAGTGCAAGATTCCGTCTCAAAAAAAAAAAAAGATGTGTTGGTTTCCTTGGGTGACCTCTGACACTGATTCTGGAACCACTGGTGTCAGATTACCCCAAAACCCCAGCGATCCCCCACACAGAAGGAACAAAGGTATTATACTTATAGGATTGACACACAGTTCAGTAAATGCTAGGGCTTAGGTTACTACAGATTTGCACACAAGTCTTCCCTCTCCATTGCAACCCTTGCCACTTCTCAGGGACCAGTGGAGCTGCTAGAATTTCCTTGTCTGGTGGTTCACAGCTTTTACCAAGGTTTGCCAAAGACACCTGCAGCAAAGGCCTCTTTCAAGCTAATGCACAATCATCCTTCCATGGGGATAAAGGTGATTTGTGGATTCATGACCCTGAGTCATAAATCTACCAGCAATCTGCTGCAGTTGGAAACAGCAGCTTTCTGGCCCTTGGCAAGCCTGCATGTACTTGTGAGTCATCTGAGCACAGGTGCATTTCAATTGATAGAACTGGATATGGGTCCTGAAAGGTTAGATGTAAAGAGAACCTCATTTCAAATGCCCTGGGGGAAGCCCTTGGCTTCCTAGAATGGGTAATACCACTGCCTGGCTTTTGAGTGCAGTTATATACTGATGTATTGGGAGTGTGAGGTATGGTGAGGAAGGTGTGCACAGTGGCAAGACTGACACACACGCATATAAGTGTGTGTGTGTGTGTGTGTCCAGAATGGCCCAGGTTGTGTTCCTTTAGAGCGGTGTCCCAGAGCTGTGCAACATGGTAGCCATGCATATGTTTATAGCATGTCCACAGGAAAACAGACCAGGCCATGCACTCCAGGCCAGGGCAGGCTGTCCCCTCATGATGCAAAGCAAAGAATCCCATCTCTGGCCAAGCCCAACAGACCTGTAATTTCCTGGCTGGCTGGTGATGTCTTTCCACAGGGTCTGACCAGGCTTCCCAGATGTGACTTCAGATGTGCACTGGTGTCAAGAGCGTGAGCCGGCAGAGAGAAGCATTCCAGATCTTCCGTCCAGGTTCTTCGATCAGGCTCAAAGCAGTGGGCTGGGTACAGGTCAGCCCTGAGCATACATGGCTCCACCTGCACCCACAGAGTTCTAGGGGGAGTGGAGGCGAGGGTACCACTCTCTGCTGCCCAGAGGACTGAGCCCAGGAAGAAACAGGTTGCTGAGCTGATACTCCCCAGAGAGGGACGGAAAGTGGCCAAGGCAGCCCCTCTCTTGTGGGCCTTTCCCTATTCTGGGAAGCACTGTGAGATACCTTTGAATGTCCCCCAGCTGTGAGTCTCCTGTCTGCCTCATCTGAGAGTAATTGTTACTTTCCTGCAATCTGTAGCATCAACCCCACTGAAATACCCCAGAGACCAGAGCTGTGTGATCCTGGACTCCATGAGGCCAGTGAGCGGTGAAGGGTGGTGGGGGGCGGTGGGTGGAAGGCAGGTGCCCTGCTTCTTGGCTTAATGCAAAGTCAACAGGCTTGAGCACTGCCTCATCCAAGCAAGCATGAAGCTATTCCTGCCAGAGCGCTTGGATCCTTCCTGCAGGTGCAGGTCATTCGCGTTCCAGGCAGCTCTGGGCCCTGGCCTCCACACTGCATACCTGGGCAGTCAGAGGGAGTGCCTGATGGCTATCTGCCCTGCCTTGTCTGTCTTCCCATCAGGGTCCAGCCCAGGTAGCGGAACAACGACAGAGTTTCTTCCATATCAAACTCTGGTCGGTTAGAGGAGCAACAGAATGAAAAGACATGAAATGGCCGGGCGCGGTGGCTCACACCTGTAATCTCAGCACTTGGGAGGCCGAGGCGGGCAGATCACGAGGTCAGGAGATCGAGACCATCCTGGCTAACACGATAAAACCCCGTCTCCACTAAAAATACAAAAAATTAGCTGAGCGTGGCGGCGGACGCCTGTAGTCCCAGCTAGTCGGGAGGCTGAGGTAGGAGAATGGCGCGAACCCGGGAGGCGGAGCTTGCAGTAAGCTGAGGTCGTGCCACTGCGCTCCAGCCTGGGTGAAGAGTGAGACTCCGTCTCAAAAAAAAAAAAAAAAAAAAAAGACATGAAATGGGGCAGCTGCCTTTGTGCTCCCCAGTGAGAGGCCCTAATGCCAACGAGCAGCCTGCAGAGTAGGGAGGAGCTGCCCTGGGCCCCACAGCTGCCATGTCCAGGGCAAAGTACACACTGATGGGGCTGCCAGGGCCACTGCTGGGCTCCTGCCCAGACTGCAAAGGCCTGGGGAAACCCAAGGAAATGTCTTCAATTTAACCAAGAACTCTGAGTTTCCCACGTACATGCTGCAGAACCCAAGAGTCACCCCATTTGGGAGCATCAGTTCCTCCACATGTCCAGTTTCCTTTTCTAGCATTTCCCAAGGGGAACTCCACAAAATGCCAATAGACATGCCATGTAAAAAAGGTGGTGTGGTCAAATACATTTGGAAAATCTGAGATTAAATAAAATGGTTGTTTTCTAAGCAGAATATCTCAGTGCCTTTATTTAACATGCAAATATACGTCTCAAAAATCCAAGAGGAGGCTGGGCACAATAACACACACCTATAATCCCAGCAGTTTGGGAGGCTGAGGCAGGAGGCTCATCTGACGCCAGGAGTTCGAGACCAGCCTGGGCACTACAGGGAGACCCCATCTCTACAAAAAATTTTTAAAATTAGCCGGGTATGGTGGCACGTGCCTATAGTCCCTGCTACTCAGGAGGCTGAGGTGGGATGACTGCTTGAGCCCAGGAGATTGAGCCTGCGGTGAGCTATGATTGCATCACTGCACCCCAGCCTAGGCAGCAGAGTGAGACTCTGTCTCAGTAAATAAATAAATAAATAAATAAATAAATAAATCCAAGAGGAAGACAGAGTGGACTGTTTGCCAGATGTAATCTAACTTTCTCTCATAGACTATCACAAGACTGGGGTTTATTGGAATCCTTGGGTGGCCTTCCTCTATACCTAACGTTGCCATCCCCTCCCACTGCCCAATGATCCTAGTGAGCTGGGAGAGGCGAGCTGAGGCGCAGGACTCTAGGACTGCACTGCCCAGTTTAGCAGCTACCAGCCACACGTGGCTATTTACATTTAAATTCACTGCAACTAAATCAAACGTAAAGTGCAGTTCCTCGGTCACACCAGCCCCACTGTAAACGCTCAATGGCCACATGTGGCTAGTGGCTACTGTACTGGACAACACAGAGAACAATTTCCATCACTGCAGAAAGTTCTGGAGGAATGGTGCTTGTCTAGCTTCTAGAGAGGCTGGGAGACAAGCCCAGAGCCATAGAAAAATTCTAGGAAAGAGCCAAACCAGCTTCACCCTCCCGCTCTCGGCTTCAGAATCTGAGAACCAAGCTCCCTTGAGACCGATAAGCCATGGGCGCCAGCCACCGAGTCAGACTCTATCCCGCGTGCCAGAGGAGTTTCACTGAAACTGCAAGGAAGTGCGTGTTTCCTTTCCCCAGGGCCCGGGATTGTGCGGGGCAGCCCCTGACTCCCCCGCCTTGGTTCCCTCCTAGGGGCTTCCTCCTCAGCCCTCCCCAGGCCCCACTGACACTGCCGAGGGCAATGAGTCCTGGAAGAGGGAAGGGAGGAGTTGCGCTCCTCTCTCCAGTGCTCCTTTGTGGAGTCCCAGTCCCAGAGTGCCCTCACCCTCCATGCCAGGTGACAAGGCATCTAAAAGATTGCCTCTGCCCCCAGCCAGGGACCGGGCCCACAGCTTGACTGAGCAGCCCCGGCTGCAGGATTTAGGGCAGCTTCTAGGAGCTGTCTCTGCCAGGGCTCTCAGCATTATCCAATCCCAGTCTTGGGGAAGGGGGCTGTGGGCCACACGATCTCTCCTTTATCTAGCCAACTAAGGATGATCTGCTCTCACACCCCTGCCTTCCCCCTTTCTATGCTTATCTATATTTTCTTTTCTTTTCTCTTCTTCTTTTTTTATTTTTTAGTTTTTTTGAGACAGGTTCTCACTCTGTCACCCAGGCTGGAGTGCAGTGGCGTGATCAACCTTCACCTCTTGAGCTCAAGTGATCCTCCCACCTCAGCCTCCCAAGTAGCTGGGATTACAGGTGTGTGCCACCACACCTGGCTAATTTTTGTATTTTATGTAGAGAGAGGGTTTTTCATGTTGCCCAGGCTGGTTTTGAACTCCTGAGTTCAATCTGCCTGCCTCCGCCTCCTAAAGTGCTGGAATTACAGGCATACGCCACCGCACCAGCCCCATCTTTAGATGGACAGTTATGGGCTCTCCAGCAGGCAAACGAAGGCCTAGCTAAGGGGCTTGCAGCCCCCTCTGGGGAAGCCGTGGATTTCCTGGGACTTAGCCTATTGCTAGAGACTCGTGGTCCCGGCGCACATCCCTACCAGCGTCTCCAGTGTTGCCTCTCTCAAAGCACATGCCTGTCTCATAAAAAGATATCAGCATTAGTGCTGTCAGGACCCTTCACATCACTGCAATTAATGAACCCCACAGTCTCAAACATCCTGTTTCCAACATTTTGATAATAGCACCCTGTTTTCTTTTGGAAGGAAACCCAGGTTGGATTGATTAACAAATACAATCAATATTTAACCTCAGAACTTGGTTTTGAAATTAATTTACAATAAAAGAAAAACTCCTCACTAAATAATCTGTCTAATTACATGTTAAGGACTCAGAATGGAAAACATTCAGGAACACAAAAGACCCAACCAAGCTCATTAGCTCTGTTTGCCTCTAACTTATCTCTATGGCAACTCACAGAGGGTCCAGGGAAAAAAAGGTTTTTAAAATTAGATCATCAAGAACTTCATCCAGAACAGCCACAACACAAAACTCTTTCAAAAAGCCTTTGGTTGTTGAAATGGTGAGGGCATGTTTCCTGATCACAGATGAGCACAGGCGTAGGGGAGCCTCTTCCTGGAAGCCCTCGGCCACCTCGGTTCACCCTGTAGAGGTCATTTCAATGGCTGGAAGGTGCTTGGTCCCGCAGCCCTCACCCACGGTGGAGGGGCTGCTGGTGAAGGTGGTGAAAATGCTCCTCTGGACGTGGCGGGGAGAATAGAAGAGTGTGTGTTTTCTCAAAATGAGGCCCACAGACATAGAAGGAGCCAGACGTCTAATTTTGCCTGCAACTGCAGCTCAAGGTTCTGAAGGTTTTTCCACTGGGACCCTCACAGTACAAGTCTTGCCAACACAAGGATTCCTTTCTTTTTCTTTTTCTTTCTTTCTTTTTTTTTTTTGAGATAGAGTTTCGCTCTAGTTGCCTAGCTGGAGTGCAACGGCAAGATCTCGGCTCACTGCAACCTCTGCCTCCCAGGTTTAAGCAATTCTCCAGCCTCAACTTCCCGAGTAGCTGGGATTACAGGCGCCTACCAGCATGCCTGGCTAATTTTTGTATTTTTAGTAGAGAACGGGGTTTGACCATTTTGCCTAGGCTGGTCTCAAACTCCTGACCTCAGGTGATCCACTAGCCTCAGCCTCCCAAAATGCTGGGATTACAGGTGTGAGCTACCATGCCCTGCTTATTATTATTATTATTATTATTATTATTATTATTATTTTGAGACAGAGTCTTGCTCTGTCACCCAGGCCGCAGTGCAGTGGCACGATGTCAGCTCATTGCAACCTCCATTACCTCTCAGGTTCAAGCAATTCTCCTGCCTCAGCCTCCCAAATAGCTGGGATTACAGGCACCCACCACCATGCTGGGATTACAGGCACCCACCACCATGACTGGCTAATTTTTGTATTTTTGGTAGAGACAGGGTTTCACCATATTGGCCAGGCTGGTCTCAAACTCCTGACTTCGGGTGATCTGCCTGCCTCAGCCTCCCAAAGTGCTGGGATTACAGGCGTGAGCCACCGCACCCGGCCAAGGATTCCTTTCTTTCAGACCAGTCCTCTGCTAACCTCTGACAATGCTCCCCTCTCAACCTCCTGGACAGGTGGTGGTGTCCTGGTGGCCCTGACCACCAGCTCCATCTTTATAACATGAAGACCCTTGGCCCCAGGCCTCTGAGGCCTTCTGCATGAGCTGGGCCTGATCTTTTCCTTGGGGCTGTCTGCAGCCTGCACAAGTGAGGGGACTAAGGCCACGGTGACCAGGGCAAGTCCAGCTCCTACTCTTACCCTGAGGGGCCCTCCCAGAGGGTTGAGTCACCTGGGGAGGGAGCAAAGTGCAAAAGGTCCAAGTTCTAGTCCACAATGGGTAGGAAAACAAACCAGCTCAGCTGCACCAGATCCAAAGTCATGTTTGAAGGCCTGTAATTTTGAAGGCCGAACCTGTTCAGGAGCAGTGGGCAAGCCAGGCTGGACTCCAGGCTCTGATCCTGAAGGAGCAATGAGAAGGGAGACCAGGCGCTGCTGGGGCTGCACAAATACTGGGTAAAATTCTGACACAGAGGAGAAACGGAGACTCATAGAGAGACACTGTAGGAGAGAAGGAAGGTGGGCAGAGAGGTGGACAGGCAGGAAAGGCAGGACTCATTGAAACTTACCAGCTCACAGCCTGTGTGCTTCAGGTCGAGCACAGACTCTTAGAAGTAGGGCTTTCGGTGGACTGTGATTTAGGCCGTCAAAAAAAGCCAGCATCTGGTTGGGTCTGGCTTGGGGAGGGTGGCTCCGGCTTACCCTCTGTCACTGCAGAACTGCTCTTCAATGGGACCAGCCTTTTACATTCCCAGAAAGCCCCTCTGCTTCTCAGGGCCCTAAAGGTGCCGTTTGGGGATGCTAGAGGGGGCTGGAGCCCATGGGGTCCCTCTCACCCCCTTCCTTTCCACTTCCTCCTCTGGCTCATGCTCCTTATCTGACCAGCCTGGCGCAGTCCGGCACAGCTGCAGAGGGTCAGAGCATCACGTCTGGGGAGTCATAATGAACATGCTGCACGGCCTCCTGGAGGCAGCCTTTCTCACCTTTCTCAACCACCTTCTTTTTTTAACTTTTACTTTTTGAGACAGGATCTTGCTCTGTCACCCAGGCTAGAGGGCAGTGGTGCAATCACAACACGCAGCAGCCTTGACCTCTTTGGCTTAAGCAATCCTCCCAGCTCAGCCTCCCAAGTAGCTGGACTACAGGCGCATGCCATCATCCCCAGCTAATTTTGTTTTTATTTTTTGTAGAGACATGGTCTCCCTAAGTTGCCCAGGCCGGTCTCAAACTCCTGGACTCAAGTAATCCTCCAGTCTCGGCCTCTCAAAGTGCTGGGATTGTGGGTGTGAGCCACCACGCCTGGCCCCAACTACCTTCTTTATCTCCCCAGAACCTATTGTCCAGGCCCAGGGTTGAGACAGAGTGGGAAGGGGTCCATCCCACATTTCCCAGGCCTCGCTGGTACAGCCTGGCCCCTTGGTTGGTATGGGGTCAATCCAAACACGCCCTGTGAGCCCAGCCTTATGTGGCTGGCCCTGTGCATAGGCACAGGCAGAGAAAACAGAAGCAGCAGGATGCTTTTTACTTGTTAATCTAGCTTTGATGCCCCACCTCCTTCTCACAAGGAGTGGAGGCCCCTCAGGGCGTACTAAGTGCCAGGAGTATAGACCCTAGCAGTGGCCTGGGCTGGTCTCCAGGAGGAGGAGGCAGTCAGGGCTCTCCCTGAAAGCAAGCTGGGGTTAAATATTTTTAGGGCAGAGGAGACACAAACCAGCCAGAGCTACCTTCCTTTCTAATCTTACCCAGGCATTAAGCTTTGAGAGTATCCCCCTCATTTACATACATTCACATTTGATTTGCATACGATGCAAAGAATGGAAAATTCCCCCAGTGCTTAGCCCCAAGATTACAGTCTCTAATACTTTATTCCCACAACCGCGGCACCCCGTGACAGACAGGGGGTCCTGCCTGTGATCTAGATCTGGGCTCCCTGCAGCCTGGGACCCAGCCTGCAGCCTCCTGCCTAGAGGTAGCAGCTCCTGTGAAGGGGGTGGCAGCACCAGACGCAGGCCTAGCAAAACAAGGTACTTTCACATGTGACTCACACCAAGGACCAGAAGCAGAATTACAGTGTGAAAAACCAGAGCCGGCCGAGACTCCATCGGGGAATCCCCTCCAGCTCCCTCTCTGTTTCACTCCTTTAAAAAGCCCTGGCCATGGCCCAGCACTCTAGAACCCTCCAAGAAAGTGCTGTGCCTCCCATCCAGGATGGGCAGGGGCCATGGCACTTCAGCCAGGCCCCTTGACTTTCTCTCTGGGTTCTTGGGCTCAGAAATTACATCTAAGCAGAGAAAGAGGCAGAAGTGGATTCATCCCAGGGGCAGAGCTGGAACTGGACCTGGGAGCAGTTGCTGCCTTGCAGGCCCCAGGGCTCCATGCTCATATTTTTCTTGGCCTGGCTTCCTCCTTCTGATCCATTCTCTGAGCTACCCATACACATGCAGCAAACTATTCTGCAAGACCACCAGAGCTGATTTCTGTTGCTTGCAAGGAGTAATCCCAACAGAAACCAGACATTCTGTGTGATGGCAGGATGCCCTGAAGTCCTTGACAAAGGCCACCTTCAGCTCCTGACACATGTCTGGATTTTCTGCCACCCTCAAGGGACCAGCATGGCTTCAAATCCTGCTCCTCTCAGTTTCCAGGGGCCTGAACTTGGGCACTTCCTTTCTCCGAGCCCCTAATTCTCTCACCTAGAAGATGATGCTGTTAATTAAGAAACACAGGATTGGCCGGGCGCGGTGGCTCACGCCTGTAATCCCAGCACTTTGGGAGGCTGAGGCAGGCAGATCACCCGAGGTCAGTAGTTCGAGACCAGCCTGGCCAACATGGTGAAACCCCATGTCTATTAAAAATACAAAAAAATTAGCCGGGCGTGGTGGTGCATGCCTGTGGTCCCAGCTACTTAGGAGGCTGACGTTGCAGTGAGCCGAGATCCACCACCGCACTCCAGCCTGGGTGACCGAGCGAGACTCTGTCTCAAAAAAAAAAAAAAGAGTCCTGGCCTGTGAGCTGTTGTGAGCTTCACTGGTGTCGGCACAGGAGGTAATCCGTAAATGTGAGTTAACATTGTTCCTGTCACCTTTGTTATTGCTATTATCCCACCAGCCTGAGTAGCTGAGTCAGGGTAGGGTCGGGACTCCTGACTGCTGGATCACTCTCAGGGACACCTTGTGCCATCCCTCACTGGGGTCCTCGTCAGCTGGGTGTCACAGCTGTCACCAACACTGATGTGGGGCTCCAGCAGGAGTTTCAGAACTGCTGAGCAGCTGCCAGGGCTCAGATGCAGCCTGACCCTCCCATTAGGCCCCGTGTTAGCGACTACATTCCAAGAGACACCCTTCTAGGAGTCATGGGAACCAACATGCTGGCCACTAGGCCAGCTTCGGAGTCCAGGCGAGAACGCTGTCGCAGCTCCCTGGTGACTGGAACGAGACCGCATGCCCATCCTCCACTATTCAGCGGCAGCAGCTGTGATGGGAGGCACAGGGGAGCGGTTTCCTTTTGAGGGTCCCGGGTCCAAACATCACCCTGGTTACTTCCCACTCCTGCAGTTGAGAGGCACGGCCCCTTCCAAATCCAGCCACCAGGGGGGGTCTGTGAGCAGCCCCCGCTGCTCTGGGGGGACTCTGGGCCTCGCCTGGGCTGAGAGGGGAGGAGGCTGAGGAACGGGCCACAGGGTCATCGGGGCCAGTGCAGTGAGTGCACTCGTGGTCTGAATGGAGCAGACTCCCCAGCCCATCCCCCCACCCTCTACCCCCCCACCCCAAAGCTTTTATTTCCACCTGCATTTTAAAAATAATATTAGGCCTGGCGCGGTGGCTCAAGCCTGTAATCCCAGCACTTTGGGAGGCTGAGGTGGGCGGATCACCTGAGGTCGGGAGTTCGAGACCAGCCTGACCAACATGGAGAAACCCCGTCTCTACTAAAAATACAAAATTAGCCAGGCGTGGTGGCGCACACCTGTAATCCCAGCTACTCGGGAGGCTGAGGCAGGAGAATCGCTTGAACCCGGGAGGTGGAGGTTGTGGTGAGCCGAGATCATGCTGTTGCACTCTAGCTTGGGCAACAAAAGTGAAACTCTGTCTCAAAAAAATAAAATAAAATAAAAACATTAAATAATATTTTTTTAATTACAAAAGCAATTCATGGTCAATTCATGACATGGGTGCTCTAGGTTTTCTGGTTTGTTTTACTTAGCTGCATGCTTCAAGATTTCCTGAGTTTGGGCTATGGGGCAGAGGAGGGTCCCTGCCTCTGGGCCTCAGTTTCCCCTGGGTGCATGTCTGGAGGTCCTAGTGTTCTCCTGAGTCTCCCTGAGTTCTCAGGGAGTTGTTAGAGTCTCTTTCTTTGGTGTTCAAAGCTGGTCCCAGAGAAGGTGGGACAGGGAGGACCAAACCTCAGCCTCTGCTCCCAAGACCTCTGCCCCTCCCGCAGGAGCCCTCACTGTCCTCCCTCCCCTCTGAGGGCCGGCTCAGCTCAGAGTCTCTGCTATTTGGGGCATGTCATGACCCCACGCCCTGTCCAGACGGTGTCATTCTTTTATTTATTTATTTATTTGAGACAGGGTCTGGCTCTGTCACCCAGGCTGGAGTGCAGTGGTGCAATCTCAGCTAACTGTAGCCTCCACCTCCCAGGCTCAAGCCATCCGCCCACCTCAGCCTCCCGAGTAGCTGGGACTACAGGCATGTACCATCACACCTGGCTAACTTTTGTATTTTTTCTAGAGATGGGGTTTTGCCATGTTGCCCAGGCTGGTCTCAAACTCCTGGGCTCCAAGTGATCCGGCCACCTCGGCCTCCCAAAGTGCTGGTATTACAAGCATGAGCCACTGTGCCAGGCTGGTGTCATTCTTTAACTTCACACCAACTGACACCGTTGTTTCTCTGGGTGCTCTGGCACCTCCCATGGCAGGAGAGATCGACTCCCCTCTGCAAGGGCCTCATAGTTTAGCTCTCCGCCAGCCTTCAAGCTGGTGCCCTGAGTACTTCGAGACTTTCTGTGGGCGCAAAGGAAAGGCCCAGACAGCATTTCTCACGCTTGGAAATGCAGACACACTGTGAGCCTGTCTCAGGTATGAGTCCCAGCAGCCAAAGGGTTGTTTTTAAGTGCTTCCCCCCTGCAGATTTGAATCTCATCCTCAAACATAAAACGAAATGTTTACCAGCGCCGCCACACAAGCGTGAGTAGTTCAGGCACAGGCCAGAACACCACACTATCTTGTAGCAGGAGGAGCGGGGGCAAAAAGCCTTGGGACTTCTGTCCCTCCCCAGTTTGAGGTCCTAGGAGCAGGGCTGAGCAAGGGGCACTAGGAGCGCTGCTCGGCTCCTAGGTGGAAGTAGAAAGGCAGGCTCATCTCTGAGGACCTGGGGCTTCCTCAGCTCCTCAGTTCCCACCTTCTCAGAACCAGATGCCAGGCACCAGCCCCAGGGGCAGATTGGAGGGACCCACCCGGCCCACCCTGAGCCCTGGCCTGGGTCCCGAAATCCACCACGATGGGCAAGTTACGTCACTAGGGCCCAGCCTGCTGCAAATGAGGAAACCCCCGCCCCAACCAAGGGGCTGTGAATTTCAGAAGGGGAGTTTTTGGCCACAGAACCAGTCCCACAATGAATCAGGGATGAGCAGAGAGGCCCCATGAAAGCCCTTCCCCTCATCCCTCATCTGTCTCTGCCATGTACCCATTTTCCCAGGCCACTACAAGCCCCAAGAAGGGAGGTGACTTGCTCACACTCAGTGGGTGCAGGGGTGCTGGCGGCTGCCCACAGTGGGTGGGCATCCCTGAGCGGGTGAGAATCCCGGAGGGAGGGAGAGTGGCTGGATCACTGCACAAAGGGTCTTGTACGTGCAGGGCTAGAGGCACCAAAGCTCCGCTTAGAACAGGAACAAGAATCTCCAGTTTATAAGGGTGCCCTCTGCCCGAGATGCTGCCCTCTGAGCTAGGTCCACCCTGGGGGCCCCTCAGGCCTGCTGGGGGTAGGGAGAGGGAGGCAAGGGATGCAGGGTGGGGTTGCTTTTAACCTCCCTCCCCCACCTACCTCCTGCTTCAGTTTTTTCCAAAACCATGGGCCAGGAGGAGAAAGGGGAGAAAAGGAGAGAAATTCTAAAATTCTAAAAACAAAAGACCAACTTGACCACGATGGGGAAACCCTTTAAGATGTCGGTAATAACAGAGCAGTGAACAAAGACTAAAAACAGCAAAGCTGACAAGGAAAACCACAGGGGCCCACCAGTGACCCCAAAGCGAGGGGATATACTTTCACCACTCACAACGGATGCACTCGGAGGAGCTGCCCTGCCACGCCCAATCCCAGACAGCTCTGAAGGCTGCAGTCATGGGGGCAGGGGGTCCCAAGCGGTTCCTTGATACTGTCTCCCGTAAACAGCATGCTATTCCCTGCAAGTGAGGCGGCACTCTGACGCCCCCGCCTTGGGACAGTGACTTGGACCCATCTAGCCTACCTCCCGAGAGCTCCTGAGAGCATGGCCCTGTCTAGCCCTGGTACCCAGCAGAGGCTGGGAAAGAACTTGCTCCGTGAATGGATGACCATCAGCAACCCTGAGATGCCCCACCTCCACCAGAAGCTCTGCAGCCCCAGGCTCTGTTCCCCTGCTGGCTGATAACACCACCCCCATTGATATCCCAGGAGCTCCTCTGTGTTAAAGGAGGCCAGGGGAGGCCTCCAATAACTTGGGGTTCCTGCTGCCCCCCACTATCCTCACAAAAGGAACAGGGCGAGCTCTCTGTAGGCTGCAGAACTACAGTCAGTTTGGAGCCCCAAAACTTTGGAGCCCAAAAGTTTGAGTTTTATGACCTGGGCGAGTCACTTCCGCTCTCTGAGCCGCAGTTTCCACGTCTGTAAAATGGGGTTAAAAGACCTACCTCTCTGGGCTGCTGTGAGGATGAGATGAGATAACACACAGGAAGGTGTTCTCGCTACATGAGTGTTCCCAGTCATTCTTAGGGCCAAGAGGTATTTACTGGATATCTGCTCTCTGCCAGGACCTGGCTCTGCCCAGGGGACCCAGTCATGAGCAAGACGGAGGAGTCCTGCTGGGACAAAACAGAAAATGAGAGTGAGCAAAACACCCTAGGCTGCAGCCACCACCCACACCCAGGGAAGCTGCATGGGGACCCGGGTCTCCCAGCTCCTGTGCCTTGCTCCTGGAGGCCATCTGGGGTGGCCCTGCTCCCTTGGCAGTGCCCCTGCCCAGGCAAACACAGCCAACCCCTCATCTGACTTTGGGAGGTGCCCACACTAGAAACTCCCTCTTTCTAGGACCCCATGATGGAGCTTACTCAGCTGGAGGGAACAGGGCTGCAGTTTGCCATCGAAGTCACTCAGCAAATTAGTCAGAGGAATCTCTCCAGCCTGAGAGGGAAGGAGCCCTTCTTGGCCCACCCCTCCTTCCTCTGCCGGCTGATGTGTTGTTGGTCAAAAGTGATGCAGTAGACGCTTCACCTCCGTAGAGAGGCTGCCAGCCCTGGAATAGGCAGGGCCGAGTGGTGGAGAGCCCCGGTCCTGGAGACAGACCATCCTGAGTTTCAACCTTTGCTCTGCCTTTTACTAGCTGTGTGACCTCAGGCAAGGAACTTGACCTTCTTGGGTCCACTTTCCCTAATAATAGTCATTCCAAGCTCATGTGGCTGTGGTGAAGACCAAACAAGGTAATTGATGTGAAGCCCCTTGCATAATACTAGGCATGGGTGAGCTGGGAAGTTAATTTGTGTATATTTAACAAACACAGGACCACAAACTCTTCCAACTACGTTAAAAACAGTAACCATTTAATCCTTACAAGATTCCAGTGAGACAGGCAGTGTTGTCATCCTATCTTTTTTTTTTTTTTTTTTTTTAAATGGAGTCTCATCCTGTCACCCAGGCTGGAGTGCAGTGGCATGATCTCAGCTCACTGCAACCTCTGCCTCCTGAGTTCAAGCGATTCTCCTGCCTCAGCCTCCCGAGTATCTGGGATTACAGGTGCGCGCCTCCACACCCAGCTAATTTTTGTATTTTTAGTAGAGATGGAGTTTCACCATGTTGGCCAGGCTGGTCTCCAACTCCTGACCTCGTGATCCACCCGCCTCAGCCTCACAAAGTGCTGGGATTACAGGCGTGAGCCACCGCGCCTGGCCCGTCATCCTATCTTACAGATGATACCAAAGAGGGTAAGTGACAAAGAGGGTAAGTGACTTACGAACCAAAAAAGGGTAAGTGACCTGCCAAAGCCACAGAGCTACCAAGTGGTGGGAGCAAAATGGAAACCCAGGCTCTCTTCTCTCCTATTTCTTCCCATCTTTCTCCTTCCAGTTCCTGGTTTTAGAAAAAGTTGAAGCCTGTGAGGGGTGGCTGGCTTAAGAATAATCCCTCCCTCTGGTCTCTGTCCTCCCTGGCCCCAGAAGGCCTAAGGCTACCAGCCACTCCACTAGGCTGCCTCTCCAAAAAGAAGGTGATGTTGTTGGTATGAGGCCCCCTCGAGATCAGACTCTTACAGAGACCACCCCTGCTCCAGCCTCCAGCCCCACTTTGGAGCCAGAGGTGTCCAAACCTTTGCCCTCACACTCACCTCAGAGCCTGCAGCTGGTCAGATGCCTGCAGTAGGCTCAACCGGGCCAAGCGATGGGCAGAGCCGCACAGGAAGTAGAAGGGACTGCTCACAGCCTCAGAGGGGCCAGGAGGGCAGACAGCCCCTCCGTGGCTTCCCTTCCTAGAGAGCCCCCAGCCTCTGCTCATACACCTCTGGTGACAGGGAGCTCGCTGCCTCTGCTGCAGCCCGGCTGGGCCATGGCTGGCCAGCTCTGACTGCTAGACGTGCTTCCTCAAGCCAAGATGAAATCTCTCTGTGTAATTTCCTCCCATTAGTCCTGTCTCTGCCCCCAGGCCCCTACATGGCCAGCCGGCTCCTCCAACCTGCAGACATCTGGAGATGGCCATCTCTTGGCAAGAGGAGTCACCACTCAGGCTGAACGTCCTGGCAGCCTCAGCCTGGCCTCAGAAAGCAGGATTCCTGGTGCCCTCCCCACCCTGGTCCCCACTCTCCACCCATGACCCCTGCAAGATTGCAGGATTGCAAAGGCAGCTGCTTGCTCAGGCAACAGATGCTAAGCACCATGACAGGCCTGGTCCTGAGCTCAGCCCTGCTGCCTGGGAACAATAAGTGACAACAGTCACCACTCAGCAAGTATCTACTCTGCCCTAGACATTGGGCTAAGTACTCTACAAGCAGGAACTCATCCCATCTTCCCAGCTCTTTGAGACAAATATTACTCTTACCCCCACTTCTTCCCAGCTCTTTGAGACAAATATTACTCTTACCCCCACTTAACAGATGAGAAAAAGAAGGCTCCAGGAAGCGGGTGGCTTGCCCAAGGTCCCGCTCACACTGAGTAAGTGGAGAAGCTGATTTCACACCCAGGCTGTGAGTTTCAAGCTCAGCTCTTGACCAACAGAAAACAAAGACACAGTAGCAGAGGGACAGGAGACTCACTCACAGGAAACAGAGGCCAACAGCTCAGGATATGATGGTGGCTTCAATTCTAAAGGCAATGGGACTCCTGAAAGGAGAAAGTATCTCTGCAGACCTGGGGAGGCGGGGAGGCTTCCTGGATTAGGAAGAGACCAGGAATGGCCTTAAAAAGAAAAAGACGCCTCAGACTGCAGAATGCCCAGCTAACAAAGGAACTGGAAACCCGTCCGTCCCCACTCCCAACCCCCACCCTGGGAGCCTGAGGAAACACATTGGACCATTATGCAACAGCCCCATCCCCTGGGCAGAAAGCATTTATTAAGTGCCACAGTATGCTTGGCCCATGTTAGTATCCAGCAAGGCCACAGATGAAGGTGCCATGATCCCAAGAAGTGAGAATCCATTTGGGCAGGCGGGAGGCCTGGTTAGAGCTGTGGTGAGCAGTGACTACAGGATCTGGTACAGGTCCTCTTCAAATTTACCCTGCCCACCACATCCCGTTGCTCCTTCCCCTACTACCCCTGTTGTCCTGGACTGGAGAGGGGTGAATATGGAATAAGAGGGTGAGCTTTCCTCGGGGCACTGAGCCAGGAAAGTCTTGAAGCCCCATGCAAGGCAGTGGGTCATATACTGGGAGGTAGTCTATTCTAGGAGAGAGGGCAGACAGGGAGAGCCAGTGTCCTGGGGAGGGAATACTTGGAGGAATTGTCCTAGGTGGCAAGGGTTGGAGGACTGCAGGAACTGAGACATGATAAGGTGCCATTCTAGGCAAGGTTCAATGGATGGCCAAACTCTCCCCCAGGGCCTAGTTCACCTAGGTCCCAGGGACCCTATGGGGTCAAAGTCCACCATCACCCAGAGTGTGGCTTACTGCCCCACCTGGAAAAGGCCACATCCTCTTTAATCCCTCTTCTCTCCTAGGCTGACCTAGGACCTCCTTCCTCCAGGAAGCCCTCCCTAACTGCCATGTTGTGTGCCATGACATGCATAAAACAGCCAGGAGGGTTTCTGAACCCCTGGCTCCCAGAGCCTCTTTAGCGCCTGATGTCTTCCACAAGATGGTGAGTTGCCTGACGGCAGGTACGGGGCCTGCTAACTACTTCCTGGATTCTAAGTGATCACTGCTATGGATGATCCATCCTTCCATTCAGCCATCCATCCAAAAACTTCTGAGCACTGCAGGTTGCCAGTTCTGTGCCAGGCCCTAGGGATAAGCAACAAAGCCCTGTATAGCCATGTCTTAAAAAGCGATATTGAATAGTTCTTTCTCAATAAGACATTCCTCTCTCAGTGTGTCTGAGGCTGTCTCCCCAGGCCACATAGGATTTAGTGCAGGCGTATTCCTCTGTGAAGCTGCAGGTGACTCCCACGTGAACACCAGGACTTGGTGTGCTCCACCTTCTGCTGCATTTGTGATGCCGCTTGTCTCTCACCTCTGGTCTCAAGGCCATAACCTCTTCATGGCATCCTTAGAACTTAGAGGCACCTGGCCAGGTGCGGTGGCTCACGCCTGTAATCCCAGCACTTTGGGAGGCCAAGGTGGTTGAATCAGCTGAGGTCAGGAGTTCGAGACCAGCATGGCCAACATGGTGAAACTCCATCTCTACCAAAAATACAAAAATTAGCCGAGCGTGGTGGCAGGTGCCTGTAATCCCAGCTACTGGGTAGGCTGAGGTAGGAGAATTGCTTGAACCTGGGAGGCAGAGGTTGCAGTGAGCCGAGATCGTGCCACTGCCCTCCAGCCTAGGCAATAAGAGCAAGGCTGCATCTCAAAAAAAAAAAAAAAAGAACTTAGAGGCATCTGCAGCTTCCAGGTGAATTTGGGCCCAAAGAAGGCAGAGGACTGACTTGACTTCACTCGGCAAGCCAGTGTTGGGTCAGGGACTAGGACATAGGTTGGCACTCCCGACCCCTTGGACAACTGGTACACCTGGCAGCCTAGGACCTGGCACACAGTGGCCACTCCACGTTTGCCTTCGCTGTCGCCACCTTGGTGTCTCTGACTCTAGACCCCTTCCTGGGGAAATTCAAGCCTAATGTTTCCTTCTGGTGAGGGAACCCCAAACCCATTCATCAGGAACAATGGCTGGCACAATGTGGGAAAAATAACCCATGGGAATAGTCCTAACAAGCCCTGTGAAGCTCTGGGGCAGCTCTTCTCATAATTTGCCCATCACCTCTCAAGCCAATTTGGCCAGGTTTCCTTAGGATTTCATCAGGAAATATGAACTGCCAATTTTGTTATTAAGTCTTTATTTTAATAACAATTCTTGGTTATTGTATGAAGTCCGAGGGATGGAGCAGGAGGGGAGAACCCACAGAAGAGTCCTTCCTTCCTTATGAAGAAAGAACTGACCCCAAAGCCCCCTTGCTTCATTTTAAGGGCAGCTGCCTGGTACCTGATGCAGAGTAGCAGCATCCCAGCAATTGTGTGTGCTTGCCTTTCTGTAGGTCACAACCACCTACATGCACACACATGGACACACACGCCCCAACAAACAGTGAAACTACACAGAGTTTCCAGAAAGCAAACCGTGTTTCTAGTAACAAACCACAGTCTACCTCTAGGACCTGTGACCGGGTTTTGCCCTGAGAGGATGCTCCATGGGAAGTGCTCCTGCCCAGAGCCAGCAGCCCAGCCTCCCGGCGGCTTTGGGCAAGCCCCAACAGGATGCCAGGCGGGCTGGTGAGCAGGAAGAGACGCCGCTCACAACCTCTCCTTGCTGTAATTTACTAAATCCATCTGGGGCTCCTTTGAGACGTTTTCTGGAAATGCCACATTTCAAGGGTCTCCCTGTTAGAAAAGGTCAGAGTTCACGTGGGCCTTTCATGTTAAAGGAGCTTGAAAGAAAAGGAAAGGAAATGTATATTTTCAGCTTTAGCCATGATTAAGTGGGCTCAGGCCATGAGAACATTCAGATGATTTACATGACGTTACATGAAGAGCCAATTAGCCTAACAGCTTCCGAAAAATATCTCATTCAAGAGCACCCATTAGACACTTGGAATGCACCAGGCTGCTGTTCTAAGCTCTTCACTAGGGTACTGTGGTTCATCTCGACTGCACTCCAACAGAGCAGGGCAGGCCTGCGTATGACACCCATTTAACCTATGGGGAGACTGAGGCTCAGAGAGGGTCAGCAATCTGCCTGGGGTCCCACAGCTAGTAAGTGGCACGGCAGAGATGGAAACTTAAGACTGCCCAAATCTAAAGCTGGAGCTCATCTGCTCCAACAACCCTCAAGCCTTGGGAGTCCTGACTTAGTCCTGTTTGCAGCATCTGACTAGTGCAAGCTCATTTGCGTGAAGATGAAGCCTTATTAAATCACCAGCCCTGGCCTGGTCTGGATGAATCCAGAAGACTTTGGGGCCTCCTTGCAGCTGGTCCTGGTCCTGAAACTCCCCGGTCACCTCCAGGGGGGCAACCACAGCAGATTGCACTCACTACCCTGTGGAAGAACCCCAGTGTCTATCATCTGTGTATGTGATCTGAGCCAATTCCCAGAACAGGTGGCCTCGGGTGGGCTCAGGAGAGAGATGGTACACACTGAGATCTGTCTGGTTCAAGGGAGAGGTTCTAGGCCCTCTCTGCCAGCAAAGGTCTTGGGCCCCCTATACAGACCACCAAGATGATTCCCTAATCCTGTTGATGGCCCCTTTCATGCAACATGAGCCACCCAGAAAGTCAGGGCTCCAGATTAGTGACAGCTTATTTGTCAGCATTTGTCTGCCAAGACCACAAAGCAAATAAGGACTCCCTCTGGAATTTTATAATGGAACACTAGAGTGTGATAGTTAGGATGTGGGCTCAGGAGTCAGACTGCTTGGGTTTCGAATTCTGACACCTTCATTTTCAAGCTGTGAGAACTTAGGTGACTTCATCTCTCTGAGCTTCAGTTTCCTCATTAGTCAAATGGGGATACGAGTCCCTATGTCACAGGGTTGGTGTGATGATTAAATGAGATAATGTGTGTGAAGCTCTTGACAGGATGCCTGGCACATAGTAATCACTCAGTATATGAGGTTGGTCGTTGTGTAGACGATGGTGAAGGAATCAGTGCTGACTAGACCAGGGACTCCTGTGGGGCCGCACCAACTTCTGGGGAACAAATCAGAGCTCTTGTTCCTTTCCAGCTTTCCAAACCCTCCTAAGCCATCCAGGCCCACATGAAATCTACCTCCTTCAGGAAGCCACCCTGACTACTCTAGTCCACATTGATCTCACCATATCTGAGCTCTTTCTGTCCATTATCTGTATAGACTACTCTAGCACCTAAATCGGCTCTAATAACTCTTCAGCTTCTCAAAGCAGCCAATGGCTCCTGGAAGGCAGACACCTCTAGCCCTTCCCTCTCCACAGCCCAAGCCAGGGCTAGGTACACAGTAGATGATCCCTTAGCAAGCCTTCAGACTGATTTCAGTGTGGCTGTGGATGCCTGTGACTCAGCCCTTCTCTCCCTCACGCCTCCTCACAGTCCCACTCTCCCTACTCACCCACCCTCTCCTCTGGTTCCAGCCAGCAGGGTGGGGAGTTGGAGCTATGACCCCATAGGACAGTTGTTCCCAGACTATAAAATGTCCAAAGAAACTTGAGAGTGGGGGAGTTAACAGATGGGGAAAAAAATGTTCCTTATGTTCTTTCACCAAATAAAGACATGAAAAAAAACACTTGTCCCACCACCATTTTAGTAAAGAAAGGATGTTTTCACACCAATAAAGCAGTAAGGGCATAATCCTTGATTAAAGGCTAATACGAAGCTGGAAAGTTTTAACCTTACTGAGAAAACAAAACAAAACAAAAAGAACCTCACTGTTGTTCTGACTTTTCTCCTTTCTCCAAGGACTGGAGAACACTTCAGCCTCCACTGATCTGTGTCGGCGGAACTCATGGGTCTGGGGACAGCTATTCTGGAGGAGGTTCCTGCTGAACCAGGGTTCCCTACAAACACATGAGGACCCCTAAAGCCATTGGGTTGGGCAGATCCGGATTCCCTTTCAGCTGTCCCAGAGGAGGCTCACCCTAAGCCAGACCCTACCTATAACCTCAGGAGTTGAGGTGGCGGAGGCTCTGAACTCCCGTCCCTGTACCTCTCCCCTCCGGGCAGGGCCGAGCCCCCCCTTCCCCGCCAATCCGGAGCAGATGAGGCGAGACTGAGCGGCAAGCCCACCCTGGGAAGAGGCTGGGGAGACCTAATGGGCAGGGTCCCCCTCATCTCCATCACCAAGCTGAGCACTCGTGCCCATGCCACCCCCCAGCCCCAGCCTGGGGAAAGGAGGAAAAGTGGGCACCCTAGCCCGGAGGTGGCAGCGGAGGGGGGTGTGGGGGCTGGTGTCCGAGACACCCGGCTGGGCGGGCACAGATAGGATCTGAACACAGGGAAGCATGGCCTAGCTCTTTGATCCACAGCCAGCCACGCTGGGCCTGGACCCGGAGGGAGGCACGGCTGTCTTCCGGCCCGGCTTTGCACCGCTGCCAGGGGTCCTGTGGGGCCCTCAGAGGGAGAGGCGTCCAATACCCGGCCCTCCCCCAAATACCCTCTATCCCAACTGCTCTCAGAAGAGGCGTGAGCGTCTACAGTGAACCCAGCACAGAAACCTGCTAGGGGGGCTGCTGTTGACTGCATCGCGATCCAAAGGACCGGCGTCTTTTGTAGATGCAGGGGCTGAGCCAGGCCAAGCGTGCCGTGGAGGCCCGCGTGGACGCAGACCCGGGTGCCATACAGATGTGCTGGAATCCAGGCACTTTCCCGCGCTCCGCAAATCTAGATGTTTCAGCCTGGATCGAGCGAGGGTTAGAGGGTTAGTCAGGCCAGGGTCAACTTCAGAGTCATGGGCTCCCTAAATGCGACTTCTAGGGTTGAGTTGCTGTGGACGAGCGACCCATGTCGGAATCCCGCGCCCACGTGGCTGCCCAAAGTTCCGAGTCTCCGGGCTGCAGGTTCTAGTCACGGAACCGAGTTGGGAGAGTCATAGGGGCTGGGACTTGGAGGATCGGCTGAGGTCTGGTGCTCTTGGCTGTGTTCGCGGCTCGGAGCCGTCGCCTGACTGAGAGGCCCGTCACAGATGTGTGATGTATAAGCTCTGCACGCAACAGGAGCTCAATAAATGTGCGAAGGGGGGTATACTTATGTTCGCACTGTATGCAGGCGGCCTAGAAGGAAGTCCCTGATTGGCACAGGGATGGAGGATGGGGCAAGAGCCGCAACAGCGCCGCGGAGTTCCAACGCTGCCGGTTCCCTGGGGTACGAGCACAGCCTCAAGCAGCCTCAAGCCCTAGGAAGCCCCCAGTTCAAAGCACAGGGCGCATTGGAGCCTGGGCACGATACAGTTCACACCACGGCCGCGATGGTAAGCCACGCCCAAGTCCCAAGGGCCTAGGGGACCCCCGCCCTCCACAGCCGGAGGAGAAACCTGGGCGCAGGAAGCAGGGGGAATATCTGGTTGTAGGTGAGTAAGCGGGGTCAGGAGTTCCCTTTAGAGTCTCTGCGTTTCGGGAGAAAGGTGATCATTCCCAGGCTTGTCCGACGTCTCGCTCAGGGTGCGCTCCGGAAGAGCGAGCCCTTTAAGGCTATGCCGAGTGGGCGCGTCCCGGCCTCTCCCGGGAGAGGAGAGGCGGGGCGGACCTGTGTCCCGCCCCCGGCCGGGCCCGCCCCCAGTGCCCGCCCCGCCCCCGGCACTCGGCCGGCGGCGCCTTTGATGTTCCGACCCGCCAGCTCGCGGAGCCGCTCTGCCCCGCGCCCTAGCCCGCGCCTGCAGCCCGCCCAGGCGGAGTCAGCCCGCGCTCCGCCCGCTGCGATCCGGGCTCGGAGGTTCGGACTCCGGGCTCGCCGCCCCCCGGGCCGGCTCCGCGCCCCGCACTCCCGGCGCCCAGCGCCCCGCGCCCCGGCGGGCGGAGTGCACCATGCCGCAGCTGGACTCAGGCGGGGGCGGCGCGGGCGGCGGCGACGACCTCGGCGCGCCGGACGAGCTGCTGGCCTTCCAGGATGAGGGCGAGGAGCAGGACGACAAGAGCCGCGACAGCGCCGCCGGTCCCGAGCGCGACCTGGCCGAGCTCAAGTCGTCGCTCGTGAACGAGTCCGAGGGCGCGGCCGGCGGCGCAGGGATCCCGGGGGTCCCGGGGGCCGGCGCCGGGGCCCGCGGCGAGGCCGAGGTGAGCCCCCGCCGGCGCCGGCTCCTCCCCCGCGGTCGCCGCGCCCCGCCGCCCCAGTTGCGCGCGGCCCTCGGGGTCTCCAGCGCGCAGAGCGTCCCTGCCCCGGCGTCGGCCCCGACCCCCGCGGTCCCACCGCCCCTCACTCCCCTCCGGTTCTCCCTCCAGGCTCTCGGGCGGGAACACGCTGCGCAGAGACTCTTCCCGGACAAACTTCCAGAGCCCCTGGAGGACGGTGAGTTTCTGCCCTGCCCGGCTTCCCTTCGTCGCGCTCAGGCCCTGGCCTCGGTGGGACGGGGACGCCGAGGACCGCGGGGAGCCGGGTGCCTCCCCCACCGCAGCTCAAGAGGCGGCAGAACCCAGGGGTGGGGAGTGGGGGGCGGGCTTCCCGGGCGCCGCCGGGTCGAGTCACTTCCGGTGCCCTGACCTTTATAGGAGTAAACAGACCCCCGCCATCCCCGCCTCCCCTCCTGCCCAGGTGACTGACTAATCCGCCGTCTTCAGGAGACAGAATTGGCCAAGGTTTCTTGGTTGGAGGGCGGGGGGTGGGAGGTCAAGTAGGGGCCACCTCGGGGAGGCCTGCACTCCAGGTCCTTCCCCTAAAACTTGGCACTGCCGATACTCCCAGCCCGTTCCTTCCCAAGTCAGGAACTTGCAGGGGACCCCTTGGCAATTCTTTTTCTCTCAAGAGCAGACAGCCTTCAGTCCCAGCCGCTGCCAGGGCTGGTGTGTCTGACCCAGCTGTGGTTTTTCCAGGCCTGAAGGCCCCGGAGTGCACCAGCGGCATGTACAAAGAGACCGTCTACTCCGCCTTCAATCTGCTCATGCACTACCCACCCCCCTCGGGAGCAGGGCAGCACCCCCAGCCGCAGCCCCCGCTGGTAAGTGGACCCCGCAGCCAGTGTCGCCCTGTGCTTGCAGCCTCCTTGACCAGGTAGGTGAGGCACCGGCAAGAGACTTCTGCCTGGAACAAAATAGACGAGACTCCTGTGCTGGTCTTTTTTCCCATACACACCCGGTGGGATCTGAACCAAAAGGAGAACTTTGCTGAAGGAAGGAGGGGCCGCCCTGGGGCACCCCCCTGCCCTCTGGCTCTTGGCTTTTGTCTTCCCAGCTTGCTCATAAGCAGGTGCAGGCTCTGTCCTGGTGCTGGGTGATGCCAGGGTGGGGGTCTTCTTAGAGAACTTTTGAGCCGAGACCACCCTTGCTCCTCGCTGCTCTGATCTGAGTTCAGAGCTTTGCAATTAACTTTCTAACTAGCCCAGGAAACCCTGAGCCTCCTTGGCGCTTGGAGGAATGGGCAGGAAAGCTGATCTGTTCAGGTCCCCTGGTTGTGCAGGAGAAACGTGCTGTGTTCGGTCGGCTGTGTCCTTACGGGCGTGAGTGTACCGTTGCCAAAGAAGGACCCTGAACACCATGTGTGGAAAGTGGGTTCTTAGGAAACTGGCTTGGTCTCAGACATACCAGGAAGGGTTGGCAAAGGTGCTACAAATCAGTGATGTTGAGAAGGGACCAGTTTAATTAATTCGTGAATTAAATATTTTTAAGTCCCAGTGCTTTGAAAAGATTTCGTGATCTTTACAAACCATGCCCATTGGTACAGATGACCTAAAGTGTGAAGAACCTATTCTGAGTGCTTTGGAGCAGTACAGCTGCGCTTTTAAAGAAATTCGTGTTTCACACTCTTCTCAGTTGGTCCAAGTTGGGGTGAAGGTACGTGGAAGGTTTGGAGGACTGTGGTAAGCGAGTGTTGGGTGTGAATGTAAGCCCAGTGCGGGTGGGGCTGGCAGGCTGGAGGCTCACATGGCTACAGTGGGGTCACCAGAGGGAGGAGAGTTAAGTGCTAGGCTGTTTCAGACCAGGAGTGAAGAGGGTAGTTCTGAGAGCTGCTGCATGCCAAGCCAGTGGGAATGAGAAGACATATAGGCTTCTTTCCAGAAGCCTAGGCTGGAAAACCTATTCTATGGCCAGCTCTAGAAATGAGCTCCTTGCCGTTTGGGCCCCTATCTGTAAAATGAGTATGTTTTCCGAGTAGTCTCTGTATCCGACTTTCTGCTCTGGGGTGGCTTGGTATATGAGGTGGTTCACTTCCTTCCAAGTCTGTGAGATGGGGGGTGTGCCCCCCCAGCATTCCCCCGCTGATGTAGTGATATCCAGAGAACTCACCCTGTGTGAGCCCATGCTTAACAAAGATGCATTTTGGATCCCTGCAAGATGTAAATAAACCCTTAGATTTGGGACTAGGTTGACATAACCCACCAGTGCCAAACTTCCAACAGGTGTGCCACTTGCATAGGGGCTGGGGTCACCGTGGAACCATGATTAGACAAAAGGCCTAGGCCCAAGGCTCTACTCCAGCCTCCCGGGGCTCCACAGCAGCACAGGGAAAAGGCTTCCTTTCAGAGGTCATCTCATGGTGTGGGCAAGTGCTGGGAGAGTATCTGGAGCAGGGAGGGCTTCGTTCTGCTGTCAGGGTATGGGTGATGGGACCATTTGGTGTCCTTTGGGCCACATGGGTCAAGAGTAGGCTCTAACAGGACAGTGGAGGAGGCACACCACCACTGGCTTGGGTCATTTATTTTTCACCTTTCAGTCTTTCTCAAGCTACAGCAGATACATTTCTATGTATCGCACCTGCTCCTATAGGTACAAATCCCCTTGTCCTCCTCCCCGCGCAGCCACAGTCTCCACTGTCTGGCTTCTGGCCACACAGGAGGAGGAAAAGGACGGGCTGTGAGACTGGCTCTCTGTGCCCTGGCCTCAGCTGCTCTGTGGGGCTGCAGAAAAGGACAGAGGCAGAGGTGTAAGTTGGAGTGACACTCGGTGAGGAAGCTGTATGTGAATGTAGGAGAACCTCTTTTAAGCAAACCTGCCAGTTATAAACACATAGCAAGTCAGAGCATTTGCTTGCATTACCTGAAGACGTGTGGGCATTGAAAATGTGGTTGGGTTTTACCAAGCAAAGTGAATCCACCCCCACATTTTAGAAGCATATTTATTATTGGATTCAAGGTTCATGTGTCTGGAACCAGGAATGATCTTCTTTTCTTGGGTCAGGAGCCCCTTGCAAGGGCCCTGAGGAAAAACTGCCTTTGGAAGATTTTTCCAAAGCTGGTCACTTTCCCAAGCCCATCTTTAAAGGACAGACAGCTTGCTGCTCAGGCCCTGCCAGAGGCCTTAGATCCAGGCCCCCTTGCCCTTTGCCCGGCCCTCTCTGAGGGCACCTATGTGGTCAACACTTATGCTGAGAGGCTTGAGGCCAGTCATTGCACCTCCCTCAAGAGCAGGGAAAGCCTATACCAGGGACCTGCTCTGCCCATGTGTGGATAGGATGCCCATGTGGCTACTGTGTTAGAGACCTCAAAACAGGCCAGCTCGAACCTTGCCTGGAGCAATAGGCTGAATGACCACCCCACAGCCAACTGCCACGGGACACATTTTTTTTTTCTTCCAAAAAGATTCCTTCTTTTTGGTAGTTGGCTTCTTTTAAGCTTGTTTGAGGAAGAAAAAATTAGGTCAAAGTTTATTCCATGAACACTGTCAGGCACCTGATTGATGTAGGCTTGCAGGCAGTTACTGGCCTAGACCAGTAACCAGGGTTTTTTTTGTTTTGTTTTGTGTTTGTGTTTGTTTGTGTTTTTTTAGACACAAGGTCTCACTCTGTTGCCCAGGCTGGAGTGCAGTGGTGTGATCTTGGCTCACTGCAGCCTCAAACTCCTGGGCTCAAGCCATCCTCCCACCTCAGCCTTCTGAGTAGCTGGGACTACAGGTATGCACTACAATGTCCGGCTAAGTTTGTTTTTCTTTCTGTAGCAATGGGTCTCACTGTGTTGCCCGGACTTTGGTTTGGTTTTCTCTGCTCTGCTCTGAGACCTGAAAGTAGGTGGAGGTGGTGAGTGGGGAGATAGTGAGCTGATCTTAGGCTGTACTTTGGGGGGATTCTGGGATGGGTAAGGCATCATTCCTTAGGCAAACTCAGGCTCAGACTCAGTGTAGTCAGTCTTGTCATATCCAAAATTGATATGAGGCCGCATTGAGCTGTGGCTTCTTCTATGAGCTCTACTTGGAGTCTGTAGCTTAGACAGATGCCGAGCCTTTTGCCATTTTGATGAAATATCCAGAATAGACACATCCATAGAGACAGAAAGAGGATTAGTGCTTGCCAGGGGCTGACAGAAGAGGGGCCCAGGGAGCGACTGCTAATGGGTATGGAGATACTTTCTGGGGTGATGAATAGGTTCTGGAATTAGATCATGGTGGCAGCTGCACAATCTTATGAATATACTAAAAGCCACTGAATTATATACCCTTTAAAACAGTGTATTTTATGATATGTGAATTACATCTCAAATTAAATAAAAAGGCTGAGGCCTTTGGCTGTTGCAGACTTGGGGCCATGTGTCCCTGTCCCTGATCTCCACAGTTGTCCAGGTGCCTGGGGATGCCCCAAGCCAGGGGGTCAGGCATCAGGTGTCAGGTCCAGCAGAAGGAGCCTCACTGAGGCAGTGGACTCATGTTGGGGCTCCCGGCAGGTCCAGAGCGTGCCTGGGGGAGCAGGAGGTGAGGGTATGAGCAAGGCTCCAGCAGAGGAAGGAAGTGCTGCTCATGCACGGCCAGCCTGTCCGAGGAGCTTTGCAGAGATGAGTAGGTGCAGGAGCACCCACCGGCCTCCACACGCCCCAGAGCGAGCTGTGGGCCTTGCTGGGAAGCGTCAGTTATTGGTGTTGAGCACCAGCCCTGGCTGCAGTGAAGCCTATTAGGAGGGAATTTGGCACCAAGCTTGGTACCAGGTACTGGGCCCCCAGACTGGAACCAGGCTCTACCCCGGGAGTGCCCAGCTGAGCCGAGGAGACAGATAGAGACCTGAAGCAGAGCTGGCGAGAGGAGCGCTGTCACTGAGGTGTCCCGGGCAGAGCCGGCCCCAGCCCTGGCTGTAAGGGGGGGCCCACTGAGGAGCACTCTGAAGGCCACAGGGTGTCCAACAGATGAAGACAGAGGAGGGACTGGCAGGCCCCAGGCTTCCCTCTGAACACATCCCAAACCTCCCCACTACTCTGCAGTCAGCACCCAAAGCCCCAGTCATCGCCATCTCTCACCCAGACAGCAGCAACAGCCTCCAGGGGACCCCTCCCTCACCCCAACCCCCATCCTAAATCACAGTCCAGGCTTCACGTAGCAGCCACAGGGGTCCTTTAAAAACAGAGTCAGATCACATCTCTCACCTGATTAGACCCCACATTCGCTTCCCATTGCTCTTGCAGTAAAGTCCAAGCCACTCATCACAGCCGAGTGCCTGGGTGGACCCCCGCCAGCCGCCCCTCATCACCTGCACCAGCCTCTTGCTGTCTCCCTGACAGCAGTCCCCTCCCTGTCCTAGGGGGTCTTACAGCCAGCAACTTCTTTCCACCCCAGGACTCTTGCACTGCTTCCCTCCACTCGGAAGTCTCTTCCCCAGCCCTGCACATAGCCGCCACCTTCTCGTTCCTCACTCAGGGCTCAAGTCAGATGTCTCTGCCTCAGGGAGCCTCCTCTGACCATTCCCAGTAGGACCCTCCTCATCCCTTGGCTCCAGCTGCCTTGCCAGCCCTGGCAACTCTTCGGGCTCAAACGGTTGGCACTGCTTTACAATGCACTCACCATGCTTAACCCTAAGAAAGCCTGGCTGTTCATTTCCTCCTCTGCACAATGGGAGTGGTGAGCCCTCCTCCCAGATTTGGAGTGAGGACCAGCAGCAGTGCCAGGGAGGGGCCCAGGGAGGTGCCAGTGCGGCCTGGCCAGGGGGAGTCAGCCATGACTGAACCCTTGTCCCTTGCTGGCCTGGCTCCCCTGGGGCCAGTGGTTGCTCAGTTGTGGGCCCCACGTGGACTTGGGCACGGAGGGGTCTGGAGGTCTGAACCCTGGGACTGGGGACTCAGGTGTACAGGCCACCTACTCACTGCCCTGCCTGACCCAGGATTCTTAGGAGGGGAAAGTGCTATCCCTGGGGCCAGGCAGGGAGCCACAGCCACTCACTGCATTCTCAGAATTCTATCCTACCACCCCAAAGATTGACCTGAAAGAGACTCCCCTTCCTCAGTCATGTAGAAGTCCTTTACATGAGATGTTAGAAGCTTAAGCTGTTTTGTTTCAAAAAAAAAAAAAAAAAAAAAAAAGATTGGCTGGGCGCGGTGGCTCATGCCTGTAATCCCAGCGCTTTGGGAGGTCAAGGTGGGTGGATCATTTGAGGTTAGGAGTTCAAGACCAGCCTGGCCAACACGGTAAAACCGGGTCTCTACTAAAAATACAAAAATTAGCCGGGCATGGTGGCACACGCCTGTAATCCCAGCTACTCTACTCAGGAGGCTGAGGCAGGAGAATCGCTTGAACCCGGGAGGTAGAGGTTGCAGTGAACCAAGATTGCGCCACTGCACTCCAGCCTGGGCAACAGAACCAGACTCCTCAAAAAAAAAAAAAAAATGCAAAAAACCCTCATGGCCATCAGCCTGGGAAGCCATGGCCACCCTGTGCGTGCCCCTCATTCTTGCCACGATGCCACAGGTGTGGGCAGCCTCCTTGCTTGCAGCCTCCCCTGTGGCTCTGGCTTGCTCCCAGGCTGCCTTCTTTCCCAGTGTGAATGATGTTCTGTACACATCACTCTTTCGTTTCCACCTTGACTATTTTCCTGAAGCATAATACCCAGACAGAATTATGGGGTCAAGAGGCAGGAAGAGTCGAGGCGTTTTGCTTCCCTGGTGCCCCAGTGCGCTGTAGGTTCTGAGCTGTGAGAGTCCCATGCTTACAGTGGCTCAGCACAGCTGATATGGAGTTCTGCCTTTGTTGCTCTGCATTGAATAGGTTTGTGGTGGGCAGTGCGACTGTGAGCTATTTTGAATTACCTTTCTTTCCTTGGAAGGCTGCGTAGTATTGGCTATCACATTTGGAAAATCTGCAGCCTCTTTTCTGCTGCTTCCAAGGTGGGACTTTGAGGGTGGCTCCCTCAAAGCCTTGATGCCTTTCAAAGCCAGGAGAGCACCATGAAGGGGGCCAATCCTGCAGACCCCTGGTTAGAGCCAGGCTTCCTGCCCCACCCTGTCCTGGGGTCAGGGAGGGATGGCCGGGAATTTAGGGCGGTTTGCCCCTCCTCTGGAAAGTCGGGGTGAGTACTAGCTCAGCAGGGTAGGAAAGACCTTCCCAAGGCCCAGGGCTGGCAAAGAGCCCTGGATTGGTTGCTGAGACCTGGGATCCTTCCCCCAGGCTCTACCAGGTTCCACCAAGCCAGTTTCCACGGCAGCACACAGGAATATTCATACCAGCACTGCCACCTCCTCAGCTACTCTGAGACTCAAGTGAGTGGGGCTGAAGCAGATGAGGGTGGCCCCCTTTCTGGGTCTCTGGAGACCATACCCCATCCCCAGCCCCTCCAAGGAGGGAGGTTTAGCTGAGCTTAAGCAGGGCTCTGGGGGTGCTGGTTTAAAGTCGCTTAACTGCTGAGGTCAGGCAGGTCAGGGGTGGGCCCAGAGCCTCCTGGAGGTGCAAGGCAAGCCGCAGCCCCCCTGAGCCTCTGCAGGCTGTTGTGGTCCCAAAGCCATACAGTCACACCCCTCACACCTTGTGACTGGTGCTTCCTGCTGCTGTGTACAAACAAGGCTCTGGTGGAGGAAACAGGTGTTTTATCAGGTCACAGGGGCCCCCACCCCCAATGGTACAGTGCACAGATCCTCCTGCTGCAGGTGGGGACAGGGAGGCCAGATCAGGGAAGGGACTTATCCAAGGCCCCTTAGAGGAGTGGTCAGAGGGAAGGCGTTGAGTCTGCACGATGCACCCTCTGACACTGTATCTGCCATTCTTTGGCTGGGTGGCCCTGGGTGAGTTACTTAGCCCTCTGGGCCTTAGTTTCCTTATCTAAAACTGAGGATAACGAGGGTTCTCACCTGTATGGGTCAGTGTGGAATGGAAAGAGACAGTGTGTGAAACACCCAGCACACAGTAGGTGCCTCCTGAGTGGCAGCGTTGGTAGAGGGAAGGCCTCTACCAGGAGTGTGAGTGCTCCAAAGGCTGAGGTGGGACTGGGGCCTTGGCTGCACTTTCCTTTCCCAGCTCCCCTGGGGCAGTGCCCTCTGGCCTACCCTACCCTTGGGCCCTCAGCCTGTGGATAGACTACACATTCTCTGCTGTAATCTTGGGTCCATACCCCGACCGAGCCCCTTCTCTATACTTGGCCTGGCTCAGCATGTGGCGGGCTCCCTCTGCCCTTCCAGAGCTCAGTCCTGGGAGACAAAGAGACTTTCACTGGGAGACTCTAAGTCGGCTCTGAGGTTCTGCTGGAGTTGGGAAAAGGGCACAGAGGAGGGAGAGGCCAGTGGGGGCAGCAGGGGAGGCTCCTGAGAGAGGGGCCTGCACAGGTGAGAGGGGGAGAACACTCTGGGTGGGGGCCCCACTGGAACAAAGGAGGAGAGAGGCAGAGGCTGGCATGCTCCATCAGCAGAGGGGCAGACAGAGGCCCAGGGTCTACGAAGGATGTGCGGTGAGGCTGGAGAAGAAGGTCCCAGCTTGTGACCTTGGTGCTGGGGCAGCGCTGGTTCCAGAGCCTGGGAGAAGCTGATGGGCGCATGCAGCATGTTGGCATCATGGTAGGGCAAGGCGGTACCCACCCGCAGATGGTGTGAATTGGACATGGCGGACAAAGGCGGGGAGAGCCAGCTTCTGGGGCAGGGTGGATGCTAGGAGGCATGGGGATCATGGGAGGAACTCGAACAGAGCCAAGGGAGAGGTAGGCTTTGGGTGGAGAAGACCCAAGGGTGTTGGGCAGTGCAAGGCAGGGGTACCTCAGAGGTGAGAACTTTCCATTTTCCCATCCTTCCATTTGACCCTCATGCTCTCTCGGGGTTCGGGATCCTAGGGTCTGGCCCCCTGATTACTGAGGGGAACTCTACCCCAGAGGTCAGTGGCTCGCTCAGGTCCCAAGGCCCATTGGTGACTCAGCCAGGGTGTGGAGAGCATCTCTGACCAGCTCTGTCTCTAGCAGAGCTCCAGGGTCCCAGGGGCTTTGGCATGGGTGGAGGGTGGGCATCTCTGAGAAACCAGGACATTGTCAGCTTCTTGGTTCAGGCAGTTTGCTGTCCTGTTTCGCAGACCTGTCATGCTTGGGGTCTGGACCTGGGAAACCGCCTTCCTCCCTTAAAAATGTGTGGCCCGCTTCTGCTGCTGCACACAAGCTGTCTACAGCCTGGGTGGGCTTGTCCTCCTCAGAGGGTTCCCCCTTCCCCTGCTTTCTGCTGGAACATGGGGCTCCTCTTGGCCAGTTCCCCAGGGAGTAGAGGGTCTCTGTCCCTTGCTGGATAGGGACTCTGGCCTGGGGTGAGCCTGAGTCTGGCCCTCTCCTGGGAGGAGGTCACCTGCCTGGGCTCTGCTAGCAGACTACGCTAGAGCCGGAGCAAGCCTGGGGACACAAAGCCCTCACTCCGCAGCCCCGACTCCATAGCTAGAACTCCCTAGAGATCAGAGGAGCAGACACTCTGCCAAATAAGCTTCCTCCTAACCCCCCCGCCCTGCCCCCCATTAAAACCACTAGCTTGCTCTTCAAGGGCAGGAAAGCTGTCTGGGCCCCACACCATGTGCTTCCAAATGATGAGTGTGCGGCAGAGGCTCCAGGCATGGATGGGCAGGACGTGGCCCCAGGGAACAGTGGGTGTGGACTTTGGGGGTTTACACGGTTAGGGCTGCCCCCACTCCACCATGTCTGAGCTGGTTTGGGTGCCAGTGGTGGCAAATCACCTCCTCCCAGGAAACCCAGTTTTCCCATGAGGGCAGGGAGCTGTGATGGGAAGGAAGCCATCCCTCCCCCTGCTGTGTGACCTCACGCAAATCTGTGAACCTCTCTAGGTCTCAGTTTCTTAAATGGGGTAGGAATCCCTGGCCATGGAGAGGCCTGTGTGCTGGGTGGGCCTCAGCCGGGGTCTGCTGGGCAGCTCCTTGCAAGCATTGCTCCAGAGCCAGCCTCCCCACCAGGCAAGAAGGGGTCATGGGGAGGGAGGGACAGGTGATGGGAGTCTAGGCCGAGGGATTCTGACTAACTCTGACCTGGCTCTGGTGGCAGCGGGCCCAGCCTCCTGGCCTGCTGGGCCGCCATCTGAAACGCATTACTGATGCTTTGTAAACTCCACATCATTTGGCCACATGAAAGCCTGGGACTTAAAAATAGCTGCTCCCAGAGGACGCCCCGCATTGGTGGGGCTCAGCTGACCTCTGCACGCACACCCACCCACCACCAGGCCACCTCCCTTGCCAGGGAGCCCCGACTGGCAGGGCCCCACCCACTCACCCTCCCAGTGTGGGCAGCCACTGCCTGGAGCCAATTTATCTGGGCACAGGTCTCACTCAGCTGGTGAAAGCTTCAGGCCCTGTGGCTGTACCCAAGGCAGAATGTCTGGGAGAGCCAGGAGGAGACTGCTGAGGCTGAGGTGGTGGTCTCAGGACCCTTCCCCAGGCTTGTCATGCCTGGAATGCTGGTAGGAACCTTATTGGAAAGCTAGTGGAACCATCTTACAGAAGAGGACACAGTGGCCCCAAGGAGGGGGAGCACTGGGAGGGTGCTAGTCTGGTGTTTACTTGGCCACTGTCCAATGCTGGACGAGAGAGTCACTGCCAACATGTTTGTGAGAGTAGGGCAGGGCCTGCCCGGGAGACCCCGGTGTCCGGTGGAAAACCCGCTAAGCAGGAGGCAGGGCAGCACAGGCCTCTGAGCTGCTAAGGTTGACTCTTTGCCCTGCTGTGTGGGTTCCCTCTCCTTATGGTCTCTATGACCAACTGCAAACCACTCTTTTCCCTAAAAATAAACATGCTTATGGGACTGGGGGAAGCTTTGTAGCTATCAAAGGAAATAATAGGGTGTTTTAGAAAATTACATTGTGTTTTAAATAACCAGCATGAAAGTCATTAAGTTTGAAGTTTCATTCAAATCAGATGGCTCTGTGGCTGGCGTGGTGGCCAGGCAGGCAGAGGTGGGTGGGCCCTCTGAGATGCTGAGAGGCAGCCTGTGGAGAGCCTTGCGGCAGTGGCAGCAGTGAGGTCTCTGCTGGCTGGGTACAGCCAAGGTCCAGGCGGGCTGGCCACCGAGTGCGTGCCTGGCTGCAGCAGCCACCCCAGAGCTCGCTGGCAGCCTTTGAGGCAGTGGGCAGCCCCATGGGCGGGGGTGTGGGGACAGATGAACCTGGGAGAGCCAAGGCCACAGGGTCGATGGCCATGTTGCAGGGGGTGGTGTTAGGGATGGAGTTGGGATCAGAAAGGGCCGGAGAGGATCTGTGGGGCCCAGGCCACATCTGTTCATTTCACCACTAGGCTCTCAGTGCCCACCCTAGGGCCTGGCACACAGTAGGTGCTCAGTAAGCAGTTGTTGAAAGAGTAACAACAACTACAGTAGTTCATGTGTCAAGCACTTCCCAAGCGCCAGGCCTATGCCAGGGGCTTTTACTCATATCAAGATTGTACAAGTCGGTAGGGCACAGTGCCTCACGCCTGTAATCCCAGCACTTTGGGAGGCCAAGGCAGGCGGATCACGAGGTCAGGAGTTCGAGACCAGCCTGACCAACATGGTGAAACCCCGTCTCTACTAAAAATACAAAAATTAGCCGGGTGCGGTGGCACACACCTGTAATCCCAGCTGCTCAGGAGGCTGAGGCAGGAGAATCGCATGAACCTGGGAGGTGGAGGTCACAGTGAGCCAAGATTGCACCACTGCACTCCAGCCTGGGCGACAGAGCTAGACTCTATCTCAAAAAAAAAAAAAAAGATTGTACAAGCCAAGAAAGTAGGTATTATTGTGGCCTCCCTTTTTGCAGATGGGGAAACTGAGGCTCAGAGAGGATAAGGAATGCGCTGATACCTGGCAGAGTCAGGATTTGAACTTTGGTCTGTTTTACCCTGAAACCCATGCTCCTCCCTGCTCTATCCCATTTGCTGTACAATGTGTGGAGATGGGGGCACTGCGGGCCAAGAAGCTGGGTGGTACCCCCAGCACACTGTCAGGTTCATAAGCTGGACCCAGCTGGATTCCTCTGGCCCCAGAGAAAGGCCATAGTCCTCTCACTCCCTCTCCAGGGGCACCTCATAGCTCTGGGCCTGGGTCAGGGATGACCCCTTTCCTCCCCAGACACCTGGCAAGTTCAGGGCTCCCAGGGCCAAAAGGGCTGTCTTTCTTACTTGAAAGGCAGGTGCCCAGGGCTTCTAGAAGGAATGTTATATGGAAAAGTATCCGTAAATGACATTAGGATTGATTCCGATTTGGTGCCTGATGGAAGGACAGTTAAGACCTATCTACAGGTGGATCACTTCCTCTTTCTAGTGTTGGTCCTGATGCAGCTCAGTGCCTGCTGTTGGACTCCTGGGCCAGGCACCCTCCTCTGTGTGGTCCCGGGCTGGGCTAGGGGGTTTCCTAGGCTCTGAGTCATGGGAAATGGCTGGACTGAGGCAGCTGAGGGAGTCTCAGGGTATGGGTGCGCCCGCCCACCTTATTCCCCCATGGGAAAGCCACTTAGGAACCAGAGCCGCTGCCAGCCCCACTGGGGCACGTTGAGGGCAGTTTCTTCTTCTCTCGCTGCCCCGCCGCCTCCCATCCTCTCTGGTCATCGCGGGCCAGCCAGGAGCTCAGTGATCTGGCCTGACAGGAATCAGGCAGTGGTCCAGAGGAAATCAAGGGCTGGCGGCCCCAACCTGGCACAATGCTGGCGTTCCTGAAAAGCCTTTGTCTTGGGACATACTTGCTTTTGATTTTTCTCCTTTTGTTTCATTTTGTTCTTAAGTAAAAAAGGAATATTAAGAAAAAAAAACACAAATATTAGTTCATCTAATCCTCACAGCAACCCCATGAGACCTGGATGTTTTACAGTGGAGACCCCCAGGCATAGAGAGACTTGCGCCTGGTGGGTACTGGAGGAGGGATTTGAGCCCAGACATCTGACTCGGCGTTCGCTGTCCCTCCCCTTACACTCCATTGCGTCTTTGGCTGCGCACGTGTGTTGCAGCCACAGCTGGGTGCCTGGCTCCCCCGTCCCATCCCTTCCCACTCCTCAACCCCAGGAGTTTGGTATTTCACTCTCTACCCTGTTTGCGTAATGCTACACCCAGGTGTGTTTCTGAGAGTTGTCTGGGGCAGTTTTGTGTGACCCTCCCTCACTCGCCTCATGAAGGGCTCTCCTGAGGCTCCCATGCAGTTGGTACTGCCCAGCCTCCTCCCTCTGCTCACACTGGGTGTGAGGGCTCGGGCAGCAGCACCCCAGGGCCTGGTGCCTCCAGGAGCTCCTTTCCACGCCTTGTTTCCCTTTGGATAAATGGCTAGACAGTCCAGACAGAGCCCCAGGGGCCTTGACTGGCTATAGCCGGGGGAGTGAGCGCTTCATGACCGTGGCGGCCTCAGGGCAGGACTGTCCTCCTAGGGCTGGTGCAGGCTGCGGGACAGAACACATGACTCGGACACCCCTGTCTTGTCTTTGCTCCTCAGAGGCTACTAGATTAAATTGGGGCAAGAATGCAGGGCCAAGGCTGGGGAGGTGATCTCCAAGGCTCTCTCCCTCTGCCCTTAAGCCCCTGCCTTTCTGGGCCTTGCCTGGGCTCTCAGCTCTCACTCTCGGGCTTGGAGCTGGACAAGCCGTGGCGAGAGCACCCCAGCCTCCGGTGGCTGTCCCACCCCTCCTCACACATGGGGCCAGGGAGCACCAGCCAGACCCGGTGGGAAGGATGACCTCTTGCTTTTCTTTTGGTCATTTATGACTGAGAATCAAAATCACCTCCTTCAAGGACAGAGTGCCCTCACCTAGGGCCAGGGGGAGGTCAGAGCCACACTGCTAGCCAATTTGTTTCAAGAAAAATTCTTGGTAGGCTGCTGCCAGCAGAAGTGCTGCCTGTTGAGGCCTGTCACTGAATGGTAAAGATCTGTGGCCAAGAACCCCAAAGGGCCAGATTCTAATCCAGATCCATCACTGCTTGCTGTGAGACCTCGGGCAAGATTCTTAGCTTCTCTGTGCTTCACTTTCCTCGTCTGCGAAGTCTGTATGCACAGCACAAAGTGATTGGGAAGACTGGTGGGATTCCGGCAGGGGTGGAGCTCTGCAGACTGAGACACTCAGTTGGCTGTTACTAGTGGGGGCTGCCATCTCTAAATCTGCACCTGGTATTTTCCTGCCTTTTCTGCAAAGCCCCCAGGGAAACAGCCTCAGAACTCCTCAAACACCTCCCTCCCCAGATCCCTGTTTTCCATTCCCTACTGCCAAAGACAGCGGAGCTATGAGGTTGTGCCTTGCCTCGGTCCACGGTGGGCTCCTGGATGGCTGGGCACTGATGGGGAGCTGCATGAATAACTGCCTGGGCTGGGGGTTGCCCAGTCTCAGGGCTGCTGTGTAGTCTCCAGGCTGTGTTGGTAGCATCAACTAGCAGCTCAGTTGCAGCAGCTCCCGGAAGCTTATATTTTCCTCTAAAAACATCCTGTCCTGAGGGGCGTTCACCTCAAAGTGGAGGAAGGAAAATGCAAGTAAACGAATGCATAGAAACCACTGGAGGCCATGGGCCACGCCACTCGCCACTCGGCTAAGTGGGGCTCAGTGAGTTCCGAGGGTGCCTCGGGCCGGGTTGGGCCTAGAGCAGGCCTGTGGTTTGCCAAGGCGGCATGCAGGGACTCCAGTCCCCACCTCCGCTGTGGCAGGCCCCTTTATCTGATGTCAAGGCCAGGCGGTGGGTGGACTGGCCACACGCACCTAGCAGAGCTCTGTGCAACTGTGGCAACAGCCTTGTGCCAGCAGGGGAGACTGAAGCCTTTTGGTCCAGGAGGGTGTGGCCTTGCCATCCCCCACCCCTTCCAGCTCAGGTGGCCACGCAGCCACACTCTGTGCTTTTCTGTGCTTTGTGGTGGGCGTCTGGCACAGGGCATCCAGCACGCTGTGGGCAGGGAGCTTGCGGGCCGTCCTTTGGAGAGCACCGTGTCCTGGGCAGTGGTGCCTGGAGCGGGGGCTAGGGATAAAAGGGCATGAGCAGGGGCGCCTCCAGCCTGGCTGGCACTCTCAGCCCTACTGGAGTATATCTGCAGAGATGGGGTCTGCGAAAGTCCACAAATCGAGGCCTGGTCCATATTGCAGGCAAGCCCTGTCCCGCCCCCCAGGAAGTCGATTCTTATAGTCTGAGGGCTTGAGGGGCATCCTGCTCAGCAACTGGGCAGACTCCTCGGCACTAAAGCGCCATTGATGCTGGACAGTGGGGCTCTAGCTCTAGACACAGACGCCTAGGGAGCTGTGGGGCTGACTGGTGGGCCCTAGCAGTGCAAAGAAGGAAAGTGAGAACCGGAGGGGCTGTGCCAGGGGAGCTGGGCCAAGGGCTGAGACCAGCCTGCACTGTGCTTCCCAAGCCACTGCCCTGGCATGGCATGGCCCAGGTGTCTGTCCAGAAGAAGGGGTGCTTTTTCTAATTAGCACAAATGCCCCATGTGAATTAATGGCAGCCCTGATGTTGACTGGTCATTCTGACTCCCAAAGTATTGCAGGCAGGAGAGGACGGGGGTAGGAGGAGGCCAAAGGGTCTTAGGTACCAGGTAGGATGTCCTGAGTCCAAGTAGTGGCCCCAGCTCCTCCCACCTTCCTAACCTGTATGCTGCAGTGACCCTGTGCCCAGCCCCAGCCAGGGTGCCTTATTTAGTGCAGCCACATTTTCCCTAAACACTGGCTTACACACGCCTCTCACCCCACCTGCACTGGACTCAACTTCAAGGGCCCAGCTCTAATACATTCAATATAAATAACTCAGGGCAAAATCCCAGACCACAGGAAGGGCAGGACAGATAACAGTCAACTATAGCACAGTGGATCGGTGCTACAGAAGGAGTTGGGGATGTGAGCATGGCAAGGGACCCCTTCCTCCTCAGATGAGGAGGGTAGCATAGACTTCTAGGAGGAAGTCTCATTTATGTGAGTCCTGAAAGATGGATAGGAGTTTGCCAAGCCAAGTGGTGGAAGAGTGCTCCAAGCGGAGGGAATCATGACCCTCAGAGCCAGTGATGTGGCTGGAGCACAGAGTGAGAAGGGGAGGACGAGGCTGGCACCACTGAAGACCTGGAGAGCCCATAAAGGGCCCTGGCACTGACCTGGTGGAGGAAGGGCTGTGGGGCCACGACTGACTTTCTCACCTTACAGAGCCTTGCTTCCCACATGTGCGAAATGGGAAGAATATATCATGCCCACCTCAAGTGGGTTGTCACACGTGGCATTTATGTTACTCAGTGTCACCTCTGTGTGCTTGGCAAACAGAACAGTAACCATAGCAATAGCCCACCTTTCTGTCTGGTCAGCCTCTGCTCTGGAGGTAGCACAAGGCTCAAGGTGGAGATCTGCCCTTCCTTCCATGGGCTTTTCCCCAAGGCCTCTCCCAGCTCCAGACCAGGCTTCAGGAGCAGCCCTCTGCTTGAGGGACCTGAGAGAAGAAGTCACAGCCCTGTGGCTGAGGAGGGAGGCATGCAGAGGTTCTGGAGGCACCGGGATTCTAGAGGCCTTCATGCAACAAGCCTGCTGAGTGCAGAGCCCAGACAGAGATGACTAACCAGCAGACCCTGCCATCCAGGACCCCCAGGCCAACCTCTCTGCCAGCTAGGCTGGTGGCACCCCAAGCCAGGCCACAGGCCTTTCCACAAAGTGACCCTTAGACTGAGGTCAGGATGAGAGTGGGCCAGATTGGCCCAGAGCAGGAGGAAGTATGGAACATTGCAGAGGGAAGGCACCTGGGCCGGAGGAGCAGGCTGACATGGCTGTGCCGTGGTGAGCAGGGGACATGGCTGGGGCCTTGGGGTCATGCTCAACTACTGCCACCAGGCAGGCTGCCAGTGTAGCCAGAACCCCCATCCCAGGGGTCCTAAAACTTGGAGCATTTTTCAGGTTAGGGAAGCACTGGTTCAGGTCACCCTGACCAGCCAGGCTGGGAAAGGGAGAGACTGTGTTTAGAACTGGGACAGTGTCCTGTGCACAATAACCATACGCCCTTTGCAGTGTCGTGGGTGTCATCCCAGCTCTGCCACTTACTAGCTGTGTGACCTTGTGCCTTAGCTTCCCCATCTGTCAGGTGGGCATAGTAGTTGTACCTAATATCATAGGTCTGTGTTAGGAGTATCTGAGTTCAACTCTGCACGGTGCTCAGAACTCTGCCTCACACATGGGAAATACTCCGCTCACATTAGCACATGCTTTTCTCTAGGCCTGAAGCATTTTTTTGCCTGGCACATAATAGGAGCTCATAAATACACCCTGACCAAATGGTACCAATAGCGACCAGCTGAGCATCCTGATCTCTTGGGGGGCTGTTTCTGCTGGCACAGTCCCCTGCCACTGGGAGGCGTTCTTGGGAGGGCCTGAACAGGCCTCACCTATCCCCTACCCCCACAGGCTTGAGGCCAGAGGAAACAGCAACTTTCTTCGCTGGGAAAGTGTTGTGGGGCTCAAGCATTTGGGGGTTTTCAGAGTCAACCGTCAGAGGCGAGGGAGTTTCTCTGCTGGCGGTGGCAAAGGCTGTCAGCGTGCACACAGCCTGCGAGCAGACCGCTGCGGTCTGCAGGGAAAATGCCGACTGTGTTTATTTTTCACCTGAGCCTGCAGGAAGTTGGGGGGGGCGGGTTGGGGGGGTGGTGAAGGGGGATGCCAAGCCAGGCCCAAGCTTGACTTCAGAACAGAGGAGAACTACCTCAGGAGTCTCCGTTTCCATCTCCTCCTGCTTGGCCCTGCCTGGCTGTCTTCTGGGCTCCTGTCTGGTAAACAAGAAGGCACGCTGGAGCACCCGAATGAGGAATTCCTAGCCATGGGCTAAGGAAATAGTCCAGAAGGGCGAGGAGCCCCTGTGGGACAGTGGACTGGAGTGGTCTGAGGAAGTCTTTGAGCAGTAAGAGCAATGCAGTGGCAGGAAGGACCACTTTTGCTGGGAGTGAGCCCTGTCACCAGGCATCCAGTAGAAGGCTGGACAGGCATTGGTGGGACAGAGATGACTCTCAGGGTAGCCCTGGGGTGTCTGGGATGGTGGGGGAGACAGAGGGGCAAAGGCAAAGAGCATGGGTCTGGGGTTTGCTGATCAAGCAGTATGGACTGCTGGTGAGGCATCAATGCATTTAAACATCCCAGCATGCTTTGAGCACTTACTGTGCACCCAGCTCTAGGTTTGGTACTCTGTCCTCAGAGGATGAGGGCAAGAGAGATGGTGTGCCATTGAAATGCTCAGGGCCTGGTGGGGACAATCACCCTAGGCCTGCCTCTTTCCATTGAGGGCTGGGCACAGTCACCATCAGGGAGAGCAGGGGAGGGGGGCTTCAGTCACCGGGCTCCCCATATACATGCCAGGCCCCAGGTGACCCCACCCTGTTGTCTAGGCAGCCTGGCCCTGAGACAGCCTTGTGCTGAGGCCCTGGAGTGGGACGTTCCACTGGGCGAGGGGGACATGGGTGCCAGGCCCTGTGCTAGACGGTTTCCCCTGGCTCCTACCACCGGGCGCAAAGCGGGCTGGGGATTGAGGCTAAGAGGCAGCCTGCATGAATGTGGGAGGGACTGGCCAGGCCCTTGATGCTCTGCCCTGGAGCCCTGGCCACCCCAGGACCTCCAGCTGCCAGTGAGTTCTCTGCCCCACCCCTGCCCATCCAGCACTTCTCCTGTGGTCTGACAGCAGACTCCTGTTTAGTGCGTTTTTTCCCAGTTCCCAAGGAAGGCTGATAGACAGAATGAGCCCACAGCCTGCCAGGCAACACCCCGCAGCACTGCCCATCACATGCATATGTACCAGGCCAGCAGCTGTAGACTGGGCTGGATTCTTTTGGAGGTTTCCTAGGCCCAGCCTGAGCTGTGCTGCAACCTGGGGCTCAGGTGGCAAAGCTGGACCTGGGCCAGGCCCAGCATGGCCAAGGAGGGTCAGCTCTGGCCTCCCCGCTCCTGGCAGGAGGACTCTCCATGGCTTCCTGGCCAAAACTCCTGTGGATAGCTTCTCAGTAAACCACCTACTCCCAGGGGAAGGGTAGTTTACTGAGAAACTCACCATGGAGCCATGCTCTCACTACCTTGGGGCAGAGCCCCAACTCTGGGCAGAGCAGAGACTCTGGGACTGTCTTCCAAGAGCTGGCACCGTGGACCCCTGGCTCAGCTCCTTAGGCTTCCCTGCCTATTCTGCTAGCCAGGCGCTCGGTCCATCCCAAGGGTCAAAGAGCCAGAGCCAAGGCTGGATGGCAAGGCCTCCTCTGAAGCAGGAGCTTAGACTCGAAAGCCCCCCATGCTCCAGGCATTTGTGCCCTAAGGTGGTGAATGGTGGAATGCTTTCTGGCAGGATCCAATGTTCCTGAAGGAGTAGGCCCTGAGGCTCAGTCTCTGTGCCCTCAGCTGTCACGAGGCCTGGTCAGGGCTGATGTTGTCTGGCTGGCTGGTGTTATTCTAGGAACCTGTTAGGATAAAAACACCCCAGGGGTTTCCAGGAAACTTCCTACTTTAACAGGCCCTTGGCTCCTTCTCCCTGGAACTTTAGGACAGAGCAGAACTTTTGCATCTGTGACCAATGAGGTGAGTAGGACTGGTATTCTCATCTCCGTTTTACAAGGAGAGAAAATGCAGCCCCAGAGAAGGATGAGACTGGCCCAGGATCCTCCAATAAAAGGTCAGTGAAAAGGTCAGCAAGCCTAGAGCCAGGCTTCCCAACCTACCTCACATCATGGCACACTTTCAGCATTATCACTGGAGTAAATGAAGAAGGATGCTGGAGGCTAAAGCACCCATAGGAAGCCCCAGGCATTGTGAACAAGGAAGAGAGTAGAAGGTGCTGGGGTTACAGAGGGAGCAGGAGCCAGATCACGTAGAGCTTTACTTATTTGAGACAGCATCTCACTCTGTCACCCAGGCTGGAGTGCAGTGGCACAATCACGGCTCACTGCAGCCTCGATCTCCAGGGCTCCAATGATCCTCCTCCCTCAACCTTCTGAGTAGCTGGGGCTACAGGCATGCACCACCATGCCCAGCTAGTTATTTTTATTTTATTTTTAGTAGAGACAAGGTCTCGCTATGTTGCCCAGGCTGGTCTTGAACTCCTGACCTAAAGCAGTCCTCCCTCAGCCTCCCAAAGTGCTGGGATTACAGGCATGAAGCCACTGCGCCCAGCCCACAGAGAATTTTGTAGGCCCCAGGTCAGGAGATACCGTGGGAAGCCACTGGAAGCTTTAGGCAGAAGTGACACGATCTGATTCCTGTTGCTGCTGGATTGAGGACTGGCGGAGGGGCAGGAGAGAAGCATGGGTCTAAGGAGGGAGCTGCTGCAGTCATCCAGGTGCAAAGTGATGGTGGCTTGGACTGGGTGGGGGCAAGGAGGAAGTGGTGGGATTCTAGATACATTTTGAAGGTAGAGCATTAGGATTTGCTGACAAATTGGATATGGAGTATCAGAGAAAAAGGAGTCAAGGATGACTCCAAGATCTTTAGTCTGAGCAGCTGAAAGGATGGAGTTACCACTAACTGGGGAAGAAGACAGGGAGGAGCGTTTGGGGCAGGAAGTCAGAGGTTCCGATCTGGATATGTTGAGTTTAGGGGGCATTTCAGACCACCAAGTAGAGTTGAGTAAGCATTTGGAAAGTAGAGTTCCTAGAAGTGGGGCTGGAGAAGAAATGTGGAGTCATCACATGAAGATGTTTAAAGCTGTAAACCCAGATGAGAGGAAGATGGGAGCCAGAAACAAGGTCAGGAAGGAGTGGCCCATGAAGCTGGAGGAATATCAGGCAGTGTGGCATTCTGGAAGCCAAGTGAAGAAACTCTTTCAAGGAAGTGGGAGAAACCAATTGTGTCTGATGCTGCAGAGAGGTTGGGTAAAATGAAGACTGAGAATTGACCATTGAGTTCAGGATGGTGGAAGTCACTGGGACTTTGACAAGAGTCATCTAGTGGAGGGATGGGGCAAGAGACTGTCTGGCTGGGTTGAAGGGAGAATGAGGGCTGAGAACTAGGGGCAGTGAATGGGGACAGGTCTGCTGAGGTTTCTGTAAAAGGGAGTGAGACAGGAGGTGGTAGCTGGGGGAGGATTTAGAGATGGGAGAAATGGCAGCCTGTTTGTACCCTGATGGGAATGAGACAGGGTTTACAAAGTGCATGACACAGTCCCTGGCATGTGGCAGGTACCAGATACCTGAAGGAGTGCACATGTGTCCACATACCCTGCAGCTGCCCCAGCCTCTCTCCTTCCTTGCTAGCCACCTATAGGGACATCAGCCCCTGTCTGCCTGAGGAAAGGAGGAAGCCTGTGAAGCCCTGTTATGTAAGGCTCCTCCCGGTGGGCAGATGGATGAGCAGGGCCCTGACAGGTGGCAGTGTCAGCACCTTCCCCAAGACCTGAGGGGAAGGGTGAAGGCTGTAGCCCGGAGGCAGGAATGTGAGGAAAGATGCCAGCAACAGGGCTGTTGCTGGCAGGTGTGGGAGCCTGTGCCCAGCTGGGAGCTTCGTGTCTTGGCTACAGCAGGGCTTATACCCAGCCTTCCATCTAGGCTTGCCCTGGGCTTCCAATAACGAAGTGCCGAGGGACTGTGCAAGGCCTCCTCACCATGAGCCACCCTTCTCCAGGCCTGGTAATAAAGGGGCCATGAACCCTATTCACTACTAGGAGAGATGCCTGAAGCTCTTAAGGAGTCTGGCTAAATTCACCCAGTCAGGAATTGCACTCACAGAGTGGGGACGAACCCAGGCCACAGCCCCTCATTACTGACTTGCTCCAAAGATGTCCCGTTTCCTCTGTGCCAGGAGTCAGAGATCACTCATCCATGCTCCCAGCCAACAGCATCCTTGCAAACGGGCTTTTCAAAGTGGGAAGCTGAACCTTGGTTGCAGATGATGTCTCCAGGGCCCTGACCCGTGCAGATGTGCACTGAGAATACTATAGAGCTGGGCCTTGGCCCTGGCAGTGACTCCCTGCAGCCAGGTCTTCCTGGGGAGCCCCTCCTTCCAGCCTGCTGACTGAATCATCTCTTGATAGAGCAATGCAACTAGTGTTAAGAGTCTTGGCTGGGCGCAGTTGGCTCACGCCTGTAATCCCAGCACTTTGGGAGGCCGAGGCAGGTGGATCACTTGAGGTCAGGAGTTTGAGACCAGCCTGGTCAACATGGCGAAACCCCATCTCTACTAAAAATACAAAAATTAGCCGGGTGTGGTGGCGGGTGCCTGTAATCCCAGCTACTCGGGAGGCTGAGTCAGGAGAATCGCTTAAACTTCCAGGAGGCGGAGGTTGCAGTGAGCCGAGATCGCGCCACTGTACTCCAGCCTGGGCCACAGAGTGAGACAATGTCTCAAAAAAAAAAAAAAAAAAAAAAAACAGAGAAAAAAGAAAAGTAAGAGTCCTGCGGTGCTGAGGAAACAGGAAGTACGGGGGCTGGGCAAGGATGGCCCTGGAGGAAGCCAGGCCCCATCTCCCCTGATTTAGGGGATTGAGGAGGGCCCTTCCCTGTGTCAGAAAATCCTGTTAGGCCTGAGCTAAGACAAATGGTCAGACTCAGAATCCCCAGACTGGGGGCTAGAAGATGAGGAAAGATAGATAGCTGTGCTTCTTCCAGGGTGTGCTGGGGTAGGCCTGGGTCCTCAGGCCATACCCTGCTTTAGGGGGCTGGAGGCTATAAGCAACCTCCCAGACGAGCCAAACCTGAGATGAGGAGGCCAATAAGGGTTTTCTGGACAGGGGAGACGCACCTCCAGGAATTGAGTGCCCAGAAAGACCAAGAGGCTTTCTAGGGGGTGGGACTGCTTGGGCAAAGTCTTGGGGGCTAGTGGGCAGGGGTACTGGACACTGTGACTTGAGTGGTACCCCCTTCGCTGAGGCCTGTGGTTTTGGCCACCACTTTTCTTTGACAGCTGGGCTTCCTGTATACCCTCATCCCAGTGCCTTCCTCCCTCAGGACTCGCCACACTCACCCACCCTCCTCCTCATTTTTCAGCACAAGGCCAATCAGCCCCCCCACGGTGTCCCCCAACTCTCTCTCTACGAACATTTCAACAGCCCACATCCCACCCCTGCACCTGCGGACATCAGCCAGAAGCAAGGTACAAGCCTGGGATGGGGAGGGGCCCAGTGAAACCAGAGCCTAAGGGCCAAGACCCCAGCTTCTGAGACCAGGTAGCTGGGTCCATTTTATAACTGGAGAACCTGGGGCTGTGCAAACTAAGTGCCCAAAGAAAATTCCAGAAAGATGGACTGGGGGTATAAGGGCATCAGAAAACTGGAAAAGGTGGTGCTAGGTCAAAATGTGAAGGCTTCAGGTTGAAGCCTAAATCCCATGGGTGACCCCGCTGCCAGTATGGCAGCATTGCTGAGAACTGTAAAACTGTAGCCTTTCCTCCTCTCAGTGAGAAAATGGAAAGTGGTGGTTGTGATGGCTGATTCACCTCAGCCTCAGGCAAAGTCATTCTGAAATCCCTCATTGTCAGCTGTGGGAAACCTGCTGACTCAACCCTGGGGGGCAGGTGGAGCCTTGGCTCCCCAGGCTGGGCTCCCCTAGACCAGGGGCCTGCCTCCTGCCCAGAAAGCTAGGCTGGAGTCCCCCGAGCAGAGATGCCCCAATGCCTCCATGCCTGAGTGACTTCAGCTCTGCCTACTGGCCCCCTAATGTCTTAGGCAAGTCACCCCAGCCCTCTGCCCTGGGTTCCCTTGTCTGTCAAAGGGGCACTATTATCACACTGGGATCCTCCTGAATAAACTAGTTTATGTCTGGTCCTCTAGCAAAGCTGGTGGGATCTTAGGGCCCCTGTAGGAGGTTCTAGGATGCAGTAACTGCTGATGTGGCCTGCCAGGTCAGGCTAGCCCACTCACTCAGCTTCTCTCCTCTGCAGTTCACAGGCCTCTGCAGACCCCTGACCTCTCTGGCTTCTACTCCCTGACCTCAGGCAGCATGGGGCAGCTCCCCCACACTGTGAGCTGGTGAGTGTGGGCCCAATGGGAAAGGGGTACCGTGTGCTGGTCAGACCAAGACCTGCCTGCCCTTCCATTTCCTCCTCCATCCCTCTTGGCTGGCCACCCTGCTGCCAGCTCTGTTTAGATGCCAGGGGCTGGCCAGCAACTCTGTCCTAACCTGGCTCTGAGCTAGGGGTCCTCATGTACCCCGGCCTGCATTCCCCAGGGAGCCTGACATACTCCCTTTGGAGAGGCAGGAGAGCTGGTCCCTGGTCCCAGCCCTGTCTCCCTCAGTGTCCAAGAGATCCCCTTAGATGGGAGAACTCTGGGCTGCTAAGGGACCTCCAGGGCCATATGAGTAACTGAGGAAGAAAGGTGGGCCCGAGCAGGGAGGGGACAGCATGAGTGGCTACCAGAGAGGCTGCTGCTTCTCAGCTCACTGGCCTCAGTGCCTACTGCTTTTGGTCCTTTCCTTGGCTGAGCTGCTTGAGGGGCAGTGTCCCTCCCTGCCCCTGTGGTGCCTGCTTAAGCCCAAGCCTCTGACCAGCCTGCTTGGAGATTCTTAAGGCTGGACCAGGAAAAGGAAGCCTGGCCCCCTAAGCCAGTAGGCCTGACTATGGGCCAAAGGGCCTGTCCTCAGCTGGAGTTGGGCCTTGGCAGGCTACTTGGCCCTTTACTCATCAACGATAGTTTGAGCTGCGCAGGTCTCTAGCCTATTTCAGAGAGCTGGGCTGTGGCAGTCACCCAACAGCAGGAAAACTTGGCTCCCCAAGGAGATCGGGCAGGCCAGAGGCCCAACCTGTGGCCCACTTGCCCTTTACCCATGGTCAGCACCCTCCTCCGTTCCAGCTTCTCCTTGGACAATCCATTCTGAATACAAATTAAGACTACTACCATGAATACCCCTAGGATCAAAGCGTGGCAAGATGCTCAAGAGCCCAGCCTTACTGGACTAGACCAGGGTTCCGTGGATGCAAATCTGTAGGCCAGCCTTTCAAAAGCATCCCCTAGGCCAGCAGTGCTGAAGACCAAGAGAGTTGAGCCTACAGCAGATTTTACCCACCAAGGCTGTAAGGAGGGGACTTCAGGCAGCCCTGTGCTCTCGGCTTCCACCCGGTGGCACTTGGCTGTGAGGAAAGAAGTAGGGGTATTTAAGCCATCTCTCCACTGAGCCCTATTGTGTGCCGGGCAGGGTTCTGGGCACCAGGGAAGTCGGCACTGCTGAAGCCAACTGATCGTTAGGTCCCTGCCCTCTCAGAACTCAGTCTACCTCGTGGGCAACCCAGGCAAAAAACCAGACAGTTACAGGGCACTGTTGGTAGTGCTCTTGTTAGGGACTGTAGGAGCCCAGAGAGGTACCTCATCCAGCTTGGAATCTCAGGGATTTGAGGAGGAAGGGTCACTTAGCCAAGGAAGACCTGAAGGATGACCAGGAGTTGAAGCAGGCAAAGTGGTGCAAAACAATCCAGTGTTAACAGTGGCTGCAATGGCCCCAGGACAGATATCAGCCCTATACCGTCAAAGAAACAGAAGCAGGCTGGAGGGGCCCAGGGGCCTGCTAAGCTGGGTCCCAGGAGAAGGATACCATTTCCATCCCTCAGGCACCCATACAAGTTTATAGAGGGAAACCGCACAAGCTGCCCTCTGGTGGCAGATGCTTGAAATTCCAGCGGAGGCCCATCTGTCTCACAGGATGGGTCAAGGCCTGCCTAGCAAGGTAGGGAAGTCTTTCCTCGTGTCTGGCCAGCAGCCAGACTGCTAACAGCTATCTCTCCCAACCACAGGCCCAGCCCTCCTCTCTACCCCCTGTCCCCTTCCTGCGGATATAGACAGCACTTCCCTGCCCCCACTGCAGCCCCTGGCGCCCCCTACCCCAGGTGAGTCCCCTACACTGCAGCTAGGCTCCTGCTTCCTGTTGCCCAGGCTTCAGAGCCCACACAAGGCCATGCCCGGGCCAGTGCTTGCCCTGTGTTAGTCGTTTGTCCATCTGTCCGTCTGTCATTTTGCAGCCCCCTGCTGTCCTGTGCCTGAGAATGAAGCTAGTGCAAGTGCCAAGAGGCCTCAGCCTGGGCCACACCGTGCAGCAGAGCACCACAGAGGCCAGGACAGTACATGCATATGTGGCTCAGCCCGTGTGCAGATGTGTGTGCACTCACCTCTGTTCTTCATCCCTACTTAGAAGGACTCTCCTGGGCATCCCCTGAGCTTTGCCCAAGCTGAGACAGCACCTTTTACCTAAGTCCCCAACCTCTGACCCTTAGGGGCTGCTGGCTCAGGGACAATACCTGTGCAAGCAGTAAGGGGCAGAATGGTCTCCACAGAATAGCAAGAAAGTGAAGTGGGAGGTGTGTGTACATGGATCCCTTCACTTAGGTCACTCCCTCAGTGACAGACTCAGTGCCAAATATGCAATGGCAGGGGATTCCACAGACATTTCCTGCCCACTGGAGCTCACAGCCCAGTATAGCAAGTGTAGACATGGCACCGGCAGCTTAATGGGCCAGCTGAGTGATGGGGAAGCCCCAGGGAGACCTCACCAGGCCTGATGGGTCAGGGAGAGCTTCGCGGAAAGATCTTTTGCGAGAAGAAAACAAGGGAACAGCCATAACTGGGGCTGACGGGGAACGGAGAGGGACAGGAAGCAGAGGGGAAGAGAAGGGGCTAGCAACAGCAGCAGGATGCTCATGCAGGGCTGTGCAGGCCCTTGGGAGCAGCCTGGGTTCTATTCTTTGGACGCTGGGGGAATTTCAGCCGAAGCAGGCCAGGAACATTCAGGTGTCTCTAATGGTTACTCTGGCTATTGTGTGGAGAGAGGCCTGGAAGGGTCAAGCAGGAGAGGGATGAGGCCTCACAGGGCAGCCACAGGCTCCTGAGGCTGGGTTGGTAGGGGAAGGACGTGAAAAAGGGACAGATTCAAAAGCTACTTGGGACCTATGTAGTAACCACCTGAATGGCAATCTATGTAGATTTTTGCAGTGTGTCTGTGTAGTGTGCTGGGAGCAGGTATTTGTATTTATCTCTGTGTACTTATGTCTAGGCCAGTAGGATAGAGTATCTATCTGTTCACCTGTGTCCTCAAGTTATGTATTATGCAGGGGCCTCCGTGTGTGTCCAAAGGTCTGGCCCATAATTCTTGGCTCAGTGTTAACTTTCTTCCTGCCTCCAGGTTCACCCACCCATCCTTGATGCTAGGTTCTGGTGTACCTGGTCACCCAGCAGCCATCCCCCACCCGGCCATTGTGCCCCCCTCAGGGAAGCAGGAGCTGCAGCCCTTCGACCGCAACCTGTGAGTGAAAAGACAATGATCGCAGGGGATGTGTCAGTCAGGATACACATGCCTCCCCACCAGGCCTGAGGACTGCCACGAGGTCCCTGGCTAAGCTGTTTTGTGCCTCTGGCTATGTTTTTGATCCTCAGAAGTAGGAGGGGGTGGGTGGGATGGGGAACAAGGATTTTTCTGAGCCAACAGAGGAGGGGCTCAGAAGTCCTTAACACATGCTTTTCCCACTTGTCTGTAGTGTTCCTATAAGGAACAGGTACTTAGCTGTCTGCTCACCCATTTGGGGGCAGCTAGGAAAGATTCCACTTAGAAAACTCTGGTATCATACACTTACACACACTCTAGGCCCACACTAGAGGAGGAGGCTGCCATTAGGTGGGCACTCGGGGGGCTCCTGAACAATCTGGATTTGTGCCCCTCAGGAAGACACAAGCAGAGTCCAAGGCAGAGAAGGAGGCCAAGAAGCCAACCATCAAGAAGCCCCTCAATGCCTTCATGCTGTACATGAAGGAGATGAGAGCCAAGGTCATTGCAGAGTGCACACTTAAGGAGAGCGCTGCCATCAACCAGATCCTGGGCCGCAGGGTGAGACCATGGGCAGGTGGGCTGGCAGGGATGCTCCCCGACCATCTTCAGCCTGGTGCAGCCTGCTGACTCCCTGATGCACCCCACCTGCCCCCCTTCCCTGTTGCAGTGGCACGCGCTGTCGCGAGAAGAGCAGGCCAAGTACTATGAGCTGGCCCGCAAAGAGAGGCAGCTGCACATGCAGCTATACCCAGGCTGGTCAGCGCGGGACAACTACGTGAGTGCCTAGTGACACACAGCAGGGGTGGGCAGGGGACCCTTCGAGATACCATGCCCCAGGCCACAATCTCAGTAAGGAACGCAGAACTACTGTCCTGAAGGCACCGATAAGGAAGGGCACGGAGGGTCCAAGGCCTCCCATGGCTGCCTCAGAAGAGGACAAGCCCACATCCTATTCTCCACTCCAGAATATGCTCACACATGGGCTGTTACCCAACATTTGATTGGGCCACATGGGCAGAAGGGGAGAAAGGGGTCTGGAAGTCACCTCCTTCCATTCAAACTGGAGACCAGATTGGGGTGAGGGAAGAGCTTCTAAATGCACTCCATAGCAGCCTAGCAAGAACAGCAATCAAGAAACACCAGCACCCCAAGGTAGGAGGGGCCTGTACGCCCAGAATCCCAGAGTTACCCAAGCTAGGCAGCAGGCTGTGGGTATCCCAGTGTCTGCCTCCCAGATCTGAGCATCCCTCCTTTTGTTCCCTGCAGGGGAAGAAGAAGAGGCGGTCGAGGGAAAAGCACCAAGAATCCACCACAGGTGAGACCTTCTCTCAGCAGCAGTGGAGGCTCCTCTCCATGTCCCCATTTCAAGAACAGCCCTCCTCTGACCCAAAGGGAGGAACACGGTACCCAGCCAGGAGCCTTCAGGGCCTGGGGCCTATGAAAACAAGGCCTGCATCTCACAAGTCAAATTCCCATGCAAGAAACAGCTATATTATACTAAGTCCCAGGGAAACCCAGCAGAACTGGCTTCTGCTGGGTAGAATTGGAGTAGATGGTGTGTTCCTCTGCCTTGCACCCACTACCTTTGCTAGCTCCACTCACCAGAGAAACCAGCAAAGAACTGACTGTATGGTTTGATGCTTAGCCCAAACAATGTCCTGGCTAGTTCTGCTGAGACTGGGAGAGGCTGAGCTAGGCCCCATGACTAGGCCCAGTAGACACACAGCCTACTGGCTGGAGCCTGGCAATTTATCACCCCCACTTCAACATTTTTCATGGCAGTGCAAAGTGCTCTATGTAGAGAAGCCCACACCCTGCTGCAGGCCTCCTTCCTATGGGTGAATTCCTGCCCCTCTGATAACTTAGACTCCACATCCCTGACCACCTCAGCCGTGCTGTCCCCACACAGGGAAGCTGGAGGCTAGGACTGGGACAGAGCAGGGCAGAGTTCCTAGCCCTTTTTCCAAGGCAAAGAATAGGCCCTTCCTTCCATCTGCAAGTGTGTAGAACAGCATAAGGTATAGCCTTCAGCCTTATCCCTTGAAGGAATGTAGGTCAAGAATGAAGAAAAACTGGATAAAATGGGTAGGGAGGTGGGGAGGAGGTGGGTGGCCCTAGGGCATAAAAGGCTGGATCTCCATGGTCTTCCTTGGGCCCCTCTGCAGCCTCCATGCTGCAAGGGCCCCACAAGCCACAGAGATGAGCCAGATTGACAGGACTCCCTCCCTCCCATTCTTCCGACTGCCTCTACTGCGTACCTGGGTGCCCACCTTTCCTGATATCTTGGCTCTGGGCTCTTGGGCTCCCACTGGGGCTGGCTGTGCCATGGAGAGGCCCACTCTGCCTATGGGGGCTGTAGGGTGTCTATAACTGGCTAACACTGATGTTACCTCTTCTTTCTGGGCCCTGCTCTGCCCCGCTGCCTGCTCGCCCTCTGCCCTGCTCTACCCCTCTGGCATGGCTGTGAGCAGACCCTGGCTCGCCTAAGAAATGCCGTGCTCGCTTTGGCCTCAACCAGCAGACGGATTGGTGTGGTCCGTGCAGGTGGGTTTGTCCCCACCATCGTTCTCCCTTTGCTTTAAGCTACTTCCCTGACTCTGCACATGTTCCACTGGGCCTGCAGCCCACTCCTTTGGCCCCTCAGCCCACTAGCATACTCAGCAGATTGGGAGCCCAGGCCTCCTGAGAATAGTAGTAAATACTGAACACAGCGTGTGGAGAAGACCACTTGGGTCTAAGTGCAGGAGGATTGGAGAGAAAGACACAGAATGTTCCAGAAAGGAAGGACAGACTCAAGAAGGTAGCTCTGATGCCAGTGGGCCTAGCAGGTCCTCAGCAAACAGACAGCTCAGCCACCACTAAGGGGGCCTGGAGCCCATTCTACCAGGCCTCAAAGTCATTATGGCCCATGGGATCCCTGCCTGTACCATCCTGAGCCCTTAATCTGAAAAAGCAAGGTGACAACAACACAGAACCATCTGGTTGCCAGGTAGCCTTATGACTTGCTATCTTGTACCTACTGATACCAAAGGGCTGGAGAGGCTGGGGGAGAGGACCCAGGGGGTACCCTGGGCTGTCTGAGGGAAAGGGCTCATGCGTTTCACCATACAACAGAGAAATACTTGTGGGTGTGACAAGGTTTACCCAACAAGTGGTTAAAGTTTCCTCAGTCAGTTTCAGGCCAGGCCTGGCAGGGCTAAGATAGAGGGTACTCCAGGCAGTAAGGCCACTGGCTCTAAGGAACACTTGTCCAGCCTCTCAGTGTACCCACCACACTCCCTGTCCAAGGGCAAGGAGGAGTTTGGGGTGTGTCTGTGTATCCACATACATATGCACGGTGGGAAACAACCCTGTCTTCAGGGGAAGTTCTATTCCATTCATTCCATCAGAGACAAACTGGCCCAGAGAACTCAAGGATGGTAATGGACAAGAGTCACTGTCCATGTCTTCTTCCTCTAGCCCAGCCTGAGGACTGGGATGGCTGGGCAAGGAAGCCATAGGCATTGCGGCCCCTTGCCTTGGTGCAGATGTGAGTCCCACAAACACACCTGGAGAAGCTCAAAGGCCGGGACTGGGAGATGACTCCCTTGGAAGACAGGTGACAGCCCATAGGCCTAGTGACAAAAGGCCCCTTTGCCACCTTGTGGCTGTTCTGGGAACTGCACCTGTCCTAGGTCTGGGCCAGACCAAGCAGAATGGCAGTCTGAGGACACTGACTTACCACCCAAGTCCCAGGAAGAGAGGACAAGGAATCAGCCAGGCCTGTGCAAAGGCAGCATTTTTTGGTTGTGGTGTATGACTATGAATTCACCCTCTGTTTACAGATAACTCTCTTCACTATTCCTAGGAGGAAAAAGAAATGCATTCGGTACTTACCCGGAGAAGGCCGCTGCCCCAGCCCCGTTCCTTCCGATGACAGTGCTCTAGGCTGCCCCGGGTCCCCAGCTCCCCAGGACTCACCCTCATACCATCTGCTGCCCCGCTTCCCCACAGAACTGCTTACTAGCCCTGCGGAGCCGGCACCTACATCCCCAGGTCTCTCCACTGCTCTCAGCCTCCCAACCCCAGGGCCCCCACAGGCCCCCCGCAGCACCCTGCAGAGCACACAGGTACAGCAACAGGAATCTCAGAGACAGGTGGCCTAGCAGGCACAAGACACCTGGCCACATCCAGGAGCCTACCCCCTGAGAGAAAGTGACAGAGACCCAGATCTCATGGAAACTGGCCAGGGGTCCTGTTAACGTCATCTCAGGGTCCAGACCCTGAAGATTTCAGAGGCTGCAGAACTTCTGCCTGAACCTGGGGTCATCGATTCAAACTGCTCCAAGTGGTGGGAATCAGATCTGTCTTGATGTGTCATCTAATTAAGGGAATCCCTTGTACCTATGGCTGCCTGCATCTATTCTTTGTACCATCTGTCTTGCCAGCCAGAAGCCTCTGCCTCCCTAGCTTTTCTGCTGTAGGTCAGAGATGGGCTGAACTGAGCCTAGCTACCTTCTCTACCCATCTCCCCCATCCCCCACTGCCACACCCTCCCCATTCAGACACTTCATGGACCAAGAATGAGCTGGTTTGTCAAACAACATGTGAGCATGGTCACAACCACAAAGCTCAAGATGACAGTTCTTCTAAGGAAATGGAGAAGCTCTGTTTATAAAAACAAAAACAAAACCAGCTGCTACTCATAAGTTGGACCAGAGGAAGCCCCTTACTATGATCTCAGGAGCTTGCAAGAAGCAGGAAGGGGAATGGAATAGGTTAAGTTTAGGCCTATCAACCTAAGCAACAGAAATAATCTGACACTACCTTATCAGGCAAATTGGGGAGGGGAGGGTGTATCTAGCTCTAGTTCAAATTTGGAAGTGTTCCCTGAGAAACCCACCAGCCTAAGAAGCTCTGGCCCCAGGCTTGTCACTAGCAGCTACAGTCAATAGTTCAAAGAAGTCATGGCCCAAATCCAGTGTGCACCCCTCCCCATTCACAGAGCCTTTTTCACAATTCCATTTCCAGTTCATCTATGGCAGTCCAGCCAGCTCCTGGGCAGCTTGAGAGGGCAAACCCAAAACCTCACGACAGCCAGAGCCTGTCTTTCAGCATTCAGTCCAGGCCGGCTCCAGTTTCCCCATGGGGCTGCGGGACAGAGGACCATTACAACTAGATCAAGGAGCCCAGAAAACCTCCAGTAGTGGACAACAGGTTTTCACCATAGCCTACGTTAACCCATTTTTGAGCCAAGCTTCAACCCTCAGCCTTGAAAAACAAGTCTTTTTAAATTTAATTTTTGTTTTTTGCCTAAATCCAAAGAAAAAGGGCTGTCGGGCCAGGCGCGGTGGCTCACGCCTGTAATCCCAGCACTTCGGCAGGCCGAGGCAGGTGGATCACCTGACGTCAGTAGTTTGAGACCAGCCTGGCCAACATGGTGAAACCCTGTATCTACTAAAAATACAAAAATTAGCCGGACGTGGTGGTGCGCGCATGTAATCCCAGCTACTCGGGAGGCTGAGGCGGGAGAATCACTTGAACCCGGGAGGCGGAGGTTCCAGTGAGCCGAGATGGCGCTATTGCACTCCAGTCTGGGTAACAGGGAGACTGCATCTCAAAAAAAAAAAAAAAAAAGGGCTGTCCATGTACTCACACACCCCTCAAAAAAAGCCTTTAGTTCCTACTTTAGCCACTGGTTTCTCAGAATCCAAAGATCACATATTCTAGTGTAACACTGCAAGAAGTCTTGAGAAAAAGATTATTGTAGTGTTCAAAATATTTTTGTATTGTTAATGCATCATCATAGAAAAACTGTTTTAAACATGAGAATAAAGATACTTTTTACTGGGTTTGTTTTTCAAAGCCTGACCCTGAGGAATAAGCTGTTTCAGTAACAGAGCATGATATTCTTTCCTTTTCTTCTCCACAGTCAGGAAACTTGGAGTTTGTTTCCTATGGTACATATGTTCCCAAACCTCCAGCCTGTAGAAACCAGGGATTACACTTGTCATCTCCCCTAAAGGGGTGTGGGCCCTGCCTGCCTCACCTGAGAGCTATGCCTATACTCCCATTCCAAGCTTTGCTCTTAACCCCACAATGATGCAGGCCAGCCTGCTCCCCAGTGCTCATATGAGAATAAATGAGTCGCCAACTGCCGTCCATAAAGGCTGACAAGACAATTCAACCTGAAGTAGGTACACATGACCACTAGGCTCCATTTTCCTCTGAGGGCAGAGAGAAAAGAAAACATTCCACAAGTGCATATCCTACTTCAAGGAAAACAAGAGCAAACAGGAGTCTTTTATAACCTATTAGCACCACAAAATCCTAAAGGAGGATTTTTTAATAGCACCCCTTCCTCCCAAAGACTGCATCTTTAAAAATTATTATTATTATACTTTACGTTTTAGGGTACATGTGCACAATGCGCAGGTTAGTTACATATGTATACATGTGCCATGCTGGTGCGCTGCACCCAAAGACTGCATCTGTTAAGACACAAAGTATTTTTCATATTTTCACACAAGCCTTCAAGTTTGATAAATCTATTACCCACTTTTTAAAAAGTCACATACGCTGTTGGTGGACACGACAGCCACCATATCCACTTTATTTTTAGATTATTTGTATACATTTAGGGGGTAGAAATGCAGCTGTGTTACATGAATATATTGTGTAGCGGTGAGGTCCGGGCTATTTTTAGATTATTTGTATACATTTAGGGGGTACAAGTGCAGCTGTGTTACATGAACATATTGGGTAGCGGTGAGGTCCGGGCTTTTAGTGTGCCTCTCACCCAAACAGTGTACTGTGCACGTAAATAGTATACATTGTACTCAACAGGTAGGATTTCATACCTCATCCCCCTTTCATCTCCCACCTTTTGAAGTCTCCAATGTCTATTATTCCATTCCGTATCCATATACCATGTGTACTCACTGTTTAGCTCCCTACAACCCACTTTTTACATGAGTTTCCACCAAGTACACTGCCGTCTTCCTGAGACCTATCATGAATGTAAAAGGTGTCATGAAGGCACCTCAACAGGTCAGTCAACAAGTAGATGATACACATCAGGCAAGAAGTATTTCACATGGGACAGCCACTGTGCCACCATCATGCATTGTCATTGTCACTCCACTGAGTTCTATTTTTTGGATTTTGTGTTTAAAGTATAAAGAAAGTCATTTTCCAGAGCAGCGTCTATTTAAAGTAGGCCACTGGAAGTTGTAACCCCAGACTTGCTTTTGCTTCTGAGAGAGTGCTAGAGGACACTAGCCATTCTCTGGACATCTGTCCCATTTTAAAGAATTCTGTTCTGGCTACTGGCCTAGTTGTTTAAAAAACCTACATTCTAACCAGGGCTTATGCAAGACCAGGTTGCTGCATCTGATTTGGTGTCTCACTTAGAGTACACAGGGTACCTGAACAATGCAGTCTTTGTGTATTGGCGGGGAAGTCTTTGGCAACTCTGTTTAAATCAGATCAGCTTTTTTTTTTTTTTTTTAATCTGACTTCATAAAGGAAACTCAGATCCTCCCAAATCACCCTGGTGCATTCCTGCGAGGCCAGAGGGTGACTTGAGATTGCAACCTCAAGTTCAACTTCTAATACCACACCAGTCCCCCTTCACTGCCAGCTGAGAACCAACCCTGTTTCCTGAGACATCATAAGACAAGATACCTTAGCCTCCCTTGAACATTTCCAGACAACTAGCAGACTGGCAACTTGGGTGAAAGACGTTCATCCCTCCCCTGGTACAGCTGCTCCCCATTTTGTTCTCAGTGGATATGGTGAGGGTTCAGCCCAGCAAGCAGACAAAGCCTATGTCTCCCAACGTGAAGGTGTCTACTTTAACAGAACCCCATGGATGGACTCTCTTCTGACATGTAATTATCTTTTGAATGGCTCCTGTGGTCTCCCATTCCTTCTGGCTGTGGACCCCCAACAGCTAGCTCAGAAGCACTGCACCCTAGCTTTGTTCAGTATACATAAGCCTGGCCAGGAAGGCCACAAGTAAAGGGAAGCGGAAGGGTTCTTTATATCCTGTTCCAGAGAGGAAGAAAGGGAATCAATTCCTGCATCCGTTTCTCAGAAAACAGCACAGAACAGAAGGGGTAAGGGTAACAAGGCCATGTTAAACTACTTCTTAGGCCTATATGTCAAAGTAGAATTTAAGACCCAAATCTAGTTAATTGTATAAAAAGGCTAAGTTGGCTTTTCTTTGAGGTTCTTTGAGAGTCCTTAACTGCGACTCTCAGATCTCTTCAGAGCATTTTTAAAGCTCTTCAGGGCTTTAAGAGTTCACCAAGGGTTTCTGAAACAGCTGCCCACCCAAGCAGACCCTGGTTGTGTCAACTCCAATCCCAACTTATTGTGATAACCTTGTTCCAAATCTCAAATCACCCTGTGGGCATCTTTCAAATTCTGACTCCTGAGCTCTTCTCTAATGGTTTGGAGCTACTAACAAACCATTACTGGCAGTGAGCATCTGAAAATACTCAAAACAGCACCGAGTTTGAAAACAGGAAACATAGATGGTGGGGATGTTCACATACACAGTCCCTTAGAATAAAAGCCTAGCTCAGGTCAGGAAGGATTTTCAAGCTCTTAAAGATAGCATGGGATTAGGCATGTTAACTGGAAAGGGAAAACTTATGTCCTGGGGGTGGGAACTATACTATCACAAGCAGTCCTCACAAGTTAGGTCACTATTGGTAAGGCATGTTTCACTTCTGAAGACAAGATAGCAGCTGTGAATTATGCGGTAGATAGTCCGGGCCGACACTTCTTTCATATTCACCAGGGGCTCTGGACCAAGTCTTCCTTTTTCATTCAAGTGTTCTCATTCTTTTATCTGAAGCCTAGTTCTTTCAGGCATGTGCAATGTCAGGAAGCGGGGTTGGGGGCTTGGGGAGGGAAGAGGAAAAGCCAGGTTCCACTCACCAAAAATAAATAAATAAATAAATAAAAATTTTTAAAAAGCCACTCTGGAAACCCTGCTTGAGTACTTGAGGATAGAGTACAGCTTCTCTATTTTCCCACCCCTTTCCGTAAGCTTCCTGGAACAGAAAAATCTGCAAAGCAACTGAAGAAGGCAGTTAGAGGTTGTGAAATGGTACATTCAGGAAAGAAAGGACAAATAAGAATTTTCACCAGATAGGTGGGAGGTATTCAAAGTGAGAGCACTTTAAGGAAATAAGCTGATCCTCAGTGTGCAATAAGAGGCTGCTATATAGCAGGTTGAAAATTTGAAGTTAAGAGATATCAGAAGGTCTGAATATACTTAAATACTTCCAGAAAATTTAAAGTTGACAGATATCAGAAGGTCACAAGAACTACAGATGTGGAAGCAGACACTGTTATGAGCAACTACATTCCTCCCATAGAATGCTGCTCAATACTGGCACACAGACCAGAGGTAGCCAGCAGTACACAAGACTGCAAGGCAACAAGTACATTATCAATGAATTAGCCATCTATCACTCAAACTATGTCCCGCATTGGAAGTGTGTCAAGCAAGAGCACCTTCGACAACACTTTTCGGCCACCACTAATGATCATCTCCACTGATGCCTCAGCAGAAAGGATAACATTCAGCCAATCCCGCTTAGGTGTCCAAACGGCTCAATCTTGGGCCAAAGGACATGCTCTGAAATATTTCTTACACCATACTTCATCTTGATATGCACAGCCAGTTCTCTTACTCATTCTCTGTGACCACTGGAGGTAGTGATTTTTAACAACAGTAAACAAGAAAAAGTCATCAGGACTCTTAACTGTAAAACCCCCAACATTCAAAAGACTGGTTTAGTTGAACAGCAAAAAAATAAATAAATAAAAATTAAAATTAAAAAAATTAGAATTTAGCTCAAACACTCAAAAATTGCCCTGCCTAATGTGGGTCTGATGAATAAATGCTGATAAAATACTACTGAGTGTCAGCAAAGTACTGTGACTAATCCTGCCCTAATTTCTCTTAAGTCTATATTCTCAGGGAAATGTACCAACACCCAACCTTCTGCTGTTAGTTCCTGACTGTGCACTGCTTTTTCCTCACTTTGGCATCTGTCCACCCCCAAACAAATCCAACTCGATTCTTGAAACCAAATTAGTTTCACTTTACAAAACCTTTCATAGCACCTTTCAGCTCTGTAGCCCCCCATTGGCTCATTAATCTGTTCTGTCCAGAAACTTTTTTTTTGTTTGAAACGGAGTCTCACTCTGTCGCCAGGCTGGATTGCAGTCAGTGGCGTGATCTCGGCTCACTGCAACTTCCGCCTCCCGGGTTCAAGCAGTTCTCCTGCCTCAGCCTCCCGAGTTGCTGGGACTACAGGCATGTGCCACCACGCCCAGCTAATTTTTGTATTTTTAGTAGAGACGAGGTTTCACCATGTTGGCCAGGATGGTCTCGATCTCTTGACCTCGTGATCTGCACACCTCAGCCTCTGAAAATGTTGGGATTACAGGCGTGAGCCACCGTGCCCAGCCCAGGAACATTTTTATTAGAGTTATCCACTCCCTCCCAGCAGTATTTATGCCTTCTCTCCTGAACTACACCAAAAGCTCCCAGCTCCCTAGAGGGAAACCATGTCTAATGCTTCCTACCAAGGAGAAGCCAGGAGCTACACTTTAAGGATTCAGCCATTTTGTAAGCTTTCCCTTTGCTTGCAATCTTCTTATTCTTGACTTCTTCCTAGCTTAAAAAGTTATACACTGGTTTCAAATCCAGATAATTGAAGAATAACTTTTCAAATCCTCAAACAACTTTGTAGGGAGAACATTTACTTGGTTGATTCCTTCCTACCAGAATGTACACTGAGCTTTAGAAAAGGAAAAATTGGTGGGTGCTGTGGCTCACATCTATAATCCCAGCACTTTGGGAGGTTGAGGCAGGAGGATCTTGAGCCCAGGAATTCGAAAACAGCCTGGGCAACATGAGAACACCTCATCTCTATAAAAATCAATTTAAAAAAACAAAAACTAGCAAGGCATGGTAGCACACACATGTAGTCCTAGCTATTCAGGAGGCTGAGGCAGGAGGACTGTTGGAGCCCAAGAGTTCGAGGCTGCAATGAGCTGTGATCCCATCACTGCACTCCAGCCTGGGGGGCAGAGGTGAGACCTTGTCTCTTAAAAGAAGAATCAAAAAGCTCTTCGGGCTACTCTGGGCACACTGCCTATGGGGTAGTCCTGCTCTGCAAGGAGCAGTTAAAAAAAATCTTCAAAAGCTAATGGTGGCAAGCAAAAGTTAAGCTTGTAAAGGGTGCTTAGAGCAAGAGGTCTGCTGCTCTCTCAATTTTCTCTTTTCTGGTGGAAAATCACTTTATATTCCCAAACTGCCTTATTGAGAGCCTAGGCAAATTAATTTAAACAAAATTTATGTTGGGATCAGAACACGGCCCATAGGATTGGTCAATTTTTACGTAAACTGAAAAATCAATGTGATTTGGAATATCTGCCTGCCCTAAGTCAGATGCCCACAGTGACTCACTGTTACTATCCTCCCTCCCCAGCTAGTTTTAAGATAAGCTCAGCATTACTATGATGTCATGTTACAAGGCTGCAGTTACCTGTCCAACCAAGTCACAATATAGTTCTTGCTTAATTCCAGGAGCTGGTGTATTCTGACAGTTGTAGAGTAAAAAGTCACAGCTATAATCCCACACAAGGAGCTACAGGATGATTTTGTGAATCTTTGAGAAAATATAAGAACTGTAAAGCAGTATCTATTTTGTATACCAAGAATAGATTAAGGCAAGCTAACACATGGCACTTCAAAAGAGTAACTTGCTTCTACAACATAAGAATTATTAGGGCCGTGTGCGGTGGGTCACACGTGTAACCTCAGCACTTTCGGAGGCTAAGGCGGGCGGATCACAAGGTCAGGAGTTCAAGACCAGCCTGGCCAATATGGTAAAACTCCATCTCTAATAAAAACACAAAAAAATTAGCCAGGCATGGTGGCATGTGCCTGTAATCCCAGCTACTCGGGAGGCTGAGGCAGGAGAATCACTTGAACCCAGGAGGCGGAGGTTGCAGTGAGCTGAGATCGCACCACTGCATTCCAGCCTGGGCGACAGAGTGAGACTCTGTCTCAAAAAAAAAAAAAAAAAAATTATTAGAATTTGAGGGGGCACATCTTTAGCCTATGACAATGTTAAGGAGAAAATAATAAGCTAATATTCAGGAAGGTTTTGGTTTACTTTTAGATCACAAGTGACATAATCAATGAAAAGGTGAGAAGCCAAAGGACTGCCATGGAGTCCTTGAAAGGACTTCATCATTAAAAGCAGCACACTGCAGAAAGCAGCATGTTGTTTACAGAGGAAACCGACAAACATCCTTCAGTCACCCAAATCTGCCAAATACCTTCTTCCTCTCATTCTCTTTCCTGGTGAAATAAAAGGCATTTCCTAATTAATCCCTAAGTTTACTTTATCAACAAGGGTTTTCTTTCCTTTACTACTATAACAGTAATTAGAGAAAGTCTTCATAATTCATCAGTAACCACTCTCCAAACCAAGGCTATTATCAGCTATTATCAAGCTCTCCCCTCTCATGCATTAAAACTACTCTTCTTGTTTTCATTATGCCCTGTACCTGCATTTCACAAGGACTTTTCACTTCTGTTACTTATACTGAAATTCATGGAGTAGTGCTGCTAAATACAAGTTAAATCCTGCTGTCAAGTGACTTCCAATGAAGTTCTGGAACTAATATAAAGCAGACTGCACTAGATCTATAAAACCGTAGTACCTATTTCCAACTTGCCCAAGGCCATGAAGACACTAAAACTCCAGCCTCAAGGTATGACTTAATGCCACAATATTAGTTTAGAAGAATAGTTGGGAAGTAAGAGAGTAGCCAGAAATGAGTGGAGTTTTGAAGACTGAGGTTTGGCTACTGTGATAATGAGAAAGGACCACTCACTCCAGGTGAAAGCCTAGAAAAGTTCTAGTAGATATATTAAAGGAATAGTGGGCATACAGCAGGGAACAGGAAAAAGAAAGGTAGGAAAAGAATACTGCAACCAGACTGAAAAGGGCTTCTTAATACCATGTCTATGATTTATTTGGGTCCACAATGGTGAAAAATGGCTTATTTTCTCTTGGATCTCTATTAATGTAAAAGTTTACGATTACTAGGATTTTTTGTTGTTTGTTTAGGGACTACAGAAAGTCAGGAAACAAAAATTTAAATTACTACTATATTGTCTGTCCATCCAATCTTTCTGAAAGATCCCATTATCCTTCAAATACGGATAGTGACGTTATTTACTCATATAATTCTAACTACTGCTGAGTATTATACAGATCAAGTGGTAATAACAAGCTCCAGTTTCTTAGAAGGTGATACTTCCTTTACAAGTTAAACATGGCATATGGCAGTAATCCTGGACCTTCAGTGAAGATTTGTTTGTCATAATACTGCTAAGGATACTTCTGGTTTGTTTTTGAGACAAGGTCTCGCTCTACTGCCTAGACTGGAGTGCAGTGGTGCAATGCCAGCTCACTGCAGCCTCGACCTCTCAGGCTCAAGCAATCTTCCCACCTCAGCCTCTCAAGTAGTTGGGATTATAGGCATGCACCATATGACTGCTAATTTTTTTTTTTTTTTTGGAGAGACAGGGACTTTCTGTGTTGCCCAGGCTGGTCTTGAACTCCTGGGCTCAAACGATCCTCCTGTCTTGTCCTCCCAAAATGTTGAGATTACAGGCATAAGCCACCATGCCCAGCTGCTAAGGATACTTGAGGTGGATAAGGTTTTTGCAGAAGTTGATCTTATAATAGCAGGAATTGGTAGATGACACAATTCAGCCAGGACTATACACCGCTACCTTCCCCACTAAAACCAGGACAAACAGAAAACAAGCTTATCTCCTGAGAGAGAGAGAGAGAGAATTTTAAATAACTCTTTACAACGTAAAAACCATTTTTAGCTCAAAGACTACAAAAACAGGCTATGGGCCTGATTTGACCCACACGTTATAGTTTCCTATCTCTGGTACAGACAACAAATTGGAATTAAGTGAGACAACATATGGGACTTTATTAAATAAGGTGAATTTGGGACAAATGAAAGGTGAGATGAAGGCAAACTACTGTCAAGGGATGATCTGAGCCTGAACAACTCAGTGAATGTGAAGAGAAAACAAGATTACATGTGAATATAGATGTTAACTGGAAAAGGAAGGAGAAAAAAAGGGAGCACAAGGAAGAAAAAAAAATCAAAATTTGTGAGCCATCTCAAGCCATCAAAAAAACTTCATTCTATTGTAGGAGGGAAGCTGGAAACAATGGCAGAGTAATTTTGTGTTAAGAATTAAAGTACTAGCTCCAGTTAGGCATATAAATGACAATTAGAAGGGACAGAAGTTATGGTTATGTCAGCAGCCTCCAGTGAGCTAGGATATAAACTAAGTCTTTTCAAGCTGAACAAATATATACACATTCAACCCATTTAAGTGAAGAGACACATTTAAGTCCACAAAAGCAAACTTAACTACCTACTATATAACTTACTTTTTATTGAAAGTATCTTGCATTCATGATGGATGCTTTCTGGGTTTTACCACATATTTTAAAAGTTAAATTATTCTTTACATGCAAGTAGTGTGAATAATTTTCTCCACATGGGAACACTAATTATAAAAAGATGACATCCCACATGGGTTAAGTGTCTTTTTAATTGAAAAGCTAACTGTCCAGTTACATTTCTCCCAAAAAATCACAAACTGGGTAGTAACTGAGTCTCTAGGCAATATATTTAAAACTAAGAGGATTAAAAATAAAGAAAAAGAAAACAAGTCCTCAGATGCAATGAAGGGAGCCCTGCTACATACAGGCTAATCAATACAGTGGTACTCCTTGACTGCAGGAGGCTGGAAGACATCCTAGTAGCTCCACTCAGAACATTTACTTCAAGAAGCCTTTTACCAGTTTCCAACTCATGAATAAAGATAGTATTTTGTTAATTCTATTCCAGAAAACTTTTTTGCAAGTTGTTTTATTTACAATGCCAACTTTTAAAAGGTCACTAAAGTTAACTGGACAATAAACTAGGCAGACATTGGTTTACAAAAAAGAGGGAAAGCCCAAAATGCCACTTATAGAGAACCCACAGTTCAGTTTTATTCAGAGCAAAGAAAAAAGAAACTTTCCATCATACTAGAAGAAACTTGGCCATAAGGTTTGGGATCTGTGCTCAAACTACACATGCAATGAGGACAATATTCTGCTAATACAATTGACTTGCTGCTGCATTTGTCTACTGTTTGTCTAATATTAACAATTATAAACAGAGCAGTGCAACTAGTATTTGGAACAATCCTTACAGTGTTACAGTGTCAGGCACAACATTTCACTTCTCTTCACACCACTGGTTCTCTTTGCGTACCTAAAAGAGATGGATATAGGGAAGTACCTTAACTTGAGTAGTCTTTCCTAAGACTTATAAATACTACCTACTGATTCATCGATAGCCAGTGAGTTGAGTCAGAAGAACAGATGGAAAATTAGAACAACACCAGGTTAAGACTATATTTCCGGATTTCCTTTCTTTGCCTCCCATGGTTTTTATTCTGCCCTGCTGAAATTATGAACAAAGCAAAGGCAATGGGCAATTTACTAAAGTTGACAGAGCAAATTCAGTTAATTCATTCACATTATTTCAGTCTGTAGTCATGTCAACAAAATCATTCTGATCTATTCTTTCATTTCCTCCCCTCATTAAGTTGCTCTAAAGTACCCTAGTATATACTTCTCTCTAGGGCCTGCTTTTCTGATGTCAGATATGTATGGTCTATACAGAAAGTTGCAGGTGCCAAAACTAGTAACTGTTAATACATTAACAAGAGCTCTTCTCATTGAAAACTAATTGTTCTTATGCTTAAAATGCAGTATCATCTAAGTGTTCAGATTCATAAAGACAGAACAGTAAGAGTATGTTTAAGACACATAAAGTACATATTATCCCTAAAGTATCAAGACTACTTGATACAGTCACCTCTTTTCCTGGCATGTTATAGGTGTTAGTCCCTTTTTAAGAGCATGTGATCAAAGACAAAACTGTGTGCTACCTACCTGGGCTTCCTCCTCTTCAGTAAAGTCATTTTTGATATTGAAGGTCTTGCGAATCTCCTCAGGAGTTTTCCCCTTGATCATATTGGCAACAGTCTTGCATGTAACATCAAGCAAACCTTTGATGTCTAAGTAGTTTGCAGCCTGTAAAGAGACAGTTGTTTTCCTTAAAGTATACTTGATGTTTTAAACTAAATCCAAAGTTAATGATTGACACTCCGTATCTAATAAAGCTTAAAATGCTAATTTTAAGAAATTAAAGGGAGAAGAATAAATCACTCCTAAGTTCTTCTGTGAAAGACTTTTATGTGATCTTCTTTGTTATACCTCTATAATGTTGAATCCTTCTGCTTCCTTAACCAAACTATACTAGCTCAAATGTGAAATAACGGCCACTACTGTTGTGTATGTGTGTACACATGCACACAAATACCACATCAGGTCTTGGCAAAAATATTTGTCCACACTTAAAGAGTTCAAACGTAAGCAGTTATAGCACTATATTGATCTCATTTTAAAAAACAGGTTTTGGTTTCATTGACTTTATTGTTTACCTGTTTTCTATTTCATTGATTTCTGCCCTTTAATATTCTCATTCTTCTGTTTACTTTGTAGTTAATTTCATCTTTTACTTGTTTAAGGTGGAAGCTTAGATCACCGATTTGAAACTTTTCTTCTTTTCTAATAATATACGTATTTCATTCCATCAATTTCCCTCTAAGTACTTCTTTAGCTGCATCTCACCGATTTTTCATGTGTTTTACTTCCACTCAGCTCAAAATACTTTCTTTTTATTTCTTCTCTGACCCATAGGTTACTTGCAAATGTGTTAGTTTAAAAGTAGTTGCAGATTTTTCCAGATACCTTTCTGTTTGTGATTTCTAATTCCACTGCAGTCAGAAGACATACTTTGTATGACCTGAATCCTTTTACAATGGAGACTTTTTTTTTAAGACACCGTCTCACTCTGTCACCCAGGCTGGAATTCAGTGGCGTGATCTCGGCTCACTGCAATCTCTACCTCCCAGGTTCAGCCAATTCTCTTGCTTCAGTCTCCCAAGTAGCTGGGATTACAGGTGGGTGCCATCTCACCCAGCTGATTTTTTTTTTTTTTTTTGAGACGAAGTCTCGCTCTGTCGCCCAGGCTGGAGGGCAGTGGTGCGATATCGGCTCACTGCAAGCTCCACCTCCCGGGTTCATGCCATTCTCCTGCCTCGGCCTCCCGAGTAGCTGAGACTACAGGTTCCTGCCACCCCACCCGGCTAATTTTCTGTATTTTTAGTAGAGACGGGGTTTCACCATGTTAGCCAGGATGGTCTCGATTTCCTGACCTTGTGATCCACCCACCTTGGCCTCCCAAAGTGCTGGGATTATAGGCGTGAGCCACCGCGCCCGGCCTAATTTTCGTATTTTTAGTAGAGATGGGGTTTCATCATGCTGGCCAGGCTGGTCTTGAACTCCTAGCCTTAAGTGATCCACCCGCCTCGCCCTCCCAAAGTGTTGGGATCACAGGCGTGAGCCACCGCACCCAGCTGAGACTTGTTTTATGGCCCAGAACATGGTCTATCTTGGTAATATACACTTGAAAAGAATATGTATTCTGCTATCATTACATATAATGTTTTAGGCCAGGCGCGGTGGCTCACACCTGTAATCCCAACACTTTGGGAGGCCTAGGCAGGTGGATCACCTGAGGTCAGGAGTTCAAGACCATCCTGGCCAACATGGTGAAACCCCATCTCTACTAAAAATACAAAAACTTAGCTGAGCATGGTGGCTCATGCCTGTAATCTCAGCTACTCAGGAGGCTGAGGCAGGAGAATTGCTTGAACCTAGGAGGTGGAGGTTGCAGTGAGCCAAAATCATGCCACTGCACCACAGCCTGTGTGACAAGAGTGAAACTCTGTCTCAAAAATATATATATATATAATATTTTATAAATGTCCATTAAGACAATTTGGTCAATAGTGTTATATCAAGTTATCCTGATTTCTGTCTAGTTATATTAATTGAGAGAGGTGCTGAAATCTCTATGATTGTCACTTTGTGGACTTCTTTGAGTTCTATTGGGTTTTGTTTCACTTCTTGGAAGTTCTGCTTCTAGCCAGATAAAAATTTATAATTGTTATGTCTTTTTAAAAAACTGATCCCCTTATCAGTATGAAATAATCCTCTTTAACCCTGGTAATATTCTTTGCCTCCAAACCTATTTTAATATAGTCACTCCAGCTTTCTTTTGATTCGTGTTAGTGTACTGTATCTTCTTCCATTCTTTAAAACTAGTTCTGTCTATATATTTAAAGCGGGTTTCTTACAGACAGCACAGCTAAGCTTGCTTTTCTGATCTGGTAATTTCTGCCTTTTAACTGTGTTTAGACCATTTACATTTAGTGTGTTACTGATATGTGGATTTAAATATGGCGTTACATTTGAATTTAGAGAGTATTAAAATTCAGTGTCAATGAAGTTAGCAAATTTTAAATCTATAAGAAGTGTTTAAAGGCTCTAGAATAGAGCTATCTTACACATTAAAAACTTACCAGAATGAGTTCAAAAAGTGTTCCTTGGTCAACTTTCAGGAATTCTTGGTCCCAAACAGGGATATCATCTGTTCGCTTTTCTTTGTTCTCATCATCTTCAGGAGGAGGAGGGTCATCCTTGTGGTGGGTGCACCACTGAATGACCTACAACAACAAAAGTTCATTCCTCTGTGGCACTTTGTCACAAGGTACTCACTCCACTGCTGGGAAAACTTATCCCTGTATTGGAATAATAACTAGCTAGAGGTTGACTTGAGCCATTAACAGCCAAGCTTGAAAAACAAAAATGAAGCTTGAAGAATCATTATAACCCTAGAAGGGAGAAGATCTTATTAGATAAAAGCAAGCCATGCAGACAGAGTACTGTACTTGACTACATTAAAAAGCTTCTATGCAAAAAGAAAAGTTAGGACAATGACTGGAAGATACCCGCAATATGTACAACAATGATTAGCTGAGAGAATATAAAATCTTTCAAAAATCATTAAAGAGAAATGGGTTAATGATATGTACAGCCAATAAATGAAATCTGAATAGCCAAACATAAGGAACGCTCAACTTTACTAGAAGCAAAACTAACACTACAGATACTTCTCTAGATTGAAAAAAAATCAAGAAACTGATACTAATTGTTGGGCAATAGTAGAAAGGAAACACAAACTCTTCTAGAGAGTATAAATTGGTATAACCCCTTTGAAAGCTAATCCAGCACTCCTCAGAAAAGCTGAATATGTACATATATTGTAACCAGCAAATTCCAAATACCCCAGACACATGTGTGAGACTATTTGGTGTAGGAACAAAGCAGGAAAAGCCCCAAAATTCCCTTAATAGGAGAATAATTACTCCATAAAGTTTCAGGAAGCTGATTACTTAGACTATACATACCAGCATAAAGACCAAAATCAATACTGAAAGTGTTTTCAGTTGTAGAATCTAGGCAGTGGCTACATGGGTGTCTACTGTGTAATTCTTTCCATTTTTCTGTATGGCTAAAACTTTTTCATAGCAAAATGTTGGAGGAGTAAACAATGCTGAGAGAAAATGGCAGAGCCAAGAAACATTGCCAGGATACAAAAAAAAAAAGAAAGAAAGAACAATTTCAATAAGGAAAAGCCAAGCAAAGGGTTGTTTGTTTGTTTTTGAGACAAGATCTCACTGTGTCACCCAGGCTGGAATGCAGTGCCGCGATCATGGCTCACTCGACCTCCTGTGCTTAAGCGATCCTCCCACCTCAGCCTCCCAAGTAGCTGCAACTACAGGTGCATGCCACCACACCTGGCTCATTTTTGTATTTTGTTTTTGTAGAGATAAGGTTTCATCATGTTGCAAACTCCTGAACTCAAGCAATTCACCCACCTTGCCCTCCCAAAGTGTTGGGATTACAGCTATGAGCCACCGTGCCTGGCCAGCGAAAGGTTTTTGTTTTCGTTTTAATTTTGAGACTGAGTTTCACTCTTGTTGCCCAGGCTGGAGTGCAATGGCGCTATCTCAGCTCACTGCAACCTCCACCTCCTGGGTTCAAGCGATTCTCCTGCCTCAGCCTCCTGAGTAGCTGGGATTATAGGTGCCTGCCACAACACCCAGCTAATTTTTTTTTATTTTTAGTTGGCCAGGCTGGTCTCGAACTCCTGACCTCAGATGATCCACCCCCCCCTTGGCTTCCCAAAGTGCTGGGATTACAGGCGTGAGCCACTGCACCCAGCTAAGGGTTTTTAATGAAATAAATAATAGCTTTTTAAGAAGTATTCCAACTATATAAGAAAATTTAAAAACGCCAATATTTGCTTATCCAGGCATTTTTAAAACTCTAAACCTGGGCACAGTGGTTCATACTTGTAATCTCAGCACTTTGGGAGGCTGAGGCAGGACTGCTTAAGGCCGGAAGTTCAAGAATAGCCTGGGCAATATAGAGACACCCCGTCTCTACAAAAAATGATGATAATAATAATAGGCTGGGCACTGTGGCTCACACCTGTAATCCTAGCACTTTGGGAGGCCAAGGTGGGTGACTTACTTGAGCCCAGAAGTTTGAGACCAGCCTGGGTAACATGGTGAAACCCTGTCTCTATGAAAAATACAAAAATGAGATGGGACTGGTGGTGCACACCTATGGTCCCAGCTACTCAGAAGGTTGAGGCAAGAGAATCACTTGAGCCCAGGAGGCTGAGGCTGTAGTGAGCCATGATCGTGCCACTGCACTCCAGCCTGAGCAAGAGAGTGCGATTCTGTCAAAAAAAAAAAAAAAAATCACTACCACTACTAACAAAAAATAAAAATTTAAAAATAAAAAACTCTTAAAAGGATATATAAAGAAACTAATGCCTAGGTTCACAACGGGTGGTGCCAGTAAAAAAGAAAAACAAAAAAATGCCACATTACTTTGTGGGGGGAGCAGTTTCCAATCAGATAAGAGACAGGGAAAGGAGATTTTATTGTACTTCCATAGTTTTGGCATCATGTAATTATTCTTCAAAATATGATATATATTCAATAAAAACAGGCTTAAAAAAAAAAAAAAAACTTCTCGGCTGGGTGTGGTGGCTCACACCTATAATCCCAGCACCCTGGGAGGCCAAAGGAGACAGATCGCTTGAGCCCAGGAGTTCCGGACTAGCCTCGGCAACATGGTGAAACTCCATCTCTACAAAAAATACAAAAATTTGCCAAGTGTGGTGGCATGTGCTTGTACTCCCAGCTACTCGGGGGGCTGAGGTGAGAAGATCACCTGAAGCCGGGAGGTAGAAGGTGCAGTGACCCATGACTGCACCACTGCACTCCAGCCCAGGCAACACAGTGAGGCCCTATCTCAAACAAACAAACCAAACAAACAAAAAAACCCCAAAAACCAAGCACTTCTCATTCTCAGAAGGCCCTACATCACCCAACCCTTTAACTCTGACCTTATCTACTCCCTTCTTGCTCTAGCTTCCACTAAACTCCTTGCCTTTCCTAAAAAGGCAGGGCATGCTCTTGTCTTAAGGTCACTGTACTTGCTCCCAAATCCCAGAATTCTTTCCCCCCAAATATTCACGTCTTTGTTTAAAAGATTATCTTCGGCCAGGGACGGTGACTCAAGCCTGTAATCCCAGCACTTTGAGAGACTGAGGCAGGCGGATCACCTGAGGTCCAGAGTTCGAGACCAGCCTGGCCAACATGGTGAAACCCCATCTCTACTCAAAATACAAAAAATTAGCCGGGCGTGGTGGCGCACGCCTGTAATCCCAGCTACTGAGGCTGAAGCAGGAGAACTGCTTAAAGCCCGGAGGCAGAGGCTGCGGTGAGCCAAAGTTGTGCCACTGTACTCCAGCCTGGGTAACAAGAGCAAAACTCCATCTCAAGGAAAAAAAAAAAAAAAAAGATTATCTTCTCAGTAAGACATCTCCTGACCATCTTTATTTTAAAAACAGCTAACTGTTCACCTACTCACCCCTTTAAATTCCCCATTCCCTTCTTTATTCTCCATAGTTTTTCCATTTGATGTATTTCTTATGTTGCATATTCCCCACCCCTTCAGATCATAAACTCCATAAGGGCAGAGATTTTGTCTCTTTGGTTCACTGCTATACCCCCAGCTTTTGGATGGCATTTGAATGTACCGGACATTCGACTACAAGCAAAGATCCTTTTAGAAACATTTTTCATTAGTATAAAATAGAATATGTTAATTGCAAGACATATTCAGAAGTCATAAAGAATGAGATCTAACTAGATAAAATAAAGCCTCTAAATCGTAACATGAATTAACGTAAGACAAGCAAACTGGTAGAAACTTTTAAAGAGTTCTTATAAAAAGCCTATTAGATAATACCACTGAATTGTCACTTAAAAATGGTTAAGGTGGTAAATTTTGTTATGTGTATTTTACCACAATTTTTTAAGCTCATTAGACAACAACATGGATGAACCTTGAAAACATTATGCTAAGTGAAATAAGCCAGATACAAAAGGACTAACATTGTATGATTCCATATATTATGTATCCAGGATAGCTAAATTCAGATACAGAAAGTAGAATAGTGTTTACCTAGCGTAATTTTTTTTTTGAGGGGGGAGGGTGTACCGAAATTGGAAGTTACAGTTTAATGGGTACAGAGTTTCAGTGTGGGATGATAAAGTTCTGAAAATGCTTAGTGGTGATAGCTGCACAACACTGTGAATGTAATTAATGTCACTGAATGGTGCACTTTCAAAAAGTGAAAATGATCAATGTTATGTATATTTTATCACTATTTTTCTAAGACCATTAGGAAAACAGAGAAATGAAAACAGACAATGCAGAAAATGTAAATGGCCAGTAACACATGTAAAAACATTCACACTTTGGGAGGCCAAAGCAGGCAGATCGCCTGAGGTGAGGAGTTCAAGACCAGCCTGGCCAACATGGTGAAACCCTCATCTCTACAAAAATAAAAAAATTAGCTGGGCATGGTAGCGGGTGTCTGTAATCCCAGCTACTCGAGAGGATGAGGCGGGAGAATCACTTGAACCCAAGAGGCAGAGGTTGCAGTGAGCTGAGATCGTGCCACTGCACTCCAGCCTAGGCGACAGAGTGTCTGTCTCAAAAAAAAAAAAAAAAAAAATGCCAGGCTCGGTGGCTCATGCCTGTAATCCCAGCACTTTGGGAGGCCAAGGTGGGCAGATCACAAGGTCAGGAATTCAAGACCAGCCTGACCAACATGGTGAAACCCCATCTCTACTAAAAAATACAAAAATTAGCCAGGCGTGGTGGCGAGTGCCTGTAATCCCAGCTACTTGGGAGGCTGAGGCAGGAGAATTGCTTGAACCTGGAAAGTGGAGGCTGCAGTGAGCCGCGACTGTGCCACTGCTCTCCAGCCTGGGCAACAGAGTGAGATCAAAAAAACAAACACAAAAAAATTCAGGTTAGCCAGGCATGGTGGCTCCACCTGTAATCCCAGCACTTTGGGAGGCCAAGGCAGGGAGATCGTCTGAGGTCAGGAGTTGGAGACCAGCCTGGCCAACATGGTGAAAACCTGTCTAATATAAAAATTAGCCAGTGTGGTGGCGGGCGTCTGTAATCCTAGCTATTCGGGAGGCTGAGGCAGGGAAAATTACTTGAACCTGGAAGGCAGAGGCTGCAGTGAGCTGAGATCACACCACTGCACTCCAGCCTGGGCGACAGGGCGAGACTCCATCTCAAAAAAAAAAAGATGCTATATATTAACTAACATAGACATATCACCTTTCATTTTGTTATATGGAAAAAAAAAAACATAGAAATGTATAGTTTGCTACCTTAAGAATGGGGGAAAATGCCGGGCGCGGTGGCTCACGCCTGTAATCCCAGCACTTTGGGAGGCTGAGGTGGGCAGATCATGAGGTCAAGAGATCAAAACCATCCTGGCCAACATGGTGAAACCCTGTCTCTACTAAAAATACAAAAATTAGCTGGGCATGGTGGCATGTGCCTGTAGTCCCAGCTACTCAGGAGGCTGAGGCAGGAGAATCACTTGAACCCAGGAGGCAGAGGTTGCAGTGAGCCGAGATCATACCACTACCCTCCAACCTGGCGACAGAGCAAGACTCTGGTCTCAAAAAAAAAAAAAAAAAAGAATGTGGGAAAAAAATATACTTACTTGTTAATACCTGTATTACAAAATACTGAAAGGATAAATTGCTACCTGAAAGGGGACTGGAATAGATAAGGACAGAAATGGGAACAAAGTGTTACATATTCCTTTGACTTTAGCCGTTTCAAAATTATAAATCTAAGAAAGACAGTCACGATTCAATTCCACCATGCTCTAGAAGTGGTATCTTTACAGAAGACTATTTAACAGTATCTATCAAAATTTAGGTATATAAGCCAACCTGCGATCCAGATATTCTACATGTAGATCATCCTTCCTAGGGAAGTGTTTGCATAGGTAGACACAGTACAGATGCCCCATAAATGACAATAGTCAACTGTGGCAAGAAAGCAGACAGAACTTTTTTCTGTATATTTTAAGAACATACAAACATCACTCAAGTAAGTGTTTAAGAACATTCAAATTTAAATGTAATTTTAAGCAGTAAATTATAAAATTCTAACATAGATTGTTGAATTACTTGTATTAATCAATTGGTGTTATATATTAAGCAGAATAAACTTAAACTCTTTAAAGACCTTACCTTTTTTAATATTGCTGCATTCACATTTGGTAGAGGAACTGGGTCATCATCTCCTTCATCATCCATTCCCAAATCTAAGAAAACCAGAAGAAAGTTTCTATTTCCTAATTCCATTATAATACTTATACCAACCAGGCTATGTCTCAAAACGTAAGAGTCAGTCCCCATATCCATGAGTTCTACATCTGTGGATTCAACCAACCACAGATCAAACATATTGGGAAAAAAAATGGATGGCTGTGTCTTGCACGAAACATGTAGACTTGTTTCCTTGTCATTACTCCCTAAACAATACAGTATAAAAACTATTTGCATAGCATTTACATTGTATCCGGCATTGTAAGTAATCTAGAGAGCGTTTTTTTTTTTTGAGACAGATTCTTGCTCTGTCGCCCAGGCTAGAGTGTAGGGGCGCCATCTCGGCTCACTGCAAGCTCCGCCTCCCGGGTTCACACCATTCTCCTGCCTCAGCCTCCCCGAGTAGCTGGGACTACAGGCACCCGCCACCACGCCCGGCTAATTTTTTGTATTTTTTAGGAGAGACGGGGTTTCACCGTGTTAGCCAGGATGGTCTCGATCTCCTGACCTCGTGATCTGCCCGCTTCAGCCTCCCAAAGTGCTGGGATTACAGGCGTGAGCCACCGCGTCCAGCCATCTAGAGAGGATTTTAAGTATACACAGTGATGTGCATATGTTATATGCCAATACTACACTGTTTTATTATAAGGGACTTGAGTATTGGTGGATTTTGGTATCCACAGGGGTGTCCTGAAACCAATCCCCCATGGATACCAAGGGACGACTGTAACTTATAAGACATGTCTGAAAGAATATAAAAAGGACTTTACTTAGAACAGCTCTCTTAGGAGCATTTAAAAATTGGTGGCTCCTAACGATGGAGTCCATGACCACCCAAAACTATATAAACTTGTGTGAGTACACAAATAAAGGAATATTACATAAAATAAGTTCTTAATTGGCAGGAAAAGTGATTTAGTAAGTTGGGCTTGAATGACTGGGTAGCCATCTGAAAAAATTAAAGATGGACCCTTTCCTTACCCTTTATATCAAATTCTCCAGATGAACTGTATTTTAAAAAGTAAAATAATGAAAACTATTACAGGTAATAAAATCTCAACCTATTCAAATCTGAAACCTAGAGATGTGTATACATATACACACTAAAAATACTAAAAATGCGCACACACACACACAAAACAGATCATGCAGCCACTGACAAAAACAAGGCAGGGAGCTCCAAACATAATGGTATGATCCTAAGATTAAAGTTTTTAAAGTAGGTTAAAAAAGAAAATTATCCGAATAAAAACAGAAATACACTTTTTTCCAACAGGATATATGAGGAACAGTTAACAATATTATGGGTAAGGAAGTTAAAGAACATGGGTTAAGGGACACAATTATGGGGCTATCAATAATCCAGGCACAAGATGATAGCCTGGACAAGGTTTGTAGCTAAGGAGGTGGTAAGAAATGACCTAATTCTGTCTGCATTTTGAAGGTACAGACAGCAGAATTTGCCAACAGATGGCAAGTAGAATGTGAAAAGAGTCAGGGTACACTAAGGTTTATGGCATGAAAAGGATGAAGTTGCCACCAATTGGTAAGGGGAAGGCTGTCAGAAGAACTATTTTTAGGAAGAGAGGATCAAGAGCTCTAGTTTCATAAATGTAAAATACTAGATATCCAAGGGCAGTTGTATGTTCAAGTCCAGAAATCAAGAGAAGAAATCACAACTGCAGGTAAGTTTGGGAACTGGTGTATAGATGGTTTATCATGCTATGAGACTATCATCAAGCAAATGGCTGTGTGTAGATATAGCGAAGAGGTCCAAGGATGAAGCCCTGGGGAACTGCAGGCTTTAAAGACTGGAAGACAGAAGGGTGTGAGGTAAGCAGTAAGTGGAATTTTGGGAACCAAGTCAAGAGGGGAATAAGCAAGCATCAAATGATGTCAACAGGTCTAGATAAGAACTGAAAACAGACAATGCACTTGATGACATGGGGTTCACTGAGCTTTATAAGCAGTTCCAGTGGAGTGGTAAAGATGAAAGTAGATTCAAAAATAATTCATGTTATCTTGCATGGATGGATTCACTCATCTCCCCTCTCTTCTCCCTCCCACCAATGCCTATCCCTGATCCTATCTCAGCTTAGAGTGAAACTGTAAAATGACAATGTCTCATGTAAAGCTCTATGTGGAACAAGTCACTTATGTCTTTCCTGAACAAATATGAAATCTTTTTAATCAGGTGAGAGAAAGAAGTTATAAAATGTAAAATACTTTTATCTTGAGAACTAAGATATTAGAGGAAACATACAGAAGACCAGCTTGTTTAGATCCAAATGTAATTTGGAACGAGGCTTAACTCACATTAAAAATTAGGCTTTTGGCCGGGTGCAGTGGCTCACGCATGTAATCCTAGCACTTTGGGAGGCCGAGGCAGGCAGATCACCTGAAGTCAGGAGTTCGAGACCAGCCTGGCTAACATGGTGAAACCCCGTTTCTACTAAAAATACAAAAAAATTGGCCACGCATGGCGGGTCACGCCTGTAATCCCAGCACTTTGGGAGGCAGAGGCAGACGTATCACAAGGTCAGGGGCTCGAGACCAGCCTGACCAACATGGTGAAAACCCATCTCTAATAAAAATACAAAAAACTAGCCGGGTGTGGTGGCGCATGCCTGTAGTCCCAGCTACTCAGGAGGCTGAGGCAGAAGAATCGCTTGAACCCAGGAGGTGGAGGCTGCAGTGAGCCGAGATTGTGCCATTGCACTCCAGCCTGGGTGACAGAGTGAGACTCCATCTCAAAAAAAAAAAAAAAAAAAAATTAGCTGGGTGTGGTGGCGCATGCCTGTAATCCCAGCTACTTGGGAGGCTGAGGCAGGGGAATTGCTTGAACCCAGGAGGCACAGATTGCAGTGAGCCCGAGATTGCGCCATTGCACTCCAGCCTGGGCAACAAGAGTGAAACTCCATCTCAAAAAAATAAAATAAAATAAAATAAAATAAAGGCTTTTATGACTGTAAAGGATCGTAAAGCTAATTTTTTATTTTTTGTAAAGACAGGGTCCTGCTATGTTGTCCAGGCTGGTTTTGAACTCCTGGGCTCAAGTAATCCTCTTTAAATCCTCTAGCATTTAAAGTAAGGATGTACAATATTTTTTGCTTTCAGACTAAATGCACAAGTAGCAACAGTCATTCCTTTAAGCTATTTAGTTTCAGGGACTTCTGAAAGACACTTGTATCCTGATACTGTACCCTGGACCTGAACTAATCATTCAATCCACATGTAAATGTGCCAAGAGTCTCACTTCTGATTGTCCTGTGGATTAAAAGGTTTTATTCTTGTTTTCTAAGTCACATAAAACCCATAACCAGAGATACTGCAGGTGGAAAACAAAAAAAGCAGAAAGTTGCCAAATTCAAAAGACTCCAGCCCTCAAGAGGCTAGAATCTTATGTAAGCCATTGGTACTTAAGATAAAACCATTCACTTCTGATTCCCAAAGACAACGGAGTAAAAGAATAACTTAATTGTTGCTAACTGCCTATCCATCCACTTACTTCAGTGATCAAAGCTGGCATGGTAAGTCTTCAAGATGCCCTACGTTCTTAAAATTGGCAAATGCTTCCTTGAAGCAGCACAGGACAGATTAGTGTGTCAGGCACCAAGATAAAATAAAGAACACTTTCAATGCCAAAGCAAGTATTTAGGCAGCAATTCGGGTATCAGTTTCTACATCTTCTGGATAAAACCTTACTCACCTGCCTTTTAGGGACACTTGGATTGCTTTCAGTTTTTTTTAGTGAGCACAACATACTTCTTCATTCAATAGGTACTTGATGAACAGTGACTGTGGGATGTACCAAGGAGTTTACAACTTAATAGAAGTTATCTTAAGTTACCAGAATACAGGACTTTAAGGGCCACCATGATTGGTACCAATTACTAAAGAGAATTCTAAGCTTTTATCAGAAAACAGAAGTCACTCACTTAGAAAACAAAACAGAAGACACATCCTCTGCAATTCAGCTTCTGCCTCTACCACACCTAAGTATCTGCTGCTAGAAGTCCTCTAACTTATTAACTATGAAATCCTAAGGACCAGTCTACAGTATATAAATCTGGCAATCACTCTAGTCACCTAGAAATGTCCCCTTTTCCCTTGGCTTCCACAAATCCTACTCTACTAATTCTCTACTACTGATTTCTATACTCTTAGCACCCCAGCCCCAACATCATCATCTTCCAGAGTTAAACTCCCATAACCCAATATATAAAACAAGTCTACTTATCTCTAGCAGTCTAACTCTGGGGCCAATATCCACAAACTCAATCACCTAGTAGACTGCTACTAGTAGATCTTCTGAAGGAATCTCAAACATGGTTTAAACTCAAAGTCATTTTCTTCTCCATTCCTCTCAAACCCATTTTCAGCTCTACCAACTACAGTATCACAATTCCATCCTACCCCAACTAAAAACCGTATTTTCACTTTCCCTAGCACACCCTGTCTACTTTACTTCAGAATGATCTCCCAAAACATTCTAATTTTACTAGATTTGAAATATCACCTCGGCTGGGCTTAGTGGCTCACGCCTGTAATTCCAGCACTTTGGGAGGCTGAGGTGGGCGGATCGCCTGAGGTCAGGAGTTTGAGACCAGCCTGACCAACATGGAGAAACCTCGTCTCTACTAAAAATACAAAATTTGCCTGGCATGGTGGCACATGCCTGTAATCCCAGCTACTTGGGAGGCGGAGGCAGGAGAAGTGCTTGAACCCGGGAGGCAGAGGTGGCAGTGAGCTGAGATCGTACCACTGCACACCAGGCTGGGCAACAAGAGCAAAACTCAGTCTCAAAAAAATAAATAAATAAAAGAAATATCCTCACCAGTATTACATAGTGCAATCTCTTCAAGACTCAAGAATAACACTAGCCAAGATGTTCCCACAGCGCCACTTGGCGCGCAACTTTATTAATGCACTAATTACACCATGTGACAAGTTTGCCTTGTTTGTGTCTGACTTCCCTCCTAGTTTATAAATTCTTCAAGGGCAAAGGCCATGTCTCACTTACCTTCTTTTCACCAGCACCAAAGCTTGGCACATAACCCTTCTCTTCGTTCAAGTATTTATAATCTACTGATCTTTCCCTACATAAAAAACCTCTGACATTTAAGTACTAAAGAACACTCAATACTACTAAGTTTTTTTCATCAATTCCAGACACTGATTTGTATCACCCCACTGGTAATACTAAAAAGAGATCCACATTAACTAGTGAAAGTTTCAAGACCTGTTTTCTAACTCACTTCCTTATGCTGCATATATACTTTGTAGTAGTTTCAGAGGAAAGACAAAACAGACAAAAGAGAAAGCTTGTTTTAAAAAAAAAAAAAAAAAATTCTGCCTGGCACAGTGGCTCATGCCTGTAATGTGGCTCTTCCCAGTACTTTGGGGTGCCGAGGTGGGAGGATGGCTTGAGTCCAAGAGTGCGAGAACAACCAGGGTAACATAGGGAGATCCTGTCTCTATAAAAACATTTAGGCTGGGCGTGGTGCCTCACGCCTGTAATCCCAGCACTTTGGGAGCCTCAGGCGGGTGGATCGCAAGGTCAGAAGATCGAGACCAGCCTGACAAACATGGTAAAACCATCTCTACTAAAAAATACAAAAATTAGCCAGGCATGGTGGCATGCACCTGTAATCCCAGCTACTCGGGAGGCTAAGGCAGGAGAATCACTTGAACCCGGGGGGCAGAGGTTGCAGTGAGCTGAGATCATGCCACTTGCACACCAGCCTGGGCAACAGAGCAAGACCCCGTCTCAAAAAAAAAAAAAAAAAATTAAAAAATCAGCTGGGGCAGGGCGCGGTGGCTCACGCCTGTGATCCCAGCACTTTGGGAGGTTGAGGTGGGCGGATCACCTGAGGTCGGGAGTCCGAGACCAGCCTGACCAACATGGAGAAACCCCGTCTCTAACAAAAATACAAAATTAGCCGGGCTTGGTGGCACATGCCTCTAATTCCAGCTACTCGGGAGGCTGAGGCAGGAGAATCGCTTGAACCAGGGAGATGGAGGTTACAGTGAGCCAAGACTGCACCATCGCACTTCAGGTTGGGCAACAAGAGCAAAAAAATCCGTCTCAAAAAAAATCAGCTGGATGTGGTGGCACGTGCCTGTAGTCCCAGTTATTCGGAAGGCTGAGGTGGGAGGACTGATTGAGCCCAGAAGGTTGAGGCTGCAGTGAGCCATGACTGCATCAGACTGCACTCCAGCATGGGCAAGAGTGAGACTCTGTCTCAAATAAATCAATCAATAAATAAAATCTACACAGCAATCCACAGAGCTCACTCCCTCCACTGAAATAAGGTGTTCTATTCAGCCACCATTATAGGATGGTATCTCTTTTCCAAAGACCTTAATTTCTATCACTGGAACTTATGAATCCAAATTTACTTGAACAGAAATTAACCATTGCCTAAGGCTTGGCAATCACTTCAATGTTTATTTTACCTTATGATTTTATCCATTTAATGAGAGAACGACCCTCACTAATTCAGACAATGCAGAAAGGATGACCTGTATCAGAAAAATGTAAGTTATAAAGAAAAAAATGTAAACTTTACCTCTTCATACTCTCAAGCACCTTATGACAGGCTGCTGCTCATATAAATTTGATATTCACAAACTATCTCAAATTACACATTTCCTCCCACCCAGGTTTTCCAATGAACTTACCTTCCAACATGGTCTTAATAGTCACAGATTGTTTGGCAATTTCCACATCAACTTCAAATATCTCTCCATCAGAACTCTGCAACTTAATTGAAGGCATCTAAAAAAAAAAGGACATTAAATGTAAAATTTAAGAGAGAGAGTTCTACATGACATTTCATCAACTACAGTCCATCAGAAGGCTCTAACTTATTGACCACAAAGTTCTAAGAACCTACAATACATAACCCTGTAAAGCACTGTTGTAAGCAGTTATTCACAAGTTAGTCTCCGAGTATTTCTATTAAAATTTTTTCAAAGTATAACTACTAGGAACAGAAGCTTTTAAGGCCTGCCCTACTGAACTCACTATTGGTATGAATTTAATAAAACATACATATTTGTATTTGCTTTCTGCCTGCCTTTCGTCTCCCACTGAATACTGGACTCCATCTGAACAGTTAACTGCCACAATTAACTACATGCAAACCTGAGGAAGGTCAGTCCAAAACAAACAACGCTACCAAATAAGATAGAAATTTTCCCCACAGCTGAGTCCTACCTGTGAAGATGAGTTCAGATCCAAAGAGTACATCAGAATATGCTCATTTATGTCTGAGGCAATGCAAGACCATATACACGAGAATAAAATGATTTAAAGATAAGCAGATGTGAGTACAATTCTCTAAATCTAGTTAAAAGCTTCATTTCAGAGCCCTTTTTATCTTTCAGTACTGACTGTCCAGGTGACCAACTTTGAGATCTCTTGGCAAGATCTCCATAATAATAACCTATTACTTGCTCTGAAAACGCATTTATTAATTCGGATTAATTATGAGTCGTTAGGAAAAAGATATAATCTTACATAAAAAGTTAAGCATTTAATTTCAAAGGACTTGAGTTCTGGCAAAAAAAAAAAAAAAAGGCATTTAAAATTAAAAGTCCAACAATTTCTTACCATCTTCAAATTCTTTTTTTAAAAAAGAAAACATACAAACAAGGAAAACAACAACAACAAAAAGAATAGCAATACCTGGTACAGATTAATTCAAGGCCTCTTAAAACTCACATACAACTTTTAAAAGGCCCATGCTTCTCAAGTATTCATAATCCGGTGATGTCACTATTAACTTACGGCACCTCTGAAGTTTTCTAGGTGTGTTGTACTACAAATCGCATATATTTTCCCAAAAGTGTATCATTTGGCATTTAAAACATGCATCACACCCATTTTATGTTCAAAGACTTATGACCCATTACATCGGTTAAAATATTCATTCAGCTGCTCTGAGACAATTGTCGCCAACCCCAAAGCAAACAGGTTGTTAGGCAAAGGAAGCAAAAAAGTAAAGCATGTTTTAAAACCAGCCACTGAAATATCCTACTCTCACTCATCCATAGTTGGAGAGAATCAGATTTCACTTTGCGATTCACAAACATGTCTGCTTCTCCATGTTGCTTAGCGCTTGCCAATAATGCAGTTGTCGCTGCTTAATGGAGAAGGATGCAGAGTAGAGGACCCTTCCTGTGACAAGACCACAACAAAAGGTATCTCCAAAAGAAAATATTTTAACGTGAGCCCAATTTTTAATTATAAAACATTTAAACATGTAATTTTTATATTAGATAGTACTGAAATGAACAGTGCAGAATCACAAATCTAACAATGCAGTTGATTTAAATTACTCTAAAAGCAAGACGACCGTTTCATATTTCTTTCAAATAACTCAAGATAAGCGCTTAGTCATAGTCAAGTTCGTGGATTGGGTTACTCTTAAGGGAGTTGAGACCTTACTAAATAGCAGCTGGTCAATCGGTTAATCTGTAATTCGATGCACTTGGTAATACTAAACTCAAAGGTAAGTTTTAGTGTTACAGTAGAATAAAGTGCAAAATTTTTAAGTAATAATGGATGAAATATTTATTTGAAATGCTTTCAAAACAATTCCATTCTAAAGAAAGAGGCCTAAAGGCTCCTGCACTTGTAAATAATTCTCCATGGCCAGCATAAAGCGGGTTCTATCACATCATATAGGAAAAAAACCCCTGCGCTTTTAAGTGACCCGAAATTCTGACACTGCTTTTTAGACTGCACAGTGGAGGAGACGGTATTGTTCTATGAAACGGATACATTCTACTGTCACGCTCTAAAGGAAAAATGCGTGTCCCTAAAACCCAAACGTGAAGTTTCCATTAAAAGTGAATCGAAGCAGGTGGACGTCCTATTTCTTTAAAAGCCAGACACCTAGAGTTAAGTTATACACAGTTAAGGCTCCTACAAGTCACACCACTCTGACGATGGTATCTGCTCAACGACTCCAAGTCATGGCAAAACAACGCTAAGAAATATTCAGATGGAGCAGGCGGCTATGTGCAGAAAGCCGGCGCCCGCACACGGTTAGCCAGGACCGACCGGTAGCTAGTGACGCCAGACACGGTGGAGAAAGGATGGGAGCCAAGAACCGGGCGGCCTCAGACCACCACCGCAGCTCTCCCTCCCGACCACAACAAAAGCCAGACACCGACACACGCCCACGCTCACGACAGCCAAGGGACCCCCATTCACAACCCCGCCGCCACCCCCGCCCTGGTCCCCGGGACAGCAGGCTTAAGACCAAGAGAGGCCCCCGGCCGCAGCCTGGGCCTTGCAGCCGAGCTCCGCGCCGGCTAACGCTCGGCCGGTGCAGAGAAGGCCCAGCCCGGGGTTCGGCTCACTTATGGAGCGCCGTGAGGACGCCCGGCCAGAGGAGGCCTCGCTGAGTCGGGGGCGGGGCGGGTGAACGGAACCTGGTAGTGTCTCCCGAAGAACGGGGTCGACAACGCGATCCACCGGGCCCGAAAGAAGGCCAGGCCCAGTCACCGCCCGCCGCGGGCAGGCCCAAACCGCAGCGGTGAGGCCAGCCGGCACGCAATCCGGTAGCCACGACCCTTTCCAGTTCAGTGGGCGGCTACTCACGGTGTTCGGTGTTAAGGAGACGGCCGGCGGGAGGCTGACGAAAGCCGGGAGGCGTTAGCGAACGAAGAGAAAAACAGAAGACGAAGCCACTACAGCGTCGCAACGCGGCGCGGCGTCTGCTTTATAGGAGAGGGCGCAGGCGCCGAGGACCCCGGGGCGCGCGGCGTCACATCGCGGCTGGGCTGGCCGCCGAGATCGCCTGACGGCAGGCCGAGAACGGCTGGGCGGGCCCAGGCCGGGAGGCGGCAAGGAGCTGCCGGGGGCAGCTGGCCGGGGGATCGGGGGGCCGGAAGAGCTTTCGCCTCTCCCCAGCTCTGAAAGCGCCGCGCTGTCTCGTCAACTGGGTGCCGGACCCCAACTGGCCTAGAAAGGTCTTTCAGGCAGCGGTGCCCTAAGCCGAGTGAAAGACCCCAGTTAAAAAGCCTGGAAAAAAACAAAACCGGGCGTGTGTGTGCGTCTCTGTGTGTGTTCCTGGGAACAACAGAACGGGGCGTGTGTGTGTGTGTTCACTCCTGGGGGGGCTGCGTGTGTGTGTGCGCGCGTGTGTTCATTCGTGAGGTGTATGTGCGCGCGCGGGTGTGTGTGTTCATTCCTGGGGTGAGGGTGGGGGTGGGGGGGTGGCGCTTGTGTGTGTGTGTTTTACTACTGAACTGATACAGCTTGTCCAGCTTCCATTCTCCACGGTAACCCTCCGAGGTGAAATAGTGTTAGCCTTTTCGCCTCTGCAGTGAGGGAACAGGTTCGGAACGGTTAAGTGGCAGAGCTAGGATTTGAACCTTACTCCACAATTAGGTGCTGTTAGTCCTTATTTCCTACTATTGACTTCTAAAGAGGCTTCCATGCCAAACATAGCCATCGTTATAGGGAAACCCCAAGTCTAGAGAGATGGCTCCATCTAGCAGTAGGTACCCACTCCTTCACTAAACATGCTTTGAGCCCGACGTGCGAGGCGTGGTGCTGGGGATTCCGCCTTGAACCAGGCAGCCAGGGCCCGGCCTGGACGTAACTCTTCTCTAGGGGGCTCCCAGGAAGGCTTTGATGAGGTCGATGGAATGAAGCCAGCTGTAAAGGAAAGGGAGTAGTCTGAAAGCCCCACCCTGCTCTGCTCGGGAACATTACTCTCCCCATCCTAGGAGACTGGGCGCCGGGCTCGCCTAGCCAACAGGCACGTGATCATATCCCTGACACCAGGAAGACAAAAGATACTTCCACACAGGGCCCCCTGAAGAAACCAGAGATGTACAGTGCCTCTGGGATGGGACTGGGCAGGAAGGCCAAGCAGCTCCTTGAGTTACCAGGTCTTTGTCTACAAGACTATCCATTGTCTGCCAGGTGCCACAGCTGATGACAGAAGATGAAACGCCTGCAGCTCTCAGACATTTTATCTGCAGCACAGCCCTGCCCTCAGCAACTCTAGCTTCAGGCCTCCTAGGCAGGGCCCACTGGAGCCCCTTTGCTCCCCGCCTATGGCATAGAAGGTGGTACCTTATTAACTCTCCTTAAGCATTCTAAGCAGGACTGTGCAGTGTCAGGTCACACAGCCCGGGGACCCAGCACAGGGTCTGGCATAAAAGTAGGGATATGTTTTTCCAAATATGTCTGAGAACCCCCTTTATTAGAATCACCAAGAAATGTCTGCTTTTAAAACAGATTTTGGGGCCGGGCGTGGAGGCTCACACCTGTAATCTCAGCACTTTGGGAGGCCGAGGTGGGCAGATCACTTGAACTCAGGAGTTTGAGACCAGCCTGGGCAACATGGTGAAACCCCGTCTCTACAAAAAAACAAAAATTAGGTGGGTGTGGTGGTGTGAGCGTGTGGTCCCAGCTACTCTGGAGGTTAAGGTGGGAGGATCACCTGAGCCCAGGAGGCAGAGGTTGCGGTGAGCCAAGATGGTGTCACTGCACTCCAGCCTGGGTGATAGAGTGAGACCCAGTCTCAAAAAAATAAATAAAACATATTTCATTTGCTTGTATATGGTGCTATATGTATAGATTATCTCAGGAAAGATACACAAGAAATTGGTCACCTCAGAGGAAGGGAACTAGGTCACTGAGGGACGGGTTAGAATAATTTTTCACCTTATACCCCTTTGTATCTTTTGGGTATCAATTCACATGAATGTATTACATATTCAAATTTTTTAACTTTAAAAATAAATTGGCTCAAGAAAAATGCAGATTCCTGGGTCCACTCTCAATCTAATAACTCCCTGGGGGCAGGTTTTTCTGCCCTTTAAACCAGTTCTCCAGGTGATCCTCAAGCCCAGAGTAAGTGCATAAACCTGTGTAGTAGGGTATCAGTGGTGAAGCACTGCCAGGAAGGAGCCAAGAGTGTTCGTCAGAGGTGACTAGTTTAGCGCCATACTTTCTGGATCAACCCTACCTTCTCTCAAACCTCCACTTGGGAGGGCCAAGGTAGCTGTAGCACTGTGGGACAGGCTGGGAGTGACTCCTCTCCATTCATTTATCCACAGTGATCACCCCAGGTCAGAAAGGACTGGCCCCCACAGAGTCCCCTTGGTACGTGTGGATACATGTGTGGGTGTGAGGAGCAGGGGTACCTATGTTTCCAGAGCTGGCCCTGAGGAAGCTGCGGCTCCACCCTTACTCCAATCACTCCACATGCTCCACACCAAGGGGTAATCAGAACCCCTTGTCCTACAGAGGAAGGAAACAAAACCAAAGAGACTTTCCCAGCCGTCACTCCAGCCCCAGCTACGTATCTGCCATCACAGGCCAGGCAGTCAATCTTAGCCCCATTCCTCAAATGCAGGAACATTTTCTACTTTACAACTGTTCCCAGCATACTACCTCCAGGGAAACTAAAGCCTTGGATTCAAATATTCCAGATGGGAAAATCCAGTTTTTATGATGAATTCAGTTCCAGAAATGATCTCCCTTTTTAAGTCTTCATTGGAGTCTTCATTGCTATAAAGCATTCACAGGAGGATTCCTATGAGGAGCAACCCTGTCAGTGCATCTAAAACGGGACCCTCGGCTGGGCGCAGTGGCTCACGCCTGTAATCTCAGCACTTGGGGAGGCCAAGGCAGGAGGATCACTTGAGGTCAGGAGTTTGAGACCAGCCTGGCCAACATGGTGAAACCCCGTCTCTACTAAAAATACAAAAAAAAAAAAAATTAGCCAGGCATGGTGGCGGGCGCCTGTAATCCCAGCTACTTGGGAGGCTGAGGCAGAAGAATTGCTTGAACCCAGGAGGTGGAGGCTGCAGTGAGCGGAGATCACGCCACTACACTCCAGCCTGGGCGGCAGAGCAAGAGTCCATCTCAAAGTAAACAAACAAACAAGACTTTGCAGCCCAGAATTCAGTTCTCATTCCATTTCTTATGCACCCATCCATGGGACAGACTGTGGACTTAGACATGTGTTCCATCCCATAGGACAGCATGTAAGCTAGAAGTATTCAGTCCACATGGTGAAGGGTCCCCTGGCTGCATCCTGCTGTGTGTCAACTCTCTCAGTCTTGGTCCTCTAATACAGGGGTAAGCATAGCCACTCTGAAGTCAGACCACCTGCCTCTGTTATGTGATCTTGAGTAACTTACTTCACCTCTCTGGGCCTCACCTTCCTCTGTTGAAAGAGTTGGAAAGAAGGTATGATGCCAGGCCTGGAGTGGGGAGGAGAACACTGCATGCTGTTAGCTTCTAGTGTGGGTCTCTGAGAAGGGACTCTCTCTCATTCTCCCATCCCCTCAACCCAGGGATAGGGAGGGATTAGGACCCCAGATAGGTTTGGAGGTTCTGAGAGAGGGGAGAATCTGTCTGTGGATAAGGTCTAAATAATCTTCCATGATGAGAAAGGATGGTAGCAGTCAAGTAGAAATGGCAGCTGGGTATGCCTAAGCAGGGGGCCCTGGGAGCATCTCACGCCCATGCCTAATTTGTGAGAATCCCAGGAAGCATTAGCATGTGTTGTGAGGCCCTAGAACAGCATGAAGTTGCTGAGAGGGGGCAGATAACCAGGAAAGAACTTCTGTGATAATAAACATAATAAAGGGAGCACTAAAGCCACAGTCCAAGCCAGAGACCATGGCACGAATGCAGACATCTGTGGGCACAGTAGAAACCAGAGACGACAACCCACAACTGGCAGGGGTGAAATCTGCCTGCCTCCCTGAGCAGTAGAGGAAGATGATGATGACCAAGGACCAGACAACCTTAACCCCCTCACTTCCCACTCCATGCCATGACCACATAACCTCCACAGAATGCAACCATGCCCCTGGATAGGAGTGGAGGGACAGAACACTCAACTGAGTATTCCCTGGAATGACTGGGTGATCATGCACTTACTTGACTGAATTTGCCAGGAAGTGGCCAGATTATATTTCTGCTGTCAAATGGAAATAAGCGCTGTAGAAAGTAATTATGAAAATAAGAGATTATTTGACACACTCAAATATTCTGACTTTAAAATTTCATGCAGGCTGGGTGCTGTGGCTCATGCCTGTAATCTCAGCACTTTGGGAGGCCAAGGCAGGCAGATCACTGGAGCCCAGGAGTTGGAGACCAGCCTGGGCAACATGGCGAAACCCCGTGTCTACAAAAAATACAAAAATTAGCCAGGCGTAGTAGTGTGCGCCTGTAGTCCCAGCTACTCAGGAGGCTGAGGTGGGAAGATCACCTGAGTCCAGGAGGTGGAGGTTGCAGTGAGCCGAGATAGAACCACTGCACCTCAGCCTGGGTGCCAGAGTGAAACTCTATCTCAAAAAAAAAAAAAAAAAGTAAAAAATTCATGCAGCCACAGAGGCAGAGGAATCACACAGACCTGCTGTTGCCCACTTGCTGCTAACATCCTGCGTGATCTGGGATAAGTGGCTTCTCCTTGCTGAGCCCCAGCCCCCTTGTCTGTAAAGTGGGGATTATAACAATACCAATACATCACAGGATTTTTGTGAAAATCAGTGATTTTAGTCACCAGAATGGCTAAACTTAAAAGAATGACAATACCAAGTATTAGCAAGGATGTGGAACAATCGGAGCTCTCATACATTTCTGGTGGGAGTACAAATTGGCACACTTCAGAAAACTGGCAGTATCTACTAAAACTAAACATACATGTACCCAGTGGCCCAGCAGCTCCAATTCTGGATATATACTCAGCAGAAATAAGCACTTATGTCCACCAAAAATATGTTTAAGAATGTTCATAGCAGCTTTATTCATAAGAGTCAAGAAAGAACAAATCTATCAACTATAAAATGAAAAAAAAAACTGTAGTATATTCACTTAATGGAATATTAAACAGCAATGAAAAAGAACCTACTGATATACACAATGTGGATGGATCTCATGAACAATGTTGAACAAAAGAAGCTAAACCCAAGAATATTGATTGTTTAAGTCCATTTCAATAAAGACCAAAAAAGCCCCAGGCAATAACGAATCTGCGGTGAGAGAAGAATAGTTACTTTTGGCAGGTGACAAGTATTGATGAGGGAAGTTTTTGGGATGCTAAATATTTTTTTTCTTTTTCTGTTTCTTTTCTTTTCTTTCTTTTTTTTTTTTTTGAGACAGTGTTTTGCTCTATTGCCCAGCCTGGAGTGCAGTGGCGCAATCACTGTACTTGACCTCCTGGGCTCAAGCAATCCTCCCACCTCAGCCTCCTGAGTAGCTGGGACTACAGGTGCACACCACTGTAGTATATCTGGGCTATTTTTTGTTTTTTTCAGACGGAGTTTCACTCTTGTTGCCCAGGTTGGAGTGCAGTGGCATGATCTGAGCTCACCGCAACCTCTCCACCTCCTGGGTTCAAGTAATTATCCTGCCTCAGCCTCCTGAGTAGCTGAGATTACAGGTGCCTGCTACCATGCCCAGCTAATTTTCGTTATTTTTAGTAGAGACAGGGTTTCACCCTATTGGCCAGGCTGGTCTCAAACTCCAGACCTCAGGTGATCCACCCGCCTTGGCCTCCCAAAGTGTTGGGATTACAGGCATGAGCCACTGCACCCAGCCTATTTTTTTTTTTGTAGAGATGGAGTCTTGCCATGTTGCCCAGGTTGGTCTCAAACTTCTGGGCTGAAGCAATCCTCTTACCTTGGCCTCCCAACACTGGGATTACAGATGTGAGCCACCATGCCCGGCTAACATTTTGTATCTTGGTCCAGATGGTGGTTTCATGAGTGTATGTACATACAAAAATTCACTGAACTACAGTTATGTTTGTATACTTTACTGCATGTAAATCATAACTCAGCAGAAAAGAGGGAGAAAGTTCGGGCATGGTGGCTCATGCCTGTAATCCCAGCACCTTGGGAGGCCAAGGTGGGCAGATCACCTGAGGTCAGGAGTTCGAGACCAGCCTGGCCAACATGGTGAAACCCCCGTCTCTACAAAAATACAAAAAAAAATTAGCTGGGTATGATGGCAGGTGCCTGTAATCCCAGCTACTCGGGAGGCTAAGGCAGGAGAATCGCTTGAACCTGGGAGGCGGAGGTTGCAGTGAGCTGACATTGTGCCATTGCACTCTAGCCTGGGCGACAGAGCAAGACTCTGTTTCAAAAAAAAAAAAGCGAGGAGGGAGTGACAATGTGTGAATGCATGTAACATTCTTAACATGATGCCAGTGTCAATTCCTGAAGGAAGTCTGAGCCCCTGGAGCCTTTCCTTCACATGGCTTCCCAACCCTTCAGAGCCAAGGCTGGAGGAATACAGGAGATGTTGGGAGGGAAGGTGAGGAATTTCTGCAAGGCCACAGGGAGGACTTACCTGCCCATGGGCCAAGAGTTCAACTAAGACCTTGGACAAAGCTACAGAAAGTTACAGCTTCCTTTCCTCTATCTGAGCCAGCCAGTGCAATACCTTCCCTGGTGGACTATGAACCTGCCCTTGGGAAGCTGCTGTGGAATCTCTAGGCAGAAGTGACATCTACACCTAAGTGGTGGAGGAAAACATTTCTTGACCCACATCTGTACCCTGCACCATCAGATTTCAGGAACCCCAGACTGCCTTGGGTCTAGGGTAGGTTGGAGAGTCTTGGCAAGCCAAAGTGGGCCTACCCATGAAGGAGGGACTGAACAGTAATCCTGCCCAAATCAGCAAGCCCATGAGCATAGCCACTAACATTCCTGGAGCATGGGCCTGCCAGATTACCGAGCTAAGCTCTTTCTTTATAATGTTTTAATCTCACAGCAACCCTAGAAGGTGGTTACTATTATAATCTGCATTTTACAGGAGAGATGCCAAGGCTGAGATGGGTTAAGTAATCAGCCCCAGGCCATAGAGCAGGAAAATGGGGAGGTGGGATTTGAACCTAGGTCTGGCTAACTCACCACAGATGAGTCTGACTTCACGGAAGAGCATGAGATACACCCACCTCTCTCCAAGGAGAGAAGACCATAGGAGTGCACAGTGCCCCCCATGTGCTCAGAGTTGCCATGCTGGGCCCAAGCTAAGGCAGTGACAGGGACGGGATTGCTCTAGAGTCCGTCTGGTCCAGGTCAACCCCCAAGAACTACCAGTACTGACTGGCTCTGACTAACAGATGGCACCAGAGAGCCAGGTGGCTGTCCCAAGGGTGCATCTTCACTGAGCCTGCCCTCTTCCAGGCTTGCCCTCTGGCCCCTCCAAAGGTTGCCCTCTCTCCCCTCCAGGACACAGACTCCTGTCCAGAAACCCAGTCTGACCACCAGAGGCTGAATGCCAGTGCAACTTAATCCCATGTCCACAGCGTGACCATGGAAGTAGCCCCCAGCCATCTGGGTCACAGTGTCCCTCTGTGAAATGGAGAGTTTGACAGAGACCTGTGAAATGCAGGACCTGGTAGCAGGGCCAGAAAGACTCAGTTAGGAGCACAGCAGTGCAGTACAATGCAGCGAGGACTCCTTCACAGATGAGAAAACAATGACAGGCATCACCTATCATCACCGGCTAAGTCTCCCTACCCCTCCGCTCAGAGGACCCCAGCACCAATATGTCGTCTGGAGCCAGCACACTGGGGCAAAGACTACCAGAGAGAAACGGCAATTTAAAAACTCTGCAAAGCCCAGCCAGTCAGCCACCCATGGAGCTCCAGGCAGGCCGACTTGCTGAACATCCCAGGAGCTAGACTGGGATCATCAGTGAGGTAGTCAAGTATGACGTGGGTATGTCTTGCAAGCCAAGTGCCTGACTGTTAACTGTGCAGTCAGGAAGGCCTGTCTGCCAAGGGACTACTGAGTGGCAGGGATTTCTCCAGGAAAATCTCTGAGTCTAGGCCCAGCAAGCTGCTGATATAGACCATGCCAGTCAGTCATTCAGTGAATATTTGTTTACCACCCTCTCCCCATCATGTTGTAGACAGTGGTAAACAAGAGAAGGATTTTTGCCTTCAGGGAGCTTACCATCTAGTGGGTTCAATGTGATAAGCACAAATAAGAGAATGTTAGGTGCATAAATACTGAGAAGAAAACAAAGTGGGGTTATAAAGGGAGAAGAAGGCAATACATTTAAGCAGAAACCTGCATAAGAAGGCCCCAGCCACAGAAAGAGATGGAAAAAGTGTCTCTAAAGATGAGTTTGGTATGTCCCAGGAACAGTATGGCTAATATGGTTAGAGATTAATGAATGGGGGGAGAGTGAAAACAGATGAGGGCAGAAGAGCAGGTAAGGACCAAATCATGAAAAGCTCTGTGAAGAAAGTGGAATTTCATCCCATTTTCTTTTCTTTTTTTTTTCTTTTTTTTTTAAGATGGAGTCTCATTCTCTTGCCCAGGCTGGAGTGCAGTGGTGTCTCGGCTCACTGCAACCTCTGGCTCCGGGGTTCAAGCGATTCTCCTGCCTCAGCCTCCTGAGTAGCTGGGATTACAGGCGCCCACCACCATGCCCGGCTAATTTTTGTATTTTTAGTAGAGACAGGGTTTCACCATGTTGGCCAGGCTGGTCTCGAACTCCTGACCTCAAGTGATCCACCCACCTCAGCCTCCCAAAGTGCTAGGATTACAGGCGTGATTACAGCCGCTGGCCACTTCATCCCATTTTCATTAAGTAGCCTCAGGTGATGGAAGGTAAGCAGCATGTGGCAGGATCCGCTTTACAGTATAGAAAGAGCGCTCTTGTGATTGTGTGAATGGATTGTAGTGGGTGGAAGAAGAGAAGCAGCAAGACCTTTCAGAAGGCTTGGACCAGGACAGGGTTATTAGAGATAAAAGAGAATGATGTATTTGGAGGTGTAGCTAATGAACCACATGTGGAGGATAAGAGAAACAGGTGTCAAGGATAACTGCATGAATGGTGGTACTAAGATAGGAAACACCAGGATTTGGGGTGGAAGGTGTTTGGGAGATCAGGAATTGTTTGAGATGCACGTTAGACATCTGAGTCATGTCAACTAGGCAGTTGAATACTTAACAGGAGTGCAGGGGAGAAGTTGGGCTAAGGATACAAACTGGGACTCTTCAGCATATAGACAGGGCTAGATGAGATCACCTGGAAGAGGAGAGAAAAAGTCGTGTGAGTACTAAGCCTTGGGTCATTTCCATATTTAGAGGATGGGAAGAACTGGCAAAGGAGTCTGGAAAGCAGCAGTCAAAAAGGCAGGAGGGGCTAGGCGCCATGGCTCATGCCTACTTTGGGAGGCCGAGGCAGGAGGATCACTTGAGCTCTAGAGTTCACGACCAGCCTGGGCAACATTGTGAGATCCAGTCTCTATAAAAAATTTAAAAATTAGCTGGGCATGGTCGCACACGCCTACAGTCCCAGCTACTCTGGAGGCTGAAGTGGGAAGATCGCCCGAGTCTGGGAGGTTGAGGTTGCAGTGAGATATAATCATGCCTCTACACTCCAGCCTGGAAGAATCTTTCTCAAAAAAAAAAAAAAAAAAAAAAAAGTAGGAGGAAAACAAGCAAATGTAGTGTAATGGTAGACAAAGAAAGAAACTATATCTGGGAAATTGTTTTGGTCAATCATTTCAAATGCTAAAAACAAAATTAAAGTCAGAAAAAACATCTACTATACTTGGCAATGGGAAAATCACCTTGATAAAGCTGTAATTTCAGTGGGGTGGTGTGTTGAGAAAAGTGTGATATGAGAAGGTGGACAGAGGACACAGTTCTTTCAAAGAGCTTTGCTAAGAGCAGTATAGAAAAAGGGCAGGCACTTAAAGGGACTGTGAAGTCAAAGGAGTCTGTTTTTAGGATTGAAGATACAGAGCCATGTTGCATGCTGATAGGAATAATCCAATTGAGGAGGCCAAGGATAGAGGTACAGCTGCAGAAAGATTGCTGGATGTTGGCTGGGAGGGGTGGCTCACACCTGTAATCCCAGCACTTTGGGAGACTGAGGCGGGCAGATCACCTGAGGTCAGGAGTTTGAGACCAGCCTGGCCAATATGGTGAAAACACGTCTCTACTAAAAATACAAAAAATTAGCCGGGCGTGGTGGCGCACGCCTGTAGTCCCAGCTATTCAGGAGGCTGAGGCAGGAGAATCACTCAAACCCAGGAGGCGGAGGTTGCAGTGAGCCAAGATCATGCCACTACACTCGAGCCTGGCAACAAGTGTGAAACTCCGTCTCAAAAAAAAAAAAAGATTGCTGAATGTGATGGCAGGAAGAAGAGAGAGACACTATCGACTGTGCCCTGATGTATTAATATTGGCGAGGTTATAAGTGTTATAGAGTACAGAGAGGAGGTGGCAATTTGAGAAGAGACCGTGTTAATCAGTCCTTTTGAAGCCCAAGAATCTAAGGAAGTGTAGAGGACTATCCAGCAGTAACTATGGTCCATCTGACATTTGCGTGAGTCCCACCAGTACAGCTGTGTCCATTCCTCTAGCCACATCCTGCCACTCAGCTGTAGGCAGCAGGCTCTGGTCAGAACAGCACAGCCTGGACTACAGCAGTCTCCCAAACAGCAGCTTCCCCACTGCTGCCCCAGATGGCGGCAATTTCTAGGAATGTTATCAGGTCATGGTCAGTGCTTTTCTACAAACTACACTTCCGCATTCTCTTTCAAAACAAGTGATTTTTCACCTTGTGATAAACAGCATCTAATGCAGATTGGTGAGAAGGAATAGCTCCTTCTCATCCTTTAGGTCTCAGCTCAGTGTCACCTCCTCAGAGACCACCAGCCTAAATAGTACGTTAAATTTACATTAAAACTTACTTAAAAAATTTAACAGCCATCACATCAAGACATACGATTGCCATCAGCCAAAAAAATTGTCAAAATTCACAAACTTGAGTTGGGCAGTAAGCAATGTGCACAACAGTATGTGGAAGTTTTGGCTAGAAGGGTACCTCCTTTTACCCTCTGGCCTCCTGTCTTGCTTTTTCTTCATAGTACATTATTCCTATTGGAGTTTTATATTTGTCTCTCTTGGGTGTTCACTGCACAAGGGCACTTTGTCTTGTACACCGCTTGTGCCTAATGCCTGGCACATAACAAGTGCACAGTAAGTAGCTGCTGAATACCACTCAACTCAGCTGGTGCCTGGTGGTGGCTTACTTACCCAGTGGAAGTTACTCAAATACCATGGCAACATCTCTTCTTGCCCACTTCACTTGCTGTGCTCTCCCAGATGGCAGCAGCCCCTTACTACATACACCCTGGCTAAGACCTAAGCCCTCTTGCTAGAACCTCTCACCCCTCAACACACACCCACCTTGCTTCACCCCTTTCTTCCTATTCTAATAAATTTAACCCTCTGTTCTCCTTCTTAGATCTTTGCCTTCCTGTCCTTTGCCTTGAGACTTAAGAAGCCTTGGAGTCCTCACAAACGAGAGCATGTAGTACAAGCCTTGGAACCTTGGGAGTTGGGGGTCTCAGTTATAGACTTAATGCAAAGACTGGTTCCTGTGGATGCATGACTGCAGGCCAGGCAGCAGATAGTCTTAGAGCTCAGGTCTGAGTAAATTCGCCCAGTTACCACTTCCCCACCCCCAAGATCCCAGCTGAGAGCCAAAGCAGAGCCTGGATTTTGTCTGGTTGATAAGGGTGGGAAAGGCACAGAACCCACATTGGGGGTGACCAACTGTTCTGGTTTCAAAGCTCTACTGGCTGGGGCAGTGGCTCACGCCTGTAATCCCAGCACTTTGGGAGGCATAGGCGGGTGGATCACCTGAGGTCAGGAGTTTGAGACCAGCCTGGCTAATATGGTGAAACCCCATTTCTTCTAAAAATACAAAAAATTAGCCAGGTGTGGTGGCGTACACTTGTAATCCCAGCTACTTGGGAGGCTGAGGCAGGAGAATCGCTTGAACCTAGGAGGTAGAGGTTGCAGTGTGCCGAGATTGTGTCATTGCACTCCAGCTTGGGCAACAAGAATGAAACTCCACCTCAAAAAAAAAGAAGAAGAAGAAGAAGAAGAAGAAAGCAAGATCTGCTTCCTGGAAAACCTTCAAGTTCTAAGCAACCAGGTCAACTGGTCACCCTATATTGGAGCTGTGCCCAACCGTGGCCACACATTAACAAGCTGGTGAGTTTACTTAGTTTTGCCTCCATGTTTAACTACTTCAGGAACCCATCATACTTCCACCAACTCACTACTGTTACTTTAAAAATAAAAGCTCACACTGGTTAATACCGAAGATGCTAAATGAAAATATGCTATGTGCGGAATGGTGTCTGTTACCATTTGTTTTAAAAGGGCGAGGAGTATTGCTCCCAGAGAAACAATTTAATACACATCATCATGAAGGAAGACTAGAGCACAACCACCCTACACACAGCAGACTTGTTGATATGACTGTGAAAACATCCACAACCATTAGTAGTAACCACCTTAGACCAATAAGGCTGGAGGGGAAACTTTTTTTGTATTCATCTCTATTGCTTTACTACAAGCATGTATTTTATATTAATACGAGTAGAAAAGATCCATTTTTTAAAAAGAATGTGCACTCATACAGATTAGAGATGGGCATTGTTCATAGGGTCAAGTCCTCCGTATCAGAATTTGTTAACTGGCCATCAGGACACCAGACAAGAAAGTAAGTTGGTCTTGGCTTCTGGCTCCTCTCAGATTAGAAGGTAAGGGTCTTCAGAAGGAGGGGAAGATGGTCAGGTGATGACAGGCTAGCATGAGATTTCATTCATTACTACAACTGTCAGCCTAAAGAGCTGACTAGTTTCCAGTAGTCTTGTACAGAATCCCAGAAGTTTATAAAAGAGCCTAAAAAACTCAGGTCATTCAAGAAAACCCACAATTCAGTTGGGAATTCAGATAAAAAATGGAGGAATTATGCCACTTAGATGAATTTTTAAAAGTTAGGGATGGGGTGCTCCACTCCATATATACTTTCTGGTTTTCCTTTAGTATTTGTTAATGCGGGTCCACTGTGAAAATTCTTTTATCTTCAAGAGCAATTGTTAGGCTGTGGTGGTTCAGCTGAACCTCACCTAACTCCCCTTCAAACTCTGGCTCAAATACATGCCCTTGAGACACAAAGGTCAGTCCATGAACTCTTTTTTTTTTTTTTTTTTTTTTGAGACGAGTCTCGCTGTGTCACCCAGGCTGGAGTGCAGTGGCGCGATCTCAGCTCACTGCAACCTCCACCTCCCGGGTTCAAGCAATTCTCTGCCTCAGCCTCCCGAGTGGCTGGGATTACAGGTGCCCACCACCACACCTGGCTAATTTTTTTTTTTTTTTTTTTTTGTATTTTTAGTAGAGGCAGGGTTTCACCATCTTGGCCAGGCTGGTCTTGAACTCCTGACCTTGTGATCCACCCGCCTCAGCCTCCCAAAGTGCTGGGATTACAGGCGTGAGCCACTGTGCCCGGCAGTCCATGAACTCTTGAGAATGCTGTAACCAGGCTACCTGACTTGGGCCAACACTCAAAAGGCCCAGCATGCAAGCCTTCCTCACCACACACTCCCCAAAGGGCCCATCACACACCTAGCTTCCTGAATGGGGCTAAGCGACACATCTAAACCCTAAAGCTGTGTAGGCTATTGCCCACCCTTCAAACACCACTAATAAGAATTTCAGCAAAGGCAAGAGAAACCTAATGCTTCCTGAAAATCAGGAACTCTGCGATCAGAATGCCTGAATAGCAGAACCTTCTCTGCTCTTCTCAACAGAGTTGAGAAAACTCAATAATTCATGTAACATGCTTGGCACATGGAAATGCTCAGTGCTAGACAATATTCACTATAAGCTAATTCTGTCATTTCAAAGATTGAACATTCAGTAGCTACTACTGTCCTAAGTCATTCTGAATTCAACTCAACCCTGCACAGCAATTATTTCAGCACTGAGTGCACTGGAAACCCAAGCTGGTTCAGGATATGTCAGCTATTGCCTTTTCAAGACTGCAACGTCAAATTGATGTATTTCAGAAGCCATGAATCACTTACTCTATACTCTTTTAACATACCAAATGCTGTAGGCCATCTGCCACTCAGGTAGATAGCAGAAATGTCCAACTGCTGCCAAAAGGTGGTTTAAGCAAATACATTTTGGAAATCCAAAAGATGTCTACTCATATTCCCAGCCCTACTTTAAAAATCCTGGCTTCTCATTTCTAGAGTATGGTTATTTTTCCTAGGATCTGTGGTGAAACTAGAAAAACCCAAAGACCAACAAAGCTATCACAATACCCTAAAGAAATCCAGAGCCAAGACTAAAATTAAGGGCAAAACCTGGTGCGGTGGCAACAGGCCAAGAGGCCATACCAGGTCGGACATCACCTGGATCCTTCCAGAGGCCATGAGAGCCATACTGCCATCCCAAAAATCTTGACCCATATTTAAATTGCCTACATCCCTTTACCCTACAACCAGTTCCAGTGCAGCTCTGAGGAGGAGCAGTGGGCTAAGCCTTGGGTTTGTCTTTGCATCCTAATTTTAGTCATAGATCAATGAAAAGATGAAAATTAAAATGGTAGTTTTATACATTTCAACCAAGGTAGAGATGAATGTGGTTTTGGAAAACAAAGGATGTTCAAGACCAAATACATTATACAGTTTCTCCTCCCGCTCCTCTGCCTGCTGCATGCAATACATACTCAAGACCTTCACTGCAAAGGGACTTACATTGCAAGTTGGACTCAACAGCAGGAGTACATTCTACAGATTTTACATCTGGTATATTTCACCACACCATGTAACCTACTTCCTGATATGTTTGGATATACCTGACCTTAAAGCTCCCCTTTGACCAGGCCTGCCAAACCCAATTACTAGCTCTTGCTCCTATCCCCAGGTTCCAATGCCATACTCAGAGCAGTTCTAGAACTGCAAAAAGCCTAATGATTAGTCTCCTTGCAGATCAGAAGGTATGCTAAGCCTTGAGGTAGAGGCACTCAACAGCTTTGGGCATTTCTAATAGCTTTAATTAGACATTCCATTGTGGTCTTCCATAGTGTTCTATGGAGCAAGCACTCTTAACTTCCTATCACGATTCTGGCCTTTGACTTCCACCATCAGTAACCTTGCTTGCTGGTGGCTACAGCCTACCACTGCACTAAGAAAGAACAGCTAAATTATTTCTTGGAAGAAAGCTTTTAAAAATATATTTTTTCGAGACAAGAGTCTCGCAGTCTGGAGTGCAATGGCGCGATCTCGGCTCACTGCAACCTCTGCTTCCCGGTTTCAAGCGATTTAGTCTCAGCCTCCCAACTAGCTGGTACTACAGGTAAGTGCCATCACACCCAGCTAGTTGTTGTATTTTTAGTGGAGACAGGATTTCACCATGTTGGCCAGGCTCATCTTCAACTCCAGGCTCAAGTGATCCACCCACCTCGGACTCCCAAAGTGATAGGATTACAGGCGGGAGCCACTGTGCCCAGCAGGAAGAACACATTAAAGTCCTTCCCACTAACACCACTGAATGGTTGAGAAGATTGTACACCATGGCTGAGGCTATCTCAAAATAGATTCCGAAGGGACCCAAGTAGTAAAATAAGAGCAGTGGTTTGCAGCATTAGCAGCATCGTACGCAGAGTAGACAAAATCCTGGCTACTTCTCACAAGCCTGTTGAGGATACAAACTAGTCATCCCTCAGTAATCTTGGGAGACTGGATCCAGGACACCTCCCTTGGATAGTCAAGTCTGGAAGTCAGTCCCCTTTACCAGTGGGTTCTGCATTCAAGAATACTGCATTTTTTGGCCAGGCGCGGTGGCTCATGCCTGTAATCCCAGCACTTTGGGAGGCTGAGGCAGGTGGATCGCCTGAGGTTGGGAGTTTCATACCAGCCTGGCCAACATGGTGAAACTGTCTCTACTAAAAATACAAAATTAGCTGGGCGTAGTGAGCCGCGCCTGTAATCCCAGCTACTTGGGAAGTTGAGGCAGGAGACTTGCTTGAACTCGGGAGGCACAGGTTGCAGTGAGCCAAGATCGTGCCACTGCACCCCAACCCGGGTGACACAGAGAGACTCCGTCTTAGGGGGAAAAAAAAAGAACACTGCATTTTCAATCCCAGATTGGTTGACTCCATTGACTCATTTGATGCAAACTCTGTGGATACTGATGGCTGGCTATACTTTAAACTATGGATTACTCATAATACCTAAACAATGAAATTGCTATGTAAATAGTTATACTGTGTTTTTTTTTTTTTAGACGGAGTCTTGCTCTGTTGCCCAGGCTGAAGTGCAGTGGCTCTATCTTGGCTCACTGCAACCTCCACCTCCCAGATTCAAGTGATTCTCCTGCCTCAGCCTCCTGAGTAGCTGGGATTACAGGCACATGCCACCATGCCCAGCTAATTCTTATATTTTTAGTAGAGACGGGGTTTCACCATGTTGGCCAGGCTGGCCTTGAACTCCTGACCTCCGGTGATCCCCCCCCACCCCTGCCTCCGCCTCCTAAAGTGCCGGGATTATGGGCGTGAGCCACGGCTCCTGGCCACTGTATTGGTTTTTATTGGTTCCTTTTCCCAAAAATATTTTCAGTCCATGGTTGGCTGAATTCTCAGATGTGGAACCCTTGACTATGGAGGGCCGACTGTACTTAATTAAATTCAACCTCAGACATGAGGGTTTGTGCTTTTCCTTAAAAAACAAAAAAGTGTGACTTTTTCCAGCATTCACTCATTAGCTATAATTATTTCCTCTTTCACTCTTGGGAATGAGGAATTCTGGTCCAGGCATGACAGCAAATACAAAACAAACTGGGGTCTGTTGCCTATATCACTTACTTGGTTACCACTGATCTTTGTATGTTCAACTTTTAAACAATTCAAACACAGTCCACATTTTTCTTTCCTCAAATTTATATACCAGCTGATAAAAATACATTTCAATCTATTTACAGGACAGCACTGCCTACAAGCCAACAATGCTGTGTTAGCAACATCCCATTTTTTTCTAGACAGTAGTACTTGTGCAATTAAATATATATAATAAAAAGTAGAAATAAAATGTACTTATATTCCTAAAACATAAAGCTTTAACTGTAATTGGAAAAAATATAGAAATCACCAGGCATGCCCAAAATAATACATCTACAACCTTCATAAGGCTATTTGCTAAAACAGATGTATACTTGTGAAGGGAAAAAAATCTAAATTAAAAAAGTTTATGAAGACTAGAAATATGTCAAAACAATGTGTGAGGACGAAGGCTTTAATGCAAAATAGCTTTAGCTCACAGAACCAAAATCCATCTGAAAACAAACAAGCCTATTACCAAACTATAGGTTACTAAACTATAGGCCCATTTCTAAGAACACATTTATGGTTGGAAGCAAAGGAATATTTATACTAAACAGGTAAAAGTCACCACTGAAACAGAGAGTCGCACGGTACATTTTAATTCCTTATTAACATCCATGAACCACCACCATGTATCCCAATTTTCTTAAGTATGTACTTAGGAAACAGCAGTGAGGTGTTTTTGTTTTTTGAGATGGAGTTTTGCTCTTTTTGCCCAGGCTGGAGTGCAATGGCACGATCTCGGCTCACTGTAACCTCCTCCTCCTGAGTTCAAGTGATTCTCCTGCCTCAGCCTCCCAAGTAGCTGGGATTACAGGCTCCTGCCACCACACCGGTCAGTTTTGTATTTTTAGAGATGGGGTTTCACCATGCTGGCCAGGCTGGTCTCGATCTCCTGACCTCAGGTGATCCACCCACCCCGGCCTCCCCAAGTGCTGGGATTACAGGCGTGAGCCACCGCGCCTGGCTGTTTTTAACCCTAGATGTAAATTAGAATCACTTGGGAAACTTAAAAATGTATGCCTGGGCCCTCCTCCAGCAATTTAAATCAGAATCTCTGTAGGCATCAAAGCTGGAAACCACAGAAATAACTATCCTTTTCCTGAGCTAAGTCCTTCTTGAAACTAATCTAATATTGACAAACTTCTATTTAAGAAATACCTACTACAACCAACAAATGTTTAATATGCAGCAAATGAAAAAATCATGTCTAGGATACTCAACCCAAGACATGAGCACATCATGTACAAATTCATTGTAAACTTACAAAATAAGTTTCAAAATTTCTGCAAGCCCTCACTATGCAAACTCAGAATCTTCTTTATTTTTGAGACAGGGTCTGGCTCTGTCACCCAGACTGGAGTACAGTGGCACAATCTCAGCCCACTGCAACCTCCGTCTCGGGCTCAGGCGATCCTCTCACCTCAGCCTCCCAAGTAGCTGGGACTATGGTATGCCACCAAGCCCGGCTGATTTTTATATTTTTTGTAGAGATGGGGTTTTGCCATGTTGGCCAGGCTGCTCTTCAACTCCTGACCTCAAGGGATCCACCCACCCTGGTCTCCCAAAGTGTTGGGATTACAGGCATGAGCCACCGTGCCAGGCCTGTTCTTAGGGAAAGCTTTTTAGGTTTATTAATGAAAATCCTAATGTTACTAATTGAGACATCAGTTAACACCCAACTTAGTGATTCCCATCCAACCATAATTATGTATTTTTCAAGAAAATACATAATTTACTAACACATTTTCCTTACCATAGCCATTTTCAAAAGAAGGTAGGGTACTAACACTTTCCAGTTTAGATGGCCAAAGCCCAGTCAGTCTCTATAATTAAACAATTATTTTAAACCCTAGTTATGCTAAAACCAAGCTATTCTTATCACAAGTCCCATTCTGCTAACCACAAAATTTAGAGAATTTGTACCTGGAAGATACCACCACGTGTCAATTACAATATACGTATTCCTTGGTCAATTCTGATATCACAGGACCGGAAAAAATAGCTGCTTGGTGTCTAGATTGTTTGGGTATTAAAACCACTGCACATGGATAAGCTATTTGTTCAGTCGGAGAGAAAGGGCATAGAGTGACAGAGCAACAAAAAGACACACAGAGAATGTATTTCTTGTGAAAGAAAAGAATGAAATGAAATGTAGAAACCCTAATGGCCTTTTGCTTTGGAAAATTAACTCCACAAGCCACTAAAAATACTATCAATTAGATCAGAAAAGACATTCGGTATGTATGTGTTCCTCAAGCATTTTAGAAAGGGGATATGCTATAACTTCCCTGTTGGTTCCAGATTCAACACAGCACAAAGCAAGAAAACTTTTATTTGCTACACTCACAAGTATGATTAAGTGTTCCTGTTTACTCTGGTAGGTTAAAATATCAAATATTAGTTCCCACAGAAGAACTTTTTTTTAAACATCTAATCCTATTCGAAGGATAAAAGGGGAAAAACTCATTAAATGTTGAACACTGCCACTTTAAGTACCATTTTTGTCTTCGGGTGAACGTACATAAGACTAAATCATGATCCAACAATAGTTTTCTATTTGGTTTCACTAGTATCACTCAAAGAACTTGACACAGGCTAATGCTTTAACACTTTCTTATCTGAGACAAATTTAACTCTAAGAACATATGACTCAACAATGTACAAAGATTTAAGAATTTGCCAATCTGTCAATCATTTTAAAGAGTCCATATAATATACACATAGCAGTATAATATTCATAACCAGAAACTGCACTAAGTAAACACATCATTTAGTTTAAGCTCTACCTGAAAAACATGCTGTTTTATTAAAACAAAACCCAAAGACTTAAATCTCAAGTTATATGGTTTTACAATTAAGTCTTACTGAAGCAGCACAGATTTCCTTTCTTACAAACAAGTTAATATGCAGGAAGAACCCACAAAGTGCACACCAACAATGTGACAAATTGTAATATGTGAAATACAAATAAATCCTGAAGTTAATCTGAAGAATGTCAAGGAGTTACCAGAGAGGTTATGTAGTGCCCTTGATTTTTATTTTACCTACAAGTCTACAAATTCTAAAATTTACTCAATTGATTTAACTTTTTTAATAAACAGCACCAGTCTTGCCCATTGATACAATTAAAATTTGACCTTCTCAGTTCTTAGTTCACAAGTTTATTATGAAAAACACTGCAGTGCTCTTGTGCAGTCACATCGTCTTACAGGAAGGGGAAAAAACAGTTCTGTTCAAAACAACTCACCAGGTTCTGACAATAACAAAGAACAACATGGGGCTGAGATTGAGTAGGGAATAAACTGAGTGCAGACAAATCATATAATTAAATTAAACGGTATCCCTGAAAATAAAAAGAACGATTTCAAAACTCACAAGTAGAAGGGAGGCCTTGGTACTTATTTTTAAAAATGTTCATTAAGCTCCAATGATTGTTTGCTGCTATCCTTATCTACAGTCATGCTGAGTAAAGCTATAGCTAAATGGAAGTTAAATTGTATTCACGAGGTGTTAATGTTTACATCTTATTATCTGCAGTCTCTCAGAGAAAGCAAAAGTAACTACAAATAGCGCTATGCCAGAAACTGGTTTCTTGACCAACAATGTCGCTTCAGCATGCAATGAACTGGTTCATTCTAAAGTGGTCACGGCTGTTGATGACAAGAGGCTTTGTATTTTTATATGGCACATCTTTTGGTCCATGTGAAAACAAGTTTTTTGAATGTTAACTATTTTCTGACACTTTGGAGTTACTGTTGCTCTTCCCATTTCCATTAGGTCGATATATGGTTCATGGCAATACTGTACAAGTTTAAAATTTCATTACAGGAAGTAGTCTGGGGTACGACGAGTAACATGTGGCTCGCCTCTACGAGGTGCTGGGTCAAACTGCAAGCTGAAAAACAAGACAGATTCATGGTTTATGTTCCACGACCTCCATGTAGTGACAATGAAAATCAAGAACATGAGTCTTCCAAACTTTACACTTCCTATTCAATTTTGGCTTGTCTTAATGTAACAGAACCTTAATGATAATGGTCTGTTAACTGTACTCCCCTTGAAAGAGTCAAGGCAACTTCAGCCACAGAGACTATGCTTTTATAAAAACATGGTTTTTACCTTGACTGAAATTTCAAACAAAACAAAACATGGTTGGCCGGGCGCAGTGGCTCACGCCTGTAATCCCAGCACTTTGGGAGGCTGAGGCGGGCAGATCACGAGGTCAGGAGATCAAGACCATCCTGGCTAACACGGTGAAACCCCATATCTACTAAAAAAATACAAAAAAATTAGCCGGGCGTGGTGGCGGACGCCTGTAATCCCAGCTACTCGGGAGGCTGAGGCAGGAGAATGGTGTGAACCCGGGAGGCAGAGCTTGCAGTGAGCCAAGATCGCACCACTGCACTCCAGCCTGGGTGACAGAGTGAGACTCCGTCTCAAAAAACAAACAAACAAACAACAAAAAAACACAAAACATGGTTTTAAAAGTGAAAAACCTAGTAATTCATACGAAGATCTATATATAATAAGTTCCTGTTGGTGTGTTTCAATGTAGATCCATTAAAAAAAAAAAAAACTTAAAAATAAAAGTTGGAATCTGACATAGCATAATCCCTTAATAAACACTTTTTTGAGACGAAGTCTCGCTCTGTTGCCCAGGCTGGAGCACAGTGGCGCGATCTTGGCTCACTGCAACCTCTGCCTCCCGGATTCACGCCATTCTCCTGCCTCAGCCTCCTGAGTAGCTGGGATTACAGGCAGGCGCCACCACACTGGGCTAATTTTTGTATTTTTAGTAGAGAAGGGGTTTCACCATGTTGGTCAGGCTTGTCTCGAACTCCTGATCTCAGGTGATCCACCCGAGCCTTCCAAAGTACTGGGATTACAGGCGTGAGCCACCGCACCTGGCCCCCTTAAACTCTTAAACCTCACATTTAAACTATGTATTCAGGCTGGGCACTCTATCTTATACTTGTAACCCCAACACTCTAGGAGGCCAAGGTGAAAGGATCACTTCAGCCTAGGAGTTCGAGACAAGACTGGGCAATATAGTGACACCCTCTCTCTCAAAATAAATAAACCAAAACCCTACATATTCAGTAATGCAAGAAAATGTTCAGGTAGAATTACTTACAAAGAGTATTTTAGAGTATCGTCAAGTTCCATGATTGCAGCTTGGTTACCACAACGATAACAATAGTTTGGAGCACTGAAAATCGTTACTACATTCCGGTCATGGCACCAGTTATATCCCTGCAAGGAAAAGGAGACAAAAATCTTACTTTACTCCCTCAATTCAACTAAATGTTACTTCACTCAAGAGAGAAAAAAATCTCTACTCATTCCCACCCCTGCCAAAGGGGCTTAAGAAATGTTAATGCTTTTTTTCTGGATGACTTAATAATCTCCTGTACTTTATACAACCTGTAAGGTACACATGTATTTATTTTCCCCCTAATTACAAAACTTGTTTTTTTTTTAGTACTTAAAAAAAAAAAAAGGCTTTAACAAACAGCAGCAACCACCAAAGAATGAAATGCTTCTCATGTATCTGCCTTGCTGTAAATGACAGTGTCTCATTAGCCTATTCTCTTGCAGTGGCCTTAAAACATGATTTAAGAATAAGTATTTAAGTGGCCATTCCCTAGAGAAGTAGATACTTAATCCTGGAGACCAGAACCAGTACCAATTTTGTCAGTCACAGGTAAAGGCCTGTAAGTTGTTCACTGCCCAGGAACAAATGCAATATGCCTCTAGGATCTCCAGCCTCATTTCCTCAAAGTCCATCCACCTGAATGCATGAGCTACTTTTGTTACTTTTTGTTTAGTATTGTTCACAAATTTCTTTACCTTTAGCAAAGTCAGATTTTATTGATAACCACAGAGTTGTACTAGTATTAATCTAATTAGGACCTTATTTTAAAAATATTCTAATCAGTGTGCCATGTCAAGAACCTTTGCCTCTTTCCCTTCTTTCAAATCACCTGTAATCCTAGCATCCAAAGGACCACTTAAAAAACATTTTCGTGTATTTCTTTCCAGTCTCTCCTACATACATACGTTAAATATATGAAATAACATTGGAATCATAAAATATCATACACACACACCAACTCCCTATATCTTACTTTCCCACTCTTAAATCTCAAGTACTTCCTAGTCATTCAGATTTCTCTGAAAACATGTTAATGGATTCATTGTAATCAAAAGCTTGAGCTTTTAATTCTAGTAGTGTGCATCTACTGAAAAGGCTCAGGCTATAATGATAAACTCATCAGAAGGAATAGATGGAATTTCTCACAAATGTCATTAATTTAAAACTCCCTAATATCTTCTTTCCTTAAGTTTACTAAAAAAAACAAGTCATATTTCAGAGAACACAGCATACCTCCATCACTAGCTGGTGAGCTCTAGACACCAACGTGAGGCCATTGGCATGATTAAATGTCTCAGAAATATCTTGCCCAAAGGTGTAACCAGCTCCTCGAGGAGATATACCCCAACCACCACGGTCATCTGGATCTGACCACAGCAAGTCACACATTGGACCCTAAAAAATAACTTCAAGTTATAAAATGCCTTTTACAAACATGGTTAACACATTATTTGAGTAATTCATCAGAAGCAGCACCCTAAGCCACCCTTTTTGAGTGATGTTTGTGGACAATGCTAATAGACTGTGCAGTTGAAGTCAAACATCTGCATCAAATAAGATGTATTTTCCAGCAGACTTTATGAGACACAGCTGACATCCATGGGACCCAGCAGCAACATGCCCTAATTAATCTGCCTATATTATGCAAATTTCAGAGTCTAAGACAGACAACCCAGGTCCTAATAAGCCCAGCTTCAAAGCTGTTGTGATCTTGGCAGGTTTCTTAATGTCAGCTTCTTTTGAACAACAGGGCAGACAAGAGTGCTCACACCTCAAGTTGTTTTTGAGAATTATATGAGAGAATACATCTAATGAACTTACAATTAAACTTCTCCACTCCCTAATAAGTTTTCTGAAAGAATTTTATCAAATAAAAGTCATACCTCATGGGGAACTTCTTGTAGGCGATCAAGTGCTCTGATATGATCCAGTGTATCTATAGATGGCGAGAGACCACCATGTAGACAGAAGATCTGAAAAGAGTGGTTTAAAAGGTTAACCTCACCTAAAAAATTTGTAAACATTCTTGGCTGGGCACAGTGGCTCATGCCTGTAACCCCAGCACTTTGGGAAGCTGAGGCAGGAGGGCTGCTTGAGGCCAGGAGTTTGAGACCAACCTGAGCAACAGAGCAAGACCCTGTGTCTCTACAAAAATTTTAAAAAATGAGCTGGGCACCCCCATCACTTGGCCCCTCTGGTGTTTCTGTGCTCTACCTGAATGAGACTTGACTTTGCAGGGTTCATCTTTGCTCCAGCCCACTCTGAACTATTGAGTACACTCCTGTTCTTCCTAATAGACCATCGCTGTCACAACCAGACTCCACTTCAAACAGCTCCTTTGAGAAAACTTCTTGGATATCACTCCTGCCCTTTGCCAGAGACTAGTATCTTCATACTCATAAAATTTTATTGTAAGTTCTTTTGTGTGCACATCTACCTAGGCCAATAATTAGCTCCTTACATCTCCCAGACTTGTCCAAAACAGTCTGAGAGGGTAAATGGGCTACATCACCCACCCCTGTGATCCCACCATACAGTTCAGTGCCTGATATAAAGAATAATGCACTTAAAAAAGTTGGACACATTTGTCAAATTAAATTTTTTTAAGTTTGAATGAATGCTATGAATATCTATTAAAAAATATCCCCAAAGGGGTGTTAAGAGTGGAAAGAGTCATGGGCACCTGAACACTAAAGAAAGCAGATTCTCTGAAATAATCAGCAATGAATTTTAGATCCACATACCTGCCCATCCACCAAGGCAGTGAGAGGAAGATAGTCAAAAAGATCTGTAAAATATTTCCAAACATTTGCATTTCCATATTTTCTTAAACATTCATCATAGAAACCATAAACTTGTGTGATCTGTCTGCTCTCATGATTCCCTCGAAGAATGGTGATGCGTTCACGGTAACGAACCTAAAACAATAAAATGCAAAACATAAACAACTAGCTCTTTCAAAAACCAATGAAAATTCAAGAAACTTTCTATAGAAAAAAATGCAGTTACAATTTTGTTGAAAAAACAGCACACATCCTCATATCATACTGAACCAAAACCACAGCTCTACAAAATTTTTAAATGCCCATGGGGTGTTTGCCCACCTCATCTCAACTAAAATCAAACTCCCTCTACCACCAACTTTATACCAAACATAAATCAATGGGCTATAAAACCCCATAAATTACGGTTCAGTAATTTTTCACAAATTTATAGTTATGCAACAATCACCACAATCCAGTTTTAGAACCTTTCCATTATCCCAAAAAGATCCCTCCTGCAGTCACTCTCCACTCCCACTCCAGTTCCTGGCAACCACTGATTTACTTTCTGTCTTGAGTTTGTCTTTTCTAGAAATGTCATATAAATGGAATACAAAATGTAGTCTTTTGGCTAAATATCACTTAGAATATTTTTGAGGCTCACCCATGTTCTGGCATAGATCAGTGGTTTGTTCCTTTTCATAGTTGCACAGTCCTTCACTGTATGGCTATACCATTTTTTGTTTCTCTATTCACAGTTAAGATGAACTGGCAATTATGTTACTGAGGTTTTTGGCTACTATGAATAATGTTGCTATAATCATATACATGGAAGTTTTTCTGTGGACATATGCTTTCATTTCTTTTAGGAAGATTCCTAAGAATATAATTGTTGGATCACCTGGTAACGTTTAACTTTTTGAGAAACAGTCAAAACTGTTTTTCAAAGTAGCTAGACCATGTTATATTCCCACCAGCAATGCATGAAGAGTTTAATCTCCGGTATTAACCAACACTTGGTATTATCAACCTTACTGATTACAGCCATTCTAATAGATGTGAAGTAGTACCTCAGTTACTTTAATTTGCATTTCCCTGATTACAATTGATATCAAGCATCTTTTCATGTGCTCACTGACCACTCATGTATCATCTTCTTGGGTAAAATATCTATTCAAATATTTTGCCCATTTTACAATTATCTGTCTTGTTATTGAGCTGTAAAAGTTTTTTTTTTTTAATATCTGAATACAAGTACTTTTTTTCTGGTGTCATCTTTTGAAAAAACAATCTTAATTTTGATAAAGTCCAATTTTTCAATTTTTTATGGATTGTGCTTTTGTTATATCTAAGAATCTTTAACCTGACAAAGATTTTCTGATTTATTCTAGAAGTTTTGTAGCTTTAGCTCTTACATTTAGTTCTATGATACATTCTGATCCATTTGCTTCAGCACCATTTACTGAAAGAAACATCCGTTCCCCCGGTATTCTTTTGCTAAGGCTGCCACAACAAAGCATCAGAGAATAGGTGGCTTAAACAACAGAAATTTACTTCCTCACTGTTCCAAAGGCAGAAGTCCAAGATCAAGGTGTCAGCACAGTTGGTTTCTTCTGATGGCCTCTCTCCTTGATTTATGGATGCTCATCTTCTCCATCTGTCTTATCTTCTCCCCATCTGTGTCCTAATCTCTAATAAGGATACCACTTACGCTGGATTAGGGTCCAACCATGTGACCCCACTTTACCTTAATTACCTGTCCAAATACAGTCACATTCTGAGGTGCTGTGGGTTAGGACTTAGACAAATGAATTTTGGGGGCTACAATTCAGCCCATTAACCTCCATGAGTAAGTTTTTTTCCCCTCAGATAGGGTCTCACTCTGTCGCCCAGGCTCAAATGCAGTGGAGTAGCTCACCGCAGCCTCAAATTCCTAGGCTCAAGCAATCCTCCCACCTCAGCCTCCAGAGTGGCTAGGACTACAGCACATGTCACCATGTCTGGCTAAAATTGTTTTCTGAAGAGATGGGGTCTCACTAGGTTGCCCAGGCTGCTTGCACACTCTTAAAGGTAGCACATTCATTCCTCTTTGAGCACTGGGATTCATCCTGGGTTTTTAGCACAGGTTAGCTCTTTTCATAGTATTTGGAGTCACCGCAGAAACCTTCCACCATCTAGTCCAACTCCTTCATTTTACAGATGCAGAAAATAACGATCTCCAAAAATATTTCGTAGGACTTTACACAATTCAGATATTAATCAAGAAAATTCAGCTCACGCTAAAACCACATCTCACTGCTTCTCTAATATTAGGAAAGTCTGTGACAGCCATTTATCATTTTGAATATTCTTTAATAATAAAAATCAGTCTGTTGCCTAGGGGGAAAAAAAATCTCCCCAAGATTTTTGGGTAAAGGTAAAGTCAAACAATTTATTTAAAGGGAAAGGCGGAAGCCTGCCACCCTTTACCTAACAGCTCTTTACCATCTTTTGCTTCATGTTCAGATCATCATCGGTACACTTTGCAAAGCTACAACTGGCATGTAATGCATGTAATTTTGTAACTTGCTTTTTTCGGTTATCATTTCTACCATTCTAGATTTTTGTTTTTTAAAGACACAGGGGTCTTGCTCTGTCACACGGCTGGAGTGCAGTGGTGCATCATGGCTCACTGTAGCCTTGACCTCCCAGGTTCAAGTGATCCTCCCACCTCAGCTTCCTGAGTAGCTGAGACTACAAGCATGCACCACTGCACCTGGCTATTTTTTTTAACTTTTTGTAGAGATGGGGTTTATGTTGACTAGGCTGTTCTTAAACTCCTGGACTCAAGTGATCCTTCCCGCCTTCCCCAGCCTCCCAAAGTGTTGAGATAACAGGCGTGAACCAGTGCACCCAGCCTATTCTAGATTATTACTGTCATGGTTAATGGCTGGAAACTATTCAACTGAGCTAAACCATATGTACATACATAATGTATGTAATGTACATAATATTCTGTTAAATATTTACAGCAAATGTTTTCTTGAATTTCTCAGAAAAATTCTTTTTTTTCTTGAACTTCTTCCTCGATATTTTTTTTTTTTTTTTGAGACAGGGTCTCACTGTTCCCCAAGCTAGAGTGTAGGGTGGCAAGATCAAGTCTCATTGCAGCCACAACCTCCTGGGCTCAAGCAACTCTACCCACCTCAGCCTGAGTAGCTGGGACTACAGGCCTGTGCCACCACACTCGGTTAATTATTATTATTTTTTTGTAGACAAGGTCTCACTATGTTGCCCAGGCTGGTCACAAACTCTTGGACTCAAGCAATATGCCCACTTTGTCCTGTCCTCCCAAAGTGCTGGGATTATAGCCACGAGCCACCGTGACCAGCTGATTTAAACATTTTGACATTTGGTATGTTTATATATTTATAATACTTCAAAAGTATCTAAAAACACAAATCTAATTATATTACCTCTCCATACCCCAATTTACTGAACTAAAATATCTATTTGACCAGCCCTCTAACATTTTTCTTTTCCTTTTTTTTTTTTTTTTTTGAGACAGTCTCGCTGTGTTGTCCAGGCTGGCGTGCAGTGGCGCAATCTCAGCTCACTGCAACCTCCGCCTCCCAGGTTCAAGCAATTCTCCTGCCTCAGGCTCCAGAGTAGCTGGGATTACAGGCACCCGCCACCACCCCCGGCTAGTTTTTTGTACTTTTAGTAGAGATGGGGCTTCACCATGTTCTCCAGGCTGGTCTCGAACTCCTGACCTCAGGTGATCTGCCTACCTCAGCGTCCCAAAGTGCTGGGATTACAGGCATAAGCCATCACGCCCAGTCTATTTTTTCAAACAATCTGACTGAGGCATTCATTCTCCTCCTTTTGTTTTGATTCTGTACCATCCCCTTACTCAGAACACAGACGCCTATGATTTTTAAGTCCAAAACCTGAACATATGCATTCCTAAATGTGGAATTTTGTTTTAACATTCAGATAGAGAAAATAATTGGGGGAAAAAAAACTTTCAAGAGGACTGTCTTACCCATTTCAACATGCCCCAACATAAAATTGAAATTACCTTAAGAGCTACAAGCAGTGTAACTGTTTCAACTGAATAATATCCTCTGTCAACATAATCTCCCATAAACAAGTAATTTGTATCTGGTGATTTGCCACCAATTCTAAACAGTTCCATGAGATCATGAAATTGCCCATGCACATCTCCACAGACAGTAACTGGACATCGAACCTCTTGCACGTTGGATTCTTTTGTCAGGATTTCTTTAGCCTACAGATGGGAGACAAAAATAAGGCAATACATTTGGCATTAAACAATATTAACAAAGATTTGTTTACTTACACTTAATGTAGCTTAAGGGGCAGACTCAGTCTAAGATAAAATTGCAGGCATTTATGATCCCATTAAAATAAGTGAGATATGATTATAATCCATTAGCTATATCACCCTGTTACCTAGGGAAAAAATATGCATTCCTATCATCAATACCAGGAGTTTTTTAAAAACCTATCAAATAGCCATCTAATTAAATACTAATTGTTAGCTGTCACATAAAACCAATGAAAATGGAACAGGACATTCAGATATCTACTTCCTTACCTTCAGAGTTCTAACTACAATGCAGCACTCAAAGATTCTTTTTTTTTCTTTTTTTGAGACAGGGTCTCATTTTGTCACCCAGGCTGGAGTGCAGTAGTATGATCATAGCTCACTGTAGCCTGGATCTTCTTGGCTCAGGAATCTTCCCACCTCAGTAGTGGGGACCACAGGCACACGCCACCATGGCTGGCTAATTTTCACAAACTTTTTTGTAGAGACGGGGTCTCACGTGATCCTCCAGCCTCATCCTCCCAAGGGCTGGGATTACATGCATAAGCCACCTCACCTCAGCCCTGTTTGACTTTTTAAAAACATGTTTTTGGCCAAGCACTGTGGCTCATACCTGTGAGAAAATCATTTGCTCAACCATCTGAGTGACCACTATGTACCAGCCCCATGGTAGCAACTGGACATATAGTGGTGAACAAGATGGCTCATTCCCACTACCGTAGAGGGGAGAAGGACCACAAACAAGTAACCAAGCCAAAAGTACACTGTGTTAAGTGTCACAAAGGAAAGGGAGAGGGAAACTGGGAGAGACCACTTTACATAAGATACCAAAACAAATTACCAGAGAATTGTTGCTAATGAGCCATGACAACCACAGATGACAAGGACTGGGTTCAAAGCATTGGTATGCAATCTTAGCTGCACATTAAAAATCCCAATGCCCAGCCAGGCGCGGTGGCTCACACCTGTAATCCCAGCACTTTGGGAGGCCAAGGCGGGCCGATCACTTGAGGTCAGGAGTTTGAGGCCAGCCTGGCCATCATGGCGAAACCCCGTCTCCACTAAAAATAAAAAAAACTAGCTAGGCATGGTGGTGCATGACTGTAGTACCAGCTACTTGGGAGGCTGAGGCAGGAGAATTGCTTAAACTTGGGAGGTGGAGGTCGCCGTGAGCCAAGATCGCATCACTGCACTCCAGCCTGGGTGACAGACCAAGACTCTGTCTCAAAACAAAAACAAAAACAAAAACACCAATGCCCATTCCTTCCCCTAATAAAGTCAGAATTTTGGAGAGTGGAATCAAGCCATCAATAATTTTTAAGCACCCCCACCCCTCCTTTTCCCAGTGTGCAACCAAGTTTAAGAACCACTGCACTTTGGGACGCTAAGGCGGGTGGATGGCTTGACCCTAGGAGTTCCAGACCAGCCTGGAGTACAGTGGCATGACCTCGGCTCACTATAACCTCCACCTCCCAGGTTCAAACGATCCTCCTGCCTCAGTCTCCATGAACAATTGCGACCACAGGTGTGCACCACTATGCCTATTTTGCACTTTTTGTAGAGGTGAGGTTTCACCATGTTGTCCAGGCTGGCCTCAAACTCCTGAGCTTAAATGATTTGCCCACCTCTGCCTCCCAAAGTGCTGAATTACAGGCGTTAGCCACTATACTGGCCTGAGATACCTATTAAGAAATATGTACAACCCATTATTATCAAATCCTACTTCATTTTGAAATTTTTCTCTGCAGGGTAATTCCAACTTCCCATTTACTATCACTAAAAAACACAAATTCACTAGGCTTATTCCATTACCAAGTCTGTCTGGCATTAATACCACATCTAGTGTTTTTTTAACACCTATCATATATTAATGAAAATAACTAAATGAAATAAGTCCTACACTGAGAAGAAACTTGCAAAAGTTATTCAGAAGTTTTAAAAGGGCATGACATAAGCAAACAGATGGTTATATACCATGTAAATCTTGCCATGATGTAATTTTCACATTTAAAGCTATCAGAAGTTAAATGTTAATATACTTCTGTGAATATCTGTTTATCTGCAAAGCTATTCTCTGTATTAATAATAAAAAGTTGACTTTCAGGACTGCCTGAAGTTCCTTACTACAACTGACTCAAATTTTCTATTCAAATCATGAAGGAAAATTAAGTCTAAATGCTATTTCTTGCTTTTATTTCAATTTAGGCAAATCACACTGATAAACAGTGTTATCTATTTTTTAAACTATACAAATTAGTAATACATTCTTGTAAAAAATTTCGGCACAGATAAAATGAAATGTTCCCTTTGAGCACCCTACACAATCCCACCCCCTTTGGGCAAAGTTACCAATAAAATTTTGATGTACAGATGCTCCTCAATTTGTAACACAGCTGCATCCAGATAATCCTATCGTAAATATAATCGAGTCAACAGTGTGTTTTCAGCTTACAATGTTTTCAAGTTATGATACATTTATCTGGATGTAGTCCCATCATAAACTGAGGGGTATATTGAATATCTATCATTTTCACACCATCATTAAGTCGAAAAATTGGGGACTGTCTGTATATCCTTTAAAACTTTGTTTACAAAGTTTACACACATGCTGTATGTCTACAGAAACAATAGTTTTCCTTTGCATTTTTAAACTAGAAACAATATTGTTCAGCAGCCTGCTTTTCTAACAATATATAATAATACATAACATTTATTGAGACAGCTGGTTATTTTCTCATAGTGGAGGCAGAGTATTCCCCTGACCAATTACAATGGCAGAGGGGTGTGAAACTACAGCAATATATATCCTCGTATTTTCTCCTCTGTATACATATGCAGGCACATTTCCTGAGAGAAGATACTATGAAGTGAACTTAACTAGTGTATCTAGTAGTTTGGTTTTTAAATGTTGACATTATCAAATTGTCCTTTAAAATAAAAAGAACAGTTAACTCTTAAGTGAAATTTCTAACTTGTGAATCTAGAAAAGCCAACCAGAGCTCTTTCTTCCCTTCCTACCAAACTTCACAGACCAGAACAAATATAATTAAATACTGGCGATAACAGTGGTATACAGTAGAAGCAACCATCCCTCAGACCGGAGAAAGAAAAAAAAAAAAAATCACCCAATCAACTATTAAGTAGATCTTAACAAAAATGCAACCTTGGAAAGAACCAGTTTTAAGCATGATTTTGGTTGTTTTGTTGTTGTTGTTGTTGTTTTGGTCTCAACTTACCAGCTCTCAGATAGTTACAACAATAAAACAGACTACACCAGAACAGTAGAACAATAAAAGCTACAGATGTTCATATAAAAGATCATTTTGGGCTGGGTGCAGTGGCTCACGCCTGTAATCCCAAATCCCAATACTTTGCGAGGCTGAGGTGAGTGGATCACTTGAGGTCAGGAGCTCCAGACCAGCCTGGCCAACATGGTAAAACCCCGCCTCTACTAAAAACACAAAACAGCTGGGTGTTGTGGTGTAGGCCCGTAATCTCAGCTACTTGGGAAGCTGAGGCATGAGAATAGCTTGAACCTGGGAGGCGGAGGTTGCAGTGAGCCAAGATCGCTCCACTGCACTACAGCCAGAGTGACAGAGCAAGACTCTGTCCAAAAAAAAAAGATCATTTTGGCGAGTGCAGCAGCTCATGCCTGTAATCCCAACACTTTGGAAGGTAAAAGCGGGAGGATGCTCAGGAGTTCAGAGACCAGCCTGGGCAACAACATATTGAGACCCCTCTCTATAGAAAATAAAATAAAAAATTAGCCATCTGTGGTGGCACACACCTGCAGTTTTAGGTACCCAAAAGGCTGAGCTAGGAGAATCGCTTGAGCCCAGAAGTTCAAGGATGCAGTCAGCCATGATCACTTGACCCCAGGAGGGTCAAGGATGCAGTGAGCCGTGATCATACCACTGCACTCCAGCCTGGTAGACAGCCATCTCAAAAAAAAAAAAACTAAAAATAAAATAAAGATAAGCTGTGCTATCACAAGGACTTAGGCCTTATAAATCCTGAAAGCACCTAATAAGAGCGGCTTTATGGATCACCTCCAGAGCCTCCAGACCTTTAGCGACCATCATTTTCAAAGATGGTTATACAATCTCAACTGTCTAGTTTAATACTCAAAGTAAATGGTAGAACCAGACTTTTAAGTAACTTAATTTTGACATTTGAGGTTTTTTATTTTTAATAACCACCTTTTTACTCTGGCATTTTGACTTCTGTAAAGTCTCATATCACCTGAATTAAGAACTGAAAGACAAGCAAAAGCAAAACACACATACCAAACCTTTTGCTTCCCCTAAAACATTTTTCCAGTACCTCAAATTTCTTAGCTAATATGGTCAACATCTGGGGAAAAAATTAAGATAAAGTTTTTAAAAGAATGTAATTAGGGCCGAGCACAGTGGCTCATGCCTGTAATCCCAGCACTTTGGGAGGCCAAGGCAGGCGGATCATTTGAGGTCAAGAGCTTGAGACCAGCCTGACCAACATAGTGAAACCCCAGCTCTACTAAAAAGCCAGGAATGGTGGCACACACTTGTAATCCTAGCTACTCAGGAGGCTGAGGCAGGGGCATCACTTGAACCCAATGGGCCAAGATCATGTCACTGCACTACAGCCTAGGTGACAAAGCGAGACTCCATCTCAAAAAAGAAAAAAAAGAATGTAATTAGTACCACACTGGTTTTGATTTATCAGAACCCTTCTGAAATTCAGTCAAATGGTATAGACTGAAATGAATGAATTTCAAGCAAACAAAAATTTGGTATAAACTTCCAAGAACAAGGTTAAAACTAGAATGAGGCTATTCTCTTAGTAAGACCTTATCACAAGTAACTGTGGGAAGTTAACATCTCATACTGTCCTAGAATCCAAAAATTTGCAGATTAACTTGAAGAAAAGCAATCTTTGAGGATACTTTTTAAAATCTTTTTTTTTTTGAGACAAGGTCTTGCTCTGTTGTCCAGGCTGCAGTGCGGCACCATCACGGCTCACTGCAGCCTTGATCTCCCAAGCTCAAGTAATCCTCCCACCTTAGTCTCCCGAGTAGCTGGGACTGCAGGCATGCACCACTGAGGACACTATCTTATTACCAATGTCCTCTCAGCATTCTGGTTTGGATTCAGAAATCCCACAACCTTATTTCCAACCCACTATAAAATAATCAGCTATAAGATAAATGACTCACAGACTCAACATTCTTGAATACAGGCCATCATAACCACTGTAGTAACATGAAATTACAAACAAAGCAGGCTTAAACTAAAGCTCATAAATCATCCATGCTGTTTTTCATGGAAGACATTTTTTTTTTTTTTTTGAGACAGAGTTTCGCTCTTGTTGCGCGGGCTGGAGTGCAATGGCGCGATCTCGGTTCGCTGCAACCTCCGCCTCCTAGGTTCAAGTCATTCTCCTGCCTCAGCCTCTTGAGTAGCTGGGATTACAGATGCAAACCACTCCCAGCTAACTTTTTTTTTTTTTTTTTTTTTTTAGTACAGACAGGATTTCACCATCTTGCCCAGGCTGGTCTCGAACTCCTGACCTCAGGTGATCCACCCGCCTTGGCCTCCCAAAGGCTGGGATTACAGGCATAAGCCACTGCGCCCAGTGGAAGACAATTTTTAAAAGTACATGAACCAACAACAGATTCACTAACCACTTATTATTTTTGGCTGAGCGCAGTGGCTCACGCCTGTAATCCTAGCACTATGGGACGCCAAGGCAGATGAATCGCTTGAGGTCGGGAGTTCGAATCCAGCCTGGCCAACATGGTGAAACCCCATCTGTACTAAAAATACAAAAAAATTAGCCAGGCGTGGTGGCAGGCGCCTGTAATCCCAGCTACTTGGGAGGCTGAGGTAGGAGAATCACTTGAACCTGGGAGGCGAGGTTGCAGTGAGCGGAGACCGCACCACTGCACTCCAGCCTGAGTGACAGTGAGACTCCATCTCAAAAATAGTAATAGTAATTTCCTTAAGAGCACACAATAACTACAGGCATGCCTCATTTTACTGTGCTTCTCTTTATTGCACTTTGCATATGTTGCATTTTTTTAATCAATCAAAGCTTCATGGCAACCGTGTGTGGAGCAAGTCTATCAGCACCATTTTCCCACCAGCATGTGCTCACTTCTTGTCTCTTTGTCACATCTTGGTACTTCTAAAATTATTTCAAACTTTTTCATTACTATTGTATCTGTTATGGTGATATGTGATCAGTGATCTTTGATGTTACTATTGTAATTGCTGTGGGGCACTACCAACCGTGCCCATAAGACAATGAACTTAATAAATGTCGTATATATTCTTACTGCTGCTGACTGGCCATTCTGTCTCTCCCTCTCCTTGGGCCTCCCTATCCCCTGAGACACAATATTGAAATTAGGCCAATTAATAACCCTACAATGGCCTCCAAATGTTCAAGTGAAAGGAAGAGTTGCACATCTCTCACTTTAAATGAAAAGTTAGAAATTATTAAACTTAGGAGAGGGCATATGGAAACTCGAGACAGGCCTAAAGGTAGGCTTCTTGCACCAAACTGCTAAGGTATAAATGCAAAGGAAAAGTTCTTTAAGGAAATTAGAAATGCTACTTCAGTGAACACACAAATAGTAAGTAAGCCAAACAGTCTTATTGCTGATACAGACAAAGTTTTAGTGGTCTGGATAGATCAAATCAGCCACAACATTCGCTTAAAAGCCAAAGCCTAATTCAGAGGTAGGTCCTAATTCTTCAATTCTATAAAGGCTAATAGAGGTGAGGAAGCTGCAGAAGTTAAGCTTAAAGCTAGCAGACTGGTTCATGAGATTTAAGAACCCATTTCCATAACATAAAAGGGCAAGATAAGGCATCAAGTACCGATATAAAAACTACAACAAGTTTCCCAGATGATCTACCTAAGATAAGTGATGAAGGTGGCTGCACTAAACAACAGGTTTTCAATGTAGACGAAATAGCCTTCTAGTGGAAGAAGATGCCACCTAGGACTTTACTAGCTAGAGAAGTCAATGCCTGCCCTCAAACCCTCAACGGACAGGCTGACTCTTGTTAGAGGCTAATGTAGCTGGTGACTTTCAGTTGAAGCCAAGGCTCATTCACCATTCTGAAAGCATTTAAGCCATTCTTTAGCACTTAAGAATTATGCTAAATCTACTATGCCTGTGCTCTAGAAATGGAACAACAAAGCCTGGATGACAGCACATCTGCTTACAGCATGGTATACTGAATATTTTAAGTGCATTATTGAGACCTATTGCTCAGAAAAAAAAAAAAGATTCCTTTCAAAATATTACTGCTCAGCCTGGGCAACATACCAAAACCCCATCTCTACAAAAAAATTAAAATATTAGCTGGGCATAGTGGTACACACCTGTAGTACCAGCTACTTGGAAGGCTGTGGCAGGAGGACTGCTTGAGCTCAGGAGTTCAAGATCAGCCTGGGCAATGTGGCGAGACCCTGTCTCTACGAAAAATAAAAATTAGCTAGGCATGGTGGTGCACTCTGTGGTCCCAGCTGCTAGGGAGGCTGAGGCAGAAGAATCACTTGAGCCCAGGAGTTCAAGGTTCCAGTGAACTATGATGATGTCACTGTACTTCAGCCTGGGCAACAACACCATCTCAAAATAAATAAATAAAAGCACAAAATGATTACAACCATGTCACAATTCTTTGCATTAAAAAAAGGCTGAAAAGCCCAGGCACAGTGGCTCACGCCTGTAATTCTATCACTTTGGGAGCCAAAGCAGGTGGATGACTTTAGGTCAAGAGTTTGGGACCAGCCTGGCCAACACGGTAAAACCCCATCTCTACTAAAAATACAAAAATCAGCCAGGTAAGATGGCACAGGCCTGTAATCCCAGCTACTTGGGAGGCTGTGGCATGAGAATTATTGGAACCCAGGAGGCAGAGGTTGCAGTGAGCTGAGATCGTGCCACTGCACTCCAGCCTATGCAACACAGTAAGACTCTCTCTCAAAACAAACTAACAAAAAAAGGCTAAAAAAAAAATAAAAGGTTAAGATTTCACTGAAAGCTTTAAGATATATAACTATCTTATTCTTACCAACCAGAACTCTTCTCATTTCTATTACCTTTCAGTTTTTACCCACACAGACCTCTTACTTATAATTGACTGGCATCTCATTTTGTGTCCTAAAGTTTCATACTAACTCGTTTCTACATTATAGTGATTTTTTAAAACTACATAATGCCCTTCTAAATAGACCTATACGTGTACAGTATTATTGCTCATTTGAATTATTTCCTTTCAAAAAGCTTTAATTGTGGGATTACGGGGCAAAATAGCATTAACTTTTTTTGTTTCATGTAAAACTCAATTATGCCAATTTGTTATACAATAATAAATGAAAGAATATACTCATTCTCAGCTATTTCAGATATACAATGTGGTATCACTAATTTAATTGGCATTTTTCATTTCTGAGTACAAACTTTTTATTCCATGTTTATTTACCATCAGTTATTTCTCCTCTTATACAAGTTGTCCATGAATATTTTTGAACATCTGATCATTAAGAGCTAGACGATGTTCTTAAGTATTTGTATAAACTATTTTAAACTGTTATTTTAAGTAACTTTTTGGCATTTTGTTTCTCTTATTTTTTAAATATATAGCCAGAAATTTTCTATGCCCATTTTTGCGTTGTAATTTTTCTCCTACAATTATTAAGAAAAGTTATCACGTCTTGCCATTTTCTAAGAGTTTTTCATTTTAAAATCTATACTTTAATCCTAAGATTACACGACAACTACTCAAGCTTCTTTTTATATCAGCATCTTAAACTTGCATCGTTAACATTATGACATTAACTTTAAATGTTTAATAATGACCTTGAAGTATTTTGGAATCCTGCATCCAAGAAAAAAAAAAATCAATCAATTGGGACCTAGGGCTTGAGAAGTGTCTAATATTTATTTACTTTTTTTTTTTTTTTTGAGACAAGTTCTTGCTCTGTTCCCCAGGCTTCGAGTGCTGTAGCATGATCACAGCTCATTGCAGTCTAGATCTCCTGGACCCAAGCAATCCTCTTGCCTCAGCCTCACAGAGTAGCTAGAACTACAGGTGTGCCACCACACCCAACTAATTTATTTTTAAAAATTATGTGTAGGGCTGGGTGCAGTGGCTCACGCCTGTAGTCCCAGCACTTCGGGAGGCCGAGGCAGGTGGATCACTTGAGGTCAGGAGTTCAAGACCAGCCTGGCCAAAGTGGTGAAACCCCATCTCTACCAAAAAAAAAAATACAAAAATATTCTGGGCATGGTAGCCCTCGCCTGTGGTCCCAGCTACTCAGGAGGCTGAGGCAGGAGAATCGCTTGAACCCAGGAGGTGGAGGTTGCAGTGAGCCAAGATCATGCCACTGCACTCCAGCCTGGGTGACAGAGCAAAACTCCATCTCAAAAAATAAAAATAAAAATAAAAAAGTAAAAATTTTGTTGTAGAGACAGGGTCTCACTATGCTGCCTAGGCTGGTCTTGAACTCCCGGGCTCAAGATATCCTCCCGCCCTGGCCTCCCAATCTGCTGGGATTATAGGTGTAAGTCACCAGGCCTAGCCTCCAATTCTTTAAAAGCCGGTCACCAATGTTTAATGTATACAGTAACTCCTAAGCAGACTCTCATTCCCTTCACCATTGAAAACAGGTAACATTTCCTGAACAAATGCTATCTCAGAGAAAAGATGAGACTGAGACAATAACCCTTATTCTTCAAGTCTTAGGACTTGGGTACTCCAACGAAATCAGATTATGCCATTCAACAGCAAGGCCATCTGAGAGCAGCAAGTGGCTCTGATGGACAACACAGTACTCTTGCCACTACACTCCAGGGAAAACACCCAAGCACTATTTTTAAGATAATTTCATCAGATGTCCAGCAAAATATTTTCTTAGTCTCAAAAACAGTTAATCACATAACAGTACCAACTCTGGCACTAAAGTATACCAAGAAATAACTTGCTTCAAAATACTAGTTCCAATATTTGGGGTTAATATTCATTTTTGTTGTTAGCTACATGAAAGGGATCATGATGTAACTAAAAGCATTTTCCTAAAGGTATATTACAAGTGGTTTCGGGTGGGCACGGTGGATCATGCCTGTAATCCCAGCACTTCGGGAGGCCAGGGTGGGTGGATCGCTTGAGGTCAGGAGTTTGAGACCAGCCTGGGCAACATGGCGAAACACCCCCTCCCCTACTAAAAATACAAAAATTAGCTGGGCATGGTGGTGCATGCCTGTAATGCCAGCTACTCAGGAGGCTGAAGCTGGAGAATCACTTGAACCCATGAGGCGGAGGTTGCAGTGGGCTGAGATTGTGCCACTGCATTCCAGCCTGGGCAACAGAGTGAGACTGCCTCAAAAAAAAAAAAAAAAAAAAAAAGTGGTTTCCTTCAAAAGAAGGTAGTCAAACACCGAAGAACCCCAAGGTCTATACTGAGGAAAAAGTGTTTGGATTAATCACAGATCAATGATTTATACTTAACTAAAGAAACCTGTTTTTTGTTTTGTAGAAACGGTGGTCTCACTACATTGCCCAAGCTGGTCTCAAACTCCTAGTCTCCAGTGAGCTTCCAGCCTCCGCCTCCCAAAGCACCAGGATTGTAGGTATGAGCCACCATGCCTAGACAGAAATCAAGTTTCTGTATCATCAATTCTGCCCTTGATGAAAAACGTCAATGCTGGCCTAACCTGTCTTCTCGGTAACATCAAACTCAAAATCAGACACAAATAACCTCTTTACAATCTTAGTGCTAATAATGGTACTATTTGACAAAGGAATCTCCATTTTTGAAAGTAATTTTACTACTAAAAGTCTGATTATTGGCCGGGCAAAGTGGCTCACGCCTGTAATCCCAGCACTTTGGGAGGCCAAGGCAGGCAGATCACCTGAGATCGGGAGTTTGAGGACCAGCCTGACCAACACAGAGAAACCCCATCTCTAATAATACAAAAATTAGCTGGGTGTGGTGGCGCATGCCTGTAATCCCAGCTACCCGGGAGGCTGGGGCAGGAGAATTGCTTGAATCTGGAAGGTGGAGGTGGCAGTGAGCCAAGACCGTGCCACTGCACTCCAGCCTGGGCAACAAGAGCGAAACTCCCTTCTCAAAAAAAGAAAAAAAAAAGAAGTCTGATTATTAATTCTAATGTTCACTGTAACTCTAGTTCAAGTAAATTTAACATTTCACATCCTTACCATATAGTTAGACAGTTCTACCAATATAAAGACATAGAAGAAACACTGGAAAAAATGCAATTAATTTTTGAATTTTATTTTTCAATTTAAGAACTGAAATCATTTGAAAATTCTTAATAAGTAAAATTACTAAATTCACAGGCAAAAAAAATTTTTTCAATATCCCAAGAGAATTTCATTTTGTCTCATACTGTTTTTATGTCAAGATGTACGGTTGGTTTGATATGTCATTTTGATAATTGTGCAAAAAAATCCAAGGTTTGTGATAAGTTAGTGTACAGGGCTAGAGTTTGAGGCGTGGGGTGATACATGATGTAGAACATATTACTAGCCCTGGAAGCAAATGAGTTTTGAGTTAATTTCCTTCAACTATCAAACCATTCTTCATACTAATCATGTGTTGCTTAATCGCAGGGATACATCAAATTATTTAGTTGTTGTGTGAACATCACAGAGTGGTCTTACACAAATCTAGATAGTATAGACTACTACGAACCTAAGCTATTGGATAGCCTATTGCTCCTAGGCTACAAACTTGTACAGCATTTACTGTACTGAATGCTGTAGGCAACTGTTAACACAATGTTAAGTATTTGTATAACTAAACATAAACAATATAAAGTGTTACACTATGACATTACAAGGTCACCAGGTGATAGCAATTTTTCAGCTCCATTATAATTTCATAAGACCACCATCACATGCAGTCCACCACTGACCAAAATGTCATTATGTGGTGCATGACTACTTGTCTTTCATTAACTACACTGAACAGATACCACTAATATTTCACGAAACATTTCAATCTTCTTTGATTAAAATCAGTATGGTTATATTTTAAAAGTTTAACCCTCCAGGTAATATTCTAGTAACTAGTATTTTCTGTTTGGCTCTAAGGCTTAGGACCTAAATAAAAGAAAAATGTTGGGAATGAGGGATAATTCTAAAAGTGTAATAAAAGAAAATATAAAATTTGTGAGTTTTCCCATCTGTTTCTGCAATATCACCTTTGCCTCTGACCAAAAGGAAAGATCCTTAAAGCCCTATGTCTCATATGCACAATAGACTAAACTCAACCTTTACCAACTAACCTACATATGTGAATGAATTAAACACTCCCAATCATTCCTGCATAGAAAAAGAAGTTTTAATCTACCACACAACTGAGAAATGCTGCTATATGTCTACTTATTTAAAAATTGTCACAATAATACATCATGAACAAGATTCAACCACTCTGGGTCTCAGTTTCCTCCCTCATCTGTGTAAGATGAATTAGTCTAGATGGTTGTTTGTTTCTTTTTTTTCTTTTCTTTTAAGATGGAGTCTTGCTGTCGCTTAGGCTGGAGTGCAGGGGCACGATCTCGGCTCACTGCAACCTCTGCCTCCTGGGTTCAAGCAATTCTCCTGCCTCAGCCTCCCGAGCAGCTGGGACTACAGGCGCCCACCACCATGCCTGGCTAAATTTTTTGTATTTTTAGTAGAGACGGGGTTTCACCGTGCTAGCCAGGATGGGCTCCATCTCCTGACCTCGTGATCCACCCACCTCAGCCTCCCAAAGTGCTGGGATTCCAGGCGTGAGCCACTGTGCCCCGCCAGCCTAGATGGTCTTTAAGGTTGATTCCATTACTAGAATTCTACCCCATCCTAAAGCATGTCTTAAGCCTATTTTATTAAGTAAAGCCAGCCAAAAGAAATAGATAGTGGGCATTATTGCTTATTTACAGATTAGCGGCAGAAAAATAAGTTACTTGATCACCACCGGCACAAGCATTCTAAAACATTCCCTATCTAGAATTAACTATAAAGTCAATCTCCTGACTAATCCAAAACTGTGCTATTAATTAGAGCAAAACCAAACTAAGAAATCCTTATACACGAGAATAAGGTAGTGCTTTTTAGACAAAGCTCAATAGTGACAATAATGCATACAATCAAGGTTTATTAAATACTGGTTCCAAAATCAAATGTACACTGTCACACGACAGCATCAATGACACTCCATAACCTCTGTGAACTACATTTTGCAGGCCTTTGACCAGGTAAACACATGCTACTGCTTGTCTCCCATTCTACTCCTTGTCCCCATCTAGGACAAAGGTTTGCAACCTTCCAGCCTCAACACCAGCAGGGTAAAAATCCCCATCTGTAGTAGCAACTAAATGACTAAACTAAGGCAGAAGTGGCAACACAGGGTGCAAGAGGGACTGGCCAACTGGTCACATTTGGTTTAAAAAATACCCAGATTCAGATATACACGTATCTGTGTCACTGCCTTGTTCATCCATTCTAAACCACAATCCACAACAGACCAATAAACAGGCAATAATACTGCAATGTGAAGAAGTTAAGCAGTTAGCTGGGCACAGTGGCTCACACCTGTAATCCCAGCACTTTGGGAGGCTGAGGTGGGCGGATCACTTGAGGTCAGCAGTTCAAGACCAGCCTGGCCAACATGATGAAACCCTGTCTCTACTAAAAATAAAAAAATTAGCTAGGCATGGTGGCACATGCCTGTAATCCCAGCTACTCAGGAGGCTGAGGCAGGAGAACCGCTTGAACCTGGGAGACAAAGGTTGCAGTGAGCCAAGATCCTGCAACTGTACTCTGGCCTGGGCAACAGAGCGAGGCTCCGTATCAAAAAAAAAAAAAAAGCAGTTAATCTCAGGTTGTTCTTTACCATTCTTTCAAACCCCACCTCTCAGCCATTTACTGACAATAGACACCTCTCCCTTCTTCAGCCTGGTCTACCACTTCTGCCCCAGAAGCCAAAAGAAAATCTATTTAAAACAAAAACAGGTCTGGTGCCAGTGGCTCATGCCTGTAATCCTAGCACTTTGGGAGGCTGAGATGGGTGGATCACTTGACGTAAGGAGTTCAAGACCAGCCTAGCCAACATGGTGAAACCCTGTCTCTACTAAAAATACAAAAATTAGCTGGGTGTGGTGGCACACACCTATAATCCCAACTATTTGGGAGGCTGAGGCAGGAGAACTGCTTGAACTTGGGAGGCAGAGGGTGCAGTGAGCCGAGATCACACCACTGCACTCCAGCCTGGGTGACTGTGAGACTCTATCTCAAAAAAAAAAAAAAAAAAAAAGCCCACAAAAACAAAAATCTTCCTCCTTCATGGTTCTCATCCAATTCAGATCTGCCTGTGTATGAGTGGAGGTTGACAGCTTTCTCAGGCAAGGATGATAATGAAGTAAGAGAAATGGGTCAAAGCAGAAAGAGTAAATAGTGTCTCCCTGTTACATATAGCTTTGCCTCTCTCCTCAGTACCCTGATAAAAGACCCCACCAAACCCAGTCTCTTAGTTTTCCTAACTTACCCCTTCCAAACTAAGCAAAGGCTATCTCAAAGGTAACTCTGACAAACCTGACTTACCATGAGATAGGGAACATATTTGCTGCCATAAAACAGGGCCACACCAGACTGGTAATACAAATGTTATCCCACATACTCCTGAAGGGTCCTTCATTCTTTCTACAGTACATGAGCTTCAACTTAGCCTTACAGCCAATTTTCTGAAAACATACAATTCTGGTCCCAGTGGAGAACGTAGGGAGGGTTGGGGAACCTGTGTTTCTGAATAGTGGGAATGTTCACCTTTTCTGTTTCCTCATGAAGTCAACTCCAAACTAACTGCATTACAGCTTCCTGCCTAGGAGACCATGAAACAAATACACACATGCATGACATTTGACTGCGGAAGCCAAGAGGATGAAAAGAGGCTTTTTTGGGGCAGGGGGGCCGGGGGGAATGGGGTCTCCCTCTGTTGCCCAGGCTGGAGTGCAGTGGCACAATCTTGGTTCACTGCAACCTCCGCCTCCCAGGTTCAAGCAATTCTCCTGCCTCAGCCTCCCCAGTAGCTGAGACTACAGGTGTGTGCCACCACGCCCGGCTAATTTTTTGTATTTTTAAGTAGAGACGGGGCTTCACCGTGTTAGCCAGGATTGGTCTTGGTCTCCTGACCTCGTGATCCACCTGCCGTGGCCTTCCAAAGTGCTGGGATTACAGGCGTGTGAGCCACCTTGCCCTGCTGAAAAGAGGCATTTTATAAGTTGCAATAAACAATATAAAAAGTCAGTTATACTTTATTAGAATACTTTAGAGCTCAGTCTCTGGATCATGATTTATACTAAGAATACAAGGGAAATTATCTAGGGTTTTCATCTCACCAATCTCATTTGAGGGGCAAATGTTGTCAGCTACATCCAAAACTGAATAATAATTACTCTTTCCAAGACAAAGCGGGACAACAGTATGTAACATGAATAGGAAGCTTTCAAGCAATGAAAATAAAAATAATGTTTTGGCCAGGCACACTGGCTCAAGCCTGTAATCCCAGCACTTTGGGAGGCTGAGGTGGGTGGATCACTGAAGGTCAGGAGTTCGAGACTAGCCTGGCCAACATGGTGAAATCCCATCTCTACTAAAAATACAAAACAGCTGGGCATGGTGGTGGGTACCTGTAATCCCAGCTACTAGGGAGACTGACGCAGGAGAACTGCTTGAACCTGGGAGGTGGAGGTTGCAGTGAGCCGAGATTGCGCCACTGCACTCCAGACTGGGCAAAAGAGTAAGACCTTATCTCAAAAAAAAAAAAAAGTTTTATTTTATGAAAGTGTTGACTTCCCAATTTGGCTTGGCCCCAATTTACCTACATCTTTCACTACTAACACTACCTCTGAAAAGAGAAGGGGATCTGTGAAGCAATACCAGAACATTAGGCTTAGAATCCACAAGCCTTGGCAATCTCACTTTTAGCCCCTTTAGTCAAGTCACTTTACCTTTCTGAGTCTTTGGGTTGCATCTGTAACTGAGAACAATAACTATCTTATAAAAGTATGATAAAAATAATGTTCTGTAACATGCTTCCCCCACCTGCTTCTCCTCAATATTCAAATCACTTCTAGAGAAATGAGCCAAACACCCTTTAAAATGAAACGTACACACATACTCACAGCAACATATTACCCAATTCATATAAGAATGTCATCTTGGTCAAATATTTTTCAGCTCATCTAATTAGAAGGAAGCAGTTTGTTTTTTCCATACTCACGTAACAAATGTTAAAACTAACATTTTAATGACTAATGACTGCACTTTATTTATAGTGCTTGCAGAGCAATGGAAAACAGCATACCTAGGTAAAGAACTTCTTTGAAAAAAAAAAAAAATCTGGCTATCAAACAACGTTCTCCACATGTTTGGTAAGCACAAAGCCAAGAATCATACCCAAGCTAAAACAAAGCTGAAGTCACATAATAAAAGATTGTTTACTGTAGTCAATGCAAAAGCAAGTTGATACTATTTACTCCTTTCAATCTGTAGATTGAAACATACCCGGCCAGTTATACTGATGTAATGCCGATTATAGAACTGAGCCTGAGGCAAAACTGCACACCAAATTATTAAACTATCAACAAATTATGATTCTCAAGATGACAAAGTATACTATACACTAACAACCTTGGCTTTTGTATAAATCTTAATCACATCTTAAAATTCTTTTTAGCTAGTCAGTAACATAAAAACCATGTTCACTCTTGTCTTTTATAAATGCATACTTAGATTCTCTCAGTTCTGAACATGTAACACTGTTAATTGTTGATGGGATAACAAAATAATGGCCTCAGGATTTTTTAGTAACAATGACCTCTTATGGTATACATCTATTTTTACTATTTAAATATTTCCCCTTCAAATCAGGCATTTAGGTGGGTAGAAGGAAGGCTTTTACATTATCATTCCTTCTTATGATTGAAGAAATTATCAACTATTAACAAGTATCTTTTTTCTCAAAAAATACTATTATTATACACTAATGAAAAAAATTAGCCCTCAAATTTTCAAAATTACTCTTTAGAAGGCAATCACACCAAAGAGCACATATGTAGCTTTCACCCAGAGATGCCACTGGCACACAAATATTAAGAGTGAAAGACAGCTTTTGTTTTACTAGAAAGACTTGTACAAAAAGTATCAGTTCATGGATTCTACATACCCAAAAAACTGTCTTCAAATTAATTTAGTTTGGAAGTTTAATATCATCCTGAAAGTTGAAATACTTACTTACCAGTTATAAACAGTATGAAGGTTGTATAATGATATCCACCAAAACGGATCCATTCCACAGAAACTTTTATATAACACCTACTCTCAAATATTATTTCCATCTTTTTTGGCACTCAGAACTAAAATTTGCGTAAGCAGCGCAAGCAATGGAGATTTACCTCACTACATCTTAGTTTTACAAAGATGTGGAAAGCAATATTAGATGCATCAGCTTCACCCACCCCACTCTAGCATCCAGTATTCTCTTATCTTCTACAACAGTTTCCAACACAAACCCTCTACTTCCATGCTCCATCTCCCACACCTTTTCATACCATGCTTTTCTTTCAAACTAGATTCATAGCTCCTCGACAATAAGCATACTTATTGTTCATTGCTTTTCATTTCCCTCAAGAGTATGCAATCTTAGATATTCAATAGATGTTCAATATTAAACACACTACTAATTTAAAACGGAATTGACTGTATAATCTCAGAACACATTTTAGTTTATAGACAGGAGAACAAGGACCAAGTGAAGTGGCTGTCCCAAAGTCTGTCACAATTACTCAAGTAAGAGCAGAAGGAGGACTCATGTCCAAATCTAACTCGCAGTCCAGTCTTCCAGTTACGTCATTACCTCCCTCCTTTCCACGTTTTCTTCAAAAGACTAGTCAACTGGCCAACTATTGACTTAAAAGTCTTTCATATAATGCACTGAATTCCAAAAATCGCTAAGATCATCATGTACAGTACCTAGAAATTAAGACCTGGCAATATACATTCATTTTTAAAGGCCAATTTTAAACCTTTAAAATAAATACCAACCTCATTTGACGTGAGAGGGTAAAGAAACAGGAGATTCAACACATCGCTACCATTGAAAGGCATCTCCAACAGATGATGTGCCACCTCATCCACTAGTAGTAGTTTTGTTCAGGCTTGGGAGAAACAAATCTAAATCTGACTTACTTAAATTCCAATTGTTCACAACATGGTTTCTAAAAAAGCCTGTCTTGGAAACATATACGTCAAACTCATGAACCTAATTTTCATATCAAACCAGAAACAAATCAGGATAATAGTTCTCCATTAATTCTTTTCACGAATACAAAATGCTAATATGATACTCCACTATTCTGTACTAAAGTGACATGCTGCAAAGTTAATTTTGAAAAGGGAAGTTAAAATGTTCACAGCAGAGATCAGCATTTTGTGTACTTTAGAAAACTGAGTTACAAGAATTTAAAAATACAACACAAAGCTAATAGCTAAATTAACTACCTGTTTCCCCAACCCCCAGGGGAAAACAAAAGGGAATTAGCTAATATAAAGTTTAGTGTTACTAAGTGGACTACAACATTCTATTTTCAGTGTATGTGAGACATTATTTAAACACTAAGCACAATGTCTGGAATACAATCTCAGTCGACAGTTATTATCACTACTACTACTTGCAGCCACAAAATACTATCAAGTAACTTTTGCAACAAAGATACAAAATTTACCGCTCTTCCATTTTATGTTGTTCATTTTAAAAATAAACGGCAAAATGCCAAGTGTGTTAAGCTTAGAGAAGGCTTTGAGTCAGCATATAAATCATATTCAACCGACACTTGATTTCCAATCCAAAAGCTCCTTATGTAGTATGACTCACCAAATTCCCGATTTCTTCCAACTATGAAAAATAAGTTACACTCCTCCCTTATAGCTACCACCATGACCTTCGTAAAAATTAGGTTAAGAGAATAATTTTAAAATTCTTAAAGACACCCCTTACCTTGATTTCTGGAGAAGATCGCTTGGTGAGTTTAATACAAACCACCAAGGGGGTACTAAAGCTGTGTGACCTTTAGATATGTTCTGGGATACGGCCTAACAAGACTGCCTTTGGGGGATCCTCTGGGCAGCTCTGGACCTAACTAGGCCTGGGTACCAGCGGAAAGACTCTTACTCAGCCCACCGTAGAGGCCCAGGCTCCATTCCCAAGCCGCAGAATCAAAGCCAGCTCACCCTCAAAACCGTCCCTGACGATGACCCACAGGGTCTCCGCTCCCCCTGCCACCTCGTCTGGCGCCAAGGCCGGCTGACTCAAAAGCCCAGGAGTCGAGTGAACGGCGCCATTTTAGGCGGCGGTGGCGGCGGCAACCAATCCCTGCGCGGGAGGCAGGCGGCGCCGGGTCGTTAGGAAGCCGCCGCCGGCCAGGATGGGCGCCGGTCTCGGAGACTCGGGGGGCCCGGACCGGCGGCCTCCGCCATGTTGCACCCTCCTCACGGCCGCCTTTTCCTCGGCGGGCTCGGCCCCGCGGCGGCTGTCCGCAGCCGTACTACAGCTCACCTTCTCGCAGAGGCTCTTGACCTGGGACTCGGACAGCTGCTTGCACTCGTTCAGCTGCTCGATCCACTGGTCCAGCTCCTTGGTGAACACCTTCTCATCCATGATGCCACCCGCCCCAGCCGGCTGCCGCTCCGCGCTGCTCCCGCGCCGCCGCCCGCACACGGGCCTACACGCACACGCCGCCGCCGGTTCCTCGTGTACTTCTGGCGGCTGTTGAGGCTGGCGCTGGCCCGCTGGCTCTCACCGCAGTACTCGGCCGTCGGCCGCTGCGCCTCCTCCTCCGCTCGCTGAGGCTCCAGAGCTCGGCTCTGTAATGGCGGCCGCCGGGCGTGGTGACGTCACGCCCGGCGTCAGGAGGCGGCGGGGAGCGGAGGGGAAAAGGGCCGGGGAGCAAGCTGCGCAACTGCAGAGCCCTCCCCGGGCGGCCGCACGACCGGAGTTGGGGCGCAAACTGGGGGTCAAAGCGCAGGCGCGACGTAGCCGGCTGGTAACTGAAGCGCCTTGACTTTTTGGGCGTGGCTCCCGGAGGGCGGGGTGGTGGGGGAAGGGAAGGATGGAGCTGGAGCATGCGCAGTGCGCACAGCGGCGAACCGGACTAAATCCTTAGCACTATGCCAGGAGAGGCGAGGGCTTGGGCCGCGCGCAGGCGCAGACCGGATGGAAGCCGGTGCTACTGGCAGCCTGTAACTGGTTCCCCTGGGAAGGCCGCTCTGGTGATGAACTCAGCTCCTCACCTGGGGCCTGGCAGTCCGATCACGGAAACGAGAATTGCGACCCCATGGCTCATCTGGGGTGCTGCGGCTCTGTAATCGTGTGGGTTTCCGTCATCTTTGGGGGCAGGAACGGGCAGCGAGTGGCCGCTTGGATTAACCACCCCCACCTCTGGGCGCGGCTGGCACCTTGTAATTAGGTCACTCGTAGGTGGAGGAGCGTGTACCTACCGGGGGAGTGCTGCGCAGTGCATCTGACTTCCGCGGCACACACCCGTCCCCGGACCTAGGTGTCTCGTCGGGCGCAATGGCGGGGGCGAGGCTTGGGCTTTTCTTTGGGCCTCGGACCGCGGCTCGCTTCCACGCGCCCCGCTCCTCGCCGGTGGTTGCTTTCCTCCAAGTTTAATTCTCTCTGGGAATGAGAGACCCTCAACCCCTGCGCGCCCTGGCCTACTTTCAAGAGGGGAAGCCCAGAGAAGATGGATGCACCTGTCCTGACCGCGTCTCGGTGGCGTGAGAAGCAGCTGTGATACGTGCTTAAAAGAGAGAGCTCGTATACCCTAGGATTGGACCTCTGTCTGGTTATGAATCGCTTTGGAGTTTGCGAAACGTTTTCACATTCCATTGTCCCTGCTTTTACATAAATATCTGGTTCCATAGAGCGCCAGCTATATGCCAGATCCGGAGGGGTCATCCAGACGGACCAGGGACCATGCCCTGGAGCTTGTATTCTCCCAACAGTACTGGCTGAAGATGGTTTGGGATAGGCAGAAGAGAGATCATAATGCCCCCAGGATTTGAAAGATATAGAAGCTTTCCAAAGAACATTTAACCATAAAGGGCAAGGCAAGAGCTGAACCTGATCGCCTGTCTTCCAGGAACCCCACCCTCAGTATCAGGCAACCCTTCCACATCCAAGTGCTCAGCGATGCTTGGGAGGAGAGTGCTCACTCTGCGGCTCTGAGGGCATCATCCCCACCAACAGGCTGAAGAAGGCACTGGAGGCCCCATCAGCCAATAGCAGGACTGAAAATCCTCCTTTATCCAAGACAACGTGTTTGGCAAGGCCGACTGGCTTGGCCTCCCTAGGCTGGAAATTGCAATTCTGCTTTCCCTTCACACCTCCCATTAGTGTGCACAAAAGAAAGTACCTTAGATCTACTCTTCTAGAAGTCTTATCACATACTTAATTTACCAGACTGGGAAAAAGACCCTTTAGCCCAAATTCTGTCCCTGTTTTGCAGTTAACATCCCCAAACAATAGAAGGGTAAGAGTTAAGACCAAGTGGAATGAATAAGGAAAAAATCATCACTTAGTGCCCGTGATTATAAAGCCATACCCAGTGTGCTGTCTAATCTTATTCTTTACCGTTGCCATGAACCTGTGTGAGAACTGTCTGATGGGGCAAGAAGCAGACAGGCACTCAGAAAAGAGAAGGGACTTGCCTAAGATAGTGGTCAGGATTTAAAACTGCACACTCCCAAGTACAAAGTCTCAGCCACAGTCATGCAGTTGACCTTCCAAGGTCTGACATATGGAACAGAATCAACATTATTTCTCTTTGCCTAGATTCTCTCTCTCTTTTTTTTTTTTTTTTTTTTTTTTTTGAGCCAGAGTCTCACTCTGTTGCCCAGGCTGGAGTGCAGTGGTGCAATCTCGATTCACTGCAAACTCTGCCTCCCAGGTTCAAGCAAATCTCCTGCCTCAGCCTCCCAAGTAGCTGGGATTACAGGCACCCGCCACCATGCCCGGGTAATTTTTATATTTTTAGTAGAGATGGATTTCGCCACGTTGGCCAGGCTGGTCTCAAACTCCTGACCTCAGGTGATCCGCCCGCTTCAGCCTCCCAAAGTGCTGGGATTACAGGTGTGAGCCACCGCACCCAGCCTGCCTAGATTCTCTTACCTGGAAAGGGTGTGGTGATGTTAGTTTGGTAGATGATGAAGTATTGAACACCCACTGTGTGCTAAAATTATGAGTTTTTCCAAAGTACTGTGAGCTCCTTGTTGGTAGCATTAATGTAGGTGTTATTTATTTTCTCTTGGTGCAGATTACTTGGCTCACCACCATCACAAAATGGAGGGAAGATATAATAATTATATGTACTTAAAACATCCTGCCAAATAATTAAATGCCATGACTTAACTTCTTAAGGAATGAATTCTAGGAAGCTCTTAGCATCAGACAGTGAAGTAAAGCATACATGATCATAAACAATACAGAAGTAAATTAATCAGGATATATTTTTCTTTAGAAGAAATTCAGAATGTGTATTCTGTAGAACAAAATATCTAATGGACATGAAAATGAAAATTCATTTTGACTTATCTGGTCTTGACTAATTTGACCTCACTGACTCAATTCTAGAGCTGAAGAATATTTGGAACAAAAAATTTAAAGCAAACCAAAAAGAATTGTCTTTTTAATTTATTGGCAAACACCAGAGAGTAAATAAAGCAAATATGCTTTGAGAAAGAATCTTTGCTCTGATGGCAAATTCAATATACAGCAAGTCTGAGTGTTGCCCATGATGTTTAAACATAGCTATAAATAAAAATCATCTGATGATGGGGGCGGGGTAGGAGGAGGATAACCTTGAGCAAATAGCTTTATAATAGGCACCCTACCCAAGATACAAAAATTGACATTAAACATGGAGTAGGAATGAGATATATCTTGTCAGCAATTCTCTTGGCATTAAGTTAGGTTTTTTTGTTGTTGTTCCTTCCAGTTCCCTGACTTCTAAACTTACTGAGACAGAAAGTAGACCAGTGTCAGAAACGACTCTGGAGTCAGATGGAACTGGGTTTGAATTCTGGTTCTGCAACCGCCTAGATGTGTGAACTTTGGCAAGTTACCTAACTTTTCTGAGTCTTGGTTTTCTCATCTATAAAGTGGGAATAATTATAATAGAAAAATAATAAGGTTATTCTGAGAATTAAATGAAATTATAAATAAATAAAACCAGGCTGGGCGCAGTGGCTCACTTCTGTAATCCCAGCACTTTGGGAGGCTGAGGCAGGTGGATCACCTGAGGTCAGGAGTTCGAGACCAGCCTGGCCAACCTGGCAAACCACCATCTCTACTAAAACTACAAAAAAATTAGCCAGGTGTGGTGGTGTGTGCCTGTAATCCCAGTTACCCAGGAGACTGAGACAAGAGAATAGCTTGAACCCGGGAGGCAGAGGCTGCAGTGAGCCAAGATCGCGCCACTGCACTCCAGCCTGGGCAAAAGAGCAGGACTCTGTCTCAAAAATAAATAAATAAATAACACCAAAATAGTATTAATTAATGTATAATAAGTGCTAGATGTTGTTATTTTATTATTATAATTTCTAAGTGGGCTTGGATTTTAAATACATAACCTCTAATGCCAGTTGGAGTCCTTCATATCTGCAGTGAAATACATAGTGGTGTTAGGAAACAGAAATAGAGGTATCAAAAATATGTAGGCCGGGCACAGTGGCCTGTAATCCCAGCACTTTGGGAGGCCGAGGCGGGTGGATTACTGAAGGTCAGGAGTTCGAGACTAGCCTGGCCAACATGGTGAAACCCCGTCTCTACTAAAAATACAAAAATTAGCCAGGCGTCCTGGTGGGTGCCTGTAATCCCAGCTACTCGGGAGGCTGAGGCAGGAGAATTGCTTGAACCTGGGAGGCAGAGGTTGCAGTGAGCCGAGATCACGTCACTGCACTTCAGCCTGGGTGACAGAGTGAGACTCTGTCTCAAAATAAATAAATAAAATAAAAACATCATGTAAACACAAAGCCATTGGATGAAGTGGGGATGAAGGAGGAAATTCAAGGAGAGGTAGAGATGGAATAAACAGAACAACTCCTCTCTTGCCTTGCCATCCATTTAGACTTGTTATATAGAGAAAAAGTTACTTAGGACTAAATCCAAGAATTAATACAATCGGTCTCATGCTCCTGTCAGCTCAGAATCTTATATCTGAAAAGGGTGCCATAGTTGAAAAGGATGACATGCTCTTTGTACCAAGGCCTTTTATGCCCCAGAAGCCCCAAAATGAAGTCCTGAGCAGTCAAAATCTTAGTGGCTTTGGCCATGGAAAGCCTGCCATGCTCTGGCCAACGACGCCTGCCCAGCTACCAGACGATTTCTGCACTCAGCTTACACAATGATGCCTGCAGCTCATTGGTATCTGTCTCTGTTCTTTGTAGTTTTCAGAAAAATTAAGTTTATATTCCCCTTTCACCTGGAATTAGAATTTTATAAATGTAGCCAAAATTTTGTGGCCAGGAACTTTGCCACAGATATACTGCCTTTTCCCCCAGCTTCTACAGTCCGGCTAAAGAAAAAAGAGAGAAATGACCATGTCCCCTGGTGATGCCCCTGATATCTGGATAGTATTCTCAGTTACAAAAGGAGACATTTTTCCATTACAGGAAAAAAAAACTCTGAAATGGAAGGCAAAGTTCATCACTCCAGAAGGCTGGGAAAACCTTAATACTGTCACCAAGTCTGTAGCTATGAAAAATCCTATCATACAAGTATGTTTGATATAGAATATTATTCATAAAATATTAAGTGTTAAAAATACCTTATAAAGGCCAGGCGCAGTGGCTCACGTCTGTAATCCCAGCACTTTGGGAGGCTGAGGCAGGAAGATCACGAGGTCAGGAGTTCGAGACCAGCCTGGCCAGCATGGTGAAACCCTGTCTCTACCAAAAATACAAAAAATTAGCCAGGCATGGTGGCGCGTACCTGTAGTCCCAGCTACTCAGGAGGCTGAAGCAGGAGAATTGCTTGAACCCAGCAGGCAGAGGTTGCAGTGAGCCGAGATCACACCACTGCACTCCAGCCTGGGTGACAGAGTGACACTCCATCTCAAAAAAAAAAAAAAAAAAAAAAAAACCTTATAAAACAGTATGCATGATATAACCCCAATTTCATTAACATATATTGTAAATATATGTTTATAAGAAACTTTAGAAAGCCACACAGTGAAGTACTAATAGTGGTTACTTCCAGTGAGTAGGATTATTTTTTAGTTTCTTCTTTTTGCTAACTTGATTTTTCTGTAGTGAATACATAATGCTTTTATAATTATGAAAGAAGATGGCTGGGCACGGTGGCTCACACTTGCAATCCCAACACTTTGGGAGGCCAAGGCAGGCAGATCACCTGAGGTCAGGAGTTTGAGATCAGCCTGGCCAACATGGTGAAATCTCATCTCTATTAAAAATACAAAAATTAGCTGGGCTTGGTGGCGGGCACCTGTAACCCCAGCTACTCAGGAGGCTGAGGCAGGAGAATTGCTTGAACCCAGGAGGCGGAGGTTGCAGTGAGCCGAAATCATGCCACCGCACTCCAGCCTGGGTGACACAGCAAGACTCCATCTCAAAAAAAAAAAAAAAAGCCGGGGGGAGGGACAGGCGTCGTGGTTCACACCTGTAATTCCAGCACTTTGGGAGGCCGAGGTGGGCAGATCACGAGGTCAGGAGTTCGAGACCAGCCTGGCTGATATGGTGAAACCCCATCTCAACTGAAAATACAAAAATTAGCTGGACACGGTGACACGCGCCTGTAATCCCAGCTACTCAGGAGGCTGAGGCAGGAAAATCACTTGAACCCGGGATGCGGAGGTTGCAGTGAGCCAAGATCGCGCCATTGTACTCCAGTCTAGGTGACAGAGTGAGACTCCGACTCAAAAATAAATAAATAAAAATCCCAGCACTTTGGGAGGCTAAGGCAGGCGGATCACGAGGTCAGGAGTTCAAGACCAGCCTGACCAACATGGTGAAACCTCGTCTGTACTAAAAATACAAAAATTAGTTGGGCGTGGTGGCGCATGCCTGTAATCCCAACTACTCAGGAGGCTGAGGCAGGAGAATTGCTTGGATCCAGGAGGCAGAGGTTGCAGTGAGCGGAGATTGCACCACTGCACTCCAGCCTGGGTGACAGAGCGAGACACCGGCTCAAAAAAAAAAAAAAGAGAAAAAGAAAATGTTGGATATGTGAATAAACATGACAAAGCATCTCTTGGGAGAATCACAGGCCCTAAGAACCAAAGAACCTGTAGCCAATACAGCCAATAGTTCTGCCAAGCATCCCACTATACCCTGCAATGTTACTCAAGGGCCCTCACTTTTTTATGGAAAGAAGTCTGAGCTCTCCTATGCCCTCTCACATGGCCTTTTCTCCTGCCTTCTCTCTCACTATAAGCTCTCCTCCTCAGCTTAGCTGGCCACCTCCCCAAACCAATTCTGTACTCATCCAACTCCATTGCTTCTTTCACCCTTTGCTCATCCTGCCCTGAATCCCTGGATTCCCCACTGGTATCTATATTAACCTTACCTGTCATTTAAGGTCAGTTGAGGTCCCACTTTTCAGAGAAGACTCTGAAAAGTCTTCTCTGGTGATTCTACGTCTCTGTTGATCAAGAGTACTTAGTAGATTAGCAGGAGACTCTTAGAGGCTGGTGGGACAGCACAGAGACCTGGTATCTGTCAGGGCAGAGGGGTGTGAATGGAGGAGGACTTGTTGGTGAGCCCATACAAGATGTTCCCTAGAGACTTACAGAAACACTGTGGAGGAGAGAGATGTTTTGCAGGGAGCCAGAGGGGAAATCTGTTTATATTTTATTCTTTATTTTCCAGATTAAGCAGTTTACCAGTGTTCTACCTTGATACCTGACAAAATTTAAAAATTAGATTCACCAAAGCAGGCGAATTTCCAAGCACAGAGGTATCTAAACGGTGCTATGAAATTCATTTGCAAAGATAGAAACATAGGTCCATACTGCTCTCCTGTCTGATGGAAGAAAAAGAAACTCTCCTCTCATAGGAGTGTTTGTTCTCTGGCCAATAGAGGGAACACCAAACAGGAAGACCCCTCCATTACTAAGTACTTCTATGCTCATGTTTAAATTGTGATTCTGGAAGATGGTAATGGAGTTGAGTCCCCAGGCAAAAGAAGGAACAGATAGTATATGTGAAAAAGAGAAACTGATGGGTGATTTCGTGTCTACAAGTTGATGGTTGGTTCTTAGAGGAAGGATGGCTAATCAGTTGTCTCCGTCTTTGCAGGAACAGGCAAGAGAAAATGAGCCTCTGTCAAGGAGTAACAGTAATAAGGGCCAGCATTTATTGAGCACGTACTACATGTTAAAACTCTTCTAAGTGTTTTCCATGTATTCTTCCTTTTTTTTTTTTTTAGACGGAGTCTCGCTCTTGTTGCCCAGGCTGGAGTGCAGTGGTGTGATCTCAGCTCACTGCAACGTCTGCCTTCTGGGTTCAAGCGATTCTCGTGCCTCAGCCTCCTGAGTAGCTGGGATTACAGGAATGCACCACCATGCCTGGCTAATTTTTGCATTTTTAGTAGAGACAGGGTTTCACCATCTTGGCCAGGCTGGTCTCGAACTCCTGACCTCAAGTGATCCGCCCACCTCGGCCTCCCAGTGTGCTGAGATTACAAGCGTGAGCTACCCCACCTGGTCACACGTGTTAATACATTTACACCTCACAATTTATGAGGTAGGTACTATTATTATCCTCCTTTTACAGATGATGGAACTGAGGCACAGAGGGATTAAGTAACTTGTCTAAGGTAAAATAGTAAACAAAGGAGCTGGGATACAAACTCAGTCTGGCTTTAGCTCAGGAGAAGCACCAAACTCTTAACTACTGGAGAGGCTTTAGCATGAGATCACAGTGATTTTCATGAAAGAAAGATCTTGACCTTTGACCACCTGACAATTCCAGTGCCTAGTAATCTCCAAGGACAGAGCAGGTAACTCATGTCCTTACAGGTTCTGACTTGGTGAGCAGCCTGTGGGCCAGCCCCACCACATAAGCCCTCTACTCCCTAAATACACTCATTCTCTCTTTCACTCTCTTCTCCCCATACCATCCTCATTTGCCCTCTTCTGGTGTACCCCCTTTCTTTTTCCTCTCCTTCTTTCCCTCCTATTCCCCAACATGTCCAGCTTTCTGGGATAACTCATAGGCACTATTTGGTTCCTCTTTTGGTACTCAGAATCAAAAGGGCTGCTGGTCCCTGACCTACACCTTTCTAAGCCACCTTTTTGTGAATGAGATCATCCACAGTCCACCACAGGCTGAGCAGAGACAGCTTAGGAAGAAATGGAAAAAAAAAAAAAAAATCCTAAAAACAAATTGCCGGCCGGCGCAGTGGCTCATGTCTGTAATCCCAGCACTTTGGGAGGCTGAGGCAGGTAGATCACGAGGTCAGGAGTTCAAGACCAGCTTGGCCAACATAGTGAAACCCCCATCTTTACTAAAAATACAAAAAAATTAGCTGGGCATGGTGGTGCATGCCTGTAGTCCCAGCTACTTGGGAGGTGGAGGCAGGAGAATCGCTTGAACCTTGGAGGTGGAGGTTGCAGTGGGCCGAGATCGTGCCACTCCACTCCAGCTTGAACAACAGAGTGAGACTTCGTCTCCAAAAAAAAACCAAAAAACCAAAAAAACCCAAATTGCCCTGTCTAGACTCAGTGTTCTCTGTGCACATCAGGGAATATCAGTTGCCCTGTTACACTGGTTTGTCTTGCCTTTTTAAATCAAGTAAACAACACAATGTGGACAGCACTCTCTTCCTTTTAGCAACCAGCTGTAGAATAAGGAGAGCTGGGTTCAATCTCCTTATTCACCATCAATCTGAATGACTTTGAACACATCCTCTCCCATCAGTTTCCCCATCCAACAATGCAAAAATTGGACTATATTAGGGAGTTCTCAATTTAGGATTCATGGGTAGGTTCAGCAGGGGGATTCATGGGTAGGTTCATCAACTCTGAAAAAATAATGTATGGAAATTTTGTGTTTTTTAATGGAAATTCTTATTGAGATTATTTATTTATTTGTTTATTTATTTATTTATTTTTGAGACAGAGTCTCGCTCTTGTTGCCCAGGCTGGAATGCATTGGTGTGATCTTGGCTCACTGCAAACTCCGGGTTGCAAACTCACGATGCAAACTCATGGGTTGAAGCGATTCTCCCACCTCAGCCTCCCAAGTAGCCTGGATTACAGGCACCCACCACCACACCCTGCTAATTTTTAAATTTTTAGTAGAGACAGGGTTTCACCATGTTGGCCAGGCTGGTCTTGAACTCCTGACCTCAGGTGATCCACCTGCCTTGGCCTCCCAAAGTGCTGGGATTATAGGCATGAGCCACCGGGCCTGGCCAAGATTATTTTTATTTATTTATTTATTTGAGACAGAGTTTTGCTCTTGTCACCCAGGGTGGAGTGCAGTTGCGCAATCTTGGCTCACTGCAACCTCTGCCTCCTGGGTTCAAGCAATTCCTCCACCTCAGCCTCCCGAGTAGCTGGGATTACAGGTGCATACCACCATGCCTGGCTAATTTTTGTATTTTTAGTAGAGACAGGGTTTCACCATCTTGTCCAGGCTTGTCTCAAACTCCTGACCTCAGGTGATCTGCCCACCTCAGCCTCCCAAAGTACTGATATTACAGGCGTGAGCCACCACACCCGGCCTTATTGAGATAATTTTAGATTCACATGCATCTATAAGAAATAATACAGAGAGATCCCAGTTTCTCAGTGGTAACATCTTGCAGTATTATAGTACCATATCACAACTTGGAAATTGATATTGATTCAATTCACCTATCTTATTCAGATTTCCCCAGTTTTATATGCACATAATTGTGTGTGTGTTAGTATGGGTATTTAGTGCTAGGCAATTGGGAATTTTCTTTTGCATGTGCTTTTTTTTTTCTGGGGAAAGTTTCTTAGCTTTCATCAGATTCTCTCAAGCATCAGAGATCCAAAAAGGGGTTTGAGTCCCAGCTCTGGGAAATCTAGAAGACCATTCCTGAACCTCCATAGCTCTCTATTTCAGCAATCAACATTTAATTAGCAATTACCCCACAGCAGGTATAGGAATGCATATGAAGGAGAGGTGGTAGAGAGGGGTGCTGAGAAAGTAGGGCAAGCCCGAAGTTGCATACTACACTGTCTACCGAGCTTATGCTCAGGGGAGACACACAGTCCAACAGGCAAACAAATTATTTATTAAACATGCACAGAAGAGGGATGACCTTGTTGCTTGGGGAAGCTGGGAAGTATTTCCACAGAAGCTGATGGTTTAGTTACATCTTTGAGGATAATCCAGAATTTTTCAGCTGAGGAGAGAAGAATTAATTGTTAAAATCATTCCCTCCAATCAGATCTATTCTAGATGTTTTGAAGAAAACATAGGAAACCATGCCTACATTTGTTTATTGTACAATGTTAAGGTGTCAGATTCAACTCCCATGTGCTGGTGCTGAGGCCAAGAGATTTTTTCCCCCTGAGTCTGTTTTCCACTATCTTGTCCAAATTGGATACCAGATCCTGTCTGCTTAGCTTGAGAAAGGCATTTTATCTCTGGTGCCTTGATGACATTAGAGCTTATATTTAAAGCATGAGTGATGAGAAGAGACCAAAGCTGAGACCTTGGCTCTGTCCCATCCATAGAGCTCTCTCCTCCTCTGCATCGAAGGCTCTAGAAGCCAGTCCTGCATTGTCTGGTGGGAGCCCGAGCTGGTCAGAGCCATGAGTAAAACATCTCTGCCCTCCAGTTGACTCTCCAGTCACTGGGATCTCCTATTCTCTCAAGAGCTCATCAGAAATCCTCAGGGGGACAAGAAATAAACATTTAAAAAAAGAAAAGAAAACCTTGTGGAGGGGCCAGGCGCAGTGGCTCATGCCTGTAACCTCAGCACTTTGGGAGGCCAAGGTGAGCAGATCGCTTAAGCTCAGGAGTTTGAGACAAGCCTGAGCAACATGGCAAAACCCCGTCTCTACTAAAAATCCAAAATTTAGGCAGGCGTGGTGGTGGGCAACTGTTGTCCCAGCTACTTGGGAGGTTGAGGTGTGAGGATTGCTTGAGTCCGGCAGGTGGAGGTTGCAGTGAGCAGAGATGGCGCCACTGCATTCCAGCCTGGGCAACAGAGCAAGACTCTGTCTCAAAAAAAAAGGAAAGAAAAAAAAAGAAACCCTCAGGGGCTTGGGCACTGGGGCGCCTCCATGTCTGTCCTCTCTATATTCGCTGGTTAGCTGCCTTGTGTCGGCTCTGGCTCAGACACCCCAAGGGGGCCTCTTTCTCTGTGTGAATTTCAGGTTCCTCATCAGGCCATTCAGTTCCCAGTACTGTTCTAGGAGAAATCATCTGAGTGTAGCCATTTCTGGGTTTGGGAGACCAAGACTCTACCATTGGGTACCCTTTGAAGAACCCTCTAGAAGCCCGATTCTAGAGGGTACCATTTCTGCACCATTTCTTATCATCCGTGTCCTCATGCAAGCTGTTTATCCCCTTAAATCTTAGTATCTTCATCTGTAACATGGGGATCATAATAGTACTATCCTCATAGGATTATTTTAAGCTTTAAATTAATTTCTGTAAAATTCTTAGCATATAAGTACTCTATCTACATTAGTTATTACTAACATCTATTTTTATAATATGATTATTTTTGGTTATTAAAAAAACCTTCATGGCTGAACGTGGTGGCTCATGCCTGTAATCCCAGCACTTTGGGAGGCCTAGGTTGGTGGATCACTTGAGGTCAGGAGTTCGAGACCAGCCTGGCCAACATGGTGAAACCCCGTCTCTACTAAAAAAAATATGAAAACAACAACAACAAAAAACCTTCAACAAGAAAAAAAAATTAATCTTCACTATAGCAAATTTGTGAACTACTGCAAGTTTAAGGAAGAAACAATCATAACATCCAGAGATAAATGCTATTATCATTTTGATGTACAGTATTCCCAGCTTAATTTTTTCTTGCTTTTTCTTTTTTTCTCTTTTTTTTTTGAGATGGAGTCTTGCTCTGTCGCCCAGGCTGGAGTGCAGTGGCGCAATCTCAGCTCGCTGCAGCCTCTACCTCTGGGTTTCAAGTGATTCTCCTGCCTCAGGCTCCCAAGTAGCTGAGATTACAGGCACAGGCCACCATGCTTGGCTAATTTTTTTATTTTTGGTAGAAATGGGGCTTCATCATGTTGGCCAGGCTGGTGTCAAACTCCTGACCTCTAGTGATCCACCCCCCTCAGCCTCCCAAAGTGCTGGGATTACAGGCGTGAGCTACCTAGCTCCTGGCTGTCTTTTTGTTTTTGTTTTTTGTTTGTTTGTTTGTTTGTTTTGAGACATCGTCTTGCTCTGTCGCCCAGGCTGGAGTGCAATGGCATGTTCACAGCTCACTGTAGCCTTGACCTCCTGGGCTCAAGTGGTCTTCCCACCTCTGCCTCCTGAGTAGCTGGGACCACAGGCGCTTGCCGCTGCACCTGGCTAATTTTTGTATTTTTTGTAGAGATGAGGTCTCACTATGTTATCCAGGCTGGTCTCAAACTCCTGGGCTCAAGCGATCCTCCACCTCAGCCTCCCAAAATGCTAGGATTACAGATGTGAGCCACTGTGCCCAGCCCTTCCTTCCCAGCTTTTTTGGTGCATATATATACTTAGGGAAAATAAAAAACTGGGTTCATATTGTGTACTGTGTTATTCAACTGACATATTATGAGCATTTTCTCATATACTTAGATACTATTAGAAAATAATATTTTTAGAGAGTACCTAGTTTTCTAGCACATTGATATAACCCAATTTATATAACTAATCTATTAGTTTGGTATTAGATTATTTAGATTATTTCCTATTTTTATATTTGTAAATACTGTGGTAAATGTTCTTGTTCATAAATTTTTGTATGCATCTCTGCTTATTTCCTTAAGATAAATGCTTAGAAGTGAATTGACTGACTACACAAAAAGCTATACCCTGTTTTTGTTTTTTTAATGTCAGGTATACAGAATTAGATTAACCAGAATGCTTGGTTCATGGTTCACTCTCATAACTAGTATATGGATGGCCTGGTTTTGTTAATTTAGGTGGTAAATTCATTAATAATGTAATCAGTACCTGTGAATTTATAACCCCAAACAAAAGCTAGGACCTTGACAAAACTAATATCCAACCATAGTTCCTCCTGCCCCCACTGCCCCATCTCCTTGCTCCCCACCCCAGACAATCATCCTGAATCCTGTGCTCATTTCCTTGCTTTCCTTTTTATATAGTTTTATTATACCTGTATATATTCCTTTTTTTTTTTTTGAGACAAAGTCTCACTCTATTGTCCAGGCTGGAGTGCAATGGCATGATCTTGGCTCACTGCAACCTCTGCCTCCTGGGTTCCTGCCTCAGCCTTCCCAGTAGCCGGGATTATAGCCGTGTCCCACCACACCTGGTTAACTTTTGTATTTTTATTTTTATTTATTTATTTTTTTAAGACGGAGTCTCGCTCTGTCACCCAGGCTGGAGTGCAGTGGCACGATCTCAGCTCACTGCAAACTCCACCTCCCAGTTCAAGCGATTCTCCCGCCCCAGCCTCCTGAGTAGCTGGGACTACAGGCGCGCACCAACACATCTGGCTAATTTTTGTATTTTCAGTAGAGACGGGATTTCACCATATTGGCCAGGCTGGTCTTGAACTCCTGACCTCGTGATCCGCCCACCTCGGCCACCCAAAGTGCTGGGATTACAGGCATGAGCCACTGCTCCTGACAACTTTTGTATTTTTAGTAGAGACAGGGTTTCACCGTATTGCCTAGGCTGGTCTCGAACTCCTGACCTCAAGTGATCCACCCCGCCTCGGCCTCCCAAAGTGCTGAGATTACAGGCGTGAGCCACCACGCCTGGCCAATATCTGTACATATTCCTAAAGAATAGTTTTTAAATTGTTCTGAGTTTCATAAAAAAGGATATTATGTTGTATGTAATCTTTCAGGATTTATTTTATTTTTCACTTGATGTTTTGCTAAAATCCGTCTGTATCATTGCATTTCACTGTAGTTCATTCATTTTGACTGATGTAAAATAATCCAATACATAAATATACCGCAGTTTATAATCTACTCTCTTACTAATGGGCAACTGCATTGTTTCTAGGATTTAGTTCTTGCGCATGCTGCTATTATGAACATTATTGTCAATGTCTTCTGTTGTACCCGTGCAAGCATTTCTCTAGAAAATCAATTGACGCTTCCCCCAGCCATGGATGAGAGAGCCTCTGGATCCATATCCTCTGGTATTGATGTTTCCATGGTTTGGGATCTATGTTGTCAAGTTGCTTTCCAGGTGGTTAGATCAGTTTGCCTCTCCTCCAGCAATGTAGGAGAATGCCCATTGCCCCAAACTCCTTCCAACACTGGGAATCTTTAAAAGATTTTTGACCATTTCATAGGAGAAAGATAACATCTCCCTGCTGTTTAACTTTGTGGTAAGGTACTGACTGTTTCAAAAGCTGAGCGAGAAGGGATTTGGTTCAGAGAATCGTTCCCAGTCTGATAATTTCAGTGATATTTCTGGAACTGATTACCCAGTGGCTCAGATGCTTTCCCATGTCCTGAAAGAGGTGACACTGTTGGAAGGAGGGAGTGAGGGGGGCCAGGATGGGAAACAAGCCCAATCACCACAGTGCAAGCTTGTCTTCTGGTCCCAGCCCCTGCCAGTGTCAGATCACTTTTTCTCCTAATGAAATAGGCATTATCTCCCCCTACTCCCCACCCGAGAAAAGCCAGTATAATTCTACCCTTTGTTATTTGAATTGATAAATTTAAACCTCCTTCCCTCTCTGCAGTAAAAGAACTTTCTATTTTGGGCTCGGTGACATAGCCAACACCAAGCAGAGAGCAGCAGGCTGCAGCATGAGTTAATAGTTTTTCTTCAAGGGAGAGCGAATCCATAAGCAAACAGAAGGCCCTTCCAAACTGTGTCGTCTGCATAGCAACATGCAGCCCATTCGCCTGTCTTTATGCTGACGAATATATTTCTGAAAGGCTGAAAATTGAATACTACCTAATCTTCAGAGGAAGCTGGTGCATTAATTCTGAATTAATCAGGTTTCTTAATTCCAATCAATTTCCCCCCTCCCCACCCTGTGTACCTAACACTGGAATAGGTACTGTCAGGGAAGGGAATTCTGTTTTCAAGTGGATTTCTAGTCACCAAAGATTTAAGGAGTGCCCAAAACATTTTTCCTAAGAATATGACTTCCTCTGCTAGTCTGTTTCCATGCATGAAATCCCCCATATTGGGGTAGAATCCTGGGTCTTACAAGCCCCCAGGCATGCATAGAGGCATGTTCAGTTTTTCTTATGGGAAGTTTCCAATACTCACAAAAGTAGAGATAATAATATAATAAACACCCATTACCTATTGCTTGGCCTCAACGATTAACAATATATGGCAGTCTTGTTTTATCTATACCCCACCCCTCCCTCACCATCATTTTAAAGCAAATCATGGTTATCTTCATATTTAAATACTATAAATTCTATAACAAATAAGGACTTTTTTCAATAACCACTATGTCACATATAAAACAATTAAAAATAATTCCTAACATCAACTGGTATCCAGCCAGAAATCAAATTGCCCTGACTTTCCTAAATGTCATTCTTTAATAGTTTATTCTAATCAGAAGCAAAACAATGTCATTTGTATTTGTTATATCTCTTATGTCTTTTTTAGTTTATAACATACATTGTGTATATATATGTGTGTGTGTATATATATGTGGGCATGTATATATGTGTATGTGTATTATTTTTCTTGTTGTTTTGTTTTTGTTTTTTGAGACAGGATCTCTCCCTGTTGCCCAAGCTAAAGTATAGTGGCACAATTATAGCTCACTATAGCCTCAAATTCCTGGGCTCAAGCGATCCTCCCACCTCGGCTTCTCTAGTAGCTGGGACTACAGGCACATACTCCCATGCCCAGGTATTTTTTATTGTATTTTTTTCTGGAGACAGGATCTTACTGTGTTGTCCAGGCTGGCCTTGAACTCTTGATTTCAAGTGATCCTCCCACCTTGGCCTCCCAAAGTTCTAGAGATTACAGGCGTGAACCACTGTGCCCAGCCTTAATTTATAACAATTCTTCCTTTTTTTTTTATAGCCCTACTTTTTGGTGTTGTTGAAGATAATGGGTCTTTTAGTTATTATTGCTGTGTAACAAGCCACCCCAAACTTAGTGGCATAAAATAACAACCCATTTATTGTGTTTACCGAGTCTATGGGTCAGGAATTCAGAAAGGACACAGTTGGGGATGGCTTCTCTCAGCTCCAAGCTGTCTAGGGACTCAGCTGGGAAGATTCAGCCTGAGGATGACTTCACAACTGGGAGCTAGAAGCAGCTGAAGTCTTGTTTACTCACGTGTCAGTGGCTGGGCCTGACGCATTCAAAAACTAGGACTGCTGACCACAGCGCCTACACATGGCCTCTCTCTGTGCCTTGGCTTTCTCACAGAATGGCAAGTTAAACTTCTTACATAGCAGCTTAGGTCTACAAATGCAAGTGTTCCAGCCACAAAGTGGATGCTGTATCACTTTCCTTTTTGAGATGGAGTCTTACTCTGTCACTTGGGCTGGAGTGCAGTGGCACCATCTCGGCTCACTGCAACCTCCGCCTCCCAGGTTCAAGCGATTCTCCTGCCTCAGCCTCCCGAGTAGTTGGGATTATAGGCATGCACCACCACGCCCAGCTAATTTTTTGTATTTTTAGTAGAGACAGGGTTTCACCATGTTGGCCAGGCTGGTCTCCAACTCCTGACCTCAGGTGATCCACCCACCTCGACCTCCCAAAGTGCTGGGATTACAGGTGTGAGCCACCGTGCCCGGCTGCTGTATCACTTTTTATAACCTAACCTCAGAAATCACAGAGTGTTAGTTTTGCTGTCTTCTGTTGGGTACAAGTCACAAGCTTCCCCAGACTCAAAGAGAGTGGAATCAGACTCTACCTTTAGAGTAGCAAAGTTCCAAAAAAGCACATAGGGTGGGCAATATTATTGCCCCCATTGGAGATTAGGACCATCAGTTGAGCCTGCCTTTCCTCCACCAGCCAGGAAAGATGTTGCAAACAATGGAAGCCTGGTGGAAGAGAGAAAGGGTGGAGTTTGTTTGCAGGGCCATATCCTACAGTTGTACATACTGTGCCATGAACAGCCAAGGAGATGAGCTGAGATGAATCCAGCTCTACTTGCCACACCTGTGCCTTACTGTGGGACTGCATCTCCAGGATGAAGAAGCACCTTTTCTAATATGCATAGATACCATATAGGCAAGAGGAGTCCCCACATGGATGGTAAAAGGTCATTTAACCTAACTTGAAATTATTGGGTATCTATGGAACACATGCTACTTTGGAGAATACTAGGGCTTGTTTCAGCTTAAGAGGCACACACAAGTAGGCCAAGAAATATCTTAGAGTATCTCAAAAATGATGCTGGGCTTACTCAAATGTTGTTTTAAAATTGCGTAACTTTTTTTTTTTTTTTTTTTTTTTTTTTTGAGACAGAGTCTTGCTCTGTTGCCCAGGCTGGAGTGCAGTGGCATGATCTTGGCTCACTGCAACCTCCGCCTCCCAGGTTCAAGCGATTCTCCTGTCTCAGCCTCCCAAGTAGCTGGGACTACAGGTGCCTGTCATCACACCCAGCTAATTTTTGTATTTTTAGTAGAGTTGGGGTTTCACCTTTTTGGTCAGACTGGTCTCCAAACTCCTGACCTCAGGTGATCCACCTGCCTCGGCCTCCCAATGTGCTGGGATTACAGGCGTAAGCCACCACGCCTGGCCCTAAAATGGTGTAATTTTTAGCACCAGGTACTTTTTATTTATTTATTTTGGTTTAGAGTTAGGGTCTCACTCCGTCACCCAGGCTGGTGTGTAGTGGCACAATCATAGCTCACTGCAGCCTTGAACTCCTGGGCTCGACTGCTCCTCCCACCTCAGGCTCCCAAGTGGCGAGGACTACAGGTGTGTGCCACCATGCCAGGCTAATTTTAAAATTTTTGTAGTGACATTGTGTTGCCCAGGCTGGTCTTGAACTCCTGGGCTCAAGCAATCCTCCTTCCTCAGCCTCCCAAAGTGCTGGGATTACAGGCTTGAGCCACCATGCCTGGCTCCACCAGGTACTTTTTGATTGCATTGGTCTAGAATGTTCTAGACCTATCTTTGAAGAAGCTGAGGCACTGTATCTCAATGCCTGAGGGACTAGCCCTATCCACATATTGCCAGCCTTGGCTCGATGCAAAAAGTGGGCACAGGATTTCTAGGAAACCAGGCCAAACAGAATTAGGGGTTTTCTTTTATTCTTTGTGGTGCCTATTCCTCATTAACATAGCTTTTACATTTTAGTTAGATCCCCAAGAAAGTACATGCTTTCATTTCTGTTTATGGGCATCAGGAAACTTTAAAAAACTACAGATAAAATGAGGTAACTTTCAAATATTTTAAAGAGCTGGAAAAGCCAGCACGGTGGCTGGCGTTCAGCTAGTAGTGCTAGCTACTGAGGAGGCTGAAGCGGGGGGATCACTTGAGCCCAGGAGTTTGAGACTGTAGTGTGCAATGATTGTGCCTGTGAATAGCCACTGCATTCCAGCTTGGGCAACATAGTGAGACCTGTGTCTCTTAAAAAAAAAAAAAAAAAGAGCAAGATAGCAAAAGAGCAAGACAGCATCATATATCCCTGAGTTTGATAAAGGTCAGCGTGTTATAAGACAGCTCACAGAATCCAGGTATAAATTTCTGTCAATAAGATTATTAAAAAGCTATGATCATGCTGTTAAAGCCATGCTAGTGGTCAACAGCTGGGTCAAGGGAAACCTCAAATGGCAAGGCCCAGAGCACTTAAGAAAAAAAAGAAATTATTAGGGCTCAGGTATAGAGTATTAAGTTAATTGCACTTTTCAGTTCATGGCTCATTATACTATGATCAGTCCATCCAAAGCCCCTTACTTTTCTTTTATTTTTTTTTTAGACGGAGTTTTGCTTTTGTCGCCAAGGCTGGAGTGCAATGGTGCAAATATATATATATATATTTTTTTGGTTTGTACGTATGCATTCATGTGAAGTGTTGTCATGCCCAGGGTCAGGTTCTGGTCCATGCTGAGGTCTGAAGGCAGTGGGTGGATGGGTGGCAGATAGCTGAAAGAACACTCAGAGGGCTGCAGGCAGATGAAGTATGGTTTTATTCAGCGGCTCTCTTACACCGTCTGTCTCTGTCTTGGCTGCTTGCTCTGGCTCTGCGGCTCCTGCCGCTCCCACACACAGCTGCACAGCCAGCTCTCCCTACAGGGTCAGCAGCTTAACTCTTTCTCTCTCTGGGCACAAGCCAAGCCGAGCCCTGGCTCCCCTCTGTCCATCTACTAGATGAAGAGCTTTGGCTCTCTCTCTTTCTCTGGGTGTGTGCTGTATGCACAGTGTCAGCAAGGCAGTTGTACCTTATACGAACAATAGTGGCTCCGAGCTAGGTGATGAGGCTTCCCATGTTATGGCTACATAACTGTGATTATATTACAAATGGAGTTATGCACCGGCATGCCAATCCCACTGAGTCATGCAGGATGTTTACCTTGGTCTATCCTTGACCAAAGCACATCCATGTACCTTACAAGTGTGTTGTTTGGTTTGCATGTATTTTAATTTACATTAGTATTATTGTGTTATATATCTCATTCTGTCTTCCTTTTTTTCACTTCTCACTTTGTTTTTAAGACCTATCTATGTTAGGCCAGGCATGGTGGCTCATGCCTGTAATCCCAGCACTTTGGGAGGCTAAGGCAGCAGGATCACTTGAGCTCAGGAGTTGAAGACCAGCCTGGGCAACATGGTGAGACCCTGTCTCTACAAAAAATATAAAAGTTTGCCAGGCATGTGGTGCTTGCCTGTAGTCCCAACTACTTGGGAGGCTGAAGTGGGAGGACCAGGAAGTCGAAGCTGCAGTGAGCTGAGATCATGTCACTGCACTCCAGCCTGGGCAACAGAGTGAGATCCTGTCTCAAAAAAACAAAAACAAAAACAAAAAAAAACCCTATACATCTTGCTATGTAAACGTCTAGTCCATGATTCTGACTGCTGCAGAGTACTCCATAGTGTGCACCCGCCACATTTGTCCTCTCTGCTTCCCCAGTACTGGGCACCCCCAAGTGCCTCCAACTTCCCACCACCAAGACAATGCTGCCATAAGCAGCCACATGTGTGATTCATTTTGGGCCCATGTGGGAATCTTTAGGCAGTCTCTTGCTTATACGGTGTATTTATGTGCCTCAGAAAAGGCACCTTTTCAGCCAGGCATGGTGGCTCACACCTATAATCCCAGCACTTTGGGAGGCCGAGGTGGGTGGATCACAAGGTCAGGAGTTCAAGACCAGCCTGGCCAACATAGCGAAACCCCATCTCTACTAAAAAAAATAATAATAATACAAAAATTAGCCGGGCATGGTGGTGTGCACCTGTAGTCCCAGCTACTCGGGAGGCTGAGGCAGGAGAATCACTTGAACCCAGGAGGCGGAGGTTGCAGTGAGCCAAGATGGTGCCACTGCACTCCAGCTTGGGCAACTGAGCGAGACTTCTTCTCAAAAAAAAAAAAAAAAAAGGCACCTTTTCCTCCTGAAGGATGCAGCCCCAACAGTAAAGCTGAAGGTTCAGCAATGTGGAGCTCAGGTTGGGTTTCAGCTCCTACTCACTCCCTCAGGTGGAGCCTAGTTGAGGATATAGTCTGTAAAACTGTGGGACGTGGCCCCGCAAACAAACATCCCCTCATTCTCACTTCCACCAGGTTTCTGTTTGCAACATCTGTCCTGGTTGGTATAGGAAAGGGGAGGGTGTCAATTGACACAGAAATCTCATCATAGAATATGCATATACTTAATTTGACCAACCAGTGCCATATTGCAAGAGCACTTTATACATGGGCAGACAACACAGTTTGTGTGCGTTCCACAGGAACTGGAAAGTCAGGTATGGCTGCAGCACACTGGTGGTAGAGCAGATGTGCCTGCCTGAGGCCAAGGTACTGCACTCGCCCACTTTGTCTTGGAGATGACAGAGAAACATCTTTTCCCTTAACACTACTGTCTTCTCATGTGTAGAACACAAGCAATGTGACTGGCCTCATATACCCAGGTCAGCAGCTCTGAGTGGCTCTGCCACAAGTGGTGGAGCTCTGGTCCTGAGCCATCCTGCGTTTGCCCTTTGGTGAGCAACCTGTGCCAGACACAAATAGAGACTGACAGTTCCCACTGAAGGACACCGGGACAGGCATAGATTCAGCCATCCAGGACAGTTCTATTAAACTGGTAAGGTTTAAAACTCATCAGAAATTCTTAGAATTCTTGAATTGATCTGAATTCCATTCAGATACATTTAAGCTCTCTTAAAACAACCATGTATGGAGGTAAATGAAGCACCTAAATTATAAAGAAAGCTGTTATTCATTTTCTTGCTGATGTTTTCTCATGTCAAATGAGGATAATCACAATGAGAACTTCTATAAGAAGACAGAAGACACAATTCATGATGTTTTGGGAAGGAATCAATGAATTTTTCAGGTGATTTCTGAAAGAGGATCCCAGAAATCAAACAATGACTATCTTTCTTGTGCTCATGAACTTAGAATTACACCTCAGGACTTACAATAAGCCTGGGTAACAGCCCATTATGCAAGGATGTGAATCACTCTGAATACCACAGCTATGACCATTATTATGGGCAATTATAAGTAAGCAAGGAGGTGGGCTTTGTAAAACAGTATGAAGGAACAGAGGGAGAAAGGTATACACCAGTATGTGCATAAACAAACAATCAGAATCCAGAAGATATTTGCTACCAAGGGGGCCTAAACATAAAAACCATAATATAAGCTCGGCATTCAGAAAGATGAGCACAGGTTAAAACCTGGAGATGGCTGCTATGTGACAAGACAGACACAGAGATTCACAAATGGCCTGGATGGTTCCCCTAAGACAAAGACATCCACCATCCAGTGGTGCCTGACCTATCCTTTTTGAAGGGCTCAGCATGGCTTTATTCCCTTCTATCCCTTGCCCCAGAAATGCATCACCCCCTCAGGGTCCTAGAGCCTACCTGTTCCTGCAGTGTCTCTTGGTTAGATCCCCGTCCCTATATCCTCGGAGTCATTAACTAACTCACATCTTTGGGCTCTTGATGTTCCATTTAAAAAGGTCAGCATTGGCTTCTACTCCATGTGAATCCAGAGTCAGCATCTTTCCCTGCTGTGTCAGCCCAGGCCCTGCTCTTTTATCTTGAAGAATCGGCTCCTGTAGCTCATTGCAAGGTCTCATTTTGAGTTTGGATGCTCAGGCTACCTTTACCATCCTCCCTTCTACTTGATTCAAAGTCTAAAGTGTGCCATGTTTGTTTATTTGTGTATTTATTTATTGGATTTAAAATATCTTTCTCCTGAGAGGCTCAAAGCTCATAAAAATTTTTCAAGGAGCAGCTACTTAATAATGATTAAGAAGTTATGCTACCATATGACTAATCCAGAAATAGGCCCAAATTAAGGCAAGGAAGATTTGAGTTGGCTCCTGAGGAAGTATTTGACAAAAGAGGAAACACAAGGTTGGACTAGGCTATGGGCACAGGACTTGATGGAACTTCATCTCATCCTGGAGTTCTTCAAGGAGGAGACAGAGCCGGGGATCTCACATAGGCTATACTCGAGGATTGCCTGCCTGCAAGCAGGGAAAAGCCAGGGCTCCTTTTATATCGGGGAAAACTTCAGAAGGGTGGCTAGGTGTTATACTTTCAAGCTATAATTCTGTATTCTTAATGATTGAAAAGCACCTATTTCTAGAGTAATAATTAGGACTGAGAGCCTGCCTAGGATTCCAGGAGCTCAAATGATGGGACATGTCTGGCCTTCTGGGCCCTGGAGTGTGGGCCTGTTCACTGCTCATCTTCTTTTTTCTTTTTTTTTGAGACGGAGTCTCCCTGTGTCACTCAGGCTGGAACGCAGTGGTGCGATCTCGGCTCACTGCAACCTCTGCCTCCCGGGTTCAAGTGATTCTCCTGCCTCAGCCTCCTGAGTAGCTGGGACTACAGATGCGTGCCACCACACCTGGCGAATTTTTTGTATTTTTAGTAGAGATGAGGTTTCACCGTGTTAGCCAGGATGGTCTCAGTCTCCTGACCTCGTGATCCGCCTGCCTCAGTCTCCCAAAGTTCTGGGATTACAAGCATGAGCCACTGCACCCAGCCTCTTAGCCACTTTTATAGGGCCAAGGGAAGTGGAATCTTAAGTGCTAATGTCCATTTAGTTGAAAAAAACTTCCAAATAATCAAATCTTACCTGTTATATCCAAGCCACACTTGCCAGTTATCCATTCCCAACTACTATACAAGGTTTCTACTAAAGAAAACTTTCCAGAAGTATTGAACAATGCAAACAGAGAAGATCTGACATTTCTTTTTTTTTTTTTGAGATGGAGTTTCGCTCTTGTTGCCCAGGCTGGAGTGCAATGGCGTGATCTCGGCTCACTGCAACCTCTGCCTCCCAGGTTCAAGCGATTCTCCTGCCTCAGCCTCCTGAGTAGCTGAGATTACAGGCATGCATCACCATGCCTGGCTAATTTTTGCATTATAGTAGAGACGGGGTTTCTCCATGTTGGTCAGGCTGGTCTCGAACTCCCGACCTCAGGTGATCCTCCCACCTCGGCCTCCCAAAGTGTTGGAATTATAGGCGTGAGCCACCACGCCTGGCCATGAAGATCTGACATCTCTAGAATTCCCACAAGCTGCTCAGGTGAATGGGCCAGCCCCAACAACCAGCAGTGCTCCATCCCTTCTCAGCTGGGGCCTGAGAACACGTGAGTGAGAAAGTTTCGCCCTGTTGCCTCAGCCGAAAGCTAGGGAATCCTAGCTCACATATCAGGTTCCTTAAGCAATGATGAATCTTCTTCACTTCCTCCTTTATTTCCTTACCAAGAGAGTAGTTCCCAGTTTCAGTGTGGAGGCCAGAAAGGACAAGATGACATCACCCTTCCCCCACAGCAATTGGCTCAGTCATTTTAGCAGGTTGCTTAAGAGATAAGTCACCCTCTCTACACTTCTTTTTGAAAGCCAAAACTAGAGATTATAGTTCTCAATATAGGGCAGCTGTTAACCTATCCCTTGATTCCTATCAGCCTAAGATCCTCAAAATAGGCCCCCAAGGAATGTCTCTAGGACTTGGGTGGAGGCAGAGAGTTGTCTCATATACTGAACTGTTGAGGAGACCTGGCTTCTAGTCTGAGCCTCGGTGCATAACTATGACCTTGAGCAAGTTCCTGCACACTCAGAGCCTTTGGATCACCTTTAAAATAATGCTATGATCTTTCTCAACAATAACATTTTCTTTCTTTTTTAATTTTACTTATTTATTTATTTATTTTTTTGATACAGAGTCTCACTCTGTCGTGCAGGCTGGAGTGCAGTGGTGCAATCTTGGCTCACTGCAACCTCCGCTTCCTGGGTTCAAGCGATTATCCTGCCTCAGCCTCCCGAGTAGCTCGGATTACAGGTGTGTGCCACCACACTCGGTTAATTTTTGTATTATTAGTAGAGACAGGGTTTCACCATGTTGATAATGCTGGTCTCGAGCTCCTGACCTCAAACGATCCACCCACCTCAGCCTCCCAAAGTGCTGAGATTACAGGTGTGAGCCACCACACCCAGCCTAAAATTTCTTACAGAGATGTGAGGGTGGTCTCACTATGTTGCCCAGGTTGATCCTGAACTCCTGGCCTCAAGCAATACTCCTACCTAGGCCTCCCAAAGCATTGGGATTACAGGTGTGAGCCACCACACTTGGCCAACAATAAATTTTTCTACAACTCTATGCTAAAAGAGGAAAATGGGCTACAGCTGCTTCAGAAGACTTATGGTGGCAAGTTCACCTACTCAGAAGACGCACACCAATAAGAGACAGACCAACAATGGTGGACACAGCCACCTGAGGATAGGTCCATGGTCCCCACCACTTGGGAATAACTGGGTCACTGGAAAACATGGCTGCCATCCCCAACCCTGTTTCTCTCCTATTTCTCTCCTCTCACTTCTCTACCCTGAGACTAGATTATTTCTATTTTACAGGAGGAAAAAGTGTGATACATTCTCCCGAGCTTCAGAGGGAATCACTGTCAGTGACTGAATTGAACTCAGATGTTTCTGACACATAAACCAACATTTACATAATCACTATCCCTTTGCCAGCCTTTTGAAAAATGTTGACTTACACTGTTTGATCTCATATCTTGTCTTTAACAATTTATTTTCTCATACTTGAGACATCATAGTACTTACAGCCATAGGGTGAGGGGCCAGTTAAATAGAAAGTCCTGCCGCAATGAGGTTACTAATCTAATGAAAGGGAAGTCAGAGGTAAAAAAGCTCTAAGAACACAGATAAAAGGCACAGACAAATGCATCCACAACTAATCACAGCTGTACAGAGTTAGTGTAGGCTTGGAGACAGTAGGCGGATTGAATAGTGTACTATTTATTAAGAAGAGAAATTACTGGCCAGGCGCAGTGGCTCATGCCTGTAATTCCAGCACTTTGGGAGGCCAAGGCGGGTGGATCACCTGAGGTCAGGAGTTCAAGACCAACCTGGCCAACATGGTGAAACCCCGTCTCTAGTAAAAATACAAAAAAATTAGCTGGGTGTGGTGGCACATGCCTGTAAACCCAGCTACTCGGGAGGCTGAAGCAGGAGAATAGCTTGAACCAGGGAGTCCGAAGTTGCAGTGAGCAGAGATTGCACCACTGCACTCCAGCCTGGCAACACAGCGAGACTCCGTCTCCAAAAAAAAAAAAAAGAAAGAAAGAAGAGAAATTATTGGGCATGCACCTATTTCAAGAAACAATTCATTAGTATTTCACCCCCAAATCTAAACATTGCTAATTCTGTTCTATACCTAAACAGTGATCATTTTTAAGTTATTTATAATTTCAAACATAGACAACAGCAGACCTTTTGTAAAGCCAATAATTATTCACTAATTTTTAAATTATTTATTCATTTATTTATTTTTTGAGATGGACTCTCGCTCTGTCACCCAGGCTGGAGTGCAGTGGCACAATCTTGGCTCATTGCAATCTCCGCCTCCCGGGTTCAAGCGATTCTCCTGCCCCAGCCTCCCAAGTAGCTAGGATTACAGGTGCCTGCCACCACGCCTAGCTAATTTTTTGTACTTTTAGTAGAAATGGGGTTTCACCATGTTGGCCAGGCTGGTCTTTAACTCCTGACCTCATGATCCACCTGCTTCGGCCTCCCAGTGTGTTGGGATTACAGGCGTGAGCCACTGCACCCAGCCATTCACTAATTTATATAGTGAATAGTATAGTAATCCCCCATGTACCCATTATCCAGCTTCAACAATCATCAACTCATGGCCATTATTATTTTGTCTGCACTCCAACTGACTTCCTCCATCCTGTGTTGTTTTGAAGCAAATCTCAGGCATCGTAATTTCAACTTTAAATCTTTAATATTTATCTCTAAAAGATAAAAACTCATTTTAATGAAATCACTCCAATACTTAAAATTAATAATCCTATAATATCCAGATGATGTTTTAGGCAGCAAACGAAAAACGTTGGCCACTGGAGAGATGTGAAGTACTGTCACTCTCACAGGCTCTGCAGTTAAATGGGACATGTTTCTAGCTTCGCTGATAAGACCCCATAAAGTGGGTGATGAGATTTCACAGCAAACCTAATTTTTTATTCTTTGTTCATTCTGCAACCTCTGCCTCCCGCGTTCAAGCGGGAAATCATGAGAATGAACTCTCCATGAAAGGAAGATTAGAGAACCTGCTTCCTCATGAACAACTCAAAAGTTCCCCTTTGGAGAAGTAGAGATTCCATGTCATGAGCCAATGCCATGGTGTCACACGTTGTGTCAGAGCTACACACATAGCTCAGGAATGTGAGTGAGCACAGTGGACAAGGGAAGTACTTGTACATCCAGAGCACAGTCCAGAAGCAACAGTCTACGGGAGTTTCCCCAGGCCTGATGCTGCTGGTTTCTGTTTTGTTGGAAATATTTTAAGAATTTGACTTTTTTATTTATAGGTTTATTTCACCTATTTAGTGCCATTCACAAGGGTTAGAAGAAAACATGGAGTCATGTAAAAAAAGGTTTTTTGTTGTCATTTTGTTTTTATAGATTTAGGGGTACAAGTGTGGTTATGTTACATGGATATAGTGCATAGCGGCGAAGTCTGGGTTATTTCATGTAACCATCACCTGAATAGTGCACATCAGGCTCATTAAGTAATTTTTCATCCCTTACTCCCCTCTCACCCTTTTAAGTTTCAAAAAACAGTTTTAGTTATAAGGGATATATGGAAATTTGCCATATTCCTTTGTAACAATTGATTGTCAATGTTCCTTTAAAGAATGTTATATAGGCTGGGCATGGTGGCTCACACCTGTAGTCCCAGCACTCTGGGAGGCTGAGGCAGGAGGATCACCTGAGGCCAGGAGTTTGAGACCAGCCTAGCCAACGTGGCGAAACCCCGTCTCTACTAAAAAATGCAAAACTTAGCTGGGTGTAGTGGCATGTGCCTGTAATCCCAGCTACTTGGGAGGCTGAGGCTGGAAAATCACTTGAACCTGGGAGGCAGAGGTTGCAGTGAGCTGAGATCGCACCACTGGATTCCAGCCTGGATGACAGAGCAAGACTCCATCTCAAATAAATAAATAAATAGTAAAGAATGTTATATAAACAGAGGTCAATTTATGCAGTTCCTAAAGATTCATGGGCAAAAAATTTTATAAACCAAATCCTATTTTAAAAGGTTTAATATAGATCACATAAAAAAATAAGAATTATTCCCTAATTTATGTTGTTTGGAGTCTAAGTTTTTGAACACAGGTTTTTTTTTTTTTTTTTTTCCTTTAAATGAAACAATCTCAACTAGGCTTGCAGGATTACATATTCCTGGGGCTATGCATGCCTTTTCACTCCTGCGCCACTACTGCAATAGCCACCCAACTGGTTTTTATGCTTCTCATCCCGCCCCTTCATACTGAGTTGTCTTCCTAAAGTACATATCTAGTCCTGCCACTTCACTAATAGGCATTTAATGTTTCCATCACCTTCCAAAAATCTCCCAGTTCCTTAGCATAGCATGCAAGGTTCTCTGTGACCTGTCCCTGACTTACCAAACAACTTTATTTCCCTCTGCTCTGCTCTGCACCCTCCATATACTCCATCCTCCAGCCATATCACTAGTAAATGCTTTTAGAACATAGTCCATATTTTTCCAAACACTGAACCACTGAATTCATTTCTAGAACCAGGGCCAGTATAGCGCAGTGTTTAAGAGCTACCCTAGGCCGGGCGCGGTGGCTCACACCTGTAATCCCAACACTTTGGGAGCCAAGGCAGGTGGATCACCTGAGGTCGGGAGTTCGAGTCCAGCCTGACTATCATGGAGAAACCCCATCTCTGCTAAAAATACAAAATTAGCCAGGCGTGGTGGCGCATGCGTGTAATCCCAGCCACTCAGGAGGCTGAGGCAGGAGAATCGCTTGAACCCAGGAGGCAGAGGTTGCAGTGAGCAGAGATTGTGCCATTGCACTCCAGCCTGGGCAACAAGAGCGAAACTATCTCAAAAAAACAGAACTACCCTTTATTTCAGAGTGGGGAGAATCCTGGCTCTGTCACTTACCAGCTGTGTGACTTTGAGAAAATCACTTAATTTGCCTGAGCCACAAGTTTCTTCAGCTCTAAAATAGGATGATGAGGCTGAGCACATTGGCTCATGCCTGTAATCCCAGCACTTTGGGAGGCCGAGGCAGGAAGACTGCTTGAGCCCTGGAGTTCAAGACCACCCTGGGCAACATAGCAAGACCACCCATCTCTAATTTATTAAATTTTATGGAAAACTAAATAAATAAAATGGGATAAGGGTATATTTCTCATGGAGTTGCTGGGAGGATTCAGTTGGATTAGGCATGTCAAATGCTTAGCACAATGCCTGGCACAGTTCAATATATGATAACTCTTATCCTCTAAATTTCAATCTGTTAAGATCCAGCTATTTGTCAAGACCTAGCTTAGCTGATACCACCCTGTGAAGCCTTTCCAGTTCCTCCAGCTGAAAGTCATCTCTTCTCTTCTGGGATCCCACAGCTCATGCACAGTCTCTTTCTCATCCCTAACTACTTTCTTGTACTCTAATTATTTATATGCACATCTTTTCTGCTCTGCTTTAATGAATCCCTGCTACGTGCTAAGTGCCATAAGTTCCATGGGGGAATAAAAGATGAAGAAAACTTGGTTCCTTGCTGTACAACTGTTCACATTCTAGTTAGCAAACAGGGCAATTCAAATACAAATCACCAATGTTTGTTGAATAAAGTTGAGGCTCATGATCATCATTATAGCTTTCTGTTCCTCTGAGGTTCTCTTTTACAGAAGAATCTCAAAGTGTAAGCTAGATTTTAGGCCCAGGACCATTTCCCTACTATTAAGCAGAATTTATCTCTTGAGGGCAAATACAGTGAAATATAATTTAACATAGCTGAGTTTAGTGTACTATCAAGGGAAAAGTAATATTAGCGATGTCAGAGTCAAGTGATACCATTGTACTATGACTTCCTCTGCTCCCAAAGCTTTTGCCAAAATAAATACACAGTATTGGACCTAAAATATTGCATAGGGCTATGAATCACTTCTAGCCTCCTTTTTCTGAGGAGGTAGTTGTGATGAGCATTCTTGGTATACTTGCAATTCAAGGCAGAGCAGATGGTGAAGGCTGCATGCCCATACTGCATCCTCTGATCCTGTCTGCAGATGCTCAAGGCCATGAGGTAAACAGCCCCTTTGGGCTTCCAATCCTAACTGCTGAAGGAGTCCTCTCTCTTGTACTAAATGACACTTTAAGTCACTGCCAGGTTCTGAATGTCATCAAGACTTCAAATGAGGCTGTTCAGGCTCCTGCATCACCCAAATACCAAAAGATGACACCTGTAGCGCCTACCACATGAGGAAACAGAGCAGCTGGACAGCATATTTTGACCATGTGAACGGGGCACATGTCATCAGGTTGGCCTCTCATGAAATGACTGCCCTGGGCTGCCAGAGAAAAAGTGGCTTGTTCTCCTGGGCAAGATACCCACCCCCTTTCTTCTCTGCCCTTCTCTCCAGGCTGGCTGAGAATGACAACCTTGTGATAGGTCTAGGCTGGTTTCCTCACTCTATCTCCAGAGTTGTAATTCTGTGGGTAACTATGAGAGAGGAAGTTTTACTCACATATGGGCCCTTCCATGTTTCTGAACATAATGTGTTTCTGAAACATATCGAAAAGACAAATGTATGAAAGTCAAACAATAGGCTTAAATGTGTTAAGGGCAGTTCATTCCCAGAAAGCTAAAAATATTATGAAATGCCCAATTATATTTCACATTTTAATCACCGCATTGAACAACGTATTTTTAGAATTTGTAGATATTGTTTCTTTTTCTTTTTTGGAGACAGGGTCTTGCCTCTGTTGCCCAGGCTGGAGTGCAGCGGTGTCATCACAGCTCCATGCAGCCTCAGCCTCCTTGGGCTCAGGTCATCCTACCACCTCAGCCTCCCAGGTAGCTGGGACTACAGGTGCACACCGCCATGCCCAGCTAATTTGTTATATTTTCAGTAGAGATGGGGTTTTGCCATGTTGCCCAGCCTGGTCTTGAACTCCTGGGCTCAAGTGATCCACCTGCCTCAGCCCCCCAAAGTGCTGGGATTACAGGCATGAGCCACAGCACCCAGCCTCCTTTTATTCTTAACAACTGAATATATGTCAGCTGGCACGTGACTAAGAGTTCAGATGAGGCTAAAAATTCATTGTTCTCAGTGCCTCTGAGGAGCTTGTCTTTGTCTTCTTTCAGCACACTTATGAGAGCAATGCTTCCAATCACTAGCACCAGCAGCCTCATTTTTTTTCCCAATTCTACTCATTTTTGTTCTTACAAAAAAGAGGAAAATAGGCCAGGCGCGGTGGCTCATGCCTGTAATCCCAGCACTTTGGGAGGCCAAGGCAGACGGATCATGAGGTCAGGAGATCAAGACCATCCTGGCCAACATGGTGAAACCCCATCTCTATTAAAAATACAAACAAAATTAACTGGGTGTGGTGGTGCGTGCCTGTAATCCCAGCTACTTGGGAGGCTGAGGCACGAGAATTGCTTGAATCCAGGAGGCAGAGGTTGCAGTGAGCCGAGATCATGCCACTGCACTCCAGGCTGGTGACAGAGCGAGACTCTGTCTCAAAAAAAAAAGGAAAATAATGAAATTGTCATTGAAACACCACTGTGCCAACAACACAGAGCAACTGGCAAGACTGCATGCATTAGACATGCATTGTCTAATGCCACACTGCAGCAGCCTAAATGTTGGATGAGAGCCTGAATGTAAGACTAGGCTAAGAAGCTGTCAGCACTGTACAGTACCATTCAGGTCACAGTCTACTTACCCGGACATTATCTCATTTGGTTATTTCCTCACTCTTTCATCTCACCCCACACTCTTCACTTTTAAGGAAGAGCAATGATGGTAAGATTATGGAAATCAGTATTTGCTTAGCATGAATTATTAGTAAACAAGTATTATTTATTTTACTCAATACGGTAAATCCTGAGTAACTGCATAACCATCTAATGAGATGTTAAGAAGAAAAACTTTAAAGGAGCTCTTTACACAAGGACCACAGGAAGCATAAAAAAACCAACAACATTAAAGAGTTAATAAATATCAGTGATGAGGCTGGGCACAGTGGCTCACGCCTGTAATCCCAGCACTTTGGGAGGCTGAGGTGGGAGGATCACCTGAGGTCAGGAGTTTGAGACCAGCCTGGCCAATATGGTGAAAGCCCATCTCTACTAAAAATACAAAAATTAGCTGGCCATGGTGGCAGGTGCCTGTAATCCCAGCTACTCAGGAGGCTGAGGGAGGAGAATCGCTTGAACCCAGGAGGCAGAGGTTGCAGTGAGCCAAGATCGCGCCATTGCACTCTAGCCTAGGCGACAGGAGCGAAACTCCATCTCAAAAAAAAAAAAAAAATTCAGTGATGTACAAACCAGGCATTTGAGGAAAATGCTCTTGGGTCCTACAAGCCACCTGAAGAAGTCTATATTCTTAACCCATCAATGGAGTGAGAAAACTGCGCTTCACTAGAGTGAGATCTTCAGCATGGGGTAGCATATCAGCAAGTTAAAAATAAAATAAAAAAAATAAATAAAACAAAGACTTGGCCAGGCACAGTGGCTCACGCCTGTAATCCCAGCACTTTGGGAGGCTGAGGTGGGCAGATTGTTGAGGTCAGGAGTTCGAGACCAGAACTTTAGACTTTAGTAGAGACCCATCTCTACTAAAATACAAAAAATTAGCCGGCCATGGTAGTGTGTGCCTGTAGTCCCATCTACTTGGGAGGCTGAGACAGAAGAATCACTTAAACCCAGGAGGTGAAGGTTGCAGGGAGGCAAAGGTTGCAGTGAGCTGAGATTGTGCCACTGCACTCTAGCCTGGGTGACAGAACGAGACTCTGTCTCACCAAAAAAACAAACAAACAAAAAAAAACACAACAATAACAAAACAAAAATAAAGACTTGATTCAAACAGAATGTGAAAAATGACACATGAGAAATTTGGGAATTTGAACACTGGATATTTGATGATATTAAGAAACTGTTGGCCGGGTGCGGTGGCTCACACCTGTAATCCCAGCACTTTGGGAGGCTGAGGCGGGCAGATCACTTGAGGTCAGGAGTTTGAGACCAGCCTGGCTAACATGGCGAAACCCCGTCTCTACTAAAAATACAAAAAATTAGCTGGGCATGGTGGCAGACGCCTGGAATCACAGCTACTCCAGAGGCTGAGGCAAGAGAATCTCTTGAACCCAGGAGGCAGAAGTTGCAGTGAGCCGAAATCAGGATACTGTACTCCAACCTGGGCCACAGAGTGAGACTTTGTCTCAAAAAAAGAAACTGTTAATTATTTGTGGTGTGATAAGTGATTATATCTTTATAAAAAGAACCCTAAGCTTTTAGAAACACATACTGAAATATTTAGGAAAGAATTATATGATGTCTGGAATTTACTTCAAAATAATACAAGAGGGTGGGAAATGAATGGGGTAATAGATGAAACAAAACTGACCACGTGTTGATAACTGTTAAAGCTGGGTGATGAGTAACAGGAGGAATTATGAGAATCTTATTATGAGATTCTGTTTACTTGTGTATATGTTTGAAATCTCCCGTAACAAAAAGTTTGTAAAATGTTGGGGGATTGGAAACATAAATTAAAACTGGATACAAAGAATCCTGCCACATCAACATGGACAAACATTAAGAAAAATATTGGGGGCCAGGCGTGGTGGCTCACACCTATAATTCCAGCTCTTTGGGAAGCCCAGGCAAGAGGATGGCTTGAGCCCAGGAGTTTGAGACCAGGCTAGGCAACACAACAAGACCCTATCTCTAAAAAAAAAAAAAAAAAAGAAAAGAAAAGAAAAGGAAAAAAAAAAGAAAGTAAAGAAAAGAAAAATTATCCAACCATTATCTGGACATAGTAGCACGTGCCTATAGTCCTAGCTGCTCTGGAGGAGGATCATTTGTGCCTAGGAGTTACAGGCCGCAATGAGCTGTAAGCATGCCACTGCACTCCAGCCTGGGTGACAAAGTGAGACCCTGTCTCTAAATAAAAATTTAAAAATAACATTGGGAAAAAGAGTTGCAGAAGGATAGGACCAAATGATGCCATAATTCCACGTATATAAAATGCCAAACATGCCTAACAATGCAATACGAACCTTTAAGTGTACATGCATATGTCAGTAAAAGTAGGAAGACCAGCATAGAAAGGAGTGGTACAAATTTCAGAAATGTGGTTACTGGGGATGCAGGAAGGGGAATACAATGGGGGAGGGTTACACAAAGGGCTTCCACTATTTTTGTAAAGTCTTAGACCTTTTTGTTGTTGTTTTGGGACAGAGTCTCCATCTTATGGCTCAGGCTGGAGTGCAGGCTGTGATCATAGCTCACTGTAACCTCCAACTCCTGGGATCAAGCATCCTCAGTCCCTGAAGTAGCTGGGTCACACAGTGCCCACCAAAACTGGCTAATTTTTGTATTTTTAGTAGTGACCGGATTTCACCATGTTGCCCAGGCTGGTCTCGAACTCCTCACCTCAAGTGATCCTCCCATCTCAGGTTTCCCAAAGTGCTGGGATTTCAGGCATAAGCCACTGCACTTGGCCAAGCCTTACACCTTAAATTGGGTTATGGACACATAGGTGATTATGATATTCTATACCTTTCTGTATTTATGAAATATTTCATAAGAAAAATACATAACTAAAATTTTAAATTAAAAAGGGAAACAGAAGGTTACTAATCACCTAGAGGAATGAGTTAGAAGATTCTTGCACTTCTTGTATTGACTACTAACTATGCCCATCTCTTCCCACTGCCTGCCCCACAACCCCTGTAGCTTGTAAGATTTGTTTTTGTTAAGATACTATTGTGAAAAATAATATCGACAAAAATACAATTAACATATTTAAAGACTAATAATAAAACAAGTTCCCTTGCACTTTTTTTTTTTTTTTTTTGAGATGGAGTCTCACTGTGTCGCCCAGGCTGGAGTGCAGTGGAACAATCTCAGCTCACTGCAACCTCTGCCTCCCGGGTTCAAGCGATTCTCGTGCCTCAGCCTCCTGAGTAGTGGGACTACAGGTGTGTGCCACCACGCCTAATTTTTGTATTTTTAGCAGAGACGGGGATTAGCCATGTTGGGCAGGATGGTCTGGAACTCCTGACCTCAAATGATGCACTTTCCTCAGCCTCACAAAGTGCTGGGATTACAGGCATGAGCCATTGTGCCCAGCCTTCCCTTGCACTCTTGACTCAAGAAACATGACATTACCAGTAACACTGAGGTTCCAGGTATGCTCTCTCTGATCACATTCCCAACAGACAGGGCTGCTATGCTGAATTTTGTATTTATTATTCCTTGGCTTTTTTTATAATCGAATCATATATTGTATATTTTAAAATATATTTAGTTTTGTATGTATTTAACGTAAATATGTGGAACCATAATGTGACTTGCTCTTCTTATGAAAACTGTTTGTGATTTATTCATGTTGGTGTATATAATTCATTCATGTTTGTGTCTGTGTGTATATATATTAATAATACATGACAGTTTATTTATCCAGTCTGTTATTGATGGATTTTGGACTGTTTCCAGATTTTGCTGTAACAAACAACACTGCTGGGAACATCCTTACATGCCACCTGAAGTCCATGTGCAAGACTTTCTCCAGAATAAAAACCAAGGAGAGGAATGGTTGGTCACGGGATGTGCCCATCTACAATTTACTAGGTAATGCCAGGTAGTCTTCCCAATTTACACTCCCACCAGCAGAGTGTGAACATTTCCATTGCCCCATGTCCTCACCAACACTTGGTGTTGACAATAAGCTTTTGCCAACTGGGTGAGAATGAAAACTAGAATCTGTGGTTTTAATTTCCATTTCCCTGCTTACTAATAAAGCTGAGGCTTTTTTTTTTCATATTTTTGGCCATTCACTTTCTTGCTTTTGTGACATATCTATATTTTGCTCACTTTTCTTTGGGGTATGTTGTCTTTTTTCTTTGTGGATTTTTAGGAATTCACCATGTGTTTGAGGTATAATTATATAAGTTATGTAAGTTCTCTAAGTTCCCGGTTGTGACTTGCTTTTTCACTTTTTTACTCTTCTGGTATGAGGAGTAGTCCTAAATTTTAATATCGTTAATTTTTTTTTCTTTTTGAGATAGAGTCTCCTTCTGTTCCCCAGTCTGGAGTGCTGTGGTGTGATCTCAGCTCACTACAGCCTTGACCTTCCTGAGCTCAAGCGATCTTCCCACCTCAGGTGCTGGAGGAGCTAAGACTATAGACATGCACCACCGGGCCCAAGTACAGTTAAATTTGGTCACTGGTTTTTCCTTTTTGCTTTTGCTTTTTGTGTCTTATTTAAGAAAGATGGGCTGGGCGCGGTGGCTCACACCTGTAATCCCAGCACTTTGGGAGGCCAAGGCAGGCAGATCACCTGAGGTTGGGAGTTTGAGACCAGCCTGACCAACGTGGAGAAACCCCGTGTCTACTAAAAATACAAAATTAGCCAAGTGTGGTGGCGCATGCCTGTAATCCCAGCTACTCAAGAGGCTGAGGCAGGAGAATCACTTGAACCCAGGAGGCGGAGGCTGCAGTGAGCTGAGATCACATCACTGCACTCCAGCCTGGGTTACAGAGCTAGACTTTCTGTCTCAAAAAAAAGAAAAAGAAAAGAGATAAGAGGCTGGGTGTGGTGGCTCACGCCTGTAATCTCAGCACTTTGGGAGGCCAAGGCAGGCGAATCACAAGGTCAGTATTGGGAGAACCAGCCCCCAATATTTCAAAGTAGGTTCTTTTCTATTTTCCCTAAGTGTTGGCTGGTCTGAAAAAATAAAGAGAAAGAGTACAAAGAGAAATTTTACAGCTGGGCCTCCGGGGGTGCCAGCACATATTAGTAGGACTGTGATGGCAACCCCAAGCCACAAAACCAGCAAGTTTTTATTAGGGATATTAGAAGGGGAGGGAGTGTACGAATAGGGAGTGGGTCACAGAGATCACATGCTTCAAAAGGCAATAAAAGATCACAAGGCAAAGGGCAGAGCAAGATCACAAGGCCAGGGTGAAATTAGAATTACTGATGAGGTTCCATGTCCCACTGGGCACGCATTGTCATTGATAAACATCTTAACAGGAAACAGGGTTCGAGAGCAGACAACTGGTCTGACTAGAATTCGCTAGGCTGGAATTTCCTAATCCTAGCAAGCCTGAGGGCACTGCAGGAGACCAGGGTGTATTTCCTCCCTTATCTTCAACTGCATAAGACAGACACTCCCAGAGTGGCCATTTTAGAGACCTCCCCCTGGGAATGCATTCCTTTCCCAGGGTTATTCCTTGCTGGGAAAAGAATTCAGTGATATTTCTCCTATTTGCTTTCTGCAAGAAGAGAAATATGACTCTGTTCTGCCTGGCCCCACAGGCAGTCAGACCTTATGGTTATCTTCCTTGTTTCCTGAAAATCACTGTTATCCTATTCTTTTTTAGGATGCCCAGATTTCATATTGTTCAAACACACGTTTTACAACAATTTGTGCAGTTAACGCAATCATCACAGGGTCCTGAGGTGACATACATCCTCAGTTTACAAAGATGATGGGATTAAGAGATTAAAGTAAAGACAGGCATAGGAAATTATAAGAGCATTGATTGGGGAAGTGATAAATGTCCATGAAATCTTCACAATTTATGTTCTTCTGCCACGGCTTCAGCCGGCCCCTCCGTTCGGGGGTCCCTGACTTCCCGTAACAAGTGAATCTACCATTCTGGGGTCTGGAGGATGGTGGCCCTCTTCTCACAGCTCCACTAGGCAGTTCAGAGTCCCTGACTTCCCGTAACAGGTCAGGAGTTCAAGATCAGCCTGACGAATGTGGTGAAACCCCATCTCTACTAAAAATACAAAAATTAGCTGGGCATGGTGGTGGGCACCTGTAGTCCCAGCTGCTCAGGAGGCTGAGGCAGGAGAATTGTTTGAACCTGTGAGGTGGAGGTTGCAGTGAGCTGCGATTGTGCCATTGCACTCCAGCCTGGGCGACAGAACAACACTCTGTCTCAAAAAAAAAAAAAAAAAAAAGGAAGAACAAAGTAGAAGCATGTGTCTAACCAGACGTCAAGATTCATGTTAAAGTTGTAACTACAAAGTAGAAGCATGTGTCTAACCAGACATCAAGATTCACGTTAAAGTTGTAATTAAGACACCATTGAATTGGTGTAAGGGTAAAAGACCAGTAGAACCGAATAAAGAGCCTAAAAAACCCACACATGTACAGAAACTTAATATATGATGGTATTGTCAATAAATGGTATTGACAATAAGTGGGGAAAGGATAGACTCTTAAATAAATGAGACTGGGACAATTGGTAAGCCACACAGAAAAAGAGGAACTGAATTCTTGCCTCATACCAAACACAACAAATAATTTTATATGTATTATGGACTTAAATGCAAATGGAAAACTTTAAGACTTTTAGAAGAATATCTTTGGCTGGGCACAGTGGCTCATGCCTGTAATCCCAGCACTTTGGAAGGCCGAGGCCGGCAGATTACCCGAGGTCAGGAGTTTGAAAGAGCCCAGAGGTTAGTTTTATTTGTATTTGAACTTTATCTAACTGGAAACATATAGTAAATATGTAAATGGGGCCAGGTGTGGTGGCTCACACCTGTAATCCCAGCACTTTGGGAAGCCGAGGTGAGCAGATCACCTGAGGTCAGAAGTTTGAGACCAGCCTGACCAACATGAAGAAACCCCATCTCTACGAAAAATACAAAATTAGCCAGGTGTGGTGGCGCATGCCTACAATCCCAGCTACTGGGGAGGCTGAGGCAAGAGAATTGCTTGAACCCAGGAGGCAGAGGTTGCAGTGAGCCAAGACTGTGCCATTGCACTCTAGCCTGGGCAACAAGAGCGAAACTCTGTCTCAAAAAACAAACAAAACAAACAAACAACAACAACAACAAAACCCTAACTTTTAGTGATAGATGTCAGATACTGGTTTCCTTTGATGGGAGGCATTGGCTGAAAGGAGGATAAGGGGAGATGTAATTATTTTATATCTTGCTTTGGGTGGTGGTTACATGGGTATATTTAATTGCCACAATTCATAAAGTTAAATAGTTAGGGCCCTTGCATTTTATTTTATATAAGTTTATGCCTTTAAAAGAAAAAATATTGTTAAGAAAATGAATAGACAGACATACCACGAATTGTGAGATAATATTTGCAGTGCATATGTGTGACCAAAAACAGTGTCCTGAATGTATCAGGAACCACTAACAATTAACAACAACAACAAAAATCCAATTTAAAATGTACAAAGTATTTGAACAAACAAAAAAGACATAAGAATGGCCAATAAGCATGTGAAAGGGTGCTCAACATCATTATTCATTAGGAAAATGCAAATTAAAACTTCGATTTAAAAAAAGCTTCAATGGGGTACCATTATACACTCACTAGATTGGATAAAGTGATAATATCAGATGTTTATAAAGCTATGGAGCAACTGGAACTCTCAATCTTTGCTGGTGAGAGTGTAAACAATTATCTCATCTTAGAGAACTGTTTGGTAATTTCCCATAAATTTAAACATACATTTTCCCTATGACCACACAATTCTACTTCTTTTTTCCAAGGATAACGAAGGCATAGATCCACAAAAAGACTTGTGCAAGAAAGTTCATGGCAGCCTTAATCATAATAATTGAAACAACTCAAATGTGCATCAACTAGAGACTGGATAAAGAAATTGTATTATAGTCATGCACTAGAACATGACATAGCTATAAGAATGGCAGTAATCTCAGCACTTTTGTAAACAGAGGCAGGATGATCGCTTGAGCCCAGGAGTTTGAGAACAGCATGGGTAACATGGCGAGACCCCATCTCTACAAAAAATAAAAAAGTTGGTCAGGCATGATGGGATGCACTTATGGTCCCAGCTACTTGACAGGCTGAGGTGGGAGGATTGCTTGAGCCCAGGAGGTGGAGGCTGCAGCAAGCTGTGTTCATGTCACTGCACTCCAGTCTGGGTGATGCAGCAAGACCCTGTCTCAAAAAAATTTAACAAAAAAAATTTTAAAGAGGAAATTAACAAGTAAGTGTTAACTGCAAACCATGGATGGATTTTGAAAACATTACACAAAACTATATGTATTATATTTCATTTATAGGATTCAAGGTACATGAAGTCCAAGAACAAGAAAAACTAATCTATGATGTCAGAAATCAGAAAATGGTTGCATTGTGGGTAAACAGAAAATTGACTGGCAACCAGCACTGGGGAAATGGAAGTGTTCTATACCTTATTTATGTGGTGTTAAGTGGGTGAATACAATTGTCACGACTCATTCAACTGAACACTTAAGATCAATTTAAAAATTCTTTAAAATGAAGGTAAAATAAAGACATGTACGGGAAAATACAAATGACTGGATTTGTCATCATATAGTCTACATTAAAAGAAATACTAAAGGGTATTTTTTAGACAGAGAAAAATGACCCCAGTGTAAGCTTGGAAATGCAGGAAGGAATAAATAGTAACAAAAGAGTAAATGTTAACTGTCTAAAACAATAATAATGTATTGTAGGATTAATATATGTAAAATTTAAAAATGACATCATTAGCACATAAGTAGGGAGAGAAGCAAATAGAGTTGAAGTATTCTAAGGTATTTTCATTGTCTAGAAGGAATAAAATACTAATTTTATTAAACTCTGGTAAGTCACAGATGAATGTGACAAAAATCTGCTTATAATTGTCAAATATATATATCTCATAACACACTGATAAAGGGAAATATTGAATAATAAAAATACTCAATGATTTTTTTAAAAAAGCAGTAACAGAGAAAGAAAGGAAAACAGAATACATGGAACAAATAGAAAGTAAATAGCAAGGTGGTAGATATAAAACCAAACATATAAGTAACTACATTAAATAAAAAAGGTTCCAAATAAAATGCTCCAAAAAAAGAAATAGATGGTCATACTGGATAGAAAATTTAAAACCTAACCATATATTGCTTATAAAATAACCATTTATATGAAATATAAATATGTAGGAATATTCAAAGTAAAAGAAAACAAAAATAGTTACTATTCAAACTCTAAACAAAACAGGTAGCTATATGAATAACACATAAAGTAGACTGTAATGTGAGAAGCATTACTAGAAATGAGACATATTTCATAATGAAAAAAAGGTACGATTCACCAGAAAAATGCAACAAACCTAAACTGAATGCACCTAATAACATAGCCTTAAATGTATATTAAAAACTGATAGAATTAAATGAAGAAGTAGACAAATCCACAATGATACTTGAAGATTTTAACACATAACCCTCAATAACAAATAAACAGGACACATGCCAAAGAATCAGATACGGTATAAAGATTTAAACAACACAATTAACACTCTTGAACTGACACCTATAGAACATTGCACCCAATAATTACAGAATTATTTTTAAGTTCAAAAATTTACTATATGTTGGCACATAAAACAAATCAATAAATTTCAAAGGAATGAAATAATACAGAGGGATTCTCTGACCACACTCTAATTAAGCTAAATATTAATTTCAAAATTTCCCATGGGCTTGGAAACTGAGAATTACATTTCTAAATAACTCATGGAATAAAGTAGATGTCATATTGGAAACTGGAAAAAAAACTTACTAAATAACACTAAATAATACTACATACAAAAACATGTGATACAGCTAAAGCTGGGCTTAGAAGTAAATTTATGCATTTAAATACTTCGCCTTTCGCTGCCTGACCGCAGCCATCATGGGTCACATGCATGCTCCCTGGAGGGACTCTGCCCTATCGCTGCAGCATCCCCACTCAGCTGATGTTGATATCTGATGACATGAAGGAGCAGATTTACAAACTGGCCAAAAAGGGCCTGACTCCCTCACAAGTCAGTGTGATCCTGAGAGATGCACATGTGTTGCACAAGTACGCTTTGTGACAGGCAATGAAATCATAAGAATTCTTAAGTCCAAGGGACTTGCTCTTGATCTCCCTGATGATCTGTACCATTCAATCAAGAAAGCAGTTGCTATTTGAAAGCATCTCGAACAAAACAGAAAGGATAAGGATGCTAAACTATGCCTGATTCTGACAGAGAGCCGGATTCACCATTTGGCTAGATATTATAAGACCAAGTGAATCCTCCCTCCCAATTGGAAATATGAGTCATCAACAAACAGCCTCTGCCCTGCTCGCATAAATTTGTCTATGTACTCAAGCAGTAAAATGATTGTTTAACTAAAAACAAATTAATAAATAAAATGCTTCCGAGAAAAGAACAATGGCTGATAATCAATGATTTAAATTGGAAAATAAACAGAATCTAAGGACATTAGAAGAAAAAAAAGATAGGAACAGACATTAATACCATAGCAAACAAATATACACTAGAGAAAATCACTTCATTGAAAAGGCAATTTAATAAATTATTGGTATAAAAAATTAGAAAAAACACAAGTTACTAAGTTCAAGAATGAAAAAGGGCTAAGGATGCTGGCTGGTGCATGTAATCGCAGCTACTTGGGAGGCTCAGGCAGAAGGCTCAGACGGGATGATAGCTTGAGACTAGGAGCTTAAGACCAGCCTGGGCAACATAGTGAAACCCGTATCTAAAAGAAATAAGAAAAAAAAATCTGGGCATGGTAACATGTGCCTGTAGTCCCAGCTACTTGGGAGGCTAAGGCAGGAGAATCACTTGATCCCAGGAGTTTGAGGCTGCAGTGAGCTATGATAGTGCCACTGCACTCTAGCCTGGGTGACAGAGCAGGAAGTGGGGGAAGAGCTTCACTAGAATCTTATCAACTTTTACAAAATAGTAAGAGGGTGTCAAAAACAACTATATACTGATAAATTTTCCATTTTAAGTGAAATGTCTGTAGATTACATAGTTACATCTCTCATTTATTCCTGATATTGTTAAATTGTGTTTCTCTATTTCTTGACCAGTTTAGTAAGTTTATCTTTTTTTTTTTTTCTTGTGACGGAGTTTCGCTCTGTCACCCAGGCTGGAGTGCGATCTTGGCTCACCGCAACCTCCACCTCCCGGGTTCAAGCAATTCTCCTGCCTCAGCCTCCCGAGTAGCTGGGACTACAGGCATGTGCCACCATGCCTGGCTAATTTTGTATTTTTTTTAGTAGAGACGGGGTTTCTCCATGTTGGTCAGGCTGGTCTCAAACTCCCGACCTCAGGTGATCTGCTCGCCTCAGCCTCCCAAAGTGCTGGGATTACAGGCGTGAGCCACAGTGCCCGGCCCCTAAGTTTATCATTTTTTTTTTTATTCTTTTCAATCATCCTACATTTGGTTGTGTTGATTTTTCTTTAGTTAATGTTTCCTATTTCATTGAATTATTTCCTTTATTATTTCTTTCTTTCTACTTACTATAGGTTTCATTTGTTCTTTTCTAGTCTTTTTTTTTTTTAACATTTTAAAGTTAAAGCTTAGGTCATTAAATTTAGATCTTTCTTCTTTTCTTTTTCTTTTTTTTTTTTAAGATGGTGTCTCCCTCTGTCACCCAGGCTGGAGTGCAATGGCGTGATCTCAGCTCACTGCAACCTCTGCCTCCTGGGTTCAAGCAATTCTCCTGCCTCAGTCGCCTGAGTAGCAGGGACTACAGATGTGTACCACAACGCCCAGCTAATTTTTTTGTATTTTTAGTAGAGACGGGGTTTCACTGTGTTAGCCAGGATGGTCTCGAGCTTCTGACCTCGTGATCCACCCTCCTTGGCCTCCCAAAGTGCTGGGATTACAGGCATGAGCCAGCTTGCCCGGCCCTGATCTTTCTTCTTTTCTAATATAAGCATTCAAAGCCATAAATTTCTCTCAAAGCACTGCTTTGGCTGCATTCTAAAAATTTTGATATCTTGTGTTTTCATTATCATTTAGTTCAAAATATTTGCCAATATTCCTGGGGTTTTTTTGTTTGTTCTTTGTTTTTGTTTTTTGGTTTTTTTTGTTTTTTGAGATGTAGTTTCATTCTTGTTGCCCAGGCCGGAGTTGCAACGGCATGATCTCAGCTCACTGTAACCTCCGCCTCCCAGGTTCAAGCGATTCTCCTGCCTCAGCCTCCCAAGTAGCTGGGATTACAGGCATGTGCCACCATGCCCAGCTAATTTTGTAGTTTTAGTAGACACGGGGTTTCTCCATGTTGGTCAGGCTGGTCTCGAACTCCCAACCTCAGGTGATCCGCCTGCCTCGGCCTCCCAAAGTGCTGGGATTACAGGCGTGAGCCACCATGCCCAGCCATTATTCCTGGTGTTTTTTCTGTAATGCATAGATTATTTAGAATTGATTGTTTAGTTTCCAAATATTTGGGGATTTTCTAAACATTGTATTGTTATTAATTCTAATTTGATGCCATTGTGGTCAGAGAACATATTCTGTATGATTTCAATCCTCGTAAATTTATTGAGACTTGTTTTATGGCTCAGAATATGGTCTATCTTAGTAAGTGTAACATTTGCACTTGGAAAAAAATGTGTATTGTGCCATTGTTGGATATCACGTTCTATAAATGCCAGTTAATCAAAGTTGGTTGAAAGTATTGTTCAGCTCATCTATGTTTTTTTATTTATTATTTATTTATTTATTTATTTTTTTGAGACAGTCTCACTCTGTCCCAAAGACCGGAGTGTAGTGGTACAATCTCAGCTCACTGCAACCTCTGCCTCTGGGGTTCAAGTGATTCTTGTGCCTCAGCCTCCTGAGTAGCTGGGATTACAGGCGCATGCCACCATACCCTGCTAATTTTTTGTATTTACAGGGCTTCACCATGTTGGCCAGGCTGGTCTTGAACTCCTGGTCTCAAGGGATCCACCCATTTGGGCTCCCAAAGTGCTAGGATTAATAGGCATGAGCCACCGCACCCAGCCAGATAACCTACGTCTTTTTATTTTTTAGATGGAGTCTCACTCTGTCACCCAGGCTGGAGTGCAATGGTGCAATCTTGGCTCACTGCAACCTCTGCCTCCCAGGTTCAAGTGATTCTCCTGCCTCAGCCTCCCAAGTAGCTGGGACTACAGGCACATGCCACCACACCCGGCTAATTTTTGTATTTTTTAGTAGAGATGGGGTTTCACCATGTTGGCCAGGCTGGTCTTGAATTCTTGACCTCAGGTGATCTGCCTGCCTCGGCCACCCAAAGTGCTGGGATTACAGGCGTGAGCCACTGCACCCAGCCACCTATGTCTTTACTAATTTTCTGCTTACTTGTTCTATCAGTTATTGAGAGAAGAGTATTGAAATCTTAACTATATTTGTGGATTGTCTATCAGTAGTTGCTTTATGTATTTTAAAGCTCTGGTATTAAATGCATACACATTTAAAACTGTTATATTTTCTTAGTGCATTGACTCTTTTATCATTATGAAATTTCTCTTTATCCCTGGTATACCTTGTTTAGAAATCTACTTCATGTAAGAATGTAGCCACTCCAACTCTCTTATTATCACTGTTGGCATCTTTTTTCTATCCTTTTAACCTGTGTATTCATATTTATAGTGTGTTTCTTGTAGCATATAGTTGGATATTGCTTTTTTTTCCCAGTTAGACAATCTTTGTCCTTGTCATTGGAGTATTTGAATCATTTATATTTAATGTAATTATCTATGTAGTTGGGCTGCAGCATCTGTTTTCTCTTCCCTTTCATGTGCTGCTTCCCTATGGATAGAGTACCATTCTGTCTCTACTGTTGGTTCATTATTTATACCCCTTTTATGTCTTTTGTTTTGTTTTGTTTTGTTTTTTTGACAGAGTCTTGCTCTGTTGCCCCGGCTGGAGTACAGTGGCACGATCTCTGCTCACTGCAACCTCCACCTCCCGGGTTCAAGTGATTCTTGTGTCTCAGCCTCCCAGGTAGCTGGGACACAGGTGTGTCTCACCATGCCCAGCTAACTTTTGTATTTTTAGTAGAGAAGGGGTTTTGCCATGTTGGCCAGGCTGGTCTCAAACTCCTGGACCCAAGCAATTCCCTGCCTCAACCTCCCAAAGTACTGGGATTACAGGTGTGAGACACCACACCTGGATCCATTTGGACTTTTTTTTAAATATTCCATTTCTTTCCTCATTATGTTAATGTTGTCCTTTAAATTCTTGTTCTAAAGTTGTTGTAAAGCCCTTGCCTGCTAATTCCATTATCATTTCTTTATCTCCTTCTATTGAATCATTTAAAATTGTCATTGTGGATCACATTTTTTCTGGGTAGTTTTAATTTAATTTAATTTAATTAATTTCTTTTGAGATAGAGTTTCACTGTGCTGCCCAGGCTGGAGTGCAGTGGAGTGATCTTGGCTTACTGCAACCTCTGCTCCCAGGCTTAATCCTCCCATATCAGCCTCTTGAGTAGCTGGTACTACAGGCGTGCGCCACATGTCCAGCTAATTTTTGTATTTCGTGTAGAGACAGGATTTCACCATATTGCCCAGGTTGGTCAAGCAATCCGTGTGCCTCAGCCTCCCAAATTACTGGATTATAGGGGTAAGCCACTGCATCTGGCTGCTGGGTTGTTTTAAAGTCTAGTGATTTTTTTTTTTTTGAGATGGAGTCTCGCTCTTGTTGCCCAGGATGGAGGCAATGGCGTGATCTTGGCTCACTGCAACCTCCACCTCTTGGGTTCACGCAATTCTCCTGCCTCAGCCTCCCAAGCAGCTGGGATTACAGGCGCCTGCCACCACGCCCAGCTAATTTTTGTATTTTTAGTAGAGATGGGGTTTCACTATGTTGGCCAGGTTGATCTTGAACTCCTGACTTCAGGTGATCCACCCACATCGACCTCCCAAAGTACTGGGATTACAGGTGTGAGCCACCATGCCCGGCTGTTTTTTTGTTTGTTTGTTTTTTGTTTTTTGATTTTTTTTGTTTGTTTGTTTTATATGGAGCCTTGCTCTGTTGCACAGGCTGGAGTGCAGTGGTGCAATCTTGGTTCACTGCAACCTCCGCCTCCTTGGTTCAAGCAATTCTCCTACCTCAGCCTCCCAAGTAGCTGGGATTACAGGTGCCTGCCACCACGCCTGCCTAATTTTTGTATTTCTAGTAGAGTCAGTGTTTCGCCATATTGGCCAGGCTGGTCTCAAACTGCTGACCTCAAGTGATCCACCTGCCTCCACCTCGCAAAGTGCTGGGATTACCGGTATGAGCCACCACACCCGGCCAAGTATAGTAATTCTTTCATTGGGTGGCAGGCTTATAACACTTACATGATTGTTAGAATTTTTTAAATTTCCTTTAAAGAAGTTAGAATTTGTTTTGACAAGCCATTGAGTTACTTGCAGATCACCTTGGTCCCTAAGTGTCTTTTTTTTTTTTTTTTTTTGAGACAGAGTCTCACTCTGTTTCCCAGGCTGGAGTGCACTGTGGCGCAATCTCAGCTCACTGCAACCTCTGCCTCCCAGATTCAAGCAATTCTCCTGCCTCAGCCTCTCAAGTAGCTGGGACTACAGGCACGTGCCACCAAGCCCAGCTAATTTTTGTATTTTTAGTAGAGACTGGGTTTCACCATGTTGCCAGGCTGGTCTTGAACTCCTGACCTCGTGATCCACCTGCCTCGGCCTCCCAAAGTGCTGAGATTACAGGCATGAGCCACCATGCCCAGCCAAGAGTCTTGTTTTTAAGCTGTGTAAGAGCATATCTAAAAGGCCTTTTATTGTAAGATAGTTTAGCCCTACTACAAAGATATGATATGGGGTCTCTACTAAATGCCCTGGCTGTTCAAAAATATCTCTACACATTAGATGGCAGAAACTTGAGTCGCTCCTAGCCCTGTGGGATCTCTGACAATTATTTTACTTATAGATCCCTGGGAGATATTCTTTGACTGGCCTTGTAAATTTCATCCTATATATGGCTTATCAGTTTGAGTACTCCAAAAAACAAATACCAAGAAGAGGGTTCTAAGAGATTATAATGTTGTAAGGAAAAATGGGAAGGGAGCCAGGGGAAGCTAGGAGAATCATATAATTGCAATGCAGGTCTGACCCTTTTGAAAGAGAAAAGAAAGGAAAGTTGAGTGGAAGACATTTAGACTGCACTGCAGTTCTGAGGAAGTTTGGAAATCTGATGGGGAATCCTCAAGCCAAAGTCTCCCATCAGAGGCATTCTGCATTTCTCAGGAATAGGCCTGCCTTCATATGCCTGAGAAAGTCATTAGCTGGGAGTTAACACATGGGAAGCATGGCCTTACTGCAAATGTGGAGATGGATTTCAGAGTGCAGCAGCTGGGCCCATTAGTCAATTATGCTCTTCACAGTTAGACACGTTACAGACACATTTTTTAGGCCACCAAATATTCACCCCTTGCATCAAACAGATATACATCTCCTCAAAATTCAGAGACAGGCTCCTCCATGATGCCTATTATCCTTTCTTCCTGGGGGGAAACTAAGAATAGAGAGAATAATGAGACAAACTACAGTCCTCATCACTGCAGTTGATCTAAGTGCTGCACCTGGTCTTCACCCTCTCCCTCCTCCAGTGATTCATTCTGAATTTCCTCACTCACAGCCATCATTTCAGCAGGTCTTGGTGCCTTACCTAGTGGTGTGATCCAAACCTCCATTCCTGGGAAATCTGAACTCTTAGTAATCATACCCTTTTCAGTCTCAGGTTGCCACACGTGTTCATTCACAGTTCCAGTGGTTCAAGGCACTCAAATGGATAATGGGTTGGACACATTTGCCACCCTTCCCCCTTCATGTAACAGTAGTCCTACTTCCTCCTGCTGATCAAGGCCAATTACCCTTCCCAGTATGGTGACTTCTTTTCTTGCCTGCTAGACCCTGGACACAAAGAATTCAAAATGCCATTGTGGAAATTTTAACTTTACGTTAAATGGAACTCTTGCTGTGTGCGACCTCTAGCAAGATTATGCCCCTTTTTGAAACAAAGAACTCCAATTCTGTCAAAGCCCAGGATTGCAGGGAAGAGAAGTACAAAATCTCCCAGTTGGGACATGAATCCCCATTTTGGGAGTGATAATAAGAGGAGCCACTCCTGCTTCCATGCCCTGACTCCCAGACCCATGTGTTTTTTCCCCCTGGGGATATAATATGCTAAAAAAGTCTCTGCATATATATCTTGCATCCGGAAGATTGGCACATTATCTTTTCAGAATATTTCCTCTGAACTAGCACTTCATTTGTACTTACAAAGGCTGATCCAGTGTTCTATAAGGCTGGCTGCTTTAGGATGGTACATGTGATATTGCCAATGAATCCCATGGTCATGAAACTACTCCACACCCTCTTCACTGTAAAGTGGTTGGATGCTATGTTGTGTGGAATTCCATGCCTATGAATTATTCTGTAAGCCCCAGAGAAGCTGAGAATCTTTAGGCAGGAAGTATAAGACCATACTCAGAATAAGTATCTATACCTGGTGAAGATAAAACTCTTGCTCTTTTGGGTTGAAAGAAGTCTGATATACTTGACTTGGCACCAACTAGCTGGTTGGTCTCTTCAGAGAACAGTGCTGTGTTAGGGGTTCAACATTAGTCTCTGCTGCTGTAGTTTTCAGTGTCCAAATCTTCAACCTCATTTCATCAGGCCTGTGAATGATGGTGAATGATGTGTCCTCTGGGTCCTCCCATGATTCTCTGGTTAGATGTCTGGTCTTACATTACACATCTATTCCAGCATGCCTACTTTCCTCAGCCTCTTTATCCTTTCCTGTGCCATCTGTAAGGGCAACTCAGGCCTTTCCATTTCCCTGAGTGTTAGCCACAGCATTTTCCAAGCTTCTAAAAGCCACCTCAGCAGCGAATTTGCCTTATCCCCTAAGGTCCTTGCAAGGGTGTTAAATCCCATGTCCTGAGATAGTACTCCTGAGTAAATTAATTCTTGCTTATCTATGCTTACATTGTAGTCCCCTTGATCAAACACCCTAAAAATCTAATTCCAAGGATACATCCCTGGCTCCTGCTAGTATGCTAGCTAATTCCTGCAATTCTTTTGATATAAGTCTCTTTTCTTCCCTTATCAGGCCCAGCATGTTTTCAACAAAGTTATGCTAGGATTTAGCCTAAGTTATTGACTTGGCAGCCAAAAGTTGGGGCAGCTACTGAGATGAGCACCTGCAGCATCATACAGCAAAATATTAAGTGTTAGTTCTTACAAGGGCTTACAAGCCATCTCTACAAGCCCAGGGAGTGCAAGGGCTGCAGTGCTAGCATTCTTAGGGGCATTCGACAAGATGTCCCCATTCCATGTTTCAGGGTCCCAGGTTATCCCCACTAGGTCCTGACCTTTGTATAATAGGGCTGCTGGGCATTCAAATGTCTCATGTCTCTGAAGTTCTGCAACTCTAACAATTAGATCTTCATCCTATTGCTCACGTGTGTCTGCTCTTCCACTGCAGTACATAAGGAGCTCTTTGTAAGATGATACCACGAAACCATCTGGCTTAGCCATTAACTGCTCAAGAGCTTTCAGTTTCTGATTATCCCACTGCAAGGCATCAATACAACTCAGCAGTAACCAATTCACTCATCTTTGGAGGTAATCTCCTTCCTCCTCCAAAATCTTTCTCTGCCTGCATCATCACACCTTACACAGAACTTCCCTCTACCACATCATTTTCCAGGTTGCCACCTGTGAAATCTTTAGTTGCTGAGCTCCGGTTTATGCTAGTGTCTATCCATGTCCCACGTACCAGTCAGAATGATGTTCTCTTTGCCTGTCAGGAGGTGAGTAAGCCAGTCCCAGATCCCATCTTACTGCCTATTTTCTTGGACCATTCACTGTTGGTACCACTTGTGTTAGCTCAAGTCCCCTAAGAAACAGATGGCAAGAGATTAGTTATACAAGAGATTTACTGGGAGAAATACCTGTGAGAAAACTGGGAAAGGAGCCAGGGGAATCTAGGAAAGGCATCAGACTGTAATGTATGTCTGACCTTTGTGAAGGAAAGAAAAGAAAGGTTGAGTGGAAGCAACTTACACTGCAGTGCATTTCTAAGGAAGTTTGGCGATGCCAGTGAATAATCTTTGAACCAAAATTTTGAGTTTTTCATCTTCCAAGAATGGGCCTTCCTCAGTATCCCTGTGCCTAGTCACTGACTGTAAGCAGCAGCCATGGGAAGATTCCTTAGTATGAACATGGTGATGAACAGGGCCCATAGGTCAAAATTACATTCCCTGCAGTTGGAGGTCTGAGAGGTCTATTTTCATGGCTGCCACAATTGCACAGATTAGTATTCAACCAAAGACTGGAAGGTAACCCATGCAGACTTTTGAGCACCTTCTCTACATAGCTTTTCTCTTCTCTAGTACTCTGCCTTGCAAATTCTGGTCACCTTGGCCTCCCCAAGCTTCTATCCCTACCTCATCAACTCAGCAAAGCTGCCAGGCTCTCCTTGGGTTATGCCATCCTGTGCTGTGGTCCAGAAATTGCCTCTAAGCAAAAAGCCTATGTAATCATAGTGCTCACCTCATTCATTTTCCATCTAGAAGGGACTATGGTCCTGGGTTGGCTGTTGCCCAATGTCTAATGCATTGTTTCAGATACTTTTTTCCATTATCCTAGCTTTTACAAAGGAAGAGTAAGTATCATGCCAGTTGCTCCATCATGGACAGAAGTAAAAGCTCCTCCGTTTTCTGTGGTGTGTGTTTGTTTTAAATTTCATTATTTTTTACTTTTGTCTTATTTATTTCTCTCTGGGTTTAATTTGCTGTTCTTTTACTCACTTCTTGAGATACAAGCTTGGATCACTGATATTAACCTTCCTTCTTTTCTAGCATATGCATTTTACACATTTCCATCCAACCACTGTTTTAACTATATCTCAGAAGTTTTGATATGTCATATTTTCATTATTATTCAGTTTCACATACTTTCTAATATCTATTGTGATCTCTTTTTTGATTAATGGATTACTTAGAAGTGTACTGCTTAATTTCCATTTTCTAATTAGTTTTTATAATTCATTACTACCTTAAGACTATTGTGGTCAGAGAGTACATTCTGAGTGCTTCCAATCTTCTGAAACTTTGTTGAAGCTGGCTTTACTGTCAAATTTTATAAATTCACCTGTATACTTAAAAACAGTGTATATTCTAGCTGGGCATTATGCCTCATGCCTGTAATCCCAGCACTTTGAGAGGCTATAACGAGAGGATCACTTGAGGTGAGGAGTTCAAGACCAGCCTGGGCAACATAGTAAGACCCTGTCTCTACAAAAAAATTTTTAAAAAATAACTGGGCATTGGTGGTGTGTGCTTGTAGTCCTAACTACTTGGGAGGCTGAAGTGGAAGGATTGCTTGAGCCCAGGAATTCAAGGCTACAGTGAGGTGTATGATGATGCCATTGCACTCCAGTCTGGGCATCAAAGTAAGACCCTGTCTCTATAAAAAATTTTTTAAGGCCGGGCACAGTGGCTCATGCCTGTAATCCCAGCACTTTGGGAGGCCGAGGTGGGTGGATCACATGAGGTCAGGAGTTTGAGACCAGCCTGGCCAACATGGTGAAACCCTGTCTCTACTAAAAATACAAAAAATTATCCAGGCATAGTGGTGCATGCCTGTAATCCCAGCTACTCAGGAGACTGAGGCAGGAGAATCACTTGAACCTGGGAGGTGGAGGTTGCAGTGAGCCGAGGTCACACCATTGCACTCCACCCTGGGCAATAAGAATAAAACTCCATCTCAAAAAAAAAATTTTTTTTTAATATATATTCTTATCCTCAGTGCAGTGTTCTATTATGTCAACAGTCAAGTTTATTGTGTTATTTTTATTTTTATGTCTTTACTGATTTATCATGTGCTTGTTTTATCAACTATTCAAAGGTTGTGTTAAATCTACCTTATTAATGTTGAGTTGTCTATATTCTCCTTTTAGTTCTGTCCATTTTTGCCTTATATATTTTGAAACTATGTTATTCAGTGCATACATATTTAGAATTGTTATATCTTCTTGTGAACTGGACTCTATCATTAGAAAATGTCCCTTTCTATCTCTAGTTATTCTTCTTGCCTTAAGAGCTATTCTCTCTGATAATAAACAGCAACACCAGCTTGAGTGCAGTGGTGTGATCTCAGCTCACTGCAACCTCTGCCCCCGGGTTCAAGTGATTCTCTTGCCTCAGCCTCCCAAGTAGCTGGGATTACAGGCATGCGCCACCATACCCAGCTAATTTTTGTATTTTTAGTAGAGATGGGGTTTCACCATGTTGGCCAGGCTGGTCTCCAACTCCCTATCTCAGGTGATCTCCCCACCTTGGCCTCCCAAGATGCTGGGATTACAGGGGTGGGTCATCGCACCCAGCTCCAGCTTTCTTTCAATTATTGTTTGCACACTATATTTTTTCCAACTTTTACTTTGAGCATTTCAGTGTCTTATACTTAAGATATTTTTTATATGCAGCATATAGCTGGGGTTTTTTTAACTTTTCTTTTTAGATTGGAGTCTTACTATGTTGGCCAGGCTGGCCTCGATGCCTAGCCTCAAGCAATCCTCCTGCCTCAGCCTTCTGAGTAGCTGGAATTATAGGCACATGCCACCATACCCAGGTTATAGTTAGATAATTTTTAATCCAATCTGGTAATATTCATCTTCTATTTGGAGTATTTATTCTATTTGTTTTAATGTAATTACTAATACAGTTGGAATTATACTTACCGTCTTTGACTTGAGTTTAATACAAATTACTATTTTAATATTTCCCTGATAATGCTAAAATCTTAGAACACTTTATCTCTACTTACCCTCTCCTTCTTGCTTTATTGGAGTCATGAGTTTTAATTCTACATATATTTTAAGCCCTCGTACTACTATGATTAATCTTTACAGTCAATATTTATTTATATTTACTCACACATTTCCCCCTTTTGTTATTCTTCATTCCCTTCAAATTTCCTGTTTCCATTTGGGACTATTTTCCTTCTGCCTTAAGAACTCTCTTCAGGCCAGGCACAATAGCTCACACCTGTAATCCCAGCACTTTGGAAGGCTGAGGTGGGAGGATCACTTGAGGTCAGGGGTTCGAGACTAGCCTGGTCAACATTGTAAAACCCTGTATGTACCAAAAATAGTAACAATAATAATAGCTGGGTGTGGTGGCAGGTGCCTGTAATTCCAGCTACTTCGGAGGCTGAGGCATGAGAATCACTTGAACCCAGTAGGCGGAGGTTGCAATGAGCCGAGATTGCGCCACTGTAGCCTGGGCAACAGAGCGTCTCAAAAACAAAACAAAACAAAACAAAAAAAAACCTCTCTTCAGCTTTTATCTTAAGGCAGATCTTCTGGCAATAAATTCTTTCTGCTTATATGTTTGCTTAGGGGGAGGTTACAGTGAGCCAAGATCGTGCCATTGCACTCCAGCCCAGGCAACAAGGGTAAAACTGTCTTAAAAAGAAGAAAAGTCTGTATTTTGCCCTCATTTTTGTCACAGAATATATGATTCTCGCTTGGCAGCTATTTTCTTTCAGTACTTCAAAGGTGTCATTTCATTGTCTTCTGGATTTCATCATTTTTGTTGAGATTAGCTCCTTTAAAGGAAACATGACTTCTTGCCTTTTAGATTTTCTTTTTATATTTGAATTAAGCAGTTTCATTATGATGTGCTTAGGTGGGGTTTTCTTTTTTTTTTTTTTGAGACGGAGTCTCACTCAGTCGCCCAGGCTAGAGTGCGGTGGTGCTGTCTCGGCTCACTGCAACCTCTGCCTCCCAGGTTCAAGCAATTTTCCCACCTCAACCTCCCAAGTAGCTGGGATTACAGGTGCACGCCAGCACACCCGGCTAATTTTTTGTATTTTTAGTAGAGATGGGGTCTCACCATGTTGGCTAGGCTGGTCTCACCTGGTCGCAAGTGGTCTGCCCACCTCGGCCTCCCAAAGTGCTGGGGTTACAGGTGTGAGCCACCATGCCCAGCCTAGGTGGGGTTTTCTTTGTATTTTTCCTGCCTGGGGTTCACAGAGCTTCTTAAATACATAAATTTTTGTCTTTCATCAGTTTGGTAGTATTTTTGGACATTCTTTTCAAATATTGCTTCTGCCTTATTTATTTATTTATTTATTTATTTATTTATTTATTTATTTATTTTTGAGATAGAGTCTTGCTCTTTCACCTAGGCTGGAGCGCAGTGGCTCAATCTCGGCTCACTGCAACCTCCACCTCCCGAGTTCAAGCGATTCTTCTGCCTCAGCCTCCCGAGTAGCTGGGACTACAGACACGTGCCACCATGCCTGGCTAACTTTTGTATTTTTAGTAGAGATGGGGTTTCACCATATTGGCCAGGCTGGTCTCGAACTCCTGACCTTGTGATCCACCTGCCTCAGCCTCCCAAAGTGCTGGAATTACAGGCGTGAGCCACCACGCCAGCGCTTCTGCCTTATTTTCTCTCTCCTCTTCTTATGGGAACCTAATTATACTTAGGTTAGATCTTTCCACTCTGTCTTGAAGGGGAAACAAACTATGTGTTCAGACTGTTCATGTCTCTGATGTTGTCACTCCAGCTGTATGAAACTACTAGAAAGCTCTGTTAGTTTCTCTGTACCGTAGTAGGGGCCCTCTTCCAGAGCTAAGTCTGAATTCTCAGTTTTTTTCTTGTTTCAAGAATCAGTCTATATTCCCCAGGAAAAAGCCACTGTAAACCATCAGCTCAACTCTCTGGAATTATCCCCTCAAATCACTATTGCATCATCAGCTCTCTGCCTTTAAACAGAAATTTCTTGCATTTCACCTGGCTTTGGTGGTTCTCAGTGGATGTTTAATTTTGTTGCAAACTATCATATCTAGAAGCATAAGTATCTTACGCCATATGTTTTGAGACTGCATTTTTATTATCATTTTCTATGTATTATTTTATTATCATTTTCTATGTATTATTATATGGAAATTATTATCTAATTTCCATTATTATTTCTTCTTTGACACCTTCGGAAAGTATTTTTTAAAATTTCGTATATATGGGGCCGGGCGCAGTGGCTCACACCTGTAATCCCAGCACTTTGGGAGGCCGAGGTGGGTGGATCACCTGAGGTCAGGAGTTCGAGACCAGCCTCATCAAAATGACTAACCCCTGTCTCTACTAAAAATACAAAAATTAGCTAGGCATCATGGTGCATGCCTGTTATCCCAGCTACTTGGGAGGCTGAAGCAGGAGAATCACTTGAACCCAGGAGGCAGAGGTTGCAGTGAGCCAAGATCATGCCACTGCACTCTAGCCTGGGCAACACAGCAAAACAGTGTCTCAAAAAAAAATCATATAGATGGGTTTATATGGGTTATTTTTCATATTGGGGCAAAGTGTTTTCTTATATATCTATTAAATCAAACTTAAATATTGTGTTATTCAAATCCGTATCCATACTTTTTCTTTGTTCCCCTGTCAGTTACTGAAAGAGAAGTATTAAGAATATCATGCTATGATAATGGATTCTTCAAGTTCTAATGTTCACTAAATTTATGCTTTATATATTTTGGTGCAAAAACTTCTTGGCTTTTATGCCTTCTCAGTGAATTAAATAATCATATGTAGTGTCCCTCTTTATGTACAGTAAGTTTTTTGCTTTATAATTTGTTTTTCCTGATAATATAGAGCCACACTAACTTTTTTCCCTGTTTGCCTGTTATATCTTTTCTAACATATATTTTCACTATTTCTGTGTCCTAATGTATATATATATTTTTTGAGATGGAGTCTCGCTCTGTCGCCCAGGCTGGAGTACAGTGGTTCCACAGCTCACTGCAACCTCCGCCTCCTGGGTTCAAGCAATTCTTCTGCCTCCTCTTTTTGAGGAGTAGGTTTTTTTTCTAATTCACTCTTTACTTAGAGTAACACTTTTTACAGGCTCGACTTCATGCACAGTCTCCAACATAACTTCCAAACTTGCTTACTAGGTTTATCTCCTTCCACCTGGGTGACCTGTTCAAACCAGTGCTCTAAACCACGAGTAACTTTGGGCCTTTGATGAGAGGTTTTACAATTGGAGTTTTTCAGGATATGCAGTATACATTTAATCAGATACCCACCACACATATTTCCAGAAATGAAAAAGTAGATTGCTTTTTCTTTCTTTCTTTCTTTTTTTTTTTGAGATGGAGTCTCGCTCTGTCACCCAGACTGGAGTGCAGTGGCACAATCTCGGCTCACTGCAACCTCTGCCTCCCGGGTTCAGTATTACTGATCATTTTTAATATTATTCCTTAATTCTTCAATAAGTCTCCAAACTACCAAGGTCATTTTGAATTTAAATTATTTGTTCCATACACATTAAGGTACATAATCATATAAAGGCACTGGGGGTTGGGTGATAACAGTTTGACAACTCTAACTTCCAAGAACTAATAGTTTTGTTGATGACACACACAAATTAAGAGGTAACTAGCATCACAAAGCAGGATGTAAAACATAGTATAAACAATGGAATATGGGAACCTAGAAAAAAAGGAGATTGCCTTTCATAGGAAGAGTCCAGGTCACGCAAGGAAGACTACATAAGCTTAAACATGAAAAATTAATACAATTTGGGAGGATCAAAATTTGTTAGAGTAAGTCAAGTAGGCCTGATGGCTGAATGGCTATCAGATACATGGAAGCTGAAAAAATTAAGTTAATGCCAAGTTTCAAGCCAAGGAAAACCATAGTACTACTTTTAAAAACAAGAAAAGCTAAGAGAGAAAGATGGTTTGGGGAGAAATTAATACAGTTTAGATATGGTAAGTGTTTTAGTCTGTTTTCTTGCTGCTGATAAAGACATACCTGAGACTGGACAATTTACAAAAGAAAGAGGTTTATTGGACTTACAGTTGCACATGGCTGGGGAGGCTTCACAATCATGGTGGAAGGCAAGGAGCAGCAAGTCACATCTTACGTGGATGGCAGCATGCAAAGAGAGAGCTTGTGCAGGATAACACCCCCTTGTAATAACCATCAGATCTCATGAGACTTATTATCACAAGAACAGCATGGAAAAAACCTGCCTCCAAGATTCCATTACCTCCCACCAAGTCCTTCCCACAACACATGGGAATTCAAGATGAGATTTGTGTGGGTACACAGCCAAACCATATCATTCCATCCCTGGCCCCTCCCAAATCTCATATCCTCACATTTCAAAATAAATCATGCCCTCCCAACAGTCCCCCAAAGTCTTAACTCATTTCAGCATTAACTCAAAAGTCCACTCAAAAGTCCACTTGCCTTATCTGAGATAAGGCAAGTCCCTTCCGTCTATGAGCCTATAAAATCAAAAGCAAGTTATTTACTTCCTAGATACAATGGAGGTACAGGCATTGGATAAATACAGCCATTCTGAATGGGAGACATTGGTGAAAACAAAGGGGCTACAGGCCCCATGCAAATCCAAAATCCAGCAGAGCAGTCAATTATTAAAGCTCCAAAATGAACTCCTTTGACTTCATGTCTCACATCCAGGTCACACTAATGCAAGAGGTGGGTTCCCATGGTCATGGGAAGCTCCACCTCTATGGCTTTGCAGGGTACAGCCTCCCTCCTGGCTGCTTTCATGGGCTAGCATTGAGTGTCTGCAGCTTTTCCAGGCACACAGTGCAAGCAGTCAGTGAATAGCGGGGGAACCAGCCCCCAATATTTCAACGTAGGTTCTTTTCTATTTTCCCTAAGTGTTGGCCTGTCTGAGAAATAGAGAAAGAGTATAAAAGAGAGAAATTTTACAGCTGGGCCTCCGGGGGTGACATCACCTATTGGTAGGCTCCGTGATGCCCCTTGAGCTGCAAAACCAGCAAGCTTTTATTAGGAATTTCAAAAGGGGAGGGGGATACGAACAGGGAGTAAGTCACAAAGATCACATGCTGGAAAGGGCAATAAAAGATCACAAGGGCAGAGAGGCAGAGCAAGATTACAAGGCCAGGGTGAAATTAGAATTACTGATGAGGTTCCATGTCCTGCTGGGCACACATTGTCATTGATAAACATCTTAACAGGAAACAGAGTTCAAGAGCAGACAACCGTCTGACTAGAATTCGCCAGGCTGGAATTTCCTAATCCTAGCAAGCCTGAGGGCACTGCAGGAGACCAGGGCGTATTTCATCCCTTATCTTCAACCGCACAATACAGATACTCCCAGAGCAGCCATTTTAGAGACCTCCCCCTGGGAAGGCATTCCTTTCCCAGGGTTATTCCTTGCTGGGAAAGAATTAAGCAATATTTCTCCTATTCGCTTTCTGCAAGAAGAGAAATATGACTCTGTTCTGCCTGGCCCCACAGGCAGTCAGACCTTATGGTTATCTCCCTTGTTCCCTGAAAACCACTGTTATCCTATTCTTTTTTAGGATGCCCAGATTTCATATTGTTCAAACACACGTTTTACAAACAATTTGTGCAGTTAACGCAATCATCACAAAGTCCCAAGGCGACATACATCCTCAGTTTACGAAGATGACGGGATTAAGAGATTAAAGACAGGCATAGGAAATTATAAGAGTATTGATTGGGGAAGTGATAAATGTCCATGAAATCTTCACAATTTATGTTCTTCTGCCATGGCTTCAGCTGGTCCCTCCGTTCAGGGCCCCTGACTTCCCGTAACAAGTGAGTCTACCATTCTGGGGTCTGGAGGACAGTGGCCCTATTCTCACAGCTCCACTAGGCGGTGCCCCAGTAGGGACTCTGTGTGGGGGCTCCAACCCCACATTTCCCTTTTGCACTACCCCAGCAGATGTTCTCCATGAGGGCCCCACCCCTGCAGCAAACTTCTTCCTGGACATCCAGGCATTTCCATACATCCTCTGAAATCTTGGCGGAGGTTCCCAAACCCCAATTCTTGACTTCTGTGCACTCACAGGCTCAACGCTACAGGGAAGCTGCCAAGGCTTGGGGCTTGCTCCTCTGAAGCCACAGGCCAAGCTCTACATTGGCCCCCTTCAGCCATGGCTGGAGCAGCTGGGACACAGGGCACCAAGTCCCTTGGCTGCACACAGCATGGGGACCCTGGGCCTTTCCTCCTAGGCCTCTGGGTCTGTAAAGGGAGGGGCTGCCACAAACGTCTCTGACATGTCCTGGAGACATTTTCCCCATTGTCTTGGGGATTAACAGTCAGCTCCTCATTGCTTTTGCAAATTTCTGCATCTGGCTTGAATTTCTCCTCAGAAAATGGGATTTTATTATCTACTGCATTGTCAGGCTGCAAATTTTCTGAACTTTTATGCTCTGCTTCCCTTATAAAACTGAATGCCTTTAATAGCATCCAAGTCACCTCTTGAATGCTTTGCTGCTTAGAAATTTCTTCCACCAGTTGGGTGCGGTGGCTCATGCCTGTAATCCCAGCACTTTGGGAGGCCAAGGCAGGTGGATCATGAGGTCAAGAGATTGAGACCATCCTGGCCAACATGGTGAAACCCTGTCTCCACTAAAAATACAAAAATTAGGTGGGTGTGGTGGCACATGCCTGTAGTCCCAGCTACTCAGGAGGCTGAGGCAGGAGAATCACTTGAACCCAGTAGGCACAGGTTGCAGTGAGCCAAGATCATGCCACTGCACTCCAGACTGGTTATAGAGTGAGACTGTCTCAAAAAAGAAAAACAACAACAACAACAACAAAAAGAAATTTCTTCCACCAGTTACCCTAAATCACCTCTCTCAAGTTCAAAGTTCCACAATCTCTAGTGCAGGGGCAAAATGCTGCCAGTCTCTTTGCTAAAACATAACAAGAGTCACCTTTGCTCCAGTTCCCAACAAGTTCCTCATCTCTATCTGAGACCACCTCAGCTTGGATTTTATTGTCCATATCATGATCAAGCTTCTGGTCAAAGCCATTCAACAAGTCTCTAGGAAGTTCCAAACTTTCCCACATTTTCCTGTCTTCTTCTGAGCTCTCCAAACTGTTCAAACCTCTGCCTGTTACCCAGTTCCAAAGTTGCTTCCACATTTTTGGGTATCTTTTCAGCAATGCCCCACTCTTCTGGTACCAATTCACTGTATTGGTCTGTCTTCATGCCGCTGATAAAGACGTACCTGAGACTGGACAATTTACAAAAGAAAGAGGTTTATTAGACTTACAGTTCCACATGGCTGGGGAGGCTTCACAATCATGGTGGAAGGCAAAGAACAGCAAGTCATGTCTTACATGGATGGCAGCATGCAAAAAGAGAGGGAGCTTGTGCAGGAAAACTCCCCCTTGTAATAACCATCAGATCTCATGAGACTTACTATTATGAGAACAGCAGAGGAAAGACCTGCCCCCATGATTCAATTACCTCCCACCAGGTCCCTCCTACAACACGTGGGAATTCAAGATGAGATTTGTGTGGGGACACAGCCAAACCCTATCAGTAAGGATGAAGAAACAGCAAAATGATAAAGTAGAAACATTTAGCAAACATATAGAGACTGTAGCTTCAGGTAAATGTCTGTGGAAGAACTACAAATTTTGGAGTAATACCCTCAGAGGTGGTAGCCAAGCTATAAGAGTAACATACTTGTCTCAAGGAACAGGGAAGAGTGGAGGCCTTAAGAACTGCCAGGGAAACAGGTAGGAAGATAAATTATCAGTAGAACAGAAAAGCACTTAGAATTAAGAAGAAAATGATGACATGTGACAAAAAAGAAGGAGCGCTTTGAGGAGGAAAAGATGATTCATGGTGTGAAATGTGACACAAAGATCAGGAAAAATAAGGATTTTTAAAAAGTCACTGAATTTGACAATTAGGTGATAACTGGTGCCCATCAAAAGCAAGTTTTTATTACTCTGGTGAAAACAGAACCCTGACTCAATTATTTAATGGAACAAATTTTAATTTTATTCTTCAAGGGGTGTTAAACACAGGAGAGTGTTCCCTATCCTTGTGACTATATTCTGTGTTCCTTCTTCCAAAGGAAAGGTAATGAGTGCCACACAGCAGCAACCCACTGAGCAACCAGTTGTATCCCCTTTCACTTATGACAACTTCACGTGGTCAAAGGACTTAGAGCCAAGACTCCCAATCATCACATGGATGCTACCCAACAGATTTCAAGACCTGGCCAATTGATTGCCAATTCAGCTGCCCCTGCCACTGCCATTGCCATAACCTACTTGTTTGCATGAGTTTTGGTGGCCATGGAGAACCAAATAGGAGCAATCCTATCAGCAGAGGCATATTTGTTGAAAGCCAATGTAGTCCCTCACTTGCACAGGCTGCACCCAAAGCCATGGGAACAGCCCTTCTAATTTTGCCTTTGAAATTTTGTGTTTTCTCCTCAAAAAGCGCCCTCATTTAAAAGTATCAGCTTCCATAAAACCTGGATCTGCCTAAATTAACCAGTAACTCATCTTCTCGACACCTTACCACAGCTATGTTTGTAACTTTACTTTTTTTTTTTTTTTTTTTTTTTGAGATGGCGTTTCACCCTTGTTGCCCAGGCTAGAGTGCAATGGTGCGATCTCAGCTCACCACAAACTCTGCCTCCCAGGTTCAAGTGATTCTCCTGCCTCAGCCTCCTGAGTAGCTGGGATTACAGGCATGTGCCACCACACCCGGCTAATTTTGTATTTTTAGTACAGACAGGGTTTCTCCATGTTGGTCAGGGTGGTCTCGAACTCCTGACCTCAGGTGATCTGCCCGCCTTGGCCTCCCAAAGTGCTGGGATTATAGGCATGAGCCACCAAGCCTGGCCTGTAACTTTACTTTTAAAACTCCACTAACACTCAAAAACTCTGAGAAAATCCAATGTAACCCCAAATGATAAAAGTTGGAAAGTGTTGAGCTAAACTTGCTTTTCTCAGGATGGAAAAGAATTACAGTACTAGTATCTCTTTTTTGACATGGTACAACTCTAACTGGGTCTCCAGAGATTAATTTTCTTCCCAACCACAATAGCAGACACATTATACAGTTCTCTTTTAAAACTGTAAATGCCATGTTTTTTCTTGTATTTAATGAAACACTTTATGCCTGCAGAACAGATAACTCATGCCAACTTTATGCCTAAATAAATGGTGACCAGTGCACAGATACCCTAGGAGTTTCACAGGCAGTATGCAACAAGAGTAGAGGACACTTTCAGACCTAATTTATTCCCAAAGGGAATTAAGTCAGGATAAACTCAGATAACTCACATAACAAAACTTAAAGACCATAATTCTTCATCCTTGAAGAAGACACAGAGACCCAGTGAACTACTAAATTTCATCACTACAAACCCACTGTGTCCTGTGTGTGTTAAACCTTGAGTCCTCACAATATCTCTAGGATAAGCTGTTTTGTCCCCATTATCCAGCTGGGAAAACTGAGGCAGCAAAGCACCAAACAGGTTTCCAATGAAGAGGTGATAAAAGCATCTGCCTTCTAACTCAGGTAATCTGATACTAATCTGGACTCTCATAATATGTGACTTTAAATAAAAATGGAATGTTTGTTCAATAAACTTTTTTTTTAAAAAAAGAACCAGCCTGGCCAATATAGTGAGGCCCTGTCTGTATGAAAAATTTAAAAATGAGCCCAGCATGGTGGTGAACACCTGTACTCCCAGCTATCCAGGAGGCTGAGGCAAGAGGATTGCTTGAGCCCAGGAATTTGAGGCTGCAGTAAGTTATGATCATGTTACTGTAGTTCAGCCTAGACAACAGAGCAAGACCCTGTCTCATTAAAAAAAAAAAAAAGGAAAGAAAAAGAAAAGAAAAAATCCCCAGGAGTTTGCAGGTACACTTTCAATAAATATTCTGATACCATCACATTTTCTATTTGAAAAATAGAGAGAAATTAAAGAAACCAATTTTCCAAACTCAACAACAATCCAAGGAATCCAACAATATTGATGGCAGAATTATTATATAATAAATCCTGTTGTTAAAGTAATTTCATGAGGCATCAGATGCTTTTCACATTATAATAGTACTGTTCAATGTAATAATGAGTAGCCACAAAGAAATTACTCAGAGATGCCCAAGAGTAAATGTTGCCTGAAATGTGTAGAATCTAGGTCTTGGTTTGAAATGTCCCGAGACTTTGGAGTCATTCATCTGAGGAAACCAAATTCCTAGCTTGCACTTTTGTTGCATTTCTCATCTAGGGGATTTAGACCAAAAAGCACAGCTGTATTAGCACCCCGTCTTCATACATTAGTTCGTCCAACAGGAGACCAAATGGCTTGTCCTCTGTTAGAGTCAGAGGGTGACGCCAGCTCTTGAAAATGCTGGACTGTGGGCTCCCTCTGGAGGAGACTATGATAATCTGACTTCGAAGAGAATTTCAGGATCATCCTCACTCTCTTGAGCAAGAGGGGCATACAGACCATGTAACAGCTACTGGAAACAATCAATACAAAGTACTGTTATCCAGAAAATGAAATTAATACTAACATGATACACAGTGCATATTCTACCCCACCGGTAAAATTATATTTCATTCTTCTGTTTTTTTTCCTCAAGTGACTTACTATGTGGAGTGCTTAATAAATCCATTCATTTGTCACAAAGCAAATGTTAATGTGTGCCAATATATGTTATGCATTGTTCTAAGCATGGAGAATACAGCAGTGAACAAGACGTTAAAACTTTGCCTTGGCCAGGCGCAGTGGCTCACACCCGTAATCCCAGCACTTTGGGAGGCTGAGGCAGGCAAATCACAAGGTCAAGAGATCAAGACCCTCCTGGCCAACATGGTGAAACCCCATCTCTACTAAAAATACAAAAATTAGCTGGGCATGGTGGCAAATGCCTGTAATCCGAGGTACTCGGGAGGCTGAGGCAGGAGAATCGCTTGAACCAGGGAGTCGGGAAGTTGCAGTGAGCCGAGATTGCACCACTGTACTACAGACTGGTGACAGAGTGAGACTCTGTCTCAAAAAAAAAAAAAAAAAAAAAAAAAAAAAAGGGTTTGTCTTGAACTGGAAGGAGGTGAAGAAAGAAATCGTGTAGATGCATGAGGAAAGAGATTTTCTAGGCAAAGGAAACAGCAAGAGCAAAGTTTCTAAGGCAGAAGCATAACCATTGTGCTGCAGGAATTGTAAAGGGGCCAGTGGGCCTGGAACAGAGTGAGCAATAGGGAGGAAAATAACCAATGGTGTCAAAGAAGGGGAGAGGCATACTGTGTAGGGCTGTGTAAGTTATTGTGATGTCTGTGGCTTTTACTCTGAGTGAAGTGGGAAGCCATGAGGGTTTTGGGCAGAGCAATGACATCATCTGATTTAAGTTTTTTTTTTTTAATTTTTTTGTAGAGATGGGGTCTTGCTATATTGCCCAGGCTGATCTCAAACTCCTGGCCTCAAGGGATCCTTTTACCTCAGCCTCCCAAAGTGTTGGGATTATAAGTGTGAGCCACCACACACAATCTGACTTAAATTTTATTAAGAACACCCAGGCAGTGCATTGAAACTGAAGAAACTGAAGAACAAGAAACTGAAGGTTGAACAGAAGTGAAGGCAGGAGATCAGTTAGGAGACTTCTACAAAATCCAGACAAGAGATGTTGTGAATAGCAGTGAAGGGGTATAAGGTGGTCAAATCCTGGAAATATTTTGAAAATAGAGCTGAAAGGATGATGTAGGGTATAAGAAAAGAGAGGAGTTGAGGATTACTCCAAGATTTTTCTCTTGAGCAATTAGAAGAATGGAGTTACCCTTAACTAACATGCAGAAAACACTCAAGGAAGCATATGGAGTGAGGAAGAGATCAGGACTTTAATTTTGGATATGTTAAGTTTGAGATACCTATTATATATTTTAATATAGCTGTTGAATGGGTAATTGGAAATCTGAGTTTGGAGTTTGTGGGTGAAGTCCAGGCTGGAAGGAGAGATTTCAGAATCATCAGCATATAAATGGTATTCAAGGTTATGTGTCTGGATAAAATTACCCGGGGAATATAGACAAAAAAGAGAAGAGGTCTAAGAAGTGAACCCAAATGTGTGAACTACGAAAACATCATATCTCTTGCTTTCCCATTGTTTACAGATTCATCAAACTATTATTAAGAGAAACTAACCAGGCTGGGGACAGTGGCTTACGCCTGTAATCCCAGCACTCTGGGAGGCTGAGGCAGGCAGATAGATCACCTGAGGTCAGGAGTTCGAGACGAGCCTGGACAATATGGTGAAACCTCGTCTCTACTAAAAATACAAAAGTAGCTGGGCATGGTGGCGTACACCTGTAATCCCAGCTACTTGGGAGGCTGAGACAGGAGAATCGCTTGAACCTGGGAGGCAGAGGTTGCAGTGAGCCAAGATCATGCCATTGCACTCCAGCCTGGGTGACAGAGCGAGACTCTGTCTCAAAAAAAAAAAAAAAGGAACTCTTTAACTGAGCTTCTAGTGATAGCCATGTTGGAGTAACATGTATCAGCTTTACCTTAAATAATAATAAAACTGTATAAAATATATAAAACAACTGTTTTCAGGCATGTGATAACAGGTAAGGGTCAATTTTATCAGAAATATTATAGCTCTAAATATATATGCAGCTAATAATAGAGCTTCAAAATACATAAAGCAACTGATGAAAAGAGCAACAGACAAATCCACGATTATAACTGAGGATTTCAACAGTCTTCCCTCAGTAATTGATTCAAAAAGTAAACTGAAAATCAGTAAAGATATGATATTTAAATGCACCATCAACCAACTTGACCTAATTGACATTTATGGAATGCTACACCCATTTTCAGCAGAATATACATTCTTCTCAAGTACAAATATCCACTAAGATAGACCATATGCTAGGATATTACACAAGAATCAATGGATTTAGAAGGATTAACATAATATAGAGTATATTCTCTGACCACATTGAAATTGAATTAAAAATCAGTAACAGAAAGATATTTGGAACACCTCCAAATAGATGGTAATTAAAAACAGATTTCTAAATAAATGGATCAAATAAAAAATAAAAAAGAAAGTTGGGAAATACTTTCACTGATGATAGGATAACAACATTTAAATTTGTAGGAAGCAGCTATAAAAGGAAATTTAAAGTTTTAAATGCTCATATTAGAAAAGAAAGGTCTCAAATCAATGACCGCAGCCTCCACCCTCAGAAGCTAGAAAAAGAAGAGCAAATTAAAACCAAAATAAATAGAAAGAAGAAATAATAAATATAAGAACATAACTCAATAAAATAGAAAACAAACAATAGAAATAATAAAACAAAAAGCAGTTCTTTGAAAAGATTAGCAAAGTTGATAAACCTCTATCTAGACTTACCAATAAAAAAAAGGAAGAGAGAAAACACAAATTATCAATAACAGGAATGATAAAGGGAACATCACCATAGATCCACCAACTTAAAAATGATAACAAAGGAAAATATTAAACAATTTTATGCCAATACAACCAGCAACTTAGTTGGGATGAATCTATTCCTTGAAAGAAGCAAACAAACGGATACAAGGAAGAAAAGAAAATCTGAATATCTCTATTAAATAAATGTAAGGAAATTAAATTTGTATATTGAGATCCTTTCACAGCGAAAACTCCAGGCCCTGTTGGCCTCACTGCCAATTTCTTTTTTTTTTTTTTTTTTTTTTTTTTGAGACGGAGTTTCACTCTTTTTGCCCAGGCTGGAGTGCAATGGCATGATCTCGGCTCACCACAACCTCTGCCTCCCAGGTTCAAGCAGTTCTCCTGCCTCAGCCTCCCAGGTAGCTGGGATTACAGGCATGCGCCACCACGCCCAGCTAATTTTGTATTTTTAGTAGGCACGGGGTTTCTCCATGTTGGTCAGGCTGGTCTCAAACTCCCAATGTCAGGTGATCTGCCCGCCTCGGCCTCCCAAAATGCTGGGATTACAGGTGTGAGCCACCACGCCTGGCCTCTCACTGCCAATTTCTAACAAACATTTAAGGAGGAAATAAAATCAATCCTACACAAATTCAGGAAATGGGGGAGTGCTGGGGGGCAGGAGAATACTTCCTAATTCATTTTATAAGCAACATTAACAAAGATAATAAAACTAGACAAGGACAATACAAGAAAAAAATGAACCAAAATCCTTCATTAATATAGATGCCAAAATCCTTAATAAAATATTAACCATTTCAGTGCTTTGGAAGGCCGAGGTGGGAGGATCACTTGAGGCCAGGAGTTCAAGACCAACTGGGGCAACATAGCAAGACCCTGACTCTACAAAAATAAAATTTAAATATTAGCTGGATATGGCGGTGTACACCTGTAGTCCTAGCTACTTGGGAGGCTGAGTTGGGAGGACGGCTTGAGCCCAGGAGTTCAAGGCTGCAGTGAGCTATGATTGTGCCACTGCATTCCAGCCTGGGTGGCAGAGTAAGAACTTGTCTCTACAAAAAAAATTTTTTTTAATAAAATAGGCCAGGTACAGTGATTCAGCCTATAATCCCAGCCTTTGAGAGGCTTAAGCAGAAGGACAGCTTGAGGCCAGGAGTTTAAGACCAGCTTGGACAACAAAGCAAGACTCCATCTCAACAAAAATAAGAAAATGAAAATTAGCTGGGCATGGAGCACATGGCTGCAGTGACTACTTGGGAGACTGAGGTGGGAGGATTGCTTGAGCCTAGGAGTTCAAGATTACAGTGAGCTATAATCACACTGCTGCACTCCGGCCTGGGCCACAGAGTAAGACTCTGTCTCGAAAAAATTAATGAAATAAAATATTTATCAATTGAATCCAATAATACATAAAAAGAATCAAATGGATTTTAATCCCAGGAATGTAGGGTTGGTTTAACATTCAAATTTCAATTAATATAATTCACATTAACAGAATGAAGGAGGAAAATCATAAGACCATCTAAGTAGATGAAGAAAGGGCATTTGACAAAATTCAACACCCATTCATGGTAAAGACTCTCAGGAAACTAGAAGAGAGGGAACTTTCCTCAATCTAATAAAAGTAATCTACATAAGACCTATAGCTAGCATCATACTTAATGGAATAAAAATGCTTTCCCTCTGCTACAGGAAAAAAGCAAATGTCCACTGTCATGACTTCTGCTCAAAATTGTATCACAAATACCAGCCAGTGCAATAAGGCAAGAAAAAGTAACACAGGCATAAACACTGGAAAAGAAAAAGCGAAACTATTATTATCGGCAGATGTCATGATTGCCTATATAGGAAGGCATCCTATATAGGCCAATTTATATAGGAAATCCTAAGAATAAACAAAGAAGATGAAGGAGAAGAAGAAAGGAAGGTAGGAAGGAAGGAAGGGAGGGAGTCAGGAGAGAAAGAAGGAAAAACAGAAACTTACCAGAACTAATAAGTGAATTTAGCAAGGTCTCAGGATACAAGATCAACACAGAAAAACAAATTGTACTTCTGTATATTAGCAACAAATAACTGGAAGATGAGATTTTAAAAAGCAATACCATTTACAGCAGCATCAAAAACCAAAATATATAAAAATAAATTTAACAAATGATGTATCAGATTGCTACAGAAAACTATAAAATATTGAGGAGGAAAATTAGAGAAGATCTAAATAAAGAGTTTGTATCATGCTCGTGAATTGGAAGACTTGATTTTTTTTTCTTTTTTCTTTTCTTTTTTTTTTTTTTTTGAGATGGGGTCTCAGTCTGTTGCCTAGGCTGGAGTGAAGTGGCGCAATCTCGGTTCACTGCAACCTCCACCTCCTGGGTTCAAGCAATTATCCTGCCTCAGCCTCCCAAGTAGCTGGGATTACAGGTGCCTGCCACCACATACAGCTAATTTTTTAAATTTTTAGTAGAGACAGTGTTTCACCATGTTGGCCAGGCTGCTTTCAACTCCTGACCTCAAGTGATCTGCCTGCCTCGGCCTCCTGAAATGCCAGGATGACAGGTGCGAGCCACCATGCCTGGCCTTGATATTGTTAAGATATCCATTCTCAAATTGATGTATAGATTTAAAACAATCCCATCAAAATTCCAGTAGGCATTTTTGTAGAAATTGACTCCTGAAAATGGACAATCTTTGACATTGGAGTAAGGATCAACAAATATATAAATACAACAGGCAATCAGCAGATTTATACCTGTTGAACCTACCACAGGAATAACTCTTGATTTCCCTAGAGGAGCAATTACTTTTGCACCAACCTAATAGTTGCTGAGGCCACCAGGGAGTCTGTTAGAAAGGTATATTATGTATAATGTCCTCAGCTATCAATTCTAATCAAGCTTTTTTGAGATTAACAGAGATCACAATATTATAATAAGTTATGTTTTCCTTTGTTTTTCATGTTTCTTTAGTAAATATAAAATGAGGTAGAGTCCTGGTAAAACACCAGTTAATCCAATTTTATTATTTTTTGAAGAACAGGAAGATTCAGAATTTTGGTAGTGCTGGGTTGTACATTGTATACTTTATGAAATAGAACAAGTCTGTACCACATAGAAGGCATTATCAGATGGAACCAGGAAACTAGAAGAATGCTGACAATTTTTTATTTTTTATTTTTTTAGATGGAGTCTCGCTCTGATGCCCAGGCTGGAGTGCAGTGGCACAATCTCAGATCACTGCAACCTCCACTTTCCGGGTTCACGCCATTCTCCTGCCTCAGCCTCCCAAGTAGCTGGGACGACAGGTGCCCACCACCACACCCAGCTAATTTTTTGTATTTTTTAGTAGAGACGGGGTTTCACCATGTTAGCCAGGATGGTCTCAATCTCCTGACCTCGTGATCCGCCTGCCTCGGCCTCCCAAAGTGCTGGGATTACAGGCGTGAGCCACCGCACCCAGCTGAGTGCTGACAATTATTTAAGAGAATATGTCATCCAAAAGACCACCAAGATGGCTAAATAGTAGAAAAAAGGAATTTTATTGGTGATACCAGTTTGCAAACCAGGAAAAGACAATCTCCAGCATGGACTGAAGGTGCTTTCTCTTCAAAGAGGAAAACAGCAGGTTGGGTTTTATGCTTTACACGGCCTGTACAACACAAGAGAGTCATACATATTCAGCAGATTTGCAGGGAAAGTTTTACATATTTGTGAGAGGAACAGAGCACATGTGCAATGGGCAAACACATATAAATATAATATACATCCCATGTTCACTTTGGAATGGGACTTTAAGCATTAAGATGAGGTAGAATTTGTCTCTTTACATCAAAAGGTGAACTATAAGACATAAAGACAGTTTGTGCAGCCTCTATAAACTGGCTGAAACTTACTTAAGGTCTATAGTTGCTTATCAGGAAAGAATGTTTGCGTCAAGGTGTGCTGGCTCATGCTTGTAATCCCAAAACTTTGGGAGGCCAAGGTGAAAGGACTGCTTGAGGTCAGGAGTTCAAGACCAGCCTGGGCAGCAGAACAAGACCCTGTCTCTACACACACACAAACACACACACACACACACACAGACACACGCACACACACACACGGATCTCTGTTCATTCAGAGGTGTAGTAGTCTAGGTTGTAAATCAGGATTAGGAATTTGCCTGACAGCTCCTGTTGTTAGGGAGTTTAGGAAGAGTGTGGTTTTTCTTTTTCTTTTCTTTCTTTTTTTTTTTTTTTTTGAGACTTGGTCTCACTCTTGTCTTCCAGGCTGGAGTGCAGTGGCCCCATCCAGCTCACTGCAACCTCTGCCTCCCGGGTTCAAGCGATTCTCCTGCCTCAGGCTCCCGAGTAGCTGGGATTACAGGCGTGCACCACCACACCTGGCTAATTTTTGTATTTTTACTAGAGACAGGGTTTTGCCATGTTGGTCAGGCTGGTTTCGAAGTCCTGACCTCAGGTGATCCGCCTGCCTTGGCCTCCCAAAGTGCTGGGATTTTAGGCGTGAGCCACCGTGCCCAGCAAGAGTGTGATTTTTCTTACAGCCTAGGAATTTAGAAAGTTGTCATGCGAGCTGAGCCCTAAACCCTCAACCCAGAGGTAATTTTTGTTTCCTTAACGTTAGGGTCCATCTTAGTTGATAAAGCGGCATCTATTTTGGTTCCTCAGATCACAGATAAAACAATTTAACATTTGAATACCACATTATTTTTAAATATTTTATAAACATTATATATTTTCTTTATTTTTAGACCAGAGATGCTGCTAAATTATAAATAAGTGCTTTCATTGCTGACCAACAGAACATATTTTTAACCATGTAATGTAATGAATAGTTTTTTCTTTCTTTTTTTTTTTTTGAGACGGAGTTTCACTCTCGTTGCCCAGGCTGGAGTGCAATGGCACGATCTCGGCTCACCACAACCTCCGCCTCCCGGGTTCAAGCGATTCTCGTGCTTCAGCCTCAGTAGCTGGGATTACAGGCATGTGCCACCACGCCCGGCTAATTTTTGTATTATCAGTAGAGATGGGGTTTCTCCATGTTGGTCAGGCTGGTCTCAAACTCCCGACCTCAGGTGATCTGCCCACCTCAGCCTCCCAAAGTGCTGGATTACAGGCGTGAGCCACTGTGCCCAACCATGAATAGCTTGTGTGTGTGTGTGTGTGTGTGTGTGTGTGTGTGTGTGTGTGTTTTGAGACAGAGCCTCGCTCTTATCTCCCAGGCTGGAGTGCAATGGCATGATCTTGGCTCTCTGCAACCTTGGCCTCCCGGATTCAAGCGATTCTCCTGTCTCAGCCTCCTGAGTAGCTGGGATTACAGCTGTGCACCACCACACCCAGCTAATTTTTGAATTTTTAGTAGAGATGGTGTTTCACCGTGTTGGTCAGGCTGGTTTCGAACTCCTGACCTCAAGTGATCCGCCTGCCTCAGCCTCCCAAAGTGTTGGGATTACAGGCATGAGCCATCGCACCCAGCCATGAACAGCTTTTAAAACAACGGCTCAAATATTTTATTAAGAACTCATTTAAAGAGGCCTGTGTGTTATAGGAGATAACTGACTCGAGGTTATGTGGCTACAAGAAGGCAGAAATCATTAAGTATAAGTACAGTTTGTATCATGTCACGGCTTGTGTTATCCACTCAGTAATCATGGCAAAAAAAAGAAGTAGGCAGAGAAGAGATGACTTTATAATTCCAAATCAAATTATCACATCAACAGAGTCTTAAAAGGGAAAAGAAAACAGTAAATGTTTTGCTAACAAAAAAAGCTGGATGATGCTCATGCACATGGATGGCTGTCTTAACAACAACTCACATCACATTTCTATTGTAGATAAATAAAACGGGAAGAGTTGTCATCTTGTATTTTTTGGACTATTTAAAAGAAAAGACACTACCAGAAAAAAAACCTGTTTCTCTTCAAATTCTTCCCCTCACAATGGCCATCTCCACCCTAAAATTAGAAACCAAGCTAGTAAGAATCAGGGACTGGAATGTAAATATATGCTACCAAAACTCTGACTTTATTAATGCTAAATTACATGTAAATTACTAAATTATAAACATGCTAGTCAAGCCAAAAGATTTGCTTCAATGCCTTGCTCAACTTCCATCTTTTTTTTTGCGGGGGGCAGCGGGATGGAGTCTCGCTCTGTTGCTCAGGCTGGAGTGCAGTGGCGTGATCTCGGCTCACTACAACCTCCGCCTCCCGGGTTCAAGTAATTCTCCTGCCTCCACCTCTGAGTAGCTGGGATTACAGGTGCACGCCACAATGTCCGGCTAATTTTTTGCATTTTTAGTAGAGATGGGGTTTCACCATGCTGGCCAGACTGGTCCCGAACTCCTGGCCTCATGATCCACCTGCCTCGGCCACCCAAAGTGCTGGGATTACAGGCGCGAGCCACCATGCCCCACCAATTTCCATCCTTTTAAACAATCTTCATGATATGTTTAAATGCTGCTCCAGAAAGTTCAGTGTAAAGCCAAACCCATGTTACATGGTTATCAAGTATATTTGTTTGCTCAGAAATGTTTGGTGTTCCCAGACATCAGGATCTTACTTTATCACATATTTAGAAACTTTTCCTTCTGTAATTATAAAGCCCTAAACCAATGCTAAGAATGACCACTCATCAAGTATGATTGAAATAATAGGTGATCAAATAAAATTATATGACTAAATGTAAGCTGCAATTTTATTAGGATGTACCAGTCAGGTAGTTTTTATAAATTCATGTTCAAATTAAGAAAACATGAATAATTTAAAGATTAATAAATTTAAAAACAAATTTAGGTGAATGTACATATAACTAACAGGATTTACGATATACCTGTAAAATTATCTAGTTAGCATTTTTGTGTATGTAACATTAATAAAAAGGATTTTTTAAAAACCATACAGTGATTCTGGGATTCCCTGAATTTTCAGCTGCTGCATTTTCTACTCTACATCTGGCAAGTTCTTCTTCCTTTCAGTTTGTGCATTTCCTGTATTCTAAAAAGTAAATAGAAACAGGTCTTTAATTGAGGACATGGTGAGTCTTTGGCTAAGGAAATACAGCCAGAGATAAATACTTGTACTTTGCCCCTATGGGTTGTTTCATAAGGTACAGGGAAACTATTTAGCAATGTATTCCTTATCATTATCATCCAACAAAACAAAAGGTGGCCTTTGTATGGACTCTTTTCTCTCTTGCCTAACTCACTCATTCCCAGTAATTTAGTCTCTCTCTGGTTATAGAACCTATTCAATGCATGCACCCACATTTGAGATAGCTGAAAGAGTTTAAAAAGTAAACCTGGCAGGGCGTGGTGGCTCACACCTGTAATCCCAGCACTTTGGGAGGCCGAGGCAGGCAGATTACCTGAGGTCAGGAGTTCGAGACCAGCCTGGACAACATGGTGAAACCCCGTCTCTACTCAAAATACAAAAATTAGCCAGGCATGGTGGCGGGCACCTGTAATCCCAGCTACTCAGGAGGCTGAGACAGGAAAATTGCTTGAACCCAGGAGGTGGAGGTTGCAGTGAGCTAAGATCACACCACTGTACTCCAGCCTAGGTGGCAGAGTGAGACTCTGTCTCAATAAATAAATAAATAAATAATAAAAAATAAAGTAAACCTGAGAAGTGCTTGGATCTGATTGTATAATTCGAAAACCAAGTCAATACAGAGCCAAGAATAGAAAAAATAACTAGCAATTCCCTATCTTATGTTTTTAAAAATATGTCATATTCTTTCATGCTCTAAAATAAACTACAGGCTCAAAATTTAAGAAATGTTCTTAATTCTGACATTTATTAAAACCAGTTGTACTGGCCTTTTATGCAATTTCAGTCACTTGTCAGAGCTGCATTTGAATAAGCAGTACAAATAAACTATAATCAACACTGATGACTTCATTTTTTCTGGAGTTCTATATCATATGAACAAGAAGATGTTTTCCCTCCTTAATTTATTATTTATCCTAAAAATCACAGAAGGGTCTTTTTTTCCTGCAGAGTTCCTTTTTTCCTGGACTAGAAAGTAATTTTAGTTCCTGGGGACTCTCACAGGACAATGGGATAAACACATGAGGCACATTAATAGTCTGCCTACCTCAGGAGCCCTAACTCACCCAATGATTGAAAAAATGTGCAAATGGTATGCTGTGCAACGTGCTGTGACATGAGTATGTCACCCAAATTTAAAAGTTTAAAGCCACCTTATTACTTTTTATAATGAACTGAAAGATGACTATTAATGGATTTTTTTTTTTTTTTTTTAAACGGAGTTTCACTCTTGTTGTCTAGGCTGGAGTGCAATGGTTTGATCTCGGCTCACTGCGCAACCTCCGCCTCCCAGGTTCAAGCAATTCTCCTGCCTCAGCCTCCCGAGTAGCTGGGATTACAGGCATGAGCCACCACACCCAGCTAATTTTTGTATTTTTAGTAGAGACAGGGTTTCACCACATTGGCCAGGCTGGTCTTGAACTCCTGACTTCAGGTGATCCACCCTCTTCAGCCTCCCAAAGTGCTGGGATTACAGGTGTGAGCCACTGTGCCCGGCCTAATGGCATTCTTGTTCTACAACATTTCTTCTCTGCAAAGTGGACTGTGGAGTTCTTAACAAGCTCTAGGCCAAGACTAAAGAGATAGCCCTAAATGTCACAGTGAGAATACATCTAATAGTGTCTGATGACCCTCTTATCCAAATATTATAGAGATCAAGTAGCCTTGTTAAAATGCCTTCTTACAGAGTTTCAGATTTTTAAAAATATTTTTAATTTCTTCAAATTTTCTTAATAAGTATTTACTAATTTTATCATGAGTAAAACTGTAATAAATTTTATTTTTTAAAAAAACAGAAGTTGGGCCAGATGCGGCGGCTCACGCCTATAATCCCAGCACTTTGGGAGGCCCAGGCGGGCGGATCACGAGGTCAGGAGATCGAGACCATCCTGGCTAACACAGTGAAACCCCGTCTCTACTAAAAATATTTTTTTAAAAAAATAGCTGGGTGTGGTGGCGTGTGCCTGTAGTCCCAGCTACTTGGGAGGCTGAGGCAGGAGAAAGGCATGAACCCGGGAGGCAGAGGTTGCAGTGAGCCGAGATCGCGCCACTGCACTCCAGCCTGGGCGACAGAGAGAGACTCCGTCTCAAAAACAAACAAACAAACAAACAAACAAACAAACACAAAAACAGAAGTTGATAAATCACATACAGAGATGACCTCACAAGTGTAGAATAGGAGGCCATCGATATGATTTAATTCAGTGGGTGCTCAGCACAATCTCTTTCTCTTAAAAGACTGTCTTTATAGAGCATTCACTTGGATATTACAGGCTTCAAGATTTTCAAATAAAATTTGAGAATCTCTCTGGTGGGTAGGGACTGGGAATATTTCAACAAGATTACCTGATAGTTAGCTGAGAGCAAATGTTTGTGAAAATAGGACAGCAGGCAGACAGCAGAGATAAGGGAATAAACTGGAGAGAAAACAAAGGAAGGAAGAGGCTTAAAGGCAAAGACACACATGCTTGTGGCCATATAACCATATATTTAAATCATTATTCGTTTTCACTAGTCTGACTTACCTGCCTGATATCTGACACTACACACAATACAGATACTATTTTCCCTGGGTGCCATGCATTCTAATCATTCAACATTACCCACCAAAAAATAACTTTTAGAAACTTTTATTAATGGGTTATTCTAGGAAAATATAGATCTGTTTCTTGAGTTCAAAGATTATAAAATTTTGAATTTTTATATAGCTTTCCAATAGTAATAACTAAATTTATACACTGAATCAAGTCCTCTAAACAACATGCCTTAGTAAAAGCTATATACAAAAAGAGTTACCTCTTGTTTTTCTTGATTTTGATCCACGTTAAGTAAAGTTGGTATCTTAGATGACTCTGTTTTCTTTGACTCCCTCTTCAGCATTTTTATCTGTTTAACTTTTGCAAAAATATACAAAACAATGAAAATTTGTTATTCCTACTTTGAAATTTTACTTTCCTTTCCAAGAATTTCAAATAGAAATCCACTAAGTCAGTTTCTCAGTTTATTACAAAGGAACAAAATAAATTATGAGTTGTAATGGTAAAATATGGTAAATTATTTGTTTTATAACTTTACACATAGTCTACTAAGTATTAAAATAAGACATTTATTTTATTTTATTTTATTTTATTATTCTCAGTGTAACTGTTAAGTGGATCAGATAATTCCTCTTGAACTGTACAAGGATGATATTCTTGCTATTATATTAACTTTTCACAAGGTGTCACTGTTCTTCAAAGAAACATAACATTTATTCAAGACAAAAGTGTGTTTCATTCTGATATAAATCTTAAGTTTATAAATTTTTTTTTTTTTTTGAGATGGAGTCTCACTCTGTCACCCAGGCTGGAGTGCAGTGGCGCGATCTCGGCTCACTGCAACCTCCGCCTCCCGGTTTCAAGTGATTTTCCTGCCTCAGCCTCCCAAGTAGCCGGGATTACAGGCATGAGCCACCACGCCTGGCTAATAGAGATGGGGTTTTGCCATACTGGCCAGGGTGGTCTCAAATTCCTGACCTCAGGTGATCCGCCCACCTTGGCTTCCCAAAGTGCTGGGATTACAGGTGTGAGCCACTGTGCCCAGCCTATAAATCTTATATATTTAATCCTTGGATGCCCAAAATACATATAAAATTTCTGCTACTATATGGGTAAATGATCATGGAGAAACATAGAAAGGCAATTTACCCCAGGTCATATACTAAACAAATTTCTCAAATACTGTTCTAACATTTCAACAACATTGAGCTAATAAAAAATTTATCCTTTGCAGCCAGCTGCAATGGCTCACGCCTGTAATCCCAGCACTTTGGGAGGTTGAGACAGGTGGATCACCTGAGGTCAGGAGTTCGAAATCAGCCTGGCCAAAATGGTGGAACCACCCCCCCCATCTCTACTAAAAATACAAAAATTAGCCAGGCGTGGTGGTGGGCATCTGTAGTCCCAGCTACTCAGGAGGCTAGGCACGAGAATCACTTGAACCTGGGAGGTGGTGGTTGCACTGAGCTGAGATTGCAACACTGCACTCCAGCCTGGGCAGCAGAGTGAGACTCTGTCTTAAATAAATAAATAAATAAATAAATAAATTTTAATAATTTACCTTTTAAAGCTGTCTTAACCTATTTGTCTTTTTAATTAAAAAAAATTTTTTTTTTTTTAGAGACAGGGTCTCATTATGTCATCCTGGAGTGCAGTACAGTGGTGTGATCATGGCTCACTGCAGTCTCAACTTCCTGGGTCAAGCAATCCTCCTACCTCAGCCTCTGGAGTAGCTGGGACTACAGGCACACACCACCACACCAAGCTATTTTATTTTTTGTAGAGACAGGGTTTTGCTATGTTGCCCAGGCTTGTCTCAAACTCAAGCAATCCTCCTGCATTGGCCTCCCAAAATGCTGGGATTACAAGCCTAAGCCTCTTTAAAATTATCTCCTTAAAATCATACCCCTTATTTGACAATAGGGAGAAAATCTCATCAGCTTATGTTTTCCTCACCAATTTACTATTTTCTACCTAAATCACACTATAAAATGTAAGTTATATTATGAAAAAATCTTATAAATGATATCATCATAATTGTAAAGCTATGCAACAAATGTGTACCTTCCATTCCTTTTGTATCTTTTGACTGTATTGTGACAGGCAATTCTGGAAAATGGAATTCTTTCCTGTCAGATCTGGAAAAATTCAGCTTCCTTTTGTTCTCATTTGCCATTTGGTCACTGTGACCTGTTCGCTCATTAAATATACCCTTCTCCATTTGGCTCTAAACAAACAAACAAAAGTTAGTTTGAAGAAATGTGTCTAACTATTTGTAGAATGACAATCCTAGAATTGCTAGCCATTTGGATGGTATAAGATAGACATAACAATTAATTTAATAATTAAGAAGATTTAGAACACTATTGAACATATCAACAGATCAAACTCCAATAAAAGTTTCATAAAGCAAACATTTTTAGCATATTTAATATTCTGAGCATAATAGTCTTGGTCATGAGAACCACAATAATAATAATAATAATAATATTATTATTATTATTATTTTGAGTGCATTGGCATGATCATGACTCATTGCAGCATCAACCCCCTCGGCTCAAGTGGTCTTCCCACCTCAGTCTCTTAAGTAACTGGGACTACAGGCACATACCACCATGCCTGGTTAATTTTTAATTTTTTCGTAGAGATGGGGTCTTGTTAGGTTGACTAGGCTGATCTCAAACTCCTGGGCTCAAGTGACCCTTCTGCCTTGGGCTCCCAAAGTGCTGGGATTACAAGCATGAGCCACTGCATCTGGCCTTATTATTATTATTATTATTATTATTAAGACAGAGTCTTGCTTTGTTGTCCAGGCTGAAATACAGTGGCGCCATTATGGCTGCAGCCTCAACCTCTTGGGCTCAAGCCATAGTCCCACCTTAGCCCCCGAGTCTGAAACCACAGCCACATGCCACCACACACGACTAATTTATTTTATTTCATTTTTTGTACAGACAGGGTCCGTTATGTCACCCAGGCTGATCTCAAATTCCTGGGCTCAAGCAATCCTCCCAGCTCAGTCTCCCAAAATGCTAGGATTACAGGTGAGAGCCACTGTGCCTGGCCAGAACCACAAACTTAACTTTTCATTTTTAATACTATTCACTGCACTCTGACTTTGAACAAATTGCTTCAGTTCATTTTCTTAATAACTTCTTTATCTACCTAGAAAATGATATGCTTTGTAAACACTGGGAAAACCCAAAGGAAAAAATGTATTGCGCATCTGGGAAACGTTCTGTGTTACCAGATTTTTGTTCATTTGAAAACAGATAATAAAATCTTGTCTAGATCAATGAACACACTTCCACAATGTAATGTGTAGTATTCCACTGTATGAATGTACCCTAATGTACTTAATTAGTCACCTGCTTTTGGACAGGTTTGTATTGTTTTCAGTTTTTTGTTATTATAATTAACATTGTGCTTCAATTTTGAATAAATCAATTTCCTATGTAAAAAGTTGTGAGGTCCCATTAGCGATGAATAATGCAAAATAAGCCAAAAACAAAACAAAACAAAAGTTGGGAGGGGGATGAACTACATCGATTATTTTGATTATTTTTTCTAGTGAAAATAAGTTGGGTTTATTTGGCAATTGTTTTTAATCCATAAAGATATTAAAAACATTTTTTTGGGAGTGAAAAAAACAAAACTTCTTGTGACTTTCAAAGGTGGAAATCTTAACTTACTCTGCCTAAGTCACATATTAAATACATAAATTAAGATATATGAACTTAATTAATTGTGATAAATTAAGATATATGAACTTAATTAATTGTGAAAGCACTTAGAAAGTAATGGCCTATTTTCATCTCAGGAAGAAAAAAAGAAACTTAAAGCACATTTTTAGAATTGTTAGAGGCTGGGTGCGTTGGCTCACACCTGTAATCCTAGCACTTTGGGAAGCTGAGGCGGAAGGATCCCTTGAGCTCAGGAGTTTGAGACCAGCCTGGGCAACATAGTGAGACTTTGTCGCTACAAAAAAATGAACAAAATTAGCTGGGCATGGTGGCATGTGCCTGAAGTCTCAGCTACTTGGGAGGCTGAGGTGGGAGGATTGCTTGGGCCCAGGAGGTCGAGGCTGCAGTGAGCTGAGATCGTACCACTGCACTCCAGTCTGGGCAACAGAGAGAGATCCTGTCTCAAAAAAACAAAACAAACAAACAAAAAAGTATTAGAGCCCTAAAGATAGAGAAAAGGAAAAAAGAAGTAATGTTAAAAGAGGCCATATTTTAATGTGTAGCTTCTTGCCTTACTTGAATAGGACCTGGATCCTCTTGCCTGCTATTAGGCATAACTTGTCCAATAGATTGTGAAGAAGTGCGTCTCTTTTTTGCTCTTTCAGTTAACCTATTATTTAAAAATGAATGAGAAGTTACTAAAACTCCCCAGAAATGCTTTTTTTTTTTTTTTTTTTGGCAGATTCTCACTCTGTCACCCAGGCTGGAGTGCAGTGTCATGATCTTGGCTCACTGCAACCTCTGTCTCCTGGGTTCAAGTGATTCTCTTGCCTCAGCCTCCCAAGTAGCTGGGATTACTGGTGTGCTCCAACATGCCCAACTAATTTTTGTATTTTTTGTAGAGACAGGGTTTTGCCATGTTGGCCAGGCTGGTCTCGAACTCCTGAGCTAAAGTGATACACTCGCCTTGGCCTCCCAAATTGCTGGGATTACAGGCACGAGCCACCATGCCCGGCCAAAATGCCTTTGTTTTAGCTTCAAGAATGAATAAATTATGGCATGGAAGTCTACTGTTTGAACACTGAGTACCAAAATGCAATAGTGAGTCCTTACCTACCAATTGCCCTTAGGAGAGAGGTGGTAACAGGGCAGAGAACAATTAGTGCATGTTTACATCAGTGGTGACAGGCATGTTGTGGGGTTACTCCTGCTGGCCTACTTGCTCCCTTCTATCTGTTCTGAATTTGGATCTCTTAACTACCAGCTTTCTCAATTTATGAACTTACTGTCCAAGACTGACTGGCTTACAACCATTGTTACTGATACCATGGTTTTGGGATCACCTCAAGAACAACTAGGCTCTTGCAGTCTGTAACCTGCTGTACCTTTGGACTGACATGGACATGTCCACTTGCTCACCTCTGCAGACCACTGGGCTTCACAACCTGTGGCCCAAACCAGTCTGCTAGAATCCTCTTGGGCTAATGAACCCAGTCTCCTCCCCTAGAATGACAGTAGCCTCCCTAAATTTTGAAGTGGCCTTACTGCCTTGTTGAACAAACTCTCACCATCCATCACACTGCCCTTGATTAACCAGACTCATGGACCAATCTCTCAATCTGTATCGGAGGTTAAATCTAAAACTGGCCTAATATGCTATTTTTCTCCCAAAATATTTCACCTTGAAAGGCTATTTGACTTACGAAAGATTATTTTTTTACTATCCTTTCTCCACTTAGAGAATTTGCTATGATATAGAAATAAATATTTTGTTATACCAAGGCACATTGATACCAGAACTTAGGACATACCAACTTTTTTTCTCTTCAAAAATAAAAACATTTTTCAAAGGGTCTTTTTTTTTTTAATAAGGTTTTTCAAGAAGACATTAGTGAAAATTTAAACATCTATATGGCCAAGAAAAGTTAATTTCTTCTACAGCATCCATAAGAAACACTCAGTAAATGGCCCATTATACAGCTTTAATTTCAATATATTTTCTTCAAGTTCAGTTTACATACAGACACTATGAACACGATTCTTTGAAATACCATTATACAGGAATATTGTATTATTTAGGTTTCTTCTCTGTTACAGCTCACCTCACACTGGGGTGAAAGAGATTTGAACTGAGATTTGCAGCCATCAAATTACTGTTAGTTAGATTGATGGGTGGCATTGTCACAGAACCTCCGCAATGTGGATTTTCTTTCAAGCCATTACAGTTAGTGCTGGGATTGATAGGGTTTGGTGGTTCAATGGTTACAAGTTTTGCATCTGGAGACATAGGATGAACATTTTCATTTGCATCCTGTTGACCAAGTCCACCTTCATACTCTTTCTTTTTTGGTTCTGAGATATCTCCTCTTCTTCCTTTGACTTTAATAACTCTGACTTTGATCTCCTTGGGCTTTTTCTCTTTTTCTATTTCCTGGAATAGATACATCCAAAATCTGAGTCATCATAACAGTTATTTTTGTCATTAGAGTCTAACTATAATATAATTATACTGGCTGAAACAAAAACCAAAGTTCTTACCTTTCCCAAAACTGAACTACTTAGCAGTGTATTGGTATAAACTGTTTTTCTTTCATCTTTCCTGAGTTCATTTTCTTTAGAACTCTCTTTTGGCTTTATTAATGAATTGACTTTTGCTTCCTGCAGTAATTTAGCTTTCAGTTCTGGCATGAATCTGATAAAACAAGCAATATCAACGAGTAATCTTTTTATATATGCAGATGGAGTATTTTATCTTGAATAAACCATTTCATCAATTAATGTATATTTCAGCTACAGCATAAATAATGCTAATTATAATGCATGTCAAGAGATGGCCCAACATTTACCTAATAAAAATTGCTTTCTTCTAAAGATACATCTTTCGAAAATTATGCTATGGGAACCTACTATATAAAACTTTAACAAAATAGATTTATACTAATTAGATTCCTTTTGCGATGCAAACTTTACTCAGAAAAATATTGCTTTTAATTTTGATAAAGATACTGTTATTTTTAAGGAAGACTCAGACCACTTTGACCTTTTCTGTGGTTCTTCTTTTTTTTTTGAGATGGAGTTTCGCTCTTGTTGCCCAGGCATGAGTGTAATGGCACAATCTCATCTCGCCACAACTTCCACCTCCTGGGTTCAAGCGATTCTCCTGCCTCAGCCTCCTGAGTAGCTAGGATTACAGGCATGTGCCACCACACCCAGCTAATTTTGTATTTTTAGTAGAGACGCGGTTTCTCCATGTTGGTCAGGCTGGTCTCCAACTCCCAATCTCAGGTGATCCACCTGCCTCATCCTCCCAAAGTTGCTGGGATTACAAGCGTCAGCCACCGCACCCAGCTGTGGTTCTTTAAAGTAATAGAACTTTAAAAATGAACTAACTAACTTCTAAAATCTTACTCTAGAGAAATGTAACAGAATACATTCATATTGGAGAGAGATTATTTTGGTTTTAGTTTGATTTCTTTCTTTTTAAAAGTTATTTTTGATTAGAAAGTCCATTCATGTGGTTCAAAGTTCAAAAGTCCATACTGAAAAGTTTCCTTCCCACCCCTTCCCTGAACTGCACAAGTCCCCTCCTTGAAGCAACTACAGCTATCAGTTTGGGAAGGTTTTAAAACATCAGCCCATGAATGAATTCTTCCCTAGTCCAGCCCACTCTTCTGAGGATTCTATAAATTGAGCTCAAGGTACTTTCACCCCACAATAATAGAAGCCTAATATCTAAATGTCCAAGAAAAATAAACTTCGTCTGTGTAGAAGTGATATGAAGCAACCTCTTAATTCAATAACTGGCATCTTTTCTTTTCAGACACGGTCTCTCTCTGTTGCCCAGGCTGCAGTGCAGTGACACACTCATGGCTCACTGCAACCCTGACCTCCTGGGCTCAAGAAATCCCCTACCTCAGCCTCCGTAGTAGCTGGGACTACAGGTATACACCAACACACCCAGATAATTTTTGTATTTTTTGTAGAGACAGGGTTTTGCCATGTTGCCCAGGCTGGTCTTGAACTCCTACGTTCAAGCAATCCGCCTGCTTCGGCCTTCCAAAGTGCTGGGATTACAGGCATCAGCTACCATGCCCAGCCAATAACTGCCACTTTTTATCAATGGCACTTCAATTTATTTTTTATTATTTTATTTATTTATTATTATTTTCTGAGACAGAGTCTCGCTCTGTCACCCAGGCTGGAGTGCAGTGGCACGATCTCCACTCACTGCAAGCTCTGCCTCCCGTGTTCACACCATTCTCCTGCCTCAACCTCCTGAGTAGCTGGCATTACAGGGGCCCGCCACCACACCCAACTAATTTTGTTTTTGTATTTTTAGTAGAGACGGGGTTTCACCGTGTTAGTCAGGATGGTCTTGATCTCCTGACCTCGTGATCTGCCCGCCTCGGCCTCCCAAAGTGCTGAGATTACAGGTGTGAGCCACCGAGCACGGCCTATTCTTTTATTTTTTGAGACGGAGTCTGGCTCTGTCACCCAGACTGGAGTGCGTGCAGTGGTGTGATCTCAGCTCACTGCAGCCTCAGCCTCCTGGGTTCAAATGACTCTCCTGTCCCAGCCTCCTGAGTAGTTGGGACTACAGGCACATGCCCACGCCCAGCTAAGTTTTTGCATTTTTAGTAGAGATGGGGTTTCACCATGTTGACCAGGCTGGTCTTGAACTCCTGACCTCAGTTGATCTGCCCACCTTGGCCTCCCAAAATGCTGGCATTACAGACATGAGCTGCAGCACCTTGCCAATGGCACTTTAAATATATCATCTTATTTTTTGTTTTAGAGTAAAATTCCTGAAATGCGCAAAGTTCTAGTCAACCTCAAGGATTCTCTTTGCTTTTTTCTATTTAGTCTATCTCCAATAGCAGTTCCTGGACTTTTCCATATCTGACCTTAGCTCCATCACATTTTTAATGGATGTCCATCTTTCTAACGTCACGTCCAAAGACAAGCTGAATGGTTTTACAGTTAATGAGAAACTTTTCCTGTTTCTTTCAAAGCCCAAATAGAAAATGGTGTTTTTTTAGAAATATGGCTGATTCATGAATCTAAATTGTAATACAGATTATATGCTGGGCATGTCATAGGCAATGTGGGGCACAGAAGGGCCATAAGAAGCATGGCACCTGTCTTCAGGGAACTTCCAATTTCATGGGTAGGATACAACAACAGGCACTGCAGCCGGGCGCAGTGGCTCATGCCTGTAATCCCAACACTTCGGGAGGCCAAGGCGGGTGGATCACCTGAGGTCAGGAGTTTGAGACCAGCCTGGCCAAAATGGCAAAATCCCCATCTCTACTAAAAATACAAAAATTAGCCAGGCGTGGTGGCATGTGCCTCCAATCCTAGCTACTCTGGAGCCTGAGGCAGGAGAATTGCTTGAACCCGGGAGATGGAGGTTTGTAGTCAGCCGAGATTGTGCCACTGCACTCCAGCCTGGGCAACAGAGCGAGACTTCATCTCAAAAAAAAAAAAGACAACAGGCACTGCAACAGAGAATAAGTAGAAAAAAAAATCATTTGGGAAGTGCATGCTAATTATGATAAATGAATGTCATCAGAAGAGGAAAAACCAGACTATTCTCTGAGTCAGAGGTCCAAACAGGAATAAAGCTAAGAAGTATTGATTGCTTATTTAATGTTATCTCTGGTCTATGATGACACTGAAACTGTAGTATGTAAAGAGCAGAGCACACTGCCTAGGACATGGTAACTGTTTAATGAATGTTAGTTGCAATTACTTTTTATTATTAGACTTTTTTTTTGAGATAGGGTCTCAACCTGTCACCCAGGCTGGAGTGCAGTGGTGCAATCTCAGCTCACTGCAACCTCCACCTCTGGGGTTTAAGCAATCCTCCCACCTGAGCCTCCCGAGTAGCTGGGACTACAAGCGTGTGCCACCACACCTTGCTAATTTTTGTATTTTTTGTAGAGACAGGGGTCTCTCTATGTTGCCCAGGCCGGTCGTGAACTCCAGGGCTCAAGCAATCTGCCTGCCTCAGCTTCGCAAAGTGCTGGGATTACAGGTGTGAGCCACTATGCCCGTCCTATTATTAGGCTTTTCATTCATGACACTTGTTAAGTCTGCTATCTTCCTAGTCAATACCTGATAGAATAACTCAATAAATTTTTGTTAAACTGAATATTTGTTATATAAAAGTAACCTATACAGCAATTTTCCTGCTAGTAAAATTTCCCAATACAAAATGCTTTTAAAAAACCCACATTCACTCAAAATGCTTACTTTTCAATAAATCCATCTCTAGTAAAATACTCATGATGCAAAAGATCACTAGATGATATCCTGTCAGCAGGATCAATTTGTAAACAAGCCTAGGAAAGGAAAAAGATTTTAATGATAAGTGAGCTCTCAACAGGGCTCCATATGGTAAAAATTAAATTTATTTGACAAATTAAGAAGTAAGTAATTATCCAGATCAAAAAGCCTTCTTGAAAAGATGGAATTAGACCTCAGGAACTTCTGGTAGTAAGTTCTGGCTGCTTATTTCCCTAAGGAATTTGCACTTGCAAAACATTAATATAGGTTAAATGTCCCATGATTCTAGCCAAAACAGAGGTCAGTCTGTTTCTGCTGAAATTAGCAAAAATTAATTAGCTCATTTTGATCCTCTTTTCTGCCCTGACAGGTGGAAAGTTCATGGATAATCATTTGCATTTTACAGATCTAGAAGCATGATTAGTAGTTTGCCAAACACGAGTTTTAACCCATGTTGTCTGACGCCTAATCCAGCACTCTTTCTATATCATAATACCATTTTGCAAATATTCAAGTCCCTAAATCTTTCAATAACCCATTATTAAATCAGCTCTTTTCTGTTTCCCTTTCTTGGTATAGAAACAAACAAACAAAATATGGAAGGTAGTTTTGAATGTTAAGTTGTACATAATAAATCTATATGTAGTGAAATAACAATAATTATAAATGGAACACATTTCTTTAATCAAAATATTGAAGACAAGTTTTGAATAAAAAGCATCTGCTTTATAATTTTCATTCCTCCTGTGAAAGGAGGTAAAACATTAATAGTTAACTTTTTTGTAGAGATGGGAGTCTTGTTATGTTGTAAGGCTGATGAACTCTTGAGTTCAAGCGATTCTCCCGCCTCAGTCTCCCAAAGTGCTGGAATTACAGAAGACAGCCACTGTGCTTGGCCTTTTAAAATTTTTTAGAGACAGGTTCTTACTCTGTCGCCCAGGCTGGAGTGCAGTGGTGCAATTATAGCTCACTGGAGCCTTGAACTCCTTGGCTCAAGATATCCTCCTTCCTTAGCCTCTTGAGTAGCTCAGACTACAGACACATGCCACCAAGCCTGACTAGTAACTTTTATTGATGCTTACTACATACCAGACAACGCTCCAGCTTTTTCTTCCTTCCATCCCAACAACAATCCTACAAAGTAAGTATTATTATTATCCTCATTATACAGATGAGGAGACTGAGGCCCAGAGAGATCAAGTAATTTGTTTAAGATCTCATAAGTAGAGGAGCCACAATTAAAATCCAGCAAATCCAAGATAATTCTATATAATATTATGTTTCTGTTTATTTCAAAATGCATATTTAAACTGATTCACAGAAAAAAATCTAGAGATCTGCTGTACTATAATGTGCATATAGTTAAAAATGCCATACTGTACACTTAATAATTTTGTAAGAAGGTAGATTCCATGTTATGTGGGTTTTTTTTTTACCAAAATAAAAAACATTGATTCACAAGGAGAAATTATTTAAGTCTATTACCTACTTAATGATGTGGCAATACCTAGGTCTTTAAGACTGCAACTAGTTGGCCAGGTGTGGTGGCTCATGCGTGTAATCCCAGCACTTTGGGAGGCAACAGGGGGTGGATCACCTGAGGTTGGGAGTTAGAGACCAGCCTGACCAACATGGAGAAACTCCGTCCCCACTAAAAAAAAAATAATACAAAATTAGCCGGGTGTGGTGGCACATGCCTGTAATCCCAGCCACTCGGAGGCTAAGGCGGGAGAATTGCTTGAACCCGGGAGACAGGAGGTTGCAGTGAGCCAAGATCACGCCATTGCACTCCAGCCTGGGCAAGAAGAGCAAAGCTCCGTCTCAAAAACAAAACAAAACAAAACAAACAAATAAAAAAAACCCTGCAACTAGTTAAAAATATGTGCTCATTTTAGAATATAATGGTAATCTATCACTAAAACTTAATAAGAAAAATGCTAAAAGGTCTGACCAAATCATAGGGGCAGACAATTAGAGGCAGTCCTTCTGTGAATATAATTCAGTAAATTTAAATATATGCCCTACTTTGGAAAATGTAAAACATGACACTTTGGGAAACAGATTGGCAGTTTCTTTAAAAATTAAACATATGCCTACCCATGACCCAGCCATTCTGTTCTTAGATATTTCTGCAGGAGGAATGAAAATACAATGTGTGTTCCATACAAAGACAAACATGAATGTTCTCATGGCAACTTTATTTGTAATAGCGAAAAATGGGAAATAACCCACATGTCCATCAACAGGGAAAGGATTTTTTAAAATGTGGTATAGTCATATAATGAACTACTACTCTGCAAAAAAGGAACAAATTGCTGATACATACAAAAACATGAATGAATCTCTAAACCATTATGCTGAGTGGAAGAAGCCAGACATGAAAGAGTGCCTACTGTATGATTCTATTTATATAAGATTCTAGAAAATTCAAACTAATCTATGGGAATAGAAAGCAAATCAGTGGTTATCTGGGGACAGAAATGGAAGAAAAGATGAATTGTAAAAGGACACAATGAAATTTTGGAGAGTGATGGAAATGTTAGGTATCGTGTGTGTGTGTGTGTTTGTGTGTGTGTGTGTTAGGTATCCTGATTGTGGTGGTGGTTTCATGTGTGTATACATGCATCAAAACTCTTCAAATTGTACATTTTAAGTATGTATAGTTTACTGCCCATAAATTATACCTCAATAACATTGTTTAGAAAATTTATATCTAGGAAAAATATGTGCCCTACATCAGATATCGAAGTGTATTTTAAAGTTACAATAATAAATCAAAGTTGTACTACTTCTAGAATAAAGAGAAAAATCAGTGGAACAGAAACAAACCCACACATGTATAAGCATTTTGTCTATGATAAATGTAGCATTCCAAATCATTGGATGATACTAGTTGTTAAAAAAAAAGCATATTGCAAGTTTTGCAAACATATTGCAAAACTTATGACAAAAGATTAATGTGTTTTTTTCACAAATCAATAAGATAAATATTTTAGTTGACAAATAGGTTAAGGATTATTTTTTTCTTTTTTTATACAGGGTCTTGCTCTGTCACCCAGGATAGAGTGCGGTGCTGCAAGCATAAATCACTCACTGCAGTCTCAAATTCCTGGGTTCAAAGGATCCTCCTGCCTCAGCCTCCCAAATAGCTAGGACTACAAGTGGGTATCACGACACCCTATGTTTAGAGACCCTTTTGTTTAGAGACAGGGTCTCACTATGTTGCCAAGGCTGGGTCTGGAACACCTGGCCTCAAGCCATCCTCATGCCTTGGCCTCCCAAAGTGCTGGGATTACATGCATAAGCCACCACGCCTGGCCTAAGGATTCTTTAAAAAAAGAAATACAAATAGACAATGAATATTAGCATAATGTTTCTCTCTCCTGTAATGATATAAATACAATTTTTAAAAAGATACCTCCCAGCTACTCAGGAGGCTGAGGCGGGAGGATTGGTCGAGCTCAGGAGTTCAAGACTAGCCTGGGCAACATAGCAAGTCCTCATCTCAAATAACAATAATAATATCCAATGCTACAGTGAGAGTGAGGATATAAATAAGAAAAATATTTCTGTGAAAAAAACAGCAAAATATCAAAAATTCTAAAAAGTATAAATCCTTTGGCTTACTAAATCCACTTCTAATATATATATATTTTTAAGACAGGGTCTCACTCTGTTGCCCAGGCTGGAGTGCAGTGGCACAATCACAACTCACTGCAGCCTCAACCTCCCAGGCTCAAGTGATCCTGCCACCTCAGCCTCCAAAGTAGCAGGGGACTATAGGCGCATGCCACTGTGCCTGGCTAGTTTTTTGTTTTTTGTAAAGACAAGGTCTCCCTATATTTCCCACGTGGGTCTTGAATTCCTGGGCTCAAGTGATCCTCCCACCTCAGCCTTCCAAAGTGCTAAGATTATAGGCATGAGCCCCTGCCCCCGGACCACTTCTAGTAATTTCTCCTAAAAAAAAATAAAACAAATGCATATAGACAAATACTAAAAAATTTTCAGCTGGATGTGGTGGCTCACGCGTGTAATCCCAGTGCTTTGGGAGGCCGAGGCAGGTGGATCACAAGGGCAGGAGTTCAAGACCAGCCTGGCCAAGACAGTGAAACCCCGTCTCTACTAAAAATACAAAAATTAGCCAGGCGTGGTGGAGTGTGCCTGTAATCTGAGCCACCTGGGAGGCTGAGGCAGAGAACTGCTTGAACCCTGGAGGCGGAGGTTGCAGTGAGCCGAGATCGTGCCACTGCACTGCAGCCTGGGTGACAGAGCGAGACTCCATCTCAAAAAAAAAAAAAATTTTATTGTCACATCTTTACCAATAGCGGGGGGAAAATCGAAAATAATTCAAACGTCCAAAAATGCAAAATCAGTTAAATAAACTAATTGTATAGTCATACAATGAAATACTACGCAATCTCTGAAAACTATCATGTAGTTCCATATTTATTAACATTACAGTATCTTTAAATGTACTGGTAAGTAAAAATAAACAGGTTACATAGCAATGTGTAAAGTAAGACACCTTTTTAAAAGCATAAATTTCTATGCATCTACTTGGTTGGGAAAACTTTAGAAGTTTGTAAACCAAATTGATAATAGTAATTTTTTTCTGGATCATGTGAATTGGGAAAATCTGAACCTCTCCTTTTTGTTTACTGTGTATTTTATATTTTTTCTATAATTATTATGTATTTCTTACATTAAGTTGGTGCAAAAGTAATTGTGGTTCTTGCCACCACTTTCAAAATAAAAATAAATAAATAAATTTTGTACTAAATATGTTGGTATATGTATTACCTAGTTTAAATAAAACTTATGCTTTTATTTTTATTTATTTTTGAGACGGAGTTTCACTCTGTCACCCAGGCTGGAGTGCAGTGGTGCGATCTCAGCTCACTGCAACCTCCGCCTCCCAGGTTCAAGTGATTCCTGTCTCAGCTTCCCAAGTAGCTGGGACTACAGGTGCACGCCACCACGTCCGGCTAATTTTTGTATTTTTAGTAGAGACAGGGTTTCATCATGTTGGTCTGGCTCGTCTTGAACTCCTGACCTCAGGTGATCCACCCACCTCAGGTGATCCACCCGCCTCAGCCTCCCAAAGTGCTGGGATTATAGGCACGAGCCACTGCACCTAGCCATTTTAAATAAAATTTAAATTTTGACCAGGCACAGTTGCTTATGCCTGTGATCCCAATACTTTCAGAGGCCAAGGAGGAAGGATCACTAGAGGATAGGAGTTCGAGGTTGCAGTGAGCAACGATCACACCATTGCACTCCAGCCTGGGCAACAGGATGAGACTGTAAAAAATAATTAACTAATTTTTTTTAAACAGGAACTGGCACTGTGGCACATGTGTGTAATCCCAACACTTTGGGAGACTGAGGCAAGTTAATAGTTTGTGCCCAGGAGTTTGAGACCAGCCTGAGCAACATGGAGAAACTCCATCTCTACAAAAAATACAAAAATTATCTGGGCATCCAGGCTACTCGGGAGGCTGAGTTGGGAGGATCAGCTGAGCTCAGGAAGTCGGAACTGCAGTGAGCCGAGGTGACACCACTGCATTCTGACCTGGGTGAAAGAGTGAGACCCTGTTTACAAAAACAAAACAGAACAAAAACAAATAAAGGCCAGGCACGGTGGGTCACGCCTGTAATCCCAGCACTTTGGGAGGCCAAGGTGGGAGGATCACCTGAGGTCAGGACTTCGAGACCAGCCTGACCGACATGGAGAAACCTCGTCTCTAATAAAAATACAAAATTAGCCGGGTGTGGTGGCGCATGCATGTAATCCCAGCTACTTGGGAGGCTGAGGCAGGAAAATCGCTTGAACCCGGGAGGCGGAGGTTGTGGTGAGCTGAGATCGCACCATTGCACTCCACCCTGGGCAACAAGAGCAAAACTCCGTCTCAAAAAAAAAAAACAAAAACAAAAGCAAAAATAATAAATAATAAATAAAAATTTAAATTTTAAAATAATAAAAAGGAGCTATATAATGTTTTTATTTTCTCCAGGTCAAGACGGATTTTGGCCTTGGTGTATCTTCAAACATTAAAACTACAGCTGCTGAGGTCCTGTAGATATTTTAGTACAAAAAATAGGTCCCTAACTGGGCTAAACTGAATGTTAAAAGGTAGTGATAAATATAGTAAGTCCTTAGAATTTCTCCAGTTTTTTGTTTGTTTGTTGTTTTTTTGAGACGGAGTCTCTCTCTGTCACCCACGCTGGAGTACAATGGCCCGATTTTGGCTCACTGCAACCTGGGCCTCCCAGGTTCAAGCAATTCTCCTGCCTCAGCCTCCTGCGTAACTGGGACTACCAGCACGTGCCACCATGCCCAGCTAACTTTTTGTATTTTTAGTAGAGACGGGGTTTCACCATGTTGGCCAGGATGGTCTTGATCTCCTGACCTCATGATCCGCCCGTCTCGGCGTCCCAAAGTGCTGGGATTACACACATAAGCCACCCTGCCTGGCCCATTTCTCCAGTTTATACCTAATTATCATTAAAATAGAGATAAATTAAATATAATGAACATAATTATCTTAGGGGGCATTCAGCTCTGACAGTCTATGAATTTTAATTTCTCTGTACTAAAGACATAATTTTCTACAGATTACATTACTTTAGGAATCCTTTTGGAATTTCATTAAAGTGATAATTAAAAACTGTATTATAATTTATGCAAATTTCTCAGATATAAATTCTTAATTTCTCAACATACATGAACCGCCTGGGTGCGGTGACTCATGCCTGTAATCCCAGCACTTTAGGAGGCCGAGGTGGGCGGATCACCTAAGCTCAGGAGTTCAAGAGCAGCCTGGCCAACCACAGCCAACACGGTGAAACCCCGTCTCTACTGAAAATACAAAAATTAGCCGGGCATAGTGGCAGGTGCCTGTAATCCCAACTACTCGGAAGGCTGAGGCAGGAGAATCTCATGACCTGGGAGGCAGAGGTTGCAGTGAGCCGAGATCACTCCACTGCACTACAGCCTGGGCGACAGAGCAAGACTCTGTCTCCGGGGGAGGAAAAAAAAAAAAAACATACATGAACTATATCTGCCAACAATCCATTAAGCTTTGGATATTTTTTTCTTGCATTTTTGGGGTGTTGAACTTGAGGAAGAACTACCCCAGCAAAAATGGGGCTCTTGGAAAAGATATTCTGCAAGTGAGGTGACAAATTGCCTGAAAAGAGAAAAAAATGTATATTTAAAAAACAGAGAAATAGTCTATAATCAAAATAATCAAATTGCTATGTCATCTATGTTAGATTATTAAAAACTGATACAAGGAAGAATGTGAATTATGTATTTTAATTTTTTGAAGTTGAATAAAAACTATCTGAATATGTCATAAAAAACTGAGGTTTCGTCAGTTATCTGCTGATAGCCCACAGGCAACAGAAGATGTAAAACCACCAGGTTTATTTGCTTTTCCCAAACTATAAGACATAATATGTAATGCTATCAGAAAATGCACATTCCAACTTTTATGCATTTCCATATGGGTATCCAAATGATTTTACTATTAAGTGTTCATCAGCAAAATACATTGAAACCTTACTCAAAACAGCTAAAATATTAAAGGTATGTAGAAATCAAAATACTGCAAAAAAAGAAACAAGGCTAGAGAGTAGTAGCAGAATGGAAAGAACTATAAATATGAGTGGAGGGAACTAAGTTCTAGCAGTTTTGCTATAACTAGTTCTGTGACCTTGGGTAAATCTCTTCCTTTCTTGTGCTTGGTTTTCTCATCTGTGAAATGATAGGATTAAACCCCACCATCTAAGGTTCCTTCTAATATTAATCTCTTAACTAGAACTTCTTAAAAGACACAAAAATGTGAGGTGTCTTAAGGCTCTAAACTATTTCTTAAATCAGTAATTATCCAGATTTCACTGTTTTTAGAATTGTTCATAGTATCTTCTTCATAATCCTGTAATTACAAATTTATGCATATCTTCCCCACCACACAAAGAGCTCCTCAAGCTCCTCATCCACAAATAATAAAAAACAAATCTTGGCCAGCCATGGTGGCTCACGCCTGTAATCCCAGCACTTTGGGAGGACGAGTCGGGCAACATGGCAAAACCGCAGCTGCACTAAAAACGCAAAAATTAGCCGGGCATGATGGCACGTGCCTGTAGTCCCAGCCACTCAGCAGGCTGAGGTGGGAGAATCACCTGAGCCCAGGAAGTCAAGGCTACAGTGAGCCATGATTGCACCACTGCACTCCAGCCCAGGTGACAAAGTGAGACCCTGTCTCAAAAAAATTAAAATTTAGCCGGGCGCGGTGGTTCATGCCCGTATTCCCAGCACTTTGCGAGGCCCAGGCGGGTGGATCACAAGGTCAGGAAATCGAGACCATCCTGGCTAACACAGTGAAACCCCGTCTCTGCTAAAAATACAAAAAAAAGCCAGGTGTGGTGGCAGGCACCTGTAGTCCCAGCTACTCGGGAGGCTGAGGCAGGAGAATGGCGTGAACCCAGGAGGCAGAGCTTGCAGTGAGCTGAGATCACGCCCCTGCACTCCAGCCTGGGTGACAGAGCGAGACTCCCTCTCAAAAAAAAAAAAAAAAATTAAATTTAAAATTTAAAAAACCCACAAATCTTGAAATAGCACATTCAAGGCTAACCATCATAATGTTTTGGTGGCCAAAGCAGATCATCAAATAATTAAACTCTCATCAAACATATTCTTTTTTTTTTTTTTTTTTTGAGACTAAGTCTCATTCTGTTGCCCAGGCTGGAGTGCAGTGGCGTGATCGTGGCTCACAGCAACCTCTGCCTCCTGGGTTCAAGTGATTCTCATGCCTCAGCCTCCTGAGTAACTGGGATTACAGGCACTTGTCACCATACCTGGCTAATTTTTTTTTGTATTTTTAGTAGAGATGGGGTTTCACTATGTTGGTCAGGTTGGTCTCCAACTCCTGATCTCAGGTGCTCCTCCTGCCTTGGCCTCCCAAAATGCAGGGATTACAGGTGTAAGCCACCATGCCCAGCCTTCATCAAATATGTTCTTGAATAAGTTATTTAGCTATCTGGCTATTATTGTTTTCTTTAAAAAGAAGGGTGGTTTCTGAGTAAATAATTACTTTTCTATTTCCAAGTGCTTTAAAAAAGCATCTGACTCAACTCTACTATTTAAAGTCCTTATATAAAGGTACAGATATTTGTAGAAGCCTAATTTAAAAACAACTTTTAGACAAATTAAAGTACATTCCTATTGCACTATTTTTCTTAGCATCAACCATCAACATATGGCTTAGCTATTTGCATCCTAGCAAAGAAAATATTATTTGCTAAAGCAGAGAATTTTCTGCCTTCTTTATCAGCCCAAGGAAGCCATCTGCTGCCATCTATCAAAACAATATGCTTCCCTGTACTTACACAGAAAAGCTAAATTTGAAAATCAAGCAGAATTGATCTGGCAATATTTATTTTAGACATGTAACTCATGTTATTTCAGTAATACCTACCCACTTTCAAAACAATTTTATGGAGTAAATCCAAATCAGAACTACTAGGAAGATAGGGATTTCCAGTGGCCATCTCAATGATCATACAGCCCAAAGCCCAGATATCCACAGGTCTGAAACAGATCAGGGAAAAAAAAATCACTTTTTCATGTAGAAATTTATAAATATATTCTTAAAAATATGTTTAAAGAAGGCCAAGGCTAAAGAAACAAGTAGTATCATTTTAAGTTTTGTTTTTTTTTTTCCGAGACCGAGTCTTGCTCTGTCACCCAGGCTGGAGTGCAAGTGCTGCAATCTCAGCTCACTGCAACCTCCGGGTTCAAGCAATTCTCCTGCCTCAGCCTCCCAAGTAGCTGGGATTAGAGGCGTGTGCCACCACATGTGGCTAATTTTTGTATTTTTAGTAGAGATGGGGTTTCACCATGTTGGCCAGGCTGGTCTCAAACTCCTGACCTCGTGATCTGCCCGCCTCAGCCTCCCAAAGTGCTGGGATTACAGGTGTGAGCCACCACGCCTGGCCCATTTGTAAGTTTTTATTGTAGCTCATATACCGACTTTATAAGAATTGGTAATTGCTATATTGGTGAGGCTATAGGAAAGGAATAGTCCTAAGTACTGTTCTGGGAGTGTAAACTTATATGACTTCTTTGGAGGAAAAATTGGCGAAAGCCACCAAAATTTAAATTGTATATATTTTTGATTGTACAATTTTATTCTTAGGAATTTATCCTAAGATATACTCACATGTGTGCACAAATATAAATTATATGAGAATTTCACTGCAGCACTGTTCGTAGAAGAAAAAGATCGGAAACAACCTAGACCTCCACCTATAAGGGAATGGCTAAGAAAATTTTTGTACAACCCCACAATAAAATATTATTCATCTGTTAAAAATGATGAGGTCTGGCTGGACACTGTGGCTCATGCCTGTAATCCCAGCACTTTGGGAGGCCGAGGCAGGCAGATCACAAGGTCAGGAGTTCGAGACCAGCCTGACTAACATGGAAAAACCCCGTCTCTACTAAAAATACAAAATTAGCCGGGCGTGGTGGCACATGCCTGTAATCCCAGTTACTCAGGAGGCTGAGGCAGGAAAATCACTTGAACCCGGGAGGTGGAGGTTGTGGTGAGCCGAGATCGTGCCATTGCACTCTAGCCTGGGCAACAAGAGCAAAACTCCGTCTCAAAAAAAAAAAAAAAAAAATTGATGAGGTAGGTCTATCTATATGTGCTGAAATGGAATGATCTCCAAGATAAATTGTCAAGTGAAAAAAGCAACATTCATGAAAGAAATCAAAGATCTAAATAAATGGAGAGATACTCCATGTTCATCAATAGGAAGACTCAATATTGTCAAGATGTCAGTTCTTCCAAGCTTTATGTAGAGTCAATACAATCCCAGACAAAATCCCAGTAAATTAAAAATTGATAATTATGTGAGGTAACACACATATGTAAATTAGCCAAATTTAGTCATTTCACAACGTATATATACCTCAAAACATCATGCTGTACACAATAAATACATACAATTTAATCTGTAAATTTTTTAAAATCCTAGGAAATTGTTTTGTAGATATTGACAATTGATTGCAAAGTTTATATGGAGAGGCAATAGACCCAGAATAGCCAACACAATTTGAAAAAGAACAAAGACTGACACTACTTGACTTCAAGATGTTTTATACAACAAGCAAGATAGTATGGTATTGGTGAAAGAATAGATAAATAGATCAAGGGAACAGAATAAAGAACCCAGAAATAGACTTGCACAAATATGCTCAACTGATTTTTGACAAAGGAACAGAGGCAATTGAATAATAAGATAAAAAAAAAAGACAGTCTTTTCAACAAATAGTGCTGGAACATACAAAAAACTGAATCTAGACACAGACCTTATCCCTCTCACAAAAATTAACTCAAGATGGATGATAGACCTAAATATAAAATGCAAAACTGTAAAACCTCTAGACAATCACATAGGAAAAAATCTAGATGGCCTTAGGTTTGGTAATGAGTTTTTAGATACAACACCAAAAGTATAATTCACAAAAGAAAAAATTGATAGTTAGAACTTCACTAAAACTAAACTTTTCTGCTCCATGAGAGATACTGTTAAGCAAATGAAAAGACAAGCCACAAACTGTGAGAAAATATTTGCAAAATAATAAAGAACTTGTATCCAAAATACATAAAACTCTTAAAATTCAATAAGAAAATAACCCAATTAAAAAATGGGCAAAATATAAGAATACACATTTCACCAAAGAAAATATACAGATGGCAAATGGGCATATTAACAGATGCCCAGTATCATATGTCATCAGACAATTGCAAATTAAAACAACGAGATACCACTACACACCTATTACAATGCCTAAAATGCAAAATACTGACAACATCAAATGCAGGTGAGGATGGCAAACAACAGGTACTCTCATTCATTGCTGGTAGAAACACAAAATTATACAGTCACTTTGGAGGACAATTTGACAGCTTCTTACAAAGCTAAACATAGTCTTACCATACGACCCAGCAATTGCTCTCCTTGGGATTTACCCAAGTGAGTAGAACACTTCTGTCCACATAAAAACCTGGACACGAATGCTTATAACAGCTTGCTTCATAATTGCCAACACATGGAAGCAATAAAGATGTCCTTCCATAGGTGAGTGGATAAACAAACTGTGGTACATACATACAATGGAATATTATTTAGCAATAAAAGAGAAGTGAGCTGTCAAGACACCAAAAGAAAAGGAGGAACCTTAAATATATATTGCTAAGTCAAAGAAGCCAGTCTGAAAAAGCTACATACTATGTGATTCCAACTATATGATATTCTGGAAAAGCCTAAAGTATAGTAACAGTAAAAAGACCAATGACTGCCAGCAGTTCTGGGAGAGGGACAGAAGAATAAAAATGAAGCACAGAAGATTTTTAGGACCATAAAATTATTCTGTATGATACTATAATGATGGATACATGACATTATACATTTATCAAAACCCAGGAAATACAACACAGAGTAAACTCTAAACTATGGAATTTAGTTAATAATGTTTCAATATTGGTACATCAATTGTAACAAACGTACCACACTAATACAAGATGTTAGTAATAGAGAAATGTGTGGAGTAAGGTGGAGGGGACATAAGAAAACTACACTTTCTGTTCAATTCTTCTGGAGCCTAAAACTGGTCTAAAAATTAAAGTCCCTGAATATAAACAAATAAAAAGTGACAGGGCTTGGTGGCTCATGCCTGTAGCCCCAGCTACTTTGGAGGCTGAGGCAGGAGGATCACTTGAGCCTGGGAAATCAAAGCTGCAGTGAGCCATGAGTATGCCACTGTACTTCAGCCTGTGAGACAGAATGCGACACTGTCTCATAAGTAAATAAAGAAGAGTGGGGAGGGAAACCAAGATTCTATACTATGTATATAGTATGTTCCTATTTCTGTTCAAAAGGAAGGAGATGGAGAAGTATGTGTATGCATGTGTGTATACTGCTAGATAATGACCTAAGAAATAAAGGAATTAATTATAGTACATACAGTTTTTCAGATCTACATTATAACCATAGATGATATAATAGTAACTTATAAGCTTGCTTATTTCACAAGTTTTAAGAATTTAATGAATATTAATAAGTTTTAGTGAGAATAAATAAAATTAAGACCAAGTTTTGGATCTTTTGGTGAATACACATATGTGTATGTTCAGCTTTAATTGTTATTTAATAACAGTTTTCCAGAGAGATTGTACAAGTTTACATTTCCCCACCAGTGTTACGTGAGTTCTAACTGCTCCACTTACACTGGTATTTACTGTCTTTTTTTCAATTTAACCATTCTGGTGGTTATATAGTGGTACCACCTTGTGATATAAGTTTGCATCTTTCTGATGTCTAATAAAGATATGACCTTTTGCATTTAAAAAAAACTCTCAAGCTTTAAGTTAATTGTTATTATTATTATTTATTATTATTTTTTTTGAGATGGAGTCTCGCTCTGTCGCCCAGGCTGGAGTGCAGTGGCGCGATCTCGGCTGACTGCAAGCTCGGCCTCCCAGGTTCATGCCATTCTCCTGCCTCAGCCTCCCGAGTAGCTGGGACTACAGGCGCCCGTCACCACGCCCGGCTTTTTTTTTTTTTTTGTATTTTTAGCAGAGACGGGGTTTCACCGTGTTAGCCAGGATGGTCTCGATATCCTGACCTCATGATCCGCACGCCTCGGCCTCCCAGAGTGCTGGGATTACAGGCGTGAGCCACTGCACCGTGCCAAAGGTAATTATTTTTAAGTACTCTCTCCACAGAATGCAATTTCTATGCACCTCCTCCACTACCAAAAGAGACACTAAAAATATTCCTACACAAAGCAGTTCACTTTTCCCCAGCTTGACCTGAAATTTCACAGTACAATTTAGTAAGGTAATCCATTCTCTGCAGAAATTTAAAGCATTATCTAGGCAGGCCTTTCAAAGAGCAATAGAAGACAGACCACATCTAGTTAATTATCACTGCAGCAGTGATCTTAAAGGGATCCCCTATTTTCTGAAATACGAGCAAGTCCTAGTTAGCTATAGAGAAAACCTCTCCTCTTCACTTCAACCACAACATTTTGCAGAAAAAGAGCTGTCCAATAGAAAAAACGAAAACAAAATTAACCTACTAAGGAAAGTAAAGGTATTAGACTCGAGCCTTGATCAGGAAAAGTAGATCCAAAAAAGCTTAGGTCTAACATGTAGGGGTAAGGAAGGATTAAAAAAAACAAACAGAGGTATGAACTTCTAGCATGACAGAGTGAAGAGATCAGCTGACTTACTCTCTTATTAGTTTATCACTGAAACTAGTAAATTTTTTTTTAAGATGGAGTTTCACTCTTGTTGCCCAGGCTGGAGTGCAATGGCGCAGTCTCAGCTCACTGCAACCTCCGCCTCCCAGGTTCAAGCGATTCTCCTGCCTCAGAATTATTTTTTTAAACACAAATACTTAAAGCGTGTGTGTATATATATATATGTATATATATATATACACACACATAGTCCTTATAGTCCTGAGGCTAAGCATAAAATGAAGATTTATTTATCCTCTAAAAACTATGCAATTCAGTATAAGAAAGATGAGTCTGTGGTACCTAAACCAAGACAACTTTTTCCTTCCCCACTCTCTGCCTGGTGAGGCAAAGACTCCACTCTAGGGCTCCCTCTTCCTCCAGCTCCCAGTTGAAGAGCTTTCTTCCCAGGAGGAATGGAACTTCACCATTTCTCATTATTCTCCCAGCTGCCTGTTGCTGAGGCTAAGTTCTGGGTGATTAGTGTCAAGAGAAGGGAGACACTCTTCCAACCAGCCCCTGTTCATGGAACAATGGTTCTACCTTGAATGCAGTGCAGAGAATACTGGGGCCCAAATTGCACTTGCCTCACCCATAAGGCAGAGGTTTCATGCCAGGAGAAGCAAGCTGAGGGGACCTCAGGTTGCTGCTCTCCATATCTCACTAAGTAGTCACCTCTTAAGAGCAACAGTATAACTTAGAGAGAAAATTGCCGTGAATTCAACCCAGATCCAGAAACTGGGCTCAGAGATTTTGCCTGGGGGAAGAAGCAAGCCATAAATTAGATGGCTCCTAATGCCTTTCAAAGGAATTGACATCATTTGCAACAGAGTGTAGAGAAGTTCCAGCCTAAAGGTATTCTCAACCACAGTACAGAATGTGGTGAAAGACAACTGGGTGGAGATTTATCAATTTAATGAACCTGCAGTCTAGAGTATAGGCCAGCTAGCTTGTGGGAAAGAACCAGGGAATAACACAGTTAGGAGATGCTTTCCTGGGGCCAGGACAAATATTAAATATTGAGCACAGAAACTACTCCTTCAAAGGAGCCACAATTTGATTGGAACAGTTTGTAGAGCTATTTAAGCCCCAAGGCAATGTTGAAAATAATAGAGCACAAAGCTATCGATGAGTGGAGTTTAACAGCTAGGAGTAGCCAGGGAAAGAAAGGAAGATAAACCTATCAATACCACTGTCATCTCAGAGTGACTGTGAGCCTACCCAAAGCTGTGCCTCCCTGAGGAGCAACTAAAGAGGTTTAATACTGTGTGTGTGGGTTGGGGGGCTGGGGGTATTGGCTCCATGAAAATAATTTAGCCAGTCGCCATGATACAAACAAGCAAATAACAGTAACAAGTCCCAGAAGGAGGGGTCCCATACCCAGAGTTCCCACAGTATGTTATCTAAAATGTTCAAGTTCCAACAAAAATTACACAGCATGCAAAGAAATGTATGAGAGATGACCCATACACCAGAAAAACTGCAGGCAACCCAAACTGCCTATAAGAGTAACTACATGTTGGATTTAGCAGAAAAATATTTCAAAATAACAATTATGAATATGTTCACAGAACTAAAGGAAAGCATGATTAAAGAAGAAAGGTATAATGACAGTGTCACATCAAATATTAATAGAGAATATCAATCAAGAGATATAAATTACATGTATATATGTATAAAGAAGAACCAAGTGGAAACTCTGGAGTTGAAAAGTACAATAACTGAAATTTAAAAATTCACGAGAGGAAATCAACAGTAGATTTAAACAGGCAGAAAAAATAATTCATGAACTTGAAGACAAGACCAATAGAAATTATGTAAGCTGAAAGACAGAAGGTGAAAGGAATGAAAAAAATAACAGAGCCTCAGAGAAATGTGAAACACCAAAATATGTATACTGGGAATACAAAAATGAGTGGGGAGAATAGAAAAATATTTTATAAAATAATGGAGAAAAACTGCCCACATTTATTGCAAAACAATAATCCACAAATACAGGAAGCTCAACAAACTCCAAGAACAATAAGCACAAAGAAATCCACAAACTAACACATCATACAAAACGAAAATCTTGAAAGCAGCATGAGAAAAACAAATCATCACTTACAAGAGAACTTTGGTAAGATTAACAACAGACTTCTTAATAGAAACAATGGAGACCAGTAGATAGTGGTACAACAATTAAAAGTGCTCAAAAAAGACCTCTCAACAAAAACGTCTATATCTAGCAAAGATATCTTTCAAAAATGAAGGTGAAAGTTAAGACTTTCCAAAATAAACAAAAACTGAGAGAATTTGTTGCTAACCAATCCACCTCACAAGAAATACTGAATGAAGTTCTTAAGACTGAAAGCAAGTGACCCCAGACAGTAATTCAAATCCACAGGAAGGCCAGGTACAGTTCCTCATACCTGTAATCCCAGCACATTTGAGGGCTGAGGTGGGAAGATTGCTTGAGGCCAGGAGTTCGAGACCAGCCTAGGCAATATAGTGAGACTTTGTCTCTACAAAAAAATAAATTAGGTGGGTGTGGTGGCACATGCCTGTAGTCCCAACTATTTGGGAGGCTGAAGCAGGAGGATTGATTGAGCCCAGAAGGTTGAGGCTGCAGTGAGTCACGATCACTCCACTGCACTCCAGCCTGGGTAACAGAGTGAGATCCTGTCTCAAAAAAATAAAAAATCCACATGAAAAAACAAAGAGCACTGGTAAAGGTAATTATGTAATTATAAAAGGCAATATAAATGCAGAATTTTCTCTTTTCTTCTGTTAATTAATTTAATTTAATTTAATTATTTTATTTTATTTATTTTTTTTTTTTTGAGACGGAGTCTCGCTCTGTCGCCCAGGCTGGAATGCAGTGGAGTGCAACTCACTGCAAGCTCCGCCTCCTGGGTTGGCGCCATTCTCCTGCCTCAGCCTCCAGAGTAGCTGGGATTACAGGCGCCCGCCACTACGCCCGGCTAATTTTTTGTATTTTTAGTAGAGATGGGGTTTCACCATGTTAGCCAGGATGGTCTCCATCTCCTGACCTTGTGATCCACCCACCTCGGCCTCCCAAAGTGCTGGGATTACAGGCGTGAGCCACCACACTGTTAATTAATTTTAAAAAGCAATTATACAAGGGGACTTCAAAAAGTTCATGATAATGGAATTAAAAGATAAAAATTAAAATATAAGCTTTATTCTCATTAGCCGGGCATGGTGGCACACACCTGTAATCCCAGCTATTTGGGAGGCTGAGGCAGGAAAATTGCTTGAGTCTGGAAGGTGGAGATTGCAGTGAGGTGAGATCGCGCCACTGCACTCCAGTCTGGGCAACAGAGTGAGACCCTGTCTCAAAAAAAGAAATTAATAATAATAATAATGATACTCTAAGAAAAAATAAAAATATAAACTTTATTCTCAGTGTAAGATCCATAAGGTTCAAGATACTTTTGTAAGCAGTGATACAAGCCATTTAGTATGTCCCTAAAGAACTGAGTGTCTTGGGAATTTAACCACGTCAATGTAGTCCTTTTTACATTATTAACTGAAGAAAAATGGGTGCCCTTTATAGATTTTTTAAGATTAGGAAAAAAAAGAATGAGGAGGAACTAAATCAGGACTTTAAGGTAGATGCCTAATAATTTCCCACCAAAATGTTTATAAAATTGCCCTCGTTTGATGAGAGGAATGAGCTGGAGCATGGTCATGGTGGAGATGGACACTCTGGTGAAGCTTTCCCAGACGTTTATTTTGCTAAATCTTTGGCTCACTTTTGGCCAGGTGTAGTGGCTCATGCCTGTAATCTCAACACTTTGGTAGACCAAGGCAGGCAGAGTGCTTGAGCTCAGGAGTTCGAGACCAGCCTGGACAACATGGTGAAACCCCATCTCTACAAAAAATACAAAATGTAGCTGGGCATGGTGGCACATACCTGTAGTCCCAGCTAGTTGGGAGGCTGAGGTGGGAGGATTGCTTGAGCCCAGGAAACAGAGGTTGCAGTGAGCCAAGTTCCCACAACTGCACTCCAGTCTGGGTGACAGAGCCAGACCCTGTCTGAAAGAAAAAAAAAAAAAAAGCTTTGGCTAACTTTCTCGAAACACTCTCACAAGAAGCAGACATTATCATTCTCTGGCCATCCAGAAAGTCAACAAGCAAAATGCCTTGAGCATCCCAAAAAAACCGTTGCCATGACCTTTGGTCTTGACTGGACTGTTTTGCTTTGACCAGCCCACTTCCACCTCTTGGTAGCCAGTGCTTTGTCTTCAGGATAATGTTAGTAAAGCCAGGTTTCATCATCTGTCACAGTTTTTCAAAGAAATGCTTCAGGATCTTGATGCCACCTGTTTAAAATTTCCATTGAAAGTTCTGCTCTCGTCTGCAGCTGATCTGGTTGCAACGGTTTTGGCATCCATCAAGTGGAAAGTTTGCTCAATTTTAATTTTGCAGTCAGAATTGTGTAAGCTGAACCAACTGAGATGTCTATACTGTTGGCTACTGTTTCTACTATTAATCATCCTTCAATTAGGGCAATCGTCCCCTTCAATTAGGGCATGAACAAGATAAATGTTTTCCTCACAAGTTGATGTGAATGGTCTGCTGCTGCAGGCTTCATTTTTAACATCATTTCCTCCTTTCTTTTTTTAATTTTAATTTTTAAATTACTATAAAGTTCTAGGGTACATGTGTACAATGTGCAGGTTTGTTACATAGGTATATGTGTGCCATGTTGGTTTGCTGTACCCATCAACTCGTCATTTACATTAGGTATTTCTCCTAACGCTATCCCTCCCCCAGGCCCCCACCCACCAACAGGCCCCAGTGTGTGACGTTCCCCTCCCTGTGTCCATGTGTTCTCATTGTTCAACTCCCACTTATGAGAACACATGGTGTTTGGTTTTCTGTCCTTGTGATATTTTGCTGAGAATGATGGTTTCCAGCTTCATTCATGTCCCTGCAAAGGACATGAACTCGTCCTTTTTTATGGCTAGATAGTATTCCATGGTGTATATGTGCCACATTTTTCTTTATTCAGTCTATTATTGATGGACATTTGGGTTGGTTCCAAGTCTTTGCTATTGTGAATAGTGCCACAATAAACATACGTGTGCATGTGTCTTTATAGTAACATGACTTATAATCCTTTGGGTATATATCCAGTAATGGGATTGCTGGGTCAAATGGTATTTCTAGTTCTCGATCCTTGAGGAATCGCCACACTGTCTTCCACAAAGGTTGAAATAATTTACACTCCCAGTGTAAAAGTGTCCCTATTTCTCCACATCCTCTCCAGCATCTGTTGTTTCCTGACTTTTTAATGATTGCCATTCTAACTGGCATGAGATGGTATCTCATTGTGGTTTTGATTTGCATTTCTCTGATGACCAGTGATGATAAGCATTTTTTAATGTGTCTGTTGGCTGCATAAATGTATTCTTTTGGGAAGTGTCTGTTCATATCCTTTGCCCACTTTTTGATGCGGTTGTTTTTTTCTTGTAAATTTGTTTAAGTTCTTTGTAGATTCTGGATATTAGCCCTTTGTCAGATAGACAGATTGCAAAAATTTTCTCCCATTCTGTAGGTTGTCTGTTCACTCTGATGATAGTTTCTTTTGCTGTGCAGAAGCTCTTTAGTTTAATTAGATCTCATTTGTCTATTTTGGCTTTTGTTGCCATTGCTTTTGGTGTTTTAGTCATGAAGTCTTTGCCCATGCCTATGTCCTGAATGGTATTGCCTAGGTTTTCTTTTAGGGTTTTTATGGTTTTAGGTCTTACATTTAAGTCTTTAATCCATCTTGAGTTAATTTTTGTGTAAGGTGAAAGGAAGGGATCCAGTTTCAGCTTTCTACATGTGGCTAACCAGTTTTCCCAGCACCATTTATTAAATAGGGAATTCTTTCCCCATTCCTTGTTTTTGTCAGGTTTGTCAAAGATCAGATGGTTGTAGATGTGTGCTGTCATTTCTGAGGCCTCTGTTCTGTTCCATTGGTCTATATATCTGTTTTGGTACCAGTACCATGCTGTTTTGATTACTGTAGCCTTGTAGTATAGTTTGAAGTCAGGTAGTGTGATGCCTCCAGCTTTGTTCTTTTTGCTTAGGATTGTCTTGGCTATGCGGGCTCTTTTTTGGTTCCATGTGAACTTTAAAGTAGTTTTTTCCAATTCTGTGAAGAAAGCCAGTGGTAGCTTTTTGGGGATAGCATTGAATCTATAAACTACCTTGGCCAGTATGGCCATTTTCACGATATTGATTCTTCCTGTCCATGGGCATGGAATGTTCTTCCATTTGTTTGTGTCCTCTCTTATTTCCTTGAGGAGTGGTTTGTAGTTCTCCTTGAAGAGGTCCTTCATATCCCTTGTAAGTTGGATTCCTAGGTATTTTATTCTGTTTGTAGTAATTGTGAATGGGAGTTCACTCATGATTTGGCTCTCCGTTTGTCTGTTCTTGGTGTATAGAAATGCTTGTGATTTTTGCAGAAATGCTTGTGATTTTTGCACATTGATTTTGTATCCTGAGACTTTGCTGAAGTTGCTTATCAGCTTAAGGAGATTCTGGGCTGAGACGATGGGGTTTTCTAAATATACAATCATGTCATCTGCAAACAGAGACAATTTGACTCCCTCTTTTCCTAATTGAATACCCTTTATTTCTTTCTCTTGCCTGATTGCCCTGGCCAGAACTTCCAATACTGTGCTGAATAGGAGTGGTGAGAGAGGACATCCTTGTCTTGTGCCAGTTTTCAAAGGGAATGCTTCCAGTTTTTGACCATGCAGTATAATATTGGCTGTGGGTTTGTCATAAATAGCTCTTATTATTTTGAGATACATTCCATCAATACCTAGTTTATTCAGAGTTTTTAGCAAGAACTGCTGTTGAATTTTGTCAAAGGCCTTTTCTGCATCTATTGAGATAATCATGTGGTTTTTGTCATTGGTTCTGTTTATGTGATGGATTACGTTTACTGATTTGTGTATGTTGAACCAGGCTTGCATCCCAGGGATGAAGCTGACTTGATCGTGGTGGATAAGCTTTTTGATGTGCTGCTGGATTTGGTTTGCCAGTATTTTATTGAGGATTTTTGCATCAATGTTCATCATTGATATTGGCCTAAAATTCTGTTTTGTTGTGTTTCTGCCAGGCTTTTGTATCATGATGATGCTGGCCTCATAAAATGAGTTAGGGAGGAGTCCCTCTTTTTCTACTGATGGGAATAGTTTCAGAAGGAATGGTACCAGCTCCTCTTTGTACCTCTGGTAGAATTTGGCTGTGAATCCATCTGGTCCTGGACTTTTTTTGGTTAGTAGGCTATTAATTATTGGCTCAATTTCAGAACCTGTTATTGGCCTATTCAGAGATTCAACATCTTCCTGGTTTAGTCTTGGGAGAGTGTATATGTCCAGGAATTTATCCATTTCTTCTACATTTTCTAATTATTTGTGTAGAGGGGTTTGTAGTATTCTCTGATGGTAGTTTGTATTTCTGTGGGATCAGTGGTAATATCTTCTCTATCATTTTTTATTGCATCTATTTGATTCTTCTCTCTTCTTTATTAGTCTTGCTAGCAGTCTATCTATTTTGTTGATCTTTTCAAAAAACCAGCTCCTGGAATCATTGATTTTTTTTGAAGGGCTTTTTGTGTCTCTGTCTCCTTCAGTTCTGCTCTGATCTTAGTTATTTCTTGCCTTCTGCTAGCTTTTGAATTTGAATTTGTTTGCTCTTATTTCTCTAGTTCTTTTAATTGTGATGTTAGGGTGTCAATTTTAGATCTTTCCTGTTTTCTCTTATGGGCACTTAGTGCTATAAATTTCCCTATATACACTGCTTTTGCTGTGTCCCAGAGATTCTGGTATGTTGTGTCTTTGTTCTCGTTGGTTTCAAAGAACATCTTTATGTCTGCCTTCATTTCGTAATTTACCCAGTAGTCATTCAGGAACAGATTGTTCAGTTTCCATATAGTTGTGCGGTTTTGAGTGCATTTCTTAACCCTGAGTTCTAATTTGATTGCACTGTGGTCACAGAGACAGTTTGTTGTGATTTCTGTTCTTTTACATTTGCTGAGGAGTGTTTTACTTCCAATTATGTGGTCAATTTTAGAATAAGTGTGATGTGGTGCTGAGAAGAATGTATATTCTGTTGATTTGGGGTGGAGAGTTCTGTAGATGTCTATTAGGTCCGCTTGGTCCAGAGCTGAGTTCAAGTCCTGGATATCCTTGTTAATTTTCTGTCTTGTTGATCTCTCTGATATTGACCGTGGGGTGTTAAATTCTCCCGTTATTATTGTGTGGGAGTCTAAGTCTCTTTGTAGGTCTCTAAGAACTTGCTTTAAGAATCTGGGTGGTTCTGTGTTGGGTGCATATATATTTAGGATAGTTAGCTCTTCTTGTTGAATTGATCCCTTTGCCATTATGTAACGGCCTTCTTTGTCTCTTTTCATCTTTGTTAGTTTAAAGTCTGTTTTATCAGAGACCAGGATTTCAACCTCCGCTTTTTTTATTTTTTCGCTTTCCATTTGCTTGGTAGATCTTCCTCCATCCCTTTATTTTGAGCCTATATTTGTCTTTGCATGTGAGATGGGTCCCCTGAATACAGCACACTGATGGGTCTTGACTCTTTACCCAATTTGCCAGTCTGTGTCTTTTAATTGGGGCATTTAGCTCATTTACATTTAAGGTTAATATTATTATGTGTGAATTTGATCCTGTCATTATGATGCTAGCTGGTTATTTTGACTGTTAATTGATGCAGTTTCTTCATAGCGTCGATGGTCTTTACAATTTGGCATGTTTTTGCAGTGGCTGGTACCATTTGTTCCTTTCCATGTTTAGTGCTTCCTTCAGGAGCTCTTGTAAGTCAGGCCTGGTGGTGACAAAATCTCTCAGCATCTGCTTGTCTGGAAAGGATTTTATTTCTCCTGCACTTACAAAGCTTAGTTTGGCTGGATATGAAATTCTGAGTTGAAAATTCTTTTCTTTAAGAACGTTGAATATTGGCCCCCACTCTCTTCTGGCTTGTAGGGTTTCTGCCAAGAGATCCACTGTTAGTCTGATGAGCTTCCCTTTGTAGGTAACCCGACCTTTCTCTCTGGCTGCCCTTAACATTTTTTCCTTCATTTCAACCTTGGTGAATCTGACAATTATGTGTCTTGGGGTTGCTCTTCTCAAGGAGTATCTTTGTGGTGTTCTCTGTATTTCCAAATTTGAACGTTGGCCTGCCTTGCTAGGTTAGGGAAGTTTTCCTGGGTAATATCCTGAAGAGTGTTTTCTAACTTGGTTCCATTCTCCCTGTCACTTTCAGGTACACCAATCAAATGTAGATTTGGTCTTTTCACATAGTCCCATATTTCTTGGAGGCTTTGTTCGTTTCTTTTCACTCTTTTTTCTCTAATCTTGTCTTCTCGCTTTATTTCATTAATTTGATCTTCAATCACTGATATCCTTTCTTCCACTTGATCAAATCAGCTATTGAAGCTTGTGTATGCTTCATGAAGTTTTTTGTACTGTGGTTTTCAGCTCCATCAGGTCATTTAAGCTCTTCTCTATACTGGTTATTCTAGTTAGCCATTCGTCTAACCTTTTTTCAAGGTTTTTAGCTTCCTGGCAATGGGTTACAACATGCTCCTTTAGCTCAGAGAAGTTTGTTATTACCACCCTGCTGAAGCCTACTTCTGTCAACTTGTCAAACTCATTCTCCATCCAGTTTTGTTCCCTTGCTGGTGAGGAGTTGTGTTCCTTTGGAGGAGAAGAGGCATTCTGGTTTTTGGAATTTTCAGCCTTTCTGCTCTGGTTTCTCCCCATCTTTATGGTTTTATCTACCTTTGGTCTTTGATGTTGGTGACCTGTGGATGGGGTTTTGGTGTGGATGTCCTTTTGTTGATGTCGATGCTATTCCTTTCTGTTTGTTAGTTTTCCTTCCAACAGACAGGCCCCTCAGCTGCAGGTCTGTTGGAGTTTGCTGGAGGTCCACTCCAAATCCTATTTGCCTGGGTATCACCAGCGGAGGCTGCAGAACAGCAAATATTGCTGCCTGATCCTTCCTCTGGAAGTTTCGTCCCAGAGGGGCACCTGCCTGTATGAAGTGTCCATCGGCCCCTACTGGGAGGTGTCGCCCAGTCAGGCTACATGGGGGTCATGGACCCACTTGAGGAGGCAGTCTGTCTGTTATCGGAGCTCAGATGGGGACATGCTGGCAGAACCACTGCTCTCTTCAGAGCTGTCAGGCAGGGACGTTTAAGTCTGCAGAAGCTGTCTGCTGCCTTTTGTTCAGATATGCCCTGCCTCTGGAGGTGGAATCTAGAGAGGCAGTAGTCCTTGCTGAGCTGCGATGAGCTCTGCCCAGTTCGAGTTTCCCTGCTGCTTTGTTTACACTGTGAGCATAGAACCGCCTACTCAAGCCTCAGAAATGGCGGATGCCCCTCCCCCTACCAAGCTCCAGTGTCCCAGGTCGATCTCAGACTGCTGCACTAGCAGCAAGCAAGGCTCCATGGGCATGGGACCTGCCCAGCCAGGCACGGGAGAGAATCTCCTGGTCTGACAGTTGCAAAGACCATGGGGAAAGCACAGTATTTGGGTAGGAGTATAATGTTCCTCCAGGTACAGTCACTCATGGCTTCCCTTCACTAGGAAAGGGAAATCAATCCCTGATCCCTTGCACTTCCTGGGTGAGGCGACGCCCCTCCCTGCTTCGGCTCGCCCTCTGTGGGCCGTACCCACTGTCCAACCAGTCCCAGTGAGATGAACCAGGTACCTTAGTTGGAAATGCAGAAATTACCCATCTTCTGCATCAGTCTTGCTGGGAGCTGTAGACCGGAGATATTCCTATTGGGCCATCCTGGTGTTTTCTCGCCATTTCCTCCTTTCTTAAAACAAGTTATCCATTTGTAAGCTGCTGGTTTCTTTGGAGGCATTGTCTCCATAAACTTTTCATAAAGCCAAGCCTGTAATCCCAGCACTTTGGGAGGCTGATGCAGTAGGATTGCTTGAGCCCAGGAATTTGAGACTAGCTTTGCCAACACTGCAAGACCTTGTTTCTACATTAACATTTTAAAATTTTTTAAAAATTGGGAAAATAAAGAACTTTTCATAAAGCATCAATGCTTTCACCATTCTTCCACTCAAGCTTCATCATGAATTTGATGCTTGTTCTTGCTTCAATTTTAGCAGAATTCATATTGTTTTGATAGAGGCTCTTTTCCAACTGATGTATTATCCTTCTTAATGCCTCAAACTAGATCCTATTCAGACATGTTATAACAAGTTAGTGTGAGTTTATTTTGGTGCAAAAAAAAGTTAAAGTCATGCATAGTTTTTTCATAATATGCATTTCCATGAACTTTTTGAAGACCCCTCATACAAAATAATATGCAAGCCATTAGAGCTGCCTCTACCTAGGGAAAAAATAATATGCATGCAATACATTATTGGGCCTATAACATTACAAATGTAATATGTGTAATATATTTGCTAATGACATCAAAAAGGAAGTGAGAGGGAGCAAAACTATATTGAGTTTAGAGAAATGACTATAAAGAAAAAGTAATAATGGTTTGTAACATTATTAGATGTAATATGTACAACAAATATACCACACAAAGATGGAAAAGGGAATAGAATGACATAAGAATAACTTTTCTATACCTGTATCACTGGAATTAAACTAGTATAAATAGGAACTTATCAGTTGATTCTGATAAGGTGTAAACCTTAGAGCAACCACTAAAAAGAAAAAAAAGGAACAACCCTCAAAAATATAGTAAAGGCCAGGTGCGGTGGCTCACACCTGAAATCCCAAAACTTTGGGAGGCTGAGGCAGGAGAACCACTTGAGGCCAGGAGTTCGAGACCAGCCTGGCCAGTATGGTGAAACTCCATCTCTGCTAAAAAAAAAATACAAAAATTAGCCAGGCTTGGTGGCACACACCTGAAATCTCAGCTACTCAGGAGGCTGAGGCAGGAGAATCACTTGAAAAGAGGAGGCAGAGGTTTCAGTGAGCCAGGATTGCCCTGCTGCACTCCAGCCTGGGTGACAGAGCGAGACTCTATCTCAAAACACACACACCCAGATAGTAAAAAAAATTATTAAAGAAATTAAAATAATTAGGAAATAATCATTTAATGCAAAATAATGCAGCAAAGGAGGAACAAGAAAACAACATGAGACAAACACAAAAAACTAAAATGGCAGATGTAATTATAACTACGTCAATAATAACATTAAATGGGGTCGGGCACGGTGGCTCACACCTGTATTCCCAGAGCTTTGGTAGGCCTAGGTGGGTGGATCACTTGAGGTCAGGAATTTGAGACCGGCCTGGCCAACGTGGTGAAACACCATCTCTACTAAAAATACAAAAATTAGCCGGGCATAGTGGTGGATGCCTGTAATCCCAGCTATTCAGGAGGGTGAGGAAGGGAGAACTGCTTGAACCCGGAGGCAGAAGTTGTAGTGAGCCAAGATCGTGCCACTGCACTCCAGCCTGGGTGACAGAGTGAGACTCTGTCTCACAAAAAATAAATAAATAAATAAAAATAATGGCATTAAACGTTAACAGATTAACCAATCCAGCAAAAGGCAGAGACTGTCAGCCTGGAGGGGGAAAAAAACCTCATGATCTAACTATATGTTGTTTAGGCAAGATATACTTTATATTCGATATACAAACATTATAAGTAAAGGTTGTGAAAAAGATATATCATGCAATCAACAATCACAAGAAAACTAAAAAGACTGCCCTAATACAAGACAAAATAGACTTTTAACAAAAAAATGTTACTAGAGATGAAGAGGGAAATTTCATAATGATAAAGGGGGAATCTATTAGAAAACTGTAATAATGATAAGCATGTCTAAACCAATTAGAAAATCAAGAAGAGAAAATATGAACAACATGATAAACAAATTAGACCTAATAACTATCTTTAGAACACTTTACAGAACAACAATAGAATATACATTTATATATTGTTCTCAAGTCACATGGAACATTCTCCAGGATAGCCCATGTGCTGGACCATAAATAAACCTCAGTAAATTTAAAAGGGCAGAAATTACACAAAGTATATTCTCTTATTACAATGGAATAAAATTAAATATTAATTGCAGGAAAAATTTTGGAAATTTACAAATATGTGGATATTAAACTACATTCGACAAAATAACCAATGGGTACAAGGTGAAATCAAAAGGGTAATCAGAAAATACTTTGAGGCTGGGCACAGTAGCTCATTCCTTTAATCTCAAAACTATGGGAAGCAGAGAGGTAGGAGGGTCACTTGAGTACAGGAGTTTGAGACCAGGCTGGGTAACACAGTGAGACCTCGTCTCTGCAAAAAAATGAACAAAATTAGCCAAGCATGAGGGCACACACCTGTAGTCTCAGCTACTCGGGAGGCTGAGGTGGGAGGATCACTTAAGCTGGGGAAGTCAAGGCTGCAGTGATCCGAGATCACACCACTGCATTCCAGCCTGAGCAACAGAGCAAGATCCTGTCTCAAAAAAGAAAAAGAAAAAGAAAAAGAAAATCCTTTGAGACTAATGAAAATGAAGACACAACATACCAGCATTTGTGGGATGCAGTAAAGCAGAGAGGGAAATGTATAGCTGTAATGCCTATATGAAGAAAGATACCAAATCAGTAACCTAACCTTCCACCTTAAGACACTGGAAAAAGAAGGGCAAACTAAACCAAGCAAACAAAAAGAAGGAAATATTTAAAAAGCAAAAGTTCATTAAATAGAGAATAAGAAAACAGAGAAAATCAATGAAACTAAAAGCTATTTTTTTATAAATCAACAAAATTGAAAAACATTTAGTTAGAATGACCAAGAGCAAAAGAGAGAAAACTCAAAGTATTAGAATCAGAAATGAAAGAGGTGACATTACTACTGACTTTACAGAAATTAAAAAGATTATAAAGGAATACATAATTGTTTGCCAACAGATTAGATAACTTAGATTAAATGAATAGTTTCCCAGAAAAACACAAACTACTGAAACTGGCTCAATAAAAACTCAATAAACTTTTAACAAGTGAAAAGACTGAATTAATGATTTTTTTTAAAAACTACCCACAAAGAAAAGCCCAGGCCTAGATGATGTCACTACTGAATTCTATCATTTAAAGAAGAATTAATACCAAGTCTTCACAAACTCTTTCAAAAAACAGAAGGAACACATCCCATCTCATTTTTTAAAACCAGTATTTCCCTGATACCCAAACCAGTAAAAAAGAGAACTACAAATATCTTTTATGAATGTGAACACAAAATTCTCAACAAAATACTAGCAAACTGAATCCAGCATCATATAAAAGGAATTAAGCACTGTGACCAACTGGGATTTATTCTAGGAACACAAGGTTAGTTCAATATCCAAAAACCAATAAATGTAATATAATACATCAATAGAATAAAAACCAAAAAAATTTCTCATTTTGATCATTTCAATAGACAAAGAAAAAACATTTGATAAAATCCAACACCCCTTCATGATAAAAGCATTCAACAAACTAAGAATAAAAGGAAACTTCCCCAACCTGATAAAAGGCATCTATGAAAAATCATCTAATATCAGACTTAGACTGAATGATTTCCCGATAAGATTAGGAACAAGACAAGGATGTCTGCTCTTGCCACTTCTGTTCAACATTGTACTGCAGATTCTAGTCAGCACAATTAGACAGGAAAAAGAAATAAAAGGCATCCAGACCAGCAAAAAGGTAAAACTATATCTATTCACAGATGACATGATCTTCTATGTAGAAAATCCTAAAGAATCCACTAAACTACTATGAGAACCAATAAACAAGTTCAGCAAAGTTGCATGATAATGATATGAGTTAAGAAGAAATTATTTAGGCAGGCAGTGAGGGTACTGGATCCTCAGTAACGTTTTCCTTTTAATGAAAAGCAGCCCCAAATCATTTTCTTTTCTAACAAAAAGCAGCCTGTAAAATTGTGCTGCAGACACAGACACGCAAGCTGTAAGCTTGCACAGGTGAATGCCAGCAGTTGTGCCAATAGGAAAAGGCTACCTGGGACTAAGCATGTTCAAAATGGTGGCTCCATCTTCCCTTCTCTTTGCCAAACCACATGTAGAGTAAGAAGACAATATGGCCCCAGCCAGGCAAAGATCCAATTTGCATAATAAGATTAGAGTGGGGCAACCAGCCTTCCCCTTGCAGTATGTAACTGTCACACCTGGTCAAACCAATCTGTGGGCCCTACATAAATCAGACACCATCTCCTCAAACCTGCCTATAAAATCTAATGCAGTCTGCTGCGGGCCAGATTTTGCTTTAGGAGGCCCCTCTTTCTCACTAGGGAGAGAGCTGTTCTCCTTTCTCTTTCTTTTGCCTATTAAACCTCTGCTCCTAAACTCACTCCTCATGCATGTCCATGTCCTTCATCTCCTTGGCACAAGATGACGAACCCTGGGTATTTACTCCAGACAATGACACCACTTCAATATGAACTCAATATACAAAAATAAGTTGTATTTTTATGCCCGTGCAATGAACAATTTGAAATCAAATTAAGAAAACTCCATTCATGATAGCATCAAAAAGAATAAGATACTTAAGAATAAATTTTACAAAACAAGTGCAAAATGTATACTTTGAAAACTACAAAACATTGTTGAAAAAATTATGGAAGCCGGGTGCGGTGGCTCACGCCTGTAATCCCAGCACTTTGGGAGGCCGAGGCAGGTGGATCATGAAGTCAGAAGATCGAGACCATCCTGGCTAACACGGTGAAACCCCATCTCTACTAAAAAAAATACAAAAAATTAGCCAGACGTAGTGGCGGACGCTTGTAGTCCCAGCTACTCGGGAGGCTGAGGCAGGAGAATGGCGTGAACCTGGGAGGCGGAGCTTGCAGTGAGCCGAGATTGTGCCACTGCACTCCAGCCTGGGCGACAGAGCAAGACTCTGTCTCAAAAAAAAAAAAAAAAGAAAAAGAAAAAATTATGGAAGATCTAAATAAATGGCAAAACATTCTAAATTCACAGATTAGAATAAGAGTTAACATTTTTAAGACAGCAATAACCTCCAAACTAATCCACAGATACAATGTAATCCATATCAGAATCTCAGATGTCTGTTTTGCAAAAATTGAGAAGCTGATCTTAAAATTCATATGGAATTGGAAGGGACCTAGAATAGCCAAAACAATCTTGGAAAAGTAAATAAAGTAGAAAGACTCACACTTTCTGATTTCAAACTTGCTACAAAGCAATAGTCATTAAGACAGTGTGTCGGCTGCGTGCGGTGGCTCCTGCCCGTAATCCCAATGCTTTGGGAGTCCAAGGCAGGCAGATTGCTTGAGCCCAGCCATTCAAGACCAGCCGGGCCAACGTGGTGAAATCCCGTCTCTACAAAAAATTTAAAAATTAGCCAGGCTTGGTGGTGCACCCCTGTAGTCCCAACTACTCAGGAGGCTGAGGTGGGAGGATTGTTTGAGCCTGGAAGGTGGAGGTTGCTGTGGGCCAAGATCATGCCACTGCACTCCAGCCTGGGCAACAGAATGAGATCTTGTCAAAAAAAAAAAAAAAAAGGAAAGAAAGTGCGTTGCTGGAAAAAGGACAGCCTTACAGATCAATGGAACAGAATTGAGATTCTAGAAATAAGCCCTTATGAAACCACCTTTGCAAAATTATGACTGAGACAGTGAAGGAGATCTAACTTAATTGACTCCATCTTGCTTCTAACCTCCAAGCTGTCCTCGTTCATTCCTGGGCGTAGGCTGGACTAACTTCAGGAGAAACTTCGTTTATAGTTTATAGTTTAACACAAAGACAGTAACAACCCTTTCCCAAAGCAGACTTCCTTCTTGCCTGGGGACCAGATTGCCTTTGTAGGACTAACATTAGCCACAAGATTAGAAATTATGGTTTAGGAGTCATGTAGCTGAAGGCTACAAGATTCTGACCCTCCATAAACTGCTCCTAAGATCAGTGCTTGAGATATTTTGCAAACCCTGCACTTGATGGATCAGCTGGCACCACCCATATTGCTAAACTGGCTCATCTGATCTCATGGCCGCCCCAGACCCAGGAAGTGATTCAGTGCAAGAAGACAGCTTCCACTCCCTATGATTTCAAACCTGACCAATCAGAACTCCCAGCTCACTGGCCTCCCTCTACCCACCAAGTTGTCCTTAAAAACTCTGCTCCCTGAATGCCCAAGGAGACTGATTTGAGTAATAATAAAACTCCAGTCTCCTGCACACTCACGCCGGCTCTGCGTGAATTATTCTATCTCTATTGCAATTCCCGTCTTGATGAATCGGCTCTGTCTAGGCAGCGGGCAAGGTGAACCCCTTGAGCAGTTACACTTACATCTATAGTCAACTGAATTTCAAAAAGAGCCCAACACCATAATGGGGAAAGAACAATATTTTCATCAAATGGTGCTGGGACAACAACTGGATAGCCAAATGCAAAAGAATGAACTTGGACTCTTACCTTATAGCATATACAAAAATTAACTCAAATGGATCAGACTTGAATGTTAGAGCTAAAGTTATAACTCTTAGAAGAAAATGTAACTGTAAATCTTCATAACCCTGGATTTGGCAAACAATTTTGAAATATGATACCAAAAGCATAGGCAACAAAAGAAACAGATAAATTGGACTTCTTAAAATTAAAAACATTTGAAAATCAAAAGACAGAATCAAGAAAGTGAAGACACAACCCATAAAATGGAAGAACATACTTGTAAATCACATATCTGATAAGGAATTTGTATCTAGGATATGCAGAAAATTCTTACAACTCAATAATAAAAAGACAACTCATTTTAAAAATAGGCAAAGGATCTGAACAGACATTTCTCCAAGGACAATATACAAATGGCCAATAAGCACACACACACACAAAAAGACATTCAACCTCAGTAGACATTAGGGAAATGTGAATCAAACCCACAATGAGATACCACTTCACACCCATTAGAGTAGCTAGAATAAAAAAGTCAGGCTTCAGGGTGGTGGCTCACACCTATCATCCTAACACATTGGGAGGCTGAGGCGGGAGGATCACTTAAGCCCAGGAATTCAAAATCAGCCTAGTCAACATAGCCAGACCCTGTCTCTACAAAATAAAAAAGCCAGCCATAGGCTGGGTGCAGTGGCTCACATCTGTAATCTCAGCACTTTGGGAGGCCGAGGCAGGTCGATCACGAGGTCAGGAGTTCGAGACCAGCCTGAACAACATGGTGAATCCCCAGCTCTACAAAAATACAAAAAAAAATTAGCCGGGTGTGGTGCCATGCGCCTGTAGTCCCAGCTACTCAGGAGGCTGAGGCAGGAGAATTGCTTGAACCCAGGAGGCAGATGTTGCAGTGAGCCGAGATCACGCCACTGCACTCCAGCCTGGGTGACAGAGAGAGACTCTGTCTCAAAAAAAATAAAATAAATAAAAATCTATAAAGATAGAGAAGAGAGTAGTGATTGCTTAGGGTTAGGGAGGGAGTTCAGAGGTATAGGGGTGTCATAGATAAAGGGTATGGGGTTTTTACTGAGGTGATGAAAACTGACTGGTGATGGTAGTACATATCTGCGAATACACTAAAAACCACTGAAATTTACTTCAGATGGATGAACTGTACTATATAAAAATATCTCAATAATGCTGTTTTTAAAAAAGACATAATATGGCTGATACCAGGTCTGGGGCAAAAACATGTGAAAAATGAGCCTGGACTGCTATCTTGTCAGTCAGGTCACAAGGAAAGTATCAGAGACTACATACTAGGTCCTGTTAAAAGGACTTGGGAAGCCACCTTGAAAAGGCACCTTTCACTCGTGTCCGTGTGAAGAGACCACCAAACATGCTTTGTGTGAGCAACAAGGCTGTTTATTTCACCTGGGTGCAGGCGGGCTGAGTCCGAAAAGAGAGTCAGCAAAGGGAGATGGGGTGGGGCTGTTTTATGTGATTTGGGTAGGTAATGGAAAATTACAGTCAAAGGGGGTTGTTCTTTGGCAGGCAGGGGCAGGGGACACAAGGTGCTCAGTGGGGGAGCTTTTGAGCCAGGATGAGCCAGGAGAAGGAATTTCACAAGGTAATGTCATCAGTTAAGGCAGGAACAGGCCATTTTCACTTCTTTTGTGATTCTTCAATTACTTCAGGCCATCTGGATGTATCCGTGCAGGTCACAGGGGATATGATGGCTTAGGTTGGGCTCAGAGGCCTGACAGCACCCACTGATTTTGAACTTCAATAATAATAATAATTGTGTCCAGGCTTAGACTATGATACCTGAAAGTATGGTGCTTTGGCATGATACAGACTTTGAACTGAAGGAGATTAGGAGGGCCTCAGAAACAAAATCTCTCTGACCTTCTCCTGCTCTCCTTTCTCCCCCAAGGTGTATCACAGAAACCAGGATTCCTCTTCCGCCTGCCCACCTCCAGAGCAGATTAGATCCTCTTCCCCAAAGCAAGCCATAAAACATAGAATGGTCACTCTCTGATCCACCTCCCTTGAAAGTAAGTCATAAGACCTTCATTCCAGAGAGGTCCTGCCCATACCTGGAAGGAAGGAATGCAAAACAGAGAGGCCAGGAAGAATCTGAACAAACAGGCCTTGCTGGGTTTATTACCATTAGATCATACTCCTTTTGCCCAATCATGTTTCTCTACACCTATCCACTCCTTTCAGCAAACAGCATAAAATCAGACAGTGTTCTCCCTGGGTCTTTGGGTTTTCATTTATGAAGGCTTCCATGTCACATAGAACTTTGTTAAATTTGTCACGCTTTTCTCTTGCTAACCTATCTTTTGTTATAAGGGTATTGGCTGTGACTCTTGTTACAGGTAGGGAAAAGGTATTACCTTTTTTTGTTTTTGAGATGGAGTTTCGCTCTTGTTGCCCAGGCTGAGGTGCTGTGGTGCGATCTCGGCTCACCGCAACCTCTGCCTCCCAGGTTCAAGCGTTTTTCCTGCCTCAGTCTCTCGAGTAGCTGGGATTACAGGCATGCACCACCACGCCTGGCTATTTTTGTATTTTTAGTAGAGACGGGGTTTCTCCATGTTGGTCAGGCTGGTCTTGAACTGCTGACCTCAGGTGATCCGCCCACCTCGGCCTCCCAAAGTGCTGGGATTACAGGCATGAGCCACCGTGCCCAGCCGGGAAAAGGTATTATCTTTTTGCCCCGATAATTGCAATGCATTGAAACCCATTAAATATGTTTAAGTCCATGAGTTCATAATGATATATCTAAAAAAATTAATTAGTTGCTTTTGGAGGTCACCTGTTGGAGCCAATTCATCTTTAAAATTGATAAATAAATCAAGCATTTACCCAGTTTCTCTATATGAACTATACCATTAGGTAACCAAATAAGGGGAAATGTCCATTTATAAAAGTATTCAAGTAATAAATTAAAAAGAGATGATAAAAGTTAAACCTCCATAGTAATGAAATATGATAATATTAGGGTAAACAGAAACTGGGTGAGGACTATGGGGAAACTCTCTATACTATCTTTGCAACTTTTCTGTAAATCTAAAATTATCCCAAAATAAAGTTTACTTCAAAAAAAAAAGGCTAGGATGGCTATTAAACAAAAGAACATAATGGTAAGTGCTAGCAAAGACATGGAGACACTGAAACTCTCACACTCAGCTAGTGGGAATGTAAAATGGTACAAACACTTTGGAATACAGTCTGGCAGTTCTTCAAAGACTAAACATAGAGTTACTGTATGACCCACAATTCTAACTCCTAAGTATATACCCAAAAGAAATGAAAACATATGTCCATACAAAAACAAGTACATGGACACCCATAGCAGCATTACCCATAATAGCTAAAAAGTAAAAATAACCCAGATGTCCATGAGTTGATGAATGGGTAAATAAAAAGAGCTCTATCCATTCAGTGGAATATTATTCAGCCATAAAAAGGAATAAAGTGCTGGCTGGGCACGGTGGCTCATGCCTATAATCCCAGCATTTTGAGAGGCCGAGGCGAGCAGATCACTTGAGGTAGGGAGTTCAAGACCAAATGGCAAAACCCCAACTCTGCCAAAAAAAAAAAAAAAAAAAAAAAAAAGAAATGAAGTACTAATACATGCTATGTTAAGTGAAAAAAGCTAGTCCCAAAGGACCATATATTATATAATTCTACTTATATGAAATGTCCAGAATAGGCAAATCCATAGGGAATGAAAGCAGATAGGAGTTTATCTAGGCCTGGAAGGGTTGGGAGGAAATGGAGAGTTACAGTGGGTACAGGGTTTCGTTTTGGGGTGATAAATATGTTCTAAAATTGACTATGGTTATGGTTGTACAACTCTGTGAATACACTGTAAACCACTTACTTGTACATTTTAAATAGGTGACTTGTAAGATATATGAATCATATCTCAAAAAAGGCTAGATTAAACTAAATGGATGCACATTTGGGTGACAAAACTTCTTTAAAATGCAAGGAAATGGCCAGGCCTGGTGGCTCACACCTGGAATCCCAGCACTTTGGGAGGCTGAGGCAAAAGGACTGCTTGAGGGCAGGAGTTCGAGACAGCCTGGGCAACATAGTGAGACCTGTCTCTATTATTTTAAAAAATGCAAGGAAATGATTACAATAAAAATCAGTATCGTGGTTGCTTTGTAGGGAAGGGAGCATGTTACAACTGCAGTAGGGCACACAAAGGGTTTTCTGGGGTGGTGGGCAAAATCCTATTTTTTGATCCGGTGGTGGAGCTATCCATTTGTTATGTGAGATATTCTGTGTCTGTGTTTTCTTTTACAATAAAAGTTTTCAAAATGGACTCACTAGCAAATTTGTTTCAAACACAATGTGAAGTCTCCTAGAATCCAACCTTACTGTGGGCCAGGCACCAAGTTTGGTTATGCAGAATACAAGAGATTATGCCTATCCTTGAGGAACTTAACTTTTAGTGGGAGGTTAAAAAAAAAGAGCTAGAGAAAGAACTAGCCCATGTTAAATATTAACTGACACAAAATTTACAGATAATGTACTAAAAGATGTCAACTAGGATTGGGGGGCTAGGGAGTATATCAGAAAAGGAATTTAAGCTACATCATCAAAAGAGGGTAAAACTGAGACAGAGAGATCTTATGCAGGCTACATTATGTCCAGAGGCAAAAAAGAAATAAAGAAAAAATTTTTGAGGACTTTGAGTAAGAGTAGATATTTATTGAGCATATATCAAATCATTTAATCCTCATCACAAACCTATGAAGTGAGTCCTATTATTATTTCCATTTTATAGATGAAGGTACAGAGACAGTCTGTACAGGGTATCAACGGTAGGTACAGTTGAAAAGGTACCCAGGGGAATGGATTGTGAATCCAGACCACCTGGGTTAGAATCCTGGTTCAGTTCTGCTATTAAGCAGCTATGTGACTTCAGGCAAATTACTTGACCTCTGTGTCTTAGTGTTCTACTGTTTAAAATGAGAATGCTAATAGTAGCAACTTCATCATAGGGTTGTTGTAAGGATTAAATTATTTGATGTATCTAAAGCATTTAGAACAGTTTCTGGCAGAAAGTAAGTACTCATTAATATTACATATTATTATAATAACACAATAATAATTTCTAGGAAAAGCACAAGAATTATCCTCCTCCATGTATTCTATTAAATCAGGTATTAAATTACATACTTTTATCTCTTTATGCTCAAGATTGATTATTTATATTTTAGGCTGCTGTTTTATGTTAGACCGAGATCATGCTACTTTTGAAGTAATTCTCCTGTTTCAGCCTCCCGAGTAGCTGGGACTACAGGTGCATGCCACCACGCCTGGCTAAATTTTGCACCTAAAACAGTACAATTTAAAATTATTTGCCAGTCTTCACAAAAAGGGTACCATTTTTCCAGGAAATGGGAAACTCGGCAGTTCCTACTGCAACACTAGCAGAGTAAGGTAAATGATTTTAAATCTTTGCAGAATGTAGAGGCTAAAGATAAACAGAAGAGGGAACTCTGCCGAGGGCATGGCACAGCTTAAAGCAAATATAGATACACACTGAGGGATGTCTGCATAGGTCTTCTGGAGCTGTGTCCATTCAGCCTGTGAGAGCTGAGTGAGCGTAGCAGTAGCAGTAGCCAGCAATGCAGGTACCTAAAGGATCTGTTATGTTACCTTTAAAGGTGTCCCTCTTCTTAGCCCCAACCTAGATGCAGAGGGCAGAATGTATCAGTATTAGGGGTGACAGGTATACAAGCACATACCAAGGGATAAAAGAGATACCTAGGAGGCTAGGCGCAGTGACTCACGCCTGTAATCCTAGCACTTTGGGAGGCCGAGGCAGGTAGATCACCTGAGGTCAGGAGTTCGAAACCAGCCTGACCAATATTGTGAAACCCCGTCTCTACTAAAAATACAAAAATTAGCCAGGAGTGGTGGTGTGCACCTGTAGTCCCAACTACTTGGGAGGCTGAAACAGGAGAATTGCTTGAACCTGGGAGGTGGAGGTTGCAGTGAGCCGAGATTGCACCACTGCATTCCAGCCTGGGTGACAGAGCAACACGCCATCTCAAAAAACAAACAAAAAAAGAGATACCTAGGAAAGGCTGACAGGATCCCAAAATACACATACTTTCCATAAGAAGTATCTTTTAATACTAATTCAGGAGCTCTATACCAGCGTGTGGCCACATAGTCCGTATAAATGTCCCCAGGAGCTGCTAGTGTTCGTGCAAAACCAAAATCACAGAGCTTAGTAATTCCTGACTGGGATACTAAAATATTCTCAGGTTTTATATCTCGATGAATGATCTAAAAAACAAACAGAATACAAAATACATTAAAATGAGATTTCATTATCCAGAATCTCTCAAAAATTATACTGAGAAAATCTAGCTAATTAAGATAGTAAAGTTATTTCCTTACCACATGCAAAGGATTAATTACACAATGCAAATATAGTTATATGTTTTCAATTCTTGCCCCATCCATCACCTCAAAATAAAATGAAGCTAAGAAAACAGACATAATACTAAAAAGGCAAATAACATTCCTGTAAGAAAAACCAAAAGAACTTAATGAGGCTGGGAGTGGTGGTTCATGCATGTAAACCTAGCACTTTGGGAGGCCAAGGCAGGAGGATCACTTGAGGCCAGGAGTTTGAGACCAGCCTGGGTAACAGAGTGAGACCCTGTCTCTAAAAAAAGAAAAAAAAGAAAAAAAGAAAGAAAAACGAAAGAAAGAAAAATAACTTATTGAAATTTTACTTTCCTTTAACCCTATGTCTCACTCCAGTTCCTGCCCTTTCATGTCCTTCACAGCTAAACCTCTTGAGACATTATCTGTACTCATAGTCTTCACTTTCTGACCCAGTCACTCAAGATAATGTAACCTTCTCTTTTGTTCCTACATTGCATTAAACTTCTCTAGCCAAAGCTATCTACATTTTTCCTACATCCACTAGCCACCTCTCCACCCATATCGTACTTGATTTCATAGCATAAAAAAATGCCAACTATTCCTACATTCCTGGTTTCTGAGACCTAAAATGTTCCCAATCTCCTCCTACCTACCTGGCAGCTCCTCTTTCTCTGTCTGTTCCTAAAACATAGGGTCCTTGTCTTAGGCCTTCTTCTCTTCATATGTATCAAGTTTCCTGGTCAATCTCACGTACTCTCTTTTTTGTGGGGTGGGGGAGCCACTTTTGTCACTTGGTTATAGGGACAACACTCTTGGGCTTCTCCCCACTTACTGGCTGCTCCATCTCAATCTGATCAACTCTTTTTAAGAAATTATTTTTTAAAGAGATAGGGTCTTGCTCCATTGCCCAGACCAGAGTGCAAAGGCACAATCAAAGCTCACTGCAGCCTCAAACTCCTGGGCTCAAGCAAGGAGCCTACCACCTGAGACAATCCTACCACCTCAACCTCCTGAGTAGCTAGGACTATAAGCGCATGTCTGTAGTCCTACAGCCTACAGTATTAGGACTACTGGCTAATTAAAAAATTTTTTTTGTAGAGACAGGGTCTGGTTATGTTGCTCAGGCTGATCATGAGTGCTGGGCTCAAGTGATCTTCCCACCTCAGCCTTCCAAAGTGCTAGGATTATAGGTGTGAGCCACCACACCCGGCCTGAATTATTTTTTAACATTGTTAATTTTAATTGATAAATTAAAATTGTATATATCATGTACATGTTGTCTTAAAATATGTATACATTGTAAAATTAGTTAAATCAAGCTAATTAACATTACCTCACATACTTATTTTGTGGTGAGAACACTTAAATTCTACTCTCAGCAATTTTCAAGAATACAATCATTGTTATTAACTAGTTACCATTTTGTATAATAGATCTCTTGAACTTATTCCTTCTTTCTAACTGAATTTTTGTATCCCTTGACCAACATCTCCCCAACCACCCCCACTCTAGCCCCTGGTAACTACCATTCTACTCTCTACTTCTATGAGTTGCACTTTTATAGATTCTGTATGTAAGTAAGATCATGCGGTATTTGTCCTCTGTATGACTTATTTCACTTACCATAACGTCCTCCAGGTTTATCCACATCATCACAAATGACAGGATTTCCTTCTATTCTTATGGCTGAATAGTGCTCCATTGTGTATACATACTACATTTCCTTTATGCATTCATCCTTAATGGACACTTAGGTTGATTTTTTTCTTTTTTTGAGACAGAGTTTTGCTCTGTCGCCCAGGCTAGAGTGCAGTGGCACGATCTCAGCTCACTGCAACCTCTGACTCCTGGGTTCAAGAAATTCTCCTGCCTTAGCCTCCTGAGTAGCTGGGATTACAGGGACATGCCACCACGCCCAGCTAATTTTTGTATTTTTAGTGGAGATGGGATTTCACCAGGTTGTCCAGGCTGGTCTCAAACTCCTGACCTCAAGTGATTCACCTGCCTCAGCCTCCCAAAATGCTGGGATTACATGTGTGAGCCACTGCACCCAGCAACCTTTGCCCATTTTTTATTTATTTTTTTAAAGGCACATGGTTTTGCCACGTTGCCTGGTCTGGTCTTGAACTCCTGGACTCAAGCTATCCTCCCACCTTGGCCTCCCAAAGTGCTGGGATTACAGGTATCAGCCACTGTACCTGGTCCTTTGCCCAATTTTTAATCAGGTTATTTGTTTTCTTACTATTGATTTATTTGAGTTCCTTATATATTCTAGATATTAACCTCTTATTAGATGTATGGTTTGCAAGCATTTTCTCTAATTCTGTGGGTTCTCTCTTCTCTCTATTGTTTCCTTGGATATGCAGAAGTTTTTTTGTTTAATGTAATCCCATTTATCTATGTTTGCTTCTGTTGCCTGTGCTTTTGGGTTCATATCTAAAAAATAATTGCCCAGATCCAATGTCATAGAACTTTTCCCACGTTTTCTTCTAGTAGTTTAACAGTTTCAGATCTTACAATCAAATCTTTATTTTTAGTTGATTTTTGTATATGATTCATCTATTCTTATAGCTTTAGTAACTGTCCATATACTACTGATAATTTCAACATTTCTACGTCTAACAGATATTTCTCCTGGTTTCCACAAGAAGTGAAAGTCCACAATAAATCCCACAAAACTAAGTACAGGCCCTTTAAATTCAGCAAATCTAAAACTAAAAGCGTCTTCTTCTCCCCCAAACCTACTGGTTCTCAACAATCTCCTATTCCAGTGAATGGAACCACCACTTACTCCATAACGCAAGCCAGAAACCAAGGGCATTTTTCTCCCTCCCCACACTCCCTTAACCTAACTACTGCTCTTCCTAGTTCAGGTCTCCCCAGCTGTCTCACAAAATTAATACACAAATCTATCAACTGGTCTCCCTGAATTCACATTCGTGCTCTCCAATTCAGTCTCCACAATGAAGTCACAGTACTATTTTAAAATCAGATGTGTGATCATGTCACTTTTTTTTTTTTTTTTTTTTTTTTTTTTTGAGACAGAGTCTTGCTTTGTCACCAGGCTGGAGTGCAGTGGCGCAATCTCGGCTCACTGCAACCTCTGGCTCCCGGGTTCAAGCTATTCTCCTGCCTCAGTCTCCTGAGTAGCTAGGACTACAGGACTACAGGCATGCGCCACCATGCCCAGCTAATTTTTGTATTTTTAGTAGAGATGGGGTTTCACCATGTTGGCCAGGATGGTCTCGATCTCTTGACCTTGTGATCCGCCCGCCTCGGCCTCCCAAAGTGCTGGGATTACAGGCGTGAGCCACCGTGCCTAGCCTGATCATGTCACTTCTTTGCTTCAAGGATTCCTCATCCTGCAGGATAAATTTTAAACTCCCTAAAATGGCTTATAAGGCCTTGTGAGATTCGGCCCCTACTTACCCTATTAACCTCCTTTCCCTAGCCTATAGAATATTAGTTTCCCGATTTGCCAGGGTTTGTCTAATCTCTATGCATTTGTTGATGCTGCTCCAACTGCCTGGCCAAGCCAGCTATTTCCTCAGGACTCAGCTTATATGTTAGTATTAGATGCTCCTTCTATATGTTCACATCAATCTGCACTTCCCCCTTCATAGCATCTGTCATGCAGTACTGTTGTCTGTTTACTTGTCTGAAACCCCCACTAAACCATAAGCTCCGTGAGGGCAATATACACAACTGTCTTGTTCAATTAATATCTCGTGCTCAGTATAGTGCCTAGAACAAAGAGAAGGCATTTAAAAATTTTATCAAATGAATTACAGAAGCACATACTCATCACCTGTAAAGTATCACAGCACAAGTAGAAATGTCTCAGTGACAGAAATCTGGGATCTTTCCTTGTTTATACAACTTACTACCATAAATCTTTGAGACTGGCTCTTGTTTTGACTCAGTCTCCCTCCATAAATAGCCAAAAAATTAATTTAGGGTAAGCCTTTCTAATTGAGCCACTTTAAAGTTGCCATCTGTCAAAATATATAAATCCTTTTTAACTACCACAATTTTAATTGAGGGCCTACTATATGCCAGGCACTATTCCAAGACCTAAGGATATAATGTGAACAAAAACAGACATTAAAAAGCACATTAAGATACCGCTTCAGGAGCCGGGCGCGGTGGCTCACGCCTGTAATCCCAGCACTTGGGAAGGCCGAGGCAGGTGGATCATGAGGTCAGGAGATCGAGACCATCCTGGCCAACATGGTGAAACCCCGTCTCTACTAAAAATACAAAAATTAGCCGGACATGGTGGCATGTGCCTATAGTCCCAGCTACTCACGAGGCTGAGGCAAGAGAATCGCTTGAACCCAGGAGGCGGAGGTTGCAGTGAGCTGAGATCGTGCCACTGCACTCCAGCCTGGTGACAGAGTGAGACTCCGTCTCAAAAAAAAAAAATAGATACCACTTCAGGCTGGGCATGATAGCTCATGCCTATAATCCCAGCACTTTGGAAAACGGAGGCAGGAAGATCACTTGAACTCAGGAGTTTGAGACAAGCCTGGGCAACATGGTGAGACCTTGGCACTACTAAAAATTAAAAAAAAAAAAAGTTAGCCCAGCTACTCAGGAGGCTGAGGCAGGAAAATTGCTTGAACCTGGGAGGCGGAGGTTGCAGTGAGCTAAGATCACGCCAATACACTCCAGCCTGAGCGACGGAGCAAGACTCTGTCTCGGAAAAAAAAAACAAAAAAACAAAAAAAAAACAGATACAGTTCTTTACCATCACAGAACTCACAGTCAGTTGTAAGAGAAACACCTTACTTCATATAATCACACAAATATAAAATAACACAAGTGCTACAAAGGAAAGGAACATAGCATTATAACTTGAATGGAGACATCCCTGGGGAAAATTCCACTTTTACTAAGATCTGAGGGATGAGCAGAAGTAAACTAGGAAAGAGTGGAAGAAAGATAAATCCAGGAAGATAGACTAGTATGTGCAAAGGTATTGTGTTAAGAGGAAGTATGGTAAGAAAGGTATTTATTGAAAAGTTATATCGCAATTCTGAGATGATTTAAGATGAACTTTGATTATAAATTTCTTTTATAAACAGCAATTAAAGTTTTGATAATCTTTCTCTGTCATTTTCCTCTTCTAATCCCCTAATTCCATTTAACAAATGTATTATGCATGCATATACACACGTGTATACATATCCATAAATATATGTTATCTGACTGCTTCCCAAACACAATAACACTTTTCTCATTCTGCGGTATTTCCTAAGCACAGGCCTTAAGAATTAAAGCTAAGCCGCTCCATACTAAGCTGCTGTGGAGACATGGCATGGTAGAAAGGAAAGAGTATGGACTGTGGAAGGAATCTAGTCCCCTCTTCCATCACTCATTAACTGTATTACAGCAGTCTCCAACCTTTTTGGCACCAGGAACTGGTTTCATGGAAGACAGTTTTTCTACGGACCAGGCTGGGGGATGGTTTCAGGATGCTTCAAGTGCATTACATTTATAGTGCACTTTACTTCTATTATTGTTACATTATACTATACAATGAAATCATTATACAACTTACCATAATGTAGAATCAGTGGGAGCCCTGAGCTTGTTTTCCTGCAACCAGATGGTCCTAACTGGGGGTTATGAGAGACAGTGACAGATTATCAGGCATTAGATTCTCACAAGGAGTGCACAACCTAGATCCCTTGCATGCACAGTTCAGAGTAGGGTTCGCACTCCTATAAGAATTTAATGCCTCCGCTGATCTGATAGGAGGCAGAGCTCAGGTGGTAATGCGAGCAATGCAAAGTGGCTGTAAATACAGATGAAGCTTTGCCTGCTCGCCCACCACTCATCTACTGTGTGGCCTGATTCCTAACGGGCCACAGAATGGTATTGGTTGTGGCCCAGGGGTTGGGGACCCCTCCTGTATGGCATTGGGAAATTCACTTATTAACCTGTGAATTTGTTTATTTGGTTACTATTTAAAAACTCTCATTGGTGGCTCATGCCTGTAATCCCAGCACTTTGGAGCCCAAGGCAGGTAGATCAGTTGAGGTCAGCATTTCAAGACCAAAGTTAGTCAGCCTGGCTAACGTGGTGAAACCCCGACTCTACTAAAAATACAAAAATTAGGTGGGTGTGGTCGTGGGCACCTATAATCCCAGCTACTCAGGAGGCTGAGGCAGGAAAATTGCTTGAACCTGGGAGGTGGAGGTTGCAGTGAACCAAGATCATGCCACTGCACTCCAGCCTGAGTGACAGAGTGAAACTCCATCTCAAAAATAAATAAATAAAATAAAAATAAAATAAAAACTCTTATCTCACAATCAAATGGTTAGTTTTGTTTTACATCAAAAGCATTTAGCTCCACGTGGATGAGGGCAACAGCGGGCCATCCTTGGGAATATCGTATTACTGGTATTTAGTCAGAAATTATCCTATTGACTTTCTTGCCCATCCTATGCTGTACTACTATATCGTTTGTGCCACGAAACTTAGCACTTCATCATCTACACTTTTATACTTATTGTACCATCTGTCTAAGCCTATTTTCTCAACTATAGTCTTTGAAGGCAAAATATCTACTTATTTTGTATCCCCAATATTATTTAGTATGGGTCTATCCAAACACACTGATTATTGTTTTAAGAAAATGTAGGCCGGGCGCGGTGGCTCACGCCTGTAATCCCAGCACTTTGGGAGGCTAAGGTGGGCGGATCACGAGGTCAGGAGTTTGATATCAGCCTGACCAACATGGTGAAACCCCGTCTCTACTAAAAATACAAAAATTAGCCGGGCATGATGGCACGCACCTGTAAACCCAGTTACTTGGGAGGCTGAGGCAGGAGAATCGCTTGAACCCAGGAGAAGGAGGCTGCAGTGAGATCACGCCATTGCACTCCAGCCTGGGCTACAGAGCAAGACTCTGTCTCAAAATAAAATAAAATAAAATAAAATAAAAATACAAAAATTAGCCGGGCCTGGTGGCAGGAGCCTGTAATCCCAGCTACTCAGAAGGGTGAAGCAGGAAGAATCGCTTGAACCCAGAAGGCGGAAGTTGCAGTGAGCCAAGATCCTGCCATTGTACTCCAGCCTGGGTGACAGAGAGAGACTCTGTCTCAAAAAAAAATACTGTAATAACCTCTGACTTCACCCTTTGTTTTCATCCCTCTCATATCTAATTACTTTCCAAGTCCTGTGATTTTCCTTTTGAAATATTTCCATCCTATCCCTCGGCCATCCTTCCTCTTCTTCCCATTGCTACTTAGTCCAAACCGTTACCACCCACACATCTAGATTGTCACAACAGCTACCTGTCTGATCTCTCTGGGTCTCTATCTACTCATATCTTCTACTCATGTTAAAATAAAATTAGATTTTGTTTTCATCCAGTCACAGCAATGCTCAAGAACCTTCAATGGGCTGGGTGTGGTGGCATGTGCCTGTAGTCCTAGCAACTTGGGAGGCTGAGGCAGGAGGATCACTTGAGCCCAGAAGTTGGAGGCTGCAGTGAGCTATGATCATGCTACTGCACTCCCATCTGGGCAACAAAGCAAGATCCTGTCTCAAGAAAAACAAAAATAAAAAAACAACAAAATCTTCAGTAGTTTCCCAGGATCCTCAGGAAAGAGTCCACCCTCCTGTGGGTAAATTTCAAGGTTCTGGAAAATCTCTCCCCTGTGAACCTGTGTAATCTTATCTTCCTCTATCTGTTGTTCCCTGTAACCTGACTTAACAGCACTCTCTGAAGTCCCCTGCTCTGGTCTACTTCTATTTTCACAATGGTACCCCACCTGAATGCATTTTCTCCTCTACTCCAACAAAATCCTAGCTACAGTTCAAAATTCTACTTTCTTTAGTTTTACCTCATCTTGGAAGTCTTCTACTGTCAGTTTAGCCCAGACTGAGATCTCCTTTTATTCAAGAAACATTTTTAGAGTCTAATATAGACAAGGCTCTAAACAGATACAAAGATAACACCACTATTCTTGACTCCCTACCAGCTTTCTTTTCTTTTCCTTTTTTTCTTTTCTTTCCTTAACACAACTATTAATATTCCTCACTCCAAACCAGCTTGCTATATTTATTTATTTATTTATTTATTTTATTTACTTACTTACAGAATCTTGCTCTGTCAACCAGGATGCAGTGGTGCAATCATAGCTTACTGCAGCCTTGACCTCCCAGGCTCAAACAATCCTCCCACCTCGGCCTCACAAGTAGCCGGGAGTACAGGATTGTGCACGATGTCTGATGCCCAGCTAATTTATTTTTTATTTTTAGTAGAGACAAGGTCTTGCTATGTTGCCCAGGCTGGGCTTGAACTTTTGAGCTCAAGTGATCCTCCTGCCTCCGCCTCTCAAAATGCTGAGATTAGAGGTGTGAGCTACTATAGCCAGCCTACCAGCACTATCTACTGAGCACTTAAAATGTGCCTGACACAGTTTAAATGCTTTATACCTAGTACCTAATTTGATCTTTTAAAAAATCTGTGCCAGGTGCAGTAGCTCACACCTGTAATCCAGCATTTTGGGAGGCTGAGGCGGGCAAATCACTTGAGCCCAGGAGTTTGAGACCAGCCTGGGTAACATGGGAAAACCCCATCTCTACAAAATATTGGCCAGGTGTGGTGGTTGATTGAGGAGGAGCACCGTCATCTCGGACAAACACCGAGATGTTTCAAGGAAAGGCAGGAGAATTGCTTGAACCCAGGAGGCAGAGGTTGCAGTGAGCCAAGATCATGCCATTGTACTCCAGCCTGGGCAACGAGAGCAAAACTCCATCTCAAAAACCAACCAACCAACCAAACAAAAAACCTGCTGAGCTAAACACTTACAAGCCAATGCTAAAGTCAACACTAAACATCAGAATAGCTGTGATCTTTCCTCTTCCTTGATTTTTCATAGGTTAAATGACAAGGCCTCAAACCGCTCCGCCACTTTATATCTCCTTTCTTCCCCTAAAAGCATCCACAATTTACTTACTATTCCCCCCGCCTTTTTTTTTTGTGAGGCGGAGTCTTGCTAAACCTCCCTTTATATGAGCAACTCTCCATTAAGCCACAGACCTGACTTTCAATGTTTTAATATACTTTCTCTAATAATAGTGCTCCAGCTGACTATTGATTCTACTAAACAAAATTACTGATACTGCCTTTACCATCCCATACTTGGTCTGCCTTATAGTTGGAATTACTGAGTGCTCAATATTTTTTGGTTCTGCAACTAAAAGATAGTGCCCCCTATTCCCTATCCCCATTTTCAGGATGTCTATTATTATTGTATAGAAAAAGAATGTTAGCCACCTTCATAAAAATAAAACAATGTATAAGGAGCACTTATGATTCATATTCATCCTACAAATTGGCTTATTCTGAAGCACTTACATTATTACTGTGAAGATAGTCAATTGCTCGAAGGATCTGGAAGAGGTATTTTCTAAGTCGCTTACTCTCTAGTCCATGACAATAATGTTGTAACTCATCTAATACTGTGTGGTCAATAAATTCAAATACCAAATGAATTTTCTTTTTCTGTCTAAAAACTTCAATCAGATTGACCAGGTTTTCGTGATGAAATTGCTATTGACAAAAGAAACAACACAAATTTTTAATTATTTCAAGCCTAACAATTTGTACATATAACGTGTAAATTTTGTAAAGAAACAGTCATATTCTTAGCTTTGTTCCATGCATTTCTTTTTTCTTTTTTTTGAGATGGAGTCTTGCTCTGTTGCCAGGCTGGAGTGCAGTGGCACAATCTTGGCTCAGTGCAACCTCCACCACCCTATTTCAATCAATCCTCCTGCCTCAGCCTCCTGAACAGCTGGGATTACAAGCGTGCACCACCATGCCCAGCTCATTTTTGTACTTTTAGTAGAAACAGGGTTTCACCATGTTGGCCAGGCTGGTCTTGAACTCCTGACCTCAGATGATCCTCCTGCCTCAGCCTCCCCAACTCCTGGAATTGTAGGTGTGCACCATCATGCCCAGCCTATGTTCCATGCATTTCAACTGAAATTTCTCAACCAATGTGCTTCCATTCCTATTTTAAGAAAATGTAATCCATTTTATAATCAATATTTATAGGACAAAGTGAGATATATTACTTTATCTCAAGTTGGCATTTGGTTGCTTATTAAAATAATTTAATGTACTATAACTTAGTATTCTGTTGAAAGATATCCTGCTATTTTTAAACTTGGTTTGTGGTTAAATTTAACACCCAAAATTTAAAAGGCCCTTATGTTTTCAAATGAGTATGGATTTCAACACGATTAAGTATGTGATCTGAATTTATATAAATTAATTATTCTCTAATTTTAATCCTAAACTCTAGAAAGTAAACCATAAGTTCTAGGGAGCATCATAAATTCATTAGACTATAACAAAAGAACACCAAAATATATGCAAAATCTTCAGATATGTGAACTACCAATTTATAACCACAGAAACTTTACATAAATATGTAATTATTTGTGGGTGAACGTTTGTTCGTTGTCTGTACTCTTCTATTAAACAACCACCTTTTTAGACTGGCAACAATTATTGCTAAAATAATTTTAAAATGTAAATGATGCCCATGTATCAGCTTAGGAAACAAATGAGATTTAATATTGTATGCTACTTATTCTATTTTTCATCACACTGACTTAATTATAATCAATTCTGAAATATTTAACCATTTTGTTCAAACTATCAAGAATATGTGTTCAATTAGCTAAAAATGAAGGGTGTTTTTTTGTGTTTTTTTTTTAAGAGAACGAATCTTGCTATATTGCCAGGCTGGTCTCGAACTCCTGGCCTCAAGTGATCTTCCTGCCTTGGCCTCCCAAGTTGCTAGGACTACAGGCATGAGCCACTGTTCCTAGCTCTAGAAAACTATACCTTTATGAAAATATATTTGCCTTCATTCCAATAACACAGTGTCAATTTTTCTACTTCTCTGTAACTAACGAAGAGACTAAAGTCCTTAAAACATGACTAGAGAAAAACATCCAAAATATAACACCAGATTCCTTTCCCTTTTGCTCCAAATTTCCCTGGTTGGCAAGATGCCACAGTGCTGCAGCAATAGCATACTGACAGCAGTGAAAAGAATTGACTGTTGGCTGGGCATGGTGGTGCACGCCTATAATCCCAGCATTTTGGGAGGCTGAGGCGGGCAAATCACATGAGGTCAGGAGTTCGAGACCAGCCTGGTCAACATGGTGAAACACCATCTCTACTAAAAACACAAAAATTAGCCCAGCGTGGAGGTGGGCACCTGTAATCCCAGCTACTAGAGAGATTAAGAGAGGAGAATCGCTTGAACCCAGGAGGTAGAGGTTGCAGTGAGCCGAGATTGTGCCATCGCACTCCAGCCGGGGTGACAAGAGTGAAACTCCGTCTCAAGGAATTGACTGCTTTTGGACACTACCATATTAATCCTCTACTTAAGGAAAATTACTGGTTTCCTGTCCAGTCTTTATTTTAAAGGCAAAAGCAGTGAAAGTAGGGAAGGGGTAATATGAATAAGCATTGTAGAAGATCCATTCAGGGATGAGGAATTAGGTACAGTATTTACTCAGATAAACCATGAAATGAAATCCCTAGAAATGCTCTAGTACCCCTCTTCAAGTTGTTTAATTTTTTCTCCATTACTAGACAACTTTTCTACAGATATTCTCACTAATTACTCTAACTGTAATTTATTTAATGAAATTCTAGCATAAAAATTTAGTTTGGGTCGGGCCGGTGGCTCACTTCTATAATCCCAGCACTTTGGGAGGCCAAGGCAGGCGGATCACCTGAGGTCGGGAGTTCAAGATCAGCCTGACCAACATGGAGAAACCCTGTCTCTACTAAAAATACAAAATTAGCCTGGCATGATGGTCCATGCCTGTAATCCTAGCTACTCAGGAGGCTGAGGCAGGAGAATCACTTGAACCCGGGAGGCCGAGGTTGTGGTGAGCTGAGATTGTGCCATTACACTGCAGCCTGGGCAACAAGAGTGAAACTCTGTCTAAAAAAAAAAAAAAAAGTAATTTGAATTAAGTAATTATGACAAGTTTTTTAGACTAAGAATATTAACTAGTCCAAGAAATCTCTCTAGTGGAATTAGATTACATCAAATTTAAAATCCTATAAAAAGCCAGTGAGTGCCAGGTGCAGTGGCTCACACCTGTAATCTCAGTACTTTGGGAGGCTGAGGTGGGCAGATCACATGAAGCCAGGAGTTCTAAATCAGCCTGGGCAACATGGTGAAACCCCGTCTCTACTAAAAATACAAAAATTAGCTGGGCGTGGTCGTACGTGCCTGTAATCCCAGCTACTTGGAGGCTGAGGCATGAGAATTGCTTGAACCTGGGAGGCAGAGGTTGCAGTGAGCCAGGATCGTGCCACTGCACTCCAGCCTGGGCGACAGACAGAGTAAGACTGTCTCAGAACAATAACAACAACAATAACAAAAAGCCAATGAGAATAGTTAGGGTATCTCAAAATTATCTGCATAACAGTTGTTACAGTAAAACACATATTCAAGTTCATCTCTGTATTGTCACATACTGGTTATTTTCCAAAATGATTAAATAGAAAAAAAATAATCAGTTTAAGTGCAACAGTTGAAGAAAGAGCAAGAGATACTGCCTTGGGGGAAAAAAAATCTCCTAATCAGATTTTCATTCACAGTACACAATTGCCTTATTTATAGTATTATGTTTTAGGTCATGAGGACAGGAACTGATATCTTTCACAAAATCATAACATCTTTACTGACTCACTTTTCATTGTCTAGAAATAGAGCTGTTCTATTTATTTATTTATTTATTTATTTGAGATGGAGTCTCGCTCTGCTGCCCAGGCTGGAGTGCAGTGGCGTGGTCTCGGCTCACTGAAACCTCCGCCTCCCGGGTTCAAGTGATTCTCCTGCCTCAGCCTCTTGTGTAGCTGGGATTACAGGCCCCTGCCACCATGGCCGGCTATTTTTTTTTTTTTTTGAGACAGAGTCTCACTCTGTCGCCCAGACTGGAGTGCAGTGGCGCAATCTCAGCTCACTGCAACCTCCTCCTCCTGGGTTCAAGCAATTCTCCTACCTCAGCCTCCCAAGTAGCTGGGACTACAGGCACACACTGCCATGCCTGGCTAATTTTTTGTATTTTAGTAGAGACAGGGTTTCACCATGTTGCCCAGGCTGGTCTCGAACTCCTGAGCTCAGGCAATCCGCCCGCCTCGGCCTCCCAAAGTGCTAGGATTACTGGCGTGAACCACCGCGCCCAGCGTAGAGCCATTCTAATAATCCACAGATGCCTAATATATTTCCTCAAATTAGGCCAGGCACAGTGGCTCATGCCTGTAATCCTAGCTCTTTCACAGGTCCAAGACAGGAAGATCGCTTAAGCCCAGATGACGGAGGCTGCAGTGAGCTATGATCATGCCACCGCGCTGCAGCCTGGGCAACAGGGAGACTCCATTTCTTTAAAAAAAAAAAAAAAAAGAGAAAGAGAAAGAAGGCAAATTGATCCATCATATCTCATATAGACTTACAAAGAAAGAAGAAAATATTTTTGTATCAGATAAAGCAAACAAGAACATCTGCTGCATATGAAACAGCTATACTATATCGTCAAGATCATAAACCTTAAAGGATGTAAATAGATTCCAATAAATAGAATACATACATATTTAAATATTTTTAAAATCATTAATTTTCTACCCCAACCCTAAGGAATGTTAATGCTCCTTTCTCCACACTCCTCAGTTGTTTCTCCTGGGGTGAACTGTCACACCTACATAGGATTCTATCTTCTTCCCTGATCTCTCCTGATATTGTTCCTCATTTCTAAAAGCCTACTGGTCATCTTTACTTAAATGTACTCCTGTCACCTCAAATTCAACATTTCCAAAACTGAAGTAGTTCCCAAACCATGTCTCTTTCAAGTCTTTCGTATTTCTATCAATTGTATCAATCACTGAACCTCAGAGACCTTTGACTCCTTCTATAGTCTTCTACACTCTTTCATGTCTTTTTTTTTTTTTAGACAAGGTGTTGCTCTGTTGCCCAGGCTGGAGTGCAATAGTGTGATCTCGGCTCACTGCAACCTCCTCCTCTTGGGTTCAAGCAATTCTTCTGCCTCAGCCTCCCGAGTAGCTGGGATTACAGGCATGCACTACCATCCCCGGCTAATTTTTGTATTTTTAGTAGAGATGGGGGTTTCACTATATTGGCCAGGCTGGTCTCGAACTCCTGACCTCAGGTGATCTGCCTGCCTCAGCCTCCCAAAGTGCTGAGATTACAGGCGTGAGCCACAGCGCCCTTTTTTTTTTTTTTCTTTTTTTGAGATGGAGTCTCACTCTGACGCCCAGGCTAGAGTGCAGTGGCGTGATCTCGGCTCACTGCAACCTCCACCTTCTGGGTTTGAGCGATTGTCGTGCCTCAGCCTCCTAAGTAGCTGGGATTACAGGGGCGCGACACTATGCCTGGCTAATTTTTTTTTTTTTTTTTTCCTTTTCTTTTGAGACGGAGTCTTGCGCTGTCGCCCAGGCTGGAGTGCAGTGGCGCTATCTCGGCTCACTGCAAGCTCCGCCTCCCGGGTTCACGCCATTCTCCTGCCTCAGCCTCCGCAGTAGCTGGGACCACAAGCGCCCGCCACCTCGCCCGGCTAATTTTTTGTATTTTTTAGTAAAGACGGGGTTTCACCGCGTTAGCCAGGATGGTCTCGATCTCCTGACCTCGTGATCCACCCGCCTCAGCCTCCCAAAGCGCTGGGAGCGTGAGCCACCGCACCCGGCCTTAATTTTTTTTGTTTAATTTTTAGTAGAGACGGGGTTTCACTATGTTGTCCAGGACGGTCTTGAACCCCTGACCTCAGGTGATCCACCCGCCTCGGCCTCTCAAAGTGCTGGGATTACAAGCGTGAGCCACCGCACCCGGCCTCATGTCTTTTTTTGTTTGTTTTTTTACAATACAGCATGTTCTAACTTTACTTTTCATTCACATTGCTGCATTTTAGCAAGGGTCCTCAGACATTTTCCAAAATTCCTTAATTGAACTCCTAACAGACCTATTTTTACTCTTAGTCCTCCAATCTATTCTGCACAATAGTGGTAGATTAAAATTTACATTTCTTTACATTCAATTCAAAACCTTCACGACTTTCCACCTCTTACAAAATCAAGTTTTGACTCCTTAGCCTAAAAGACTTTAAAATCTACCTCCAATTTACTGTTCTAATATACCTCTTTCCAATTCTGCTCAGAAAACTCTACAGGCACATGTCTTTGCTCTTTGTCCTTTCCACTTTGCCCTTTATCCTTTGTCCTTCTTTAGTCTCTTTTGAGTTTATGTTGTTCCTCTAACCTAGAGCACAACAGTTTCTCCCTCTTATCTAAACCCTCCACATCCTTCAAAGCCAAATTCATGTCCCATTTCCTCAAAAAAACTTTCCCTACCAGGGAAAGGACTTTGTGTTGATTCCTTGGCATTTATTATGAGCCACTTTTTATTCAGTATGATTTTCATATACTCTCCTTTCTGATTAAATTATAGAAGTCTTTAAGGGCAGGAACTATCTTTTACCTCCTTATAGTCTCAGTACCTAGCACCATGCCTTGCACATAGCAGAAATTTTTATTAAGTATTATACTTGAATATTTCTGAATAATTATTAAACAATATTGGTGTAGCTTTTGTTACATACCCCAAAACACATATATCTTGTATCACTATAAAATTACAAAATGTAGATAAGATAGAGTATTACACTTGTTTCTACATAATATGAATCAGTACATGTGTGAACTAAAATATTTTATGCAATTTTTTATTCCATAACAATTTTTCTTTTGACTTAGATAAGGCAAAAGAAGCAAACCTTTAGAAACTTTATTTCTCTCATCGCAATTTTGTTGACAGATTGTTCTGGTTTCTCATAAAATATCTTAATGGCCACTATCTGCCCAGTATTCTTATGTTTACATTTCATGACTGTTCCGTAACTTCCCTCTCCCACTTTTCCAAGGGTTTCATACATCTCCATTTTCAAGCTGGGCTTTTACTACTTTATAGAAATAAAGAAAGAAAATGGAAAATGTTAAACGTTTATACTTTTATTTATTAAAACTAAATAATGCATATCCACAATAAACCCACAGTCTCAAATACAGAGACATTAAAAAAAAAAAGGAATCTTTTCCACTGAGCCTTTTTGTCTTTGGGAACTAAAGACAGCTTGAGTAAGGTGTCCTTCTGAGGCTCCACCTCTCACCAGAACTCAGGGGTACTCCTGCTGTCTCGGTCATGCCCATCAACACTGAGACTACCACACTATAAGTCACCATCCATCAAGCATGGGGTCCCTACACTTCCTGTCATGTTCCTGTCAAATAATAGGTTCCCGCACTACTGCAGTCGCCCACTTATCAGGCCCAAGGTCCTAAAAAAAGCCTGGTCTCGCCCGCAACTCAAACCAGACGTCTTAGGATGCCGGACCGGCGTCACGCCCCACGTCCCGCTGTTGACTTTATCCAAACAGCCGCCGCCGCCTCAGCCCATTCTGTGGTCCCGCTGGTCTGGCTCTGCGTAGTTCCAGTGGAGCCACCGAACACTGATACTACTTTGTTAGCCCCGCAAGGAACCGGCCACTTGCTACCATGGAAACGCCGGCGGAGTTGCTGCGTTCTAGCCCTCGTGCGCAAGACCGGAACATGGGCAGGGTCCCGACCCGGAAGGGGAAGTGGGAAGAAACGGAAACCTACTCTGGGTAGGCGCAAGGTGGAAGAGTGCTGTGCTTGGGAATGGGGGAGGGGAGTACAGATTGCTGTCGCAGCTGAGCCTCCTCACAAGGTTGCTTTTGAATGTGGATAGGGAGGATCCGCATCTTTTTTTTTTTTTTTTTTTTGAGATAGTCTAGCTCTGTCGCCCAGGCTGGACTGCAGTGTCGCCGATCTCGGCTCACTGCAATCTCCTCCTTCCAGGTTTAAGTGATTTTCCTGCCTCAGCCTCCCGAGTAGCTGGGATTACAGGCGTGTGCCACCACGCCCGGATAATTTTGTATTTTTAGTAGAGACGGGGTTTCTACCATGTTGGCCAGGCTGGTCTCGAACTCCTGACCTCAGGTGATCCGCCCGCCTCAGGCTTCCAAAGTGCTGGGATTACAGGCGTAAGCCACCGCCCCCGGTCAAGAACACTTGCCATATGCCTTTTAATTTTTTCCAACTGCTAGTAATGTTTTTTAAAGAAAAAAAACCTCCCTCACCACGTGTCAAACTCTAGGAAAGCAAGTAATTCGAAGAGTTCCACCATATACGAAATGATGTACAAGAGCACGGAAATAAAGAGGCCAGTGTCTAACTGCTTAAGTAGACATAGAGTTCAACTGGAATGACAGTCCCTAATGAATAACCACCATATCACTAGACCAAGTGCCTAGGGAGTGCTTTCTTTATTGAATAGGGCTTTCTTTGCTTTCTTCTATAAAATGAGTTAAATGTAAAAAAGCGAAATCTCGCTATGCTTCCGCTAAATAAGAGGAAAGGCATTATTTAATAAATCTAGTCTGGTGGGTCCCACCCAGCATGCATATTTAAATCACACCTGGAGAGCTTTTAGAAAGCATCCCAACCCCCACCTCCACACCCCTGCCCCAATGCCAGAGCACCTGATTTAATTGGGATAGCGTAAATAAATTAGTATTTTTGAAGCTTCTCAAGTTTTTTCTATGCTGCTAGGGTTTATATTGAGAGAAAGGAGAAGTGGTCATCGTTTTCATTGATCACCTAAAATATTCAGAATTGTCTTTTCTTTGAAGGTTATTCGGACGGGCGCAGTGGCTAACGCCTGTAATCCCAGCACTTTGGGACGCCCAGGCGGGCGGATCAAGAGGTCAGGAGATCGAGACCATCCTGGCTAACACGGTGAAACCCCATTTCTACTAAAAAATAGAAAAAATTAGCTGGGCGTGGTGGCGGGCGCCTGTAGTCCCAGCTACTCGGGAGGCTGAGGCAGGAGAATGGCGTGAATCCGGGAGGCAGAGCTTGCAGTGAGCAGAGATCGCACCACTACACTCCAGCCTGGGTGGCAGAGCGAGACTTCATCTCAAAAAAAAAAAAAAAAAAAAGTTATTCAACCACAATATAAAATACCTTCTATAAATAAGAATGTCATAGTAAATCTTATAGTGGGCTCAAACTTGGTGTAAGCATATTATTTGTTGTGGGCTAAATATTTGCAAGGAGGCTGCGCACAGTGGCTCACACCTGTAATCCCAGGGAGGCCAAGGTGGGCAGATCACTTGAGCCCAGGAGTTCCAGACCAGCCTGGGCAAGAGGGCAAAACTCCATCTCTACAAAAAATTAGCCGGGCATGGTGGTGCACACCTGTGGTCCCAGCTACTTGGGCATCTGAAGGAGAATTACTGGAGCCCAGAAGGTCAAGGCTGCAGTGAGCCCTGTTCACACCACTGCACTCCAACCTGGGTGACAGAGCAAGACTCTGTCTCAAAAAATAAAAAAATTTGCCCAGGACAAAGATGAACCAAACTGAGTCCCTGCCCTCAATGAACTCATAATCCAGAGCTACAGAACTGATAACAGCATACAGTTAATAGATTTAAAATTATTCCTTCTACAAGTAGGTTATGGCAGGCCTGGTTAACAAGGACAGCCAGTGATTCTTGCTAATACACAGCTGTAAGACTTTATGATGCACATTCACTGAATCAGTTAAAAGTGTTATATCATTTTGGAAAATAACAAACTGTTTCCAAAACAATTATAAATCCCTGTAGTCACTGAATTCCTTACCTCTATTGCCTCCAGTTCCCATCTTCAGGACTTCGTTGGTGGGTCAGGAGGACTCTGAGCACTTTTGTATCCATTCTTCAGCTCAACAGGGAAAGAGGGGGTAGGAGGAGGACCTCAGCATTGCCCTAATCTTGCCCATAGTTCCATGGAACCAGAAAGGGTTAACTTTTCCCACTTTCCTTGTACCTCCCTTTCTTCAAACCCTGAATTCTGTCTCTGCTTTCAGTGACTGCCTTGACTGATAAATTACAAGGGTTTTTTTGGTTGTTGCGGGATTTTTTTGAGGCAGGGTCTCAGTGGCATGATGATGGCTCACTGCAGCTTCAACTTCCTCGTCTCAAGCGATTCTTCTGCCTCAGCCTCCTGAGTTGCTGGGACTATTGGTGTGCGCCACCATGCCTGGCTAATTTTACTTTTTGTAGAGACAGGATCTCCTATGTTGCCCAGGCTGGTCTTCAACTCCTGGCATCCCAAAGTATTAGGATTACAGGCATGAGCTAATGCCCCAGCTCATGAGGGATATTTTTAAGATACAGTTTCTCTTTACCATTTTTCTCCATGTAACCCTACCTGTGTGTCTTCCTCCTTTGCTATTGGAAGGGTTAGGACTGCAATGGCAGAAAGGCAAAAAAATTAAGAATATTCAGCTTTTAATTTAAAAAACACATTGCGAATGTCTAACAGGACCTACCAAGAGTTAGGCCTGGCTAACCTGATCACCAAGGCAGTCACTGGAAGCAGAGAGGGAATTCAGGGTTTGAAGAAAGAGGTACAAGGAAAGTCGGAAAAGTTAACTCTGCTTCCATGGAACCAGGGGCAAGGCTGAGGCAATGCTAAGGTCCTCATTCCACCCTCCCTTTACCTGTTGAACTGAACAGTTCCCCAAATGGATACAAAAGTACTCAGAGTCCTTAGTATAACAAAGTCCTGAAGGTAGGAATTGGAAGCAATAGAGGGAAGGACAGTGACCACAGAAAATATTCAAGGTCTGTGGGAGGTCGACACCTCTGAACCCCCTGGTGGTGGGGGACCCTTCTGGCCCATTTGCACCTTTCTTGCTAGTGTAGAAAACCTGAAGTTATCTCAGGCTAGATAGATAACCCTCACTCATGTCTGCCGGAGCTCTCCCCCAGAATATGAATCATATTTGTAGGTTTCTTTGACAACCAACCACTCATTGATATGCTTGGAAGACTGCACCCCCACATTCCTTAAAAATACAATGGTACTCCCCCACCATAGGCAAGTCCCCGGACTCTGACACATATCTTCAATTGAAAGCAGACCCAGAAAGGAAAAACTGCATAATACACCATCCTTTAATATTTGCCCAGAATTTCCAATACTAGAAACCCCACTGCAAAGCAGAAAGACTATCTGGTAGCTTCAAGGAACCATTTCAGGAGATTGTTGTGTGGGCCTCAGTATTCAAGGCTGCCTTATAAGATCGTGCGATCCTCTCACTCTTCTTGCCCCAAGTACCAGAGTTGATAAGCCACTGAACCAACCAGAGGGGAATTATTTTTGGTCCCGGTTTAAAGAAAACAAAACAAGCTGTTGATTCTGCCATGACCTCTTGGGTAATGTTGTCTCTATAGCTGTGATAAACAGAAAACTAATAATAAAGGTTTATCCCGCCCTCACCCTCTTAAACCCGCTGCACAGACCTGGCTGAAACTCACATCCAGGCGAGGCGCTCACGTGACCCGCTCTAAACGCGTCATAGGGACACGTGGTTCTAGATACTTCTCCCCCTCCCACTCAGGGGTGGATTGTTGACAAGGCCGCGGGCAGTCACGTGATCTTACATCATCCCACCTCCTTTCCCTGAAATCTCTGGCCCGGATGCGTCCCTCTTTCTCCACCCCGCCGAGCCTAAACTAGTGACGGGGAGGGAGACGGGATAGTGTTTCTGTTTCGTGGTCTCTGAATCCACAACCTCTAGTCTGAACACAGAGAACACAAATTTGTCGATTACTTCAGGAAGCCCAGGGGGAACCGCGCCCCGCTGAAGGGCTCGGGGAAGGCGCGCTCCCGCATCCCGCCCCCTCCTCCCCCAGCACTCACACTGTGGTAGCGGCGGAGGGCGGAGGGCGGAGGGATCCGGAGGCGGCGGAGGGAGACGTCATTGCAGGGTTGTTTGTCAGTCTCGGCGGCGGCGGCGGCGGCGGCGGCGGCGGCGGCGGCGATCCACAGTGATTCGGCCGCCGCGCCGGGGGGTGGGGGGGCTGCGCGGGACTCTTTTTTTTCAGACTGACCGCGGGGCAGCTGCGGAGCATGTCGACCCCGGCCCGGAGGAGGCTCATGCGGGATTTCAAGCGGTAAGGGCCTTCACCTTCGCCTAGATGACGGCCCCTCAAAGCTGCGGGGCTGCAGGGCGTGGATCCCAGACACCTTCTCCTTGTGACCCTCAGAGGGCCGGCTGTGGGCCCAGCGGGACTGGCGGAAGCCGGGTCCTAGCCTCGGCCCCTACTCCCATAAGCTTTGCCGCTCGTTCTGGCGCCCGAAGAAATTTTGATACTGCTTCCCCTCCCCCCAAAAAGTAAAACGGTGTCGATCGACTGGTCTAGGGTTCCCTGCTGCCCATTTCGGCCAGCTGCCCGGCGTCTCGCCCAGGCGATCAGACATTATCCGCCCGCCCCTGCACCCTGCGGCGCCCCCTTCTTGTCCCCTCAAAGTGAGCTCCTGCGGGAGCTTGTTCCTCTCCGGCAGCACCAGTCAGCTTTGTTTCATGGCCCCGCCGTCTTCTCCGAGGAGCCGTGTTGGGGCGAACCCCTCTCCCGACTCCTGCCAATCCTTTCCATTTGTGCCCTGAGGGTGGGGTCCAGTGCGTGAGGCCCGGAGGTTAACCCATCCCCCGAAACCCGACTCTGTCCCCGCCCGCCTGAAAGGACCTTGGGAACTGACTTAGAGAGCTGGGACCTTAGAGCTGGCCACCCCGGCTGCCAGTGCTTTCTGGAACTCAGCTCTGGCTGGTGAAGAAAGCCCTATCTATAGCCTCCCGAGTCTGGAAAAATGCCTTCCCTTAGACTGGCGCTAATCTGATACTCCCTGGGCCTCCTTTGGTAAATAAAATAGGGTTTTGTTAGGAGGTATTGGGGTTGTGAGATAGAAAATGATTATTCCGTTGTTTACCTTTTATTGGATACTTAGAGACATAGAAAAAAATAAGTGAGAAAACATCATTTTGATACTCTGCACATTTTTCTTAACATTTTTTCTGGGGACACCTGCCCTAATTGAACAAAATATCTAGCATAAAAACTTAGATTTGTCGCTCAGGAAGTCACCTCTCAGCTATTATAAAGCCTATGTGAGGCACTTGGATTTGGCCAACTTATTTAATTCATTCGTAGCTTCTCTTAGCCATTTAAAGGTAGGCGTCAAGCAGTGCAGTTCTTCTAAGGCTTCTGTTCGTGGTGGCCTAATTTGCTTGAGATTGACTAAAAACCATTTTTTTAATGTGGACTAGTTGCAAATTATGATGCCCCATGAAAAACAACTGCATATGTATTTGTGTGTGTATATAATGTAGCATTTTTAATTGAGGTTACAGTCTCTGAAAGGAGATGCCCTTTTTGGTGCAAAAGTCATCTTTCTAAAGCTTGAAATCAGTGTATTTGATTAGCACTCATGACTAAAATTCAGATAGTAAACTAGTTCATGTCATTGTCGCCCTGGCTCCTTACTGTAATGCTCTGCTTAATTCTGAGTTGAATGCATGGCACCTTTTGTAGTTTCCAGAGATCTGCAGGTTACAAGAATTTGACTATGACGAATGTTGGAAAGCCTTGTGTTGAGTCTCCTGATCTGAGAGGTGGATTTGGTGTTAGTGCAGAGCCTTTAAAATAGGGACTGGCAGAAAACCTACTAATTACTTTTTAAAGCCATTGCTGTTTGAAGCAAAAGGACTAGAGTAAATCTGCTGCCTAATACTAGTTTCCTAGTTAAATTTAATGTGTTTTCAGTCATTTCGTGTTTACACTGAGGTTTGCTTCTTTTTTTTTTTCTTGTAGCCATTTTGCAGAAGTAGCCTGGTTAGGATACACAGTCTTTGCATGTTTAGAGCAGCAAAATCAATGGTTCTGTAAAAATATTACTTGCTTTTGAGGTTTTAAACTTTTTTTGGTATAAGAGGACAGTCTATATACATCAATTCTTTTTTTTAAAATATATTTTAATTATACTTTTAAGTTCTAGGGTACATGTGCACAACGTGCAGGTTTGTTACATATGTATACACATGTGCCATGTTGGTGTGCTGCACCCATTAACTCGTCATTTGCATTAGGTATATCTCCTAATGGTATCCCTCCTTTCTCCTCCCGCCCCACAACAGGCCCCTGTGTGTGATGTTCCCTTTCCTGTGTCCAAGTGTTCTCATTGTTCAATTCCCACCTATGAGTGAGAACACGTGGTGTTTGGTTTTTTGTCCTTGCGGTAGTTTGCTGAGAATGATGGTTTCCAGCTTCATCCATGTCCCTACAAAGGACATGAACTCATCCTTTTTTATGGCTGCATAGTATTCCATGGTGTATATGTGCCACATTTTCTTAGGCTAGTCTATCATTGTTGGACATTTGGGTTGGTTCCAAGTCTTTGCTATTGTGAGTAGTGCCGCAATAAACATACGTGTGCATGTGTCTTTATAGCAGCATGATTTATATTCCTTTGGGTATATACCCAGTAATGGGATGGCTGGGTCAAATGGTATTTCTAGTTCTAGATCCCTGAGGAATCGCCATACTGTCTTCCACAATGGTTGAACTAGTTTACAGTCCCACCAACAGTGTAAAAGTGTTCCTATACATCAATTCTTGAAGAGATAATCTTGATAATATTGAAAGAGGGATGATTCTCAAGCCCTTTCAATTTTTAGATAATTTGGAGAGGTATTTAATAAGTATATATACCTGGTTAATATATTTAAATCATATGGTTCATTTTAGTTCACAATAACAAGGAAATGGAGTTAGTCTGTATCTCAAAATAGATGGTATAGTGTCTGTAGGTGTTTACGTGGCCTCCTTAGTGGCCTTAATGTTCAACTTTTTAAATTACCACGCTGGATTTCCAGGTTACAAGAGGACCCACCTGTGGGTGTCAGTGGCGCACCATCTGAAAACAACATCATGCAGTGGAATGCAGTTATATTTGGGTGAGTTGAAAGGTTTAACAAATAATAGGTGTGTGCTGAATCTTTAAGAAAAGTAAACATATAACAACTGTCTAGGAAAAGAAACTGAGGTGGAATGAGAGATCTTAAGGACTAAAACTGCAAGATAAATTAGAAAAAAAAAATATTTCAATTAGAGTTTTGGCCCAGCACAGTAGTAGCTCAACACCTGGGAGGATCGCTGGAGCCCAGGAGTTCACCAGCCTGGGCGATATAGTGAGACAGTGAGACTCTGTCCCCTCCCCACCAAAAAAAGTTTTGGCCCAGTCTGGGCAACATAGTGAGCCCTTGTCTCTACAAAAAGTATAAAACTAGCTGAGCATGGTGGTGCATACCTGTGGTCCCAGCTACTTGGAAGGCTGAGGCAGGAGGATCACTTGAGCCCAGAAGTTTGAGGCTGCAGTGTGCCATGATTGTGCCACTGCCCTCCAACATGGGCAGCCAGCAGAGCCAAGAGCCTGTATCAAAAAAAAAAAAGGAAAAAGTTTCAGCAGTTATATAAAGTTTATTTGCTCTTTGATGTTATTACATATGGTTTTATAATCTCTTGGGGTTTTACTTTTAAAATACTATTCACAACTAAATGGAATGGAATAATAAAGGAGAAACAATAAGTTACTTTATATAAAACATATCACGCAAATGCTCTCATTCTGTTGGAGCTGTTAAAAGGTTTGGAACCAAAAATATTAAGAACTTCCACTGTGGCAAGAATTTAAGCGAAAATGATTCACAGCCCAGTGTGAAATAACAGAATGCAGCCATTTGAGAAGCAGTTGTAAATTTTACCTACTATGTATATTGCGTATATGCTTTTTAATTTAAAATTTCCTTATGCTTTTTCTTTGGTTTTTCTAGACTTGATCTATTTTTTCTTTCATTCCTTTGAAACTAGAGTTTTGCATTAAAAAGTAAAAGGAGTATGTTGATAAACAGAATTCTGACACTACAGAATCAGCTACAAGAGTCTACATTTAAAGACTAGTGGAAAATGAGTGAAGTTCATCCTCATAAAGTACTTCTGAATCTGAGTTGAATACATGGCACCTTCAGGATATTATCCTGCTGCTTTGAGATCCTGAATATGCCTTGCAAGTAATAATTAAACTTTATGCTGCTGCTTAGGAAAGATGAAATTGGGATGTGGGGACAAGGATCTGAGCAAACAAATCTGGCTTTTTGGTGACAACTATGCTTAGCCTATTTGAACAAGAGTTATGGCTCCATTGGAAAGCAGGACACTTGGGTTTAGCATCATAACTAGAGTATTGCTTTATATCATATTGCTGTAAAATGAAAAGTTGTCTTTTCTTCTTACGAATATACATATGGGCCAGGTGCGGTGGCTCACGCCTCTAATCCCAGCACTTTGGGAGGCTGCGATGAGTGGATCACCTGAGGTCAGGAGTTCGAAACCAGCCTGGCCAATATGGTGAAACCCCGTTTCTACTAAAAATACAAAAATTAGCCGGGCATCTGTAATCCCACCTACTCGGGAGGTTGAGGTAGGAGAATCACTTGAATCCAGGAGAAGGAGGTTGCAGTGAGCCGAGATCATGCCATTGCACTCCAGCCTGGGGGACAAGAGCAAAACTCCGTCTCAAAAAAAAAAAAAAAAAAAAAAAATATATATATATATATATATATATATATATATATATATATACACACACACACACACACACACATATGTACAAAATGACCAGTCAGTATTAATGAAAGTTTTTTTGTGCTAAAATTATGGGCAAGTTTTTTTGTTTGGTTTGGTAAAACCACCCTAAAAAGAAAGCTTAGAATGAAAGTTAATACTTTATGCCTGGGTCTATGAAAATCCAGGGCTAAGGTGTTACTAAACTCTATCTTAAAACTCCACAAATCATCAGAATGAGTCCCTCTTTTTCTGTTGGAGTTTATCCTTTCCATTCTTGAAAATCAAGAAAAAGCAGAATGAGAAACTTCTTTTAATCAGAAATCTTCTTGTTTTCAGACCAGAAGGGACACCTTTTGAAGATGGTAAGTCATACTCATTATGTTTTCTATAGTGTTATGAGGTTACTTTTTAGTAGAAAATTGTAACACCAGCATATCTACTTGAAGCAATTTTCTATGGTTAATAGGCCAAGTTAAAAGTAAAGCTATGGAAAATTTATACTTCATAAGGGACTTCTTCCCACAGCAGCTTGGTCACCTCCATTGGTAACCAATATTAAAGGTTACTTTAATATTTTCCTGTATAACTGTAAGCCTGGATGGCAGTGTTTATGTTGAGAATAGTTTAAATTTAGGTGGCCTTAAAGATATCTCTGAGGTGAACACCAAAAGAGTAAATCATGCTTTTTTACTTTGTTATCTTTGATATTTGACAGGGTGTTGAGCTGAAATTTTTCATAAACATACATAGCTGCCAGTAGTTTCAAGTACCACTAGCATTTAACACCCATAAGTAGTTATCATTTTGCATAATCTTTGGCATCTCAAGTTGGGTATTTTCATCAGGGGCTAGGAAAATGGGAAACTAGTTCTAATACCGAATTTATAATTGAACTTATCAAACTGATTTTAACCAGGAACTTAGACTGTTCCCAATTGTAGTGTTGGATTTTAAGAAATTATTAAACATCTTTGTTATCATTAACAAAATGACTTCAGAATTAATCCATCAAAAATATTTATCCGAGAATACTGACTGCAGCAGTTTGTAAGGACGTAACCTGAATGTCCAGTAGGAGAAATGGTTAAGCAAATTATGATGTATCTGGATTCTGGAATATGTACCTGTTAAAGAATAAGGTAGATTTGGACATACTGTCTTAAGAGGACAAAAAAACTGCACGATAATGTTTGTCGTAGCATCACATTTTTAGCAAATACATATATGCATGTGTGTCTATGTTAAAGGGTTATATATCAAACTGTTACCAGTGATTATCTGTGGGGGGGGTAAGGAGTTGAAGGAGGTACTTAAGGACGTTACCTTTTTTCTCTACATCAAGGGTTCTCAAGTGTGTGATCCATAAACCCCTTGGGGTCTTGGAGACCCTCTCGGGGGACCCATACGATCAAATCTCATCATACTAAGACTGTTGACCTTTGCATTGATGGTACAAAACCAATGGTGGCTATGACTACACCTAAGTAGTTTCATATCTTAGAACAAATCAAGGCATTAGACAGTGGCACCAAACCATACTAATAGTGATTATATTCTTTGCATTTTAAAAGATGCCAGTTGGCCAGGGGCAGTAGCTCACACCTGTATAGCCAGCACTTTGGGAGGCTTAGGCAGGTGGATCATGGATCACTTGAGCCCAGGAGTTTGAGACCAGCCTGGGGGAGCCCTTCTCTACAAAAAAATTAGCCAGGCATGGTGGTACATGCCTTTAGTCCCAGCTACTTGGGAGGATTACCTGAGCCCAAGAGGTCAAGGCTGCAGTGAGCCCTGATGGAGCCACTGCGCTCCAGCCTGGGTGACAGAGTAAGACCCTGTCTTTAAAAAAATTACCAATTTTTCTTAATTTCTTAATTTAAAGACATTTTTATTAGCATTAGGAAGCTCTGGACCCTTGAGTATCTATGTGTTTTTTGTTTGTTTGTTTTTTGTTTTTTGTCTCACTCTCTCACCCAGGCTGGAGTGCAGAGGCGCAATCTTGGCTCACTGAAGCCTCCGCCTCCGAGGTTCAAGTGATTCTCGTGCCTTAGCCTTCCAAGTAGCTGGGATTACAGACGTGTGCTACCATGCCCGGCTAATTTTTGTATTTTTAGTAGAGATGGGGTTTCACCATGTTGGCCAGGCTGGGGCCTTAAACTCCTGACCTCAGGTGATCTGCCCACCTTGGCCACCCAAAGTGCTGAGGCATGAGCCACGCCCAGCCGAGTATCTGTCTTTTTAATATTCTGTATGATATGAAGTAGAATGTATGAACAAAGCACTTCTGCATGTCATAGTATGATAGTTGTCTGGAAGAAAAGCACTTCTACAGTTGTTTGAGTTGCAATTTGAATGACTTTTTTTCATGGAACATTTTTTACTTGAAAATACAGACAAGCTGTGGTTATTCAGGTTTGAATATATGGCAGACATATTCTCAGAAGTAATGTAATAAGCTCGGTGTGGTGGCGGGCACCTGTAATCCCAGCTACTCGGGAGACTGAGGCAGGAGAATTGCTTGAACCTGGGAGGCAGAGGTTGCAGTGCGCCAAGATCGCACCATTGCACCCTAGCCTGGACAACAGAGCAAGACTCCATCTCAAAAAAAAAAAAAAAAAAAAAAGTGGGGGGATCTAAGTGGGTTGTTAGGTTAAGGATAGCAACTGAAGATATTTGTTGCTGTTGATAAAATAACAGCTTCCTGATACTTACTTTTTGATGAGATTAGTGGGTAGTGTTACCTGTTGTGATTTTTTTGATAGTATATAATGGAATATGGCAACATTTGGAGGATCTGTAAACTCGAGTCACCCAATATTTTGCAGATGTCCCATGAATAATAATACAAAACCATGAATGGGTAAAACACATATGTGAAGTGAACAGATTTTAATGTAACTGAGTACAAAAAGTTGACTAATAATTTCAGATTCTATATTGCAGCAAACCTTTAAAAGAACTACCATTTCTTCTTTGGTATAATATCAAAACAGAATAGCTACAGTCACCTGAAAAAGCTATTCAAATACTACTTTTTTTTGCTGGGCGCAGTGGCTCATGCCTGTAATCCCAGCACTTTGGGAGGCCAAGGTGGGCAGATCACCTGAGGTCAGGAGTTCAAGACCAGCCTGGCCAACATGATGAAACGTCGTCTCTACTAAAAATTCAAAAATGAGCCAGGCGGGATGGCACGTGCCTGTAATCTCAGCTACCCCAGAGGCTGAGGCAGGAGAATTGCTTGAACCCAGGAGACAGAGGCTGCAGTAAGCTGAGATGGTGCCATTGCACTCCAGCCTGGGCAACAGTGTGACTCTGTCTCAAAAAAAAAAAAAAAAAAAAGGAAGAAAGAAAGAAAGTACTCCTTTTTTCAAGTACATATTTGTGTGAGGCCAGATTTTCTTCATGTACTTAAACTAAACAGGATATTGTAATAGATGGAGTGCAGAAGCAGATAAGAGAATCCAGCTATCTTCTGTTAAGCCAGTCATTAAAGAGACAGTTGCAAATATGTAAAACATTGCTTACACTTATCACCAACTTGGGGAGAAATATAATTTTAATTTATATTCTGTGTAATGGGTTTGCAGTTTAACCTACCTTTTTTTTTTGGAGACAGAGTCTCGCTCTTGTCACCCAGACTAGAGTGCAATGGCGCGATCTCTGCTCACAGCAACCTCCGCCTCCCAGGTTCAAGCGATTCTCTTGCCTCACCCTCCTGAGTAGCTGAGATTACAGGCACCCCCATACCCAGCTCATTTTTGTACTTTTAGTAGAGGTGGAGTTTGACCATGTTGGCCAGGCTATACTCAACTCCTGACCTCAGGTGATCCGCCCACCTTAGCCTCCCAAAGTGCTGGAATTACAGGCGTGAGCCACCCCACCTAGCTACAGTTATTTTTAATGAAGATTTTCTGAGTTAAAGTTTTTTTGTGTGTGTGAGACGGAGTCTTGCTTTGTCACCCATGCCAGAGCATAGCGGCATGATCTGGGCTCACTGCAACCTCCACCTCCTGGGAGGGTCCTTTGCCATGTGGTAGTCAGCCCCTCTCAAAATCCTTTAACCAACTCCCATTCTAAGCTATAATAAACTATTTGTAGTTCTTCAAATATGCATTTTAAATCTTGGTAGCTAGGGCCTAGTTGCCTTCCAAAAATATGACAGTTAACACTCCCACCAATAGCAACATGAATGTGCTTGTTCCCCAACCGCTTGCCAATGCTGCGTGTTACCATTCTAACATAAATAGAGTATATTTAGGATGTTTTGTGTGCCGAACCAACGTTGACATACTAACTTTTATGTGGTTGTACAAAAACCAGTATGCAGTTGAGAACTGATGAAGAGATTAAAAAGTCATGCTTGTCTTTACTATAATTATTTTGTTTTCTCTCTAGGTACTTTTAAACTAGTAATAGAATTTTCTGAAGAATATCCAAATAAACCACCAACTGTTAGGTTTTTATCCAAAATGTTTCATCCAAATGGTAAGTAGCATTTTATAGATTTTGCAGATGATAGTGGGGAAAAGAGTTGTTTCCCTCCTTATAGCTCTTTCACCTTACTTTTTACTGTTAGGGCTCACTTGTAGGTGTTGCTTCCATGTCCATGTGAGCCATGTATTTTGTTGTGGAATTTTTTTTTTTTTTTTTTTTTTTGAGACAGAGTCTGGCTCTGTCGCCCAGGCTGGAGTGCAGTGGCGTGATTTCAGCTCACTGCAAGCTCTGCCTCCCGGGTTCACGCCATTCTCCTGCCTCAGCCTCGTGAGTAGCTGGGACTACAGGCGTCCACCACCACGCCTGGCTAATTTTTTATATTTTTAGTAGAGACGGGGTTTCACCATGTTAGCCAGGATGGTCTCGATCTCCTGACCTTGTGATCTGCCCACCTCGGCCTCCCAAAGTGCTGGGTTTGTTGTGGATTTTTGGTTTGTTTCTTATTTCTTCAGAGACAAAGTTATACTCTGTCACCCCTGCTGGAGTGCAGTGGTACAGTCACAGTTCACTGTTACCTCAAACTCCTGGGTTCAAGTAATCCTCCTGCCTCAGACTTCTAAGTAGCTGGGACGACAGGTGTGGACCACCATGCCCAGCTAATTTTTTTGTTTGTTTTCTTTTTCTTTTTTGTAGACACAAAGTCTCTGTGTGTTGCCCAGGCTGGTCCTTGAACTCCTAGCCTCAAGCAGTCCTCCCACTTTGACCTCCCAAAGCACTGTGATTACAGGAATGGGCCATCTTTTCCAGCCTTTAGCTGTGTTTCTGTAGCTAGACTCTTACAAAGCTTCCAAATTTGAGGTCAAGTTGTTTTAATAACTCCTGAATTAAAAGTAATACATGGTCGGGCATGGTGGCTCATACCTATAATCTCAGCACTTTAGGAGGCCAAGGTGGGCGGATCACCTGAGGTCAGGAGTTTGAGACCAGCCCGGCCAACATGGTGAAACCCCATCACTACTAAAAATACAAAAATTAGTCAGGCATGATGGTGGGCACCTGTAATCTCAGCTACTCAGGAGGCTGAGACAGGAGAATCACTTGAACCTGGGAGACGGAGGTTGCAGTGAGCTGAGATCACAACACTGCACTTCAGCCTGGGTGACAAACCAAGACTCTGTCTCCAAAAAAACAAAGGTAATATGTAAGCCAGGCACAGTGGTGCACACCTGTAGTCCCAGCTACTCCAGAGGCTAAGGCAGGAGGGTGGCTTGAGGCCAGCCTAGGTAACATAGTAAGATCCTGTCTCTACTAAAATAAATAGATAAAAGTATTACCTATTTATTTGTGGAATTGTGAAAAATAAGAAAAATCTGTTGGCTAAAATTAAGCTTTTCAAAAATACAATTTTGGCCAGGCGTGGTGGTTCATACCTATAATCCCAGCACCTTGGGAGGCCAAGGTGGGAAGGTTGCTTGAGACCAGGAGTCAGAGACCAGCCTGGGCAACATAGCGAGGTCCCATCCCTATAAAAAACAAAAAAAAAAATATCAAGGCATGGTGGCGCACACCTGTAGTCTCAGCTACTTATGGAGGCTGAGGTGAGAGGATCACTTGAGCCCAGGAGGTCAAGGCTGCAGTGAGCCATGACTGTGCCACTGCACTCTAGCCTGGGCAACAGAGCAAGATCCTATCTCAAAAGTACAATTCTGCATATACAAAGTTGGAGTCAATGACCACACACAGTGGTTCATGCCTATTAATTCCAGCACTTTGGAAGGCTGAGGAGGGTGGATTGCTTGAGCCCAGGAGTTCAAGACCAGCTTAGGCAACATGGTGAAACCTTGTCTCTACAAAAAATACAAAAATTAGCTGGGCACAGTGGTGCATACCTGTATTCCCAGCTACTAGGGAGGCCGAGGTGGGAAAATTGCTGGAGCCTGGGAGGTTGAGGCTGTAGCAAGCCATGATTGTGCCACCGCTCTCCATCCTGGGTGACAAAGCAAGACCCTATCTCAAAAAAAAAAAAGAAAATTGGGATGTTATATATAAAATGAGGTGTTTTTTTTGGTTGGTTTGTTTTTGTTTTTTTAATATACTGTGAACATTTTCCTTATTAAATATTCTGGGCTGAGCGCAGTGGCTCACGCCTGTAATCCTGGCACTTTGGGAGGCCAAGGCAGGTGGATCATGAGGTCAAGAGATCAAGACCATCCTGGTCAACGTGGTGAAACCTCATCTCTACCAAAAATACAAAAATTAGCTGGGCATGGTGGCGCATGCCTGTGGTCCCAGCTACTCGGGAGGCTGAGGCAGGAGAATTGCTTGAACCCGGGAGGCGGAGGTTTCAGTGAGCCAAGATCGCGCCACTGCACTCCAGCCTGGCAACAGAGCAAGACTCCATCTCAAAAAAATAAATAAATATTCTGATACATCATTTTTAATGGCAAAATGTTCTGTTACATAGATTTATCATATTTTTAACCAGTGTCCAATTGTTGATAGTTCTCAGTTGTTTACAATTTTAAATAGCACTTTGAACATTCTTAAAAATCTTAAAAATTTTTTTGTTGTTGAGAAAAACACTTGCTGTGTCACACAAGCTGGAGTACAGTCGTGTGATCTCGACTCATCGCAACCATTACCTCCCGGGTTCAAGTGATTCTCTTGCCTCAGCCTCCTGAGTAGCTGGGACTGCAGATGTGTGCCACCATACCCAGCTATTTTTTTTTTGAGACAGAGTCTTGCTCTATTGGCCAGGCTGGAGTGCAGTGGCATGATCTCGGCTCACTGCAACCTCTGCCTGCTGGGTTCAAGTGATTCTCTTGCCTCAGCCTCCCAAAGCTGTATATCCAGCTAATTTTTATATTTTTAGTAGAGACGGGGTTTCACCATGTTGGCCAGGCTGGTCTTGAACTCCTGACCTCAGGTGATCCGCCTGCCTTGGCCTCCCAAATGTTGGGATTACAGGTGTGAGCCACCGTGCCCGGCCTCAAAATAAATCTTTTCAGATACTAATTATTATTTTGACTGAGTTTTTTGTTTGTTTTTTTAATTGCTGCATAACAACTAGACTAAGTTTTTTAAACGTGGGGATTACTGGGTCAGAGGCTTGTGTGTTTTTAAAGCTTTTAATGTCATTTTCCATTTTTTTCCTTCAGTGGAATTGTTCTCATTTTCACTTCATAGAGTAGTTTGTTACTATTCTTCACTAAACGATGGCTAATTCCTTTGTAATAAATTTGGTCTTCCTTGACATCTTGCTGTTTACATCTATTACATTTATATTTCTGGATTATAAATTACCATGTGAAAGACTTCTCCAAATTCTTGAAGCTCCTCTTCAGTCTCACAGCCTTTGCTCATTTAAATGTGGCGTTCCCCATCAGCCAAATCACTTTCAGGAAGAACATTTTCAGAGGTCCTCTTGGTCGTGTCTCTAGTACTGCAGAATACATTATAGAGCTCCCTACCCAGAGGAGAGATGTGTTTCGTTTGTGTCGGGAATCAAGGTGACTTTCTAGTAATAGATACTACCTTTGGCGCTTCATTGCTGTGAAGTTGCTTTTTCCTTCTAGCTGCCTTTTTTGCTTTTTTTTTTTGTCCAAGACAGGTTTAATTTTATTTTCTGTTTCTCTTTTTGGGGAAGTTCCCAGGTCATTTACCATTTATTCCACTGTAGCTTTATCTTGCTTAGACTTGTTATTGAGTCAAACCAAACCAATTATGATAAGGGGGTCTTTAAATCAAGGTGGGGAAGACTGTAGAATGAGTAAGGGATATAAATATAGGGTTATCAACTTAAGCAAATTTTTAAGAAACCACAGTGTATTTGGTTTTCACATCTCTTCATATTTATAGCATGGTTTCCCTTTTTTTCTGCTGAGTACTTTTTTATAATTTAACTTTCTGGTTTATTTTTTTTAAAAATATTTATTGAAATATAATTTACACACCAAGCTGTTCACCCACTTAAATTGTACAGCTCAAATGGTTTTTAGCATAATCATAACCATCACCATGACCACTTTAAAAACAACAAAAAGCCCCATAACTATTATCTTAGCAGTCAACTCTGTCTGTCTTAACCCTCCCCACTTCAGTCCTAGGTAAGTGTTACCCCTAACGTGTTTTCCCTCTAGATTTGACTATTCTGGATATTTCATATAAGTGGAATCTTATACTATGTGGTCCTTTGTGACTGACTTCTGTCACCCAGCATAAAGTTTTCAAGGCTCATCTATGTTGTGATATAATAGTATCTGTGATTCATTTTTTATTGTTGAATAATATTCCATTGTATGGATATTCTGTATTTTGTTCATTAGTTGATAAGATATTGAGTTCTGATTTACTTTTGGATTCTCAGAAATAGTTACTCAGAACTTTAAAATTGTTTTACACTTTTTATGGGTTTTACAGAGTTACTAATTTTTGCTTTGGGCAGCTAAGTTTGATGTTTCTGTGGGATGGACAGTAAGTTGGCTTTGAAGCTGAGAGATAGATCTAGGCTAAGGCCAATGACTGGGAATACTGAGCACATGGATGGTAACTGAGGCCACAGGAGTCAATAGGATTGCCCAGTGTGTGTGTAAAGGGTAAGAAGGAAAAGGACTTAGGATAGAGTCTGGAAGAATCACAGTGTTTAAGTGTGATTTGCTCCCCACTCTCTGTTATGGTTTGCTCCATGAAATGGTATCTGTAACATTTAAATGCATTTACTCTTTGTTTTACATAGCAGTTCACTTCTAGAAATTTTTTCTACAGATAGTCTCACAATTGGGCAAATACTTAACGTTCATTGCTTGTATTTTCACAGAATCAGTCTAAAAAGGGAAGAACCCTCCCAGATGTTCAGGACTTTTGATACCTGTTAGTCACTTGATTTTTTTTTTTAATGAAAGGAATATGTATACTCATTGCACAAATAAATCATAAACACAAGGAAGGATAAAGAAAATAAGATAGGCGAGGCACGGTGGCCCACGCCTGTAGTCCCAGCACTTTGGGAGGCTGAGGCAGGTGGATCACGAGGTCAGGACTTCGAGACTAGCCTGGCCAGCATAGTGAAACCCCGTCTTTACTAAAAATATAAAAAATTATCCAAGCATGGTGATGTGTGCCTGTAATCCCACCTACTTGGGAGGCTGAGGCAGGAGAATTGCTTGAACCCAGGAGGCGGAGGTTGCAGTGAGCCGATATCACGCCACTGCACTCCAGCCTGGGTGACAGAGCGAGACTCCATCTCAAAAAAAAAAAAGAAAAGAAAAGAGGATCATCTGCTGGGGGCACTGTGGCTCACACCTGTAATCCCAGCACTTTGGGAGACCAAGGTGGGCAGATCACCTGAGGTCAGGAATTCGAGACTAGCCTGGCCAACATGGTAAAACCCCATCTCTACTAAAAATATAAAAATTAGCTGGGTTGTGGTTGTACATGCCTGTGATCCCAGCTACTCGGGAGGCTGAGGCAGGAGTATTGCTTGAACCCAGGAGGCGGAGGTTGCAGTGAGCCGAGTTCTCACCACTGCACTCCAGCCTGAACAACAGACTGAGAATCCATCTCAAAAAAAGAAAAAAAAAAGGGCCGGGCACAGTGGCTCATGCTTGTAATCCCAGCACTTTGGGAGGCCGAGGCAGGTGGATCACCTGAGGTCAGGAGTTCGAGACCAGCCTGGCCAACATATGGCAAAACCCCGTCTCTACTAAAAATGCAAAAATTAGCTGGGCGTGGTGATGGGCACCTGTAATCCCAACTATGTGGGAGGCTGAGGCAGGAGAATCCCTTGAACCTGGGAGGCGGAGCTTGCAGTGAGTTGAGATTGCACCATTGCACTCCATCCTGGGCAACAAGAGCGAAACTCCATCTCAAAAAAAAAAAAGGAAAAGAAAATAAGATCATCCATAACCCTACTATTACAAATATCCACTACTTACATTTTGACATTCGGTCTTAGAAATGTTTTTTGACTACATATACTTTAAATGAATTTATATAAAACTTTTTAATCAAAATAGGAAATTATAAATAATTAAAAACTTATTTTTAAGGTAATAGTCTGTGGATGTCTTACTCTATAAACAGTAGATATGTATCATTTCTGGTGATTGTGTTGCTATTGCTTATATGAATGTATCAGTTGTTGTTTATTTAGCCAGTTCCCTCTTTTATGGACCACAAGGTAGTTTTAGTTTTTCACTTTTTTTTTTTTTTTTTTAAGATAGAGTCTCGCTCTGTCGCCCAGGCTGGAGTGCAGTGGCGTGATCTGAGCTCACTGCAACCTCTGCCTCCTGGGTTCAAGCAATTCTTCTGCCTCAGCCTCCTGAGTAGCTGGGACTACACACATGCACTACCATGCCTGGCTAATTTTTGTATTTTTAGTAGAGACGGGGTTTCACCATGCTGGCCAGGCTGGTCTCGAACTCATGACCTCATGATCCACCCGCCTCGGCCTCCCAAAGTGCTGGGATTATGGGTGTGAGCCACTGCGCCTGGCCTTCTACTCTTATAAGTAGTATTATAGTGAACATCCTGTAAGTAAATCTTTGTGCATGTCCACGTTTATTTCCTTAATTTCTAGGAGTGTAATTGCTATGTCAAAAATAAACAGTTTTTTAAAAGCTTTAAGAATATTTAGAAATACGGAATTTAAATAGATTGCTAAATGATGTGTGTTGAAGAAATTTAACTCAAAGCCTCCTGATCATAACATGCTGTCTTAGTTCATTTTCTGCTACAACAGAATAGCAGGGACTGATAATTTCTAAATTTGTAAATAATAGTAGTTTGTTTTGCTCATGGTTCTGGAGACTGGGCAGTCCAAGAGCATGGCGCCGGCACCTAAGCAAGGTCCTTGGTGCTGTGACATCCCATGGTGGAAGGCAGAATGACAAGTGAGCACACAAGACATAAGAAAAGGTGCCAAACTCATCCTTTTATCTGGAGTACACTCCTGCCCTAAGCACTCATGACCTAAGCACTTCTTAAAGGTCCCACTTCTCAACAGTGTTACAATGGCAATTAATTTTTTTTTGTTTAATTTTTTTACTTTTATTTTTTTGAGACAGGTTCTTACCCTGTCATCCAGGCTGGAGTGCAGTGGTGTGATCTCAGCTCACTGCAACCTCTGCCTCCTGGGTTCAAGCGATTCTCCTGCCTCAGCCTTCCAAGTAGCTGGGATTACAGGCATGTGCCACCACGCCCGGCTAATTTTTATAATTTTAGTAGAGATGGGGTTTCACTGTGTTGGCCCGACTGGTCTCAGACTCCTGACCTCAAGCAATCCTGCCTGCCTCGGCCTCCCAAAGTGTTCAGGACTGGCGTGAGCCACCGCGCCCAGCCTCCAGCAATTACATTTCAACATGAGATTTGGAGGGAACATTCAAACCATAGCAGGTGCAAAATAAGAGACCTTAGTTTTAAGACAGGTTATCCTGTGATACAGAAGAATTTAGTTATTACCTAATATTTAAAACTTCTAAGCCAAGCATTCTGTTTGTGGTAAAGATTTCTCTTAACTGTTAGATATGGCAGAGTGAATGTGTAACTAATTTTAGTTGTTGTCTTTGCAGTGTATGCTGATGGTAGCATATGTTTAGATATCCTTCAGAATCGATGGAGTCCAACATATGATGTATCTTCTATCTTAACATCAATTCAGGTAAGTGTGTGTTAGGATGTATTTGTCAGTATTCTGTAGGATATAGTCAGCTCCTTAGCACACAGGTAACCAATGGCAGAGCTTGGACAAGAATCCATGCTTTTCAGCTAACTTTTCTCTTTCAGTAGTGCCTACTTGGGATCCAGTCTGCAGTCCCTTTCCTGATTGTGTAAGTTACATGTTCTCACAGGTCAAACCTAATTTGTGTCCATGAAGCATAGCCAAGGGTTGTGGAAAAGAAAAAATGGCTTGGAAAAACCATAGGAACCTAAAGAAACTGCCAAGTGCAGATAAGCATTGAGTATGTTACCCCATCCAAGAAATTCTATTTTAAAAAAAGAAAGGAAAACTAATGTAACCATTTGTCGAAGCAGTCTGGCAGAATATTTCAGAATAGATCTTTGAATGAAAATTTAGGAGGGGTGGAGTGAGGGGTGTTTCGGTTTTGTGGATTTGAGAGGAGCAGAAATAATATGTTGGTTTGTGATGTTCTTTTTAAAGTTTTTTCTCTCACACTTCTTTGTTTTTTTTTTTTTTTGTTTTTTTTTTGAGACAGTGTCTTGCTCTGTTGCCCAGACTGGAGTGCAATGGCACAATCTTGGCTCACTGCAACCTCTGCCTCCCGGGTTCAAGTGATTATCCTGCCTCAGCCTCCTGAGTAGCTGGGACTATAGGCACATGCTACCACGCCTGGCTAAGTTTTTGTATTTTTAGTAGAGATGGGGTTTCACAGTGTTAGCCAGGATGGTCTCGATCTGACCTCATGATCCGCCCGTCTGAGCCTCCGAAAGTGTTGGGATTACAGGCGTGAGCTACTGCACCAGGCCAGTTCTGGTCATCTTACAAGCGTTGTTTTTCAACCTTCCTATCTCATTCTCTTCCTGCTAAATGTATATGTTCTGTTGATTAAAGGAAATAAGACTTATCTCCCAAATTTACTGTCAAGACATTTGCAAAGTAACTGCAGTAATAGAGTTTAACCTTGGAAAATGTTGGTTACTGAGAGAATTATTGATATTATATCTTAACCAAATTAAGCTGTTCATTTCCTTGGTTTAATGAGAACGTCTCAATATGCTTAAGAATATTCTTTTCTGATTTCTTTGAAATTATAGGTATTTTTTTCTTTTCTTTTTTCTTTTTTTTTTTTGAGACAGAATTTCACCCTTGTTGCCCAGGCTGGAGTGCAGTGGCGCGATCTCAGCTCACCGCAACCTCTGCCTCCCGGGTTCAAGCAATTCTCCTGCCTCAGCCTTCCGAGTAGCGGATTACGGGCATGCGCCACCACACCCGGCTAATTTTGTATTTTTAGAAATTACGGGGTTTTCTCCATGTTGGTCAGGCTGGTCTCGAACTCCCTACCTCAGGTGATCTGCCCGCCTCGGCCTCCCACAGTGCTGGGATTACAGGCGTGAGCCACCACACCCGACCTCTTTTTCTTTTTTAATAGAAACAGGGTCTCCCTATGTTGCCCAGGCTGGGCTTGAACTGCTGGGCTCAAGGGATCCTCCTGCCTTGGCCTCCCAAAGTGTTAGGATTACAGGCACAAGCCACTGTACCCAGCTGAAATTATAGGTCTTAAGGCAATTGAGAACTTTATTTCAGAAGCTTAAGTTCCTTAGCAGCAGGAAACCCCATAGTATTTATCAAATCATTTCTAAAAGTATTTAGACCCAAAATTATATGACATGTTAATCTCTGAAGTAATTTGTTGTTTTGTATAACTTTTCTGTAATATATTCCATATCTGACCCCTGTTAGTATAAAGAACAACTATGCAAATCTGTTTTTTCTTTTCTTTCCTCCTAGTCTCTGCTGGATGAACCGAATCCTAACAGTCCAGCCAATAGCCAGGCAGCACAGCTTTATCAGGAAAACAAACGAGAATATGAGAAAAGAGTTTCGGCCATTGTTGAACAAAGCTGGAATGATTCATAATAGACAACTGGTCTGTTAATCTTTTTCATCATTGTTGTGTATAATTTACCTCTCAGTAGAAAGGCTAACAAATTTTAAGTGCCACAGGTTTTAAGGATTCTGCAGAAAAAAAAGAAAAAAGTCCTTCAGTTTAGAACCTACAAAAGCTTGTGTATCTTGATTAATGTACTTTTTATTGCATGGTGTGAACTAAGTTATTGCTGCATAAATTTGTAATATATCCTGTTTGTATTTTTTTCCAAGTGTATAATGTTGGTGTGGAGTTTTCATGACAGAATATACACATTTTGTAAATCTGTACTTTTTTCAAATATTGAATGCCTTATTTTTGAATTCTTTAGATTTTTAAATTGGAGAAAAGCACTTAAAGTTTTTTATATATGAATATTACATGTAAAGCTGTTAAAATACATAACTTCAGTGCAAGAGACTTTGTCACTTATTTCCTTATGTGTGTAGGAGGGGTTAATAAGTCTCTAGCTCTCCATCTATTGATAGTTTCATTTACAATTTCAAAAGAACATTCTTATATTTTATCAAGGAAGTCTTCAAATTTTATTCCAAATAGCGATTATAATCTCCAACTTTATTTTGAATGTACCTCTATTAGTTTCAATTGAGTAATTCTAGACATAACTGGTTTGATTCTGTCCAACTCTGTATTTAGGCCATTTGTTACAGTTTCTTCATGCATTACTTACTGTTAAAACTGTACCTTTTGCGATTTCACAGTTGGCACTTCTGCCATGAGCAGAGAACTGATGCGACTTGTTTTGCTGCTTGGTAGCACTTTAAAAAATTTTTTGATTAATGAAGAAAGTAAAACCATAAACATTTGCCAAAAATTCATGCCCCAGTATTAGCAATGAATTAGTTGCATTGGTTTGAGAAAGGCACATATTGGAGGGAAATTTTGGTGTAACTTAAATATTTGAAAATTACCTTTAATGCAATGCATATCTGTTTATTCTGGGAAATGTTTTAATGCCAGGGCCTGCTGAGTTGCTTCTTCTTGTGGAGATTTTTTTTTTTAATCTCCTGAGTTGTATAAAAGTTGTGCTGCATCTTAGTTTACTGGATAAATTTAAAACACAGTATTGTAGAAAGCTAATACAAAACTATCCTATGCCTTCAAATAGTATAGAAAATGGAAAATATACAAGTAAATTCTGTTGAACCACCTGTGTAGTCTCTCTAGTAGTTAAAACAGCTATTTTAGTAACCCCAAGAGTTTCTTCTCATATCCATAAAATTGGATTACAGTATGGCAATATCTACAGCTTCTATTCATTATGCAACGTTTAACATTGATTGGATAAATGCTTATAGGCTGGGCCAGGTGGCTCCCACCTGTAGTCCCAGCACTTTGGGAGGCAAAGGCGGGAGGATCACTTGAGGCCAGGACTTTGAGACCAGCCAGGGCAACATAATAAGACTTTTCTCTACTTTAAATTTTTTAAAAAATTAGTTGGGCATAGTGGCACTTGCCTGTAGTCTCAGCTACTTAGGAGGCTGAGGTGGCAGAATAGCTTATGCCTAGGAGGTTGAGGCTGCAGTGAGCTGTGATTATGCCATTGCACTCCAGCCTGGGTGACAGAGCAATACCCTGTCTTTAAAAATAAAAGCTATTACTTGGCAAATTCTGAGGTAAGTGTATGATCTTAGGGAACTTTGATACAAATGGGAATTCACTCACTGGAATTGTGGCTCCCAAAAAGATGTTTTAATTGTGTGGTGCTTTTATAGTTTAGCTCCAAAACAAACTATAGACATTCACTCCAGTAACTCCTAGATTAAATATACAGTAGCTATGAGGGTCTGCCCTCTTATTTCATTAAATGCTATTTGGTTACTATTTCAACATCCATTTTTATCCTTGACCTGTTTTTGCCTTTCCCAGTTTAAAACAGGAACATTTCAAGTATTGGTAGATAATTATAAAGAAGTTACATGTTACTTTACAGGGAGGTCAGTGAGTTCTAACTCCAAAATTCAACCTATGCATAAAACTCATAGCATCCACATTCCTTTTCGAGAAAATCCTTAAGAAGGTTCAATCTATACATAACTCCTCACTTTTTTCTGCAGCCTTGGAACAGATTCCTATTTCTTTGGTTAAGTACCAGATATAAACCTTCGATTTACAAGGTTGAGTCATACAAAAAGTGTTTACTTTAAACTCTAGGTCAGTTTCATAAATGTATGGTAGGGCAAGAAGCTAGAACTAAAATGTTTATGTTGGTACAAAGTTATATTGATGGATTCATGTTAAAAAGTTTAAATGCATGTGTGATACAATTCCCTGTAACAATACCCCTAGCACAGAATAATCTGTGAAAGGCACTATTCTAAGCACTTTTAACATATATTATTTCATTTCACATTGACAAATACGGTGGCTCATGCCTGTAATCCCAGCACTTTGGCAGGCTGAGGCGGGCGGATCACCTGAGTTCAGGAGTTCAAGACCAGCCTGGCCAACATGGTGAAACCCCCCGTCTCTACTAATAATACAAAAATTAGCCAGGCGTGGTGGCAGGTGCCTGTAATCCCAGCTACTCGGGAGGCTGAGGCAGGCGAACCACTTGAACCTGGGAGGCAGAGGTTGCAGTGAGCCGAGACCTCACCACTGCACTCCAGCCTAGGCAATAAGAGTGAGACTCTGGCTCAAAAAAAAAAAAAAAAAAAAGATGATAATGAAACTAGCCACAGACAGACAGATGAAGTGACTTGCTCAAGATCAACCAGCCAGTAAGTCATAGAACTGGGATTTGAACCCTATGTGGTCTTATCCAGAAATATGCTATCTTTTAAGAGGTTGAGATTGGTTTTAGAAATTCTGCAGAACTTCAACATTCATCCAAATTTGTGGAAATACTTTTAACTGATTTAGTTTTATACAGACTTGTGTCTACTCCAATGAAAAGGTTTCCTTTTTTTTTTTTTTTTTTTTCTCGAGACAAGGTCTTGCTCTGTTTCCCAGGCTGGAGTCCAGTGGCTCCAGGCGGCTCACTGCAGTCTCAACCTCCCAGGCTTAAGTGGTCCTACCACCTCAACCTCCTGAGTAGCTGAGACTACAGATGCATGCCACCATGCCTGGCTAATTTTTTTACTTTTGTAGAGACAATGTCTCACTATGTTGGCCAGGCTGGTCTCAAAGTCCTGGGCTCAAATGATCATCCTGCCTGGGCCTCCCAAAGCACTGGGATTACAGGCATGAGCCACTGCACTCAGCTGAAAGGGTTTTCTTGACTACCATTTTCCACTGACTTTAGGAACATTTTCTGGTTTCTATATAAAGGACTGACTTATCAATAAGCCACATTTTTCCCCTTCCTGGAAATATCCTTGAGTCTGTAGGATTTCTCTCCTCCACCCACCCCCCACACCAAGTTTCATTAATATGAATAACTTTCCATGTTTCTTGTGTTCACAGAATGGCCTGGGAATTTTTAGTTGAGCCAAAAAGATGAATGAGCTGTGCCCATTACAAACCTTGTTGGTTACCTGACTGCTCCACAGCTCTAAATTCACACTCATGTAGGTGGAAGATAGCGGAGAAGTAAGTTATTAAAGGTGTGGTATTAACAGTTTGTTTAATGCTCATTAAACAAAGTTAACTGCCTACTTAGTTTATTCATTTAGTATTCTTTAAGAGATAACCCTGAGGATCATAGTACACTTCAGAGTTATGTCTAAGGTGTTTCATATTTCAGTTCTCCCAGGTTTTAAGAGGTAGGGATCAAATTTTGGAGTCTTGATGGTGTTTATGACAGTTCTTTTCCATTGCATTCAACAATGTAGAGTCCAAGTGGAATCTGAGTTATGTGAGAATCATGTATTTAAATAGAAAAGTGAATAGTTGGAAAGCTGTTCGCGGTAAATGAAATTATCCATAGGACAGAGGCCTTATGCCAAGATGGTAGCTCTATTACTTTAGTTCCCATCTAGTTAGGGGGGAATGAACTGTTACCAGATGGGGGAAAGATTAGTTATCATCAGTCATTCTAGCATATGACAGCAAAGATATTAGAAACTAAATTTTATTGTTGAAAGGACTTTTTCTTTATCGTTTCAACAAAGAAGACACAATTAAATGTGTGCCATTCTTCCTTCAATGAATTCTCCTCGCCATCACTACAGCTTTTTTAAAAACAATTTTGTCAGAAATATCTTGAGCTTTCAGGGCTTCTTGTGTTCACAGGATGGCCTAGGAATTTTTAGTTGAGCCAAAAAGATGAATGAGCTGTGCCCATTACAAACCCTGTTGGTTATCTGACTGCTCCACAGCTCAACATTAGTTCCTTGATGGCTGAAATCAAGAACTCTGGAAGAACTTGGGCTCCAGAGTTCTCTTTGGCATATGTAAGATTCAGACTTGTGTGAGAAACTTGCATATGAAATCTTTCGGGAAGTAAATGCTAAAGCTTGGCCACATGTTGCTTTTGTTCATCAGTGACTTGTGGATTAATATATTTGGGAAGACTCTAATATATAATAGAGTGGGCTCTGCCTAGAGAAAGCAAAGTAACCTTTTAGCCAATTAGAGAAAGTCTTCATATAATAGTAACAGTCTTGGTTACAAGTATGATACTTCTGTAGTCTTTTAGGGGAGGTTGGCTCCTCTGAAGTCTTACTTGGAAGACAGATTCATAAAGTGCCACTGGGCTGGGAACTCCTGTAAAGGGAATCAAAGCCTGTCTCTGAAAAGATCCCCTCGGGTTCCATCAACCTGAACAATTTAGTCATTCTTCTGGAATGCAAGAGTTGTTCTCTACTGTGTCTTTAAGACTGCCAAAATGCAAACATAAAAGCACTTGAGGCAGATCCCCTTAAGAGCAAAGGGGGCTGGGTGCGGTGGCTCATGCCTGTAATCCTAGCACTTTGGGAGGCCGAGGCGGGTGGATCACCAGAGGTCAGGAGTTGGAGACCAGCCTGGCCAACATGGCGAAACCCCGTCCCTACTAAAATAAAAAATTAGCCAGGCATGGTGGAGGGTGCCTATAATCCCAGCTACTCGGGAGGCTGAGGCAGGAGAATCACTTGAACCCTGGAGGCGGAGGTTGCAGTGAGCTGAGATTGCACCACTGCACTCCAGCCTGGGTGACAGAGCAAGACTCCATCTCAAAAAGCAAAGGGTTGGTTATGCTGCTTTATTTCTGAAGCCCAAGGGATATATTGCCCTCTTCCTTTCCACCTTTACAAACAAGATCTTTTGCCAATACCATAACCCACCAGTACAGGAGTGCTGGACTAGCAGCACTCCTGAAAAAGAGAATATCAAACAGAAAGGTTTGAAGTTCTTTGGCTGGCCCCTGTATAAAGTCATTATATAAGATTGAATTGGAAATTTTATGTTTTTGTGTTGATGTTAGTACAAAGAAAACAACAGGAAGTTGCTTAGCTGTTAACCTCATTTTAAATCTAAGGGATATTTTCCCTTCCTATAGAAAAAGATGCTTTTGCTTGGCCTAATGACCATACTGGGCAGAGATCAGGGTGAAATCCAGAGACTTCAGCCCATGTTACTAGTTTCAGCTACAGGTGAGAAGTAGCACTGCAAAGAAAAGCTAAACTGGTAACCTTGCTGTGTAGCAGAGATCTTTGGTCATAGGAGTATTCCTGCATGGGCCATAAGGTTGTGGTTTGAGGTGGAAACTCCCTGAAACATCAGCTGGAAAGTCGCCTTTAGAATAAAGACAAAGAACCTTCTGCAAGCCAGCCAAGGCAATACCAGGACTTGGAGGTGGCAAGTTTGATAAACTAATCTGTAGGAAAAATTCCTATCTTAGTGCTTACACAGTTCTTTTTTCTTTTTTTGGTATAGACGGGGTCTTGCTACATTAATTCTTTGACTGGGGCTGGGTCTTCTTTTGCACAGGGCAGCTTGAGACTACAATCACCATGGCTTCCTCTCAAAACCAAGTCAGGGATTAGGCTGTAAGAAAAACAATACAAGTACTAAAGACTGAAATTTTATTAAAGCCAAAGATTGAGAACTGGTTTCCGGACAGCTTCTAGCCATGCATTCATAGGCTGTGAGCAGGAGTCCTGTAGAATAACAGGGGTCCAAGCTCTGAGCTTCTGGGCACATTTTAAATGGGTCTCACTTTATTGCCCAGTCTGGAATGCAGTCACATGATCACAGCTCACTACAGCCTGGAACCCTTGGACTCAAGCAGTTCCAACCTCAGCCTCCTGAGTAGTTGGGACTACAGGCACGTGCCACCTCAGCTAATTTTATTTATTTATCTTTTAGAGACAGGGTCTCGTATGTTGACCAGGCTAGACTCAAATTGCTGGGCTCAAGCAATCCTCGTGCCTCAGCCTCCTGAGTAGCTAGGATTACAGGCATGGGCCACCACTCCCGGCTTAAATAGCAGTTCTGTTTTTTATTGAAAAAGTAGAAAATCATCATAAAACATAATTTGGTGAATACAAAAAGAAGGAATCTGAGTCACAGTCTTACCACCTGAGATGTTGAAAACAGCTGGTTTAAGGGGAATTGGGTTCTGTAGTGAGCTGGGGCCCAAAATTCACAGCCAGAGTGATAAGGAATGTAGCCACTTTGTAGGACAAAACTCCAGGACAGGGTGTGGTGGCTCACGCCTATAATCCCTGCACTTTGGGAGGATGAGGCTGGTGGATTACCTGAGGTCAGGAGTTTGAGACCAGCCTGGCCAACACGATGAAACCCCATCTCTACTAAAAATACAAAAAATTAGCTGGGCGTGGTGGCACCTGCCTGTAATTCCAGCTACTCAGGAGGCTGAGGCAGGAGAATCGCTTGAAACCAGGAGGCAGAGGTTGCAGTGAGCCAAGATCGCACCACTGAACTCCAGCCTGGGCACCAAGAGCAAAACTCCCATCTCAAAAAAACAAAAACAAAAAAACTCCAGGATAAGCCTCCTGCCACATAGCAAGTGCTGGAGCAAAGGCCATGCCCACAATGAAAGGCGCATACCCACAGGCTGCACAAGCTCCAGACCTCCTAGATCCAGTGATACAGGGGTGACAAGGCACCTAGTATTGAGGTGCGGTTGCATGGGGGCAGGGTGCAGTGGTGACATGAGCTCTGGCCAAGGTTTGTCACCTGGTAACCCTTTCCCCTGGAGGTTTTGCTACTTCCCCCTACAGAACAACCTGACATTTTGGTTGGTGCTGCATTGTTCAGTGCCTGCCACCACTCATCAGTCAACGACATTTACCTAGCATCTAATGGGTGCCAGATTGCATGTTGGGCTGGGCACCACAAACCGAAAAGGTCCACTTCTGCAGCACTTTTGCAGGGATGGAGTCTGGTTGCGTGGAATGATTGTGGGCACCTGTTTTGTGTAAATCTTAGTTGAAAAGCTTTCCTATCTTCCGTCCTTGGGCTTAGAGGGAAACTAGGGCAGGAATGAAGCAGAGAGAGCCTACTAAGTGCCAGGTACTCATAGACATTCATTTTTCCACTGAATCCTCCAATAAAGTTTGAAGTAAGAATCATCCCCACTTTGCAAATGCCTACACTGAGGTAAAGTAACACTCAATTTGAAGGAATATCTACCAGCTCACACCTACTAGGGACAATTCAACATTCTTACTATGAGAGTGTCAGAGGGAATGGAAAATGCAGCCCTAGAAGGATGAGATTTTGGTGCCAACTTTCATAGCAAAACAAGAACTTTAGTCACTAGGCCCCCACAGCTCAAGGTTGACCTCTTTACTGTTCATTGCCTCTCTGTCATATTAGGTGAGGACCAAGACCTGCCTCAGACCGCTAACAGCAACATTCTCCAAGGCAAATGAGGCTGAAGGGGGCCACATTCAAGGATACTTCAGGTTCATTGGTTCATTAGTCTATGAGGCTGGGAAAGAAAGGACTTGGGTTAGGACCACTGGTTTATATTCTAAAGAGGCATCCCTGTTTGACACAACATCAAGGAAAAAAGCTCTCGCTCTAGTGTAGGTAAGAATAGGGGCTAAATAGTGTCAATGTCACTCAATTTTTTTTCCTCTCCCCATCTTTCTTTTTGGAGACAAGGTCTCACTCAGTGGCCAGGCTGGAAGTACAGCAGCTCGGTCATGGCTCACTGCAACCTCAACCTCCTGTCCTCAAGCAATCCTCCCACCTCAGCCTCCTAAGTAGCTGGAACTACATACAGGTGTGCACCACCCTGCCTATTTTTTTAAATTGTTTTGTAGAGATGGGGTCTTACTATGTTACCTAGGCTGGTCTTGAACTCCTAGCAAGTGATCTTCCTACCTCCCAAAGTGCTGGGATTACAGGCATGGAGCCCCTGCACCCAGCCTCAATTTTTATTTTCTGTTCTTTGATTTCCAAGAAATCTGTTCAGATGATAGTCTTTTTACCCCACCTCCTCATTTGGTTCAGTGTGTGTTGATGAGCAGGGCTTCAGACCCACGTCCATCACTGATAGGACCACATGCAGAGGACTCTGACCCTACTGCAGTCATTATGAAAACCTTCCAAACCAAAATAAGAAGGGTAGCCAACACCACCACCACCTAGCCCCAGGAGTCCTAACTTTAGAAAAGGCAGAGTGAGCTGTGCGCAGCATGCATCTGTAATCCCAGCCACTCCGGAGGCTGAGATGGGAAGATGGCTTGAGGCCAGAAGGTCAAGGCTGTAGTGTACTGTGACTGTACCTGTGAACAGCCACTGTACTCTAGCCTGGGCAACATACCAAGATCTTGTCTCTAAATTTAAAAGAAAGGAAAAAAAAAAAAGAATAGGCAGAGTGAACTTTGGGGAAAGAAACAATCTTGCCTGGCTTGCTTTTCATTACATATGTATATATATGTATGTATATACATACACATACACACACACACACGCAGATACACATACCCAATGACAGTAGAGATTTTTTTTTAAGGTGCACTCTTTGTTGAATGAAGTTTCCATATGACCAAAAGTCTTCAATAAGTTCTAAAACTCTTGCCTCTGAAGATCTGTGTTTACTCTTATTCCTACAGAAAGGTATCCCTAAACTAGTTAAGAACGATAGCCATAACTAGATGTTATAGGGCACACAGGTCTCAGATACCAGAAGCTGACAGTCTCCTTCCAGACATAAAGGGATACCCAGCAGAGATTCTTTAGAGCTGGAGAGCTGGGAAACACCAAATTATCTGACATTTAGGGTAACACAATTCTCATTTTTTATATGGGACAGTATGTATTTTACTACAAACTACAAAGACTCAGAGGATGGACAGTGACAGTTAATATGATTCCTCTCATTGCCCATAGGTAGGCCACCGATCCAAATGGATCCTGAGTTCAGACAGAATCCTTACCTCCTGATAAGGTTGAGTGAGGATTATTAGGTGAGCCACAGACTAAGGAATGTTTCAGAAAGCAGTTTTCTAGGTGTAGTTTGGATTAAAAAAAAAAAAAAAAAAGTTCTCCAGGCCGGGCGTGGTGGCTCACACCTGTAATCTCAGCAATTTGGGAGGCCAAGGCAGGCAGATCACAAGGTCAAGATACCGAGACCATACTGGCCAACCAACATGGTGAAACCCTGTCTCTACTAAAAATACAAAAATTAACTGGGCATAGTGGCGCATGCCTGTAGTCCCAGCTACTCGGGAGGCTGAGGCAGGAGAACTGCTTGAACCTGGGAGGCAGAGGTTGCAGTGAGCCGAAATAGCGCCACTGCACTTCAGCCCGGGCGACAGAGAGAGACTCCATCTTAAAAAAAAAAAAAAAAAATGTTCTCCTATTTATTACTTGTCCCTTCCTATGATCTCACTCTATCTTCACTCCAAGTCTTCAGCAAGACTGTATATGAACTATGTGATAGGAGGTACTGTTTCAAGGCTGACAGTGGGCCATTTTATCTATACCACAAGTATTGCTGAAATGCAAACATTTAGATTTCTTTGCCACTTTCTATTCCAGAAATAAAAGATGAAATTCTAAAATACTGGTTAATTTTATATGTGAGATAGCCACAGAAATTGTAAAAGATGAGAAGAAAAGCAGTTTAAGTCAGGAAACAATGAGAGAAAACCTATTAGAAAATTGAAACTTGATTTTGATTAACTAGGAAGTCTTCAAAAACAAACTAAAGGAGGCTGGGTTTAGTAGCTCCTGCCTGTATTCTTAGCACTTTGGGAGGAGGATCACCTGAGACCAGGAGTTTGAGGCTGCAGTGAGCTATGATTACACCACTGCACTCCAACCTGGGTGACAGAGTGAGAGACCCCGGCTCTGAAAAAACAAAAATAAATAAAAGCAATTGAAGGGAAATCATTCCACAATTTAAACTTGCTTTATGCAGTGGATGCATTCCTGAAAGGCTATTATTATTTTATCAGGGCTTCATATCATATAAAGAAATGGAATTCACGATGACAAACCTATGGAAATGCATTTTCTTCTTCTCTTTTTTTCATAGCTTCCTACTCAAATTAGGAAAATGCATTTTCTTTCTTTCTTTTTTTTTTTGAGATGGAGTTTCACTCTTGTTGCCCAGGCTGGAGTGCAATGGCGCGATCTCAGCTCACCGCAACCTCCACCTCCCAGGTTCAAGCGATTCTCCTGCCTCAGCCTCCCTGGTAGCTGGGATTACAGGCATGTGCCACCATGCCTGGCTAATTTTGTATTTTTAGTAGAGACGGGGTTTCTCCATGTTGGTCAGGCTGGTCTCGAACTCCCAACATCAGGTGATCTGCCTGCCTCGGCCTCCCAAAGTGCTGGGATTACAGGCATGAGCCACCGCGCCCGGCCTCTTTTTAAAAAAAAAAAAAAAAAAGACAAGAGTCTTGCTCTGTCGCCCAGGCTGGAGTGCAGTGGTGCAATCTCGGCTCACTGCAGCCTCTGTCTCCTGGGTTCCAGCAAGTCTCCTGCCCCAGCCTCCTGGATAGCTGGGATTACAGGCACATGCCACCACACCCAGCTAATTTTTGTATTTTTAGTAGAGACGGAGTTTCACCATGTTGGCTGGGCTGGTCTCAAACTCCTGACCTTGTGATCTGACCACCTTGGACTCCCAAAGTGCTGGGATTACAGGTGTGAGCCACCACACCCGGCCTGCAGGGTCCAATGTCTTATTTGCCACTATCACTAGTACCAAGCACAGTGCCTACCACTGTTGAGTGACCCCTCCTGTAATAAACTTACACTACTGCCTCCCAAATGAAGCCCCTCTCCCAGTATTTATGCCTAAACCTATTTCCTTAATGGTGGGGACTAAACAAGAAAGAGGAGCAGAGAGGGGGTACAGAACAGACACTTAGCTGAGGAACATTAAGACCAAAATTTCAGAGCAAAGCAGGACTGCAACAAGTATTTCTTAAGAGGCTATGTGCAAGGTGGTTCCTCAAGTCTAGAAGACCCAAGCCTCAGGCTTCCTCCAGAAAAGCAGTCTGGGAGACAGAATTTACAAATCAACTGGCTGACCGGACAAAACCCCGGAATCCTGTGTCAATGCGTTTTAAACTAAGGCCAGATGCTTTTTGGTAGGCTGCCTCTTCCTGTGAGCTGGTGGGTACTTCAAGTCTATGATTTGATTCTCATTTCTTAAAAAAGGATGAGTATGTGTGGTAGTTGGGTATGGTATAGGTATGGTATAAATTTCAGGTGGAAATAGGAATTAAAGGATCTGATTTGCCTTGGTGGGGGAAGAAAAAGGCCATAAAAGAGAATCGCACTTAAAGGTACATTGTTGAAAAATCTAAACTATAAAATTAATTACCTGCCATTATTACATCAACAACAAAAAGGCATTTTATTTTATTATTTTTATTTTTTTTGAGACGGTGTTTCACTTTTGTCGCCCAGGATGGAGTGCAATGGTGCTATCTTGGCTCACTGCAACCTCCACCTCCCAGGTTCAAGCAGTTCTTCTGCTTCAGCCTCCTGAGTAGCTGGGATTACAGATGTCTGCCACCATGCCCAGCTAATTTTGTTTGTATTTTTAGTAGAGACGGGGTTTCATCGTGTTGGCCAGGCTGGTCTCAAACTCCTAACCTCAGGTGATCTGCTCACCTCGGCCTCCCAAAGTGCTGGGATTATTACGGGCATAAGCCACTGTGCCCAGCCCAAAAAAGGCATTTTAAACAAAAATTCTGACGTTTAAAAACTGAAAATATATCACGCCACTGCACTCCTGCCTGGGCAACAGAGCAAGACTCTGTCTCAAAAAAACAAAACAAAAAACAAAAAACCCTGAAAATATGAGCCCAGGAGTTCGAGGCTGCAATGAGCCAATACTGCACCTTTGTGCTTCTGCCTGGGCGACAGAGTGAGACCTTGTCGATAAGAAAAAAAAAAAAACTGAAAACAGAAAAGAGGGCTTTTACAATGTTGATGAACTCATCTTAGAGTGCATGATTTATAAATACATAAATATCCATGCATACTTTTACAGTGATAACTCCTGGGAAAATGAGAATGTTAAAAAAGCCAATCTAGACAGAGTCCTTCTCATTCCACCTGCCTCTTTATGTTGGTAATACCAGGAGTCTTAAGAGAGCTGCTGTGGTCTATGTCACATTCATCCCAGCCTCCTTTCTAATCCTGTAGCTGATGATGAAAATGTGATAAATCTTCTGGCTTAGCTTTGATGCTGGGAAAAAAAGAAAAGAAAAGGTTACATAACCATGTAGTCCAGTGAATCAAATTCATCTTCATAAATTAAAATATAGCAGTGATGTAATATTTATGTACTATCCAGACAGTAAGTATACTCAGAAATTATTAATATTTTACAACATACAGAAAATTCAGCAAAACATTGACCACAGCATCCATTTGGAAGCCAGAACTTGATTTTCCTGTCTTGTCACTTGCAATCTATAAATGTTCACAATTTAAAGTGATAATGGAAATGCTTAAAATACAACTTTTTCTGGCATGCTTTGCAGTGAAAGGTTCTAAAAGCAGAGTCACACAAACACTTATTGTTCTAAATTAAAAGCAGTCAGTTCAGGTAGTAATTCACAACATTTCACATTGAGTCAGGATATTTAGATGTGAAGGTTGTATATTTCTGGATTTCACACTATTAGAAACTGTAAAAGCTTGTCTTCAAATAGTGGTGAAATGAAGCAGAGCTATTCTTTCTGGTTACTCTCTAGCACCTTTGGTAAATTTAAACTTGGCTTTAGACAACTTTTAAACAGGGTGTGAAAAAATCACTTTGGCTGTCACCTTGTATTTGAATGAATTTCCTTAACATTTAGCAGTGCAAGTGAATCAATCTGAGAGTCTTTTTAGTAATCAGAGATTTCAAGGTATGACCTATTTCCTAGTTAGACCAGTGAGTGCTTTTTCTTTTTATTTGAGACGGAGTCTCACTCTGTTACCCAGGCTGGAGTGCAGTGGCACGATCTTGGCTCACTGCAACCTCTGCTGCCTGGGTTCAAGCAATTCTCCTGCCTCAGCCTCCCGAGTAGCTGCGATTACAGGTACCTGCCACTGCGCCTGGCTAATTTTTGTAGTTTTTAGTAGAGATGGGGTTTCACCATTTTGGCCAGGCTGGTCTTGAACTCATGACCTCATGATCCACCCACCTCGGCCTCCCAAAGTGCTGGGATTAGAGGCGTGAGCCACTGTGCCCGGCCCCAGTCAGTCTTTTTCAGATGAAAAAACAAAATTCCTCAGCAAAAGCAAATTATAAGAAGACTTTCACCATTTAGGAGAATGCGGTATTACCTAAAGAAACCATCTTAAGTCCAAAGAGAAAAAAATCCCCTAAGCCATCTCTCAAATGACAGGACAGACCAAGGCTATGGAAGCATACAGCTGCCGCCGGTTTGGGCTGCTGTGTATACCATCTTTTCCACAGGTGTTTGCAGGTGATACACTACTGACTCATAAGCTCCAGACAAGACTGGTCTGTGGGATCAGACACACCTTTTCTGGCTTCTATTTCTAGTGGATAAAGAGTAAAAGACAAGTAGCTCCAATGAGCGTTTATCTTGAGGTACAACTTAGACCTCTGATTTAACTAATCTGACAGGCTGATTTTTTTTTAACTTTGGAGACAGGGTCTCACTCTGTCACCCAAGCTGGAGTGCAGTGGTACGATCATGGCTAACTGCAGCTTCAACCTCCCAGGCTCAAGTGATCCTCCCACCTCAGCCTCTCGAGTAGCTGGGACCACAGGCATGCGCAACTATGCCCAGGTAGTTTTTATTTTATTTTTTGTTGCAACAAAAGTCTCACTATGCTGCCCAGGCTGGTCTGGAACTCCTGGGCTCAAGCAATTCTCCCACCTCGGCTTCCCAAAGTGCTGGGATTACAGGCAGAGCCACTGGGCCAGGCTGATTTTTTTTTTTTTTTTTTTAATACTCACCAACATTTGCACCATCTTAGAATCATGGCTGCTTCCACCAAGGCAGCGGCAGCTCTAGTACCTCAGAGCTTGCCAAGATGACACAATGCACAAAAGCAGGCACACTTGTTTTTCTAACTTTTCTTTCAAATTTCTTTTTCTTCCTTTTTTTTTGAAACAGTCTCACTCCGTTGCCCAGGCTAGAGTACAGCGGTGCCATCTTGGCTCACTGCAACCTCCGCCTTCCAGGCTCAAGCGATTCTCTTGCCTCAGCCTCAAGAGTAACTGGGACTACAGGCAGGTACTACCACGCCCGGCTAATTTTTGTATTTTTAGTTGACGGGGTTTTGCCATGTTGGCCAGGCTGGTCTCAAACTCTCAACCTCAAATGATCCACCCACCTTAGCCTCCCCAAAGTGCTGGGATTATAGGCATGAGCCACTGCACCTGGCCTTTCAAATTTCATCATCATTTTTCTTTTTTTTAATTATTATTTTTTGAGACAGAGTCTCACTCTGTCGCCCAGGCTGGAGTGCAATGACACGATCTCGGCTCACTGCAACCTCCACCTCCCGGGTTCAAGTGATTCTCCTGCCTCAGCCTCTTGAGTAGCTGGGATTACAGGCACGTGCCACCATGCCCAGCTAATTTTTGTATTTTTAGCAGAGACGGGGTTTCACCATGTTGGTCAGACTGGTCTCAAACTCCTGACCTCGTGACCTGCCTGCCTCGGCCTCCCAAAGTGTTAGGATTACAGGCATGAGCCACCACGCCCAGCCTTCATAGTCACTTTTCATACTGCCATTTTCCCTCTTGGGATAAAAATGTTCTCAGGAAAAAACGGACCACGTAAATTAGGTTGACAGCTTCTTTCTTTGAGTCAATAATGATAGCTTCCTAGTCAATCACTCCTTTCTCCTTAAAACATTACCTTGGAAATATTAATTCTGACAGTCATAGCAATGACATCTTTCCTGAGTCAGCTGCTGCTCTTTGTTAATTATCGCTCATTAATTGGTAAGGTGAGCAACCACAAAGGCTGCCAGCAGTAGCCTAGGATGGCAGTTAGATAATCAAGATTGTTTACTCAATGTATGTGTGTTTGAATCCCCTTTCAAAAGAAAAAAAATCATATACTGCAACTGTCCAACAAATTCCACCTGTCAGAAACCAATGCTCATTTCTTTTCTCAGACTTAAAAAAAGAGCTGGACAGATTGCAGAGATCTACTTGCCTCAAAGCTGCAGAACAGCCATAAAGTATTTTTAAAATCTTAAAGAGCTTATGTCTCCAAATCATCATCACTGTCTGTCTTGAGATACCAACAATGCCAGGCAATTTACTTCCACTTGGTAGCTAGCTTTAAAACCCAACTAAACTCTAATTTTTTAGCTAAAGCATCAATTCTGGGCAGAACAACAACAGACGTTTTCAGGTGTATGCCTGGACATCAGGAGTATTTTGTCTATGGGCTGGCAATGTTGCCTAATGTTTTTCAGCATCCTCTGTCATGTGTGCAAAAACTGCAGGCAAAGGATGAAACTGCTGCAAAGTCCTCATGGCTCTCTTTCCAGTGGCATTCAATGGAGAGGGGACAGTCTTCAATACCACACAAATTTGTCATGGTACATAGATCAGATGACTCGTTCTCAGAATGGGCTTATCTGGAAGAGTCTTAAAGATTCACCAGGCACAGTGACTCACACCAGCACTTTGGGAGGCTGAGGCAGGTGGATCATTTGAGACCAGCCTGGGCAACATGGCAAAACCCAGTCTCTACAAAAATTAGCCAAGCATGGTGGTACACACCTGTAGTCCCAGCTACTGGGGAGGCTAAGGTGCAAGGATCACTTGAGCCTGGCAGGTCAAGGCTGCAGGTAGCCGTGAGCAAGCCACTGCACTCCAGCCTGAGCCACAGAGAGAGACCCCTGTCTCATAACAAAACTGGCAAAACTCTATGCACCCTCTAAGTATCTCACTTTTCAGGATCAGCTGAATTTCACTTATAGTGGCATCAATAGACTAAAGTTAAACCTGGCTACTTAGAAAAACATAAGTTTTATTTGAAGGAAGTTGCAACACACAATTCAAAAATGCTATAGAAGTATGGCCTCTATATAGGCTTCTTCCACATAGCTAACTGCTAATGATTAGTAAGATGGCGGCACTGGTTTCAAGAAGATAATTTCATGCCTGAGGACTCTTCTCTGTAGACTCACACTGTGCAATGACAGTGTCAAGAATGAACATCCCAGGGCAGGGGCTCTGTACATTTTTTAGGTATAAGACCCCTTTAGGATGTTTCAGAAAGACCCTTCCTAACACACACACACACACACTCACACACACACACACACACACACACACACTTCACACTGGTCTATAGATAATGTTTGGGACGTGCCAAACCTCCTTAGTCTCCTACTGGGGTCTGCAGCCCAATGTCATTAGGTGTTCTGATCTCTAATACCCAACATGACTGGAAAGAGTTCAGATACCTTTCAGAAAACATACAAGACAGAGAAGTATAATGGAGAACTGATATAAAAAATCAGAAAACCTTGCTGGGCACAGTGGCTAACGCATGTAATCCCAGCACTTTGGGAAGCTGAGGTGGGTGGATCACCTGAGGTCAGGAGTTCGAGAACAACTTGGCCAACATGGTGAAACCTCATCTCTACTAAAAAATACAAAAAATAGCCGCGCGTGGTGGCAGGCGCCTATAATCCCAGCTTCTTGGGAGGCTGAGGCAAGGGATCGCTTAAACTCGCGAGGCAGAGGTTGCAGTGAGCTGAACCATTGCACTCCAGCCTGGGCAACAAGAGCAAAACTCCATCTCAAAAAAAAAAAAAAAAAAAAGGAAAATCAGAAAACCTCTTAGAAACAAAAAGGAAAGAATCTATCACAAGCAGTTAAAAAATAAAGGCTCAGCCAGGTGCAGTGGCTCACGCCTGTAATCCTAGCACTTTGGGAAGCTGGGCAGATCACTTGAGGCCAGGAGTTCAAGACCAGCCCGGACAACATGGCAAAACACTTTCTCTACTAAAAATACAAAAATTAGCTGGGTGTGGTGGCACCCGGCTGTAATCCCAGCTACTGGGGAGGCTGTGGCGCTAGAATCACTTGAGCCTGGGAGGCAGAGGTTGCAGTGAGCTGAGATCGTGCCACTGCACTCCAGCCTGGGTGACAAAGTGAGCCTCTATCTAAAAAATAAATTAAAAATAAAGGCTCACCTCATTCCCTGCCTACCTCTGCCCCTGCCCCTGCCCCATAAGGTATACTCCAGCAGCCAGAAACTATCTAGCTCCTCCCTGGCTGGGCCTCAAGAACCTTACTATAGAACACCCAAGGACTGCCCAGTATTTTTTTAAGTATTACATGAGAAGATCCAAAAAGCCACACACTCCCAATTCACACTGCTCCCTGGCTAAAAACAGTAGCCCCTTTTTAACAGCTGATTTTAGTCCTGGTGCGGTGGCTCACACCTGTAATCCCAGTACTTTGGGAGGCCGAGGCGGGCGGATCACGAGGTCAGGAGATCGAGACCATCCTGGCTAACACGGTGAAACCCCGTCTCTACTAAAAATACAAAAAAAAAAAAAAAAAAAAAAAAAATTGGCTGGGCGTGGTGGCAGGCGCCTGTAGTCCCAGCTACTCAGGAGGCTGAGGCAGGAGAATGGTGTGAACCTGGGAGGCAGAGCTTGCAGTGAGCCCAGATCGCACCACCGCACTCCAGCCTGGGCGACACAGGGAGACTCCCTCTCAAAAACAAACAAACAAAAACAAAAAAACAGCTGATTTTACTTACTTATTTTTTGTCAGGAGTACTGTGTTGAGGTAACAGCTGATTTTAAAACATAATAGCATCTCGAAAACCAACCTGAAGCTTTTCCCCAGGTTCAGATTAAAACTAAAATACTTTTTTAAGAAAAACAAACCATCCTGAAAATCAAGTGGGGTGTGCTATTTGGGACTGAAATACTTTATGAGCAACTGAGAATCTGATTAGTTCCTTGACACCCATATGGAAGAGGACCTCTATATGTGCCCCACCTCCCAAGACAAGACCTAAATGTGGAGGAATGGGCTTACCTATGTTTCTAAGGGCAGACCTAAAAAGGGGCCAGCAGCTTTTTACTCTACTACTTCAGTCGATTTTATAAGTATTTTCTGAGTACCTTCTCTGGGGTATAAGTATACTAGGTTTGGGAGTTGTAAAGACTAAATAAAACTTTAGACACCATCTGTAAGGTCACAACTGCTTTAAAAGAGGCCTGGATAAAGTGCCAAAGGAACTTCAGAAGATAAGCGAGCAATTAATTCTGCTGCCTGAGCAGACAAATGTGAAACAAGCATGTTTTGGAGGTGATTCTGAAAAGTATTAATAGCTGGGATGCCTAGCTCCATATTCTGAGGTTCTTTCTGCCACATTCTGTAGCCCCAGCTCCAGTGTCCAGATTCAAGACTCTAGGCAAGACTCACTGAAAAAAGCCCATCGCCTGAGATCAGACCCCAAAGGATAGAGAACAGCTATGCCATCGACATTGCTCCAGGCACGTTCTTATCAGCAAATCAGAGAAGCCAAACAAGTCAGGTCGGCACTCACACCCGGGGTAAGGATGAGTTAGTTACTCTCTTACCAATGAGATTTTTTAACAAGTAGGAAACTTAAGTATTCTAGCCAACATCTTTTTAAACATCAAGCAAAAATCTCAAAACAATGTTCCTAAACAACCGGAAGAGGTTAAGCTTATGTGTTACCTCATCAACAATGCATAATTTACCACAGTGAGTTGTCAACTACTTATAAAAAGGCTTATACCAATTATGGGGAAATAAAAATGAAAGGGTATAGGTCTTTGGGGCAGTAAACAAGAGCATTCAAAAACAATATACTCTAATATAGTGTCATCAAGGCAGGGACTGTTAACTCTACGCCATTTCATCACATGCACTTGGAAATCCTATTTACCTTTTTCATTAATTCACTTCTGGTAGTAAATTGTGGCAGGTCTTCCACTTCAATCCCATCGGCCATTTCCATCACCTTGTCTAAAAGGTCTTTATTGTAACTGCACAATAAAAAGTAGTAAGGTAAAAACCTTGGAAGAATTGTCACTGTGGATTAATAAGAAACTGCAGGTTGCTCAACTATAAAATCAGCTCTCAGAGAACTGACCTGATACTGCAGGGCAAACCTATACATGTTCAGCACAAGGTTCTGAGATGGAGTCTTGCTCTGTCCCCCAGGTTGGAGTGCAGTGGTGTGATCTCGGCTCACTGCAACCTCCACCTCCCAGGTTCAAGCAATTCTCCTGCCTCAGCCTCCCGAGTAGCTGGGATTACAGGCGTGTGCCACCACGCCTGGCTAATTTTTTATTTTTAGTAGAGACAGGGTTTCACCATGTTGGCCAGGCTGGTCTCCAACTCCTGACCTCAAGTGATCCTCCTCCCAAAGTGCTAGGATTACTGGCGTGAGACACCGTGCCTGGCCCTGTGAACACTTCTTGCTTGTAGATACAGAAGTGGACTTCAGAAATACCAGTACAGCAGATGTTTCAAGATTTAGAAGAACAGAGGCACTGTACATCCAGCAACAGATATTCTCAGATACAGGATGAGGACCAAAATATTTTTATTTTTTAAATACATGGAATGTTAGTCTAACAAAAACATTATTTATTTCCCCAATTCTCTGACATTTGCCTAACCATGGAAAACCAGGATTTCCCAGGAGCACCTAGAAGGCAGGGAAAAGGGACGGGTGCCTCTGGCATTGCTTCCCTACGTACTGTTCTAATAAACCCCAATATGTGAAGCAAAACCAAGTGGCTTAGGCCTGCAGGGGCCAAATGACCAGAGTCAGGCAGCCATAATAGGTATAGAAACCAAGATCAAACCAAGTCACCCTATTTTCCTAACACAATTTCAGGAAAATCGAGGCTCTCTAATAGGAAGTCTCAAGATTTGCCACCTTCCTCATGGAGGGGTGAAAGGAATGCCTTATCAGGCACTTCAAAAGCGGGCCTTTGTCCTTTTGGTGCTGCAGCCAGGATGAAGTGGGCTTTGAGACCTTCACAAAAAGGCATCGGCCATTTTCATAAGAGGGAAAGCAGAGAGGTGAAGCTGGTTCCTACTTAGGACCCCGTGGGCTGTGGAGTGAGGAGAAAAAGCCATAGGATACAGATTACATCCTCTCATTAGTGATTAAAATCCATCAATCCTGCCAGAGGCTGCATGGCCCCAGGTATATCACTTCTCTCCCTAAGCTTTTTCATCTGTAAAATGGGGATCTCCGTTTCTCTCTCTGCACGTTTGCCATGTAGGTGACAGGGGCTAACGGACTTCGAATGCATACTGCAAAGGTGATGGTTTGAGCTAATAATAATAGTAATACAAATAACAATAGCAACCTTTGAACCCGCCATGTATTTAGCTCTTCACCCTTTAATTATTACAGCCATCATAACCACCCTTTTACCAGAAGAGAAAACTGAGGCTCAAAGATAAGGAGATAAGGATCTTTCCAAGGGGCCTCCAGGGTGGGAATCAGTCTTCGGGCCGACCAATGCGGATGGAGGTTGGGCCCGGGTTCAGTCTGGGGCAGAGGTTCGGGTCAGGGGTGAGCCCTGGGAGAGGCCTTGAGGGTCGGAAGATAGGGGACAGGATCAGCCGGCCGGCAGGGGTCCGCACCTGCAGCCTAGGAAGAGATGGTTGGCCCAGACCATGGAGAGGGAGAGCAGCTGGTCCAGGCGGCCACTGCCGTCGGGCGGGTCGCGGTAGTCGGGCAGGTGGCGCAGGATGAATTCCATGCGGGCCTTCCATTGCTTCTCGCTCTCTGAGTAGGAGCGGAACTGCTCCGCGAAGTCGGCCGCCTGCCGCACCCCCGAAACCAGCTCCTCCACTGCGGCAGCCGCCTCGCCACCGACCATGGTGCCCGCCGCAGCCGAGGACCGGATAGCCCGCCGCCTTCCCGACGCGCACTGCGCCACCGCCTGCCGGCCAGAGGGGCCCCGTCAGCGCACGACTGCTCCAGAAGACCAACCTGGAGCGCCCTCGCCCGGAGCGGCGGCCTGCGGGGGCACAGAGCGGCTCCTGGCTCCTCAGACCGCCGCAGCCCGTGGCTCCTGCCCTGGGTCTACCCAGGGCTACAAGGGTCTTTTGCGGTCGACCCTGCGGGGAACCGATGGGAAAACTGAGGTCCCTAAACACAAATTCGGAGCGCCCTCTTCCAGTTGGCAGCTGGATGCCAGCCAGAGCTATGCTGTGCCCTTGCCCTGAGAGTTTCCCGGGCACCGCCTCATCCTGAGCGACATCAGGGGGCCCGGGTCACGGTCGACTTCCAGGGGTCTCCACAGCCACGAAGGTTGGGGCCCGCCTTCCTGGAGCGAGTAATCCATCCATCCCGTGAATACTTGCCAGGCACATTGCTAGGTGCTGGAGAGGCAATGAGAGCACATTCGGAGCCCCGCTCGCCTGAACTTTACCATGGAGTGGAGGAGTGGACATTAGTGACATAATTGCTCAAGTAAATGGAGAATTTCAGCGTTGACAAGTATTAGTAAAGAGAAGTTCAGCGTGCTACAACCATGAATAAGCAAGGGACCCAATCTAGTCTTGGGGTCAGGGAAGTGATCCTGGAGAAGTGAAGAATGAGCAGTTTTCTGAGTAAAGGGGAGTCGGTCAAAGCAAGAGAGAGCATGGCCTGGTAAGAGAATTGCAAGATAGCGGGTAGGAGGGGTTGGGGGGCGGGGCAGGGCAGGTAGAGAATGGAGAAGATGAAGTTGCAGAGGTCAGCAAGGCCAGTAGGCCAGGCAGGGATCCTGGCTAGATCCCAAGAATGGGGAGCCGCTGAAGGATTTTAACCAGAACAGTGACACCTGTGTTTACAAAAGATGCTGGAAGGAGCCAGAAACAATGTGTCCAGAGGAAATGAGCAAGTTTGGACTTGGTTTTAAATAGAGACAGGGTTTCGCCATGTTGCCCAGGCTGGTCTCGAACTCCTGAGCTCAAGTGATCCGTCTCCCTCAGCCTCCCAAAATGCTGGGATTACAGGTATGAGCCATCGTAACTGGCTGGACCTGAAAGTTTTTATTTAGCTGGCATGGCTCTGCTGTCTGTTCGAGTCTCAGGTAGCAGACACACTGAGAGAAAAAAGAGCTTCCTTTTAAGTGGTGAATTTTCCATCCCTGGAAGCATTCAACTACAGTAACTGGGTGTTGGGGCTCAGAAACCAACACCCCAAAATGTATTTTGACATGCTGAACTGATGAAGAAGCCTCAAGGTCTCTGTGACCTCCCCCACCAACACACACTCCTGTCTGTCAATTCTTTGTTCCTCCCAAAGCACAAGATGAAGTTGTTCCCTTATCTGCCTAAATTTAGTCCAGAACGCCAAAGGAAACAATTATCTCTGGTTCCCTCCCTGAGTTTTCATTAAGTGAATTTGTTTTGCAGGAGGAAAGACTGAAGTACGGTCAACACACTAGGACAGACTTTTGTCACAAACCCTTGTCTCTGCAGGCCCAACAGACTTTGTCCCAGGCCATTGCATGTTCTTCAAGCCCATTGAATTACCCTAAAAATCATTTACTACCCATCTAAAATATTCACACTCTGGATGATGGGGTAATCACTCTGTGATTAACTATGCACATTAATAAACTTGTATGTCTTTTCTCTTTTTTTTTGAGAGCAAATTTCACTCTTTTTGCCCAGGCTGGAGTGCAATGGTGTGATCTCTGCTCACCGCAACTTCTGCCTCCCAGGTTCAAGTGATTCTCCTGCCTCAGCCTCCTGAGTAGCTGGGATTACAGGCACCTGACATCACGCCCGGCTAATTTTGTATCTTTAGTAGAAACGGGGTTTCACCATGTTGACCAGGCTGGTCTCGAACCCCTGATCTCAGGTGGTCCAAGATCCTCGGCCTCCCAAAGTGATGGGATTATAGGCGTGAGCCACAGTGCCTGGCTGCCTTTTCTTCTCTTAATCTGCCTTTTGTCAATTGATTTTCGCTAACCTTCAGAGAGCAAAGGAAAGTTTTCCCTTCACACAAGGAGTCACTTGAGCCTTCACCAGCTTTGAGAGATTATTGACCTAATAGGCTTCCCCATTGCCCCCAGTCAAATGTGAGGTTGGGGTACAGAGGTGAGCCTAGAATCCACGATCTAGGGCTCCAGTGCAGCTCCTGTATTGTGAGTGTGGCCTGTGGGGAGAGCTGATTATATCCTGTCTGCTGCTTCTGCAGCTTCTTTTGGGGCATCAGGGTCCCCAGAAATCAGAGACTCAACAAAGCATGGAAATACAGGGCAGTCCGCATAGAATGAGCCTGAAGACCCAGCACCAAGCTCAGTGATATGGCATAATGGTTAACAACAGGGAGGCATGACATCCATGCTCATGTGGGCAAGCAAAGTGTCAACAGGCCTGTGAGACCAAAGACAGAGTCAGCTACTCCCAGCAATCAGGAATTGGTGAACAGACCTAAAAGTCCCAAAAGTGAGTGCAGATCACACGTCCTGAGAGGCTCGTTAAAATGACAGACTCCTCCAGGCTCACCATTGGATGTTCAGAATCAAGGCCCCAGATAATTCTGCTTCCACCTGCCGCTGACCAAACTTAGAAAAACTCAAAGTTAGACTGGGAGTGGTGGCTCATGCCTGCAATCCCAGCACTTTGGGAGGCCGAGGCGGGCAGATCACGCGGTCAGGAGATCGAGACCATTCTGGCTAACACGGTGAAACCCCGTCTCTACTAAAAATACAAAAAATAACCAGGCGCGGTGGTGGGCACCTGTAATCCCAGCTGCTTGGGAGGCTGAGGCAGGAGAATGGTGTGAATCCGGGAGGCAGAGGTTGCAGTGAGCTGAGATCGCGCCAATGCACTCCAGCCTGGGTGACAGAGTGAGACTCCGTCTCAAAAAAAGAAAAACTCAAAGTTGTTGAGGGTTCTCTGAGCTAAAGTCTTGGTCACCTGATTGTATAGTACAGAGGTTAGCTCAGAAAGTCTTGGTCACCTGATTGTATAGTACAGAGGTTAGCTCAGAAATAGGAACCCAGGCTCTGCAAATAGTAGCTGCAGTTACACAGCCAATCCTGCCTATGGGGTGTGAAAAAGCTAAAGGTCATGCAGCAACTACCTTATTTAGCATATCTGTGACAATTATGGAGCATATGCATATACATAACATACGGACGAACATATTCAGACATGCATACAATTGTAAACCCAAAAGTGCACAAATAGGTATTCTTTTTTGTTTTTTTAATACAGAATCTTGCTCTGCCATACAGGCTGGAGTGCAGTGCCACATCATGGCTGACTGCAGCCTTGACCTCCCAGGTTCAAGAAATCCTCCCACCTCAGCCTCCATGAGTAGCTGGGACTACAGGTGTTCGCCACAATGCCTGGCTAATTTTTAAGTTTTTCATAGAGTTGGGATCTTGCTATGTTATCCAGGCTGGTCTCAAACTCCTGGGCTCAAGTGATCCTCTTGCCTCAGCCTCCCAACGTGCTAGGATTACAGGCATGAGCCACCACACCTGGCCAGGTATTCTTTCTTTAAAAAAAAATGTGATGTTGTTAACATTATGCTTTCAAAATGTTAAGCAGTATAAAATATTGGCCAGGCACAGTGGCTCACAGGCCTGTAATCCCAGCACTTTGGGAGGCTGAGGCAGGTGGATCACCTGAGGTCAGGAGTTCGAGACCAGCCTGGCCAACATAGCGAAACCCCGTCTCTACTAAAAATACAAAATTAGCCAGGTGTGGTGGCACGTACCTGTAATCCCAGCTACTCAGGAGGCTGAGGCAGAAGAATCACTTGAACCTGAGAGGCAGAGGTTCCAGTGAGCTGAGATCGCACGATTGCACTGTAGCCTGGGCAACAGAGCAAGACTGTCTCAAAAAAAAAAAATCGTTAATGGCCACACACAGGGAGACCCTCATCTCTACAAACAATTACAAAATTAGCTGGGCATGGTGGTATACACCTATAGTTCCAGCTGCTTGGGAGGCTGAAACAGGATGATCGGTTGAGCCCAGGAGTTCAAAGCTGCAGTGAGCTATAGTAGCAACACTGCATTTCCGCCTGGCAGACAGAGAAAGACCTTGTCTCAAAAACAAACAAACAAAGAAGTTAATAATTAACACTTCACAGAACAATGTGGCAAGTCCAGTTATTGACCAGTTTGTTGTTTCTAACTTTTTTTCATGATTCAGACTTTTTTTTTTGAGACAGATTCTCACTCTGTTGCCCAGGCTGTAGTGCAGTGGCGTGATCTCAGCTCACTGCAACCTCCGCCTCCCAGGTTCAAGCGATTCCCTTGCCTCAGCATTCCAAGTAGCTGGGACTACAGGGACTTGCCACCACGCCTGGCTAATTTTTGTATTTTTAGTAGAGACGGGGGTTTCACTGTGTTAGCCAGACTAGTCTCGAATTCCTGACCTCGGGTGATCTGCCCGCCTCAGCCTCCCAAAGTGCTGGGATTATAGGTGTGAGCCACCGTGCCCAGCTGTGTTTAACTTTTTGAACAAACTGTTTTCCACAGTGTCTGAACTACTCTCCACAGTGCTACTGGTAATGCGTGAGGGTTCCAACTTCCTCACATTCTTGCCAACACTTAGTATTTTCCCTTTTTTAATTTTTAAATTATAGCCATCCTAGGGGGTACAAAGTGATACCTCATTGTTGTTTTGATTTGCATTTTTCTAATAAGTAATGATCCTGAGCATCTTTCTTGTGCTTATTGGCCGTGTGTATATCTTTTTGGGGACATGTCTATTCAGATCGCTTGCCCCCTTTTTTTCCTCTTTCTTTTTTCCCTTTGTTAGAGTTAATTTTTTGTTTATGAAATATTTCAGGCCAGGCGCAGTGGCTGACGCCTGTAATCTCAGCAGTTTGGGAGGCCAAGGCGGGCAGATCACGAGGTCAGGAGATCGAGACCATCCTGGCTAACATGGTGAAACCCCGTTTCTATTAAAAATACAAAAAATTAGCCGGGCGTGGTAGCAGGCGCCTGTAGTCCCAGCTGCTCCGGAGGCTGAGGCAGGAGAATGGTGTGAACCCAGGAGGCAGAGCTTGCAGTGAGCCACAGAGCTTGCAGTGAGCCAAGATCGCGCCACGGCACTCCAGCCTGGGCAACAGAGCAAGACTCCATCTCAAGAAAAAAAAAAAAAAAGAAAAGAAAAGAAAAAAAAGAAAAATATATATATATTTCAAACATATGGAAAATTATGGAGAATAATGTAACAGACACCACATTACCTGCTCCAACAACATGAACCTTTCCCATATTTGCTTTGAGGTGTTGTTGTTGCTGTTTAATAGACTTTTTTTTTTTTTTAGAGCTGTTTTAGGTTCAAAGCAAAACAATAAAGGTGCCAGGCGCGTAGCTCATGCCTGTAATCACAGCACTTTGAGGGGCCAAGGCAGGAGGATTGCTTGAGCCCAGGAGTTCATGACCAGCCTGGCCAACATGGTGAAACCCCATCTCTACAAAAACTACAATAATTAGCTGGGAGTAATGGCACTTGCCTGTAGTGCCAGCTACTCAGGAGGCTGAGGCAGGATGATTGCTTGAGCCCAGGAGTTCAAGGCTACAGTGAGCTATGATTAAAAAAGGACACTAAAGGATGTAAGATTTTACTCCTACTTTCAACCTAACAAGTATCCATACAACAATTTCAAAGGATACTGGCAAAAGACACAGATCTTGAGACAAAGACAAAGATCTTTATTACTCACAGCACAACAAACAGCATGAGCTTCATGTTTGCCCTGGTTCCCCTTGTCCCCCAAGTCCCACAGGGGCTATGCTAAGGGGCCCAGTTAGATGAAGTATACAAAGTGGGTTTGTATCACAGCTGAGGAACTCTAAATTGAAAGAACATCAATAATTAATAAAGAAGAACTACAAGCATATTTGCCCAACCTTTTCTCCAGAGCAATTACTTTTATCTGGACAGTAAATAAACCTGCACTTTGCTCTGGAGATAGAAACTATCTCTTTTTTTTTTTTTCATGTAAGTATCTAATTGCTCCAGCAGAGTTTGTTGAAAAGACTATTCTTTCACTCAATTGCCTTGGTAACTTTGTCAAAAATCAATTAACCATATATATGTGTGAGTCTATTTCTGGACTCTGTATTCTGTTCCACTGATCTATGTGTCCATCCTTTTGCTAATACCATATTGTGGCATTTGTTGTTGTTTTTGAGACGCAGTTTCACTCTTCTTGCCCAGGCTGGAGTGCAATGGTGCTATCTCGGCTCACTGCAACCTCTGCCTCCTGAGCTCAAGCGATTCTCCTGCCTCAGGCTCCAGAGTAGCTGGGACTACAGGCGCCTGCTACCACGCCCGGCCAATTTTTTGTATTTTTAATAGAAACGGGGTTTCACCATGTTAGCCAGGCTGGTCTTGAGCTCCTGACCTCAGGTGATCCGCCCACCTTGGCCTCCCAAAGTGCTGGGATTACAGGCATAAGCCACGGCGCCCAGCCCGTTTTTGTATTTGAGACAGAGTCTTACTCTGTCACCCAAGCTGGAGTGCAGTGGCATGATCTTGGCTCACTGCAACCTCTGCCTCCCAGATTCAAGCAATTCTCCTGCTTCAGTCTCCAAAGTAGCTGGGACTATAGACATGCACCAGCACACCTGGCTAATTTTTTTTTTTTTTTTTTTTTTTTTTTGGTAGAGTTGGGGTTTCTCCACGTTGGTCAGGCTGGTCGCGAACTCCTGACCTCAAGTGATTTACCTACCTCAGCCTCCCAAAGTGCTGGGATTTCAGGCATGAGCCACCACACGCAACCCATATTGTCTTGATTACTATAGCTCATGAGTTTGCAAATGTAAAGGGTGGGCTACATATAATTCCTGCTACATACATTTTTATTGTTTCCTTTTTCAACCGTTTAAAACTGGAAAAAGCAGTTTTAGCTTTTAAGCCCTGCAAAAACAGGCTGCAGGCTAACCTGTGGGCCAGTTTGCCAACCCTGCTATAGATTTATGGTAAGTGTTAAAATCAGGTTGTATGAGTTCTCCAAATGTGTTCTTCTTTTACAAAACTGTTTTGGCTATTTTAGCTTTTGCTTTTTGATATAAATTTTAGCATCAATTTCTAGAAATAAATGCTGCTGGTATTTTAATTGGTATTATCTTTAGTCCATAAATCAACTCGGGGAGAATTAATATCATTATATCAAATCCCCCAATCCATGAACATGGTATATCTCTCCATTTATTTAGGCCTTCTTATTGTTGTGGTATATTTTTAAATCCAATGAAACATTAGATCTTACAAATATTTACCACTTTATTTGTTATCCATTCCTTATCTATCTCTTACCCTCCATCTGGTTTCATTTTCCTTCTACCTGAAAATTTTACGTTAGAAATCCTCAGGCCGGGCAAGATGGCTCATGCCTGTAATCCCAGCACTTGAGGAGGACAAGGTGCACGAATTGCTTCAGCCAAGGAGTTAAACACCAGCCTTAATTAATTAATAAAAAAATTAATTAAGCTGGGCATGGTAGCTCATGCCTGTAATCCCAGCACTTTGGGAGGCCAAAGTGGGCAGATCACCTGAGGTCAGGAGTTTGAGACCAACCTGGCCAAAATGGTGAAACCCTATCTCTACTAAAAATACAAAAATGGTGGCTCATGCCTGTAATTCCAGCACTTTGGGAGGGTGAGGTGGGCGGATCACCTGAGGTCAGGAGTTCAAGACCAGCCTGGCCAACATGGTGAAACCCTGTTTCTACTAAAAATACAAAAAATTAGCCAGGTGTGGTGGTGCGTGCCTGTAATCCCAGCTACTTGGGAGGCTGAGGCAGGAGAATTGCTAGAACCCAGGAGGCAGAGGCTGCAGTGAGCCGAGATTGCACCACTGCACTCCAGCCTGGGCAGCAGAGGGAAACTCCGTCTGAAATAATAATAATAATAATACAAAAATTAGCTGGGCGTGGTGGCCTGTGCCTGTAATCCCAGCTACTTGGGAGGCTGAGGCAGGAGAATCACTTGAACCCAGTGGATGGAGGCTTCAGTGAGCTGAGATCGCCACTGCACTCCAGCTTGGGCCACAGAGCAAGACTCCATCTCAAAAATAAACAAACAAACAAACAAACAAAAAGTAGCCAGGTGTCATGGCATGTGTCTGTGATCCCAGCTACTCAGGAGGCTAAGCAAGATCCTCTCTCAAGAAAAAAAAAAAAAAAATTCTGTAGTACAAGTCTGCTGGGGCCAAGTTCATTCACCTGTTGTCTACCTGAAAATGTCGTTATTTTGCCTTCTGTATTAGTCATATGACTGCATAACAAATTGCTCCAAAATGTAGTGACTTAAAATATAAATATTATCTCATAGTTTCTGTGAATCAGGAATTCAAGACTGTCTTAATTTGTTTTCTGGTGTTTCAGTTATGTGAAGGTTTGTCTGGCGCTGGAGGATCTACCTCCGAGATGGCTCATTCACATGGCTGTTTGCAGCAGATCTCAGTTCATTACTACATGGATCTCTCCACAAGACTGCTTGAGTTTCCTCACATGGCAGGGGTCTTCCTTCAGAGTAAGTGAACCAAGAAAAAGCAAGGAAGAAGCCATGCTATCTTTTGTGACTTGGGGTCATAGGTCACATGCCATCATTTTTTACTTACCGTATTCATTGAAAGTGAGTCACTAAGTCCAGTACACATTCACAAGTAGGGAAATTAGGCTCCACCTTTTCTTTTCCATTTTTTTTTTCTTTTAAGACACAGTCTCACTCTGTTGCCCAGGCTGGAGTGCAATGGCACATTCGAGGCTCACTGCAACCTCAACCTGCTAGACTTAAGTGATCCTCCCACCTCAGCCTCCCAAGCAGCTGGTACACACCACCACGTCCAGCTGATTTTTAAAAATTTTGGCTGGGCATGGTGGCTCACACCTGTAATCCCAGCACTTTGGGAGGCCGAGGTGGGCAAATCACAAGGTCAAGAGATTGAGACCATCCTGGCCAAGGTGAAACCACGTCTCTATTAAAAATACAAAAATTAGCTAGGCATGGTGGTGTGTGCCTGTAGTCCCAGCTACTTGGGAGGCTGAGCAGGAGAATCGCTTGAACCCAGGAGGTGAAGTTTGCAGTGAGTCAAGATTGTGCCACCACACTCCAGCCTGGTGACAGAGTGAGACTGTCTCAAAAAAACAAATTTTTTTTGGTAGAGTGTATTAGTCCATTTTCACACTGCTGATAAAGACATACCTGAGACTGGGAAGAAAAAGAGGTTTAATTGGACTTACAGTTCCACATGGCTGGGGAGGCCTCAGAATCATGGCGGCAAAAGGCACTTCTTACATGGCGGTGTCAAGAGAAAAATAAGGAAGAAGCAAAAGCAGGAACCCCTGATAAGCCCATCAGATCTCGTGAGACTTATTCACTATCACAAGAATAGCATGGGAAAGACCAGCCCCCATGATTCAATTACCTTCTCCTGGGTCCCTCCCACAACACATGGGAATTCTGGGAGATACAATTCCAGTTGAGATTTGGGTGGGGACACAGAGAAACCATATCATAGAGGCAAGGTCTCACTATGTTGCCCATGCTACAGCATGGCAACTCCTGTGCTTAAGCAATCCTCCCAAAGTGCTCAGCCTCCCAAAGTGCTAGGATTACAGGCATGAGCCACCGAGACCACCTTTCTTCTTCTTTTCTTTTCTTTTTTTTTTTTTTTTTGAGACAGAGTACCGCTCTGTCACCCAGGCTGGAGTGCAGTGGTGTGATCTCGGCTCACTGCAAGCTCCGCCTCCCAGGTTCATGCCATTCTCCTGCCTCAGCCTCCCGAGTAGGGCACCCACCACCACTCCCGGCTAATTTTTTGTATTTTCAGTAGAGACGGGGTTTCTACTGAAACCAGGATGGTCTCGTTCTCCTGACCTCGTGATCTGCCCGCCTTGGCCTCCCAAGGTGCTGGGATTACAGGTATGAGCCACTGCGCCCGGCCTCTTCTTTTCTTTTCTTCTTCTTTTCTCCTCCTCCTCCTGCTCCTCTTCTTCTTCTTTCTTCTCCTTCCTCTTCCTCCTCTTCTTCTCCTTCCTCTTCCTCCTTCTCCTTCTTCTTCCTTCCTTCTTCTCCTTCCTCTTCCTCCTTTTCTTCTTCCTCCTCCTGTTTCTCCCTCCTTCTCTTTTCTCCTCCTTATTCTTCCCCCTCTTTTCCCTCTTCTTCCTCCTTCTAAGATTACCTTACAGAATATTCCTTACTAATTATTTTTATTAAGGACCTAGAAACCCTAAGCTAATTATGGATATTCTAGCCATGAGTGGTGATGTACACCTGTAGCCTTAGCTACTTGGGTGGCTGAGGCAGGAGCATCACTTGAACCCAGGAACTCATGCTGCAGTGACCTATAATTACATTACTGCACTCCAGCCTGGGTGACAGAGCAAGACCCTATCTCAAAAAAAAAAAACAAAAAGAAAGAAAGAAAAGAAAAGAAAAAGAAAGAAATAGAACAAATATTTAATTTTGCATTCTCAGTATTTATAGATAACCATGTTTCCTATGTAGAATTATTAATATAATGACTTACATTAGTAGATTTTCTTATATCAAACCTTATTTCTATTCCTAGATTAAACTCCATTTGGACATAGTATATTATTCTTTCAGTGTGTTTTTGGATTTTGTTTGCTATAATTTTATTTATGATTTTTAAATATTTATGAATTAGATTGGCCTATTTTTTCTTTATTCTTATAAGTATTATTATTATATTTTGGTATTGATGGAGTCAGAACATGCTACCCTAAAACATGGCCCCTTGTCATTTGAGAAAGCAGCAAGAGGAAGGTCACTCTCACCATCCCTTCTCCTCTCCCATCCCCCCAAAACAGGTCATACAACCTAGGAAGGCCTTTCCAGCCCCCCCGAGCTGCCTACAGCCGCAGAGATGTTGATGCCTAAGAAGAACAGGATTGCCATTTATGAACTCCTTTTTAAGGAGGGAGTCATGGTGGCCAAGAAGGAGGTCTACCTGCCTAAGCACCCGGAGCTGGCAGACAAGAATGTGCCCAACCTTCATGTCATGAAGGCCATGCAGTCTCCCAAGTCCCGAGGCTACGTGAAGGAACAGTTTGCCTGGAGACATTTCTACTAGTACCTTATCAATGAGGGTATCCAGTATCTCCGTGATTACCTTCATCTGCTCCTGGAAATTGTGCCTGCCACCCTATGCCACAGCCATCCAGAGACTGGCAAGCCTCAGCCTAAAGGTCTGGAGGGTAAGTGACCTGCAAGACTCACAAGAGGGGAAGCCGACAGAGATACCCACAGACAAAGTGTTTTGCCCCCTGGTGCCAACAAGAAAGCCGAGGCTGGGGCTGGGTCAGCAACCGAATTCCAGTTTAGAGGCGGATTTGATGGTGGATGTGGTCAGCCACCTCAGTAAAATTGGAGAGGATTATTTTGCATTGAATAAACTTACAGCCAAAAAAAAATTTAAGAAAACTAAAAAAAAACAAAAACAAAAACCTAGAAAGTTACTCTCTGACCTTTTCCCCTGAAGCAGGTCATAAGGCCCTCATTCAAGAGGTACCCTTCCTGTAGCCAGAAGACAGGAACATCCTTATTCCTGAAGACACAGAGAAAAAGAATCTAAACAAACAGGCCTTACTAGGTTTCACTGAGTTTATTATCATTAGATCATACCTTTTTTTTGTTTAAATAGGGTCTTGCTCTGTCACCCAGGCTGAAGTGTAGTGGCAATCACAGCTCACTGCAGCCTCCATCTCCCAGGCTCAAGCAATCCTCCCACCTAAGTCTCCCAGTAGCTGGGACTACAGGCCGTGCCACCATGCCTAGCTAATTTTTTATTTTTTGTAGAGATGGCGTCTTGCTATGTTGCCCAGGCTGGTCTGGAACTCCTGGGCTCAAGTGATCCTCCTACCTCAGCCTCCAAAATTGCGGGATTACACGCATGAGCCACTGTGCCCTGCTGAGCATAACCCTTTTGTCCTCCAATCACGTTACTCCACAACTGTCCACTTTCCGACAAACCTAAGCATACAAGGCAGGCAGATTATCTGAGGCCAGGAGTTCAAGACCAGCCTGGCCAAAATGGCCAAACCCCATCTCTACTAAAAATACACACACAAAAATTAGCTGGGGGAGGTGGTGCACACCTGTAGTCCCAGCTACTTAGGAGGCTGAAGGAGGAAAATCACTTGAACCAGGGAGGTGGAGGTTGCAGTGAACTTAGATGGCACCACCGTACTCCAGCCTGGGCAACTAAGAGAGGCTCCATCTCAAAAATACAAAACAAAACAAAAAACCTTAAGCATAAAAATACACAATTTTACCTGCTTTTTGAGTCCTCATTTCTGAAGACTACTGTGTCATGTAAAACTTATATAAATTTGTGGGCTGGGTGCAGTGGCTCACACCTGTAATCCCAGCACTTTGGGAGGCCAAGGCAGGCGGATCACCTGAGGTCAGGAGTTTGAGACCAGCCTGGCCAACATGGTGAAATCCCGTCTCTATTAAAAATACAAAAATTAGGCAGGGCGCAGTGGCTCACGCCTGTAATGCCAGCACTTTGGGAGGCTGAGGCGGGTGGATCATGAGGTCAGGAGATCGAGACCATCCTGGCTAACACAGTGAAACCCTGTCTCTACTAAAAATACAAAAAAAAAAAAATTAGCTGGACGGGGTGGCAGGCGCCTGTAGTCCCAGCTACTTGGGAGGCTGAGGCAGGAGAATGGTGTGAACCCAGGAGGCGGAGCTTGCAGTGAGCCAAGTGAGCCACTGCACTCCAGCCTGGGCGACAGAGCGAGACTCCGTCTCAAAAACAAACAAACAAACAAAAAATACAAAAATTAGCCAGGCATGATGGTGGGCACCTGGACTCTCAGCTACTTGGAAGGCTGAGGCACGAGAATCACTCAAACCCGGGAGGCGGAGTTTGCAGAGTGGAGACTCTGTCTCAAAAAAAAAAAACAGAAAACAAACAAACAAAAAACTGGATCCACCAAAGAAAACAACTGTTTTCCATCACCTCCCATGTATCTCATTATCTACTGCAAAAAAGAAGATTGAGGAATATAACCCTACCTGGACTGACCTTTTCACAAGATCATGTCTGTTTCTAAGGCTCACTCAACTGCAAAGAGGATCATTTACAGCTTAATTTCTGTTCTCCAAGGTCCATTCATTCTCCCTAATAATCATTTATTGCCCCTCAAAAGAATGACCTACATTTCCCCTCCTCTGTGAATAAAGTTATATAAGCATCTGGGGGCATCTGGGCACCATGGGATTATTTGGGTAATCACTTCGTGATCCCCAATGTCCCCCTCCCATCAATAAATTTGTATGCCTTTTTCTCCTATTAATCTGCGCGTTTTGTCAGTTCATTTTCAGTGAATCTTCAGAGGGTGAAGGGGGAAGTTTTTCCCCCTTCACCTCTGAAAACTGAACTTCTACCGACATCTAGGGTTTTTCCTTTTTTTTTTTTTTTTCTGCTCTGTTGCCCAGGCTGGAGTGCATTGGCATGATCTCAGCTCATGGCAGCCTCTGCCTCCCGGATTCAAGCAATTCTCCTGCCTCAGCCTCCAGAGTAGCTGGGACTACAGGTGCCTGCCACCACGCCCGGATAATATTTTTGTATTTTTTTTTAGTACAGTCAGGGTTTTGCTATGTTGGCCAGGCTGGTCTCGAACCCCTGACCTCGTGATCCACCCACCTCAGCCTCCCAAAGTGCTGGGATTACAGGTGTGAGCCACCACACCTGGCTTTTTTTTTTTTTTTTTTTTTTTTTAACTGGGGACACACAGCCTTTGGTGGAAGCTCACAGCAGCTTTGACCTCCTGGACTCAAGCAATCCTCCTACCTCAGCCTCCTGGATAGCTGGGACTACAGGTGCGCCACCACGCCCGGCTAATTTTATTTAAATTTTTCATAGAGACAGGGTTTTGTCATGTTGCTCAGGCTGGTCTTGAATTCCTATGCTCAAGCAATTCTTCTGCCTTAGCCTCCCAAAGTTTGGGGATTACAGGTGTGAGCCACCGTGCCCAGCCCTCATGCACACTTTTAAAGTTTTTACTACGTTTTGCCAAATCCAGGTTTATACCTAAGTTTCCATACCTACGAGTTGCAGGCTTACTCTTTAAAGCTGGTGAACAGCTACAGCAATCATTACTCTCACATTCTTGAATTTCCAGACTCTTTTGAGCAGCCTCTTTCCTCTTTGTGCAGCCCCCCAGCTCTGTGGCTGATGTTCAATAGAAGTGCCTGGCCCAGAGGCCCTGGCACTGAAACGTGGGGCTGGAAAACAGCTGGTCCTTTTTTTATTTTATTTTATTTTTTTGAGATGGATTTTCACTCTGTTGCCCAGGCTAGAGTGCAGTGGCATGATCTCGGCTCACTGCAACCTCCACCTCCCTGGTTCAAGCAATTCCCCTGCCTCAGCCTCCTGAGTAGCTGGGATTACAGGCACATGCCACCATGGCCAGCTAATCTTTTTGTGTTTTTAATAGAGATGGGGTTTCACCATGTTGGCCAGGCTTGTCTTGAACTCCTTATCTCAGGCAATCCACCCGCCTGGGCCTCCCAAAGTGCTGAGATTACAGGCGTGAGCCACCGCGCCCAGCCTTCCAGCTGGTCCTTATTTATCCTCCAGCACTTTCAGCTGTTCTGTTTCGATTTTGATCCATGCAACGCGGGGGATGGGGGAACAATCCAACAGGTGAATCCTCTCCCACCCCAGAAATGGCTCAAGGAGACCTCCTAGTGGGTTATGGGACCACTGAGCCATGGACCCCAGGGTCACCTTTCTTCCCACCACAGTCAAGCTCAGCACATAACTTAAATGCATAGTGGTCCCAGAAATGTCAAGGAGAAAAAAATGCCCATTTTTTTCCCTCCATACACAGCAAAACTGTTCTAATACAGCCAAATGAACTGGAGAAGCAGTTTTATTCTTGCCCTTCCTGCCGAGGAAAAACTGAAAATGCAGGTGCCGTGAAAATACTAAATGGAGGCCAGAGGCGGTGGCTCGCGCCTGTATTCCTAGCACTTTGGGAGGCCAAGGTAGGTGGATCACCTGAGGTCAGGAGTTCGAGACTAGCCTGGCCAACATGTTGAAACCCCATCTCTACTAAAAATACAAAATTAGCCAGGCGTGGTGGCAGGCGCCTGTAATCCCAGCTACTTGGGAGGCTGAGGCAGGAGAATCGCTTGAACCCGGGAGGCGGAGGTTGCAGTGAGCCGAGATTGCGCCATTGCACTTCAGCCTGGGTGACAGAGCAAGACTCTGTCTCAAAAAAAAAAAAAAAACCTAAGTAGAGAGTGCTCTTGGAGCAGGGTTTCCAGCCTTTCAGAGGAAAAGTTGGAAAACGCTAAAAGTTTTCAAACTTTGGGATCTTCAGCTCTTACAGAAGTATCTAAGTCAGGTGTGGTGGTGCACACCTGTAATCCCAGCTACTTGGGAGGATCCCTTGAGCCCAGAAGTCCAAGGCCAGCCTAGGCAATGTGGCAAGACTTGTCTCTAAAAAAAAAAAAAAAAAAAAAAACGTAAATTCTAGGTTGGGCGCGGTGGCTCACGCCTGTAATCCCAGCACTTTGGAAGACCAAGGCAGGTAGTTCACTTGAGGTCAGGGGTTTGAGACCAACCTGGCCAACATGGTGAAACCCCCTCTCTACTAAAAATACAAAAATTAGCCGGACATGGTGGTGCGTGCCTATAATCCCAGCTACTTAGGAGGCTAAGGTGGGAGAATCAGTTTAACCCCAGGGGCAGAGAGCTGCAGTGAGCAGAGATTGTGCCACTGCATTCCAGCCTGGGCAACAGAGTGAGACTCTGTCCCAACAAAAACAAAAACAAAACAAAACATAAATTCTGACTATTCCTTTCCTAGGGCTTCTCCAGCACCCCGACTCTCCAACAGCACTGGGCTTTCACAAGGACAAATAATATGCAAAACTTTTTGGGAGTCTACTTACGATAATTGCCTTAAATTAACATCACAAAGCAATGGAAATTGCATTCCCCTAAGGCTTCTTACTGCAGGAAGTTACCCAGCTCCTGACTGCAAAGGTAGTGACGATTAAAGTCAGGTTGGTTAGCTTCTGTCTTGCAAAGCTTGTCTGTTAATCCATTACTTGTGTTCATATAAAATGGCATTTCTATATCAAAATGCGTGAATGTTTTAACCTTTTGTAAATATAAGCTTATTTTTTTCTGTTGAATCAGACAAGTCTTTCCTCTGCCAGAAACCTTAAAACTGGTATTCTTAAAACAGTATTCTACTAGCTGCTTTTACTTTACTGGATCGATGTTCAGCTTTCAGATCACAGAAAGTCAGTCCTTCACTATTTTGCTAGCCTCAGGCCATACCAGGAGAATTTCAGTGTGAGTGTCTTATTTTAAGCCTAGCATCGGTGAACTAAAGTGCTCACAGGAAGATGGAGGAGAACTGCAGACCAGGTTACTGGAGGAGCAGAGGATGCAGTTCCAGAAGCCCTGTAATGTCTTCAGACCTTTGAAGGCTGTTTTGTAGAAGATGGCTTGTTCTTCCTTAATTTTCAAGGCAAGCATAGGGCCAAAGAGTGAGAGCTATATAAAGCTAGATTTCATCTTTAAATGGAAGACCTTTAAACAATAAGAGCTGTCTGAAAGATATAAAAACTTTCTGGGATTGAACTGAGCTCCTAAGTCATTGGGAGAATACAAAAGAATGGCCATCTCACAGGTCTACAATACATGCATGATTGAACATGATTAAATATTTTACATGATTATTTTATAATTAAATATATATATATGGACACAGCCATTTGTTTTTAGAAAGCTTTGAAAATGTTTAAGCAAACTTAAACATTTTTATTTTATTTTATTTTTATTAAATAGAGACAGGGTCACACTGTGTTGCCCAGGCTGGTCTCAAAACTCCTGAACTCAAGCAGTGCTCCCACCTCGGCCTCCTAATAAGCAAACGCTTGTTATTCTGACCACTAGTTTGTAGAATAGAGCCATGTGGCTAAGCATCTTAATCCTACTTGGGTTTCTGAAACCCTTTGCCTGGCTGGCTGTTGTTGACACTATAGGGGCAAAGAAGGAAAGCTTCTGCCTTTACCTTCTGAAGGTTCACTGAAAATGACAAAAGGCAGGTAGGAGAAAAAGGCATACAAATTTATTTAACATGCAGAGCACAGGGGAACTGCATGAGAATGATTACCCAATAACCCAATGAGGCCTAGAGGTTTATAGACCCTTCTTCATGGAGGAAGGAGACATGAGGGTGTAGGAGTAAAAGATTTTTAGTGGGGAATGAATGGACCCAGAAGGCAGACTTTATCTTGTGAATGATTCTCTGGCAATTTAACAGGCAGGAGAACAAACAATGGTTTGGGAAGAAGTTTGTCTGGGCTGTAGCTATGGTGTTTAATGTTCAGTCTCTTCCTTTGTGATAGAAGTTTTAATTTTCTCTGGTTAATGAAATTTCAGGGAAGGGATCAAAGGCAAATTGTGTTCCTCTTTGGGGGTCCAGTTTCTAGGTAGATAAGGGAATTCAGAGAACAGCTTCATTCTGTGCTTTGGGAGAGACAGGATCAGAGAGAAAGGGAGGTAGGGGGAGGTCAGAGGGAGACCCTGGCACTGAGGATTATTTCTGAGGCCTTTCAATTTTCAAAGCAGTCAGCATGCCAAAGCATCATATTTTGGGGTATGGCTCTCTGTGCTCCAACATCTGCTCAAAAAAATGAATAATTAATGTCAAAACATTAAAAATGCTTTATATTTGTATTTTTCTGTATTTGTACATATCCAGATTTTAGCTGTTTCTCTTTTACTGTATAAATTTATGTATTTCCAAATTACATATGTATATATTCCAGAGATGATTTTAGCTTTCAGGAGGACTCATCTGTTTCCTTAGTCTTAATTCTATTAACACCAAAGGATAGCTTCCTAAGCATAAAAGGGAGAAAATTATTCCATTCCTACCTTTAGTCACTGGTGATAGAGATCACTCCACAATTGAAGAACAAAATCCTCCTCTGAGAGTGGAACTCTTAAATAAAGCACATTTTAGACAAGATTAAGCAACTATGTAAGAAATTTGCCTAAAGAGATATTTTTTCCATAAAAAGCAAAAGATAGTGACATGGATGTCATCTCACTCCTGAATTTAGCTAAATGGAGGTCATTTCTCATCCTGCCCTGCCCCCTCTCAGGAGGAAGAATGCAGCCCACGGATAGTGATAACCTACAGAAGCCTTGGGCTCAGCTCCTAAGCCCTAAGGGACAGATGGAGAAAGGAGGACCAGAGGGAGGGGAAAGAGGTGGGGGAGGCGGAGTGTGCTGCTGCAGGTCGCAGGGCAAGACCTGCACTCCCTTAAGTATGTATGCTTCTAGGCTCACAGAGACTGGCCAGGGGCTGGTTGGCATCACACCATACACATCTGTACTAGATACCAAATCACTGCTCATCCTCGACCAGAATGTTTAGTCAGTTAGTTGTGAATATCAATTGCAGAAGAACGTTCTGGTTTCAGTATCTCTCTTTGGTCACAGTCCGAGTTTGTGTGGTTAAAGAAAAAAGAGTCCACTTTTTAGGTTTCCAGATTTAGCAAACAAATAGAATATAAAAATACAAGAGGACGAGTAAAATTTGAATTTCAGAAAAATAATAAATAACATTTTAATGTGAAAATATCCTAAATATATTTTATCTGGCAACTCTATCATATTTTCCAATCAAGAGTTAAGCCTTGGGGCCAGGCATGGTGGCACACACTTGTAATCCCAGTACTTTGGAAGGCTGAGGCGGGCAGATCACTTGAGGTCAGGAGTTCGGGACCAGTCTGGCCAACATGGTGAAACCTCCTGTCTACTAAAAATACAAAAACAATTAGCCAGGTGTGGTGGCACATGCCTGTAATCCAGCCACTCAGGAGGCTGAAGCAGGAGAATTGCTTGAACCCAGGAGGAGGTTGCAGTCAGCTGAGATCACGCCACTGCACCCCAGCCTGGGCAACAGAGCGAGATTCTGTCTCAGAAAAAGAAAAAAAAGAAAGAAGATAAAGAGAAAGAGAAAAGTCAGCATAATGGAAATAAATCAGAGACATAAGTAATCAACGACTAACACTTTTTGCTATTTTGTTTTTCTCAATTTAAATTTTTTTCTTTTAAAAATTACCTTTTATTTTTGTGAAAATAATGTAAATACACACAAAAATTAAAAAGTCAAAAGGGACTGGGCACAGTGGCTCATGTGGGTTATACCAGCACTTTGGGAGGCCAAGGAGGGAGGATCACTTGAGGCCAGGAGTTCTAGACCAGCCTGGGCAACGTAGTGAGATCTTGTCTCTCCAAAAAAAAATTAGCTGGACATGGCAGCGTGCACCTGTAGGCCTAGCTACTTCAGAGGCTGAGGTGGGAGGATTGTAGGAGCCCAAATGTTCAAGGTTGCAGTGAGCTATGATCCTACCTCTGCACTTCAGCCTGGGTGACAGAGTGAGAACCCAACTTAAAAAAAAAAGTCAAAAGTACTAAAAGGTGTATGATGAAAAATAGCAGTGCACTGTTCTACCCAATCCCACTCAATCCCATCCCTGCTGTGATCCCCAGAGGTAGTCAGTTCATCCTTGTCCGTTGTTTTTCCCATTTTTAACTGCCTCCCATATTCCTAAAAATGCCTATACTGCTATTTTGTTGATTTGTCAGCTTTGGACATTACCTACTTTCTTTTTCTTTTTTCTTTTTTTCTTTTTTTTGAGATGAGTCTTGCTCTGTTGCCCAGGCTGGAGTGCAGTGGCGCTATCTCCACTCACTGCAACCTCTGCCTCCCAGGTTCAAGCGATTCTCCTGCCTCAGCCTCCAGAGTAGCTGGGACTACAGGCGCACGCCACCATGCCTAATTTTTGTATTTTTAGTAGAGACGGGGTTTCACCATGTTGGCCAAGATGGTCTCAATCTCTTGACCTCATGATTGGCCCGCCTCGTGCTCCCAAACTGCTGGGATTACAGGTGTGAGCCATTGTGCCTGCCCTGAAAATATCTTTTTACTGTACCATTCCTCTTGACTAATGGTTTGGGTTTAGATCTCTAGGCTGTAAATCATTCTTACTCAGAATTCTGAAGGCCTTGCTCCATTCTGCTCCAGCTTCCAGCACTGCTGCTGAGAAGCCTACTCCCATTCTCATTCCTGATCCTTTGGAGTCACCTGTTTTCTTTCTGGATCCTTTCAGAGTCTTTTCTTTATCCCTGGTTTTCTGCCAGTTCATGAAAATGAACCTTGAAATATAAATCTTATTTTATCTCCCTGAGAATTTTATAGCATTTTAAAAAGTTTTCTTCTTCTCTCTGATCATATTAAAGGATTATGTGCTGAAGAGATGACTAGATGGATGGCCAACCTGCTTGGGTAGAGCTTGACTAATGGGGGACTTCCCTGCGCAGCGTGGTTGTCCCTGAGCTGCTCTTTCAGTGAGGGCCCCAAATGCCTGTATCTAAAGGTCTTCCCTTTGAGCCTGCTCAATTTCTACAGAAAAAGGTTCTTTCATTTTCAGGTGGTGGTTGTGGAGTAGGGGGTGAGTTGGGGTGGGGTGAAGGGGTGAGAAATGTGCCTGGCTCCTAGGTTATCTAGAAACAGGGTGAGGAAAAGGGGCTGAGAGTTTACCTTTAATATCTAGATTACCTTTTGTTCCCCATATTTCCAGTTCTGCACCCCATACCTGCTCTTCACAGTACCTGATGTGCTGATCCAAATTCCCCAGGGAGTAAACCTCAGGTCTCCTTCAGGAGTGGGCAGGAGCAGACAGCCTACTGCCCACCTGGGCCTCTCACCTGGCTCTCAGGCAGGCACCACACTCCTGCCATTCACAGCGCGGTCCTCTGTCTCCCAGCAGTTCCACCTGCCTCTCTCCTCCCCTCTGTGGGATCAGGCCTCAGCTCCCTCCATGCCTCTGTGTGACTCACCACTCCTTCCTCTGCTTCCCACCTTACGAAAATGTGGTGACATCCTCCGTCTGCTGCTGCCTCCTCTTCTATTCTCAGAGACCTTGTCAGGTTTTTTTTTTTTTTTTTTTTAACTCTTTTTTACTCCTGTATTGTTGTATTTGGTAGGGCTTGGGAGGGAGCAGAGATTCACGATTCACAAGAGACTCCTCTGCCACGTTTAACCAGAAGTTCTTTCGTGTAAGTTTTCACTCTGAAGCATTTTCCGGGGACACTTTCCAGGCCCTGTTCTGAAATCTTGCTTTCAGTCAACACAGTTGCTTTTTGTTTTGCTTTGTGGTAGATGTTTCTTTATGGGAAGTGGATCAAAGTCTAAACACACACTTTGTTTTGTTTTTTTTGTTTTTCATTTTTTTTTTGGAGACAGAGTCTTGCTTTGCCGCCAGGCTGGAATGCAGTGGCACGATCTCAGCTCACGGCAACCTCTGCCTCCCAGGTTCAAGCAATTCTCCTGCCTCAGCCTCCCGAGTAGCTGGGACTACAGGCATGCACCATAACATCAGGCTAATTTTTGTATTTTTAGTGGAGACAGGGTTTCACCATGTTGGCTGGGCTGCTCTTGATCTCCTGACCTCAGTTGATCCACCTGCCTCGGCCTCCCAAACTGCTAGAATTACAGGCGTGAGCCACCATGCCGAGCACACACACTTTGTTTAATGGTATTGGTAAAACACTCTTGACCTTTTGAACAACAGCAACCAGACCCAAATATGTCTCTCTGCTTTTGTTTTGGAATGGGGATGGAAAAGCTGGAGAGGCGCTTGGCAGCACGGCCCTTGCCCCAGTGCTTGAAGGTCTGGTCCATCTCCTGTGCATGAATAAAAAGCAAGGGGAACGCTGAAATATCATCTCTTTTGAATTCACCATGAGCCCCACTTCTCTACTCTCCTGTGTTGACACATTAGTGCTATTGTGTTGCATCTGCTGGTGGATCTCCTTTCATCTGCAGGCCACACAAAACCCCCTTCATGTAAAGCTGCACACAAGGCTCTCAAATTATGAGGACACTTTAGCAGTCATTCCTCTTATCGAAGGGCTCACAGTCTTAGGGAAGGATTGCTGCCATTTCAGTGTGCTCCACTGTGCCCTGATACAGAAAGTCCAGACAAGCTAAGGCGGGAAAGCCAGGCTGGGAGCCCGTGACAGGGAAAAGTTAGCAGAAGAGTGAGTAGACCAGATGGATAGGGCTTTGAATGCCACACCAAGGTCTTTGGATTTTTCTGCAGGCATTGGGAGCCACCCAAGGATTTTGAGCAGGAGAGTAACATGAGATAAACTGTGCTTTCAGAAAATTAAGTTGGCCGGGAGCAGTGGCTCACGCCTGTTATCCCAGCACTTTGGGAGGCCGAGGCAGGTGGATCACCTGAGGTCAGGAGTTCAAAACCAGCCTGGCCAACATGGCCAAACCCCATCT